>NC_081415.1:391404843-392819843 GCF_030272615.1 Cryptomeria japonica
CTTCCCTGCTCATCATGTATAATAACACTGATTCTAGATGCCCCAGGGTTCCCTCGACAGGCTCCGTCAAAATTCAGTTTTACCCAATCCTTGGGGGGTGCTTCCCATTTAATAGTAGTCCAATCCTTCTTCATTTTGTGTTTTTGGTAGTGTCCTTTATCTTTTAAAGACCAAATTTGCTCCATTTTGTTATCCCAATCATTATATGTCGTTCGTGCATCCTTGGATATTTTCCCATTTATGACTGTTGGCATATGATGAAGCGGTGACAAAGTATGTTGTCATTGATGTCAATATGTGTTCAAGCAAGAACACCAATATGCACCGGTATGAAGCTTGGAAGCGGTGCAGGTCAACCGATATGAAGAGATGTAGTGAACCAATGTCAGGGTTTCATTTAGTGTGACTATCGGTTGGTAGTCTCAGCTTTAGGGTTTCGAGTTTGGCAATCTAGCTTGTGCGATGCAACCGATGATATTCTGTGATGAGTTAGCTAAGAAATAAGAATGAGATCAAGATGTCACGTCAGTTTTGTGGATGTGAAGGATTTCCTTGAGGATCTTGCATGTGAAGATCGATTGCATTAAATGTCTACCTCGGGAATGAACATTCTTCTTAGCGATATGAGAAGAAAGCGTGATGAGTTACTGATTTCTATGTGCAGTGAAGAATGGACGATGCAGAATGACTTGTGATCTGTTTGAGATTTTTTCATTCTATGAAAAGTGTTTGGATGGTCATGATTGGACCACTTGTAATTGTAAACCTAAGATGCTTAGGGTTTAGGGTTTGTGTTACTAACCTAATTCTTGTCTATAAGGTCGATGAGTTTTGATGTTGCTGTTGTTGGAAAAAGTTATGTATGTATCCAAGTGATGAGATACTTGCCAGACCAGTGAGTGAAAACTTCAGAGTGTGATTGTAAAGTAGAGGAACTGAAAAGGATCTGCCTTAGCATATAGTGTTGTTATCAGATCAGAGTTTTACCTGTTGTCTTCTAACCATTTCAACAGAAGGAAAATCCCTTTGTCAGGTAGCTTTAACAGGCTTACTGTAAATCCTCTAACCAGGTGACTCAAGTTCATTAAGCTCTTTAAATCCTCTAGCAAGGTAACCTTTAACAGGGTTTCAACCTTTAACAAGGTATATAGCCATCCCTTAACCGGGTGATCTTTAACAAGACCAGTTCCAATCGAACCTTATTGTAAAGTCTTTAACCGGACTAGTCTCCTAACAGAGCGAGCTTCAAAAGAGTTCAAAACAAGCTTGTGGGTGTTCATCCCCACCGTGGTTTTTCCCATTTGGGTTTCCACGTGAAAAATCTGTGTGTCATGAGTTGTGCATTTTTCATGTGATGACTAAGCATTCTTTGTTTAAGTGATTATGTATGCAGAGCTAATGGTTATGGTATTGTTGATACACCACATGCATATGTTTATGGGTGAAGTAGTTATCAAGTATTGAGTGTTCAGTTTTACTGGTTTATGTTGTCTGAAGTCTTACTGTGTTTAACTGGTATTGCCATGGTTAAGTTCAGTAATGAAGACAACTGATTAGCATTGTTTTAACTTGATAAGTTGGAGAGAAGTTTTTGTATGTACTGATTCACCCCGCCCCCTCTCAGTACCAGTTAGGGTATTTTTTGTTCATCATTATTCATCAATTGGTATCAGAGCAACTCCAGGTCCTCAATGATATAAGCTTAACCACTTGAGGTAAAAGGTCCTGCCTTAATGATGAAGAGGGAAGGTCCTAAGTTCAATAGAGATAACTTCAAAATATGGAAGGACAGAATGAAGATCTATATCAAGAGTTTGGATGATCAACACTGGAGCTATGTTGAGAATGTCTATGTAATCCCCACTGGCACTCTAATCGATGATCAAAAAAGAGAGATTCAAGAAAATGAGCAAGTTATGGAAGCCCTTATTAGCAGTTTGTCCGATATTGAGTTCATTGATGTACAAGATAAGGACACTCCTAAAGATGTATGGGACACATTGGAAACTATTTATGGCAGTGATGAGCATGTCAAGCAAGCTAAGGAAGAGAGCCTTAGAGGAAAATTTGAAGACATGAGGATAGTTGAAGGTGAAACCATTCAACAATATGGCATAAGGATCAAGACGGTGGTTGGAGATATCAAGAGAACTGGTGGAACAATATGCCACTATTGTCAATAAAGTTTTGAGATCATTGTTACCAGTCTATGCAATCAGAGTTGCTGCTATTCAGGAGTTAAGGTCTATTGACAAAACCAAGGTATCCTTAGACTCTATCATTGCATACTTGACTACATATGAGTTGAATAGCTGTGATGGCAGTGTTCAGAAGACTGAATCAGCCTTTAGAGCATCTATTGTACCAACCAGAAAAGGAAAAGAAGTAAGTATCAGTTATGAATCCAAGCAATGCAGAGATATGGATGGTGAAGAGATTCTGATGGAGTTTGAAGCTCTTCTTGCTAAGAGACTTCCAAAAGGCACTGGAAAATACAGAGGTAAGCTTCCTTTAAAATATTTTTCCTACAATAAGATAGGACATATAGCTGTTAACTGTCCTAACAATGACAATAAGGATATACCGGAGACGTTTAGAAAGTATAAAGGAGGAAATAGAAGAAATTGTCTTGTTGCAGTGGATGAAGGTGTTACTAATGAAGAATCTGAGGATGACGAGAATGAGGACATAGTATTTGTAGTTGTAAAGGAAGAAGTGTCTGACAAGAAAGAACTTGTCTCTCGCATTGGCAACTCTAATGAGTGGATTATTGATAGTGGTTGTTCTCACCACATGACTGGTGACCGGGGAAAGTTTCTGTCTCTAGAAGAATATGATGGAGGTGTTGTCAGATTTGGCAACGATGCACCATGCTTGGTAAAAGGAAAAGGATCCATCTCATTGAATGGAAAGAGCAGTGCGGATGACATCTACTGGGTAGAAGGTATTAAGCATAACCTATTGAGTGTTGCTAAGCTAAATAATAAAGGACTCATTCTGGAGTTCAAAGGTGGATTCTGCAGATAATTGGAAAGAGTGGTGAACTTATTGCCACTGGTAAGCAGACCAGAGGTAACTTGTTTTAGCTGAATGCCAAGATTAGTTGGAGTCTGATGGAAACGTTTGATGACAGTTGGATATGGCATAAGAGACTTTGTCATATGAACTTTGATAATATTGTAAAGGCTAGTAAGATCAAGGCAGTAAGAGGATTGCCTTTGTTGAACAAACCAAAGAATGCTTTATGCAGAGAATGTCAACTTGGGAAGATGTTTTCCACAACTTTCAAAGGTAAGTCTTTTTCAGCAGAAAACTTACTTGATCTTGTGCATACCGATTTGTGTGGTCCTATGAAAACTAGAAGTATTTAGGGAGATAGGTATTTCATGATTCTTATTGATGACTGCTCAAGAATGACGTGGGTCAGATTCTTGAAAGACAAGTCTGAGGCATTTGGAAAGTTCAAAGCCTTTAGAGCATTAGTAGAGAAGGAAAGTGGTCAAAAGATAAAATGCCTAAGAACTGATCAAGGAGGTGAATTCACTTTTGATGAATTCAACAAGTACTGTGAAGATAACAGTATCAAGAGGCAATTGTCTGCCCCAAGGACACCACAACAGAATGGCATAGCAGAAAGGAATAACATGCCTGTAGTTGAAGCGGCCAGAACAATGCTGATCCAAGGAAAAGTTGCTCACACTTTTTGGAGAGAAGCGGTGAGCACTGCAGTCTATACTATGAGTCGGGTACTCATCAAGAAAGGTAAAAATAAAACCCCTTATGAGTATTGGACTAGGAAGACTCCCACTGTGAGTTATTTTAAAGTATTTGGCAGTAAGTGTTATATCAAGAGAGGTGAGCATCTGAGCAAGTTTGATGCTAAATGTGATGAAGGAATATTTCTGGGATATTCCACTAAGAGCAAAGCTCTCAAATGCTACAATAATAGGACTCAAAAAATTGTTGATGAATCCCCTGAGGATCCTGAGGAAACCTACAGCAAGAAAGTGGAAGATGAACCGGGTATGGCCTTCTGGGAACTGGTTAAGAAAGAAACAAGTAAAGACCTCAGTGTTCCTATACCGGTAGAAGCTGCAGTAGGTGAAGAAGAAGAAGTAAGTGAAGAAGAAGAGGAGAAGAAAGCAGAACCAACTAGAGTCATTCCTAGATATGTGAAACTACATCATGATCCGAAGCAGATCATAAGAGATAAAGATGCAGGGATACTCACAAGAAGAAAGGTGAAAGAAAACTCTTGCATGATTTCTGAATTGGAGCCCAAGACTTCCAGAGAAGCACTTACAGATGAAGACTGGATTAAGGCAATGGAAGAGGAGCTAGACTAGATAGAAAAGAATGCAACATGGTCCTTGGTACCCAAACCAGATCACAAGAATGTCATAGGTAAATGGGTCTTCATGAATAAGCTAAATGAGAAAGGCATAGTTGTGAGGAACAAGGCAAGACTTGTATGCAAGGGATATGCTCAGGAAGAGGGAGAAGACTATGGAGAAACCTTTTCTCCTGTGGCTAGACTGGAAGGTGTCTGAATGCTACTTGCATTTGCAGCATTCAAGGGATTTAAGGTATACCAGATGGATGTGAAGTTTGCACTCTTGAATGGAATCCTAGAAGAGGAAGTGTATATTGAGCAACCAGATGGGTTTGCCTTATCAGAAGATAGTAACATGGTGTATAGATTACACAAAGCCCTGTATGGATTGAAACAAGCACCAAGGGCATGGTATGAACGGTTACACTCTCATCTTGTGAAAATAGGATTTCAGAGAACAAGTGAGGACAATAACATATAACTGAAATCTGAAGGTGACTAGAGTCTGATCTGTGAAGTATTTGTAGATGACATAATATTTGGAGGAGATGATGAAATGAGTCATGTTTTTACATATGAAATGAAGAAAGAGTTTGAGATGTCTCTAATTGGAGAGATAAAGTTCTTCATTGGTTTACAGATTCAACAAATGAAAGAGGGTATCTTTATTACCCAGTCCAAGTATGTCAAAGAGGTATTGAAGACCTTTGGCATGGAGGAGAGCAAACCGGTTGGTACACCGATGGTGACCGATTGTAAACTGACTAAGGAAGATGATTCATCATTGGTGAATGAGAAGGAGTACCAGTTAATGATCGGTAAGCTGCACTATGTGGTGCACAACAAACCAAATATTGCTCATGCAGTGGGCATAGTAGCTCATTTTCAGAAAAGTCCAAGAGAATCCCACTTGGTAGTAGTCAATAGGATTATTAGATACCTGAAAGGGACAGTTGATTATGGATTGTGGTATCCATACAATGGTGATTTTAATCTCAAGGTATTTACAGATGCAGATTGGGCAGGTAATGTGGACGATCGGAAGAGCACAACCGGTGGAGTGTTCTTTCTTGGTGGAAGACTAGTCTCCTAAACAAGTAAGAAGCAAAGTTGTATTTCACAGTCTATAGCTGAAGTAGAATATGTGGCAGCATTTATGAACTGCACTCAGGTAATCTGGATGAAGCATGTACTGAATGGCTTCAAAGTACCTATATCTAAACCCCTGAGTATTTTTTGTGATAATACTAGTGCAATCAATATTTCCAAGAATCTGGTATTGCATGCTAAAACTAAGCACATTGAGCTCAAGTGTCATTTCTTGAGAGAGAAGGTTCAAAACAGAGAGGTTGTATTACAACATGTTTCCAGTAAGGAGCAACTAGCAGACATATTCACTAAGCCCTTACCAAAGACTACATTTACCTGTTTGAGAGGTGAATTAGGGGTTTTACCCCTTCATGAAGTAAACTAAAGATGTGTTCTCCACATCAGTCAGGTATTACAGTGACAAATATTTCATGATTGATTTGTTGGAGGATGCTACTCCATAGGAGGAGCAAAATAGTGGAGTATGGAAGCTTGTGCCTCCACTTTGGCATTGTTGTCAAAGGGGGATAAGATATATGATAGGGGAGAAGATATCTAATGGAGAAGATATCTGATAAAGATATTTTAGATACCCTGGTCTATGATGTTTATAATTGCAATGCTACACTAAGTATTGCCATCAATGCCAAAGGGGGAGATTGTTGGCATATGATGAAGTGGTGACAAAGTATGTTTTCATTGATGTCAATATGTGTTCAAGCAGGTACACCAGTATGCATCGACATGAAGCTTGGAAGTGGTACAGGTCAACCGGTATGAAGAGATGTAGTGAACCGGTGTCAAGGTTTCACTAAGTGTGACTACTGATTGGTAGTCTCAGCTTTAGGGTTTCCGGTTTGGCAATCTAGCTTGTGTGATGCAATCAATGATATTCTGTGATGAGTTAGCTAAGAAATAAGGATGAGATCGAGATGCCACGTTAGTTTTGTGCACGTGAAGGATTTCCTTGAGGATCTTGCATGTGAAGATCGATTGCATTAAATGTCTACCTCAGGAATGAACATTCTTCTTAGCGGTATGAGAAGAAAGCGTGATGAGTTACTGATTTCTATGTGCGGTGAAGAATGGACGATGCAGAATGACTTGTGATCTGTTTGAGATTGTTTCATTCTATGAAAAGTGTTTGGACAGTTAGGATTGGACCGCTTGTAATTGTAAACCTAAGATGCTTAGGGTTTAGGGTTTGTGTTACCAACCTAATTCTTGTCTATAAGGTTGATGAGTTTTGATATTGTTGTTGTTGGAAAAAGTTGTGTATGTATCCGAGTGATGAGATACTTTCTAGACCAGTGAGTGAAAACTTCAGAGTGTGATTGCAGATTAGAGGAACTGAAAAGGATCTGCCTTAGCATATAGTGTTATCAGATCAGAGTTTTACCTGTTGTCTTCTAACCATTTTAACAGAAGGAAAATCCCTTTGTCAGGTAGCTTTAATAGGCTTACTGTAAATCCTCTAACCAGGTGACTCAAGTTCATTGAGTTCTTTAAATCCTCTAGCAAGGTAACCTTTAACAAGGTGTATAGCCATCCCTTAACCGGGTGATCTTTAACAGGATCGGTTCCTAGCAGAACCTTATTGTAAAGTCTTTAACCGGACTAGGCTCCTAATAGAGCGAGCTTCAAAAGAGTTCAAAAAAATCTTGTGGGTATTCATCCCCACTATGGTTTTTCTCATTTGGGTTTCCACGTGAAAAATCTGTGTGTCATGAGTTGTGCATTTTTCATGTGATGATTAAGCATTCTTTGTTTAAGTGATTATGCATGCAGAGCTAATGGTTATGGTATTGCTGATACACCACATGCATATGTTTATGGGTGAAGTAGTTATCAAGTATTGAGTGTTCAGTTTTACCGGTTTATGTTGTCTGAAGTCTTACTGTGTTTAACCAGTATTGCCATGGTTAAGTTCAGTAATGAAGACAACCAGTTAGCATTCTTTTAACTTGATAAGTTGCAGATAAGTTTTTGTATGTACTGATTCACCCCCCCCCCCTCTCAGTACCAGTTAGGGTATTTGTTGTTCATCATTATTCATCAATGACTTCTTCTATTGCCCTTTTGATTTTGTCAATCAACCAGTCTGTGGGAAGAGATGATTCCTTAAAAAATATCCTATTACGCTCTTTCCAAAGATGCCAAGTGATCATGGAGGGTCCAATCAACAAGAGATCACTCCACCTGGATTTTCGATTTGTGGGCCAGGAAATAAGGAAATCTTTTATTGTTTCATTTTTGACTGTAATCATATTGACCATATCCAGAAACCAATTCCAACACTGTTAAGCAATTGGGAACCAAAATAGGAGATGATTGACAGTTTCTTCATTTGACAGACACATGACACATCCGCTTGGGCCAGAGATGCCAATGGTTTTTTAACCTATTGCCTGTAAGTATTCTTCCATGAGCAACAATCCAGAGGAATGCCCTTGCCTTTGGAAGGAGCCTGTTGTTCCAACATAATTTGTGGGGCCATTTACCACAGTTGCCATTTTGTCTTTGGACCTCATATCCAAGTTTAACAGTATATTTCCTAGACTTGGAAGCACACTAGAATATGGTGTCTTCATTATTGGAAAAGGGGATCTTTCTACAATTAATTGTTTCCCATAGCAGCTTACATAGGGATAAATTGCCAATGTTCAGTTTTTTTCCAAATGCACAAACCACCAATATCCGCACAATCCTCAAAGTAGTCATGAACATAGATACCAATGCAGGATTCCACCATGTTAATCCAAATATGATCATCAAAATAGTCCATAAGGGTTGGATGGCCATCCCAAGAGTCCTTTCCAAAAGAGTGCAGATTTTCCATTGCCAATATGCCAAGACACGTGCTCGGTAATAATATTTCTGCTTTCCCATAGGAAATTCCAAGTAGCAGATCCACGTACAGTATTTGCCATAGTAAGAATACACTTACGATCATTAGAATCAAGGTATTTGCAGCAAAATATCCTGCACCATAGTTTCTGGGGTTCAGTATACATTTTCCATGAGAGTTTAGCACCAAGAGCCAAGTTTTGCAATGCCATTTTCCTAAGACCAGCACCCCCATCCATTTTCCGTAGACACATTGTATCTCAATTTATGGGAGGGATTTTTTTATTGTCTTTTGCACCTTCCCAAACGAATTTCTTCAGAATATTGTCCAATTTTTTTCTAGCAACAGAAGGCATTTTAAAGCATGACATGCTATAGATGGGAATTGCAGAGAGTACCGATTTGATCATTGTTAGCCGTCCAGCTTGAGAGAGCCATGTGTTTTTCCAAGATTCTGATTTGGAAATGCATGACTGCAACACATCCTCCCATAGATGAGATTGTCTGCATCCTTTATCCAACCTTACCCCCAGATACTTAATAGGTAACTCAACAATTTTAATACCCAGCACCTGTGAGATTTGAAGTTGTGTCTTCTTATTGGTTTTAAAGAAGGGCAGCTGAGATTTGTCATTGTTCATCAATTGACCAGACATCAAAGAGTAATCTTCCAATGTTTTCATAATTCCCCTGACTTCAGCTAAAGTTGCTTCTCCAAAGATGATGGTGTCGTCAGCGAATTGGGAATGAGTAATTGGTTCAAACTATTTATGAAGCCAGATCCCCTTCCAAATGTCATCTTTATGCCTTTTTCTGATTAATCGACCCAAAAAATCCGCCATCAAAACAAACAGGGAAGGGGATAAGGGATCACCCTGTCATAGACCATTTGTGGCTTCGAATAAACCACTCATGTTTCCATTAACAAGGATAGAGAAATTCATAGTTGAGATACAAAATTTGATACAATCAAGCCATTTTTTAGGGAATCTGAATCTTTTTAAAACATGCAAAATAAATTCCCATACTACTCTATCATATGCTTTGGAGACATCAAGTTTAAGGAGCATGCCACTCAATTTGTCTTTGTGAAGGGAGTGAATTACCTCAGTAAATAGAATAATGCTATCTGCAATCTCACGACCGGGAGTGAAACCATTTTGATTTTCAGAGATTAGTTTTGGAAGGAGTTTCTTCAATCTTGCAGCCAATGCCTTAGAAATAATTTTGTAAAGTGTGTTGCAAAGTGAGATAGGTCGGTAATCCGACATAGAGTCACAATCCGATTTTTTGGGAATGAGAGTGATTGTGGTGTGATTAATTTCTTTTACAAAGTGTTGTTTTTTTTGGAATTCTTCCACAACCAACCAGATGTCCTTGCCCATAAATTCCCAACACTTCTGAAAGAGTTCAACTGTCATGCCATTAGGTCCTGGTGCCTTATGAGGTTGTAATTCAAAGGTGGCACATATGACTTCCTCCAAGCTATACGGGGCTAATAGCATCTCACAATCAACCACTGAAACAAGTGGTTCAATGACTTCATCAACCATTGGGAGAGAAGAAGGAACCCAATTTTCAGAATTACCCAATACATCATGAAAATGTTCAATTGCTATTCTCTCGATGTCATCCTGCCCGAATTTTGTAGCTCCATTCTTATCCTTGACAGAGCAGATTTTGTTATTAATTCGTCTTGATTTGGAGGAAGCATGAAAATATTTGGTATTCAGATCCCTGTCTGTAATCCATAATTCCCGGGACTTATCTTTCCAGTACAATTCCTCTCTTTTTAGGATTTCAGAATATTGCTCTTTTAGTAGCATTTCAAGAGTATATTCTTTGTTTGTCATACCCGTGAGCTTCACCTTATTACATAATGCGTCCAGTTCCTCCTCAATTCTTGATTTCTCAGTGAATATGTTTTTGAAGGACACTTTATTCTAGATCTTGATTTTGTTTTTTAGATAATGCATTCTTTTAGTGAATTTGAAACTGGGTGAACCAGAGTAAATATTCCCCTCATGCCACCAAGAACGAATGTTTTCTATAAAATTAGGATCACGCCACCACATACTTAAAAGCTTGAAATAATTTTTCTGGCAACGACTATCTTGTGCAATAGATAGTGAGAGAGGAAAATGATCAGACCCAGCATGCGGATTTATTGTAGACACTAGAGAGTGGTCACCTCCCATCCACCACTCGCCAACAAAAAACCGATCCAATCGTTCTAATATTTTTGAGAAATTGAGCCTTCTGTTAGTCCAAGTGAATTTCCCATTTTTGGGAATGATGTCCACAAGTTTACAGTTCGACACAAAATCTCTGAAATCATCCATAACTTTTGTGGATTTCCTTAAACCACCCTCCTTTTCGTCAATGTCCAATAAGGCATTGAAATCGCCATCGATGATGACTTTCTCCAACTCCAATTGGGCAGCTTGATTAGTAACCTCTTGCCAAACTTTGAATTTGTCCATGGTTTTAGTCAGCCCATAGATGTTAAACAGAGGAAAGCACAGATTCGAGCCAATGCCGCTGATAGAGCATGCCATCCAAAACTCATTGGAGATGATGGGAGCCACAAATACATTTGAAGGATTCCACATAATTCCCAACCCACCAACCGAGCCCCTTGCAGTCTGAAAGTATCCATCCCAACTTGAACAATATTTCACAAAATCCAAAGCCTTCTCATCATTCAACTTGGTTTCTTGAAGAATGACAATATCTGCTTCCAACTTGGCCAAAGTCCTTTTGACCAAGCGTCTTTTGTCAGGGGCAGATAAGCCCCTGACATTCCATGAGGTGATCCTCATCTCCCCCCAAGGGAGGGTTTTCCTCCCTTGGAATTATTCAAATAATTCAATACACTTACAATACCTTTCTCTTTCACTCTTTGTTCCCTGACAGTTCTGTTGCTTTTCCTCCCCCTAGTTCCTTTCGAGCATCCTAGGATAGTATTAGCAGATTGGCTAATACACCTAGGGTCCAAAGATGCCAGATCATCCTCTCCCTCCGCATCCCCAGAGGACCCCAAAAAAGTGTCTATGTTCATGTCATCAGTAGATTCAATACTTCCATGATCTAGAATGATGACACTCTTAGTATTGTTAGCAATTTCGGGGTTATGCCTATGTGTCGTGATCTCCTGTTTTACTGAAGTGTCTTGAATAGGTTTAATGTTCTTAGGATCTACCATTTGTGGAGCAGAGTTCGAAGAGGAGGGATTGATTGGATTGACCTCCTTTGGTTCCGGTCCTTCAAGAAGTAGTGTCTTTGGTAGGGAGGATTCCTCTTTCTTTTTCCATACTTTGCTTATGTTTTTGGGAGGTCTGTGATATGCCTTTTTGATAAAAATCCTGCATTTATCCGCCATATGCCTTTTGTTCCCACATCGCGTGCAAACCCTAAACTCTTGTCCAACTTCAATTTGTTGTGTCCATTCACCATCCGCAAATAGCAGAGTCACCGATGAGGGGATTTCTTTGA
This sequence comes from Cryptomeria japonica, assembly GCF_030272615.1. Taxonomy (NCBI): domain Eukaryota; kingdom Viridiplantae; phylum Streptophyta; class Pinopsida; order Cupressales; family Cupressaceae; genus Cryptomeria; species Cryptomeria japonica. Next base: position 391,416,608 of record NC_081415.1, read on the forward strand.
CAACAACGATTCTCATCCGAGCATATGTATAAAGATCATTTTCAATGACACCTTCATCAAGATCAATAAGCATGCCCAGAGTTTTGCCATTTTTTTCCAAGCATGCATCGCTCCAATACTCAATAGGCAAGGAGTATAATCGTATCCAAACAGGTTTCTCATAAACAACAAGATTGGAGGGGTCAAAATTGGGTGACCACGACTGAATATACAAGGGATGGTCTTCGAAGAACCAGTTTTTAAATTCATTGTATGATTCCTTTCACTAGCATTCGTGAAGATCGCAATGAAGAATCTCTTTGGAATGAATTTGACTAATACATGATTTCCCCAATTGTCATCAATCCAGGATCATAGGGTTTTTCGTGGAAATTTTGGGCCAACAACCCTTGCAATAATGGCCTGGTTTTCCCATATGTCTCGATCATCTTCCATGTCTTTGGAAAGATCGATTTCAATACGATCACAACATTTACCTTGTTTTTGTTCTCTTGAAATTGTTTCAAGGATGGAGTCTGTCGAAACCTTATTTGTTTGTTTTTGATCAACCTGTGGGAAGCCATTTTCATCACTTTCAAACTCTAAGATTTTCCATTTGATCAGGTTTGAGAGTCTGAACTCTTGGTGATCGATCTTTGGATATTCGCCCGCCGCACCCATTTGAAATTCGCTTTACACCATCTGGAAATCAGACTGAGCCTTCCTTTCCTCACTCGCCTGCCCTTCTTCACTCACTTGGAACTCTCCTTGTCTTACCTAACTTGGCTTATTCTCTAATATTCTATGATACTTCATCCTTTGATTTTTCTCCATGGATCTGAAAGATGATGTATATATACATATATATAGATATGTATATGTATATGTATATGTATGTATGTATGCATCTATATATGTATATGCATACATATACACACACACACACACACACACACACACACATATATATGTATATATGTATATATATATATATAGACACACACACACACACACACACACATGTATATGTATATGTATGTATATACATATATATAGTGTATCTATTTATTTATTTAGCCTTTTCAATTTTATTTTAAATACAATTTTGTTTATGTGTTTGTTCTCCATTAAGATTATAAGTTTTTGTTGGAGTTGAGAAAATACAACACCACAGGAGCCAAAATGATCTCTGCAAGATGAAAAACCTGTTACAAGGAGAAGCAAGGAAGCAAATCACAGAAGAAAGAAATAAACAGAAAATATGCTAAAAAAGAGAGAGCTCAATATTCACAAAATGTGTAATGTAAAAAACCTTCTTTTTACAATGAAAAGAATGAACTCAACCTTTAATAGGTCAAGAAACCCTAAAAGGGAAAACCTAGGTTTGCACATAATAATTAATAAAAGAATTAATTATTATGCACCTAAAGTTAGCTTAAGTGTAAAAGAGATAAAGGGAACTTAAATAATTAAACAAATATTGTTTAATTAATCAAGTGAATGTCCGAATACTCTAACCCCCCCCACTTAAACTAGACTTAGGGAGAAGCTAAAACCTAGAACAGTTACTGAAAGAAAGAAAGATGGGTCCCGACAATAAGGCCTGATCAGGTACTCAAATACAATGAAATCTCTATGAACTGGAGAAATAGAGAAAACCATGTGGGAACAAAACTCTACTCCAAAAAGAGATGGAAAAGAACACCATTGAAGCATGAAGAACCTGCAAACATTGTTGAAGAGAAATTGTTGATCTGAAGAACCTCCACTGAAATAGAACATGACCAGGTAGAGAAGAGTGCAATCTGTATGAGTGCCCTCAAATGAAACTACTCGAATAAGAAGGCAAACAAGGCAAACAACTGAAATCAAAGATACAGATGGCATGAAAACACCAAAGCCTGAAGAGCTGATCAATCGAACAACGGAAGCATTAGAACCAACAAGACAAACCTCCCCATAATGCGGAAGAGGGAGAGGGATAGGAACACTGAAAAGAACAGCCAAGAATAACTGCATGACGAAGAACCAGGAACATCAAAGGTGCTGAGAAAAGTACATGGTGTCATGGAAGCAACACTCACTTGACACACATCATGAGGTGAATGTCGTGGAAGAAACACTCACTGGACAAAGGAAGATGGCAAACAATAGGCAAATATCAACCCCCTCATGGCACTTTATCAATAGTGCATGTACAACAAGGCACAAGAGGTGCAAGATTCCAAGTAAACAATGCATGATGGCACTTTATGGCTAAATATCTTGGATCTCCCTCTTGTCCTCTCCTCTCACATTCAATCCTGGCCCTTCATCATCTTTTGATCTCCACCATCCATTCCAATTTTGAAAATCTATAAATTGAGGCCTCTTCTCTCATTTTAACCATCCCTTCATGTGCTATCATTATGCTGCCAATCTTATCATTGAATCATCTTCACAACACCGTCATGCTGCTGGATCAATGAGCAACCACATCCATCCCATTATCAACATATCAAGCTACTTATCATTTTGAGGTTTGCATGTGTTTGTTGAATAGACTAAGTTTATATGCATATTCCACTTGTTACATTTGTATGCATTTACATATAATTTTAACCTACAATGTATACATTTCTAAATTTCAATTATAATTCAAATGACATTGACTATTTCTATTTCTAAATTATATAAATCAAACCAATTAATTCAAACAACCAAATATAATTAAATAAAATTAAAATCTTATATACTTATCTTATTACATTTATTACTTCTATTACAATATTAAAATGATAAGTACTCACTAGTTGCACTTGTCTTATTTTAAAAATAGTGAAGAATTATTTTTTGAAACACATCATCCAATAATATTGAAATCAAACTTGGAGTCAAGACAAGACCTAACAACTATCATATTCATTATCCAATAATATTGACAACTATTCTCTTAACCACTCAATAACATTGAAATAGATTAAGCTTACAAGAGTCTATTATGGATCTAACTCTAAATCACAAATTTGGAGACACTAGACCTACCAACTATATTCTTAACCACTCAATAACATTGAATTAACTCTAAATCATCATGTCATGCCAAATGATCTATCAATTAGATAAATTTGAATAATCTATCAATTAGATAAATGGCAATAATCATCTAACACTCTAAATCTAAATTGATAACAAATACTTTTATTACCTTAATTAAAAAAAAAACACTCCATTTTCAGAAATAAAATGATAAATTAGAATGTGAGAGTTTGTACCAGCATATAAACGCTAAAGACACCTAAGCAAAGTGTAGTGAAAGGCGAGGTTAAAGTTGAGTAGTAGCATATGGATCAAGTTGCACCAATAGTTGGAGAAGACAAGATCATTTTACGCGTGCAATGTCAGGAGTAACACGTGTGAATATTAGACATTCATCAATTGGTTAATAAGCTACAGTATCCAGTCGGCGCCGCTGACCGCTTAACAGGTGCACGACTTGGCTGTATCTCAAAACAATTAACCCGCGCTAAAACAGACGTAAAATTTGTGCATGGAATTTACCAAGGGCGACATATCCATCAACTTGCACGCTCGTTAACCGCCGTCCCCTGCAACCTCACAATAATGACACACATTCTCAGGAGCCATCCAACGCTCTTCCTCACATTCTAAGGTAATACGGAACCCTAACCTCATTTTTGTCTCAATATAAATTGAAAAAAGTATTCTTAATAATGAATATACATCGGTCTCTCTGTGAGTGTCCTGCAGATGGCAATGGTAGGGTGCCAGTCGGGTTTGTGCAACTCTCAATGGAATGCTTTGAATTGCACTAGTAGAGTTGAAGGCGTGGGAGCTTGTCGCAGGGTTTGGAACCGCTGTAATATAAATAACAGCGTTAATTTTAGAAAAACTAAGTCCAGATGGAGCAGGGTAAGAGAAGGAAAATACTGGGGATGCAGCGTGAAAAGGGTTCTGCAAACACATGCCAATTCCAAGGCTGATGATTCTTTGCCGTTTGAAATGTCTTTGGAGAGTGCTTTGAAGGTGCTCGGCGTTAGAGAAGGCGCATCTTTTGAAGAAATTATGAGGGCTAAAAATTCTATTCTCGACAGTAATAGGGACAATCAGGAGCTTGCTGCCCAGGTTCGTCACATCATCTCTGTTTCTGGAATTTCATTGCGTCATAATTTTCTGATTTATTTTTAGCGACTTTTCTTAATTGAGGTAAGTATGCTCGCTGATAAATTAAGACGTGCGTTATATCAAAGGGATTTATTTTATGTTGCGAATTCTCCTTATGAGTTGGCCTTCGGCTGACGGGCATCTGTTCCAGTGAATCACCTTGGACTTGCATCCGACTTGTACTGTTGTGATACACCGCACCCAACGAGTTAGATGTGGTATTTTGCAGTTCTAACACTTTATAATGTCTGCTATGAATTTGAATATGAGGTCCTGCTGTGGAAACCTCATTGGATTCATTAATTGAGCTTAGCTGATTCCATTTTGAATAATTACCTGAACTCCTTTAAATTGATTGAAATACAACCACCTTCAGAATTCTTCTAGTACGTCATCATTTGACATGGAAAAAATGGCTAACTGCTCAAAAGCTCTTAAATGCCTTCATTTGCTTGCATTTACTTTCTATTGGAAACATTCCATAGTCCGAGCCACAAAGAGGGCAAGTTCGGCAGTCATGAAGCACCCCCGGCAGCAAATAGAAGATTTTCAAGTTCTACTCTATCTATAGAATATTAACATGGCATGTCCCAAGCATAGACATGTAGCTTGAGAAGGGCTATTGGAAATGAATAAGTTGATTCTAATTTCTGATCTGGTGGTGCTCAGGATACAAACGCTTGCATCTTGTTTCTTACATTCGTCTCAGCTGCTACTTTAGTCCAGAAGGGAGCTCATCGTGCTTATACTACAGTTCACCGTGTCTTCCTGCTGACCTGGGAACGTCTTCAGCTGCAGATGGAAGTGGGGGTCTATTGCTACAAATATCTTTCACATCTGTGAATGATAAAAAGCCTTGCATTCCTAACAAATAGGATAAGTATTCCAGCAAGAAAGGGCAGATTCAAGGTTTGAGTTCTAGCTGGTCCATGGGAAATTAACAATTTCAGCTTACAAGCAGTTTGAAGGTATGATTACAAGGAGCACATGATTACAGGGATGCACATAATTAATGGAAAGAAGTAGAATGTGCACACATGGTATGATGAATAGATTTATCATCTAAAGGTGCCTTAATGCTAATTAAATTATTTATGACTGACTATGTGAGTGTGAAGTTGTTGCCATATCAAGCTGACCAAAATTTCTGATGTTGTGTGAAGGCACACCATACCCCTGCTTTGGGAAGCTTTGTTCCTATCTGTTTTCTAAGTTTGGTTTGGGAGCTTTTGGAAAATTTTCTCCAGCTTCCTTTATAGCATCTTCCTCTAGTATTCGTTCTCATTCGATTAAAAAAATGCGTAATCTCCTATTTGTACTTTAAAGATTTTTTCAGGGTTGAATATAGTTCTTCCATTTTCATCAGTGACATACAATTCCAATTGGACTTAAAAGTGTTCTTCCAAGTTTCTTTTATACATGGAGTATATTGTGTATTCTAGCTTTGTATCGTAATTCTAGTTACTAATACATATGCTACAAATCTGATTACTAATACAAATGCTACCTCACTTATGTTGGCCTTGATTTGGCAAGAACCATGGGATTTATGTTCAAGTTTCAATTTGTTTTGATTTTTAATGTTATTTGCGTATAAGTTTTTGGCATTCACGCAAGGAATATGACTGTAACTTCAAAACTCCTTTTAACTCAACACTGGTACACTGGTTTCTTCATTATATTTTACTAGATAATATTTTGAGCCGTCGGAGATTTTTACTCCTCAATGATCAGATCTTCTAGTTAAGGAGAATTGTAACCATCAATCATTTTGAATGGAGTCATCCCAATTGATTAATGGTGTATTGTATTAAACCATCACTCTGCCATATGGATCTGATTTGCCCATATTTTTTGTTCATCTCCTGAATATGTTCTCAAATAGGCTTCCAAGCATCTATTGACTACTTTGGTTTTTCCCCATATTCCATGGTGTTTCTAAGATAGGGATGGCAGAAAATGTGGGAACATGTTCTTGGTGACAGCAGGGGGTTGGAGGTCTTTTTTGCAAGGGACAACAGGGGACAGCAATTCAAAAAAGGGAAAATTTTGAAATATTAATTTCAAGTATTCACATGATAAGGTAATCATCATATTCATTATATATATGTTTTACATAACATTAGAGCTGAATTGAGAATTCACACAAGTTGATATACAAGCTAACCGAATTTCACTGTTTTCATTGTCAATTTGCACGTACAGCAAAAAATTGAAGGCCAGAAATACAAAATGACAAAGCATAGAAAATCTGGAAAACAATATATTTCAAAATTCAGGGGACAATTTCTCTATGGGGCATTTTATTAAGTTGGTTATCATGCCTTTCTCTCTCTCTCTTTGAATCACTTTTAAGTTTTGGTTTGAAGTAAGGGTTTTAATGCCTAGACAATTGACAACTGACAACTATGGTAAGGTTTTTAATGTTCAGAGTCCAGACAATTATCAACCACAGTATTACAGTACTTTTGGTAGTGCAATATCATTGACATTAATATCCCTGCAATACTCTATTTTTGATGAGGCGTAGCACTGCAGTAGGGGTTGCTTCAGATCTATACAAAGCCACTTCAACCACACGAATTGCAGCTGTATATGAATGAACTGGAAAATCTTGTCTACGATTTAGAGGGAAATATTGTAACCAGGTTTATGGACCTTTTTCTGCCACATTGTAGAATTTTTGGATTTCAACTTTCAGTACAATGAATCCCCTTTTTCCACAGCACTGAATAAGATGTCTTGTCGGTAGTTAGATAGGATTGAATTTTCATTTAGGCTGGGGTCCCATGGATGGGGGCTTCCTATCAAATTTCAGTGGGTGTTGCTGAGATTTTTGAAGAATATTTTAAAGCTGGCGGTCCCATGAATCTAGAAGTGCATTTCAGCTTAAAAGTTTAAGCTCCAAAATTTAGGAAAGCTGATGGAATGAATTGTAAATACAGAGAAGAATAAATAAATAAAAATTATTTTCCTTTCAATTTTTTCCCTGGAGAAATCTTAAACTTTAGATGATTGACAAGTGCTAATAAAATTCTTAAGCTGGTGGGGCAATTTCTAGTCCCACCCCAATTTCACCTGCTCAAATCTGCAGCCCTAAAAAGTAGGGGCTGCTGTTATTCAGGGAAAGATTCCAATGAATCCAGTAGCATTTTTTTTTTTTGCATCATGGAACCCCCCGCTCCTTAAAAATAGATCCTGAAGCCCTCCCATGGAACCCCAGCCTTAGGTAGTGGCTGTGTCTTTATGTCTCCCAGTTGAACAGCGGCTGGGACTTTCAGTTAGGGCAGGTCCCCATGCAACTGCTTAGCTTATTTTGGCTAGCAGCTGCTGCTCAATTTTTTTAGCAGCAATTTGTGGAGCTGGTGGCCTCATGGATAATAAAATTTGCTGCTTGTTTTTTAGCAGTGCTCTTAAATGATATTTCTATATGAAATTCTTAAAAATATTTATTACAAATAAATTTTCTAGGCAAAATTAAAGGCAAATAAAAAGGAGAAGAAAAAAAAATGGTGAAGCCACGTGTCTCTTTTCCTAATAAGTGGTGGCTGCTTATTTTAAGCCTCTCCTTTTTTTTACAGCCTATTTTCAATTAGTAAGTAGCAGTGGCTCCACAAAAGTATGAAAAGATTCCAAATTTTTCTTTTCCCATAATTAAAAGATTGCATGGGGACACTTTCGCTGCTTATTTTTAAGCAGAAAATAGACTTAAGCAGCCGCATGGGGACATGGGGTTCGGACTTGAATGGTGGAAAAAAGTGCTGAATTAGTCTCACTTGTCAGTTAACTGCCCATTTAACCTGCCAGTTGACCGCCTTAATTTGAGGGACTGATTTGTTAGTTAGCTGCCCACAAATGAGGGAGTCGTTTATAGCTAACTGCCACCAACTCAGGAAGTGATCGCCACTGATTGAGGAGCACAAGTGGTAGTGGGTTATATGAGGTGTAAGGGAAATCAAAAAATGACATTTTTGGAAATTTCATACTAAAAATCAGTTTGACACTTCTACAGAAGCTTTCATGGTTGGAATGAAAGCCAGAGACAGCTCAACCATTCTCTTGGGGATAGGGTTGTGTAGTGTCTCCAGGACTATCGGTGCATTCAATTTGCACCCTGTAGATTGTTCAGGAGCTTCAAAGGAGATCATTTTGTATTCTGGGATCACCTAGTGAGTTGTATTAGACTAGTAATGTAGTTTTCATTGGTTTTATGTGTTTTAATTAAAAATTAAATTAGAAGAATGTCTGCTGTTTGAGTTTTTCTTGATTAATTCTGTGTGCAACTAGTCTAGGACATCGTAGTGGTTTTAGAGCAAAAATGTTGCTAGCTTCTGGAAATGGACAGGAGTGGAAGACCCATGATTTATGGAGAAAGATCAGTGGTCATACAAGATAATGTAATCAGCATTCAGATGAGAAAGAATTGCATTGCTGAATTATTTGTAGTGGGCCAAGATTCAAGAAAGAGTAGCAGCAAGTTGGGAGAGGACGAATTTTGCAAATTCAGATAATTACACCCACCAACATTCCATTCCAGTACCAGAACATCATAGAGAGAGGAAAGCTCGCATGCAAATTACCATCTAGTAAGTTCCATTTCAAAACCTTCAAAACCCTCAAAACCCATTTTCTTATAGATGGAAGAAAGAGCATAACAAAAATATCTTCTGTAGAGGAGTTGGATGGGTTATTTGGAGAATGCCAATGAAAGAATGATAATTGCAAAGCAGCTGTATCATTTGACAGGTATTTAGAGTTTGTAGGAAAGGGGGTGCAAAGGGGGAATTTAAAGAAACAATCAAGTTGAAATCAGAAAGGAACTGGAATATAAAGAAAATAAATCAATTCCTCGCATATTTGATTGCTCAAACAAGACCTTTGCTAGGGCTTGGTTGCAATAATAACAAACATGTTAGAGACTCAACTCCATGATGGAAGGGCATGCAATTCAGGTTGCTACCCTGCACTTGGAAGGCATAGCATATTTTTGGTGGCATAATGGTCTTATCACACAAGGACATGAGCTTGTGTAAATATTTGAAGATTTCAGCCACAAGTTGTTGGATAGATTTGAACAAAAGGATGAGGAAAAGTATTTCAGAGAAGCAGCTAAAATAAAACAACAAACTTCACTATATGCGTATGTAGTAGAGTTTGAAAGATTGGCAGTCATGGTATTGGATATTTCAGAAAGGAGGATCATCTTCTTCTTTGTTGAGGGTTTATTTGAGCCTCTTTGGGGCCTAGTTAAGGCCTTTGCACCACCATCATTGTAGGAAGATGTCAGGAGGGCCTTGACACTTGAGTCATTTGTGTTGACAAACAAGTCTACATCACAATCAAAACCACTCATTACTGGATTATAGAAGGGAAACTTTCAAAAGGGTGGATCAAGCTCGCACCATAAAGTGCTACACAACAACCATTTGCAACAATGATGGATGACAACACCAAAATTGAACTTTGGAGAAAAAATTGTGTTTAACTTGCAAAAAGCCATTGGAACTGGGTCACACATCTCTTGGCAAGGTCCTAGTACATTACATAGAACTAGTGTTTGATGAGGATAATAAGCCTAAAGAACTAGAGCCACAATTAGCCATAGAGGAGCAACCCATAAAAGATAGCTGCATTTGGAGCATAGTGACACTCTTGCCACTCTATTTGAAGCACCACGGTGTTGACGGGTGTTTTATGACCACACCAACATAGAATAAAGTTTCCAATGGTCACCCTATCCTCTCTTGAGCAAAGACCCCTCGTATGCTAAGATTGCGAAGATCATAGAGGCGACTCCAATGTTCCTACTATGAACTTGCGACTTTATGCAGGATATGAGATCGTTTGGCTTTATGTTTTGCTGGTAATCCAAGGGGGCTCACGTTTGAATCATTCTTCACTTCTTCTGCAATGCTGGCTGAAACTTCTTCATCGGATATTGCGATCTTGTGATGCTTCTTCTTCGAATAGACACAACTGAAATGAACTGAAATTAAAGGGGAAAGGGTTAGAAGGATCTAAATCTACTCCTAAGGACAATGATATTAATGGATAGTGCTCTAATGGATGAATTCCAAATACACCAAGTTCTGCTTTGCCAAGATCAACTACAACTCCACAAGAACTGGTGCAATCTTGCAAGGGTTATGCAAAGAATTTTTGTATCATAATGAACACCATCATAACGGACAATGCACATTCAATGATTGAAGTTAAGCATCCATATAAAAGGCTTAGGTTGACTTTACATTGCAACTTATAATCAATAAGATGCAAAAAGTACGAGACATGGAAATTCATCAAACACCATTACATTTTCCATTGAAATCAAAGCACTTTATCTAACAATTGAGAAATTGAGAGAACACCATGCAACAAGTTGAAATAAACATGAATCCACCATATCTTCAATGAAATCAAATTTCATTTCTCCAAGTCTTACAACAATGTCTTCTCCTTCTCCTACTCTACTTCTACTCTTAGGAGAAAGAGCTCTCTACTTGAACTAATGAGCTATTTATCTAATGAATTACAAATGAGAAGGCAAGGCCTTTTATAGAGATCCTCCCACAAATGAACGACCAAGATTGATTTGAAATCAAGGGCCGAGATTACAAGATGCAAACCCTAATTAGGGTTTGACCAAAAATGAACCCTTTGTGGTGCCAAGTAGTGGGTTTGGTAATAAATAAAGAATCGTGCCCACTTTGCATTAAATGATCCATCATTCCAAGTAAGGCGGCCACTATGCATTAAATGAGCTGCCACTCCATCAAGCATTTAATAGATTCTTGCCCAAAATGGCACACTCACTATCCCTCTCCTTGGCGGCAAATGCATTGAATTTGGTCATGATAGTTTGGAAACATGTGATTGGTCGGAGAAGATGACGGGGCACCACCTCAACATGTTGGACGCCATGTGGACCTGGTGACTCATCACAAGGAATCTTCCATTTTGCATCATTTTGTGATCAAGGTTCTAACTTTGATTAACTTTTCTGAAATGATCTTTCCTTGATCATTTTCTTCCTTCCATGTACTTGCTTGGGAATTCACCTTCTTGGAATATCTTTCCTTGTTGACGATTTTGTCATTCTTGAAGTCTTTCATACTTGAATTGGATCTCAGGGACTTTGAATGCCTTCATTGAACGTTTGAAACTGGAATTCTTCCTCCTTGTTCTTTCTAGACTGGGATCTTGGACTTCCAGTGGAAATTCAAGATAGTTGTAAATTCTTCTCATCTGTACTTGTTTGAATCTTGAGGTCCTTCAACTGGCATTCTTTGGAATTGGAATTCCTCCTCCAAGAACTTCTTGAGACTGGATTTCTTCTTGAACTTGGATGTCATAAATTGGATTTGCTCATCTTGGACCTTTGTGCCTCTTGATGTCCCGATGTTGTCTTTGGATTGGATAGATGAATTCTTGATGTTTATTATTTTTTTGACTTGTCAAGAATGCCATGTTTTATTAGAATATCTCCTTAGGAACTTCAATTTTATGTCTCCAGTCACTTTTCTTCTATGGGTGCATTTGAGATAGGTGGAAGGATTCTCCATGCCTTAGCCGATTTTTTACTGTTTCCAAGAATTCTGTCCTAAAGGAAGGAATTTCCAACACTTAGCCAAATTTTCATGATTTCTAAGAATTCTATCCCGAAGGAAGGAATTTCCAACACTTCGTCAATTTTTTCACTTTCTTGGAATTCTGCATACTTGGGTGCATTTTGGTTTTGAGGAAGGAATTTCGTTGAGTAAAAAATCCTCCATGGCATGGAATCCATGTTCTCAACTTGTCCTTGGGCGCAAATTTGCCATAGTGGAGGAATTTGTGAAAACTGGCAATTCCTCCTTGACCTTGTTTTGGCACCCTCCTCTTGTCCTTGAGTGCATTTATGAGGGGGGGAAGGAATTTCCTTGGAGAGGAAAATTCCTCCCTAACTTGGTTTTGGCGTCCTGGAGTCCTCCTTGAGCGCATTCTTGGGGTGGAGGAGGAATTTCCTCCTTGAGGAAAATTCCTCCATGACTTGATATTTGCGCTCTCCTTCTATCCTTGGGTGCAATTTGGAGGAGGTGAAGGAATTTTGAAGATTTTGGAAAATCCTCCATGCTAGGTGAAATGCGCCCACCTTCCTGTCTTGAACACCATTTTTTGGGTGGAGAAGGAATTATTCCATTCCTTAGAATAGATTTTCATGCCTTTGCCACTTGAGGAAAGAATTCCAGACTTCGCGAAATTTCTGATCATCTGCCTGCTTTTTCAACTTTTCCGGATTTAGAACTTGCATATTCAAGAATGCCCTGCCATCGGTGTCTTGCCCACTGCCAAAGATAGACCTACCAAAAATAGACTAACTAAAAATAGTAAGTTCTTCCAAACATTAAATTAGGGCAAATTGGGGGACAGGAACACCTACTAATAATACTTACTAAAAATAGACACTGCTAAAAATAGTAAGTTTGTACAAATGCAAAATTAGGCCAATTTGGGACACAATGAAACTTACTAAAAATAGTAACTCCTTGGAATTGGCTCAAATTTTACTGGTAGCTTCCTTGAAGGGTTCTTACCTCATTGCTTTGTTCAAATTTCTCAAAACCCTAAGTTATTGACCTCATTTCTAAGTTTGAAGGGTAAAAACCTTGAAATAGACAATACAAGCTTCCAGACAGCTAGATTTTCTCAAAACACTTGTAGACTTAGCCAAATTTTGGTTGTTTCTCTTTCATTTCTTCATATCAATTCTCAAGGTTATTCTGACACTTAGCCAAATATCCATCATTCCATTCCTTTGCACGTGCTTTCTTTGTTATATCACTGCAATCTCTTCCTTGGATGATGATATCGTCCACTAAATGATGTCCTCTTCTCAGCATCCAAAGTCCTGCTCCCCGCAATGTACCTGAAAACGACAAGGAAATGTTGTGAAGTATAAGTATCAATCAAGTTCATTGTTAGCAAAATGCAAAGTTCGAAGAATAAAGCAATAAGCACAATGCATTACTCAATACATCAAAATCCTAATTCTCGACTTGATGACAATATTAAGACTGTATCCTGTCTAGGCTGCATATTCCTTAAGAATCCATTCCTTGCTTAGGCATTTCATCACCTTCAAAGATCAAAATCCAGACCAGCAAGTCCTTAGAACTCATTCCTTAGGGTTGGGAGACGACATAGACTGCTAAAGACTTGGTTTATTCAACAAAAAAGAGGGGGTCCCCATTTGCAATGAGGTGATGTGGAAAATGTCACAACACACGGTATCACCCATACACAATTTGTGGAGTTTATCTAGGCAACAAATTACAATATTGATAAATAGTGGGGCCACCCATGATTTCATTGATGAGAACTTGGTGATCAAGTGGGAGTTGAAGTTAGAAGATTTTGCGAGTTTCAAATGTTATTGTTGTAAAGTGATTCACAATTCCATGCACAAAGATCATGTGACAACTATAAGTAACCTTTGGTGACTATGAGATGATTTTTATGTTATGGATATAGGAGAACCAAATATGATTTTAGGAGTCCAATACTTGCATTTCCTTGGTTAGTTTTTCCAGAGCTTTCAATCTAGGGAATTGAAGCATAATTCATAAGGAAAATCTGTAACCCTTAGAAGTATGCTTGAGGGGCCACCGCAAGTGATAACTACAAAACTTATGCAGAGAACATTCAAGAAGGGACATGTTTTGTGGTAATGATTGACATGCACATTGTTTCATCTTTTGGGAAGTAACATAGCTATCATATTGATATTCAAATTCTTTTGGTTAAGTATGGTATGGTGTTTAGTGATATGCCTCTAGGATTGCCACCACATAGAGGATTCCAAGTCCAACATATTATAGAGTTGGAAGTAGGTTCAAAGCCTATCATTATCAGTCGATACTGCCACTTGTGGACATATAAGGAAGAGATAAAGAAGGCCATTAAGGAGTTGCTGAAAATAGGTCATATCAGACCCAACTCCAACCTTTTTGCTTCATTAGTGGTACTTGTGAAAAAGAAGGATGGCACCATGAGGACGTATATAGACTATAGAGTCTTGAACAAAATAAATAAATAAATAGATATCCCATTCATAGGATTGGTGAACTCATTGGTGAGTCACATGGGCTGGTCTACTTCTTCAAGATTGATTTGAGATTGGGCTATAATTAGAATCATGTCTGCGAGTAGGATGCACACAAAATGGTATTTAGATATGAATGGTGAACTCATTGGTGAGTCACATGGGCTGGTCTACTTCTTCAAGATTGATTTGAGATTGGGCTATAATTAGAATCATGTCTGCGAGTAGGATGCACACAAAATGGTATTTAGATGCCATTATGGACACTTCGAGTTTTTAGTCATGTCATTTGGCTTGACCAATGGATCAACTACTTTTGAATCTACAATAAACCAGGTATTTAGTGATCAACTAAGGAAATTTGTTTTAATATCTTTTGATGATATTCAAATATATGACAAAAATTGGATGATCATGTAAGGCACCTATATACAATCCTTGGAATTCTAGAGCAATTCGTTGTATTTGCAAAAGAATTCAAGTGTGAGTTTGGGGTTTGTAAGATCGCGTATCAATTTTTTTTAAAAAAGTTTTCACACTTTATCTCGACTTGTTCTGAATGGATTATAGCCAATAGCTTGCGAGCATGAATTATTTTCAGGTTGGCAGGGTTAATGTTTGATGTGCAAAGCTTCCATACAACTTAACATGCACAAATAGATAAGAAATGGCTGCTCTGTTTGAAACTAAGAGAGAGATTTGCACCACCATAACAGATGATAGATGAACAAAATGACACATTTAATTAGCAGATAAATTTGTGACCTTATTGATAGCTGGAAACAGCAATTTTACATCAGCTTATACTCTTCAAAATGGGCAGAAGTGGATAATGCATATGACAGAAATATTGTGATAAAAATCTTCATAACAGAATCTGATCTTTGTCTTCTAATTGCTACACTTAGTCTGCCCAGGTAACCATGCCTTCAGCTTCTCCCTTTTGCCAACAGATGAAGCGTATTTCTTGCTCACAAAGGCTTTACAACCATCGACCTGTGAATGATCATTCACGACCAGGCATTGAATGGAATCTGCTGTAGATCCACGCCAAACTCATGTGAAAAAGAAGTTGCTTAGCATGTTCTGTTACATGCCAGCAGGGAGTGAAGAAAATCGCCTCAATGGCAGGAGGAAGATTGCCCTGTCTGAGCTAAAATGGTCATGCCCGCAAATTCTAGTTCAGTCTCCAGCAAAAGAAAATCCCATGCTTCAAATCTGCAGGTCTAGAGTCACTTTAGCTGTGGCACACTCTCATGCTAATCAGAATATAAAACCACATGCCCAGCAATGGTATGAATCTCATGCCTCAGATGAAATCACCCAGTCAAAAGATGACTATCGACCCAATACCTCCTAAAATCCTCAACACCCAGCAGGAGATATTAAACAATCACTCCAAACAATCACCAAAAACAATCAGTGCCAGCTAGAAGTCTTAATGTTGCAACAGTGTCCCTGTTTTTAATCACCCAGGAATGCCATAACCCCTTACATCCAGCTAAGAAGAAACTAATGCCAACCAATTCTAATAATCTTTGCAAACACCCAATAACTGAAAGACAAATATGCAATTAAAAAACCTTCAAGATCTTCATATCTGAAAACTGTAAAAAACCAAAAAAACTTCAACAACTCCTCCTGTTAAAATCTCAAAAACACAACAATGAAAGCACTCGCATAGAGTCTGGATGAATCTATCTGCCAACACCCAGGGAAGATCTCTCACCACTGTCGATGCTATTCTTCATGAAGTTTTTTGTCTTTAAGAAGTTCCTAGAGAAATTCTAGCAGCATATCCTTCTCAAAATTTTCACGCATAATGAAATGAGCTCAAATTATCCTTTTAATGAAATGAGCTCAAATTATCCTTTTAATGAAGTCTTATGTTTTGATAAAATAAATTATTTCGCTTTTTCCAACACATGGGCGCTCGTTTTAAGAAACCAAAGTCACTTTTAAAAACATTAAATAAACACCAAGTGTATTATAAAGTCAAAACATTATAACTTGAGTATTTATTTAAAATAAACCAGCTGATGTGCAGAAAGCATCGCTGAGACATTGGTTGTAGAAACTGAGAGTGCCAATTGATATTGGTGCTAAGAGATGGTGACAATGCAGAAATGGTGACTTTCTATAAATAGACATGAGTTCCAAGAACTAGAAGTGTGGAGCACAAACCTAGTGGACAAAAATGCTTTTGAAAGCATCATCATGAATCTCACTGACAATAGAGCTCAATGCCAAAAAGAAAAATGCTGGAAGAACAGTACTAAGAAGGCTCCAAGAACAGTGGAGTTCCCTAACCATTCACATTAGCCTATAGGAACCTGAGGAATAGGCTAATGGGCACTGAGCTAACTAGACTTAGAGAGGGGACATTATAGGGTTATGTAGATTTTGTTCCTGGTCCATTTCATTAGTGCTCATGGTGTGTAGGTGGATGAAAATTCATGCCATTTCAGATTGGTACCCCCACCACCCTAACATAGTTGAGAGGTTTCTTTGGCCTATGTAGCTACTATAGAAGGTTTGCAATTCCCTAAACAAATATGACAAAGAAGGGAGCATTTGTATGGACAAATGCAACACAAGAAGCTTTTGATAAGCTTAAGGAGGTAATCAGCTTATGACCTGTACTTGCCATTATAAATTTCTCAAAACCCTATATTTTAGAGTGTGATCCTTTAGGAGAGGGGGTTGTAGTAGTCTTAATGCAAAAGGGTCTCCCTATGGCATTCAAAAGTTGAATGTTGCAAGATTGAAAAAGAGAATTTTCCATTTGTGACAAGGAGATGCTTACCGTTATGCTTGTGTTGGCAAATTTCAGGCAGTATTTAGTTTGTGGTAAAAATAGACGACAACAACTTGAATTTTTTCTTGGGCCAATGAGAATTGAATGAGTAAGCTTGTTCCAAGCTTATTATTAAGGGTAAACTGAATGTAGATGTTGATACTCTTTAGAATGTTTACTCTCTATACTATTTCTACCATTTTGAGGGGTTGGAAGTTTATATTATGGTAGAATATGTAAAAAACACATTTTCTACTAACATCTTAGATGGGAGCATGAAGGATGATACGTATGAGATAGTAGATGGTCTATTTTGTATAAGGACAAAGTCTATTTAGTGCGTAAGTCTAAGATGAAAGAGAATTTTGAAGGATTTGCATTATAAATCAATGGTGGGATGCCTTGGATTCTATAAGACATATATATGCAATTAGGGAAAGGTTCTCTTGGAAGAGCTTTAAGGATGATGTACTCAAATACATCAAGGAGTATACAACCTGTCAATAGATTAAGGTAGAACAATGTTTTCCTGCAAGGTTACCATAGCCACTACTTATTTCCACTCAAAAGCTGGAGAGCATATCCATGGACTTTGTCATAGGCTTTCCAAAGGTAAATTGCAGAAGCTGTATTTATGTGGTTGTAGATATATTGACCAAGTATGCACATGTCTTTGCCATTCATGTAGAGTTTAGGGCACATCAATTAGCTGATCTAATTTTCAGGGAGGTATTTAGGTTGCATGAACTGCCTAAGAGTATTATTAGTGATAGGGACAACTGATTTCTCAACTCGTTTTGGTAGTAGCGATTTCATTTGATAGGAATTGAGATCTCCCCTACTAGTTACAACTCACAAATAGATGGGTAGACAAAAATAGTAAATAAGTGGGTTGAAGAGTACTAAAGGAACTATGTCATAGTCCAATAGGTAGCGTGGGTCAAATGGTTGCACCTTGGAGAGTATTGCTACAACACCCACCACATGTTCCTCGATATAACACTTTTAAGGGCTTTATGTAGATATATGCTGCACCAACTTTTACAAATTTAGTGTATTTTTATTGTAGGGTACTAGTAGTAAGTGACTTGATTCAGCATGGCCATGACATTATGAGAGCATAACATGCTCAATATTTTTTATGCAGAGTGACACTACATTGAGAGAACATTCGGGGTTGGGACATGGGTTTTTTGTGCTTGCAGCCTTATTGGCAGACTTCGGAGTGGGGCTGAAGGGATTAAACTTTGCATTTATGGGCCTTAAAGTGTGTTGAGAAAGGTTGGCAATGTGGTTTATGAGTTGGTATTGCTGGAAGATAGCTGGACTCAGAATGGTATCCATGTATCCTATCTCAAAAGGGCACTTGGCCAACATATTGCACCATCGGTTGAGTTCCAATCCCTTAATGATGAGGGGAAGCTCATTGTTTCTAGAGTCCATCATTGACATACAAGAGAAAAAACTAAAGGACAAGATTGTCATAGAATACATGGTCATTGGACGAATGTACCCCATTATTTTCAAAACTCCAGCACTATATTGCTTGTGGGCAATAAATTCTAAGAAGGATGGATATGTAATGTCCCCCTTTTATTTGTAGCACTAAATAAGTTATTGTGCTACATTACTGCATTTGCCGCTTCTAGTCCGTGCACCGGAATCGAGTTTGCTTGGGGATTCGCTCGGGCATGCCCAGGTACATACTTGGGCGTATCCAAAGGTGCAGAGTGCCAAAAAAGAACAAAAGCATACATTTTTTGACCTTTTTTTGCATTCAAAAGCCCTAAAATGTCCCTAAAAGCATCAATTTTGCCCAATACAAAGATTATTTTTCTTTCTTCACTCTCTCTTTTCTCTTTTTCTCTTTTGTCGAGTTTTCCTGCACCCTTTCTATCGTTGGGTTTCCCTGCACCCCTTCTATCATTGTGTTTTTCTCACATCTAACACCTTGTGCAGCTTATCATTGCTACCTGTTGTGACCTATTTCACACATCGCCCCGTTGCAAATAGGGACCCCCTAGTAGTTTGCTTTTTAGGGTTTTGGTCATAGCTCAACAATTTCTTAAGTCTTTTCATTGAGAGCTTAAGATTAGGGTTTTTGAGAAGGCATCTAGAGTCAAGTAGAGAGTTCATGCTCAAAATAGTGTTTGAACATTGTCAAAGTGCTTACAAGGTCTGAAGGACAAGGATCACAATTGCTTTGAGTCATTTCTGACAACTTTCTATTTTTAGGAATTTTTGCTTTTTTGCTTTTTTACTTTTTGCTTTTTTTTTGCTTTTTTTGAAAGTAGAATTAGGGTTTTGTTCTTCAGGTCATATGATCAGTACCCATGTTTCAAAATTGAAAAATTATCTCCAAGTGTAAAAAGCAAGGTGAAAACCCTAATCTAGGGTTTTGTTGTAGATGATCTAGGTACGAACATGGCAAGTCAGAGATGGACATGGCAGTTTGAATGAGGATGTTTGGAAGAGAAGTGGCATGGAGATGAAAAATCGTCCAAGGGAAGATCAAGTCCGACCAACCAAGCACATTGAAGAATGTCAAATGAAGGTTAAAGTCTACCCATGTCCAAGCTTTCTTGAACTACGCCCAACACTTGCCAAGACATGGCAAGGGCAGCCTAGACCCCACCCAACACTTGCCAAGACATGTCAAGGGCAGCCTAGACCCCGCCTTGAACATGGCAAAACATATGCCAAGTCCGCCTTGTCCAAAGTGATGGAAACTCCGCCTAGGCAGGTGGAAGGTGAACTCCGCCCAAGTAGATGAAATTATGGCTAGGACTAAGCCAAGTCCGCCTTGGCCTAACACCCTTGAACTCTGCCCATTCTAAATAAAGTTGGTAAAACACTTGCCAAGTCTGCCTAGCCAAGGGAGAAGGTTGGCAAGCAAACATCAAACTCCTATCTGCAGTTAAAAAAGGATGGCAAGAGTTAATTAAACTCCGACCTAAGGTTAAGTGAGCTAGGCATAGAGATAAAAGATTAAAGCATAAAAGCATGGTCAAAGGCACATCAAAGTTCGTCAAGCATAAGCCTAAAGCATGAAGGCTTAAGCAAGTGAAAAGCATGAGTTGGTCCCCGCACCAAGATATGACCAAGCCCTTGTTTTTGAGAATGTCAAAGAGTCTGCGCCGTATCAGCCTAATCAAAGATTCCCACGTTCATCTGCAAATGGCCCAGTGAAGACGCCACAATACCAAGCTGGATCGAAAATTCAGATCCCACCAGACCAACTAGCTACAATAAATGGTTATAATTTTCCTCCATTGAATAATAGCGTATTGGTAGAAGGTACTAGAGAAGTACAAGCATTTCAACAAACGTCTGGAAATCCACTCAAGGTGTATCAGAGGAATGCCCGCCAAAATGAACCTTTAACTACATCCATTCCTCCGAATAATTTTCAGACCCCACTAAATCCAAATGCTACTAATGTGCCTCTTTCAAGAGACTCACTTGAATATCGCCAGTAGAATATCCAAACAAATGGGACGAGACAAGCTACTATACCACAGGTCGAGCAAAGGCGACAAACAACCCCTCAAGTTGGACATTCACAAGCACAGGCACAAGATTGTCCCAGAGAAGAGTTGAAGAGAATAAGTTCATACGTGCTGGAAGAATTTAAAAAGATAAAGGTCAGCTTACCCTTGATCGAGCTGATGAAAATTCCAGAGATTCGAGAAACACTCCTAAATAGTCTAATGGAAGTTGTTGCCCCAAGGAACCTTTCACAAAACGTGCCAAATAGAAAGATACCTAACACTTCGGCAAATACAAATGTTATTCAAGATGAACAAGAGATGCTAATTGATACTCCACAACAACCTCCTAATTTTGTAGGAATGGTCGAAATATCGTCAGGAAGTTCAAAACAAGAAGATATCACGCCAGAAGTTCTTGGGGACACAGATATATTCCAAGAAGAAGAGATTTTGACAAATGAACTCCCACAAACTTCATAGAAGCAAGAACCTGTTCAAAGGAGACAAGAAGGAAAGAATCAAGATTTCAACAATCAAGTAGAACATCTTGTGGTCTCTTACCAAGGAAAGGACGAGCCCGCTCCGTTCTTACTATTAGTCATAATATTTGGAAAGCTTGTACATAATTGCTTAGTAGACTCTGGTGCTTCTAGCAACGTGATGCCTCTCGCTATGTGTAAAAGACTGGGAGTAATACCTATGCAGACCAATAAGAAAGTTACCCAGTTAGACAAATCGAAAGTCCCTGTGGTTAGAGAATTAAACAATATTCACATGCAGCTAGCAACCGACCCTCGAGTGCAAAGTTGTATTGACATTTCTGTTGTCAATACCCCTGATGGCTACGACATGCTTTTAAGCATAAGCAGAGATTGGTCGAGGCTGAATGGATATATTTCCATAGACTTTTCTCATATGTGGCTGCCATGGACAGGAGTCCCAAACCAGATAAAGATTGACAGTACGCCGAGGCTCAAATTGATGATTACTAAATACAAAGAAAACAATGAAATATTGTTTCTCGAAACAGACTTAGGTTCCTATAAACCTAAGGTGGAAGAAATCTTAGTGTTACATGCACCACCTAGCAAAAAGAGTGCTAAAAAGGGGATGAAATCTGCAATAGTAGTCACACAAGAAGATCAAGATAAGAATGAAAAGCTATTTGAAAGCTTTAGGCACTTCATTTAGACGAGTGTAAGCCAAAAGGTAGAATTGAAGAGCAAAATTCATGAGTTGTTGACCAATTGGTGTCACATCCATGACACGTCTCATTCAGAGTTCACATGCAAAATGTGCCACAAAGCCATTAAGGAAGCTCGCCAAAAGGTTCAACAATTTGATGATCTTGAAGAAATAGAAAAAGAAAGTGATATTGAGAATAAGGAAAAGGATCAAAAACAAAGTTCTCAGGAAATAAAGCCGAAAATACGAAGTAAACCAACTGCAAAGTGGATATGAGCAGAACACTACTGATACACAAGCTCAATCACCCTCTCAGTCAACAAAACAAGTTTGGACTCTAAGGTTTGATGGATCCAAGTGAAAGAAAGGATCCAGAGCCAGTTTCAAATTAATCAGTCCAAACGGAGAAGCATACCTAGCGGTCCACAAAGTTCAATTTCCATTTACAAATAATGTCACAGAATATGAATCATTGATTCATGGATTATTGCTAGCTTTAAGGAAAGGAGCCAAAATTTTACACGCCTTCGGAGACTCATAAATAGTCATGAGGCAAGTAAGAAAACAGTATATCTGTCATGATAAGAGACTAACGTGTTACCGCAATAGGGTGTGGTACCTTATTTAGAGCTTTGATACTTTCAATATTCAATTTGTGAACTGATCAAACAATCAAGTTGCAAATTCTTTAGCACAGGCAGCCAGTTCATTGGAGCCGCTCGTCATGGATGGCGTAAGTTCACAGTAGAGCTATCATCAATACCATCAGTCCTAGATAACATCACAAATTTTCAAGTTTTTGATGATGATGACCACATTCTTGAGTTTTTGACAAGCTCAGATATCTTTGCAGCACAAATTATTGACGAAGATGAGATGACAGAAGAAGTCGAATTTGATGCTGATGGCATCATGAATTTAAAGAAAAATATGAAATATTCTTGGAATGATACAGTTGGAAAGGATATTTGATTAAGATCAAATCAATGCAGTAAAGAGCCAAAGGATTGAAGGCGACCAATATGAAAAAGTAAATCTGGGAACCGAAGATGAAGTTAAAAATGTATGCATAGGTAAAGTCTGCACACTGGAAGAGAAGGCTGGAATAATTCAAAGCATGAAGGAGTTCGCTAATATCATAGCTTGGAGCTATGAAGATCTCAAGACTTATGACACTTCCATCATCACACATACAATTCCTCTCAAGTCAGGAAGTAAGCCATTCAGACATTGCCAGAGGCCAGTTAACCCAATACTAGAACCCCTTATCCAACAAGAAGTAAAGAAATTATTATCAGCAGGAATTATATTCCCAGTGTGCCACTCAACGTGGGTCGCCAATTTGGTTCTCGTCTGAAAGAAAAATGGAGAAATAAGGGTATGTGTTGACTTCCGAAACCTGAATAGAGCCTCGGAAAAGGACAATTATCCTCTACCATCACTTGATGAAGCTCTACAAATTGTAAATGGATCGCAGATGATGTCCTTTTTAGATGGATATTCCAGATACAATCAAGTACTTGTTGAATATGAAGATAGAATAAAAATGACGTCACAACGAAATGGGGAACCTTCACCTACAAAAGAATGCCCTTTGGGCTAATTAATGCAGGAGCCACATTTCAGAGGGCCATGGACATCGCTTTCAGAGACCTAATTGGAAAATGCATAATCACTTACATGGGTAATTTGACAGTGTTCTCGAAAAAGAGAGAAGACCATATAGAAGACTGGAGAAAAGTATTTCAAAGATGTAGAAGATATGGGATTTCACTAAATCCAAAGAAGTGCATATTTGAGGTCATCGAAGAAAAATTGTTAGGTCACTTGATCACTGAAAGTGGAATATTGATTGATCTTTAATGTATAGAGGCAATCTCGAGAATCAATTTGCCCGCCAGCTAGAAGGAATTGAGATCTTTCCAAATTTTGTTGGAAAGTTCATTATAGGCTTCACCGAAATAGTGAAGTCGTCGAACGAAATGTTGAAAAAGAATGCCAAAATGGAATGGACACCACCAGTGAAGAGAGCTTTTGAAGAGATCATGCAAGCTATAGCCGATGCTCCTGTCCTGGTTAGTCCAGATTACACAAAGCCTTTTTACTTGTATTCTTTTGCATCAGAACATTCTTGTGCTGCAATGCTCACCCAGCGAACAGAAGAGAAAGAAGAGCATCCCATAGCTTTCATGAGCTCAGCACTCAAGGATGCATAATTGAGATACCCTAGCATAAAAAAACTAGGCCTATGCATTGGTGAAGGCCATCAAAAAATTAGACACTATCTTGAGGAGTAAAGTATTTGCCATTGTTCCTAATGCCGCGGTTAAAACACTCCTGATGCAGAATGAGCTAGGAGAGAGAAGAGGAAAGTGGGTTGCCACTATCCAAGAGTATGATATTGAATTACAGCCAATGAAACTAGTTCATGGGCAAGCTTTGGCTCAAACAATGGTTGTTGAAGGACCAGGCCTAGTGCAACAAATATATGTATTGACAGACTCCTCCCCAGAGGAATAGTATCATGACATCTCCTATTTATTAAATCACAATTATCCTAAACAAATGAACCCAACACAGAAGTGAGCTTTCAGGCTCAAATGCCAATGTTATATGCTTCAAGGGTCAGTTCTCTACAAAAAGAATCACAAAGGGATTTATCTAAGGTGTGTTGGAAATGAAGAAGCTAAAAGAATCATGGAACATTTTCACTCCAAATTTGGGACTGGACATGGAGGTAGTCAGGCAACGGCTTACCAAATCCTTAGAGCAAGGTACTATTGGCCTTCTGTTTTCAAAGATGCATATGAGCATGTCAAAACTTCTCACACTTGTCAAATTACGGCGACCTGTGAAAAGAATCCTACAATGCCACTCCAACCCATCACGAAAGTGAAACCATTTGCAATGTGGGGCCTTGATTTCATTGGTAACATAAACCCACCATCATCAACACAACATAAGTACATTTTGACTGCAACCGACTATTGCACCAAATGGTCCGAAGTTCAAGCATTGAAGAATTGCACAACAGATGCAGTGACCAAATTTTTAGAAGAGAACATTATCATGAGGTTTAGATGTCCAAATGCTCTAGTGTGTGATAATGGTTTTGCTTTCACTTAAGATTTTCAAACTGGGCATTTGACTATGGGATCACATTGAAATTTTCATCAAATTATTACCCAGGGTAATGGGTTGGTAGAGTCCACAAACAAGAATATGCTCAATGTTATTAAGAAATTGTTAGAAAAGAATCCAAGAGATTGGCATAATCAACTTAGGTTTGCTCTATGGGCAGACAAAACAAGAGCCAAGAAGTCATTGGGAACTTCACCATATCACTTAGTTTATGGACAAGACCCGATCTTTCCAATCCAATTGAGGATTCCAATAATGAAATTCATGCAAGAATACTTGGATCTAGAAAAGAGTTCAAATCCGTTTGTCACAGTTGTTACTACTGGAAGAACAGAGAGATCAAGCTCTCGAGAATTTTGCAAAACATCAAGGGGTTGTCAAACGATGGTTTGGCAGACGTGCTACAGTGAAGTCCTTCAGAATCTCTGATCTAGTTCTTTATTGGGACAAAGCTCATGAACGAAGAGGAGATCATGATAAATTTGACAATTTGTGGAAAGGACCATACCGAATTTCTGAGATATTTGGAGAAAATGCTTTTAAGTTGAAGACTCTGACAGGAGAAAACATCCCATTGCCCGTCAACAGGCAGTATTTAAAACATTATTTCAAACCCTGAAGTTCCTTGATAATATAATTTGATAATAATAATAATAATAAAATTAAAATACAAAAGAATAAAAATATAAAAATTAAATTTAAAAATAAAAGAATATAATTAAATATAATTAATATTTGATTAAAGTTAACGAATGGTCAAAAGGCATGAAATGAGAAGTTGTGACTCCCTCAAACATGAAATATAAAAGAGAGAAGAGAACCTCATTTGAGGGGGGGAGAATTTGGAAATGAGAGGTGTAGATCTTATTTAAATAAGAAGTCCAGATGTGATTGTGGAAGGTTGTGCCCCTTTCAAAGGGCAGAAATAATGAAGAGTTGTACTATTTCAAAAGGTGCTAATGGTGAAAGGGTGTGTCTCTTGCCCAAGGGCATGCATGATGAAGAGGCATGACCTCTCCCTCACATTGAGAGATATAAAGGAAAGGAATCAAAGCATCTGGCAACGTCACCATGGATGGATTGGATCAGATCAGAACTGCTATTAAGTTACAGGTAGTAGCATCTTTGTTTTTGGTGGTATGCATGGGGATGTGTTGAATGTGTATGCTTAATACATGAAGCTTGATAATGTTGTTATGCAGAATTTATTAGTAATATTAATATAGACTGCAATATGTATGAGAGTCATACATACAATTTCATATATATTCATAATACATGAGAAGTTAGTATACTTATAGTCTGAATCATGTTATTACTATCAGTATTTAAGAAGATGGGAATGAGATGTTCCAAAGAGGGGCAGTCTAAATCCAAGCAATAGGTTAAGTCCCAAAATACTGTGGGGATCAGCGACCCATAAGCCTTGAAGGTATAGGCCCAAGATAGGTAAGGGCTTGGATCTGTAAACTTTGAGGGAACCTATTGTATTTGGTCTCTAAGCGCTTTGGTAACATGCATAGACCCTTTTCCCTTAAAACTGAAGTAGTAGCAGGGTCTGATATCTACATTAAGAACTATGAATAATGAAATTAATCATCTAATGAGGAAAATAAATAAGAACTTGTTAATAACTAATTGAAGAATATTAATCAATTTTAGTATATTGAAATAGATCAAGTAGGGGACATTACATTGGAAAGGATGAAAGGGATATTATGATCTTGCTCAGGGAGTGGATTGTCAATAGGACTTAACTGGACACTGTGTTCTTGAGACGGAAAGGGATCACCTTGGATAGGATGGATAGGGACAATGGGATCATCATGAGATTCTGGGAAGATGGGATCTTGGTCAACGATTGGATGGGATTGGTCATTCTTGGTATTTTGATCTTGATTTGTTTTAGGACTCATTTCTTTGTGCTTTGGATCATCCTCTTGACATGGGGTATGATTTTGAATATGCGCGGGGGATTCTGGGAAGGAATCGATGTTTTGACATGAGGGGGATGGACTTTGCATGGGACTCTCTGGAACGAAAGCATATGGTGGCATTGGGTCTTTGCATTTCTGAAGCATGGAAGGGACTTGCATCATGAATTAGATTAGCTTGGAAACCTATTGTGGATAGCCCTTGGGAGGCTGCATCATTGGATGTATAATTTGTTGGAGATGGTGTGGATTTCTCTTGTGAAACTTTAGGGGATGAGGAAATGGTGGGAGATATGGAGGCCACTTGAGGAGCAATTTCTTGATGGAAGGTGGGTGTCTCATTGGTGTGATTACTTTGAAATTTGCCATTGCTAGACATAGGTATATGATCATGTTTGGATGCAATCTCGTGTATGGCCTGGTTTTTGAAGCAAGTTTTTGTGGAATTTTTGCCGTTTGGGTGATCTTGTTTGTGATATCACTTCGATGTTTGTGTGTTGCAAGGTATTTGTTGATTGACCTTGTTGCATATGGGTGACACATTGACTATGTTTAGTTGATGTTCAAAGTGTGGCATGTTTGTAACTACCCTTGCATTTGTTTGGAACACCCTTGATGGTGCATTCGAGGACATAAGAGGATGTTTACTGACATGTGATGTGACCGAGGCAAAGTTGGTTGTGTAATTGTATGTGACCTTGGTAGGGGTTGACTTGTTTGTACAATTACTTGTGGTACTGGGGGTAGTGTGGTTGCTTGCGGAACGTCTGGTTGCATTGGAAGGAAAATTGGTTCAAAATTTGGTGGTGGCCCAAGTTGAATTATACCAAACTTTGGTTGCATGATATTAGCCTTTGGTTGTGTCAGGTTAAACTTTGGTTGTGTTGGGTTGAATAAGTTTTGATTCGAGATTTGATTGAATGAAATTTGATTTGGGAGTTGATCAAATGATGTTTGATTTGGGACTTGGCTGAATGAAGTTTGATTTGGGACTTGGTTGAAGTTTGTGTTCGTTATTTGGAATTGGTTTGTCATGTATATTTCTGAGATGAGAGCTGGTATGTCTGATTGTGAGATGAGATCTTGTATGTCAACTAGCTCGAAGTTTGGATTTGGGCCTTTAAATTTCTGAAATAGTTTGGACATTTGGGATCTACTCTTTTCACCGTTTTTCACTTTTTGTTCAAAGATCTCTATATCTCGAGCTAGTTTTTCCTCTAGTGATGGAGAAATAGGGATGACATTTGTTTGGTCATGATAAGTTTGATCCAAGTTTTGAGACATGTATAAGTTGGATTGACATTATTGATTGTTTGATTGCAACGACATGGTCCCATGAGAGTTGGAACGTTGGTATGGGGATAATGCTCTTTCAATTGGGGGGTCACCTCCTCTACGATACCAGTAATGCCAAGTCATCATGTTTGTTTTGGACTAAGATCAAGGATGCTTGGTGATGAAATTGGGCCAATGCTTTGGTTTCTTTGTTGAGCTTTTCTTTTGAATTTTGAGATTTTGGATGAAATGAAATGCAACTAAGGATGATAGATGCAACCTATGTTTTTGGGATTTTCAATTTTGAAGACCTTGGAAATACAAATCTAGGGACGCAACCTTAGGAGACTGAAATAAAGTTAAGACCTTAAAGGATCAAAAGGACAAGATGATGGACAAAAGACAAAGTCGTACCCATCACTAGACTGATGAGCTAGGGTTTTGACTCGATAATGGTGATAAAGGACAAAGTTTGACAAGGTCTAGACTCCTTAACAGTAACCTAGGATTTGATCTTAAGACAATCTTTGGGTTTCAAAACCTGATTTTAGGAATCTAAATGCAATCTAAGGACATGCGCTAATGCGATGAACTAATATGAAAGACTTTGAGATTGGACTAAACAATGACCTAGATTGAGACAATGCAATAATGGACTTAAGACCTAGAAAAATGATGGTTGAATGACAATGCAGGTTTGAAATGAAGTTCTCAAAGTTTTTTTTTTGATGGTTGAACTACTGGATATGGCCAGTCCCCTTAGGCCGGAGCCAAGTCGCTTTTGACTCGAGCTATGAACCAGTGAGCCCACATTGTTGGGGGGCCTTGTCCTCAGATTTGTTCGGCATCGAGCTGATCTCCTTATTACTCCAGAACTATTGGATAGGGCCAGTCCCCTTACATTAGGTCGCAGCCAAGTCGCTTTTGACTGGAGTTATGAACCAGTGAGACCACATTGTTGAGGGGCCTCATCCTCAGATTTGTTCGACATCGAGCTGATCTTCTTATCACTTCAGCTGTAAACTCCTTATCACTCCATAGTCTCCTTATCCCTCTGTCTACAACCTCAATCACCTATTAATGTCCTTATCCCTCCGCTGCCCTTATCTCTCCATATAACTCCTTATACCTCCTACTCCTTATCACTCCATGTTGTCGCTGAATGCTCGACAACTATCCACCTCAGCTGTATATCCACTGCTAGCCTTTTTTGCGGTACTAGCCCTCCCACACCTTTTTTCGTGCCTTCAATTCTGCACGAACATCCTCCTCTGGGTCAACGGTCTAGCTCCTTCCATCGCATGGTGTGATGTCAACTCACCGGGTCTCTACATCCTCCATGTTGCATGCACCATCAACAAACCAAGGGCTCGAGTGAGTTTCAAACCCGAAACCTCTTATGCAGGAGGCGCGCAGCTTTATTGCTGCATCAATATCTCCCATGTTTTGATATTGTAACATTTTGAGTTTGAAAAAGTTTTGAGACTTATTTATTGTGACAATCGTGTTTGGGTAGCTATTTGAGATTTTGAGTGAGTTGTGTTTTGATTGGAAAATTTGTTTTAACACACATACGACATGTCAGATAGAATGGCCGTTTGACTAAAAAATAATCAGAGTAAGATCCGAGGGGCCTAGATTAGCCCATGTTTGAGTTCACTGGTCTTGACAATTTGAAAACACTTGCAAACATTTACAACCTAGGCTAGAAATGGTTGATACTTGTTGAGGCCCTCACAATAGAATACCACAAACACTATAGATAGATAGAGATCAAGTGGTGCTCGCTCCCCTAACACGACACTGACACACCTTTTCTCGTACCCACAAGGTTTGAAAACCTTACAATTGAGGAATTTTCTGTCTCACATGAAGGGTACATGGAGGGTATCTTCGGGGTATGATGCACACTCCCTGAATTAACAAATATAGGATTTGGGCTTCTAAACACAACTGGTTCATAGTGGAGGAACTTCAGGGGCTTGACGTCTATACATGCGATAGTGACTCACTTAAGAGCCTATCCTAACCCTATAAAAGGGATTTGATATACCTCACACGAATGTGGGTACTGGAGAACTGTCGGTATAGATAAACATTGCCAAGTATCTTCAGCTTTAGCCTAGGCCATTTATATAGTGGACCGAAGGAAAGCATCGCTTAGAGTCGTCCCTTGGGGTGAGTACTTTTTCCCACCAAGGCAAACTCTTTTCTACAAAAGAAAAAGTTGGGCATTGTTGCCGCTTTTCTCTTACACCCAATAAAGGGGAGAGGATACTATGCGCAACAGCAGGTCCACCCTACAAAGTGCAAGCGCACAAGACAATTTCAAACACATATTTGTTCATTAACCGATTTAGGAAAGTAAGTGTGCTCTAAATTATAAAAACAGACATGCAATGTTTGAAATTACAAGTCTTTGTCAAGTGCCTTGCATCAAACTTGTTAGTAGTTTCACATAGAAGTTTCATCTCGCGATCGCCACAATGCTAAACAAACCATCACTGACATCAACTCCTTTCTATGCTAACAAAATCGGAAAGTTGCAAATTTGAATGATAACTCAAAACAAAAAACCACTTTTTACCAGTCAATTGTGCAGTTCTAAGTAGTCAATTGCGTAGTTATAAGGCTCAACTGTGCAAGACATTCACCTAATTGCAGTAAACCCTAAACTGAGCATTTTGATTACTGTGATTGACAAATTTTACTTGCAATTGCCCAATTTAAACCCCTATTTAAGCTAGATGAGATCTGCAAGGTTCATTTTGACCACTTAGCAAAATGAAATGAGAATTTGTTGTCAATTTGATCCCCTAATTAGGCTAAATGATGTTCATTTTAACCATTTGCGAAATCAAATGAGAATTTGTTACCAATTTGAACCCCTAATTAGGCTAGATGATGTTCATTTTAACCATTTAGCGAAATCAAACGAGAATTTGTTACCAATTTGAACCCCTAATTAGGCTAGATGATGTTCATTTTAACCATTTAGCGAAATCAAACGAGAATTTGTTACCAATTTGAACCCCTAATTAGGCTAGATGATGATCATTTTAACCATTTAGCGAAATGAAATAAAAATTTGTTGTCGATTTGATCCCCTAATTAGGTTAGATGCGAGTTGTGGTTCATTTTAGCCTTATCAAAGTAGTAGATCTGATAAACTTAACATAAATCATGCACAAAAGAAATCGTACATGCAAACAACAATCAGAATGTCCAATAGTGAGAACAATTGCTCAAGAAAACTAGTCAATTGTGTAGTAAATAGATCAATTGTGCAGTTTTTGGGGCTCAACTATGCAACTTCAGGCCCCAAATGCATAGGTTTGGCTCTCAATTGTGCAGATCTGAGCCTTTCTTACGTAGAAAACTGAATCGATAGCTTCTTACCTGCATGCAAACAGAAATCGTACATGCAAACAACAATCAGAATGTCCAATAGTGAGAACAATTGCTCAGAAATAACAGTCAATTGCGTAGTAAATAGATCAACTGTGCAGTTTTTGGTGCTCAACTACGCAACTATAGGCCCCAAATGCATAGGTTTGGTTCTCAATTGTGCAGATCTGAGCCTTTCTTATGTAGAAAACTGAATTGATAGCTTCTTACCTGCATGCAAAC
Source organism: Cryptomeria japonica (assembly GCF_030272615.1). Taxonomy (NCBI): domain Eukaryota; kingdom Viridiplantae; phylum Streptophyta; class Pinopsida; order Cupressales; family Cupressaceae; genus Cryptomeria; species Cryptomeria japonica. The sequence goes on from NC_081415.1 coordinate 391,448,285, forward strand.
AAAAAACTCACAAATTCATTAGATTTTGATGTGATTCATGTCAGGTTCACCAAAATCTCAAGTAGGAAAGCAGGGTAAAGACAAACATTATATCAAAAGCTAACCATGAAAGCCAAATATCATAAAAACTTGACCTAATCACATTGATAATGCTATCAAAACGAAATGCAGAGTGAAGCAAACAATATTAAATTCAAAGTGAAATCAAACTCATTGTGTTCCTTTGATGTCGCTTCATCGTTTCTTCTTTCTCCTCTAATGTGGTGTTGCTCTCAAATAGGTGAGTGCACATATGTGGCAAGCAAGAGTGATTTGATAGTGTGATTGCGAGGATAATCAAAGGATCATGGTTATGACAATGAGAAATGAAAGCTCAATTTATAGATTTCGAAGGTCGATTGGACGGACTGGATTGAAAATCAATCATTGGATAGGATTGAATGTGAGGATGAGTTAAGTGAAGCCAAATGGGAAAGGTGTCATTTTCAAGTGGAGAGGGAAATGGAAGGTTAGTAAAGTTAAGTGGACTGAAATTAGGAAAGTGGAAGAGTGAGGTGGAGTTAGAAGTGGAGATGAAAATGGAGTGGAATTAATAAACATTCATTTATTACTTCAGTCCAAATTAGTAATTTAGCCAATTAAATAACTTTATTTAATTGTGACAAAGGAATTAGGAATAAATAAATAATGAATTTATTTACCCTAAGGACATGTTAACATAAAGGGGTCAATAATTGAATAATTATTTAACCCTAGGAGCCGATTAGGTCAAATTGATGCCAAATAGAGATATTGAATAGTCGACAGAATTATTTAATTAGGTAGACAAGAAGAATGATTTAGGTGAAAGCGACAAGAAATGATCAATTAGCGGACATAATTAAGTAACCAAAGAATGACGGTATTGACAAATGATGAAGACCAAACGTGTGATAAGGAGACATGTAAAAAAGGGGAGTTACAGGTGTTGACCATTTTCTAGTGTCTACACTTTTATTTCTTAATAACTCACAATAATGAAACCAAGAGTTGGAAACTGACAAGGATTGTAATTTAAGACAAGGTCTCTCTCATCCCCAAAGAGAAGAAACATAAGACATCTTGCAGTCCTAATTAGAAGTATGGATGTTGCTTGTGAAAGATTTGATTGAATGACGGGCTGTGATGTTACCAGGTGGTTTGATCTTTAGGCTACGATTTAATAAGTTATTTCTATATATCAATAGTCTTGGCCGTAGCAACAATATCAATGGGGTGTATTTGGTTCTTTTGATTAGTTGTTGTAGGAGTAAAGATTGCACTATGATACCATGTAGAAGTTGATGATACAATCATAGGAGCCAATAATCATCTGCAAACAAAACGCATATCACACAAAAAGATCAAGCAAAGATAATATGCTCTATAACAACTTGTGAATTATGTATTATTGCACACAAGAATATTGGAAATCCAATTACAATGAATGAATGACTTGCTTTATAGAAAGCAAAAGATGCCCTAATCCTAAAATTAGGAGAACTAAATAAAAGAAAAGAAGAGGTAAGTAAAGCTCAACTACAATTGAACTAAAGTTAGAAAAGCATTACTCTAGATGAAAAAAGCACTTAAGTTGAGCTTAAGTGAAAAAGTAACTAAAGGACCTAATTAATAAATAATTAGATAATGTCCTAATTACTCCAACACCCCCTTTAAGATTAACTTAGGGAGTAGCTAAAAAGCTAATGATAAATGCATGCATGAATGAGTTCCGACAATGAAAACCTGATTAAGTACTCATGTACAAACCAATGCAAAGCAATGCAACTCCCACAAACGGAGAAAAGGAGAAAACCCAATGGGACAAAACTCCTCTCCAAAAGAGAGCAAATACAATTATTGCACTAGAGAAAAGAAGGAAAGGAGGACTCAATGTGACCAACCAAAGACTACTTCTGTTACAATAGTACAACGAATATGCCCCCCATAAGAGAGAGAAAATGAGGATAGGAATCCCCCCAATGAAGAAGTAGCTCCTGTGTCAATGATGAACCCTGAAAACAGAACACGATCCACTGCCTACTGACAACATTTCTTCTCTTAGGAAGAAACAAATCCATAGGAGATATGAAAAGCAACTCACATAAACTGGGAGTTGTAGAAATCCAAATCTAAACCGTGTGTGCCTTTGAAAACTGCTCATATGTCACTATGTCTATGAAAGATGATGATGCCACAAATCAATCAGGTACATGCCCAATAAATGTAGGAGGTGACAAGTCAGGACTTTGCAAAAACTGATGAAGAACAAGCTCCATGGGCAATGAAGATGGGATGACAACACTGATGAAGCTGTCAACAAAGAGTAGATGAATGTCTTCAAAATAATCCTCCGAATCTGCAATACGGGACTCTACAAACAAGGATGATATGTTTGTAAGATATGAATCCCAAGTAGCTATGTTTGGAAGAATAATGTCTTGCTGCACTGAATCAATGGGGGCTATGCGCAAGACAATGCCAATTTCATCAGGAACAACAGAAAATGAACATGATTGAGATGGGATCTCAATGTGACTAGGTGTAGAACACAGGTTTACTACTGAGAGGGGAGGTGGGGGGGTGAATCAGTAGTTAATAAAATTTGAAATTCTTATCCAATTAATTCTTTTGAAAAACTTATTCAAAGCTTATAAACTTAATTCTGAAATAAAAACACTAAACTAAAATATGAAAGGTACACCATACGAAGAAACCAATGCACAAGAGATTACATGGAAACCCAAGATGGGAAAACTATGGTGAGAAATGCTGCTAGGATCTACTGTCCTAATCCAGCCTCAATTAAAACTCCAATTACAATGTTTAAGGGCACCAACTCTAAGGAGTCACCAAACTCCTAGTCGAAGAGCACTAACTCTCTCTGTTAAGAATATACAAATCACAATTCTTTTAACAACCATTACAATTCACAATTATTATCAATGCTTTCTTAGGACAATAATGAAAGCAAATCTGAATCACTCTGATATGCAAACCTGATACACTTTGATATGCAAATCTGAATTATTTGAACCCACTGTCAAAACACTGTCAAAACCAAACTGAAAATTTGAATCACCTTGAACATCACTGACAAAACTGAACATAGAAACAATATCTAAACCACTAATCAACAACACACTTAATCAACAAGTCTGAATAAAGTATCCACAAGTCTGAATAAAATATCCATCAAAACATTATCCATCATTCAAAGATATATTTCTGTTAACAAACTCCTCAAACCTTTCAATGTTGATCCTTGCACTTTTTCTTCACAGAATTGACTATGGGACAACTCTTTTCCATCAGACTTATAATCTGCAGGTTCTGCACAATGATTTTTAATCACAGAAACAAAGTGAAACTCAACAAACTTCGCATGATGAACTCCAATCACATAAAGTTCTTGCTGTAATTTATATCAGCAACTATTCACTCTAATTATAGGGCTCGTATAAAATATCTTTTCTCGACAGTCCCTTTTTATATCTACATTGCATACACACTCTACGTTGTATTCGATTATTCATTCAGCAATCCTCTCTAACATTTTCTTCATTCAAGCAAAGTATAGATAGAATACCATCTTTCTCCATTAGTAAAGACTTCTAACTACCACCAGTTAGGAAGTCTCAACTGCCATGTTGGTTACAACTGTCTGTGTTTATTATAGCTTAATAATACTTCTATTTTGCCTAACAGCCAATATTATCCAACACATAATTATATCTTCCAGAACCGAAAGTCTTTAGAAGATATTAGACATGCCGATACAGTGAAAACAATAAAAAACCAGAATGAACAAACTTCGGATGAAAGAAATCAACACACAGACTCCACTCCAAATTTTTCATGTAGTCACAACGAATGCGTAAACATTCTATATGTGTAGACCTAAAAACGTTCTTTGCTATGTTCCTTGCATAGACCGATAATTAAAATTAATTACACTTTCAATGCTTTCTTTCTTAGGAGTTTGATATAAATCCATCATTCTATCATGGATTAAGAATTGCAGGTCCGTTCAGTTCGGTTATCTTATTGTGCAGATTGCTTTCGATGCTTTCTTAATTTAGTGTCAATCAAATAAATCTGTCAAAACAGTGAAGTATCAAAGATATACATATCAAAGGTATGTCTTTGTCTCCTATTGACTCATGCTGCATTCTCAGAGTAGAATATCATATCTGATTACATTTTCACATCGATGACAAATATCTATCTCGTCTTACTCAATGTCTAATGGTAGAAACATGAAGATAGGCCTTTGATCCATCGGAACATCCAAGACCTATGATATACTCAAGCTCCTCAAAAGTATCATCATGAAAGGTATGAAATTTGCATGTGCAAGAGGAAGAAAACAATTTGGTGCGGGATCTTCTGCGAATGGAGAGATATGAGGGTCTTGTTGATGTGTGTTTTATGCACATAACATTTCAGAATAAACTACCAAGGTAATTTATCCTCTCTTGAACAAAATCACTTCAAATGCTAAGGGTAAGATCAACTAAAATGATTCCAAGGTTTCTACATGTTAGGTCTTGACAATTGGGTAACTCAATGGTAGATGTGAATTGCTGTGTTCACTTGGGGACTTACACAAATGTTAGGATTATCTTTTTTGATCATGAAATATGTGGAATAGGCGTGCTGACAACTTAGGATTTAGCAATGTAGTTCCGGACTTAATTCTTAACTAAAAAATGGGCAAAAGGAATAGGGTTTAGGAAATCTATTCTAAGCCTAGGAATGTAGGACATGATGAACAAGTTTAGTGGAATCAAACTAGGCAGGGTCTCACAAATAGGTATTGACACAAGCTTAGTGCAATCGTCTAAGGTATACTCAAGGATTTTTAGACTATTACCATCAAACGTTGACACCATCCAAGTTGATGCTTGTCAAGGGATGCGCAATAGTTGAAGTTAAGCTTACTCAAATTTCCAGTCGACCACACAAGGCGCACTTACCAGCAACAAGAGGCTAGTGGTATGGATTAAGGATTCCACACAAATATCTTCAACAAATCTTTCACTTAATCTAATAAACATGAAAACAAATTCTAATCTAAAATTCTAATCTAACTTGGAGGAACTGAGAACCATGAATGCAAAGACAACATTTGAAGAGCAAAATCACCAACAATTGAACAATGATTTAGATTCAAATAGCTGCAACATATACCAACAATTCTACAAAAACTCTCTCTTACAAATGAGAGACAATGAGGTATATATAGAGTCTCTTACAAAATGGATGGCCAAGATTAAAACTAAATCAAGGGCCAAGATCATGCCAACAAAACCCTAGAATTGCCCTAATTAGGGTTTACATAAAAAATGGTGCCACCAACATGTGGCCCAATAGAAAGATACCTAGTCATCAAATAGGGAATCTTCTAGAAGATTCCTCCCTGCATCTCTCTCTCTCCTAGCATACTCCAAGAATCTAGCCAATACAAAATTTAACTCGTCCATGGAAATGCTAGGTAAGGTATCTTGTTGCAAATCAATTACGTCCAATGAATCCGAGCAAGCGTCCAAGTGTTCTCCCAATCTGGCATGAGTTTTTGCGAACTATGAACATGAATCAACAAAGAAACCAAATCATCCATCTGACTCTTCAAAGAGTCCAACTGACAAAAATACATAAGTTTCACTTGTCTCTTAATTCGGCTAAGTGTAAACCACTAGCATCACTAACATCAACACCCAATAATTTTTCAATTGAGGCAAGAAAATTCATCTGAATGTCCTGAATCAATCCTTCCATCTTTGTACAACTCAACTGGGCGCTCTCATAAGTTGATTTCTTCACGGCCAATGAACAATACCAGCCATGGAAATCGTACCTGTCTCCACTGTGCACAATGCTCTCGTTGATCAATGTGGACTTAGGAATCTTCTTTAAAGCTCTTAGGCGTGGAATAGTCCTCTCTTGGATAGGCCGGAATTTTTCCCAAACTCCCTCCAAATACTGGATTCTAAACATGAGCCCTATTGTCCTATCATATGCCTGGACAAACTGAGTAAGGAAATCATCCGCCTATTTTCTTGCACTCTCAATCCACTTCCCCACCTCTGAGAGTGCATCTCTTGCTGCCTCATAGTGTGAATGTAGTCCACGATCAACCGCAATAGGGGAAATAAGGGTGGGATTCTCACGCTTGTCCCCGCAATATACTCTCTAAGTTTGATATTCTCCTCTCTGTACTTCTCCTTCTCTTCAATTTCTCTATCTAACCTTGCACTGATCGCCCTAAGGTTATCACCAACCTCCTGAAACTTTTGCTCTCTTGTAGTACGACCAAGGGCAATTGAAGTAATTTGGAAATCCATAGGAGTAGCAATGTCCGCCGTCACACCTCCAATAGGAACATCCACCTGTGCAATCCGCATTCCTATATCATCTCTAGCTATTTGCGACAAAATCTCAGCTCTCTTGGGTTCTTTCTCCTTATTGCTCCTAGGTAAGTAGTCATCAATGTTATCAATAGGCTGTAGCTCTATCATCTTCTTACTTTTTTCCATACTTTTCATCAGCCAATCGGGAATAGCGGATATCTCTATACCATCATCGAGACACATATCTCGATCAATCCCTCTTAATGTCGAGATAACATCATCATCATTAGGATTACTCCTGGTCAAATCATATATCTCATTTCCCAAACTTACCTTTAAAAGGATAGTTGGGGATCCTGACTGATCATCATTCTCATTTGGTGGAGCAGATGTCGTTGTGGCATGTAAATCCTGAATATTCTCTGGTAGTATCACTGTGTTGGAACATTGTTGGGTCTCCTTATTCTGTTCTGTTATTTCAACTTCCTTAATTGATGAGACACTGAGAGGGGGTGAAGGAATGGTAGGTGAAGGAATGATGGTCTTTTGCTTGTTCTTCTTGACCTCCTCAATCTTCTTCCCTCTGGCCTTGACTCCTCTTGGCGTGTTTTTCCTTCTCTTGGGAGCTTGACTCTCTTCATCTGCATGAATCTTGACATCACTGATAGTCCTCTATTTTTCTTCAAAAGTAGATTCTTCCGGCTTCATCTTTTCATAAGTGAAGGAAACGCCCATGTCAACTAACTTATTCATTTGAATATCCACCCATGTACGGGAGAAACTCAAGACCTCTCTCATTAATATCTTTAAATCTATCTCTTCTGATTCTGACCAATTAGGCAATAAGATTGCCTTCATTTCATTTTCATACTGTGGATGCGTATGATCCCTATCATCTAACACCTCATCAAGAATGAGGAAAAGTCCACTCTTCCTCATGAAATCCACTGACATTCTGGACCACATTCGTCTCTTCACTGCCTGCTCATCCATCAGGTTGGCCCAATAATCTTCTTTGTCTATCTTGTGGATGAACTTCTCTTCCCTGATCCTTCCAACTTTCTTATTTAGATCAAACCTTTCTCTTTTTTTGAAGGTTGCAAATCGATAGAATGCAAGCTCCTCACTCACAGTTTTGGCGGCTAAGGCGGACTGACAAACCTCCAACGTCTTCCCAACTGGAATAGGGAATTTCATGCCTGTCCTATGCTTCTCTTTCTGAATGGAATCAAACTTTAGAAGCTGTCTCACCACTTCCAACAAGGTCATTTTGTCGGAAGGATACCTAGGAAGCCTGTAGGGTTCAGATTGAAACCCATGAATCCTAAGGTACGTGAAAGTGGGAAACTTTATATACCACGATCCATATTTCTCTATTAGCTTTGTTGCCAACTTGGACAACTTCCTGTGGATTCCGCCTTGCAGCATCCGCGTGATGTAAATTGTGAACACATCATTCACTCTCTTATAATCTTCAATTCTATACATGTTCAGCTGGGGATAGCACTCATAACTCCTGAATTGTCCTTGCCCATTCCCGACTTCACCTCTGCATATCAATCCTTTGTATGTAACAAACCGTGCAAGCAAGTATACCAAGTAGGAAGTTATGGCGAATGACTTGGACCGCTCTACATTTCTCAGTTGAAAGTTTATATTGTCACTTGTGATTCTAGACCAATTTATCAACGTCCCTCTAAGACAATCCTGAATGAACTAGAACATCCATCCATCGTATATTGCACCCTGCGGCATCCCCATCACTCTGTTAAGTAGGAATACTAAGTCACTTATAATCTTGGGAGCCTTGGAATGATGAAGCCTAGGATCGATCATCCACTCTCTTATAATCTTGGGAGCCTTGGAATGATGAAGCCGAGGCTTGATCATCCACTCTTTATTCACTACATTTTTACACACATCCATCTTCTTCGTGTATCGATCTTCATATTCATCCTTAGTTACATTCTTCATATTTGCTCCACGTGGAATTCCAAACACCTCAGCAATTGCATCCTCAACAAGGTAGGCAATGACAATGCCCTTAAGAGTCTTGATCATTCGCGAGCGAGGATCATAACATCGTGCACATTACAGGATAAGCTCACTGCACTGTATGGACTGTGGGAATCCAGTGGCTTGAAGGATAAGAGTCTTCAATGGTAGTGGTATCACCCTGATAACAACAAGTAGAATGGCAGATTTCACCCAAGGAAAAATCACCAAAAATTTGGAGGAAAGTCGCAAATCTAGAGAAAAATCGCCATTCCAAAAAAAAATAAAAAATCTGACTACAATGGCAGCGATACACGTCAATGTCAGCGTTTAAGTGATTTGCCAAGCTGGAAAAATGGAGGAAACATAAGTCTTCAATCAACCTCTTCACCAAAACACTTCATCAAAAATCGCCAATAAGAGAGAAAATTGTCCTTGCATGGAAACACCTAGCAAACTTAATAATAAAATAATGTTGGACTTCTTTCTATTTGAACTCACTTTTATCATCAAATCTCACCACACAAGCAATGTGGGATAAAACACTTATTCTTATACTTGCTTGGTGAAACCGATTTGATTCTAGAAGGTTAAAACATTAAATGCTTATTGCAAATCATTTAATTGTTTTTAAAATTTATTAAATAATTGTTGCTTTATTAAAAAACAATTAAAACAAGGCTCACTTTATTAAAATATTGTAATTTGAATCAAAATTTGAGCCACTTACGAAAATCAATCCAAGTAGGGATTTAAAAATCCCATCAAAATCATTTAAAACGTCAAAATATTCCCCATAAGGGAAAATCGATCTAAAAATGGACAAAATTTCCCAACAAAATCCATCAAAATGCACACAAAATGGGGCTAGGGGAAAATTGACCTTAGTCTGGATGAAAATCCGGACTTAAAAATCACTTCATTCACTCAAACTACTCCTTGGTGGAAAATCGACCTCAGTTTGGATGAAAATCCGGACTCAAAATCATCAAAAATGCTCTCAGTGGAAAATCGCCTTTAGTCTGGACTAAGAGTCTGCACAAAAATCCTCAAAACTCGCCATAAAAGACCCGGTGGAAAATCGACCTAGGTGTGGGATGTCATCTGCAATTCCATCCATACTTCCCTGGTGGAAAAACGTTGGTAGTTAGGACAAATCCTGACACTTAGTCAAAATTTAATGCATCTAGGGGAAAAACGAACATAGTATGGATTAACAGTGGTGGAAAAATGAGGCAAGTCTGGATTCCAAGGGAAATCCATGTCCAGTCTGGATTCTGAGAGGGGAAAACCATGGGTAGTTACGAATATGAGGGGAAAAGCACCTCTAGTATGGAATTTTTACCTTTTAACCCTTAGGATATGGATTTTCATCCGGAAAATGATGATTTTTCCACTCAGAATCACTTCGAAACTTCGAAACTCAATAAAACTCAACTGGACCTAGGCAAATTCATCAAAAAATGGAGTGTAACATAAGGAAATCTATCGGGATAAAGTGCGAAATCAACTTGAATAACTCTCTAGGAGCGAGAAAATAACTCCAAAAGGTCTTGAAACACCTTAGCACTTAAAATCACCGATAAGGACATTTAAAAACACGTTAACGCTCCAAAAAATGGGTCAGCACTTTGACAAAACTAGGATCATCAAAATCTAAACTTTACGTGCTTGATCCTATAACTTCAAAAACCCTAAACGACACTAGGCATGATCAAAACTTTGAAACTCGGGCACAGTAAACACAAAATTGCCCACTAAGTAGCCAAAACCCTAACTTAACAACGGGGGAAGCAGGAAAAGAGGGGGTCCTCGTTAGCAATGGGGCAATGTGTGAAAAGGTCACAACAGGTCTCTATGCATCTCCCAAAGTTGAGTCCAAAGTGCATGGGGACACTCAAGGTCTGATATAGCACACAATGTCATTATTAACACTATAACAAATCACACCTACAACATGGTCTATGATATTACCCCAAGCTGATCTACCTCTTGGAGTAATTGGTTTAGGAATGAGTCCATACAAATAAGGCAAAACATCTAGCCACCTGAGATTTGTCAAGATACCATGATGCCAAGACTCATAAGTGCCCTTTGCTAGGGTGATAATAAAAGGATGCACAAAAAAACCCATGATACCTCCTCAAATCAAATAATTAGACCCCAAAAATCTCAACACATGTAAATTTCATCAAATACAACCTTCTCCAACAAATAGATCCATCCCAAGTGCTAAAACATCCAAGTAATTGACTAGATAGTGAAAACACAAAAATTTGAATAAAATGTACCTGAGGCAAAATTTGGAAAATAGATTTGAGATCTGGATAGAGGATAAAGAGCTTTCCGACAATGTTTGATTTTTGAAAAACAATGTTTGATTGTGCAAGATATGGCCCCAAAAGCACAAAAATGAAAGTTGACTTTGGAGGCTTGGTATGGAAAATTGGAGTAGAATATGACAAAACCATCTGCAGATCTAAATTGATGATATCTTGTTGGCATGATTTTGAGTCTGTATGCCCAAGTTATGGTCAGAAAACCACACCCAGGTCAATGAGGGTTTGGAGGGCTTGGAAGGTGCATATGCAAGTGTCCATATGGTTGACGTCAACGAATATTTCTGCGATGCAAAAAAACGCCTCCCCTTGTTTGATGGAATATTCCAGAAAAGATTCCCTCCAAAAAAAATTGCTTTTGCCAAATTTAGTTAAGTTCGTTAAATATTTCAAAGAGGGCTATTTGTGGAGAAGCTGCCCACATATGCATTGGTCAAAGGCTGATGCAAGCAGCTTGCATAGGCAACCAGGTACTAATGTATCAAAAATAATTTTTTGACTAATCAAAAAAATGAAACCCTTGGAAGTTTAATTTTCTTTGATAAAATTTATCAAATTTTTCAAAAAAAAATTTAATGAATTTTTTTTGTGATATTTAAAGGCATGCGTTGAATTTTTGTTTTACCTTCTCCTTGAGCACTTGTGCCTTTCATACGTGTACGCATTTGTGTGATAGGTACAAATTACAAAAAAACATCAATTTTTTTCAAATGCTCATAATTTAGCGTTTTGATTGGCAATTTTAGGGTTCTCAAGCCTTTTGAGTGTGAAGGTGACCTCCATTTCACTCCAATGTGCCCAGATTTTTCAGCTAACTCTAGACTTGCCTTGATTTTCATGCTCTTAGCCAAATTGACCCAAAACTTAAATTGCTCGGATTTTGATAAAATGACAGTCGATCTTAGGGTTTTGGGGTGTTGTGAACATGATGACAACCTTCGTTTGAGCTCAATGTACACAGAAAAACTACCCAAGATTGGATCACTCAAGCATGTGGATAGGAACTTGATAGATTTGATACTTTGGTAACATGTAGGAGTAAAAATTGCACTCTGATACCATGTAGAAGTTGATGATACAATCTCAAAAGCCAAAAATCATTTGCAAGCAAAACACCTATCATACAAAAAAGATCAAGCAAAGATAATATGCTCTATAACAACCTGAGAATTCTGTATTATTGCACACAAGAATATTGGAGATCGAATTACAATGAATGAATGACTTGCTTTATAGAAAGCAAGATATACCCTAATCCTAAAATTAGGACAACTAAAGAAAAGAAAAGAGGAGCTAAATAAAGCTCAACTACAGCTGAATTAAAGCTAGAAAAGCATAACTCTAGATGAAAAAAGCATGTAAGTTTAGCTTAAGTGAACAAGTAATTAAAGGACCTAATTAATAAATAATTAGGTAAATGTCCTAACTAGTTGTTGCAACCTTTACAAGTTGTTTGACATGACTAACTTATTTGATCATGTGTGGTGGACTTCACTACTAAGCACTATATAAAGCTGCCCCACAGAATTGTTAACCATTGAGACCTAAAGTGTTAGGGACATACAACTTGGGATATGAAATTTAAGGTGAAGCAAGCCCGAACAATGAATGGAACCTTCGTGATAATTTGATCTTGATTTTGAAATATCAAATGCTTTCAGTGAGCTTGCTGGTCTGAGTTGATCATAATTCAAATCATGGAATATTAAGAATGGTACTAGTACTATGAAATTTGTCCTCTAGCAATAGTTGGCAAGTGTTATAATTTTTTACTTTTAGCCCTTTTTGCTTGACTAAACTAAAAATTGTAAAAGCTATGATGATGCACGAGTGAAGTCTGTGTAGTGTTATGTAAATTTGTCCATGAATCCATTTTGTATAAACTTTTTAGATCATGTTATTTCTTTTTGGTTAAGACATTCAGGTAATTGGATAAAATAGAGGGGCAGATGGGGGCTTCATCTAATCCATCTGAATTCCTTGAATGACTACATGCAGAAATAAGGTGATCAGATCAGTTACAATCTTCATTTTGCCTAGTCTCCTGGATAACTAAAATAATGGCAGTGCTTATGGGGTTCTCATACAATTCTTCCACCTTATCCAGAATACTATGTGCAGTCAAGGTTGTGACCCAAGAGCGTGCTGAATAGGGAAAATTACAAACACTATTAAAATCATATGGCATCTCTAGATATAGGTGAGGAGGTCCTATTGCATTCCATTATGAGTTCTTGATTTTGTGGACGATGAGGTAAGGCTTGCATGTATATTATTTTCAAAACCTTGTGTAAGGGCAACCATCAATTCTGCATGATACAGTATTTACTTTGTGAACGGGATGCAGGCTGAGATCTCCATTCTATTTGAATTATGATTGGTATATGATATTCAAACTTGTGTATTGCGTAGGGACTTGGTGTATGCATTTCCTTCTCAAGGATACATGGAGAATTATGTTTTGGTGTCACCTCCTTCTTTGCTTGGTCTTCTTGAAACACCTTTTCCTCCTACAAGAGTCACAACTACTTGGACATCCCTTGATAAACATTAGTTATAAATCCTTTTTATTATGTTATAAACTCTAGATCATAGCAGCACCCTTGCAGAGTATAGTCCGCACACAGAAACCTATAGTGTGCACCCTTATCTGATTATTTGTATGGAGGGTGCTACCCATAAAATGAACTTCTACTTCGGGTTTCTCCAGCCAATATTCAATGCGAACTGGTTTGACATTCTGGAGCCATCTCTCTCTCTAAAGATGAGAAATATATTGAAGTTATACTTCCAGATGTAGTGCACTTGGATCTAGATGTAATGCCCCCTTCTCAGTTCTAGACTGATGGATGGAGTCTTAGCCTATTTTGGAAACCGTAGGCTAACCAGAGACTAAATTAGGGTTTCTGTCTTCAAGAAGGTTTTTGGAGAGGTGTTTGCAGGAGTTCTACAGTTTGCTCTCTAGATTATTTCTGGGTTTTTCGTGAGCTTTAGGATGGTATAACATGCATTCTAGTTAGAGAAGATTTCTGAATTTACTATTTATAGTAAATTGCGACAGGTTGACGACTGTTTGCTTTATAGGGTTTTTCTGGGTTTTTTGAGAGCTCCAACGTGATTTGACATTCAAATTCTTCGGAGATGATTTCCGGACTTACTATTATTAGTAATTCATGATTGCGGCTCAGAATGTGATGAAAATGACTTTTAACACACTCACTATTTTTAGCAGTATGCTATTTATAGTAAGTACTATTTTTAGCAGTGCTATTTTTGGCAGGGTTCTGCAACTCAGCTCAGTGGCTATGTCTGGCAGTGTTATTTTTGGCAGGATCCTGTGTTCGAACTCAGATGACTATTTTCTGCAATGCAGTTCAGTACCTTGGCCTCGGTGCATTTTGGCAGTATTCAGTTTTTGGAAGCAAAAGTATTTTTTAATACTTTATTTTCCTAGGTGTAATTTGTGTTGTGACTTTAAGGGGTCACCATGGTGTTTTTAATTAAATTATAACTTAAGGCAAGTTGGACAATTTTCTAAGAAAGATTGCCTAAGTTATATTATTATTTATAAGTCATTGTTGAGTGCTTACTTTTCATATTATTGGCAATTTTAATAAGGTGACTTTGCTATGATTTTGGATGACTTTGAGAAGGGAAATATTATTTTTATCCTAAGTCTATTTGGTGAAATATTCCACCCTCATATTGAGATGCCAAAGTGCAATTTCATCAATATTATTTTATAAGCATTATATTTATCAAAGTGGCGATTAAGGGTGGATGTGACTTGGACGATTTGGAGAGGTATTGAAGTGAAGTGAAATGAAAATGTAAATTAAAGGAAATTTGAATGCCATTGTTTAATCCCATATTGGAGGGAGAAGAAATTCGATTTGGGGAGAAGGTTATAAATAAGTGCCTTGGCCTTCATTTGAGGGTATTGTTGACGTGTATTTTGTACACCATCATACACAGAATAAAATACCAATAGGCATCTTATCCTCTCTTGAGAAAATAGTCTCTAACTGCTGAAGATCTGCACAAAGGATCAGTTAGGTAGACTCCAAGGTTCTTTTAGTAGGGTCTCTACGTGTGGATAAGCTCTTCGTGGTACGATGTGATTTGCTGGAATCACAAGGGGACTTACATTGAATGTCTGATCTGCTTTGATTATTGCTGGAACACGGATTCTTACTAACTTAGATTTGAAAAAATGGAAAAAGGATGAGGGCGAAGAGAAGATCTAATCCTAATACTAAGAATGTAGGAGCAATGATTGGATTTTTGATGAAACTCTAACTAGGTCTTGTTTTGACATCAATGGAACATCTACACAAGGCTAGTGCGATCTTCTAGGGAAGCTTTATGATGTTCAAATCATCACCACAAGCATAGATACCATCCAAGTTGATGCATATCAATGAAGAGGGGACAAATTGAAATTGAGCTTAGGCTGAATGATTCCAGTTGACTACACAAGGTAAGTCTGCAATCAACAAACTGCTAGTAGTATGGATGTACGAATCCCATCATCAATCAATCACATTTCCTCCATTCATCTAATCATTTACCATATAAGATTGAAGACTCAACAAGAAACCATGCAAATTGCAAGAAAACGACATATTTCACCATTACTTCAATGAAAATGGAGTTTGTTTACAATCAATGGCAACAATTTCTTGCCTTGTCCTCCTATTCTACTCTTTATCTACTAACTACTTTCAACTATTTCTATATTATCTCTCTAACTTATTGCTAATTATTAGCCTTTACAAATGAAATGCCTGGGCTTATATAGTGCCCACAATACAATTTGATGGCTTAGATCAATTCAAGATCAATGGCCAAGATTTTACAATGAAAACCCTAATTAGGGTTTGTTACAACCATTACATAACATTTAATGCTTGACCAATGATAAAATTGTATTGCTTGGACACATGTCCCTTCTAGAAAAATCGACCAATGGATAGCCGGGGTAGGTACATCGGAGTTTGTGCCACCTTCCATGAGTTAAGTACATTGAATCTGGACATGCTGAGATGGACCTCGCTGATTGGAGACGTGATGACTAGGATGCCACCTCATCTGACACTTGTAGCTTGCTAGATATTCAATTTGATGTCGTTGAGAGGCTATCTTTAATTAACTCTTGTCCTAACTCCTTGTGTCCTTGATGTGCAGGATGATGATGTACCTCGCCTTGGAACGCCGGATTGAAAAAGGTCGCCCATGTCCCGGCGAAGACCGTCCTGGCGAAGATCGTCCTTGATTCGGCTTGATTTTCCTTGATGAGATCTCCATTTGATGCCTACACAACATTTCAAAATTAGTACCATGATTTTGCAATACATAACATAAATTAGAGAGCAATTTTTAGGAAACTTAATGATAAGTCCTTTATTAATCATTTCCTAAAAATGATTGAGCTAAGGCAAAACAAAATTTCAAAATTCAAAATTAAGGCAATGACGATCAAAATTCGAAATTAAAACAAAAAAACCAATATCGCCATACCTCAGGAGAGAGCTAACTCTAGAATACAAAATGAATAAAATTGCCTAGGCAAAATTGAAATTCGATAGTCTTGATGTGATCTTCAAAAGAACGTTCCTCTTATCAACTTCGCCACCCTTCAAGTCTTGGACGTGATCTCCTCTTCAAGTTAGCAATTTCGCCATCTTTGATATGTCATTGACGTGATCTCCAATGCCTTGGACAAGTTCGCACTTCCTTGGATAGTACTAACGCCTTCCTTTGGATATAAATTCGCACCTCCTTGAACACAACTTCGCACTTCTCCCTTTGTCTTCCTTAAATCGCACTTGAGATGATAAAAATGATAATGTGAAAATAAAAATCTTTCACCTCCCTTATATAAGCGCCTCTCATCATTCACCCTAAGGCCGACTTGGTAATTAAAAGCGAATTTTAAAATAAAGTAAAAGGCCGACTTTTAGTAAAATAAACAAATAAATATCAAGCGCTCCACTCAATTTTTATTAAAAAACTTAATTAATTATTTGCCAACGTTTTTTAATTTAACAATTTCGATTTTTTACAAGGCAAAAAATAATTAATTAATAAATATCAAATGCAAATTTTAAATGCTTTCAATTTAAATATCGTTTTTTTCTAGCATTTAAATAAATTCAAAAATATGCTTGAACGCCAAAATTTGAAAATGGAAAATACGTACCTCATCGCCCTGGTCCCTGACTGAGGGACAGGAGCGATCTCCATTGTTTCTTATTGATCTTGCATCTTTGTTCTCAAATTTCCATCATAAGGCGAACATTAGTGTTATTTCTTCATTCCATGCTTGTCTTACTTGGCTTCCACAAGGCGTATGGATGTCTGGAAGGATCATCGCCCTTGTCCCTTGGAGAGGGACAGGAGCGATCTTGAAGCTCTAGCCGAAATGCGTCATCTTTCAACTTTGGTTCCTCGTTCATTGCCTCTTAAAGGACGTCCTTGATCTTGTGTAAACTTGCCTTGACACGCATTTGAAGGAAAATGAAGGATCCTATGCAAATCGCTCTGGTCCCTCCCTGAGGGACAGGAGCGAACCTAGGCATTTTGGTCCCTTGTTGGCATTTGGTAATCTTCAATTTGTCTTAAACGCGTTCATTTCGCCTCTTTCCTTGCCTTTGATGTCTCGATTCGTCCAAACAAGGTCAGGAATGGCTGAACTAAGCATTTTCGCTCTGGTCCCTTGGTGAGGGACACGAGCGACTCGCCTTGGTCCCTTGGAGAGGGACAGGAGCGCTTTTCGCTCTGGACCCTTGGGGAAGGACACGAGCGAAATTTGACTTTTCGCACTCTCTATCAGGATAATTTTTATGGAATATAACATTTCCTTCTATGTTTCTTCTTTCTTATACTTTAAGTTATATTCCATATATACTTTCAGGATGTTTGAGAGTGGTTTCAGACCTCCAGGAGTTATATTGCAAAATCTAGTTTTTGGAGGTTTTTTCAGTTTCCAGACTTAGTCAAATTTCAGGGTCAGGACATTCCAGACTTAGCCAAATTTCAGGATCAGGACCTCACTCAAGCCGGACTTGCCACCCTGTTGATCTCCCCGACAGCGCTTCAAATTATATTCATTTGATAAAATGCACCTCTTTGGACCTTTTCACATCGTCAAGACGTTAAAATCTTGCAAGGACAAAGCAAAATTGGATTTGTAGATCCGGTCCTTCACTGAGGGACAGGAGCGATTTTTCCCCTGGAGGCATTTCTGTGCTCATGAAAATCTTCAATTTATATTCAATGGAAAGATCTCGCCTTTCTCCATCACTTCCAATTCGTAATTCATCTTGACCCTGCAGGAATAGTAAAATATTTGAAAACGAGCTCTCGTCCTTCACTGAGGGACAGGAGCGATTTTGCTCCTACAGGCCAAAATAACATGATTTTAGACATTTTAACACTTCACAAGGCGAAAACAAATCATTTGAGATGCCTAGGATCAAAAATCAAAAATGTCAAAATTTGGTCAAAATATTCAATTGGACAAAAATTCGCATTTCATCTTCAACACTTAGACAAATTTAAGCTCTGCATCAACATTCCAATTGAAAATTAGACCATTCTGGCGAATTCATTGCATTCAAAATTTGCATTCTAGAAAAGGAAATTCAAAAAGCTCCCAAAACCGACTGGATTCAAACCAAAACCCTAAAAAGCAAAGCGAAAACGAGCAAAAAAGAGCAAAAAACATGGGTCCCCATTTGCAATGGGGCGATGTGTGAAAACGTCACAACAGGTATCCATGAAGAAATTATAACGAAGTGTTGCCGAAATTTGGAATGAAGCTTCGGGGAATGCATACCTCCTAGCTACCGCTTGATTTCTTGCTTGCAATACAACAACTAGTCGAGCCTGTGACCTCTCTTCATTCAGAGGAGTGGATTGGAGAACAATGTTGTAGATTTATGTATCAGTTTTAGATGTTTTGGAGTGTTAATGTTGCTGGTCGCGGAGTGTGCTGAAGTAGATTATTGGTCGTTGGTCTTAGTATGTTATTCTCCTCGTTTTGGGTATTTCATCTATCTCTCTATTTGGTTTAGGGGATTCATTTTGTGAGTTTATAGAGCTTAAAATGGTGCCTTGGATTTTATTTTAGCAAATTGCCCCCTTAGCTAGCTGTACCATTTGGCTGAGTGCTTTGGGATGCGTGCATAATGTTTTGAGATCAGTTTTCTGTAGTTTGTTGTTCTAGGCTTGATCGCCTCCTCCCTTGGAGTCATATGCTTTTAGTTTCATGTCATTTGGTTAGGATTTGAGGAAGTTGTGAGTATTTTAGTGGGATTTTGTGTTGCTGGTTTGCAACTCCAGCGTGCTGTTCATTTATATAGATTGAGAAAATCAATAGTGTGGTGTGTATTTTGGTGTGGATTGTCCGTGGGTTTTGGTTGTGCTTAGTTTCAGTTTGTAGAGTGGGACAATGTTCTTCTTTATCTCAAGAATCTCATGCTCTTATTTGTAAAGTTGTTTAGTAGTACTAACAGCGACTTCTGGATTGTAAAAAGGAAAAAAAAAAGAGACCCACTAAATAAGTGGAAGAGGCTGGTTTGCCGCCTACATCTGAAATTTGTAATACCGTCCTCCTGTTGCATAAGCGGTAGAGTTGATTGTTAATTTCATTCCTAGTCCTCCCGCTGCATAAGCAGTAGAGTGATTGTTGTTTTAGTTGTTTGGTTTACCCGCCAGGAAGTTTTAGAATTTCCATCACACGCTGTATAAGCGGAAAGGGCTGGCTTGCCACCCAAGTATTGTAATCATTTTCAGTTATTTGCATCTAATGACCCCCTCAATATCGTATGCTCTCACCTTCCCAAATTGGGCTCTCGGTGATCAGAAAGTGGAAGGGTTACAATTTCAGCATTATTGTATCTTGATTTCCTAACCTTAACGGGTTCTTGTGATTGTAACTGGAAATAAGTTGGATTTAATTGTGGGGATATTACACTAGACCACAAATTTGTTTCATGTCTGTAATGGCCAGGCTTCACTGCAATATACTCATTAGAGGCAACTGGCAACGTAATATAATTTAGTCTGTATCTCATTTAGGTTGAATATATACTTTAAGCTGTGAAGTGGTAAATAATAGCCGCTTTTGGATGATTCTTTTCCCTTTTCCTAATTCAATCAAATGAGTTTCTTCCTCCCCCCCCGAAGGAATTAAATCTCCTTTAGACTAGTGACAGTTTGAGTTGAAATAATTAAAGCCTATTCCCTTAGTGTGAAATTCCCAAGGCCCATGGGAATGACGGTTGCTAGGTTTAGTCTTGTTAAAAATATGAAGAGGGACATTACATATTTTTTCAAAATAAAGTAGTGTTAGCTTCTAGAGAGGATTGGTAGGATTAGAAGGAGAGTGATGATCCTTTTTGTTTGCAGGTTGCCAAAAGGGATCAAGCAAGTAGATTGAGTACATAATATGTAGGTGTTTGCAGTTGGTGAATTTGAGAGACTGGAGGAGGGATTGTGTACCGCTCTAGATCTAGCTACTCTAGATTTCACCAAAATTTTGATTTTTGTGTGATGCTTTTGGGAATTGTATAGGAACAGTTCTCATGCAAGAAGTAGGCCCATTGCTTTTGAAAGTCATCAGTTGAAGGGTAATAATCAATTCAAACCTATTTATGACAAGGAAATGCTAGCTATTCTTTGTTAGTCAAATTGTGAGAATTTGCCAAAATCTAGAGGCAATGGAAAGCACAAATAAAACAGAACAAAATAGATGATAGGAATAAACTGTATTCTATCAAGATGAAAATACTGATCAACTGGATCATCAAGCGTTGTTACATACAATGAATATGAGCCTGCTTATATAGGCAAGGCTATATGGATATGTGAGCACACAAACATGACATGTGACTCAATAAGAAACAAGGGTAGGTAGGAAATAGGTGTGGTAGGTAGGAGAAACAATATAATATTCCACATGAGGTGGATCACCCACCGAAGATGGAATTATCACTCCACAATAAGTGAATATGATAGAGTAGTACCAAGATCAACACCATAAAAGGTGGAAATTCTCCTACACACACTATCCCAATGTGGCACAAACACCCAAGTGTCTCATACCCAAACTACTATGAAATGCATGTACCTAAGTAAACTTAAGTAAGGTGTAATAATATCCATGATCAATAATTATTTACACCAACACCCCCCCTTAAGTGCAACTTAGGGGAATGCACTTAAGTCTACAATGCAACTAAGCAATGCAAGATGGGTCCCGGCTACAAAGCTATGTTAGGTACCCATGTACAATATGCAAATGCAAAGCAAACCAATGCAATGAAATCTCTCACAAAGTGGGGAAAGAGAGAAAAACCCAATGGGAAAAAACCCTCCCCCAAAAGAGAGATGAAAACTATACAAAGAACTCTCATAGAAGTATGTGAAGGACAAAACCCCATGTGAGGAAAAAGTCGCCCCCATATGAGAGAAGAAGAAGAGAGACTAGGAAGCCCCCCCTCAATGTAGAATCTGCACCAATGATAGAAGCTCGTTGATGAATTAAGAAACTGTTCCACGAACATCGAACCATGTTCCTCCCCTTAGGAAGAAACAAAACCAAAGGTGTATCCATGAAGTCTCCCCAATCGTGAAGGGAAGATGTAGGAAAAAAACTCATGATGAATGAAGTCTCTGAAAACTGCTCAAGTGTCCCCATGTCGATGCTGAAGGGTACCCCTCCAAAGGTGGTGAATTGCTCCACACTGCTGAAAAAGGCACTCCAAGATCTAGTGGAGAAGAATGTAGAACAATATCCAAAGACTCACATGTCTCCTCAAAGGATAAAGAGACCTCCTCAAACTGCTGTACAAAAGTATCCACAATCATATCAACTCAAAAGAATGATCATGTAGAGAATGCACAAGAGGGTCATAGTGTTCCCTCGCAACAATTGAAGAAGGATCATCTTCATCAAAGAGAAGATGAATGTCATCAATGATGTCTCCCAAATCTGCAATGTAGGAGTCCACAAACAAACTTGCAATGTCTGTCAAGTAGTCATCCCAATCAACTGAAGCTGGAAGACATGAAATATCCTGCTGCATTGAATCACAAGAAGGCAAAACTGTCGCACTAGCTGCATCATCAGGTGCAATAGGTGGTGTGATATCAAGAGGAGATGAAATAGAAGGCTTAAGAACGGGGTCACATGTGAGAATCCCCAAGTTCAAGTACCCAAAGTTCTGCTCAAAATCTGAATCATCAACATAGGAAGAATCAACTTCATCAATAGGACCAAAATGTGAAAAGGAGTACAACCAAGATGCATGATCAACCACCCCAGTCGCAATGATAGCTCTAGTCTCCAATTCTCTAATGATAACGGAATCAGGTGTGAACTCCACAGTTTTCTTAGTTGCCCCATGTGTGATTTGATAGATGGAAAGAAGATTGTTTGTCAAAAGGGGTACACACAACACATCATTGAAGGAGTTATCCCCAATGGGAATAGATCCTTTTCCAATCACATCCATGTATGTATGATTGCCTATCAAAATCTGCGGCATGTGGCAAGGCTCAAATGAAGAGAACATAGACTTCGAAGATGCCATATGATGAGAAGCCCTTGAATCTAGAAGCCATCTCCCTGAATCATGACTTGTAGTAGCACAAAGAGTTTGTTCCTTTCCTTTATCTATCCCAAAAGAGTGATCCTTTCCTTTATCTTTATCCTTGGAAGAAGTCGAATTAGACATTCTAGAAGGTAGGTTGATTTTGTTCTTCTCAAGAAGATTCTTTAACTCATCAATATCCTTCTTGTAACAATAATGTTCATCTGTCCTGACTTCTTGCAATATGCACAAAAAAGATTGTCCTTATATGATTTCCTCTTAGGTGAGTCACCTTTTTGTGGAGAGGAAGATTGTGCTCCATCTTGTTGTGGTTTTGACTTAGGTTGCTTTTGATTCTTGCCTTTTCCTTGATTGCTTTGATTCCCTTTGTTAGCCACCAAAGCTTGTGACTTTGAAGATTTGAGAATCCCCATCTTGGTCAACTTAGATTGCTCAAGTATCAACATCTCCATGAATGAATCAAATGAGGGAGAAGTGTATGAGGAACCTTGAGCTAACCCATGGGTGTGAAAGCTAGATACAAAGGCTGCATACTCTAAAGGAAGCTTGTCCAACAAGTTGTAAACCAATTGAGCATCATTTTTGTCAATTCCACAATCCTTTAGCTTTGCTCTTAGCTCAATTGCTTTTGTGACATAATCCTGGATTGTATCAAAATCTTTGGGATCCAAAGTTGTGAGTTCACCATCAAGCTTGTAGGCCTTAATCTCATCAACTTGACCATACAATTTCTCAAAAATATCCAAAGCCTCTTTAATTATTGTACACTTCTCAATGTGAAAAATGAAGTCATCTGATACATATTTTCTCAAAGTTCCAAGTGCCATAGCATTCTTAGTGATTTAATCTGAGCATTAGGATCAGCCTTAGGACCAGGTGGTGTTGTAATAGTTCCATTTACATAATGAATGAGTCCTTTTTCCATTAGGTTACTACAAGACTTAATCTTCCATGAAGCATAATTATGAGGAGTTAAAAGTGGAAATTTAGGAGAACCCATAGCACCAATTAAAAAAACACAAGATAGAGAGAGTCACAATCACACAAGACACCCCCCCAAATTACTCAATCAAGAAACCCCCCCCCAAAAAAATATCATGATTTGACACTTTATACTTAGTGCGTGTACAATGGGCCACTTGCAAAACAAAGCAAGGTGGACTTTTGATGTCAACTTTACAACTTCTCAAAATGAGATATAAGAGACTTCAACAAATACCTCTAGTGATCTAAACTGAGATCCAAGCAAAATACAAGGTTCCAAATAGGCCAAAAAATGACCAAATACTGAAAGTGCAATTTCTACTCAAAATCACTGCAAACAAATGGCAGATTATGAAAGTAGACCAAAAATTATGCACTTGAAAAAAAAACGGTGTTCAAAGTTGTAAAAATCGGGATTTCACGATTTCAGAAAAACCTGTATCCGAAAATCCGAAAAATTCTGCACCACTGTACGGATCACGAAATTCTACCCCAAAACAAAAAAAATTGCTCGAAAAAAGGAGTCTGGATGAAGTGAGATATCACTATTTGAAAATTGCTTGCAAAATTATAATTTTTGGAAAATTTCAGTCGCATATTCAAACTTCAAATGCCTCTAGATTTGGCCTCCGAAGTCCGATTTGGATGAAACAAAAGGCAAAATTGACTTTCTTGGACCTCCTCAATCCAATGGTGACCTCAGATTTGACCCATCAAGCTTCAATAATAACCTGCAATAGAAAGCTCCAAAATACACAACCCCAAATATCATCAAATTTCTCTCAATTGGCAAACCAATGACACTCTAATGACTCTGATACCATGTGAGAATTTGCCAAGATCTAGAGGCAATGGAAAGCACAAATAAGAGAGAACAAAATAGATGATAGGAATAAACTGTATTCTATCAAGATGAAAATACTGATCAACTGGATCATCAAGCGTTGTTACATACAATAAATATGAGCCTGCTGATATAGGCAAGGCTATATGGATATGTGAGCACACAAACATGACGTGGCTCAATAAGAAACAAGGGTAGGTAGGAAATAGGTGTGGTAGGTAGTGTTGTGACCTTTTTCACACATCGCCCCATTGCAAATGGGGACCCTCTCTTTTCCTGCTTTCTAGGGTTTTGTTAGTGTCCCGTGGCCTTCCGCCTTAGTTTTGCCAAGCCTTGCTCAGTTTTGAACGGTTCAAGTCCTAGAGATTGAAAGTCAGTGTTTGCAAGCCAAGTGATAACAGAGTCTGGATACCGTCAAAGTGCTTAGAAAGGCCAAAGGACGAAGATCGCAATTGATTTGGATGAATTTGAACGACTTTCTATTTTTAGAAAGTTTGCTTTTTTGCTTTTTCCTATTTTTAGGAAGTTTCGTTTTTGGTAGTTTTAGCCCAATCCCCAGTATGGCTATTTTTAGAAAGTTTTCCCTATTTTTTTAGGGATGTTTGCTTTTTGCTTTTTCGGAATGGGGACCTAGGGTTTGCACTGATACCATTGACCTGCTTCGACCGCGATCCAAAATTTTCAAGTTTTGACCCAAAAAGCTAAGTTCCTATATTTTAGGGGGTCATGGCACATTCAAAGGATAACCAGCTCAAAAAAAAAATCATCTAAGTCTGGAATGTCATCCTGATCCTCAAATGTCCTGAAATTTGGCTGTCTGGAATGTCATCCTAATCCTGAAATTTGACTAAGTCTGAAAAATTGAAGAATCCTCCAAAAACTAGATTTTGCATTATAACTCCTGGAGGTTCGAAACCACTCTCAAACATCCTAACAATATATATGAAATATAACTTAAAGTATAAGAAAGAGAAAAGACATATTGAAATACCACCCTTGGTAGTCATGACAAAAGTCCGCCATGTTAAAGAGGCCAAGAAGAGGGAGCATAAAACTCCACCCTCCTTGGTGTACTTCCTAAACTCCGCCCAAGGAAGTAGATACAATGTTGAAGACCTCCAAAAGTCTGCCATGTGGGAGTGCTTCCTAAACTCCGCCTTGAAGAGTAAGCCCAAAAGTCCACCCTATCATGGGGAATGGCCAAAGTCCGCCATGTAGAGGTAGTCAAAAGTCCGCCCTAGGGGAATGTTCAAACTCCGCCATGTGTTGAGGTGCATCAAAAGTCCGCCATGAATGTTGTAGAGGCTATGAAGAGGGAGCTTAAAACTCCGCCCTAGGAAGACCTTCAAAAGTCCGCCCTAGGAGATGCATCAAAAGTCTGCTCAAGGTGCTAATCATGGTGAAGACCTTAAACCCCGCCCTCCTTGATGCCTTCAAAACTCCGCCTTGAAGAGAGTGCTCTAAACTCCGCCATGTCTTGTGGACTCTCCAAAGGGCGCCCATGTTGAAGACCTTCAAAAGTCCGCCCAAGTATGAAATTGAACACTTAAAACTCCGCCCTACTCTTGGAAGTCAAATAAAGTCAACAAGAATTTGAATGATGTCATCAAATCTTCCAAAAAAATCGAACTTGTAATCAATTTAGAAAGTTGGAAATTGAGATCAGCGAGTTAAGAAATCAAAATGGAAACTCAAAGTTAAAATAGGAAAGAAGATATTTGCAGATCAAGATCATTTTCAGACTGAGTTCCAAATTAGAAACTTTTTGGAAGATACTATTTTATGAGCCTAGTTCGAGTTAATAGACTAAAAACAATTTAGAAACTTGCACAAGTAAAAGGATTTTTGAACTAAAGAAGGTGACAACACTTTCCCAAGATTTGAGTTAGATTTAGAAACCATGAGTTGGATGATTTTTGCGTGTTTCTAATTAGGAATTCAATTTCATTACAAATGCATCATTTGTAACTTCATTCTTACACCAAGAAGTTCGAATTTCCTTAGCAAGCTGAGGAAAACATTGAGAAGTATTTTTGCAGATTGAAGTTTATTTGGAGAAAAATCTTGATATTGCTTGCAGTTGGGTGAGCTTCTTGTCAAAGAATCCGCAGATTTTGGAGTATAACCAGCTAATAGGGGAGGCAGATCATTCGGATTTTCTGAGTTTTTCTAAAGATCTTTCTGTCTTCTTGTCTTTTTCTTCTCTCCCCATCGAAGGTGAAGTTGGTTAAGTACAAATTTATTACATTCTCTGAGTTTTCAAAATCCGTTGGAGATGATTTTTGTGGACTTGTTCAAGTTTTTAGTGAGAATAATCATTTTGTTGACTAAATGGAATGAAAGTTTTGAAGTTATAAAAGGTTGGAGAATTTACATGTGAAAATCCCATTCTCATGGCTAAGTATGAAAATGAAATAAAATCTCCAAACACTTAGCCGTTCGCAGCCTCGATTTTCTTTAATCCAAGATAGATTTCTAACTTATTATCCTTTGGTTTTATAGGTTGCCGGAGGAAATAGAAGCGGGATCATCATAGAGATCGCAGCTGGAGTTTCAAGCCAAACGGAAGATTGAGGACAAGTTCACAAGCAAAGTTCATCCGAGCGTGGAAATTTGGCTAAGTATGAGAAATGTTTCTTCCAATTTCCTCAATTATGATGAAGGCATGGAGAAATTCTTCTCCAAATGTCAAGGTATCAAGAGGGAGGGCATGATCACAATGAATATCTGAGTAGCTTGATCTTATCATTTCATATTTGCGAGAAATTACCCACAACTTTTTAACGCTCCTCTCGTGCAACATAAATTGGAGCCACAAAGAAGCAAGCATAGAGTCGTCAACAAGAAATTATTCTAAGAAATTCAACAATTTTCTTCATGGGCCTGCCAATCATTCCTCCTGAACCAAGCAAAGAACCTCATCCAGTACTTCAGCCAGACTTGGATTTCAGCGACGAACAAGAACACGTTATCACAAAATTGTACAGCTTGGCGTGGGAAGTGAAAAGAAACACTCTTGATTGGTATCGCATGTGTTTTATCCTTGACGAGGAGCTAGAAATTGCTGCGCATATTGACGCACAAAATCAGAGGGAACAACAAGAAGTTAATCCACCTCCCGTACCTGCTCCTGCACCGCCTCAGCAAGATTAGGAGTGGCTTACGCTGCGGTGGCGCTTTGTCATCTTTCGACCAATCAGATTGCTCCATGTCAACGTGTCCAGGTCCAATGAACCTGACTTATCCAAAAGCTTCTAGAAGGGCACACTTCACAATGCAACAACCTTCTATTTTCATTGATGGTTCATATTTAGCAAGAAGGACAAGTGTCCCAAATGTAATTTTCTCATTGGTCGAGGGTAGTTAGTTTTGGGAAACCCTAATTTCAATCTGGGCCCTTGATCACTGTTTGATCTCGGTCGTTCATTGATTTTTTGAAAAACTATATAAGGCTACCTCCTCTCATTTGGAGGGTGTGAGTTTTTGATGTATTGTTGCGTAAGGTCATTTCCAAATAATATATTGCATGTGCGCTTTCTCTTAAGGCTTTGTAATCCCTATTGTTTGAATGATTTGCATGGTTTCAATTTCCTTAACACTTAGTTAAAATTAATTTAGATTTGTTTTCATTGTTGTTAATTTGAATGAAGGATTTGATAAGTGTCAATTGATGGTGTATCTCCGCTCATACTTTTGGTGAATGGATGATTTCCATTTCACTGTGCAAAGTTAGTCTGAGCCCATCCTCTGTGCATCCCAACATCTTAATCATAAGCACAATCCATTGAAGATTGCACCAGCTCTGTGTAGTTGTCCCTAGTGTGGCGAAGCAAAGTTTGGTTTCCCGAGAGCACCCAATTGATACTATCTCCAGAGTTCGTAGGATTAGATTAGCTTTCTTGAACCCTATCTCTTTTCTCCTTTTTGAAAGTCTAAATCCTCGAAAATCCACCCCCCCCCCCAAAAAAAAAGAGCCTAAAATTGCTAAATCCATCTAAGTCTAACAGTTCGAGACATTTGTTAACGTAAGTCCCCCTTGAGATTTTCAGCATACACTACCCAAGAAGCTATTTTACTAAAGTCGCTTGTTCGCACATATAGACCTTGGAATCAGTAGTGATTTTTCAGGAGAGGATAGAATACCTTCGAGTATCCTATTCTAATGTTTGGTATATGATAAAACAAACACCAACAGGTAGGAGAAACAATATAATATTCCACATGAGGTGGATCACCCACCGAAGGTGGAATTATCATTCCACAATAAGTAGATATGATAGAGTAGTAACAAGATCAACACCATAAAAGGTGGAAATTCTCCTACACACACTATCCCAATGTGGCACAAACACCCAGGTGTCTCATGCCCAAACTACTATGAAATGCATGTACCTAAGTAAACTTAAGTAAGGTGTAATAATATCCATGATGAATAATTATTTACACCAACACAAATAATGGGGGCCACATTTGATGGGTAGATACTTCAAAGTAAGGATATCATGATAGCCTAAAATATTTCTTGGAGCAATGGTTGTCATCCAAAAAACAATGAAAATGGGTCGCTAAAATGTTGGGTTATGACTTTGAAATCATCTATAAGAAAGATAAGGAGAATGTGTTGGTTGATGCACTATCTAAAAATGATGATAATGAGGCAGCATTATTATGTTCCATTTCAATATTACAAGTAGGTTGGGTTGAAGAAGCAAGATAGAAGTGGTAGCAAGATGTCACTACATGGAATCTCATTCAACGGTTGTGAAATGATCCAAGTAGCTCAAGGGAGATTCCCTGTGATACAAAGAGAGATTGGACTTTTGCATAATTCCACCCTCAAACAAAATATTCTACAAGAGCTCCATATTTCTCTACTTGGGGCTCATTCATGATTTTTGAAGACATATCAATGACTCAGTAGGATTTCTTTTGGGAAGGGCTTAAAGGCGATGTTAAAAAAATTGTAGCTGAATGTTTGGTATGTCATAGAAGTAAAGTAGGCAATTAAGACACATGGTCTTTTACAACCTTTGGTTATTCCTAGCTAGCAATACAAAAAGATCTCTATGCATTTTATCACAGGCCTTTCTAATTTTAAAGGTAGAGCGTTATCATGGTAGTAATAGTTTTGTGCACTATCCCATCCATTTGCAACAAGTATAGTGTCAAAAACATTTATGGCAAAATATGGAAGTTACATGGTACCCCAAAGGTTGTCATAAGTGATCATGATCCCATATTTACCACTATTTTTTGTACAGATTTATTATATTGTTTGGGTACACTACTAGCTCATAGCTTGGAGGGTCATCTGCATTGTTTTAATTTAGATAAGCAGTTTTAATGGGGCGCTTGGCCAGCACTAGTAGAAAGGTGACATAACAGTTCATTCCATAGTGTTTAAAACTAAGTTACTAGTTTGGGTACAAAAGTGGGTTCTAGGACA
This sequence comes from Cryptomeria japonica, assembly GCF_030272615.1. Taxonomy (NCBI): domain Eukaryota; kingdom Viridiplantae; phylum Streptophyta; class Pinopsida; order Cupressales; family Cupressaceae; genus Cryptomeria; species Cryptomeria japonica. The sequence continues at coordinate 391,477,885 of NC_081415.1, forward strand.
CAAACCCAGTTTGTGGGTTCGGGCAAAATTTTTTTTGCCTTTTGGGTTCATGGGTTGGGTTCGTTTGTATTTATATATATATAATGCAAAAATTTAAAGAAATATACAAAATTACAAATCAAATACATTTAATAGTATGCTACTTCATCATTGATCAATGCCAAATGCCAATTCAATTGGTAGTTCAGAATTTCAATAACATTATATTATGTCATATACTCATATGCCATATAATATATATCAATGTATCATAGATTCATATATGTCCAGGTTCACGATTCAAATGAAAATCATTACAATTACAAAATTGACAATCAAAAATAATAACTATCTTCTATCTTCAATGTTCATCAATCATCAAAAGGATCTAGATCAAGATCATCATCATTTGCTCTAAATTCAAATTCAAAATCATTTGAACCCAAACAAGTGCCACTCCCACTAGCTCCATCAGTTGCAGGTATCTCATCATCATCATTTAAAGTGACTCTAACCAGATCATCAACAATTGCATCCAAGTTGGTGCACTCAGGGTTACATCCCAAAGCTTCATTGCCCCTTGTATTGCTGTCCCTTTAGGGTTTACGAAATTATAAAACTAAATACATTTGATAGTATAATACTTCATTATTGATCAATGCCAAATGCCAATCGATAGTTCAGAATTGAATTGGAAGATGGAACAATGCAAAATGGCAGAAGAAAAACATTTAATAGTATGCTACTTCATCATTGATCAATGTGTGAGGAAAACCCAATGATAGAAGGGGTGCTTTTAGGGACATTTTAGAGTTTTTGGATGCAAAAAAAGGTCAAAAATGTCTGTTTTTGTTATGTTTTGGTGCTCAGTGCCTTTGGATACGCTCGGGTTCGTACCTGGCGAACCCAAATCCCTAGGCACGTACCCAGGGCAAACCCAGACGAACCCCCGGGCGAACCCGAACCCAAGTGAACCGAGTTCGGGAGCATGGACCAAAACAGGCGAACTCTGTAACTTAGGTTTAAAAATGTTTAGGCTATATGGAAGATCACATGAGTCATCAATAACAAGTACATATTTGTTCTAAGGAGAATTTGGCCATGACACAAAATTGAATGAAACAACAAGTTAACCAACATTGTAGTGAAATAAATTCTGTAGTGGGCGATTGGGTTTCTTGAAGTTGCAATACCATATAAGCAAATGTTACTAAAAGAACAAAAGAAGGATAACAAGTTCTTCCCTAAACATTATGATCAATATTCTATTTTGCAAAAAAGATGGGCATTATAGCATACAAGCTTGAGTTGCCTCCAAAAACAAAAAATTTCGAATTTTTCATGTCTTGTGCTTAAAGAAAATTACTGGTCAAAAGATCCCTGCATGAACAATGTTACTTGAGCTAGCTGAAGAGGGACGAGTCATCTTTGATCCTAAGTTAATTCTCTAGATATACACAAAGAAGTTGAGGAGTAGTACAATCACAAAGTACCACATTAAGTGGAAGAATTTGTTTGTCGAAGATGCCACATGAGAAGATGAAGATTTTGTGTTGAAGCGTCCACAATTGATCGACATTGAGGACAATGCTTGTGTGAAGAGGCAGCATGTTGCACCCTTAACTTATAGTGGGCATGTGGATATGTGTAGCTAACTTGCACCTAGCATAAACCTTATTAAATTATATGTTCATTTATTTTGTTATAGAGATATTTAGGTTGGCCTGGATGGCATTTATTGTATAAGTATGATATACATAGGAAGAAGTCGTTAGTTTATTGGCATCATATTGTGAATTTTGTTCTTATTGAAGGCATTTGGAGGTTTGCCCCCTCAAAGTAGCTTATTATTTTCAAGCATTATCAAGTATTTGCAGCATATTTCTCATTATATTCCTCTCTTGTGCAAGTTATTTCCTTACTATATAACCTTCTTCCCCTTTTAATCTTACTCCCCCTTGAGTATCAAGATCCATGGTTTGAGTAAGAAATGATATGTTGGATTATGTAGTCTCTAATGGTATTCCCTTATTTCTTGCCTCCAACATCATGAACTACCTAGACACATTGACCTTCTTAGCTAGGGTTATTTTTTCACATGTTTTTAGCCCTTATCCTCCTATGCACAAAAAATGTATGTAAACTCTTTTGTAGCTGCCCCTATAGTCCTTGTGGCACAAATGACGACCAGCTTTTACTCCCCTTGATATTTTTCATTTTTTTTTTCTATGGTCTCTTGTTAATTTCAAAGGGATTTTTTAGTATTGAATAGGTCCTTTGCATAAATTTTTAGGAGAGCAAAAGAGCATTCAAATGGGTTATTTGAATCCACAGTACCTGCAACACTCTCACACCTAGAAGAAACCTTGTACTTCTATAGCTTTTTTGTTAAATTTCATCCTCTTCACCTTCATAACCTTCATTGCTGCTCTTTTTTTTTTTTGAAAACAAAGCTGCAAGTGCAAACATAAAATAAAAAACGAAAAAAAAAACTCTCAATGTGTTAGAACTTTGAAAGAAACAAAAAAATCAGAAGGATTCATGCAAATGAAAAATGGATAGTAAATTTACTCAAAATGATGCAGTTTTGATGCTCCCTTGTCTTCTTCTCATTGCTCTTCTCTTCTCTTCTCTTTGTTGTTAGTGTTAGTGTTATTGTCTTTGTTTTAGGTTTAGGGCTGTTGGAAAGGGGTGTGTGGGATCCTTGTGGGTGTCCCCAATTACCTTTTATTTTTTTTCCATTTTGGTGTTTTTTTTTTAAATTAGAACTTTTGTAGGCTAGGCCATAGTGCCTGGCTAGCTGACCTGGGGACAGTTGAAGGATGCCTAGAAGACCCCTAACAGTCCTAGGGATGGATAGCCATCACCTGCTGTCTTTTCCTCAAGTATTGGAAACTTTTCCAATTTTTTTGTTGTCGTTTTTGTAGTAAGGTACAGCCCTGGGGACATTTTTGACCCATCCCTGTGTCCTTGGAATGTCCTTGATGCAGGGATGGGTGGAAATTCGTAAGGGATGTGTCCCTATGGAACACAGGTTATGGCAGATGAATGTTTACACCTCAGGTATGGTGTCTACCTGATGGAGCAGATATTTGTTTTAAAACAATGTCTGAGATTGACGCTTAAAATGACAATAGTGAGATAAAAATCTCTTACCTCTAAATCTACCATCTATGTGGGTTGTATGTTACTAGAGAATGACACATGCTTTCAATAAAATTCCTAATTAATTGAAGTTCATTTGGCTGCAATAGAAAATTTTCTGCAACCATTGGATCTAGATCTTGTAGAATTTGAAAATAATAATTTTTAAGAGAAAAACTTAAACTGGGCAACTTTACTTTGAGCTCAAAGGATTAGATCATCATGAAATTGTGAATGAAGAGTAAATGTGTTTGTACACTGTTTAGTTCAGTGACGGTTGTCAAATATATAAGCTTATTTTTATCTCTTCCTTTTAATTTTAAAGAAAACAAATTCCAATCGATTTGAATCTGTCTAAAATATTGGGCATTTCTATGACTTAGGCACATGGAGATTAAGGGTATAAGACATCTTTTGTGGGTTTGTTGCAGGTAGAGGCTGCATATGATACACTGCTTATGAAAAGCTTGATGCAGCGCAGGGCAGGAAAAGTTGTAGATAACAGCATTCGGTTTGCTGATGTAAAGTTATTAGGTAACTCAGGTATTGGTGGAATGCCAGAGTGGCTGAAGAATTTTTTGAAGAATTCACCTGTCAGTGTTGAAGCTCCATCTACTAATGATCTAGGCATACAAACTGGGGTGTATGGAGCTCTAATGGCTTGGACTCTTGTTAATGGAATACAATATTCAGCAGGAGGGCAGTATTCTAGTGGTGGAGCTGATGTACCTGGTCTGATTTTAGCTACTGGGTTTGGAGCTTCACTTTACTTTTTGCGCAAGAAAAATGTTAAGCTAGGTGAGAATTACAACTATGTGCTATTCTTTTTTCAGATATAATATGTAGACATAATTTATGTTTTGAGTCTCGACACAAGGTATTAATTGTTTTAATGCTGTAATGACACATATTAATTATCTATAACAATGTAATAAGTAACTTACACAACGCAAGTTTTAACTGGTAACTTGCTGCCAAATTAATAAATTTGCTTGCAAACATTTGAATATGTACTAATTTCTTCCATCTTATTAATTCCCCATGATCCCTCCAAGTCCCCATGACATTCGGGGCATCACTTGGCCTGTGGGGACATGTCCTTGTTGAACTGAAAACTACATATTTTTCTATATATACATCAATGATCAAATTTGTCATTTTTATCCCATTTTCACTGAACTTTTAACTCAAGCATATTTAAATTTTTTTTTGGACTGCCTTTATCTTGCTTTTTAATGTACATGGCTGCTATTAATTGAAACATGTTAAAGGCAATGTGATTGTAACTAATTGTTCCCAGTTGTTTTTCTTGTACGTAGGAAAGGCAGCTGTAATAACTGTTGGAGGTCTCGTGGTTGGAGCAGTTCTTGGGGGAGTAGTGGAATCGTGGTTACAGGTAGACGTAGTTCCACTATTTGGTATTAGTTCACCTGCTGTGGTTGTGAGTGAGTTTGTGCTCCTCTCGCAGTGGTTGTCTTCATTGTACTTTAGATGAAAGCTCGTTCCTTCCCCATGATGAAGATACAAATATGTACCTTATCATCACATGCCTTGATGTTAGGAGATCAGCAGGCTGAGAAGGTTCGTGCTTATGAGTGCTAGTTAATCTCTTAATATTAAGAGGACCTAATCTATGCTTTGGAATGGCTGAAGCCTGAAATCATTTATTTGTACATAAATCTAATATGGGTTGCATTTTAGAGGCTCACAAAAGGGTCACTTGAAATGTATAGCCTAACTCAGTCAATGTAAAATTCATTTATTTTGCAACAGCAGTTTAGTTTCAAGTGCTAGGTGTAGGTATGACTTTTCATTTGTAGGATGATTTTTGCTGTGTCACATATGCAAACAACGAAGTCGTAGAGTGCATATGTACGAACATTGGAATTTCAAAATTTTAAATGTTTTATAATTTTTTTTTTAAGGCAAAATACATTTCCTAAATAGTTTACACTTGTATCTGTTTATCATTAATGTTTTTGGCATCAGTACTCAGATTTATATGTGAAAGATGTTGAAAAAGTAACACACATTATACTATGCATGTCCTCTCACAGTAAATTTGAATAAACCAGTGTTTCTCCAAGTTTCTGGGATTAGAGGTCAAGTTTCAGTGAATAATTTTTTTCCCAAATTTCAGAGATGGTGGGGGGATGGCTAAAAAAGTGAATACAGTGGGCTGCATTTTCAATGACTGCCCTTCCTCTTATGGGTTTTGAGAGTTTCCAGCAGTTTTTTTTAAAGAAATTACAGTAAAATTATAAATAAATAAATTATGCACCAAATGTAGCAGGCTTTCCAGTCCTGAAAAAAGGGGATGTCCCCTCCATGTCCATAACTTCCGAATATGTCTGGGATGTGGGGATGTCAGCTGGACCCCTGGAGATGCATCATTGTGAAACACTGTAATAAACATGTTTGTTTGGGGCTCCGGCTACTTATTGATCATGAACCTCTTATGGCTCTGTATTGCCATGCATGCCTTTAAAAATAATAATCAAACTAAAATAATCAAACTAACTTAAATTTCGTTAGAGTCACAAGTTCTTTCCTCTTGAAATTCAAATGTACATCCATGAGCACTATGAAAAAAAACCACTTAGACCACATTGGATGGTCTACTAGTACAATTTTTAACTACATTGTTCGTACAAAAGGCATGAAGGGAATTCAGAGTTTTATAAACGTGTAGTAGTTGGCTTGCAAACTTGTTGCTGGTGGTGATGAAGATGAGATTAATAACAAGAGAATAACAATATGATAATAAAATGATAGCACCCAATCCTGCAAAACTGAAGTGCATATGGTACAAGTTTATACTAAGTATTGGCATAATTCAACTAAATGCTACCATTCTAAAAGAAGTACCCATAATCCTTGGCAGTGCCAAAGTTTTCAGAGTACCATTGCAATGTTGCAAGCCTGCCATTCTGTGTTGCGTAAGGAAGAGATAATAGAGGGGATTAATTGAAAATTAGGTCAATGGCATCTTATCTTGCCTAAACAGTCACAATAGGCAACTTGTTCATTTTATTGAATTTATACCTCTGAGACAAGTGTGTACGCTTGATGGAGGGACCATCTCAGTGTTTGAGCAATCGAAACCAATAAAAATATAGTTCTTTTGTTTTTATGTTTTCTTAGGTTAGTCATCAAATAAATTGATCATAAAACCCCTTGGAATAGAATATAGGGCATCCATCAGTACTTATTAACTAAAATCTCATATTATTGTAATTGGGTCATCACCCTCAGACTTGGGAAGAGAATCTTGATTTTCTTTCCACTTGTCTATGATGTCTCAATGTAGGGGGTTACATTGTAAGAGTGTCTGACAACTTTAAGTCGTTTTTAGCCATTGTAAGAGAATCTCTTACACAAAGGCCTCCCACTTTGGAAAGTTTGGATGCTTGTAAACATGAGCTCTCCATTCGAGGAGTTGTAACTCTGAAAGCAAGAAAATTCATATAGGAGGGTATAAGAAGCAAGTCTTATGGAGGAAGTAAACTTCAAATATTGTTTGAAAATGAAGGAGAGATGGCTTCTAGAGAGGATTGGCAAGACCATAAACTGAGTTGTGTTCTTTGGTTACAAGGGAGCTACAACGCAGAAATTGGGGAATATGTGTGTGTGGATGTTTGGAGGTGGTCAATTTGAGGAGTTTTTCTTATGTATGTTGTTTCTGTAGGTCGGATTATCTTGCAAAGGGAAGCTCTCAAAAATTCCTTAGAATTGTATATAGGTGTTGCATATCATTTTTGTAGGCTTTGATAAATTGATAGTCAAAATTGTTGGGGGAAACTTGGTCAAATTTTTCCCAAAAATTAGATAGAGGCATTGCATGTCATTTTGCAAGTTAAGGAAACTTTAAGATTCATGTCTATGGACAAGCCTTGTAAATGTACATGATTGTATAGTTTTTTTTGTCTTTGGACATGCTTCTGTAACTTTAATATGCGTCTTACTCATGCCTTCCATCCATATCATCCATAATCATAAACTGAGTTGTGTTCTTTGGTTACAAGGGAGCTACAATGCAGAAATTGGGGAATATGTGTGTGTGGTTGTTTGGAGGTGGTCAATTTGAGGAGTTTTTCTTATGTATGTTGTTTCTGTAGGTCGGATTATCTTGCCAAGGGAAGCTCTCAAAAATTCCTTAGAATTGGATATAGGTGTTGCATATCATTTTTGTAGGCTTTGATAAATTGATAGTCAAAATTGTTGGGGGAAACTTGGTCAAAATTTTCCCAAAAATTAGATAGAGGCATTGCATGTCATTTTGCAAGTTAAGGAAACTTTAAGATTCATGTCTATGGACAAGCCTTGTAAATGTACATGATTGTATAGTTTTTTTTCTGTCTTTGGACATGCTTCTGTTACTTTAATATGCCTCTTACTCATGCCTTCCATCCATATCATCCATAATATACTCCTGAAGTAGTTTTTTTTTATATTATAAGTATTGAAGATAAATTGATTGCTATTTGAGTAGAAACAGATGGAATGGACAAATAGATAAATTGATTTGAGTTAGTGTTTTTACAGTTGTATTTGTGAGCTTCGAGGTGCAGGGAGGTGTAGTTGCTGCACAAGAAATTCTTCTTGTTGCACAAGGATTTCTGGTTGTCGTGTGAGTGTTCCAAATGGCTACACAAAAAACTGTTGTTCAAGTAAATGTTTTGTCTGACGTGGTACTCCTTGGGCTTCCTAATCAGCCCCTTTGGTATGCAAGCAGTCTCCTTGTTACACTTGATAATATTGAGGCACGTAAACAGTTTACTTCACTGTGCAAGACAAACATACCCCACAAATGAAGTCGTGAGTTGTCCAATTGATCTGTAATGAGTGAATCTGATGCCAAGATTCACAATGATTCAATACAACAAACACTGTGTATTGGGAGAAAAAAGATTCCTAGATATGTTTTGCTTGTTTTATAACAAGCTAGATTTTGTAGATCTGGTTGGATAATGGAATTGCTTGGGGACAAAGTTCAGAGGACAAGTTTGTTACTAGGAATAATTAGGTGGCAATCTGATATAGAATTTGTTGTAACTAAGATTGCTATCTGCTACTATCTATGTAAGCAGAGAGTTACAAGCAAATATTAGACAGATTTAGTGGCAATTGTTGTAACTAATACATAGAGTTACAAGCAAATATTAGACACATTTAGTGGCACTCTTAATGTTTCTTGTGCAATTGGCTCAACAATCAATCATTTGGAAGACATTTATTATATGGATTCAGATACTAGTTTAAAGGAGTGCGGGCGAACTGTTTATCAGTTTGATCATGGAGGACCTGCTGAAGGGGATTGGTGACAACTAGACCTGCTCAAGGGGACTGGTAACAACTATTAGGTTTGCTTTATTGTTTTTTATGTGGTGTTTTCATTTGTGATTGGATAATAATTTTCTAAATAAAGGATTATTTTATGATTAATTTTTTTCGTATTGATGGTTTAGTTATGATATTATTTTGAAAAATGAAAATGTTTGTTGGGAGCTGAAAGACTTCATTTTATATGTTGGTAAAATAAAGTACTTCTATTATTTGTTCTCATTTTTTCCTAAAAGCCTCTTGTAGATCTGCATTGTCATTTATATACTTAGTTTTAGGAAATATTTGCAATTTAAAGCCAATGCACTTGGATTTTAAATGAAATTGTGTCCAATACTTTTGGCATTGTTGCTGGGGATAGGTGGCAATCCATGTCTACCTTGTGGGATGCTCAATTTGTAGTTACAATGCTATACTAGATGAATTCATTGTACAAGGGACAGTAAGCGATGACTTAAACCAAAAATTACCAATCCATATGTTGAGGTAGGAACAACAAAAAATGAAAAGGGAGCAACAAACAAGCAGAAAATATATAAACCTCTCAGCATCGACTCTCAATAGGTGATCCATCCAAAAACGTTTGTGAGGGAACATCTAGTTGAAGCTAAAAAATAAATCTCAAAAGAGATTGACACACTTATTTTGAGTTGGGATGTAGTAATTTCAATAATTTTGAGAACATCATTCATTTCAAGAAGATGAAGCAAGTCCACCCTTTGAACCTAAAATATAATAAATTATAGATTAACTATAGAGACAACCACTAAATTGCAATTGGTTGATTAAATTTTGTGCACCTTACCACTTAGAAGAGGATGTGATCTAGAGACTATGCAAAGATAGTACAACTTGCATTCATTTTTTTTGCAGTAAATATAGTTGCACAAAATATACATTTATCGAGTTTCTTAGGACTATATGAGGCCATATAGGGTCAGCTATTCATATTATAGCTATACAATAGACTGCTTTACAAAAAAACTGTCCATGTCTGACATACAGATACAGAAAATATTGCTTACAACTATTCATGCAATAGCTGTCCAGATATACAAAATATAGCTTATATTCAAGACTGTCAACTTATAAACTACTTTATGGTTCTCCTTAACAGTTTTTGCAGAGGCTGTAATCATCCAATCCATTCCAGTCTAGTGGCGGATCAATCTCAGATGCCTTATCACTTGACAACTTGCATTCTTTTGAATTTGTTGTTCATTGGAATCTATTACCAAAGGAAAGAGAAATGACAAAGCGTGAACTAAAAATCGAAGACTTTGAGAATGGAGCCAACACATTTAAGTTCCCCATTACTACTTCAACAAAAAAGGCTCCAATAAAGCCCATTTCTTTGTCATCATTGCTACATTTTCATGGATTGGTCTGTAATCACCACCCTAATTTTTTGAAAATTTTCAACTGAATGAAAGCCACAATGCAATGCCCTTAGCATTTTTTGATCAGTTGATTCTCGAGGTGGGCAAGGTAAGAGCATATGCTGTATAGGACCATGCCTAAAATCTAAAGCAACACATAAAATGATCTAATCAACTAAAGCATATGAGATAGCAAAGCTAGTCAGGTCTATACTTCTCCAGTGGAGTGTGCTTGATGCATGAAACTAAAAGGAAACAAACTAGGGGACATAGCCAGCCAAAATTTCACTTCTTTAGTGGAGTGTGCTTGATGCAAAAGATTAAAAGGAAACACTTCTACGCTTATTCAGTGGAGTGCACATTTACAAGAAGTAAGATGGGCACACAAGAGAGCAAGCCATCTTTATCTACACATGCTCAGTGGAGCGTGCAATTACAAGAAGCTAGGCACACAAGATAGCAAGCAATCTTTATCTACACTTACTCAATGGACATGAAATGGAAATATGAACCACTAGTGATATCGCCATCTAGAGAGTTACAAGATCATATACAATGTTTCCTTGCTTCGGTTTTATCTATGCCACCCTTCCCAGTGAGTGGAGGAATTTTAATCCCCTTCCACTGCCTTCTAATGAAGTTATCCCAGTCTGTAAATGTCTTATCATGTTGGAGATTTTTGTGATAGAGGCTTCTATTTTTGCTATAAGATTCTCTACCTTCATTTCTGCTTCATGAAAAATTCTCCTATTCCTCTCCTTCCAAATTTCCCAGATTACTATTGCTGGACTGTATATCCATAAGTTGTGGAAGATACTGTTCCTTTTGATGATCGGCCAACCTCTAAACCATTCCATCAGGGAAGGGATAAGGGTGCCTGACCAACCTAGTTGAGCCATCAGCCAATACCAACATTTCTGTGTGTAGTTACAGGTTGTGAAGATATGGTCATTTGTCTCCTCGTCTTCTTTGCATAAGAGACAAATTGAGGGCCCTTCGTAGCCCCTAAGTTTAAATTGTTCAGCAGTTAGGACCTTCCCCTGAATTACCGCCCAGGCAAAGAAACCAGCTTTTGGGAGACAAAATTTGTCCCAGCATAGTGTATTTGGGATGTAGTCCTTGGCAGTGTTTACCTCATCATATATGGTTCTAAAACCATCTTTACAGTTGTACTGTCCATCCTTTGATCTAGACCATATAAGCTCATCTGGCCCAGGTCTGAATATTATTATTCTGCATCCAAGAATTTGGAACAGTTCATGGGCTTTGATGTCCATCATGAATGGGTGCATTGTTTTTCCATTTCCATCCCATTGTCAATTCTAGTTCCATTGTTGTATAATCCCTTACATGATTACCCCATAAAGATTTCATTTGGTCCTTTATACCGGTCGTATCCATTAGTTTGTCTATCGGGGGTATCCCCCCTAGGAATCTTCCCAGAACAAGGCAGATTTACCATTGCGAATATCCCAGGCTAGATGATTAAATATGAGCATTTGGCTTTCTTTTATAAAATTCCAGATTCTAGACCCCTTGGGTGGGTCTAAATCCCTAAATACTGCTTCTCTCTGATTACTCGATATATATTTATTCCTAAGGATTCTAGCCCATTTGGCTTCTGAGGATGTGTACATTCTCCATGCTAGTTTTGCCCCTAACGCCTTATTTTGCCATAGTAGTTTCCTAATTCCCGTGCCTCCATCACTCCTTTCTCGACATATCTTGTCCCATGATATTAGTTTGATTTTGTTCTTATCCTCTGTACCGTTCCAATAGAAATCTCTGATTGTCTGAGTTAATTTCTTATAGGCCCCTTTCGGAAGTGGTATGCATGATAGTAGATAGATAGGCATTGCTGTTAAGACTGGTTTTATGAGGGTTAGTCTTCCTGCCCCTGTCAGCCATAAGGCTTTCCAGTATGACAACTTTTTCCTAACCCTCTCAATCAGGGGATCCCAGAGTTTGTTGGTTCTGATACCTTTGTCCAGAGGCATTCCTAAATACGAGAATGGTAGATGACCTATTTTGTACCCTACAAATGAAGCTATTCTGAATTCCTCCTGTGCTTTCATATTGAAAGAGAATATCTTTGATTTTTCCTATTGACCATTTCTCCGGATGCCAGCCCATAAGATTGTAATATCCTCTTGATTTCCTTGGCTTCATTCAACTGACCTTTTCCTAGAATCATTGTGTCATTAGCAAAATGTTGATGAGTGCACAAATCTACCCCTCCTGTGATCTAAATCCCTGCTAGCCTGCCAGCTCTCCGTGGTGCGTCCAGGCTTCTTCCTAAGGCTTCAGACATAATGATAAATAAGAATGGGGATAGGGGATCTCCCTGTTTGAGTCCCCTAGTCACTCCAAAGAAGCCTTTCAGTTTCCCATTTAGTAAGATAGAGAACCTTGGGTTTGCTATGCAAAAGTAGACCCAATTCACGCTTTGTTTGTTAAAGCCAAAGGTTTTCATGCAGCTACAAAGGAAATACCAATCCACTTTGCCATAAGCCTTTTTAATATCTAATTTTATTAGCATATTAGGTTGCCCTTAGAACTGACAGGAGTGGATAGCTTTCTGGACTATGATAATCCCATCCAAAATTGATCTATTGGGTACAAAGCCAGTTTGTTCTTCTGATATTATGGCAGGCAGTAATTTTTTTAGTCTATTAGCCATGACTTTTGCTAGTAGTTTGTAAGTCATGTTGCATAAAGAAATGGGCCTAAATTCTTCCCACTTTGAGGGGTTCTCCTTTTTTGGGAGTAAGGCTAGAAAGGTATTATTGATTTCTTTCAGGAACTTCCTTGCATTTCGGGCAGATTCCAAGGCATCAGTGACCTCGTCCCCTAAGATGTGCCAGCACTTTTGAAAAAAACCAGCAGGGAAGCCATCCGATCCAGGGGCCTTATCTCCTTGAAATTGTGGCAGAGCAACTTTCACTTCTTCATGGGTGATTTTGGAGTTCAACATTTGATTATCATCCTTTGTTATTAATTTGGGTATGTTATTCAATAAGGTTCTATTGTTAGGAAGGTCCGAGTGCTCCCAGTTATTGAGAATATTTTCAAAGTACTTGGTAGCATCTTCTGCGATTAGATTTTGATCCGTAATGATCTGATCACTGTCACTGGTGATCTGGGTAATCTTATTTACTGCCCTTTTCATTTTGACATTGTTGTGGAAAAAATTAGTGTTTCTGTCTCCATCTTCTAGCCATGTCTCTCGAGATTTCTGTTTCCAGTATATCTCTTCTCTAGCCAGAATGCCTTCATATTCACATAAAAGCTTTTTTTCGGCCTCGTATGTTTCAAGGGTCATCCCGTATTGCATCACAACGTTATTCATTGTTTCTAGCTCTTTTTCAATTCTTGACTTCTCCTTGAAGATGTTTTTGAATTTCATTTTGTTCCATTCTAACAGTTTGTGTTTAATCTCTTTCAGCTTAGAGACAAGAGAATACATTTTAGATCCTTCAAAGACACCGCCCTTCCACCATTTTTGCATGTTGGGGAGGAAGTCTTCATGTGTAAACCACATCATTTCGAACTTGAAAGGCCACCTAGTTTGCTTTGCTTCCCCCATAAGTTCTAATAGCACCAGGTAGTGATCAGAGCCTAACCATGGTAATACGGTAGTTTTTAATTTTGTTTTGAGGTCATTCAGGTCTCCTTTGAGAAAAAATCTGTCAAGTGTTTCTGCAATGTTGGAAAAACATTTTCTTTTGTTATTCCATGTGTGAAAACCCATTTCAGTCCTGATTTCCAGAAGGTTATTGTTATTTATCCAGTTTGCGAAGTTTCTTTGTGGCTGTCTTATGGTTTTTATCCCACTGCTTTTATCAGTTGAGTACAAGATGGTGTTGAAGTTACCACCTATGATGATGTGTTTCTCATCTTGATTGTTTAAGAAGTATTCAATTTCCTGCCAAACTAATCTCTTTTTATTTGTTGGAATTGGGCCATATACATTTATGATGATAAACTTAAGATTTAGGCTAAGGGCTCTTACTTTACCAGCCATCCAGTTTTGCATCTTGGTATGGCGTGTAAATGCAACTGAGTTCTTTTTCCACATTATACCCAGTCCACCCGATGCCCCTATAGACTCCACCATTTCCATCTGCCATTGGGTGAATTTTCTGCTAAAATTGACCATCTCAGTCTTACCCAGTTTTGTTTCTTGTAGCATAACTAGGTCCATAGTAGATTTCAGTATGCTTCGCTTAATTAAGCGTTGTTTGTTAGGGGCCCCCATACCCCTAACATTCCATGTTTTTATATTTATTCCTTTACGGGGGGAAGGGGGGACTTTCCCTGGTCCAACAAGGTTGTGATTTTGGCCTGCCCCTCCGCATCCCCGTCCATTTTTCTTTTGTCAAAAAAAGACTTCCGACCTCTTTTGTTGATAGTGGATTTGCCACAGTTTGGAGTTAGTTTCTCACCTCCCATCTGGAGGATACCTCTGTTTTGCGGATTGATTGAGTTATTGTTTAATATTATGTTATTTTGCCCTTCCTGCATACTGATCAATTTGTTAATAATGAATTCTCTCTCCTCATTTGCATTCAGTCCTTCCACAAGAGGGGATTCCTCCAAATTGGGAGAAACTGCGATGTTTTCATCATGAGCAACTTCAGTCGGGTTATTGTTTTTTAATTCCATTTCCTCAAATGTGCTAAAGGAATTGCAGTTCAATTCTTCTCTGTTTGAGAGAATTTAATTTTCTTTGTTCTAGCCTGCCAAATTACGAAAATACCAATTTTAGAGATTTTTAAAAGCTGGTTTAAAATGGCTTGGTGGGGAGTTTAAGGAGGTCCATTTTAAAGTTATTTCAAGCTTCCCGCAAAATGTTATTAAAAAATCCCTTTTCAGCCATAATTGCCTATTTAATGTGAGAAAACATGCATTTTTCTATGTTTAACTTTGTAACCGCACTCCATATTAGGGAGGCATTGAAATCCATATTGGGGCCATCTCTTGAGGATTGTTATCCTCTAAAATAAGTGAAATAAAATGTAAATTTTATTAATGAGAGAAAATGGCAGGAGTGAATGCTAGAGAGGAAGGTGGCGTGGAGAATGGAGGATTTTTAACAGCAAATCAAAGATAATAAGGGGGCATTGAAAAATGTTTAAATTGATTTTCTTAACACCAAGTTAAAAGTGGGTAGTGTTTAGAAGTCAGTTTTGAATAAAATAATGCAGATTCGGAAAGAATTATAACGCCTAGCTCCATAAACTGATCTTTATATCTGTAGAATAGCAGAATAAAAGGAAGAAAGTAATGCCTTGTTGCCACCAATGTTGAGTTTTCACTTTGCAGATTTTTTAGGAAAATATGAAATGTCAATTGGTAGGAGGGAGGTCTCCAAATATAGCACCATGTTTGGAGAGTTTGTTTTGTTAAAACATTTGCAAAGAGAAGTGGGCTGCGCTAGAAGAAGATGGTTGCCCATCTTTTGAGCACGGTTAACAGCAAATTAAAGTGGTGAACAACAGCAAATTGGGTGCCTGGGTTGGAGAACAAAAATTGGAATGAAGGCCAAACATTGGGGAAAGAAAATGGTGTGTGACACCGATTTCCAAGTAGTTTGCAGATTTTTAACACAGATTTGGTTGCAGAGTTTAATGCAGATTTAGTACATTGATAAGAGCAAAGCGTTAGCAGGAGTTAGACACCTCTATATATGAGGTATTTGTGGGTGGAATTTGCGAGGAGAAGGATAAGCTTTGGGAGCATAAGTAGAGAGTTTCTTGTATGTAGAAATAGATAGAAATGAAAGTCAAATTGTTATTGAAGAAAGAGAGAGTTTGAAAAGAGCAAGAGGCCTTGATTGGCCATTACATCTAGTTTTACATTTATGTAATTTTGTTTACAAGTTTGTGTAATACACTGTTGAGTTGAAATATATTTGGGTTGTTTGGTTTAAGAAAGAGTTTGTTTTGAGTTGGCTGCTTGTTCGAGCTTATCGCTGAACTTGTCTGCATTGTGAAAAGGAGCTCTCAAATGTAAAAGCAATATCATAACATGTCTAACCTCAACAATGAGTTCACCTCCCTAGTTTTTCTAGTTATGATCATGGTTATAATCTCTGCTGGTTCATCTCTGATTCGGTTATCTTTAGCCCCACATGGCATATCTTACTGTTTATTATGACTTTAATAAACTTTGTTAATATGGTTAGTATGTTTAAGGTTTTTGATAGAGGAAAGTTTTAGGAGACTGTCTATACTGTAATTATGCTAACAGTTGTTTTTCTGCTGTTACTGTGCCTGTATTTGGGTCAGCCCCCTAGTTTTGGCTGCTTTCAATATAAAAAACAATGAGTTCACAACCTATACTTTCCTCTTTTCCCTACAAAAGTCTTTTTTGTCAAAATAATAATAATCTGTAATCTGTAATGTGAGCAAAGTCTTTTTTGATATTAATTGTTCATGTCTTAATAATTTGATTTAAGGCATAATAAGTATAATGATGTATGATTAATTGGTAGACCCTAGTAGGGGACATTACAGTTGGTATCAGGGCTTTGATCTTGCCATCCTGTACGGTAAAAATGAATCAATGAATCATTCTAGTCAATGAGAAGAAATGCCTTTCAAAAACCAAAAAATAAAGAGAGGTCTTGAAATGATACTATCCTTGACCTAGGACCCAACCCTAGCCAAGAATAAAAGAAGGAGAATTGAATGGTCTTGTTAAGTTGAAGCAATTATCAGAAGATAAGATTAGAAAAATGGTATGTTACTAATTGATATTCAACGTAATGACCACAAGGTAAAATATGTGATGGTGGATCTAGGAGAAGACTTGAACATAATACCATCTACCACATGCGAAAAATTGGGCAGACCTAAGTAAAAACCCCTATAAACATATGTCTAGTACAGATAGATCCAAGATGAATACATTGGGCATTTGGAAGAATGTAGAGGTGAACGTAAAAGGCATAAAGCAATATGTTGACTTTGAAGTGGTGTAAATGAAAGAATTGTTCAATACATTCAAGGCTCTACTTGGGCTCAGGTGATTTGTAAATGCAAATGGGATTGTGGATTCTCAGAAAGAAGAATTTTCATTTGCTGATGATACTAGAATTGTTAGAATTCCTTTGGCCGACCTGAAGGGCACTTCCTACATTGAAGAGATTGCACAAGAACATACTAGAGAGGATATGAAGAAGTTGTATACCATCTCTAGCCTTCCAAATGGACAAGAGGAGAATAATCTGACACTTAGGGGGAACTAGAACTTGAAAGTGAAATCGGGAGTATAGAAATTGATGAAGTGTTGAATGCATGGATACATAATGAACTTGAGATTACATCCTGGAGATTCTATGACTTCTAGAGAGTATTTCTCATACACGAGAATGAAATTAATGCAGAGAATAAACTAGAGAAAAACACATTAAACCACAATTATAAATTGTTTAGGCATCGACATATGGGACCATTGCAATTCTAGGTGGATACAGAGATATACCTTCAAACATACATTACACACCATAACAAAGTCGAAACTAGTCAAAGAATAGACCAAGGCATTTTAAACATTACTATGGCACAAACCTTAAAAGGTTCGACACAGTATAGGGGAATATGACAAAAAAGAATATACCATCTTTGTAACATATTGTAACAATATTTTATATTATAGGCTAGTAGGTAGCAGGTGCTAACAGTTAGAAAATACTAGTTGTAGTAGCTTAACGGGCAAAACATGACAAGGAACAAGATAATGACTACAAAACTTAACTTGACCATTAAATAATAATTATAAAATAAATACATGACCAATCCAAACACTTTAGTTTCTCTCTTTCAGCTTGTAATTCTTGTACAACTCAAATTCTTTGGTGCTCTTAAGTTTTACAACTTGTCGATACAAACCCTAGCGACCAATTCTTTCATTCTAGTTGCATCCGTTTATCATGACCTCATCTGCTATCCCTACTTTGATAGATGCTTCTGCTAAACCCTGATCTATTCTCTCTAAATTTCCAAACAAAGCCCTAGAGACAAACCTGATCATATCTTCTTCAAAGGTTTTTAGAGATGTGATTTACACTAAAGATATCTGGGAGTACATACATGCACCATTGGAAGAGATTAACCAAACTAGCTTCAAGACACTCTGGAGAGAGCTTTTGAAGAGAAACAATGAATAGAAACTAGAGTATGCCTGGGTTGTAGAGAAGAAGCTTGATGTCTTCAAAGATTTCCTAAATTTTACACACGAACATGAGTGGGTCTACTTGATTCTTAGCGGGCTACATGATGATTTATTGTGTCTAGACAAGCCTCACTAGATAATTAAAGAGACCATTCAAGAAATAACTGGGCTAATGGGAGAAGGAGCCCTACCTCCCAAGAAAGGCATCAAGAATAATTGAGGTTGAAAAATTGACAGGAGAAAATTTTGATGGCCAAAGCTTGAACATTAACAACATTGTGGAAACAGGGCTTTTATTTGCTACAAAGTTTATATCTTATAAAGTATATTTCACTAATAGAGAAGGCTTGGCTGCAACGGTTGCAATACATACAACCTATTAGATGATAATGGAGGGGAAAGATTTCGATCTATGTGAAGTCATGAGGCAAGAACTATTTGAGAATTCAAAGCGGACGAAGAAAACAAACTACTTATTCTAGTATGACACCATGTTAATCTAACTCACATTTTACTTTCTTAGACAACCGCCACAATTTAGTGATAAAAAGTGGAGCAAGGACAAACCAATAGCTACTCAAATTTTAGATTATGTTAGGGCATTCCCGGATACTCATGCATACATATAGGTATTTGGGGGCCATTTTAAGAGTTTTAAAAAGAAAATGCAAGACAATCATCATCTCTCCTGTTGAATTGTCAAAAAATATATTGATAGTATAGTATGTTATGTTGATAAATATTTTATTCTAATGGATGCATTAGAGAGTCATACTTCATGGATTCCACAACTGCCCTATGAGATTTCAGATGAGGAAATAGAGGCCTATGCCGAAAGTCTCCTTAAGCTCCGTTCTTAAGCTCTGTAAAGATCCAATAGAGCTCTAGAATCAAATAGACAAAGAATTTTTTGACTTCCTAGTTTTGGAGAAAGCATGTGCAAAAGAGGAGAAGAAAAAGAAAAAGGAAGAACCAGTATCAGAGTTGAAGGAAACTAAGCTAGTAGCCCATAGGAAATTTGGAAGATTACAAAACCTTGGAGCGCAATTGACAACTACTAAGGTAAAGGGAACCGGGTTAGTAAGAAGTAAGCTGGAGACCACACCGATAAAGACACCACCACCAAAGAAGGAATCATCAAAGGCCTTTCTCAACATGAGCTCAAAGAGAATATGCTAGAAGAATCAACAGGTAGTCAAACCTCCACCATCCTTGATCTCGGCTAGTGAAGAGGAAGAAGCCCCAGCCTCAGAAGGACATATCCCTGTAGCCATCCCAATCACCCTTCAACCTCTACTTCTTGATGAAGATCAATTAATATGATCCCTTTTCATTTCACAAACCTTTTCCAAAACCCTTGCAGACTATCAACACATGCCCATCCTTAGCAAGAAAACTACAAAATGATCCTTCATTCGGTAAATGATAGCCTAGAACTACACTATTGAAGATTTCATCCAGAACCTCCCTAACCACCTAGCTGCAATTATTAGAAACCAGAGATCAAGAGCCCAACAAGAGGGAGAGAATTTGAAATAGATAGCTATTGATATGATATATTTGGATTGAACTATGCCACATGTGCAAATGCTAAAGAATAAGTTAAGCACCAAACTCCAGAACAAGTAGAGATTGGATAAGTTGATGCTAGATTGGAAGAAACTCAAAATGCACAAATGGAGATCAAGAAAGCAACCACTAAGGCCTACAAGGCAATATATGAAGAGGAGAAAACACAAAAGTTAAAGGAGCCCCTCATAGCTCCTCCTCCTCCACCACCTCGCAATGGAGCATCTACAACATCATTTGATGATACATCTACAACGACACTGATCTTACAGATCCTAACATATACACAACAGGGAACATACACATTGGCTCCACTCTTCACGATTCTAGTGGTTGGAGATTGGGTGAATATACGAGGGATCACACCACTACAAAAGTTTCAATTGGGCTACATGCTACAAAAAACAAGGGAATAGGTCATAAAAGAGCATGTCAAGATAACAAACAGGTTGGACGACATTACCAAGACATACATAATCGGTTACCACAAATCAGAGGAGACCCATTTTAGCCCAATTTGGATCATCTTTGGTTGCTTATCAATGAGATTTTGCAAGACCTCAAATTTTAGAAGGATACCTCCGAAAAGAAGTACAAACAGAGTTTAAAAAGGCTAAGGAGGATAAGGCCAGGAAATTGTGTGCTTCAACAAAAACAACTTTGTAGACCCAATTAACTAGACTAAATTGTTTGCAAAAGAGATCAATGAGCTCTATTTATATTTCTTATAGTGACCTAGCATGTTTAAACCCATAAAGGATAAGCTAGAGAAATTGGAAATGCAACTCTCTCAATATTACAAGCAGTACAATGCAATGCAAGATTTGGACGAGACTACCCAGCTCAATATAGAGGGTCTATATGATCAACATTAGCAATAGCTAGACCAAATGGATAAGGCCGGAAGGAAATTCTGATAATTCAAACAATGAAAATACAATGGGCTAATTTGTTTTAGGCCCCGCATAATATTTATCAAGATATTTTACCACAGATGATGAGTTGTTGAATTGGCGACAATTCAAAGTTTTGTCAAGGGGATAGTGTTGACTAAAAAATAGGCTACATACCAAAGAGATAAGTTTGTAATTTGGTAACAGTTTGTAATTTGGTAACATAGTTTTGGAATAGATAACCTAGGAGATAGATTAGTTTATAAAGAGACTATCTAATGGTTGCATCCCTAATAGAAGATATAAGTATAGATATTTTATTTAGTCACTAAGCAACCAAAGTGAAACAAGAGAATAATAGAATAGAGATAGAAGAGATAATGTATAAAGGAGATATAAGGCATGCATATTACATATGAAAATATACTAATATAAAGAGATTTGTTTTGTTGTCCCAATGCTATGTATGATGTTTTCTTTTTGATTAGTTACTTAGCCTAGATCCAGAATACATCTAATTGCCATCCCAAAAGGATCGAGTCTTGGGTTATTGACTACAACTAGCAAAAATTCTTTGGGAACAAAACTCCAATCCGTCTCCTTCAAATTTCTTGCTAACAATGACCATTCAAATGAACACGTTGCAAAACAAGATAAAGCAATAGGAGGTTGAACAATATGAAAAAAAGATGCATGGATGACAATTGTCCTTCTAAAGGAGCAAGATAATCAAGTCTACTAATTGCCTAGATGAGGCCATGACAACAAAGGCCTCAATATCAACATATGTATAAAGTCTAATAGTATTTTAATTCTTACTGGGATATTGTAATGTACCCCCTCCACCTCTTTTGTAGTTGTGGAAATACCTAAGAGGATGACAATCTATGCCACAACCTTTGGTTGATAAATTTCAACAACCTCCATCAAGCCAACGATGACAACCATGACAACAACCATGGAGAAGCCAACAAGAAGGTTGGAAACCACAACAACCTTCTTTAGTCCAAACACAACAAGCTCTTCTCACCAACCTTCCCAATAATCAGATCACAACCCCACAAGAACAACAAATAAGTACTCAAACCATACCCAACCTTAAAAATAAACAAGCTCAATATACATATACATATACATATACATATACATAGACATGTACATGTACATGTACATGTACATGTGTGTGTATATACACAAACACACACACATATACAATAATGAGTTGTAAGGATGCTTGATATGCTATATGGATCTAAGCAAGACACATCTTCATTCTCATAAGATATTAGATAGTTGCATCTCCCTATAACAATAGAACCAAAATAAGTTTCTATAAGTAAATCACCAACATGTTCAAGATGTTTGTACTTTGCAAAATGTTCTCATGTCGTGTTCCCCCTTTTGTTGAAAAGTTACTTTCATAGCCCATTTGCAACAAACCTTTGTTTCAAAAAATCAATAATAAAAGTCCTTGAATGAATATGGTCATTCTTAATTTAGGTTTAGTTTGGTTGTTTCCCTTTGATAAATTTTAACGTAGTGTAGTTGCACATTGTTTTTGGTCATGAGGAGGAGAGATGATCGATAGTTGTCATATGTATGAACATAATTGAAATAGTATGCAACCATTTTTGAGAAAAGTGTACACAAGAGAACACATTAATATAGTTTCTGCGATTCTTTGTTGCACTCGCACATTAAATCAAAGGGAATATTTTGTTAATAAATTGGATTGTTGTACCCTAAGATTCTTTTTAAACTAGCAAACAAATTTGATAAGACCCTGCATCACAGACTAGTGTATTTTTGGTTAACTAGAGAAATTAAGACAATAAGTTGTTTGTTTCAACATTCACATAATACTTGCAAGTGAATTATTGTTCTTGCCAATGCACCGTTTTCTTCAATCAAATATTTTTTGTTTCTATTAAATTATTGTGGTTTTGGTGTCAAGCATAGATCAAAACCCTAGGCAGTTGGATTTATCTTGAACCTTAGAAATGTCTTCCAAGTCTTCAAAGTTATTGATTATCAAGAATTTGATCAATCAATTTGTGGGATTACCCAAGAAGCCATAAGGAAAAGGGGTTTTGATAGATCATTTATAGCGTCCAAAAGAATATATTGAAGAGATAATTTCTCCCAACACATGGTAGGATTTGTTTATTTCTTTTATATATCTTTTAAATCTAATCCTTTGAACAATATATTGAGATTTGAGTAATAAAAAATTGATTGTGCTTGATTGTTTCCTTAATAAATACCTATTAAGATATACGTCCAAACAATGTGATACAAAAAGTAGGAAAGAGAGGATCACAATTTGAAGGCTATTTAGCTTTTCTAATCTTTGAGTCCAAAGTAAAATATATTTTTCCTTATAATTTCTCTAGAAGGACCTTAGTCACAAGAAGATATCAACAAATTAAATTGAATGAATGATATCCTTGCAAAGGGAATAATAAAAAATGAGTCATTCATAGAAGCACCAAATGATCTTAAGACATAAGGATTAATTCTTTGTAAAGAATGATATATGTTTTTCCTGGCTAGTCATGAGGGAATAATCAAGAGATGTAAAAGGAAAATGACACAATATAAAGTTGACAAGTTAAATGATCCCAAAATAGAAAATCCTGTGTAGGATTCTCTCAAAGACATGTAATATTGAGTGTTAGTTTGACATAATACAAATATAATTGATGTCATCAAATAATCAAAAGGCCATAATAAAACTATATAACATAATATGGGATCAATAATTTTGAAAGGTAGTTTAAATGTTTTGGTAGCTATAAATTTTTTAAAATGATTTATTTTTGAGAAGTGAGCCATGATTATATATATATATATATATATATATATATATATATTGTAGCATCCTAAATTGTACTCACCTACAATTTTGTCCTCACTTAGGCCTCACTTTGGCATTCATCTTTTAAGGCCTGATTGAAACACCGATTCTGCTCACACCAACTATCAAACACAACTTTTCATTATCTACACTGTCTCCCCTTGATCTTGGAGCCTTTATTTCTAGTTTCATGGGGCTAGGCGCCATGGTCCTCTAAAAAGGGCCCATCTTGGGGCCTCATAACGGTCACATAATTTGGGTAGGGACCTAGATCCTGTGTCGGCTCATGTCAATTTTTTTAAATTTTTTTCAACCAGAGGGTATAAAAGGAGGTCTACCCCTATCATTTTAAACCCTAATGGATCGATTGAGCAATTACACTCTAGCAAATTCAAGTGAACAAGCAATCATTCTTCTATCAAGCATTGGAGCAGAAGTGAAGTCAAGATTCAAGCATTGGAGATGACATTCATGTTCTATGTTTTATGAAGACTATCTACATGAAACCCTAATTCCTTGTGAAGACAAACGAAACTTCATTAAAGGTATATCATTAGTGTTTCATTAATTCTTAACCTTTCCCTCAAAAGTAAAGTATTTTATTGTAGCACTTCATTTACATTTTGATTCAATTTCATGGTTAATTCCAAAACCAAAGTTTGACCTAAAGACAAACCCTTATTCCCAACAATTTCCCCCTTCTTTTTGTCTGCATGAAATAGGTACAGAGTTGTGTTTCAGAGGATCAACAGGATTCGCAGAGATGAACAAGTTCACCTTTTGATGAGGAAGTTTTGGAGGACCAAGGCAACTAGCAACACAGTCTCGAAAAATCAAGTTGAACTTTTGGGAATAGATCCAAATCATCCTCTTCTACTCAGATCCATGTTGGTGGTTCTGCACAATATTTGTAGCTCACTATTTTACCCTAATCTTTAACAATTCAAAAATTCAATTCAATCTAGAGAAGAAAGAGCCCCATTTAGGAGGCTTAGAATCTAATTAGAATCTTGGTATATCAAACCTAGATCTATTGAATTCCCCTCTTCCCTAATGTAATGGTAAATTAGGACATTTAGTGGTTTTATTATCTTAATTTAACCCTAACCCTAATTTTACACCATCACATTTTGGTGAACCTAACTTCTTACACCTTAATTTTTTATTTGTGATCTTAGATCTGATTGTTTATGCATTTTCAAATTCAAATTTACACTTACAAGTTTCATTTTCAATCGGATTACATAAATTCAGAGGCTTAAATCACACAAACCTTAATTTATAATTTTAAATTTGAACTTGTGGGTTGCCTAATTTGGAGTCATTATCTCAAACCTTATTGTTTATGTATTTTAAAATTCAAATTTGGACTTCTAGATCTCATTTTCAATTGAATTACATAAATTTAGAGGTTGATTTCACAAAAACCCTAATTTATAATTCTAAAATCTACTTGTGGGTTGCATAATTTTTAAAATTTATTTTTATATCTGATCTTTATGACATATTATGCTATGATTTAGAGGCATTAATCTTTCAAATTCACAAATCAAATTGCTTAATCAATCACTTTTACAAAGTTTTGCATTCTTTAATCACAATCTTTAATTTGTGCATTCAAATATTCCTCCTTTGTGCATGAGTTTTGTTACCTTTAGTCCTACCTACAATATTCTCATGAGAAGAATTTGTATAATTAAGGCTTCCCAAGGTTTAATTACTAAGGATATGGAGCCTAATTTGGATAGCTGATTTTATGAGAATGTTGGTGGTTGCTCCAACCCCAAAAATGATGTTATTTATCCCCAATCTTTTCGTAATACTCATGATGTGGATGAATCACTAACTAGGGTTACCATTGACCAATTGGAGAAGATTGACAATAAATTTGAAAATCTTCAACAATGAATGAGTCAACAATACCCAGAAAGTAAGACAATCCCATTGATTGAAGGATTACAAAGAATGGTACAAAGTGATAAAATTGGTGTTGTTTTTTTGTGTGGCCTTGCTCATATTGTTGACACTAATATCATGCCTATCAAAAGTTGTGCCAAAGTCCTTGGTTACTCTCAACCCACAAGTCAAGTTAATCATTATATTCCTATGCCTACATCATTGCCTAGTGTGCCTACATTTACATCTTCTATCATGACTACTTCCACACAAAATGTTAATCCTACACATGTTAGTCAAGGAGGAAACCTTTTTAATCAAAATTCTTATATACCTCCTTCTGTGAGTCTTTTATTTATATCCCAATCATCTCCCATACCCACATATCATAGTGTTCCACCTCCTTATTCTCAACCTCCACCTACATACAAAAATGTTACTCCTCCATCACAATTCAATATGTCCAATTTCAAACCATACACTGAAGCAACCATCGATAACTTGGCCCAAACTATTTCATACTTACAACAACAATTGAATTGAACCATTACCCAATCCAAGTTTAATCTGCCCACATTTGATGTAGTGAGCCCATTATCCAATGACATTGTCTAGATTGTCCCTCCTAAACATATGGAAGTCCCTCAATTGGAGATTTACAAAGGAAAAAGTGATCCCTTATTTGAAAACATTTCAAACTTTGTGTAATGACTTTGCTCATGACTAAAGACACATGGCTAAATATTTTACTCGAACCTTTAGAGATAAAGCCTTGTATTGGTATTTCTATGTGCCTCCTTATTCTATTACATCATTCCAACAATTAGCTAATGCTTTAATTCAACAATTTCATAATAATATTGGTCCTAAAATTACTTTGACTAATTTTATTCATTGTAAGTAAGGGGTTAAAGAGAAAGTGACTAATTTTATTGGTAGATATAAACATATCTATTCTCAAATTTATTATCCTATGTCTGATCATGATGTTCAAAGAAATTTTATTGCTAATTTACAAAAATACATTAGGGATAAGCTTCTCTTTTATGAGTTTTCTTCCTTTACACAATTGCATGCAGTGCTGCATAATTATCAACTTTAAGTGAATCAATTTGAAAGATTTCCTTCAATAGATCAAATTGATAAGAGTGAGAGTTCTCAACAATATTTTGTGAAGTTTAAACCGAGCAAGAGATACATCAAGATAAATGACAATATTAATACTCAAGTGGCAGTGACGACATTAGGTGTGACCCCTTTATCCAAATACTTTAAAAAATAATTTACTCCTCTTTTTGAGTCTTTGCATAGCATAATGTTGAAATTGATAAATATGAATGTGTTGAAATTTCCTCCCATCAAGCCAATTGATACCTCCAAACCTTTGCAATATTATCATGATCCCAAAGCCTTTTGCTAGGATCATCATCAACCCAGTCATGATACTGAGAAGTGTTATACCTTAAGGAGTAAAATTCAAGACTTCATTGATAATAATACCATATCCGTAGTTGGTGTGAATGACAAAGGAAATAAATTCGTAACTACTAATCAAAACCTCTGAATCTTTGCTAATCCTTTGCCTTCCCATTCTACTAATGTGATTGAGTCTGAGCCTCTTGCATATTCTGTCAATGACCTTGGTGTTGAGTCCAACAATGTTTTGAATCTTGTTGATAAACCTACACCTCCTAATGACCTATGCATTACCTTTGATCCTAGTGAGACTATTGATGCACCTGATGGCCCACTATATATCACTATGATGATCAAAGACCAACTCTCACGAGGGGTGTTCATTGATCTAGAATGTATGGTGAATGTGATCACTGATGAATATATCCATACTTTACAATTGCATCAAGTAATATATGATAATTTCGATGTAGTGGTCAAGGTGTATGATGATTTCTCTTTCCCTACTATTGGTTATATTACTCTTCCCATTGAGGTTGGTACTAAGTGTTTAGATGTGAATTTTGCTATTATTCCTACATCGAATCAATTTGTGTGAAGTTGGGACATCCTTGACTCTCTTTCATGAAAGTGATCCCTTCTACTGTTAATAAATGTCTAAAATTCCCTCATAATGACACTATCATAGCATGTACCAACTGATGGTGAGGCATGGAGATGTCACCCTTGATTACTTTTGGCCTAAACAATTTGATCCTCTTAAGCCTCTAAGTGATGCCCCTTTTCTCTCTTATCAAAAGTGGAAAAATGACATGATCATATCTTTGAGTAAGCCTAGAGACCCTAGACTTATTCCTCCTCCTCATGATGGATCTGGTATCCTTCCTACACCTTCTATTCCTCCTATATATT
Organism: Cryptomeria japonica; assembly: GCF_030272615.1. Taxonomy (NCBI): domain Eukaryota; kingdom Viridiplantae; phylum Streptophyta; class Pinopsida; order Cupressales; family Cupressaceae; genus Cryptomeria; species Cryptomeria japonica. Next base: position 391,505,451 of record NC_081415.1, read on the forward strand.
TTTTAGTCCCACCTCCTACATCTTAAAAAGGAAAGTGCTTGGCATCTCCTATTTCTCAACCTAGTAGACCTTCTCCCATTCCCCCTCCTTTAAAGGAATAAAAGAAGCCTATGTCCATTGATCCTAAACCTTCACAACCATTTGCTAAAGATAAATGAAACCGTTGTGCGTGAGAATGCTAATGAAGACATCGTGTTAAGGCTCATGGACTTTCTTCTCAAACTATATCCTGCCTGAAGACAATGTTGACTTGGTCCCATTTGTCCAGCCTTCGCCTAACCCTAGGGAGGAAATTCAATCTAACTCACCAAGATTAAAAATGCTTAAGAAAAATGATGGTTCATGCTCTTTTCATGCGAGAGATCCTATTTTTATTAATCTTGATGAAGAAATGGATGATGATGTTGTTCATGCTAACAATGTTGATTGTATTAATTTGGATGATATGTATGAGCTTGTTGATGTCAACAATGATTTATCTAAACAATTTTTAAAAGCATTAACCCTAGCTCCTAGTAACAAACGAAGTGACTCATTATTAGAGCATAGGTCCTTGTTTGAAAGTTGCAGTAGCTCCATCTACCATGTTCGAAGTTTATCCTCTTGTATCTTGTCCACCTTCCCAAAGCAATGTTTAGCAAGATTGGGAGGCAAATGATTTACTTAATTATAGATTCTCTCTCCTCTCTTTCTTGTTCGTAATGTGTTTCCCCCATGACGTGTTATGTTAGGTTCTCTTTGGATGACCCTTGTCAGCTCATTGGTACAAGATAATAAAGAGGCTAAATCCATTGTGACATTCTTCTATTTGTATCTCAATTATTCTATTTGTTGTCCCTTGTGTTGTGTACTTGGGGATGATGCAAACCATTGAGATCTCTTTTGGTCTCTTCCATGTTGATTCAAAAGAAACATGTGCTCTTCTTCCATCGTGTTTCTTATTCCACTACCTTTAGAGGATGAGGTAAATTTAATACAAATATTCATGATATACATTAGTTATCATCAGAGCACACTGACCCCAGAGTTAGTGGATCCCTTACGTGTTTTATGACCATCATCCTTTGATTTGTCCTTTCTTGGGGGCATATCATTGTGTTAACATGATTGTATTTTGGATGCATGCTACCTTAAGGAAATTGCTCTCGATAAGGTGTATGCAATTTATTTAACATGGGGGCATACACTATGCTCAATAATTCACTTTATGCACACAACATGACATGTTTCAATACTCAAGTTAATTTGAAAATTGAGCCAGTTTCTTTGTAATTTAGCATTTTTCTTTTTCATGACTCATAGTAAGCGAACCTTACTAGGATAGCAATCATGATTCTCTCTCTTCTTTCCTCTTTCTTATGATGTACCTTTTACCTTGATATTGAAGTCGCAAGATCCTAAAGTCCTTAGGGACTTAGTGTGTCTTTTCTCTTTGATTTATTGACAAAAGTTTTCAATGTAGGCCTTTGTGCTTTATTGTGAGTATGCTTAGTCTCACACTCCCGCTAAAGTGGGGGCTAAATGCAACATCCTAAATTGTACTCACCTACAATTTTATCCTCTCTTAGGCCTCACTTTGGCGTTCATCTTCTAAGGGCTAATTGAAGCACTGATTCTGCTCGCACAAACTATAAAAATATAACTTCTCATTATCTACACTGTCTCCCCTTGATCATGGATCCCTAATTTCCAAGACCATGGTGCTAGGCACCATGGTCCTAAATAAGGACTGTGGCACCTAGGGCCATGGTTCTCTTAAAACGAGCCCACAATGGGGCCTCATAATGGCCACCTAATTTGGGTTGGGACCTATATCTCGTGTCGGCTCATGTCGGAAATTCAATTTGTTTTTCAACCACCAAGTATAAAATGAGGTCTAGCCCTCTCATTTTAAAAACTAATAGACCGATTGAACAATTACACTCTAGCGAATTCAAGTGAGCAAGCAATAAGTCTTCTATCAAGGATTGGAGCAGAAGTGAACTCAAGATTCATGGATTCTGCGTTGCCTCCATCACATTGAGTTTCTTCTGTTGTGTTTACTCTTGTTGCATGGTTTGGACTGTTCTCCTTGAGGACCCTCCTATCCGTGACTGCACCAATTGGTATCAGAGTGAGTTTTCATTCGGGAGATTATAGAGTCATGTAAGAATTTTTTTTGTGGGGTGGTGGAATTGAGGATCCGGCCTGCAACTGTAGAGAACTTGCATAAAGATGGCCCAAAGAAATGCTAGAGGTGGTGGAGCATGTGGAAATGAAGACCCCGCTATGATGTAAATGTTGAGAGGAATTGCAGCCCGATTGGAAGCTATTGAAACAACCCAGAGAAGAGGTTGACATGTCAAAGATGTGAGTGACGATGAAGAAGAAGTAGAGGGGGGAGAAGGAGCAAATGAATTGGTGATCGATATGAAAGAAGAGAGATTTCTAAAAGTCTTGACCAGAGTGAATGCCATACTACAATTTAACCCACCGGATTTTGATGGCAAGTTAGATTCAAATGAATTGCATGATTGGATCACAAAGATGAAAAATTATTTTGATTTTGAGAACACCGCGGAAGATAGGAAGGTAAAATATGCTTGTACTAAGTTGAAAGGACATGCATCTCTTTGGTGCGAACACTTCGAGGTAGATAGACAAAGAAGAGGTAAAGAAAAGATTAAATCTTGGGAGTAGATGGTTAGCAAGTTGAAATCAACGTTCATGCCTGCCGATTATCAAGTGAATTTATTTTGGAGGTTGCAAAACCTAAAGCAGAAGGAATCTAGTGTGAAGGAGTATACTGAAGCATTCTATAAGTTGAATATCAAATCTAGACACCTCGACGATGAGATCGAACAAGTTGCTAGATATTTGAATGGGTTGCAAATGTCTATACATGATGAACTTAGTCTAATCAAGTTGTAGATTGTTGATGAAGCTTACCAATATACCTTGAAGGCAAAGGAAAAGTTGAATAAAAGACATGAGCTGAAAAAAAGAGGAGGAAGATTTCAAGGAGGAAGAAACTATACTAGAGGAAGAGGACCCTGTGTAGATCATAATAAAGATAAGGAAGTTAGCAAAGATGGTAGTTCATACCGGAGGGATGATAGGAATTTTTACTAGAGAAAAGAAAATGATGGTTACCAGAATGAGGGTTATGGAAAAGAAGACAAAAGACATGAAAAGAGAGTGTTTAGAGGAACCTTCTTTAAATGTGGAGGAGAAGGACATTGTGCTTTAGAATGTAAGAGGATAGAGAACCGTGGAAGAACAACATTGACAGAAGAAGAACCTACCACATCAACTAACAAACGAGAAGATGGAGAATTGCTAATGATGAGAAGAACATTGTACCATACCGGAGGAGAGAAAGAACCCTTATAGAGGAAGAATTTGATCAAGACAAGATGCAATGTAGCCGGTAAGGGTTGTAAAGTTATAATTGATAGTGGTAGTACATATAACATTGTTTCGAAAGAGATGGTGAATAAACAAAATTTGGAGAGATTGAGGCACCCTAAGCCTTATCAGATAGCATGGATTTAGGATGATCACAAGGTATTAGTAAGTGAACAATGTTTGGTAAAATTGAAGATTGGATTTTATCTTGATGAATTTTTGTGTGATATTATACATATGGATGTATGCCATATCTTGTTGGGTAGACCTTGGTAGTATGATAGGAAAGCAATACATGATGGAAGGAAGAATCTATATACTATTGTTGCAAATGGGATGAAGCAAACCTTGTTGCCTTTGGAGGAACCTTTGAAGAGTGAAGTTTGTACTAATGCTAGAATTTTTATGATGGATGAAAAGAAATTCTTGGATAGGATAAGACATGAGAATATGTGTTTTTCTTTAGTTCCTAAGAAGACTGAAAATCTAGAGCATGAAGAAGAACAATAGGAGGAGATAAAGGAGTTGCTGACAGAATATGAGGACATCATTTCAGACGACGTACCTGATGGATTACCACCTATGATAAGTATCATTCATAGCATGGACCCAATTCTTGAAGCTAGTTTGCCTAACAACGCAAGCAAACCGGATGACACCAATAGAGAATGAGGAGTTGAATAGATAGTTGCAAGGGTTGTTGAAGAAAGGTTTGATCAGGGAGAGTTTGAGCCCTAGTGTAGTTCCAACAGTATTAGCACCTAAGAAGAATGGAGAATGGAGGATGTGTACTGACTCTAGAGAAATAAAAAAGATCACATTGAAGTATCGATTTCCTTTGCCTAGGATGGATGAAATAATGGATTGTTTAATTAAAGTCAAATATTACACAAAGATAGACTTGAAAAGTGGATACCATTAGATCAAAATCATAGAAGGGGATGAGTGGAGGACAACATTCAAGACAAATGAAGGACTGTATGAATGGTTGGTGATGCCTTTTGGATTGACTAATGCACCAAGTACTTTCATGAGGTTGATGAATGAGGTATTGAATAAATTATTATGAAAGTTTGTTATTGTCTACTTAGATGACATCTTGATTTTCAGTAAGATTAAGGAAGAACATATGTTGCATTTGAGACAAGTTTTGCAAAGGTTGAGAGAGGAGAAGTTGTTGATAAACATTAAAAAGTGCAGTTTCATATGAAGGAAGAGTTAGTCTATTTGGGATTTGTGATATATGTGGATGGATTGAAGTTGAATCCTGAGAAGGTAAGAGCAATTGTTGATTGGCCTACACTGGAAAGCATTGGGGAGGTAAGATCATTTCATGGATTGGCTAGTTTCTACCGAAAGTTCATTAGAAATTTTAGTTCAATTTGGAGCCCTATGAAAAAAACAATGAGAGGAGTTAGGAAAGATTTCAAGTGGCCATTTGGAGCAAATAAGAGTTTTGATTTATTGAAACAGGAAGTGATAGAACAACCTGTGTTGGCTTTACTGAATTTTAGCAAAGTATTTCAAGTGGACTATGATGCAAGTGGGAATGCAATTGGACCAGTATTAAGTCAAGAGGGAAGACTAGTAGCTTATTTCAGTGATAAATTGAATGATGCAAGGAGAAGATATTCTGTGTATGATCAAGAGTTTTATGCAATAATTCAAGCATTGAATAAGTGGACATTATTTAATGACTAAGGAGTTTGTGTTGTATACTGATCATAAAGCTTCACAATATCTAAATAGTCAAGGTAAGTTGAATCAAAGACACATGAGATGGGTGGAATTCTCGTAGAGTTATACCTTTGTTTTGAAGCATAGAAGTGGGAAGTCAAATAAAGTTGTTGATGCCTTAAGTAGAAGGAGGAACTTGTTAACAAATATGAGAGTGGAGGTATTGGGTTTTGAGGAATTGAGGAACTTGTATGAGAATGACCCTAATTTTCCAAAACCTTTGAAATCTTGTAAGGAACATGTTGTGGTGGATAGGAGTAAGTAGCTAGATTATTTCTTTCAATATGAGATGTTGTTAAGAAGAAATCAGTTGTGTATACCCCAGAGCTCTATGAGGGAGAATATGATAATAGAAAATCATAGTGGAGGACCAGTAGGACACTTTGGTGTTGATAAGACATTAGTCTTGGTTGGCGAGAATTACTTTTGGCCTCAGATTGATAAGGATGTTAGGAAGTTTGTTTAGAGCTGTAGATTTTTTCAACTTGCAAAAGGTAGTAGTTAGAATGTTGGATTGTATAAGCCTTTGATAGTTCTGGAGAGACCTTGGGAGGACATAAGCATGGAATTTATACTTGGATTGTGTAAGACACCTAGAGGGAATGATTCTATATTTGTGGTGGTGGATAGATTCTCAAAGATGACACATTTGATACCTTGTAAGAAGACAACAGATGCAGTGCATATAACTGACCTATTTTTCAAGGAGGTGATGAGATTACATGGATTACCTAAGAGCATAGTTTCAAACAGAGACACTAAATTTGTTGGTTATTTTTGGAGAACGCTTTGGAAGAAAACGAAGACAAATTTGAAATTTAGTTCTACTTTTCACCCACAGCCTGATGGACAAATAGAAGTAGTAAATAGGAGTTTGGGAAATTTGTTGAGATGCTTAGTTGGAGAGAAAACCGGAAGTTGAGACTTGGTTATTGCATAAGCAGAGTTTGCTTACAATAATTCAGTGAACAAGAGTATCGAAAGAACACTGTTTGAGATTGTTATCAAAGTACACCCTAGAGAAATATCAGAGTTAAGGGATATCGGTAATGAGGATAAAAGGAGTGCAGAAGAAGAAGTATTTACAGAACATATGAAGACAATACACAGTCAGGTCAAACAAAAATTGGAGAACTTGAACAATAGGTATAAGGAGAAGGAAGATTAAAAGAGGAGACACAAATAATTCAAAGTTGGAGATGAAGTGATGGTGTATCTAAGAAAATAAAGATTTCCAATTGGTACCTATAATAAGTTGAAGATGAGGAAGTTTGGACCTTGTAAGATCTTGAGGAAATTTAGTTCTGAAAATGCGTATGAAGTGGAGTTACCTGATACCTTGGGTATTTCACCTATTTTCAATATTGCAAACCTACATTAGTATCATGAGGTAGAATTCAATGAAGAGAACACAACAAACTTGGAGAAGCAGATGCCCCGGAGGGCACAAGACCAAATTGAAGAGATTTTGGATAGCAGAATTAGGCGTAGCACCCGAGGCAAACAATATAGCGAGTATCTTGTGAAGTGGAAGGACAAATCAGTTGAAGACTCATCATGGATTTCTTAGGTTGAGGTAGACTGTCTTGGTTTTCCTCTAGCCCCCGCAAAGTGAGGGACTCACTTTTTTTATCAACCTCGGATGTTTGATGTGGGAGCATCCTTGGTTCTTGGCAATCTTGCATCAACCAAAAACACTTACATTTCGGTTTGTTTTTCTATTCAGTTTGGCCTTGTAGTTTTAGTATTCTATTCTACGTTTTGCCGCATTTTCTTGCTGGATCTTGCAAAGTTGGATTTTGTTTGCGGACATGTCCGTCTACCTTATCCTAGGTCCATGTGTCGTTTGGATCTTTTTCCGGCAAGTTATCACTTTCGGGATATGGGACAGTTTTCTGACATGTGCAATTGAGCACTTGGACCTATTTTCTAATGGAGAATCTTGCAAATCATTTTCTTAGCTTGTGAAGCCTAATTTCGTATCCTCTAATGTTCCTTGGTTCATGGCCAACCTTCCCTTGGGTCCGCACATCATTCTATGTTGTTTCTGGAGGAATTATTTTGGCAGAAGCTGACCTTGTGGTTCTTCACGTTACACCTTCTTCATCGGTATTATTCCATCTTGGGCCGACACAGATCATCCTAGAGCTACGGATATCATATAAATTGATGTAATTTAGCATATGGAAGGCAGATATTTAGATATAGAATATTAATCAGAGGATTAGGAAATCCAGAGTTGGCTCACATTCTTTCTTGAGCTCAGATACTGTATTTGGAGCATGTTTGTAATCAGGCCTACATGCTAGATTTGAAAGCCGCATGTTGCCGACCAATTTGTATTTGAATTCAATGATATAATATAAGTCAGATTCTGCGTTGCCTCCATCAAATTGAGTTGCTTTTGTTGTGTTTACTCTTGCCGCACGGTCCAGACTGTTCTCCTTGAGGACCCTCCTATCTGTGACTGCACCAAAATCAATGAGAATACTTCCAACACATAATACTAAAAAGAAGTGTCTGCAATGTGTAACATGTAGTAGGTAAATAGTTTAAAGTCATAGTTAACTAATGGGGTGGCACATGCTTACTTTTGAAGTTATCACATAATACATATGATATACTTTTTATACTTGAAATAGGAAAAAATTGAGGGACATACTTTGAGCTATATAAAGGAGTTGTGAGCTTTTTTATATCTCACACATCACATGAAGGCTATTTTTTCAAAGAGTTGTATCTTTATAATAATGAGTCAACTATGAATAAAAAGAATTGCAACTCATGTACTCATTATGTGATGATTCATGATCTAGAAAAGAGGTTGAAACATTTTTTTGATAAATTTTATAAATCTTCTCAATATTCTGACTATGGATTCTACCATAAAATCAACAAAGGATTCGAGGAATGGTATAGTATTATTCCACTACCAGACCATCCAAGGCTGATGTTGTTTTAATAGTCATTAGTATCCCTTAAGGGAAAGTGCAGGTGTAACTAGGAGATTTTTTTTAAAGAACTAACCACCTCATAATAAGTTTTTTTTCAAACCATGGAGAGACATTCCCCTTTTCAATCAAAATGACAATAAATTGTCTTTACATGCCTTTTTTCTATTTTCTTTCAACTCATTACTCTCTTAAGAGATTATGAAACAACCCAAAGATTCCTCACCTTTTATTCTTTTCAAAGTAACAATATTAAATGGATAACAATTTTTGGATTGTAACAAGAAGTGGCAAACATCTAAGGTGACATGAGAATTGTCACTTTCCTATGAGTTGAATGTGCATACTTGATACATTAAGGGTTATAAAATATTTTAGGTGTAAGAGATAAAAAGGACTATGAGCCTATGTTAAGTGTATTTTGTACAAGACATTTATCTTTTCCTTTTTGAGGAATTAGTGTAAGACATTGATTATTGGATTAATTCAAATAATATCTTGTGTTTTATTGTTTACTTCATGATTTTTTTTTTTCATATACATTGGCTATGCTTTTGTTAAGATTATGTTTGTTGGTATTCAAGTAATATTATAAAATTTCCTATACAAATTCATCTTAATAAGGAATATTTCATGCTTAACATATGGATGATTTAATATTGTAAGAGAAGGCCGTGTAAACATTTTTTTTTAAGTATAATGGATGGTGTGAATTGTATTATTGTGTTTATGTTAAACACTTGACTTCATACACATGATAAACAATAATTTGAATATTTTGTAGTCCCCTACTCCATATTTTTTAAATCAACATTGCAATGAGATCAAGTTATTTATGTTAATCATCTACAATGAATATAATGGTTTAGAAGATAATTATAGTAATGCTATACATCTTTCATCTTATGCTTATAAATATGAGGATCTATATATTTGCACTTGGAAATTATTCCATTGTCTTGCTAGTACTGAAGATAATTGAGATTGTTGGTAGTAAAACTGGGTCTATAATTGTGTTAAAAGGGTTTAGTTCACCTAGTTGATAGTTTCAAAAGGATCAATCAAATTAGATGACCTTTAATACTTTATTATTTTAAAAATAATTTTAAATTATTTTATCCTTTGGGGTATGTGTTGGTGTTTCTAACTGATTGCCTAAGAGTTTCCTATGAAATAACCGATTTCTATCTATAGATCCTTAGATCAGTGGCCAATGAACAATATTTCAGCCAAAAGATTGAAAGATCTACTCTTTAGGCTTTGTAAGACCTATGTGGGTGTACCTTGCAATATTTGAATATATTGTACAAATATTGAAAAATATTGCTATTGTGCAAATAAACCTCAATAAATTCTAACTTGAATGCATATAAATCAACCCTGAATTGGATCCATTCATGGTTATTTAACACTATTATACTCAATTGAGAGTGAATTCTATTCTAATCTTAGTCCTATGAACAAAAAAGAAAAAATAGACTTGATATGAATGAACTTGTATATGAAATTTGACCAAACTATCAAAGATCGGTGCCTAATCTTGGGGAACAAAGTCAAAACACAAAACCTTTAAAAATTGCATGGATAATTGAATATTCTACCACTTGACCTAAACATTTTTGCATTGCACAAATTTATGCCTGCATCTCACTTCAAATTCTACTTAATGATCACCATCGTATTCCCCAAAATTCATTGAAACACATTTACATTATTTAATATTCTATTTGAAAAGAACCTATAAATACATCACACATTCACAATAACCTTGCAAAGACAAGTTAATATATCCTTGATCGAAAAAATCATACAAACTAGGAAAACACAAATGTGAGACAATTTGAAATGGATTTTCATCAATTTTCAAATATAGTGAATACAATCCATGAAATGCAAAATTATTGCAATATTGACTTTCTATTACTTAGACTCAGGCTCCTTCTTTACCCGCTTGGTTACAATATTTTAGAACCCCTTACAAGTGAGCTTGAATTCCCTTTTATAAAAAATGAAGGGAGCAAACAAGCTTCAGATCACTTGTACACATGTCAAACTCTGATTTGATTACAATATAATATACCCAAGTAATCTTTATTGTTAGAGCATATGTAGCCGTTAGTTGCTTTTTTACAACTAGTTATGCTTTTTTGCTTAAGTTCACTTAGGAGTGCTTATTTTAGTTGTGCATCTAATTGAGCCTTTATGCACTTGGCTAGCTAGAGTTGAGCTTTATTTAGCTCCTTATTCTTGCACTTTAGTTCTCCTAAATTTAACTTTGTGCTTTCTCTATAAGCATCTCATTGTACATTGTATATTCATTATGTCAATTAGATAATCAATATGATTTATCTTTCTGGATCAATGATCTTTTGGCCTTCATAGCTATTTTCTTCTCTCTTGTTTCATGGGAGGTGTTTGATTGCGAGTGATCTTCGAGAGCTATAGGGTTGAGAAATCAACTCTAACATGGTATCATAGCAAAACTATAATTCCATGTCCGTCTTTTTTAGAGATCTAAAATTTTTGAAATTAATTTGATTTGTGTTTGGTCGGCTTGGTGATTTTTTTTTGCATGTTGTTGGTGTGGCAGAGCAAGCGCTCTTTATTCTAAATTAGAGTTCATATTGCTTCATCTATTGTTGTTTCCCATTATACGCCCTTTTTGTAGGAAGTTTATGCCCTTTGGCGGACTATGATATTTGCATCGAAAGACATATTTTCTTGTGTCATGTTTTTTTTTTATCCTTTTGGCATGAGTTTGGTGACCTTCGTGGGAAGCTATCTTTGGTGTTTAAACATGCATGGTGAGGCCAAACTTTTTCGGCTCTTTTCTTTGCCCAGTGACGAAAATTTTCCAACAATTCTTGGCTATTCTTGCATGTAGTGCCCATTTTCAGTTTGAAGGCCTCTTTTGTTATCTTTGGTGTCGATTTTGATGCATGGGCGGTCTCCTCCTTTAGCAAAAGAAATAACACTACTCTATTTTGGTGGCACCTTCCTTACATGCATGTCATCGTGTTTTTTGAAGGGATGGTGGTGCTGAGTTTGGCTTTGGTTCTTCACTCCTTGCTTGCAACTATTACAATTTTTTTTCCAACGACTTGATCTTCCTATGCAGGCTTCCTTCCCAACAATTTTTGATTCAGATGTTGCTTCTTTTTTATCGGTCATGCTTTGTTGCAGCAATATTTGTTCTTTGGAAATAGTGGCATTTTCTATTGGGCATCAACATTTAGTGTTATCTCTTTGAATTTTTTCTTGGTGTGATATGCCTTTTCATGGCTAAGTTCTTGCCTCATGTCATGTTCCTTGCCATGATTTTGGTGCTCATGCTTTAGTAACCTCCTTCCCAAGTTTGGTGGTTTCTTTACACCTTGGACGACTCATGGTTTGGTTTTCATGCCCATCAACTCCATGCATTTGTCTTTTTTGCTCAGTGCCAACACGATTTCTGGAGGTGAATTTGATTTTCCATCCTAATTGGGTCGATTTGTTTGCATGTTTTTTTGCAGTTGCAATGGGTAGAGTTTTCTATTGCTTCGAGGTGAGTTCTTTTTGGGAGACTTGGATCGTATTTTTTGGCAATAGTATCTTATTTTCCCACCATGGCAATTTCTTGGTCACATAGACTCTTTTCGTCCATTTTTTACCTTTTTTAATGACATGGCCTTTCTTCTAGCCATGTTGCCTTTTCTTTGGGATATTGCGTACCCTAGTGGGCACTAATCACTCCATCTTGCTTTAAAGAGGCTTTTTTTTCTATTTTGTCACAATTTGGTCATTTTTGAGCATCTTTTGCACGCACATGTTTTTTTGTAGACACGCTAAGATAAAGTGTCAGTCTTGTGTATGGATTTTGGAAATTTTTTACATTCTATTGTGCCTTATTTTATACATGAACTATATTATAAAGTGGCATGGGGGGTTGTGTAGTGCCTTTTGTTTTTTCATTGTACCTTTTGTCCAATGAGTGTCCCTCCACAACAACGTTGAATCCCAGTAATTCTTGTCCCACGCGTGTGTGCATTGGTTGCATACCCTTTTTCAGTTGCAGGTACTTTCTTGAGCATATTCAAATTCTCCTTCATGAACTTCATGGTGACACATAGTTTCAGTGGACTTTTCATGCCTCTCCCTTGTCAAAATGATGGGGGGTTTCTATTGTTGGTGCTAATGCTTCCATGGTTTTGTCATGGAGGCAACTTTCCATCCTTACTTGATTAATGTTCTTTAGACTATTGGCACCTATATTTTTGACTAGCAGTTTTCTCTTGCATGGTTGAGTAATGTCGTTGGGGTCACTCATGTAGATTCATGTGCCATCTATATCTTCGAATGATAGATGTTTTTCCTTTGTTTCCCATCTGAGTGTTCGAGTAGTGTCATTGGGGGAACTCATGCAAATTGTTTTCTTCTTGATCCTGGTCATCAACTTGGTTTAAAAGGAGGTTCTTCATTCAGTGCTATAACAATTATCATTTGACAGTTGTATGCAACTTCTTGTGCTTCGAGGATGTTCTTCATGTTTCTATTTTTTTTGGGACACTTTTCTTGGAGGCTTCTTAGTCTTTCATTATTTTTTTAGTTGTTCATGTTATTTTAATTCATTGCATCTCTTTCTTTTGGAGAGGGGTTTTTTCCCATGAGGTTTTTCTCCTTTTCTCCACTTAGAGAAACTTTATTGGTTTGTACATGGGTACCTAATCAGGCTTTTTGTTGTTGGGACCCATTTTTGCAATTTTGCATTTAGAATTTTTCTACTCACCCTAAGTTTCACTTAAGGGAGAGCATATGTAGCTATTAGTTTATTTTTTATAACTAGTTATGCTTTTTTGCTTAAGTTCACTTAGGAGTGCTTATTTTAGTTTTGCATCTAATTGAGCTTTTATGCACCTAGTTAGCTAGAGTTGAGCTTTATTTAGCTCCTTATGCTTGCAATTTAGTTAATCTAAATTTAGCTTCATTATTTATTTATAAGTACCTCATTGTACATTGCATATTCATTCAGTCAACTAGATAATCAATACGATTTATCTTTCTGGATCAATGGTCTTTTGACCTCCATAGCTTTTTGCTTCTCTTGTTTTGTGGCAGGTGATCTTCAAGTGTTGTAGGGTTGAGCAATCAACTCTAACATTTAAATTACCCAAGAGAAAAATTATTTGTTCTCTTGGGAGGTAGATGCAAATATAATTGAATTATTGTTGGAAGATGTTGATTTGGCTTGTCGTTGTAGCATGCTGAGGTGTTGCATCTTTGATTACTTTGTTGATAACAAGATTTGTTGCTGGTGAAATGGTTTGGGATGAAGTGGAAATTGCATGTGATTGAAATAAAGATAAAACAAGTGACACATGATAATTGTCCTAATGAAATGACCAATACACTAAAATCTAGTTGACTGATGGATCTGCATTTCAATGAACAACTAGCTCCCCTAAATCTGCATGAGGCACCTATGATCAGTTGATATGGCAAGGTCCTCATTTATACAACTGCGTTGCACTAGAAATGTAGTTTGTCCCTCCTTCCATGGTGTCTTTATTTCATTCTTCTTTAATTGTGCAATATTTCTGATGCCATTGTGCTTCTTCAGGTGTCACATGATCAAGGTTCAACTCATGAAGAGTTACCAAGTCATTTTGATCTATGCATTTTGATCATCCCTTTATTTTCAACCACAGACCCTTGAATTCTAGAGTGATGATGAACTCATCATTTGATAAGAATTTAGAAAAGGCTATTCTCCACTATCATCCATCTAATCAAAAGGAATAGGGGCACCCACATTTATTTTTTTCTATGGCTCTTTGTCTGGAATAATATACCTTGTAGGAGACTTTAGAGGTTGTTCTACCTCTTTCTCTGTGGATAAATCTTGTAGTGTATGAGCAACCTCTTCAGTGTCACCAATTTGTTTTGATACTTCATATGACATAATTGGTGCCACTAATATTTGCTATGGCAAATCTTGTGCAATTGACTCATCAAGTAACTCTCTCTCTCTCTCTCTCTCTCTTCGGTTAGCCATCAACTCTTCCAAGCTTGGGGGCATGTGTGCTAAAACCTCTTCTTCCAGAGATGGTACGTTGGGAGGTGTTGATTGAAATTTTGTAAACTAGGAAGGTTTACAAAATGTGGATTTCAATTACAGTATGATGAGATTGAATCTCTCCTCACAAAGGGGAGGTTTCCTTCTTATTGCAATAAGACAATTAGTATCTTTCTATCTCCTAAACTATTCTAGGGTGTTACAATAACAATATTTTTTATTTTTTTAGAATAAGTGTTAGCCTAACTCTCTTACTTCAGAGTAGACTTTCTCCTTTGCAACAAATAACAATTGCAAGATACTAATCTAAGAAATAATAACTAATAATACTCCTAGTTAAATAAAAGAATAATTTGAAGATGTACCAGTGATTCTTTACAAATCGATAAGACCACTGTAAGCCCAAAGTCTTATATGATCTTTTCTTTACTAATTCCTGGAACTTATATTGCAATATACTAGTAGCTCAAAGTCTTACATATACATCACAATCCTTTCTACTCTAAACAAATAATTTGGTACAACACAAAGTCTTTACCTAATTACCAAGCACATATAATTGATCCACAATAAACTACTATAGCACAAAGTCTATAATACTTCACAATAATAAATCTAATAGCTTCTTACAATGCACAATTCAATCTCTAAAGATATTATGATGAGAATGGCATAAAAACACTCGCACATAAAACAAAGTGCTATTAAGACAAATATTGGAGAACAAATTTCTTTCTTTATTGATTAAATTTCAGATTTTCACTACAAGCACAAATTCTATGATAGCTCTCCAATCTAGTAAAGTTTCAATGCATTAGCCAAAATATGATAATTTACAATGAGAGCTCTCCTTTATATAGAGAAGAGGTATCGGCAAAAATAGGAAATCTACAACTAACTTGACTTATTCAAAGTACAATCCTATTTGACTTAGGACATGCACTTTCTTTACATGAAAACTACATATGTACAAGTAGACATATAAATTATAAAAAACAAAATGCAATCAAAAACACTAAAACTAATATAGAAAATACTAAGTGTCATGTGACACTTCCTCATCTTCATCAGAATTATTCTTCAAAAATTGCTCGAACTTTCTAAGGGCCTCTTTCATTGGTGACTCATTAGGTCCAATAATACAAATGGAGCTATCATGAGCTCTGGTGACTGAATCGCCAATACTGACACACCCCTTTTTGTGCTTCCTAAGAAGAGATTTGAGATTGTCCAGGATAAGTTGAAAATATATTAGTTTGTCAATAGAAGGGAGTGAGAAGTCTTCCTTATCAATTTTTGTACTAACTAATAGACTGAACTCTTGGATCATGGTGTCAATTGGTAGAAGCTTTTGGTCTTCATCAGCTAGTTTACATGGAAACTCAGATATTTTCTTTATAATCTTGAGCCTTTTCTCATGACAATCTTTCTGATACTTCTGAAGATCTTTGACTAGTTGTTCAAATGCATCCATTTTGTATTCCAGAGCCTCCTATTGTTCAACATACATTTACCAAGTGGGAATCAATTTACTATCAACAAGTACATCCAAATCAAAATCCTCAAGCTTTAGCCAATCATCAAGATCTTTTTCTTGTTCCTATATTCCTTGTGATAAATGATCTAGTGTTTGATCCAATTGGGATTTTACACTATCAAGTTTATTCAACAATTTGATTGTAGAACTCAAGAGATGAGTTCCTTGAGACAACATTTTGTCTACCCATTCTACCATTTCTTTCCCATGTACCACAGTTTGCTCAACCCTTTTCAAAACTTCTTGATCAATTGAGGAGCCAACATATTCAATCATTTAAGAAGATTGAGTGATCTTACATATCACAAAAGTGAGTTGTTCAAATTGAAGTTTTATCTTATCTTTTGCTTCTTTATCCTTGTCATATCTCTCGATCAAGGCTTCAAGTGTTGATTGAACATCCTCTTTTGCACTCTCATGAGTTTTCTTTCCGAGATCATGTCACGAATCATTTTATTTAATAATGTGCAATTTAAAGATGTAATGTGATTTTGAAATTTAAAATAGATTAGATCATTCATAATCTAGTATGAGGAAATATAGTATGCTTTTTACTCCTGCAATTGATATGAAATTCGACATTTAATATTCTTTTGGGTTTGTCAATACCGATAAATTTTTGAGTGCAAGTAATGCAGGATGAGGTGAAGGAGGTCAAAGGCGAGAACACGAATCAGGTAGAATTGCTTTTAACTAAATGACTTCGATGGAAAAGGGAATCTCTCACACACCACAATAGAAAAGTTTGTTTGTGCAATTGTGACTTCTTCAATGTATGATTTTGTATTAGAAACAAAATGATGTGAGTAATTGGTAACCGTTACATTGATTTCGTCTATAAAAGTGAAAATTAGTTTGCTATTTAGAGTTATGAAATTTATCGACTTAACGTTCTTTATTAAGATGATTTAATGTTCTAGGAAAAGAGAATGCAAATATAATTTCATTTATATTTAATTATATGGAAAAGAGATTGTGTTTACAATTATATGAAATTTGTATGCATGAAATTTCGATAATTGTTTTATAATTTGTCTTATTTAAAAAGTGATTAAGATAAATTTTATTTTCAAATTGAAATATTATGTTTCAAATATTCTTGTTTATGATTTAAGGATTATATATATATATATATATATATATCATCTTTATTTTTAAAACATTTTTACAAATAGAAATAAATAAATCGGACATTAATATATATATATATATATAAATACAATTAATTTATATCCTAATGTTTTAAATAGGTTTTCTTTTTCATTTAAAAAAAACCATATTACAAATATATTAGTATATATTATTGTTTTATTAAATATTCTAATAGAAAAAGGTGGCGGGTTGATAGGGTAGTCGACTGTTTGAAGCCGAAGTTAGAGCCGTTTTGGTCAGCTTGGTAGTCGACTTCCTCCACCCACGGTAGTCGTTGTCAAACCATTAACGCAGGCCAAAGCACGATGGGGGACTTAACACTCCCACGACCCTTGGTGGGTGACTTGGCATGCAACCCGATCCTCGGTGGATAAGCTGAGAAGTTGACAGTTAATGTAAACTCCTCCATGATCCATGCGAAGCATCGACTCATGCAGAAATCAAAGCTCCAACTGAAACCATTGCAAAGTTTAAACAATAAAAAGTCTCAAGCTTGCCACAAAACGAGGGTTGTATTTAATTTAAAGACATGCATGGAGATTACAGTTACAACCAACTAATAAACTTGACAACAGAAATAATGGTAACAGTAAATAAGGACCAAAGGATAGCATCAAACGTAGCTCAAGATTAGAGTAAATAGACGTATAAACACACACATTTTTTATTCATTCTTTCTCACATGGAGAGGAGCGATAATTTCTTGAAGGGAAGGTTAGAATAGTTGGAGAGAGGAGAAGATATTTGGATAATATCGTAGAGATTGAGTGATAAAGATAGTTCGATAGAGATATAGTTGGATATAGAGGTAAGAATAGTTGGATAGAGAGATAGTTGGATATAGAGGTAAGAATAGTTGGATAGAGAGATAGTTGGATATAGAGGTAAGGATAGTTGGAGAGGGAGAGACTTGCGATCAAGGCGTGGAATCATTTGACGAAAGAACGACAAGGTCAAAATCTTACAAACCACTCTAAGTTTCCAAGAGGTTAGAATCCTTTGTTTATGTTTTATTTTATTTGTTATGTTTGGTATAAAATGTGTACAAATGGAAGTTTAGATAATAGGTATGTATGTCCAAATGGGTAGCAATTATTATTATCTTATTTGAAATTCTTTGTAAACGATTGTGGAATAGAAGAAAAGAATTTAGAGAAAAGATGTTGTTAATATCGTATTTTGCACAAAAAAAATTAGTTCTAATTCTATTTTAAGAATGTTTTTGCGCATTTTTGGTTATATATGAGATTAATTTCATACATGTATAACACCTTCTTTTGTATGTACCTTATTTAGTTGAAAGATTGATTTTAAGATCATTGCTTATAAAAGTTTATCGTTTTCCAAAATATGAAAGATTGTCTTTGATAGATATATTAGACAAGTAATGATTAGTAAGGAAAAATGATACCTCTATTTTTGTTTTAAAAGAAAGATTGTATTCTCAATGGAATTTGTGTTTGAGGGAATCAAGCTAGGGTTAAGCTTGAGTTAGAAAATTTACCTTTCGGGACGGGTGCCAAATGTGGATGTTTTAGGGAGAATAGTTGCTTTTTCCAACTATTATTTGGCTGTGCATGGCATATACTCGGCCGAGTTATTGTTTGAATTATCCGTAGAAAATGATGGAAATTCCTTATTTATGCTCTCTACCACATCCTAGTATGATAGCGAATGCTTGTTTCTTAGAATGAAGTAGGAAAAATGAAAATGCATATATTATCTAGGCATGCACCAGATTCCCTCTTGCTTTCTAATTCTTTGGTTAAACCAATTCGTGCAGGGTCAAGTATTTTTGATTGACCAAGAATTCCGGGGAAGCGTAAGCTTCAAGGTTGGGCGAAAAAAGTGTCTGCTTCTTGTTCTCGTCTGCGTTCAAAAGACAGAAGGAAGCGACTCAGACTAAAGATTGACGGATGCATCTTCTTGTATATTCTTAAGGCAATTTGGAAGCCTAAGTAGGAAATAAGAACTTCTTAGTATTGGATATTGTATTATTCATGTGCATTATAATGATATATCTATGAGTGTTCTTATATCCATATTCGATGTTTGCTTATATCTTGAATAAAATATGCTTAGAGATTGAAATTTAAGTTTATTTATGGATAAAGAGTAGTTTAGGGTTAGATCCTAGATTGACGTCTTTACATTTTTGGTATTAGAGCCTAGGTTTATAACACTAGGACCTATATGAGTCACTTCGCTAAAATACATCTGGAAATTAATAGCTTTTTGTTTAAACATTATAGAAATGGTTCGTACCAAGCAGACAACCCGAAAGTCAGTAGCAGGGTATGCCCATTACCTGAGGGTTAAAAAGGATCCTCAATCACCTGTCAAGCCGGTTTTGGATGACGCCCCTTTTGAAGTGAAACAAGTCCCATAAGAAAGTGTTGTAATACCTTCTGAGATGAATATCCCTGAAAAAGAAAAAGAGCCTGAGTTGGAATATTCACCTATAAGGCCAATAGTAATCAGTTCTGAAGAATCCGAGGAGTATACCCCTCTAAGTGAGACTGAATCAGAAGGATTTACCCTATTAAGTCCTAATGAGTCGAAAGAATCCACTCCCCTAACTCCTTCCGATGAGTGATGTAACATGTTACAACACTTCAATGAAAATGTCTTTCCTTCTATTACCGAATAAGGATGTAATCCCTTCTACTATAAAATAAAGATGTATTCTCTTCTATTATCAAATAAAGATGTCTTCTATTGTATTTTGAGTTAAAAATTGTGTATTCCTTAATGATATCTATATATATACTTTGAACCTAACTTATATAGTAAATGGGAAAGAAGTAGAATTAAATTATTTGATATTGTTATATTTTAAATTTATATTGTTTTTCTTAAATATTCAATAAGAGTATTAAACTCTCTAGTTGCTTTATAAGGCTATAAGTTAGGGAATATTATAAAAGTTACAAAAGATGTAACATTGCAAATATGTCTCTTATCACTAAGAATTATCAATATCTCCCTGTTGCAGAATTAATAAATATAAATGGCCTCAAGAACCACAAGGGCGGGGTCAAGTAATGGGAACGAAAGGTTAGATCAAATTCTTGATCTGCTCAATCAGCAAAGTGCAAGGATGAATGATCTCGAACAAGAGGTTCGAAGGGTCAGAGAAGTCCGACTGGAAGCCCCAAGGGTTGAGGAGCAACCCGACAACCAAGCCAGAATAGAAGAAGAGCTGGCAAAGGATTTCAAAAGGATAGCCCCGCCAAAGTTTGATGGAAAAACAATTGGCGATGGTGCAGAGGCATGGGTAATTGAAATGGAGAAATATTTTGGTCTCCGCAACATGTCAAATGAAACCAAGGCAGTTTGGGCTGCTTATCAGTTGTCTGGTGAAGCTGCTACTTGGTGGGACAATGAAAAGTCAGAAAGGAAACTACAACCAAGAGAGATCACTTGGGATTTGTTTTTACAATCCTTCAGGAAAAGGTGGCTTCCACAGTTATTCTTCGACAAGAGGATGACAGAATTTCAAAACTTTACTCAAGGTAGTATGTCGGTAACACAGTACTGGGAGAAATTTACTAATATCCTTAAGTACCTTAAGTATGTTCTGCAATACCAGATGGATGAAAGGTTCCGCATTCGGAAGTTCATTTTGGGTTTAAGAACCCATATAGGAGCGGAGGTGGATATCCATAATCCATTAACTATGGTGGAGGTATTTGAAAAGGCGACTAAGCAAGAGCAGAAGTTACAGCAGTTGGGGAACCTCCGAAAGAATGAGAACAACCGACTGAATTTTGGGAATAGAAATTTCCAAAGGAATCATAGTAGCAACAATCGACAGATAAGAAATCTTAAGAGGGGACCCAACACCCAGGAAAAAGGAAGAGCAAATCAGGATGGAAATAAGAAAGCAAACAACAACACCAATTCTTGATAGAATATGGACAGAGGAAGGTCAGGTGGCCATCCTGGTCCTAGGGATGGGTGTTATAATTGTGGAGGGAGTCATTATGCCTCCAATTGTCCACAACGTACCCCAGCACAGAGAGGATCATATTCAGAGATGACTTTCTTCTTTCTTTTTGGGGATGTTGATTGTAACTAAGGAGGGAGAGTGGAAGTTGCTTTTGTGAAAGCCACTGTAGTTTGAAATGACATGTCCTGTTGAGAAATTGAAGTAGATACAATACTCTATATGAGTCATTACAATCGAAGGAATTTTTGTATCTGATGTGCTAAGAAGGGCTTCAAACATGAAATTATCAAAATCAAGACATGCCTAATCAAGCATAGTAGTCGTTACTTCTAAAATACTTGGAAAAGAGGAAAGAGAACTAAAAACATTGGTCACATTATCTTGATGTGTATCCAAGGCAAGCTCAATTGAAATAACAGGAGTAACATTGGAAACAATAGTGACCAAGGGAGTAGTATAACTCTCAGACAAGGAAGAAATAATAGAAGTACCTGTAATGACTTGAGGAGTTGAAGCCTCAAAATTCATCTCTTGAGTAGATGTTTTCCCTACTTTCAAAGAAGGCTCTGAGAGATTTTCTTCTTGAGACCCTTCTTCAGGTTCCTGTTCCTCATCGATTTCTACAACATCTACTTGTTTCGGTGGAGCTGCTTCATCTTTATATTTCTTTTTCTCTTTTCCCACTGTAAACTTTAACTTAGGACCTTTGTTAGGAGTAGAAGGATCTTCTCTATTTTTGGTCCTCAACTTTGATTTCTTCCTTGGAGGCCCAATAGTATCTTCCTCGAATCATGTTTTGAAAGGTTTTAATTTAATACCTTTCTTCTGTAACTAGACATTTGTATTTGCAAGTACATGTTGGAAACTTTCTCTAATGGAAGTAGATTCTTTTTGTGACCACTGGATTCTAGGAAGTGGAGTTTCAATAATTTTATTCCGAGAATTCTTTGGGTCCACTATATCATCTGAGTCTTCCATGGTTTCAAAAATGTCTACAAGATCCAAGTTTTCAATATGCTCAAGTGTAAGCTGGCTATAATCCAACCTTCTCACATCATCCCATGAACATGAGTATAGGTCTTTTTGAGTCTATTTTTCATGCCACGGTAATCAAAATCTTCCCTTCTCTTGAATCTTTTCATTGTCACCCACTGCATTTCATTTTCCATTTGTTTAACCCTGTAGGATGTGATAAATGAATAGTGACCTATCTCAAGAGGGAACTTGAAACCAGATTTATGTGCTTCTGATTGCTGACCATGGAATATCATAATTTGCCTATTAAGTTCCATAAGGATGATCTTATCACTTGGGTACCTGGGTAACATGAAGGGCTCACCTTCATATCATCCAATCTTGGTAAATGTGAAAGTGGGAAATTGGAGAAAAAGACAACCATATTTCTTCACTTCATCTCATGCCTTATTAGAAACTCTTCTCTTTTCCAAGGTTGGATGTAATGAACACATTAGTGCTCCAAAGAAAGCATTGTTGACCCTTGAGATCTGATTCAAGTTTTGCTTATAGGTCAACTATGGGTAATACTTGTATATTGGGACCACATTCTTGTCCCCATTTGTTGTGAAACTTAGGAAGTGTTCCATTGAGGCAGCTGCATACACCAAGTATGAGGTCATATAGAATTTTATAGTAGTGTTTACCTGCGATAGATGTTCATAGATTGAGTCATTGATTAATTCCCCTCAAAAGATCATATCTTTGTCTTTCCTAATAATCTAAATGAAATGATACATACATTCTTGTAGCATTTTAGATGCTAGCAAACCCCTAACTCTACTTAGGAGAGCAACCATATCTCCTATCTCTTCTCTAAAATCGCTCATGTTGAGATATTTAGGACATCTAGTAGTTGTGGGCCTAGATGCCTCTAGTAGCATGGAATTGATGCCCTTCTTACATTTATTAGTTTTCTTATCATAGTAATCATGAGCCATATCAAAGTTTATATCTATATACTCCTCTGCATTAGGACATTTGAAGATTCTATGGAAGAACTCTGCATCTAGCCTAATTACCACCTTACCATTAGAAGTCTTTAAAATTCTTGTTTCTTTCTCAAAGTGTGCTGCAACTGTGAACACAAAATATGGGTCACGAGCCACTACTGGAAAGGATGCCACCAAATGTAGTCCACTCTTGACAAGTGCATACATGTTGTAGCTTATGGTTGTTTCTCTGTTCTTTGTAGGAAGTTGACCATATCCACATGCCCAATCTTAATGTCTTTAAGATCTTTGACATTGGAAGAGACAAAGCCCTTCGGGAACATATTGAGATACATCTGATATTTATACTTCATGATTTTTCCAGGTGAGGCCTTTGACATCTAGTATTGAAAATCTACTTGAATAAATCTTAATATATTAACAAATTTCATTTTATGAATAGACTTGTAAATCGGGTTTCAAAACCCGATTTATAGCTCAAAAGGGCTGAAATCTTGTAAATCGAGTTTCAAAACCCAATTTACAAGTGTTTCTAGGATAAAAACAACAAAATTGCAAATCGGGTTTTAAACCCAATTTAGAAGTCTAGGGGTGCTATTTGCAAATTGGGTTTTAAAAATCGATTTGCAACATTAGGTAATACTAGAAAATCATTGAATCTTGTTCATCGAGTTCTGGAACCCAATGAACACACCATTAAAAGGGTTGGGATGTTCAACAGTTGTTGATCAGGGTTTAAAACCTGACCAACATGTTATGTATGTTGGTCGGGTTTCAAACCCCAACCGATATGCATCATGTGAGTAGAACAAAGAGTTTGTCTATCAGGGTTTAGAACTCGATAAACATACTTTACATGTTGGTTAGGTTCTAAACACTGTCCAGCATATAAGGATAACATAGGTTTTATTTTAACAAAGAATGAATCTTTATGTTGTTGTTGGCCAGAGATTTGAACTCAACCAACAATCCTTTGGTCAAAATCAAAATGAAATGTGATGGACATGATTCAAATCCCGCCTAGCACAAAGAATGTGCTGGCTACGATTCAAATCTCATCCATCACATTCAAAAGGAAAGGGCAACCATATTTTTTTTTCCAATCAACAATTTAAGTGTGTTGATCGAAAGAACAAAATCAAACAGTCAAATACAAAAGAGAGATGAAACACAACAAAAACTAAAAATCCTAAATGGAACAATAAAAGTAAAACATACCTGCAAGAGAAAACTAAAAGCACGATGAAAAAGATTTCTCAAAAATATGAAACGTGATGCTTGAATGGATTCGGTAGCAGTTGGAGAGGAGAAATAGAAAAAATCAAATGGGGAATGAAGAAAATGAGTTAAAAAATGCAAAAAGAAGAGTTATAAAACAACTCAAATTCTAAAACCAAAATCATAAATGCAAATACCTGCATCATAAATACGGTGCACATCAAGTTTTAAAACTCAATATGCATTGAGTTGCACATCGGATTTTAAAATCCGATTTGAAACTAGAAGGCAAAAAAGAAAAAAGTAAAAAGGACTTGTAATTTGGGTTTTAAAATATGAATTACAATTTTAATCACAAGTTTATGTGCAATTCATTTTTTAAAACCTGAATTACAAGTCATGGCAAAAATGACCAACTTATGACTAAAAACTAATTGAAACTACTCTGAACTTGCAATTATGAATTATGAAGAAAACTCCAAGAAGCCAAAACTAGCCTCAAGGAGTAACTTAGAGAACTCAAGCCATGATTTAGCAAAATTTTATAGAGGGACCTTAAATTTTGAATAAATTCAGAATTGAAGACAATAGGAGGCTCTTGTTCAATCCCATGTGGCATATTTTTGGATACTTCTTCAAGCACTTGTGTTTTTGGTACAAGATTTTATTCCACATTGGTCTCTTTCCATTTGATGCAACACTTCCAATTTAAATACTCACAAAATTTCTAATCATGAGCTCAATCCTTTTGACCTCATTCTTCTTCTAAAGATAAAAGCCTAAGAACCTTGGGTCCCACTTCTTTCTTTTTATTTTAATGTTAAACAAAATGGTCCATTTTTCATTCTTTGTAAAACTTCTCCCGAATAATAATAATTCCTTATTACATTTTTAGCATAACACAATTCATGGAGATAATATCCACTGTTCAAACATATTTATTTTAACCAATTCATAAATCCTTCATGGTCATAGTTTCTCCTTTGTCTAAGTTTAAGATAATATCTACTATTTATATGGTTCTACAACTCTTCTAGGGTATAAGCACCAATAGAGAAGTCATAAATTCTAGAAAAAATAATCTGGGAGACACATATACAGGCAATTGATGTGGTGCATGCCGGAAGCCATATATCTTAGTAAGGGTATAATTTGGAAAGAAGAACTAGTCACCATGGTTGTATTCACTAGCTTCATGAATCCTTTCTGCTTTAGGTCTCATCGGTTGCATAAATCTTTTAGGAATCCTATCTAAAACAAAATCACACTATTTGACCACCTTGACAAAGAAACATTCATGAAAAGTTAGAAAGTTACATTTTTTACATTGATTGTCCCATATATAGCACCGTCTCTATACAGGAAATGTCTTTCCCTCATTATCAAAGAATTTAAGCTTCATTTTATCACCCCATTCATATTTATGATGATACAAGATTAAATGGTATAAGAGGGAGTAGTACTTGAAAAAAAACTATTCTAGCATGCTCTCTCACCTTAATCGGTCCTTAGTCAATATCCTCAATATATGACAAAATCATATTCAAGGTTGACATATTTTTGCTAGATCCTCATTACCATCATCATTATTTCAATTGACATGTTTTTTTTAGGATCCTTTCCCAAAACTTGACATAAGGCATAGTATGCTTTAAAAATATAGTTTTCAAACTTGGTTAGCAAGAAGGGCTCCTCTGAATCAAATACAACTATCCTCCTATTGTCATAATCCTTCTTTTTGAAAAGAGGCACTTCATTTGCCTTGAGTGTTCTTTTTTGCCTCTCATAATCCCCTTTAAACTTAAGAAAGTTTATCTCAATTTAAGCTTGCCTACTCAGACCAAAGCATTCAACAATTGCCACTCTACTTACATCAACCAAAATTGTTCCATCATGATTTCCGTAGTTTTAATTGCATAAGCATATCTCCTAGCTAGAAACCTAATCAAATCTAGTTCTATGAATATATCAAGGACAACCAATTTTGCTCAGTCAAGAGACCAAGGATAAGATAAAGGAATTGGTTCATTTCTTCTCTGGTAAAAATAAGACAAGAGATCCCACCCAAAGATAGGAAGGTTAACATTTCCACATTGTGCATAGTTGTCTTTCAACTCTCCCCTATACCTCTAGTCCATGCTTGATTTTGGAAGAAACACTAATATATTTTTGGTAATATAATGTTTTATCCTCCTCTTGAGTAGTCTACACTACAATGGCCATGGGTTTATCCTCCGTGGGAGTCAACTCTTTCTTTTTGCGAGGGGCTTAGGGTTTTTTAGGTGTATGCTCTTGTGAGATAGAAGTAAGGTCTTTATTTTTATGGGAAACCCTAGGATTTTTTGGTTTATTTTCAACCTGGTTTGCACTAGGTTCTTGTGGGACTTCATCCTCCTTGAACACAACTTCTTTCCTTTTACAAAATGACTCTCCTTTCTTAGACATCTTGATAGTTTACACTGGCTAGGGTTTCACTTATCTCTATTTTTCCTAAGAATTACATAACACTAAAACATGGAAAACCAATGCTTCTGTCACAATTATGATAATTATGATAGAGACAAGATTGGCAAACTTGTTCAATTGATTTCCTAAAACCATCACATATTAGTTGTATGAAATTATTTGTATCATCATAGTGCTCCTCTTTCAATTTCCTTGAATGAGAAGTGAGGAAAAAGAATTGATTTACAGATTAATTCTTGTCAAACTTCTCTTTAATTTAGGTCTTGTCTTCATTTATTGAACTCACGCCAACAATTCAAATTAGATAGACATGCATGCCTTTGAATTTGAGCCATAGATGATGTAGGGTGTTCATAATGAATGGTGAAGATTGGTCACATTCATTTTGACTTTCACTAACTAAGCATTGTCCTCCACGGTGATAGTGCCATATCACCAGTGTTTGGGCCCACATACTCGCACAAATATTACCCCGTGTTCCCGCGAGTTACCTACATGCCACCTCATTCCTCCCGCGGGGGCACAGGTTAGAGCTAACATTTATGTCTATATGACTCATGTTATCCTGTGTTCATGTGGGTCTCGAATTGTCTTCACTTTTACACCCACAAGTGTGCGTGGTAAAACTCTATTGCCTTGCATCAATTTGTTCTTAATTACTCTGCTTCACCATGACTATCACCTTATATTCGTTCTTACTCCAACGGGGGTGACTATCACCTTATATTCGTTCTTACTCCAACGGGGGTGTGGGGTGAAAGAAACCTACATATATTTCATACCTCGTCTTCCCGTGACAACCATCTGTTTTAAGTCATTCAAATTGCGGGGTAATGGGGGTAGAGATTACTTGATCAAACATTGCAACATGTGGAAAATGAAAAGAATTAATAAATGGGGGGTGTGGTTGTGCCAATAGGACTTAGCAAATGTTAAACAAATCTAAACATTGAACGATACAAACTGAAATTGTCGGTAAGTGGATTAAAATCTAGCATAAAGGACTTGATTATCACACATTTCAATGGGCTCAGGTTACAACTTAAAGGCACGAGTGACTTATTAACCTGGTCAATGAATATATACAACAAAAGGAAGAGGAAGCCAATTAGGGCATATGAATTAACCCTAATAACATTCAAAATCAAACTTGGTTAGATTTCAAGTGAATTTTAGCATTCCTAAAAATGACTCTAGTTGGGGATGATTGATCACTCAGATCAATGCAAGAATCCAAAATTCTGGGGGTAGACCAAGCTTAATAGAAAGAAAACACACAAGAATATGAACAATATTTACAGTAAATTTACTATGCATGGACATAAAGTTTTAAGAAGAGAAGTGCTCTAGGAATTTTCCATGCACTAGATATTCTAGGATTTCACCTTCCATATTCTATAGAAAATATGAATCCTCTCCCCCATTCTTATTAGTGATGTAAAATGGGTCCAACCATAGTGCTTCAAATTTTCCATGTTTGCCCTTTTCTTGGCCTCTTGCATGCCACGTTAGAACCATGCCATCAATATTAAAATTTATGTTAGAAGTCCTTTTGTTAAAGAGGCATTTTCTTTGTTGTTGTAACTTTATATTCCATTTTTGGGCCTTGCTTCTGACTTCATCCAATTCTGCCAATTGTGTTGGCAACAATGAAGGAAAACTGAGAGGGAGGGTGAATCAGTTTTCACCGGATTAAACAATTTAAGCACAAATTCAAATCTGATTAACTGCAGCAAGAACAAAGATAAACACAATAACAACAACATACATAACACCAAGATTTTGACGTGGAAAACCCTGTTAAGGGAAAAACCACAATAGAAACCTACCCACAATAAGATGATACTCTGTAGTAGTATGTGAAAATATTAAAATGGGGAATGCACATGCATCCAGGCACACTGCCTAGAGATCATTGCTCAAAAACTAGAAGGGCTACAACCCTGAGGAAGTCTCACTGCCTTACAAAGATCGGACAACCATCTGATTTGGATGAACGGAAAGAATAACATCTCCAAATGCCTGATGACAATTTGGTTAAGCACATTTGTCTGCCCTGCAACACACTCTACTCTACACTTCACACTGAAAGATGAATTCGCTTGTTCACACATACACCACTCTCTGATAATGCAAACACAACACCTATATCACAATTACATGATTATGACACCTATTTATACAAATCATCAACCTTGACTACAAGGTCGGCTCAACCCTTAAGACCTAATTACATCACACGATACAAAAATCAACCACCAGACCAATACAATGCCATGACGACATAACATGAACCCAAATCAAATCCACAAACACGCAACACTACCATAAATCTTGCCAAGATTATCCGCAACACACTACACCACCAAAAATATCATATAACATGAAGAACAACACAGAACTCATAAGATCTTCAATAATGCGCACAATGATCAATGCAGACTAGAAAAACAAATAGGACACGATTAGGAAACACCAATAAGCACATTAGAACCATCCACAATAGCTGCACCAACACCACTTAATCAAATCTTCATCGATCAACATGCCGATACTCAAAAACACTCAACAACAACAATTAGGACTATAAAGATAACTTGCAGAGCACCAAATCACGAACCATCTGAATTGAAGATACACATGAACATCCCAAACACTCTCCCAAATCTGTAACTCAAGATATGATCATTCCGGAGTAAAATGGATCAAATACCAGAACACTGCATCATTGAACACTGAAAAACCAATCCTCATACCAATATCCATAACTCGATCAAATCACCACATATCATCATGAAACCAACATTGAATCAACTAGAGATACTTATTACTGAAATCAGTAATCCACACCAACACATCTGCAACATACCACCTGAAACAACCAAACCAACTCTCTGCAATACCAAAACATGTGAATATGTTGACGTCAATGACAACAACATATCCTAGCAGTAACACTATCCAACAATATCCCCATTTGGAATTGATGGCAACATATGAATATGAAAAACAATCAATGCAAAGAAAGAAATCAACATCAACAATCTCCCCCTTAGATCATGCACACAAAGCTTCCAAGATAAGGCATTTTTTCACATGCATCTCTTCCCCTTTGACAACAATGCTAAAGACACAAAAATCATTAATCTCTCCCCAAACACAAACCACTGAACCACACACTGACTACTCCAGCAGCATAGCAACACTTGCTCATCAATCCTGATAAGAAGATAAGACTATGAAGTCCATCAGATTGATGCATCTCAATGCATCTAGTTCTCATCAGGAGGGGTAGAGACCCCTAACTTATCTCTCAGATATACAAATGTATATGCAGGCAAAGGCTTAGTAAAAATATATGCAATCTGATCCTTTGTAGATACATACTCCAATTCAACTTCTTCCTCACTAACTTTCTCTCTCAAGGAATGATACTTGATTGATATATGCTTTGCTTTAGAATGCAGTATCAGATTCTTGGAAATATTAATAGCACTTGAATTATCACAATATTTAACAATAGGCTCATCATAAACAACTCTAATGTCCTTCAACATTTGCTTCATCCAAACTAGATGACTATAATTGCTAGAAGCAACAATGTATTCAACTTCTGCAGTAGATAGAGAAATAACATCTTGCTTCTTACTTGCCCGGGAAACCAACTTTTTTCCCAAAAAGAATGCACCACTTGAGGTACTCTTCTGGTCATAAACATCACATGCCCAATCAACATCAGTATAAGCACATAACATGAAATCATCATTCTTTGGATACCACAAATCATAGTCAATTGTCCCCTTCAAGTATCTAAAAATCCTCTTTACAACAGTAACATGACTTTGTTTAGGATCAGCTTGAAATCTTGCACAAAGACAAACATCATGCATAATATCTGGTCTTGTCCGAGTCAAGTATAAATTCCACCAACCATAGATCTATACAAGGTCTAATTAACTTTCAGAGTTTCATCTTGCTTAGTCAACTTGCACCCAGTCACCATAGGAGTTCCAACATGTTTGGAGTCATCTAACACAAACTTCTTCAACAACTCCTTCACATACTTAGATTGAGAAATGAAAATGCCTTTAACAGTCCGTGTAATTTGCAATCCTAAGAAGAATTTCATCTCACCTATCATAGACATCTCAAACTCTTTTTGCATATCATTAGCAAACCTCATACTCAAATCATCTCCTCCAAAAATAATGTCATCAACAAAAACTTCAACAATCAAAATGTTATCATTATCAACCTTAAAGTATAAATTACTGTCAGCTCGGTACCTTTACAGAATCCCAACTTCACAAATACTTGTCTAATCTAGCATACCAGGCTCTAGGACCATGTTTAAGTCCATATAGTGCTTTCTTCAATCTACATACCATGTATCCTTCATATGATAATGAAAACCCGTCCGGTTTCTCAATGTAGACTTCCTCTTCCAAATCACCATTCAAACAGGCTAACTTCACATCCATTTGATATACCTCGAAATCCTTATAAGCAACATATACAAGAATTAATCTAAGAACTTTAATTCTAGCTACCGAAGCAAAAGTCTCCTCATAATCAATTCCTTCCATATGTGAGCATCCTTTACATACCAATCTTTCTTTGTTTCTAACCACTTCACCGACTTCATTCAATTTATTTTTAAATACCCATTTTGGACCACTCACATTCTTATCTTTTGGCCTCGGAACAAGTTCCCATGTGTTGTTCTTCTCAATCTGATTCAACTCTTCTTCCATATCTTTTATCCAATTCTCATCTTTACAAGCTTCAACAACATCTTTAGGTTCAATCTTGGAAATCAAACATATTTCTTCAGCAACAATCCTTCTCCTAGTCATCACACCTTTATTTTTATCACCAATAATTTGATTTTCTGAATGATTTAATCTCACAAACCTTGAAGTCTTCTAATTATTTTGATTCTCAGGTTCTTGAACTTTTTCATTGACAACAACAATATCTGGATTAACTGTCTCTACCAAATCATTATGCTTCTCAGTATGCACTTGCTTTTAAATGATATCTTGATCATCAAACTCATATCTACATACTCTGATTTGCTTTCCATGACATTAATCAACATTCACATTTTCACTTTTAGCTATCTTTTTCAACCTCTTATTGTAACACACATAGGCATTTCTCTTAGTAGAATAACCCAAGAAGATTCCTTCATCACATCTTGTATCAAACTTTCCTATATCCTCATCTTTTTTGATATAACATTTGCTTCCAAAAACTCTAAAATATCTAAGTGTCAGAACATGACCAAACCATAACTCATAAGGAGTCTTACCGAAATCACCTTTTATATGCACCCAGTTGAATGTGTATACAACAATGCTAACAACTTCTCTCCAAAAGGTCTTTGGAACATCCCCTTCAATCAACATAGTTCTAGCAGCATCCAAAATAGTTTTTTTCTTCCTTTCAACAACTCCATTCTGCTGAGGGGTTCTAGGAGAAGATAAATGTCTTGTAATTCCATGCTTTTCACAAAATGAATCAAACTCATCGGATATGAATTCTCCTCATCTGTAAGATCTCAGACATTTCAGCTTCAATCCTATCTCTATCTCCACCTCGGCTTTGAAAATCTTGAATTTCTCCAATGCTTTTGATTTCTACCTTATAAAAGTAACCCACATCATTCTAGAGTAGTCATCACTCAACAACATGAAATATATATCACCCTACACACTTCTCACTCTTCTAGGACCACACAAATCAGTATGCACAAGATCTAATAATCCATTAGATGTATATTTCTTACTCTTAAATGAAATTCTTGTTTTCTTTCCCAACTGATATTATTTACATACCGGATTAGAAGGTTTCACAATTTTAGGCAAATCTCTAACATCTTGAGTAGAACTTATCTTAATCATGCAGTCAAAATTAACATGACACATCCTTCTATGCCACAACCAAATTTCATCTATTTGAGCAATCAAACAAATTTTCTGACCAACATTCAAATGAAATATATTACCTTTAGTCTTAGTTATTGATGCAATCTCTATACTGGAGGCATTCAAAATCTTGCATTTACCATTCTTGAAATGCAAATCATATCCCTTATCAATCATTTGTCCAACACTAAAAATATTATGCTTCAAACCTTCAACATATAAGACATCATCAATATTATGCTTACCATCAAAGGAAATAAAACCTCTGCCACAAATTACACAAGCTTTATCATCACCTAATCTTACTATACCACCATTATACTTCTCCATATTCACAAATTTACTCTGATCACCTGTCATATAATGTGAACAATCGATGTCAATTACCCATTCATCTTTCTCTTCAATATTACCAGCCAAATCTTTCTCCTCAACAATACAGCTTGTAGAATTCACTGGTACCAGATCATCTTCCTTGATAGAAATAAATACAAATTCATCTTTTGAATTCACTAACTCTTCATTTGTCACACCTTCATCAGCAGCATAATAACATTTCTTCTGATATTTGTACTTATGGTTAGGCTTATAGGGCTTATCCTACTTATCATGCCTCTCATATCTATCATTCTTATCAAATTTATCATGCTTACCATACCTTGACATTCTTTCAGGACACCTAGAAGCAAAATGTCCTATCTTATTACAAGAGAAACATTTCAAAGGTAACTTCCCATCATACTTATCGACTCCCTTCGACAATCTCTGAGCAATAAGTTCTTCAAGCTCTTCCAACTCTCTTTCATGCTCTTCCATCTCTCTCATTTCTTTTTCATATCTGGAAACCATAGATGAACTTTCTCCCGGATATAGAGGCTTTAAATGCAGTCTCATATTTACCATGTGATTCTCCAACTTCACTCAACTCAAAAGCAACAAGTTTACCAACCAACATGTCTCTTGTCACAGTAGTCACAGTCCGGGTTTCATCAATATCAGCAACTCTAGATTTGTAAGGAGGCATGGATCTCAACACTTTAGCAACAATCTCATCTTCTTCAAGAGTTCCACTGACACATCTGATGTTCATGACAAGTTCATTCACTTTAGCCATAAAGGATGATATGTTCTCATCTTCTCCCATTTTCAACATCTCATACTTTCCTTTTAAGCTCCGCAGTTTAACAACTTTGACATGTTTATCTCCTTCATACAAGGTCTCTAACTTATCTCAAATCTCATGTGTAGTCTACAGTCCCATCACATTAGTCATTTCTAAATTGGTCAGGGCACTCAAGAATGCTTCCTTAGCTCTTATGTTATGTTAAGCATCCTTGATCTCATTTGCAGTAACCAAACCATTTTGAGGAACATTGTAGGTATTCTTTGTAATCTTCCAATAATCTTCTCCAAGACACTTCAAATGACACTCCATTCGGTCCTTCCATACAATATAATTTCTTCCATCAAACCTCAGACTCGATTTTTCTTGAAAACATAGGTTGCCATCCCGAATCTCCTCAAGTGGTCGATCTTGTTCTGGAGGATCTAGCTCTAATACCAATTGTTGGCAACAATGAAGGAAAAATGAGAAGGGGGGGGGGGGGGGTGAATCAATTTTCATCAGATTAAACAATTTAAGCACAATTTTAAATCTTATTAACTACAACAAGAACAAAGATAAACACAATAACAACAACACACATAACACCAAGATTTTGGCCCGAAAAACCTTGTTAAGGGAAAAACCACGATAGGAACCTACCCACAATAAGATGATACTCTGCAGTAGTATGTGAAAATATTAAAATGGGGAATGCACATGCATTCAGGCACACTGCCTAGAGATCACTGCTAAAAAACTAGAAGGGGTACAACCCTGAGGAAGTCTCATTGCCTTACAAAGATCAGACAACAATATGATTTGGATGAACTGAAAGAATAATATCTCCAAATGCCTGATGACAGTTTTGGTTAAGCACATTTATTTGCCCTGCAACACACTCTACTCTACACTTCACACCGAAAGATGAATTCACTTGTTCGCACATACACCACTCTCTGATAATGCAGACACAAGCTATATCCCAATTACATGAATATGACACCTATTTATACAAATCATCAACCTTGACTACAAGGTCAACTCAGCCCTTAAGACCTAATTATAAAATTACATCATGATACATAAATCAACCACCAGACCAATACAATGCCATGACGACATAGAATGAACCTAAATCAAATCCATGAACACGAAAAAACCACTAGAAATCTCGCTAATATCATCTGCAACACGCTACACCATCGAAAAATGTTGCATAACATGAAGAACGTCACCAGACCCATAAGATCTTCAATAACATGCACAATGATCAATGCAGACCAACAAAATAAATAGGAAATGATTAGGAAACACCAACAAGCATGCTATAACCATCCACAATAGTTGCACCGATGCCACTTAATCAAATCTTCATCGATCATTACATTGATACTCAAAAACACTCAACAACAGTAACTGGGACTAGAAAGATAACTTGCGGAGCACCAAATCATGAACCATCTGAATTGAAGATACACATGAACATCCCAAACACTCCCAAATCCGCAACTCAAGATATAGTCATTTTGGAGCACAACCGATCAAATACCGGAACACTGCAACACTCAACACTAAAAAATCAATCCTCATACTGGAATCCATAACTCGATCAAATCACCACATATCATCATGAAACCAACACTGAATCAACTAGAGATACTTATTACTGAAATCACAAATCCACACCAACACATTTACAACATACCAACTGAAACAACCAAACCAACTCTCTGCAATACCAAAACACTGGAATATGTTAACATCAATGACACTAACATATCCTAGCAGCAACAATATCCAACAAATTATTTCATTCTTTCCCCCATAGGTTTAGGCATACCCCAGTCATTTTCTTGAATAAATTTATAATCCACACCTTGCTTGTGCTCCATACACAAGTTCAAATGGTGATTTCCCTATTGCCTTCTTGACTGTAACTCTATCAACCCATAGATCAATCCTTAGCTTTGAATCCAAAGCTCTTTTGTTCTTTTCAAGCATTCTTTTAATGCTCTTCAAAATACTTTTGTTGCTCGAGCCCGCTTGTCTATTTTCCTATGGCTGATATAGTGAAGAATATGAAATGGTTATGCCACATGAGTTGTACAAGTTGGTAAACTCTCTAGATATGAAGTACATTGCATTGTCCATGATCAGTCTAACTAGGACTCCAAATATAGAAATGATTTTTTTTAATAGGAAGTCTATGACAACTTTGCTAACTTTTCTTTCTAAGTTGGGATAGCCTCCATCCACTTTGTAAAATAATCAGTGGCAACTAGAATTGACTTATGACTGCCACTTGATTTCTCTACAATTTCCCCAATAAAATATATGACCCATTGATGTAATGGAGCTTCTACTTACAATGGTCTTAATGGTAATGCACCTTCATATTTCAACTTTCTTGAGAACTTTTGATAGGCTTCCCGCTTCTTCACAAACTTGTGAGTATCACTGAACAACTTGGGCCAATAATACCCTGCTCTTAAAATTTTGTGAGTAGTTGTCTTAGTCGTGAAATAGCATCCACATGCTCCCTCATGCATTTATCTCAAGACTCTACAAGTTTTTGATGCTCATCAAGGCATAAGAGCAATATGTCATCTCTATCCTTTAAATACAAGTCTCTTTGGATAAGCACCTACCTCAAAGTCTACAACTTTAATATTCTCTTCTGTTTATCTATCAAGTCATTAGGGCACTTCTTATTCTTCAAGAAATATACTACATTTGTGTACCCTGGAGTCTTCTCAATACTATAAAAATTCTCTTCATTAGTATCTACATTGTTCACTTGTGCAACCTCCAGGTTAGTCTCAGCCATCAACCTCTCTAGTCCTTGTCCTCTAATCAACTTGGTGATTTGGATATCTATATTGAACTCCTGGATTTTGTTAACCCATCAACACTTTCTACCTGTTACCTCTGTTTGGACAAATATGTTTTTAACAACTGCATTTGGGACATATGCAATGACTTTAGCACCCACTAAATAAGGTTTGAATTTTTTCATAGATTTCACAAGTGCATTAGCCTTCTTTTCAACTATGTCATACTTTAATTTAGTAGCTTGAAGGGATTTTCTAAAAAATACAATAGGTTGTTCAAAGCCTTCTTCATTCTTCTGAAGCATCATAACTACAATTGTGTGGAAAGATGTAAATGAAAAAACTTGGAATGATTTACTGAAATTCGGTGACTTCAGCATGAATGATTCTTTTATATCTCATTTGGTGGTAATGAATACATCTATGGCCTCAACAATCCAATCAATTTTTTCCCCTTTCTTCAACATTTTAAAAATTGGCTTGACAATCTCAGCAAAATTTGAAATGAATCTTTTGACAAAGTTGATTTAGCCAAAAATGATTGAATGGCTTTGACTATCTTAGGAATGAGGATTTTATCTATGGCTGAAACTCTTTGAGGATCTATTCAGACTCTCTATTTTGAGACAATGTGCGTGAATAACTTTCCCTCTATTATGATAAATTTGCACTTCTTGGGATTTAAAGAAATCCCACAATCTATTTCCTTAGTCAATATCTTTTCCAAATTCATGTAGTGATCTTCAGCTTCCTTAGAAAAGGAATTAAGGTAATCCTGATAAAATACCATTATTATATTGATTATGTCAGCAAATACAACCTCCATGGCCCTTTGGAATGTTTCTCCAACAATTTCTAGTCAAAATAGCATCCTCACATATACATAGGTCCCCCAAGGAGTAGTGAATGTTGTCTTGTATTGTTTTGACTCCTTGACGTTCATTTGGTTATACCTAGAGAAGCCATCCATCATAGACAATAACTCACAACCAGTAACCTTTTGTAACATTGCTTCCATATTAGGCAGTGGTTAATTATCTTTCAAAGAAGAGGCATGTCCAAGTTTACAAAATCAACATACAGTCTGATGTCTCCATTCTTCTTCCTTACTGGCACCAAATTTTAAACCCATGAAGAATGCCTAATAGTCTTAATTATACCACCATCCCCGAGTTTCATCAATTATTTTTGCATCTTGGGTTCCAATGTAATATTAATTAGTCTTTTCTTTTGTCTAAAAGGCTTGGCATCTAGCTTCAACAGAATCTCATGCTAGAAGAGATCTTATATGTATGCCTTTAAATCATCATAGGACCATGCAAAGATATGTTTTTACTATCTAAAAAATGCAATCAACATTATTATGATTTTGGGACTAATCTTCTTCCCAAAATAAACCATCTTGGGAGTTGTCTTAATTCTGAAGTTTACTTCCTCAAGATCCTCCTTATTGACAGGGGTAGGTTTCATTGCACTGTTGTCGTTTCCATAAAAAACCCTTTCTAATGAAACTAGACCTATTGGGATTCTATTTGTTTTTAATTGTAGTACTTGATTCCCAAACCTTAATATCTACAACTTCAACAAATGCATGGAAATCAATCTCCTATGTCTCATATTGGTCTATGCATTACAAAAATTTCAACAAATCCTTATCATCTTGGAAAACTTGCCAATTGCAAATATTGTTAGGAATTGAAGGCCTGACCTTGACTTCTATTTTTGATATTCCTACTAGAGTGATGTTGAATTACTCTTCAAAGCAACATTGGCCAAAACGTTTGCCATAATATTTTAGATCTTTCTACCTAGTCAATATAAATTTTTTTCTAGGTTATCTTATATGGAAAACATATTATTTAATCTTTTGTTCTTTGAAGAATATTTTGATCTATTAATTCTCAGTCTCCAAAGATTGTAAACAATTTTATCCCATGTTTCACAACGATTTAGAGGCCTAATAGCAATGCCTCATACTCAATGATGTTATTTATGCATTCAAATGACAATAAGAATGAATATTTAAATGTCTTCCAACTGGGGTAAATAAAAAGAATACCTACTACAAACCTTTCTTTATTGCAGATAGCATCAAAAGACATTTACTACAATCCCTCTTGGTTGCACTATATCTCATCCATAATCAAATTTGTGTATTGAAATTGAGGCTCAACCATATTAACCATAAAGTTAACAACATCCACTCACAAAATCATACCATTTGATTAGGGTCAATATGTTCTACAATCTGATCTGATCTTGGTTCCCTGTCTAGCCTTACCTTATTTCCATTTATAGGGATTTTTGTATATGAAAAAATATAGCTACACATTACCACGTACAGTTGTAGTCCATTGTCTAGACGATTACATTCCATAATTAGGGGCTATATCTACAACTATAATATCTACCCTGTAAGTAGCTTTTGGGTAAGAGGAAATCTTAACTTCCACATCCTTTATGACACCTATCACTAGGATTGGCCTATTTTCCACTGCATAACACTTCCCATAAGGAGTATTAACTTACAAACCTAACTCTTTCATTACTACCATTGGCATAATATTTATGGAAACTCTAGAGTCAATCATGCAATTCTTAACTAACTTGTTATTTATCAAAAGAGTTTTGTAAAATGGTTCAATCTAGTGAGGTTATTTAGTGGTGGTAGTCCCTAAATACACTTTAGGATTCTTCATGGCTTCTACTTGTACATCATTGACTTGTTTAATCTATTTCTCCTAGTGTTTGATAAATTTTGGTGTACAACTATCTTTGACACACTTGAAATAAAAGACACAACACTATTACTATACTCTTCAATTTTCATCATCTCTACTAATGGTAATAACACTCTAATCTAAGATAATGTTTGAGCAATATCAAATGTAGGGACATTTAGGACAGATTGAGGGTCTATTTTACTTACCTTGCCTCTAGAACACTTTTCCTTCTCAATAAAACCCTTGAGGCTTGGAGGCATTATTCACAGGAGCCTTGTTTTCCATTTTGTTCTCTTTGATGCCTCCTTTGGGACATATTGTTGAGTTTTATGATATTTGAGAGCTTTTCCCTTGTCTTCAAGATTATAGATTGTGGCTTGTGCCTTGTTTGTATTCTATTTTTCCTTTATAAACATGCTCCTAGACTATACTTGGTCAACATTCACATCCCTATTTCTTAGCTGGTAGTTGCTCCTTGCTTGCAAAACTATTTCAACAATGAGAGCTTTGATTTCTACTTCAGTGGGTCTCCTTAAATTTATGTATCTTGGTCAACTTTTGGCAACATTTACGATGACATCTCTTACAAATTCATTTTCATCATTTGAGAATACTTTCTGCTCACTTGCTGATCCATATGGTCTTCTAGAATCAATATCACAATCATGTGCATCATCATAAGATGATTCGTATGTATCCACGATAGCATAGAGTTGAATTTAGAGAATGTTGATAGTATGGCCTACATCATATTACTCATATTCCTGATCATCATAAGATGCTTTAGTATCTTGAATGGATTGAACTACAACACACTGCAATGGAGAATGAGGGAGATTGCATGTAACACACCAAGGATTGTCATCCACCATATTAGAATTGGGTCTCTTCAGTGGATCTGGTGTTTCTTTGCTAGATGACCCTTTAGAATTATTATTATTGTTAATGTTCTTGCCATCATGCCAATTTGTGTTGTATGACATGTCATGCAATCTCATCCTGTCATTTCTTTAGAAATTTGGGTGGTCATGAGGAAGCCTTTTTTCATTTTTTTCTACCTTGTAACTTAAATCCTTTAAAGCACTCATAAACTTGTCTAATTTTTCTTCCTCCTTAGGCTGCTTGCTTTGACATCCTTTAAGATTTTGGAGGATTTTTATGTCATCTCTTTTCCCAAATTTACTTGATGCTTTCCTATTGTTCTCAATTTCTAATGCTAATCTGAAATCATCAACAAGAGTTTGTGGATTTTTGCTTATGAACTCATAATATATCTTGGGATCAAATGCTTTCTTATAAAAAACTAGGCACATAGGATCAATTGGTCACAAATGTACAAGAATATTTTTATAGAGCTTGGTGAGTTTGGAATTAAACTTTGCAATAGATTGGTTATAACACTATTAATTTTTTGTAAACTCATCAAGGATGAACTAGGGATCAAAATGGTCACCAAACTAATTCTTAAAAACTCTTTTGAACTCATTCTAAGAATTTATAGAAGCATTAGGTAGGCTTATATACCAGTCCTTGACATCATCAGTAAGTGATTACATAAATAACTTCATGAAAAGATCCTCATGTTCCACTTCAAAGTTATCTAGGATGTTGAAAAACACCCTCAAATGATCTTCCCCAAAAGTTGCATCATTACCCAAAAATTTGGGCAAGAACATTTTGATCTCATTTTCAATTAGATTTGGATACCTTTGTATGCCATTGAAGTTCAGTTATTTATACCCATCCAATTGCATGAGCCCTCTAACATTAGGATTTAGAATTTGATTTTGTTGTCCTTATTTTTTATTACCTTGTGGTGGATGTATATATTGATGTGCACTAGCAATTGGGTTTATGTTTCCTTGGTTGAATTGATTTAAAAACCAAACTATTATTGGTACTGTTGATAAGTATTCAAGCTGCTAAGAGTATTTATTGGTTGATATTGCAATGGATTGGGAAATTGGTTATGTCCTAATCCAACAAAAGGATTGTATACATATTGTTGATGTCCAACCCCTCTTTGGCTTGTAATGATTGAGTGACTGCCCACATGGTGTTGAGAGACATTAGATAACACATTTGGCATCTTCAAGGATGCAATGGATTGGGGAGTAGACAATGGCATACATATTTGAACAACATGTGATCCATTTGAGTTTTTTTTGGAGCTTTGAACAATATTAAAAGTGGATTACAAAGGCACAAAAATTTTTATAGGAGTTGATTGGTGAGCATTTGCTACTGTAGAAGTCTGTACATGTGACAAATTTGATGTTAAAGGCATATGCATTGAACACATTGTAGGATTAGACATTGAGGCACTCATGGGTATTGAGCACTGCATTCTTGCACTTATATTGTAAACACCTAAATAAGGATGGGACATCACAAAAATTCAGGATTTATTGGGCCATGGTTTCCCTTTGTTTAAGAAGTTGCAACCTAGTCATTTGAGCTTTCATTTGTTCAATCTCAGCCTACAATTCTTGCTTAGTCGACTCTCTAGGAGCATTACCATATGTGGAACATGTATTTGCATTAGAAAGTTAGGTTGACTGAGGAGGTTGTGCATAGGATTGGTCCATAGGTATATAATTTGGCATACCAAAGTGTGTCTCGGGTATGGTGCTAAAGCTTGAATTTCAACAAATCTTTTCTTACACTCTCTCTAGACTCAGGTCCTCTCAATTTCTTCACTTATCTTGTCTTTGAAGGCCTTTCCTTGATTAGGATCTATTTGGAAAGGATACCTAGTCTGTAATGGGTTTTTTCTCACCAATGGGAAGGTCCGGTTCAAATAAGGGTGTCCTCTAGGAGATGAATCTTCACTACTAGCTTGTTCTACCCCATATATGGGCGTATGTGAGTCACTAATTTTTTTTTCAGAAATCCCCTTTCCCTTTTGATTATTCGGTAAATACAAACTACCCTCAAAGCTATGAAAGGTAACTTCTATGTTATTATTTAGCAAATCTGATGTTGAAGGAGATTGGATGGTACCTTTATTTTTTATACTCCATCTTTTGTTTATCACCCTTGGTTTAAACATTTGTCAATGTTTCCTCCTCAATCTGATCCTTTATTCTATGCTTGTGTAGCCTTCACAAATTTGAGATTTAGAATACTCAAACTTTTCCTTGTAGTAGTATGTTGAATTTTCTCACCATTCATACACACTTTCAGATGCATCTATCATCAGTTCAGAGTTTTTTCATTTCAAAGGCACCGCCTACTTATGACAATCTATAAATTCTTGAAAGATCTCACTTACTTGACAAAATCTCTCACAAATATTCAATAGGTGGCTGAAATATTAGGCTCTTATCACCTATGATAGACTATTAGACTAAGATTTGACATATTCTTAAGAATTTCCCCAACAGAGTCACCAATCTATTGGTGTTTCCAATTGATTACCTCAGGGTTTCAAATGAAATAGCCAATTTCAACCTACAAATTCTTAGATCAGT
Organism: Cryptomeria japonica; assembly: GCF_030272615.1. Lineage (NCBI taxonomy): Eukaryota > Viridiplantae > Streptophyta > Pinopsida > Cupressales > Cupressaceae > Cryptomeria > Cryptomeria japonica. The sequence continues at coordinate 391,547,932 of NC_081415.1, forward strand.
GGCCAATGAATGAGATTTCAACCAAAAGGTTGAAAGATCTTATTCTCTTTAGGCTCTGCAAGACCTAGGTGGTTAAAGATTTTGTGCAAATATTGATAAATATTGCTATTTTTTAGACAACCCTCAATGAATTCTAATTTGAATGCATTCATGGTTATTTAACACTATTATATCCAATTGAGAGTGAATTATAATCTAATCCTACTCCTATGAATAGAAAAGGGAAAAATAAACTTGATATGAGTGAATTGGTATTTGAAATTTGACCAAACTATCAAAGATCAATGCCTAATCTTGGGAAATAGAGTCAAAACACAAAACCTTAAAACACTTCATGAATATTTAAAGATTATACCACTTGAATACACAAATGTATGCATGCATCTCACTTCAAATTTTAATTAATGATCACCATCGCATTCCCTAATTCATTGAAACATGTTTACAAAATTTAATCTTCTCCTTGAAAAGAACATGCAAATACATCTCACTTTCACAATAAACTTGCAAGGACAAGTTATTCTACCCTTGATAGAAATAAATAATATGAACTAGGAAAATACAAATGGGAGACAATTTGAAAGGAATTTTCTTTAATTTTCAAATGTACTGAATACAATCCACGAAACGCAAAATTCTTGTAGAAATGACTTTCTATTACTCAGACTCGGAATCCTACTTTACCCACCCAGTTACAATATTTTAGAACCCCTTACAAGCGATGTTGAATTCCCTTTTATATAAAATGAAGGGAGAAAATAAGCATCATTCAAATCACTTGTACACATTCCTGAAGAGCACATGGTTATATTGAGAGGGGGGGGGGGGGGGGGGGAGGTTAAACTTTTCAACTTCAATCACAAGTATATAACTTATCTCATTAACATATTAATTGCATACCAACATTAATATGTGACCTAACTCATATGAACACAAGTAGAACACAAAATATACACGTGGAAACCCTGACGTGAGAAAACCACAGTAAATCAATGCTTTTATATATTTCTTCTTTTACATATTTGTAGGTGTCGTGCCTGTGAAGTGTGATACCTGCAACTGCAACACAAACACTCAATAGATCATTACAAGCATGGTTAGCAAATTGAAATCAAATGAAAGATAAACCATGACAAAGCGACCTATCGCCTCTTAAGAGATGAGAGTATGGATTTGCTCTCAGATATGGATAAGCAATCCCAGTGACTTGACTACACCTAGATAGAGGATTCAAAATGATGATGATATGCAAGCTAGATAAGATTGATTATGTTAGATTGATCCAAGAGTCTAATTAAGCTAATAATATGCATGATTAAGCTATGATGATGATGCAATTAAGCTAGAAAATGATTGATTAAGCTACATGATTCAACAATTATGCTATAAAATGATCAAATTAAGCTAATGCAATTGCCTATAACAATGCTCAAAATGATATGCCTATAGTAACAATGCTTAAATTGATAATGAGATGGGATCCTTTGTGCTCCAAAATGGGAGATATTTATAGGATTTCCAAGGCCAGGGGTGAGGTGGCATGAATCAACGGTCAAGATTGAGTCTGAAGATATCAAGGGTGAAATTGGAGGAGGTTGGGGAAGAGGTTGGAGGGAGGGATACTAGTCATCTCTATGGTGACAAGTGTCCAAGATAGGATACAAGTGGCCAAAGTGCCATGTGTCTCAAGGGGAGAATATCCACACCATAGGAGGTTAGGATAAGGAGGTTAGAATGTGCAAGATAGGATAGGGTTAGGCAAACCCAAGGTTAGGTGGAATGGGTTAGGCTAGAGAGATGGTTAGGTCAGGAGGCATGTGGGTAATTTGAATTTAAAAATTCAATTAATAGGAAAAGACTAATTAATTTTTAACAACTCATAAATTGTTTTGTTTTAATTAATTAGAGGATTAGAAGAATTGATTGAAATGGGGGGGAGGATTAATTAATTTGAATTAATTAATCAAAGGGGACCATTGAAATGAACCTATTAGATAAATTCTTAGATTTATTAATAAGTAGATGGAAGGGAGAATTTAATCAAATTTCTAACAAATTAATTTAAATTAGGGAGGAGGATTAATTAAATAATTGCTGGGTATGTGCAGGATCATGGTGTGCCAAAACAGGCCCTTAAGTGGCAATGAAATTTCAGAAAATCATAGTTATGCAACTTGACATGAAAATTTGAATAAGTTGTGAACATTATTTTTGCATGCACATAGTGGGTACACGATATAATCGGAAGGGACGTATTTTTGGAACACGACTTATTGTCATGCATTTGATGAGTTTTACAATTTTTGGTGATATAATTATCGCAAAACCTTTATGCTCACGTAGGTCTTTATTGATGATATACAATAGTACATCACATTATGATTTTTGATGATATACAGGTTCATGCTGGATCATTCGCCGTTGACAAGACCCTCTCTTGGTGATGGTACATATTCTTTTGTGCATTATTAAGATAAAAAATTTTTGCATACACATTAAGTCAAGTGAATGTATTGCTATTTAGAAATGACCATATCTACCATTGTCTTCAACCATGTAGAGAAATGCAGTGAGAAGGGCTTTAATTAACATGCGTCTTTCTTCAAAGTTATGCTTGTATACTTTGCAGAGAAACTGGTAAGTTTCATAATTATACAATCTTGTGCATCTTGAAAATGTTTGAAATGATCTATTTATAATTTGCCAAACTAATTTGTATTAAGTGTTATAATTTGTTTCTTGTAGCACATTCATTCCGCATAAAAAGGTTACTTATTTTGGTCTTCATTTATATGTAGGCATTGCTGTACGCAAGCTTTTCTCTTAGGACATGAGGATGTATGATGCAGATGAAGTGGGATGTTGTATTTGTATATGGATGTGAATTGATGTAACATTGTTATGATGATATACAATTTCCATGAGCAAATTGGTTTAGTTATATTGATGATAATGTCCATGTATCTGTACATGAGTACATTGGTGTAGTTGTATTGATAATGAAAAAAAAATCATGTTTGCATATCCCTTCATGGATGTCACATGCAAGTGTAATGGTAATTATGTGTATACAATACATGGAAATATTGATGATCATTATGTGTCTATAGTGTAATGCTTGTTTATATATAATTTTAGTGCTCAAGGGACGACGCTGGTAGGGTATGACCCCGAGCGTTGGATCGAATGGGGGGAAAAATAGGAGCATGCATAGGGTAATAATGCCTAATTGGACATGTCGGATCCAACAGTTCATCATCGCGATGAGCAGAACAAGAAATCGGCCACGCGACAACATTCGATTGAGTGAGACTGACGATTTTTTTGCCAACCAAAAAATTGCTGCCTTAATAAAACCGTAGGGCAAATTGAAAAACCAAGATAGGCTTTTGTAGGGACCCCTCTCATGGTCCTGTAGGTTCAAACAGATCATTCGTAGGTGCCACATATTCTGAGTTAGGGCCCGTCAAAGTTTGACAATTTTGAGCACTTAGGGCGCTCAAGGGACGACGTCGGTAGGGTATGACCTCGAGCGTTGGATCGAGTGGGGGGGCAAAATAGGAGCATGCATAGGGTAATAATTCCTAATTGGACATGTCAGAGCTGATGGTTCGTCATCGCGATAAGTAGAACAAGAAATTGGCCACGCGACAACATTCGATTGAGTGAGACTGACGATTTTTTTGCCAACAGAAAAATTGCTACCCTAATAAAACTGTAGGGCAAATTGAAAAACCAAGATAGGATTTTGTAGGGACCCCTCTCATGGCCCCATAGGTTCAAACATATCATTTGCAAGTGCCACGGATTCTGAGTTAGGGCTCATCAAAGTTTGACAATTTTGAGCACTTAGGGCGCTCAAGGGACAACGTCGGTAGGGTATGACCCCGAGCGTTGGATCGAGTGGGGGGGAAAAATAGGAGCATGCGTAGGGTAATAATGCCTAATTGGATATGTCAGAGCTGACGGTTCATCATCGCGACGAGCAGAACAAGAAATTGGCCACACGACAACATTCGATTGAGTGAGATGACGATTTTTTCGCCAACAGAAAAATTGCTGCCCTAATAAAACCGTAGGGCAACTTGAAAAATTGAGATAGGATTTTGTAGGGACCCCTCTCATGGCCTTGTAAGTTCAAACAGATCATTCACAGGTGCCACAGATTCCAAGTTAGGGTCCGTCAAAGTTTGACAATTTTGAGCACTTAGGGCGCTCAAGGGACGACGTCGATAGGGTATGACCCTGAGCGTTGGATCGAGTGGGGGGGGGGGGAAATAGGAGCATGCGTAGGGTAATAATGGCTAACTAGACATGTCAGAGCTGACGGTTCATCATCGTGACGAGCAGAATAAGAAATCGGCCACGCGACAACATTCGATTGAGTGAGACTGGCGATTTTTTTGCCAACATAAAAATTGCTGCCCTAATAAAACCGTAGGGAAACTTGAAAAATCGAGATAGGATTTTGTAGGGACCCCTCTCGTGGCCTCGTAGGTTCAAATGGATCATTTGCAGGTGCCATGGACTCTGAGTTAGGGCCCGTCAAAGTTTGACAATTTTGAGCACTTAAGGCGCTCAAGGGACGACATCAGTAGGGTATGACCCCGAGCGTTGGATCGAGTGGGGGGGAAAAATAGGAGCATGCGTAGGGTAATAATTCCTAACTGGACATGTCAGAACTGACGGTTTGTCATCGCGACGAGCAGAACAAGAAATCGGCCACGCGACAACATTCGATTGAGTGAGACTGATGATTTTTTTGCTAACCAAAAAATTGCTGCCCTAATAAAACTGTAGGGCAACTTGAAAAAATGAGATAGGATTTTGTAGGGACCCCTCTCGTGGCCCGGTAGGTTCAAAGAGATTGTTCATAGGTGCCATAGATTCCGAGTTAGGGCTCGTCAACGTTTGACAATTTTGAGCACTTAGGGCACTCAAGGGACGACGCCGGTAGGGTATGACCCTGAGCGTTGGATCGAGTGGGGGGGGGGAAATAGGAGCATGCGTAGGGTAATAATGCCTAACTGGACATGTCAGAGCCGACGGTTCATCATCGCGATGAGCAGAATGAGAAATTAGCCACGCAACAACATTCGATTGAGTGAGACTGACGTTTTTTTGCCAACCGAAAATTGCTGCCATAATAAAACCCCGAGCGTTCGACCAAGGTGGGGGGAAAAAAAGGACCATGCATAGGGCAATAATGAATTGTATCAAGTATTGTTCATTAAATGAATTTTATTGTTCATTGAATGAATTGTATTGTATTGTTGATTAAATGAATTGTATTGTTCATAAATTGTATTGTTTATTAAATGAATTGTATTGTATTGTTCATTAAATTAATTATATTGTTCATTATAAAAACAACACTTACGATGAAATGAAATGAATTGTATTGTTCATTAAATAGCCATTATTAACGATTGTTAATTATTGGAATGAAGATTAAAGATTTCCATGATAACACCACGCACAAATGAGCAACAATTTATATGATCGAATATCAACTTCTGTATATATAAAAATGTCAAATGATTACAAATGTATGACCATACACAAATATGGCATAAACGCCAATTGAAACAAAATGTATGTCTAAATACGTGAATGTATGTCCATATACAAAATATACATGCCAACTAGACATGTAAGCATCCCAAAAATATCTATAACATCCTAAGCTGCTGATGGATCATCAAAATCGATCCTCTTCGCCGCACTGCTTGGCTCTGAAGGATCCTGCACAAGAAAAACAAACCACGATTAATATTAGTTATATTATATAATTCACATTCAAAAAGTTAACATAAAAATGAACTATAATTGAACTATTCATGTTTACCTCATCTCCACATTTTCTCTTTAGCTTTGCAGGACTCTTGATGTATGTCTTCGGTAGAGGAGGTATGTTTTGAATATTTTCATACACAACCTACATATGTTCAGAAGCATGACATTGATATAAGTTAGCATATAATTGTCACTGATAATAACAAATTATATCTACTAATCAATAAATAAAATAAACACACATCTACTCAAGACATCTCTTCTTCTTCTTCAGGTATACTGGGTGTAGTCATCAAGGATGTGAAGCCAAGAATTCTCTGTATATATACACAACAAGTATACGAAACTATCAATCTATGTCTAGACATGTATAATCACTATAAGTTATTTAAACTATTCATTCAATCATATTTGCATTCAATTACCTTTCCCTTGTCTCCAACTACACTACCAGATCCTAAATCACATTGCCCCGCACTCGTGCTGCTTGTGCCCTACAAGAGTAAAATAAGATATACATGCAAGTTACTACATAATCTAATTAACACCAATATAAATGATGAGCATGTATGTACAATAAAATACAAACGACTAGGTGCAATAATATATGTACCGTCAAGCTATCAAGGCCAAATGAAATAGCTAACAAGGTGCGCTCCTGAATCTATCTCAACTCATCCTTGGTCATCAACTATTAAATAGACCATGTAAATAAAAATTAGTACTTAATATTATCTAATTTATAAATATTTAATTAAAATATAACATGAACTGTGAAAATACAAATCTTACCACTACATCATCAATGTATGATGACGGTGCCTCGTCGCCTCTAGCATGTGAGGACTCCCCAGTGTATCCTCCAGTCTGTGTAATAACATCTGGTGCATCATGCATCTCATGCACCTCATAATCTGCACTGTCCACAAGAGGATCAACAGGATGTCCAACTGGACCCAAGCATACGTGCCCACACATGACACAACTATGGGGCAAGCATATGTGTGGAGTCGAGGATGACATGTCAATGACATCGGATGCACCACTACCATCAAGAGTAGGCTGAGCTACTGACGCAGCCTGAGAAACCAAAAGGCTACTCAAAGAGTGAATAGCCGATATGGTCCATGAAGCTGCCTCACAAATGATATCAGGATGCTGTACTGTAGGTGGGGGATCAACAAGAGGAGGGGAGAGATATGGGCCCTGGACTACTCTGACTACCCTAGGTCTATTTTGGGGCATACCTAAACCTACACCCTGGAAAGGTTGGATGTCAAAGTAGTTCACATGTTTGTTTAAAACAAACTCAGCATACAATTTTTTTATGAAATAGAAGGGGATATCAAGATTGTTGTTGGGTGGTTTGTCGAAAACCATCCACCAACGATCCCAAAAGTTTTTCACAATCCCATCATTTGTGCACCATTTAATAGAAAGTTTTGTTTTTTGGGGATCTATGGGCTAACTAGAATGGGGATTGACAAACAATGAGGCGATTTTGGCTTTGGATATCTCGAGATCCTTGATATCCTTATACGACAAGCCATCTACATATTTTTCCCTCATAGAATCTCCCCACAAAAGGGCGACATTGTGCTCCTCAGTCATGGTTTCCATACTTTTTATGATCGACGTGAGAGGATCAAACATTGGGTTTAGACAAGGGATCCTATGATATACTTCTGCAATCCCCCTCGATTCATTCAAATTTTGTGCAATCAAATCTTGAATTGAGGGGGGGATTGGCAAATGAGGGTTTGGTTGTTGCAGTTGTGGTTGGTCAGGGTTTTCATTGTTATCCCCCATTTTTAACCTAATTGAATGTAAACAATTAACTAGTTAACAAATTTAAACAATTAGGTATTTGATTTAAAAAAACCTAGTTTTCATATGAAAAAACCATATTTTCAATGAAAAATCAAATAAACATTAACAAAAAATACAAAAAATGAATGAAAATGATTGAAAACGATAAAATTCTTACCTCTCAATCTAGTTTTTAGCAATTTTTTGCCAAAACATCGGATATCGGGTGCACCAGATATCGGATTTTGATGAAATCGCGCGACCCATGAGTTAAAAATGACTCACGGGTTGCCACTGTCGAAATATAAAAGTCTTAGAAAATCGGGTATCCGATAAAATCGGATATCCGATTGTTATATTTAAATTATTTTTAAATAACATATATAATATAATAATACATTATATAATATATTATTATATTATATAATATGTATTGTATTATATTATATATATTATAATATATAATATAATATAATATAATATTATATTGTATTATATATAATATAATATAGTATAATATTGTATTATATAATATATTATTATATTATAATATAATATAATATTGTATTATATAATACGTATTATTATATTATAATATAATATAATATAGTAATATATTATTTAATACGTATTATATATTATATTATTATATTATATAATACGTATTATATAATATGTAAGATATAATATATTTTTTAAATTAAAATTACAAATAAAAATCAGATATCCGATTTGCATAGGTAATTACCAGGCCAAGGTGTACTGACACCCAAGCCAAGCAAAAAGTCAACACGGATTTCACGTTTTTAGGTGAGTGAGGAAGGCTATTTTTTTCACATCGCCACTTTTTGGCCCCCCTTGATCCTGCACTAACCCTGCTTATTTAATTAATTATCTTCAGACCATTTTTAGGTGTATACATTTTGCCCCCCTTTGAAGCGAGTGTGATGACACGTTGATTCAAAGAATAATCTCATTTTGATGATGATATTGGTTTGATAGGATGCCCCAAACATTGATTGATAAATTGCAGTATGATGATGCCCCCTCGGGAGATCAATTGAGATAATTGACCTTCAGAGTGTGTGGAGTGTTACGAAATTGATGTCTCGATTAGAAATAATCCCATTTCGGCAACTGTGTTTGATGAAAGTGCGAGTTGTACGATCACAGTGATGTGGCTCTTGATTATTGATAAAGATTGATTGATTAGATTGATAAGATCGAGATTTAGTATGGTTTAAGGAATGACACCTCTTGTATAGGACAAAGATGATCAAAACGTCTGGTTTTAGGAACGATATATCCTGTATAAGACTTGATTAGAACGTCTGGTTCCAGGAAAGATACATCCTGTATAAAACATGAGAGAATCGATTTAGATGTGAATGATTGATAGAATTGATAAGGTTGATTGAGTAAAGAACTGACTGTTTGTTGATATTAAGTTGCAGGAGGATTCAGATATGCTGATGTTGGTTCGGTTGAGGGGGTAACATAAGATTTGCGCTGGGTCGACAATATCTGGAGAGAGATGAGTCATCGGTCTGATTGTGTATACACTTATGATGATACCTTGATGATTCCTACGATATATTTAACTTTGGATAAAATGAACTTGCGGGATCCCATGCAGAAATGAAATGCAAGCTAAATGCAAATGAAATGCAAAGCTACGATCGGACCAGTCATTGGGTTATTGCATTTTTGTCAGCATTGAGCTTTTGTTTTAAGATGTGGGAAGTGAGTGCAAACATCGATGATATAATTAAATCATGATGACCTGAGCACTACTTTCCTGGATTTTGATATTGCAAGTTAGCACAAGCATCGAGGTATAACTGAACCAAGATGACCTGAGTGTTGCTTGCGCAAAACAAGCAGTATTAACCATTTCAATACGCAAATTGGAAATGTCTTCGATGATACTCTAATGGTCATGTCCTCAGACAAATTTGCACATATTAATGATTAATTTACAGACATCAGACAAGAAAAATATCATGTTCCTTCCTTGTTCCTCTAGTCAGAGACATCCTGGAGTCAATCAAAAATCATGATAGCAAAAATCAAGATAGAAAAGCTGAACAAGCATGTTAAAATCATTATCCAAAAGATATCATCCATTGAAAAGTGTGTGATGTGCTTAGACTGACATGTGATAGTTTGACGGTTGACAATTTGATCTCGTGTTCAATGTTGGATGTGTCTCAGTTTTCGCTTGATAAGAGTTGCCTGACTATTGTTCTTCTTATTTGATTAAGCTAAAAAATGATTGATAATTTTGCCCCCAGCTAGGTGCAGGATTTTGCCCCAAGCCTAGAAACAAAGCCATTATGATATACCCAATGATCCAAACCACGATGAAAAGCCACCTGGGATGCCTGTGTATTTACAAAGGCTTTACTATGGATATGAACATCGCTGATAGAAAATGAATGCAAGTGGAAGGATGCATGAACTAATAGATGGAAGAGATAGCAGACAGATAGTGCTTGTTTGCCAAGTTTTCACCAGTTGTTTTTATTGCACTTTTTCTCATATTTGATTTTTTTAATTTTTTAATTTTTTATTTTTCACTGTTTTTGGATTTTCTGCTTTTTCACTATTTTTGGATTTTCTGTTTTTTCATTGTTTTTGGATTTTCTGCTTTTTCATTGTTTTTAGATTTTTCTGCTTTTTCAGACATAAAAATTCTTCAGATGCATGCTATTGATGGGTTCCTCGAGCTGATCCTCGTCCTGTGTTTATAGATGATAGGCTCTTGACCAAAATACTATTGTGACCACAAACGGACCTAACCAGTTTGGTTCAAACTTCCCTTTCTTTTCTCGATCGACTTGGTTGTGTAGATTTTCTTTGAGTACTAGTTCCCCAACTTGAAATTTTCTCGGTTTGACCTTGTGATTATAACTGTGGCACATTCTTTGCTGATATACCTTTAAATGATCAAAGACATTTTGTTTTCATTCATGGATCAATTCTAACTCTTGCAATCTAGATACTCATTGTTCTTCATCTGGGATAAGACCTTTTAATGATACTCGTAGAGAAGGTATCTCTACTTCTATTGGTGGTATTGCTTCTGATCCATAGACAAGAGAGAAAGGTGTGGCACCTGTTGATGTGTGCATACTAGTACGGTAGACCCATAGAGTAGGGTTCAATTGAATAGGCCAATCTCTTCCAACATCATTCACGATCTTTTTGAGGATTTTCATAATGGTTTTGTTTGATGCCTCTGCTTGCCCATTCCCTTGTTGATAGTAAGGTGTTGAAAATCTATGTTGGATTTTGAATTTCTCACATAGCTCTTGGACATCCTAATTCTTGAATGGTCATCCATTATCAGTGATAATGGTCATGGGTATTCCATAGTGACAGATGATGTAGTTCAAGATAAATGCAACAATTTGTTTTCCTATGATATTGATGAGAGGTACTGCCTCAATCCATTTTGTGAAATATTTTTTAGCTACAAGGATGAATTTGTGACCATTGGATGAAGAAGGATTTATCTTTCCTACTAGATCAAGACCCCATTGGTAGAAAGTCCAAGGTGTTGTCAAAGCATGAAGTTCTTGTGCTAGTGCATGAATCAAATTTCCATGGACTTGACATTGTTTGCATGTTTTAGCTATCTGAAAAGAATCTCATTCCATAGTTGGCCAATAATAGCCCAAGCGTATGAGTTTTTTCGAAAGGGTAAGACCACTTGAATGAGTGCCACAAATGCCATTATGGACTTAATTTAAGGCCTTCTTAGATTCTTCTTGTTCGAGACATCTTAAAAGAGTACCATCCAGACCTCGTTTAAAAAGGCTATCCGCGACGAGAGTATAATGGGAGGATTGGCGAATAAAGTTTCTCTTTTGATTTTTTGATAAGTCAGGAGGTAGGGTGTTATCTTTCAGGTATGTATAAGTTTGGCCATAGCGGGAGGAATCATGCCCAACAAGGTGACATATAGTTTGGGAATCCAGCCAATTATGTGCAAGGTAAAACAACTCTTCCACCAGTAATTCGTAATGCTCTTGATTTTCCCATGTCTGAAGGAGAGAAGCAAGTGTTTCCATGGCATCTGCTACTTTGTTGTCATTCCTTGGAATCTGTTGAAAAGTTATTTCTACAAAGTATTTCTTGATATCATTAACCATCTTCTTATAAGGCATTAAATTTTCATCCTTTGTTTGATAATCATCATTGATTTGATTGATGACGAGCTGAGAGTCTCCAAAGACTTGAAGTTGTGTAATGTTCCATTCTATAGCCATTTTGATACCTGTAACCAAAGCTTCATATTCTGCTAGATTGTTGGCGCATGGAAATCTTAATTTGTATGCTTTTGGAATTGTATGACCTTGTGGTGTGAAGAATAGAATGCCTGCTCCTGATCCATGTTGTGTTCCATTAATGATTCCTGCTCCTGGACTGATATTTGGGTGATGTATTATAAGATATGGATCTAACCTTGGAATGTCTGCATATGACCAGGTAAAATTGATTTGCCATATTTTTATGAGTGCCAAATATTTTTGCCTTTCTAGTTTTGATAGAGATATTGCTGGATGCAGATTAATTGTGCCAATGGTAACTGCCTCTATTGGTTCGATCAAACTGGATGACCTTTCTTGATAGTGCTCAGGTAAAGTGTCAAATCTCCCATCTTCCGACACCTCGAGGAGGTTTTCACCATTAGATGCGTCCTTTCTTTTTACTTTTTCTCGATCTAATGTTTCCAATGAATGGTTTTCAGCATTAGACCTGATATTGTTTTCTTTATTTTCACTTTTGTGACTAGGAGATTTGGCACCCACTTGACTTGAAGATATGTTAGTGAAATCCCTGGTGAAAGTTGTTGTGGGTTCGATTGCATTAAGATATAAGGATATGGTATGATCATTAGGAAAGGTATCAATGGTGGCATGTCTTTCATTTTCTTAGGCCATAGGTTTAGGAGGGATTAAGGATAAAGGATCCTCATGTTGAATAGTTTCAAAGATATTAGGGGTCGTGATAGAGATGTCAAGGCTTTTAGTATGCATTTTCATGTCTAGAATGATACTCTCATCAGAATGACCTTTCACAAGTAGCTCCTGATTGTCCTTGATTAAGTCCAAGTCAACTAAATGTGATTCTAATTCAAGTGGGCTAGTTCCTAACGTTTGCCCTGCATACGCATGAACTATATCGACACCTACAACTTCTTCTTCCCTTTCAATTTCAACTTTCTCTTGTTTGTTTTTCTATGATAGTAAATATTCTCCATTCCCTCGATCTCTTAGTTGCATTTGTTTTTCCATGCTTGACAAAATTGATGCAAATGATTGTTCCTTGGATTGTGTGCTTGAAGATGTTGCCTCTCTATTATGAGGAACAATGACCTCTTGAGCTAGTTTTAGATTACTACAACACTGCAATGGATTTGAGTCTATTGAGATCGTAATTTCCTGCCCATTGTAGGGAAATTTTACGCACTAATGACATGTTGATGGAATAGCCTGTATGTCATGTATCCATGGTCTTCCCAAGAGTATGTTGTATGGTAAGTCCAAGTCTAGAACTTGGCATGTTGTCTCTTTCTGCAAAGGTCCCACTCTAATGGGTAGTATCACAATTCCTTTAGAGGAATTCTCTTCTTCATCATATGCTTTGAATGTGATCTTTTTCTGGGGATCAACTGCATCTTCTGAATAACCTAGAGCATGGACAAGACTTAATGAGCAGATGTTTAAGCCAACTCCCCCATCTATTATGACACATTTAACGAGCATTCTATGAATGAGGACTTCAATTTGCAAGGGAGCATTATGGGGATGTTGCAAGGAATTAATGCTTAGATATGAAAGAGATGGGCTTTGATTAGGATCCTCTAAAATAGGTTTGATGACCATTATGGATATCCCTTGGGGAACTTCATCCTTGGGTGTATTGTTTGGTGAGGATGCTATGGAAGGTTCTTGCAAGTTTTTAAGAGGTGTAGGAATAGATGCCTTTGGTGAATCAATTTTCTTATTGGGGGATGAGCCATTGCTAGAGATAGGTGCGCGATTTTGATCTTCCTTAGCAAAATCCTTTAGGGATCTCTTTAAGAGTTGCATAAAAGAGCCACCTTTCTTTGGAGATGTATTTGAATCTTTGTGAGGTTTTAACACAGTTAGATTTTTATTTTGGACTTGTTTGATTTCTCTGATATGTTGACATGTTATGTCTTCTTCTTGTATTTTTCTTTGGTATTCCATGTTTCTATGATCTTCAACTATTCCAAATGTTTTTGTTTCCATTGCAAGGATTCGATTGTCTAAAAGTTGTTCCAATAAGTGATCAACCATTAATGTAAATGTGATAGAGTGATATGACACAAAAAGATGATTCAAGCGTTTAAAAGTTTGCAAGTTTTTCGATCTTCAATTTTGGAGTGCAATGATGATGATTTTGATAAAAACCAAGTCCAATAGGAATGATATATACTACGATGTGGGACAAGGTTATCCTGACCAAATGTTGTAGTTTCGTGATAGAGGATGATAGATCCTGATGAGAAATTATGTTTTGAGTGATCAGTTTATCAAATAGGGTGATAATGCACTTTGAGATGTTTAGATCTTGAACTTGTTGAAGGCGAATACTTGAAAATATTGAGGTGTCTATTTCTAGAATTTGATTTGACAGATGATAACTTGACCAAGAGAACCAAGGAGACAATCTAAGCATAGAATGACAAATAATAGGTGTTTATGCTCACTGTAAATTGACCAAGCAAATATGATAGATCTGAAAAAGACATGCAAGAAGACAGCTCTGGATAGATAGAGACATAAATTCGTACGACACCTTATACATTCTTGAATGACAATTTAGACAAGCTCATACAACAAAATAGAAATATCACATGACAAAAGGCACAAACTCGTATGAGCTTTCTCACAGAACCAGACGACAAAATATGACACAAAATTCTCTGCCAAACTGACTTGTACGATAGTTCACACTGGACCAGACGATAAAAGATGACATAAAATTCTCTGCTAAGATGACTCGTATGACAATTCCCACTGGACCAAATGATAAACTAGATGCTTCATAAGACAAACTAACAAACTCGTATGACTGAGGACATAACAAAGACAAAATTTTTGTTTGGACAGATTTTTGATCAATGAAGTTTGATGTTTTGCTTTTGTTTTCCAGTTTTTAATTTCTGTTTTAGGGACGAAAACATAGCATACACGCAATATGATAAGTGATCTCAAGCACAACATGCTAAATCCTAAGAAAGTTGGCTGAGAGAGAAAACCTTTGCTTGCAAACTTAGGTACACACCCAATAGATAATTAGAATATGACCACTGAGTCTCACACAATGGATTCTCAATGCCGTATTATCCAACTCCAAACACTAATGGGGGCACAATATGACAAGTGTCTTGGGAGAGTTACTATCTCTCTTGCACATAGACTATCCCGCTTTCGGAGGTGAATCGAGTAGCTTCTAACTTTAATCGGAACTAGTAAGGGATCCGTTCGGCGCGTCGGGGTATAAACTCAATTAAGAGGTCTCCCATCCTTGAAAACCAAGGTTTATATACCCGAAGGTACAAAGGAGAGATATTCCCGAGCACTGTCGTCGACTTTATTTTCATCAAATCATGTTTATTTTATAGTGGGTTGGAGTACTTGGCATTAGCCATTCCCACTTGGGTCATTCCCCTCTCACCGGCCTTAATGGCTTTGGCCTTATAGGCTCCTCGGGAGGGCAGGCCCGCTAAAGATATGCACTACTAAAAGGAAAAGATGAGTCTAGCTTTCTGATCACCTAAGAAAGGTGAGAGCATAATCCCCTATCATCAAAACACATAAGACATGTTTGTTCATTTTCATTAGAAAAATAAGTGTGCCTAGAAAACTTAAAGAAGACACAAAGTTTGGTTGAGTCCTACTAGGCAACCTGCAAAACATATACATTAGTAGTCATGATGTGTTTTAATGAAATGAAGCTTTGACAAGCGTAATCTTTGACAATCATCCTGCAAAAACCAGTTAGGCTGTCGAAAAACTCACAAACAGACCAAGGTTAGCATTAGTAATAATCAAACCGAAGCATGCAAACCCTAAAATGTAATCTGTTTTGAAAACATGGAAGCAAAAATTTGTACGACAATTCTCACCTTCTCATACGAGGGCACAAAGGAGCTCATACGAAACAGAAAGGGAATTTCAAACTCGGCCAGAAACCAGCTAGATTGAAAATTTGATGATGTTAAGAGGCTAAAAATGATATTTTCGACCCCATGGTGGGCGCCAAAATGTCGTGCTTGTGAAGTGTGATACCTGCAGCTCCAACACAAACACTCAATAGATCATTTCAAGCATGGTTAGAAAATTGAAATCAAATGAAAGATAAACCATGACAAAGCGACCTATCGCCTCCTAAGAGATGAGAGTATGGATTTGCTCTCAGACCTGGATAAGAAATCCCAGTGACTTGACTACACCTAGACGGGAGATTCGAAATGATGATGATATGTAAGCTAGATGAGATTGATTATATTAGATTGATCCAAGAGTCTAATTAAGCTAATGATATGCATGATTAAGCTATGATGATGATGCAATTAAGCTAGAAAATGATTGATTAAGCTACATGATTCAACAATTATGCTAAAAAATGATCAAATTAAGCTAATGCAATTGCCTATAACAATGCTCAAAATGATATGCCTATAGTAACAATGCTTAAATTGATAATGAGATGGGATCCTTTGTGCTCCAAAATGGGAGATATTTATAGGATTTCCAAGGCCAGGGGTGAGGTGGTAGGAATCAACGGTCAAGATTGAGTTTGAAGATATTAAGGGTGAAATTGGAGGAGGTTGGGGAAGAGGTTCGAGGGAGGGACACTTGTCATCTCTGTGGTGACAAGTGTCAAGGAGCCTTGCTTATAAGAGAGCAAGTGTCCAAGAGAGGAGACATGTGGCCAAAGTGCCACGTGTCTCAAGAGGAGAATATCCACACCATAGGAGGTTAGGATAAGGAGGTTAGAATGTGCAAGATAGGATAGGGCTAGGCAAACCGAAGGTTAGGTGTAATGGGTTAGGTTAGAGAGATAGTTAGGTTAGGAGGCATGTGGGTAATTTGAATTTAAAAATTCAAATAATAGGAAAAGACTAATTAATTTTCAACAACTCATAAATTGATCTGTTTTAATTAATTAGAGGATTAGAAGAATTGATTGAAATGGGGGGGAAGATTAATTAATTTGAATTAATTAATCAAAGGGGACCATTGAAATAAACCTAGTAGATAAATCCTTAGATTTATTAATAAGTAGATGAAATGGAGAATTTAATCAAATTGCTAATGAATTCAATTAAATTAGAAAGGAGGATTAATTAAATAATTGCTTATTTAATCAGACCATTTTTAGGTGTATATAGTAGGCACCAACCCCTAAGTTTGTTTGTGAGCACCAACCCACTGGAAGCACCAACTCCCAAATATGATTTTGTGAGCACCAACTCCCAAATCTGAATTTTGTGAGCACCAACTCACTGGAAGCACCAAATCCCACTTCAGAATTAATGAGTACCAACCCACTTCATATAAATATGAATTTCCACCTTTACAATGTTGTTGTACCAACTGATGATAGATATTATTTTCTTCCACAAACTCTTTCTTCAGCCCTTTGATATGGTGACTTTGAATCTGCCACAAATCTGATAACAATCTCCTCATAAAATTTTACTTCATGATACTGCTTCAAAGTGTCATTATCTCTATCTTAAAGTGTTTAAAAACTCTTCATATATATCTCTATATATTCTTTTATTTCCTCGCATTCACATAACTCTAAAAGCTCTTTATTTTCGGTATTGTAAACTCAGCATAACTTCCCTTAGTATTTTCACAGTGATATAATTTTAGACCTATTATCCACCTCTACATTCAGAATTTTAATATCAGCATGATATATTCAATACAATTATTTTTCTTCTTCATAAGATTATTGCACCATTATATAATCCTTACATCGTCTGAAATATATTTTCTGAGTCACTGCACTTTTATATTCTTCTATGATTTTCAGAATTATTTTATTCTTTTATTTTAACTCATACTTCATTATACACTATTTATTCCTGACTAGAATTCATGTATTGATTAAATCAAAAATTCACACGTATTCGTTCCACACTCTCTCAATTTTTTCACACCTATTTAATATGGCATATATATCTTTTGTTATGCCTTTTCACAAAGGGATGTGTTCCTTGATTATAACTGTTTACAATGCAAAGTCACTTCTCTTAGATTTCGTTTTAACATGGACAACTCTTATCACACCTTTTCATAGTGTGTATTCCATCTTTTCTTCTTATGTCACCATCTCTTGGTCATACTAAACAAAGCCCTTTGATTATTCGATGATGCACACTCTTAAATCTTTGGGCTGTGCAAATTGTTGTTATTGTCTCTGTTTGGAATTGCTGCACAATCAAGAATATATGATTTATGTTCTTTAAATACAACAGTGGTGATGTTGCTTTCATTAATCGAAATAGATATGATATTCAATACCAATCGTTCCTCATCTTGGAGAATCAACAAACTTGTTATATAGATATATTTTCTGTGTGTTATTTCTTCTTCTTCTTCTTCTTCTTCTTATAATCCCTCTTCGAAATAATTTATTATCTGTCAAGTCCTCCTTTTATCTCTCATACAAAATCGATCTGCCTTATAAATGACATCTTTCTTAATCAACGTAATCATTGAATAATGATCTTGGTCGCTATTTTCATGAGGTTTCTGCTCTGTTGATCTGTATGTTCTTATTTATGTATTAATTATGTACCATCGAATGGTAGCTTTCTGCATAATATACCCTCTGTGTATTTGTGTATATGTATGCACCTGTATGTTGTAGATGAATTTCAGATAGTCATCAATATGTTGTATGTGTAAAAGATAGAAGATAAACAAATACAGTTTGCAGAAATAAAAAAGATGAAAAATAGAGCACAAAGACTAAACATCAGATTTTATCATGGTTCGGCAAACTTAGCCTACATCCACACTGAGAGTAGAGGTTTTTTATTATATCAACAAATTACATATTACAATGATACAACAATAGCTTTAAATAAGCTTCCAACTACACCGAAAACTGAAGAGACACAGTTTTGGAGGGAAGGCAATGATGTCCGTTGGTCTTCATCTTAACAATCTCCCACCTGGTAGCCAATGGATGCTGCTATTGATCAGTCATTCCGCTGCTCTTCCTGCTGATTTACTTCTTCTTTACGAGCCCAAGAGAAGTCCTTGCACTTTTGAACTTCTCCTTGGACACACTTTTAGTAAAGATATCTGCCGGGTTGACATTTGTGTCAATTTTAACAACCTTCAACTTGCCTTCTTCAACCATATGACGAACAAAATGAGCATGCACATCAATATGTTTAGAATGTCGCTGAGAGGAATGGTCATGAACCATAAAAATGGCGCTGCGACTATCACAAAACATAACATAATTGCTTTGTTGGTACTTCATTTCACCAAACAATGATTGCAACTAGATCATTTCTCTTGCACCTTCAAAAAGAGCCAAATACTCAGCCTCTGCAGAAGAAAGGGCAATAGAACGTTGCAGCCTAGAGGCCCAACTAATGGCAGCTCCAGCAAACATGAAGACATAACCAGTACTAGACCTCCATTTGTCTAAATCTCCAGCAAGATCCAAATCCGTGAAACCTTGTAACTGAACATTGTTGCCACCAAAGCATAATGCATAATCTGAAGTTCCTTTTAGGTACCTCAATATCCACTTAACCACTTCCCAATGAATCTTCCCAGGATTGCTCATGAATCTACTCACAACTCCCCCCGCTAGTGAAATCGATCCCTTTTTCTTGAGCATAACCCTTTACCACCAATCTGGCTTTGTAACGCTTCCTACCTTCGCCTTCTTCTTTCAATTTATATACCCACTTGTTCTTAAGTGGTTTTTGATTTGGTGGAAGGACAACCAAATCCCATGTGTTAGTAGCTTCAATTGAACTCATTTCTTCTTGCATAGCACCCTGCCATTTATTCCAATTTTTATCCTTCATAGCTACTTGAAAATTTGAAGGTTTTGTATATTCAGAGAGCAATAAAGTGGGCTCTACCTCTTCAGCAAAGAGAAGTTCATAATCAGATAATTTGGATAGAATATTTCTCTGTCTACTTGATCTTCTGACATTCCCTAAATCAATTTTAACATCAGCTAGGTCTTTTTCTCTTATATCCCCATCACTATGTTCTTGGTCTTTTTTAGATGGTGAATGCCTTTTATCAACACCTTTCTGCACCCTGATGTTTTCATCATCATGACCATTATCACCACTACTTTTGTGCATATGTTGGTCAATACTGCAAATTGGAGAGTCAACAGATGGCTGCATACCAAGCTGTGAGTCACAGACAGGGGAATAACTTGTAGGTTGCGTATTGAACAAAGACTGTTGCTGCACTAAAGACATACCATCATGCCACCGTGTAGTATCCAAACCTGCTGAAGTGTTATGAACAGCAAAATTATTTCGAATAGAATAATTATTTCGAATATAATTACCATTATTACATAAATCAGGCAAATGTATGTATTCATTTTTTGAATTGTCATGTTTCTCCAATCTTGGAAATACTGTCTCATTAAAGACAACATCTCTGCTACAAATTATTTTCTTTCCAATGGGACCGCAAAGTCTAAAACCAAATTGATCTTTGCCATAGCCTACGAAGATGCCTCACTGTGACTTAAAAATCTAGCTTTGTCCTCTTTTCTTTAGGGACATGAACATAGGCTTCACATCCAAAAACTCGGATGTGTGAATATGAAATCCATTTTCCTAACCATTCCTCTTTTGGAATACCAAAATTCAACCGTGACGAAGGACTCCAGTTGATTAGATACACAGCTGTATTACAAGCCTTAGCCCAAAACTCCTTGCTTAAACTAGCATTTGAGAGCATGCACCGTGCTTTCTCAAGGATAGTTCGGTTGAGCCTTTCCGCTGCCCCATTCTCTTTAGGGGTGAATGGAACAATTTTAATTCTTCTAATGCCATGATCTGCACAAAGGTTATCAAACTCCAAGGAACAAAATTCACCTCCATTATCCATTTTTAAACACTTTATTTTGTGACCACTTTGGTTTTCAACAAGTGCTTTGAAAATTTTGAATTTTGAAAACACTTCCAATTTACCGGACATCATATAAATCCAAACTTTTCTAGTACAATCATCTAGGAAAGTAACAAAATAGTTTGCACCTCCATAGGTCCGAAGACATCCGCGTGCACCAATTCCAGCAGTGTTGTCTTCATGTCGTGTCCATTCTTCAAGAAGCTGACCCGTCTTTTCTTCCCATGAAGAGAATGTTCACAAAACTCTAAATTTGCTGATTGTAGACCCGGAAGTTGGTCACGGTTGAGCATCACCTCAAGGCCTTTCTTGCTCATGTGACCTAACCGTTGATGCCAAAGGGGTACATCGCTTCCTACAAGTGTCATAGCAGCTCCCACCTCATCAATGGTTTTCACAATGTAGAGATTACCCATCTTGTCTCCTTTTGCAATAGCTAAGGAAGCCGTGGCTATTTTCCATGTGTCTGTGAGTTCAGTTTTAAAGCCTTGTGTATATAATTGGCTGACTGAAATCAGATTTCTCTTTAATTGAGGAACATGTCTAACATCTTTGAGCAATAATTTGGCTCCTCCATCTAGATGCAAGACAACATCACCTTTCCCAATGATTTTACAAGCTTTGTTGTCACCCAAGTATACTTCTCCAAAATCGCCTTCTTGATAATTTGTGAATGCATCCGTGAGAGAGGAAGCATGAAAAGAGGTGCCGGAATCAATTACCCATGAATCAGATTTTGTATCAGTTGTAGCTACCCATCATCTTTATCATGGACTATGCTTGCTTCACTATCCAATACTTTGTCTTGTGCCTTCTTGTACTTTCTACAATCTTTCTTGACATGACCAGCCTTCCCACAAAACCAACAACCGCCTTCTCTTCCTCTAGACTATGATCTTCTAGCTAATTTGGACCTCCGATAGTTATTATTTCTACCTCTATATTGGCTTCTTCCTCTATTTTCGGTGCTCACCATTATGAGAGCATCACCGAATGAGGGCTCATCATTCTTCCTCCTTAAATCTTCAAAGAGAAGAGTGGCTGAAACTTCATCAAAGGCCAACTTCTTGGAACTTGATGTCGTAGTGCTTATGGCTATCACAACTCCATCCCAGCTATTTGGTAGAGAGCATAAGAGAAGAACAACTTTATTTTCATTGTCTTGAGTCATTCCAACCGAATTCGCTTGGCTGATCAAAGTGTTGAATTCATTAATATGGTTCACCATTGCGCAACCTTCCTTCATCTTGAGTTTATAAAGTTTCTTCATGATGAAGACTTTATTTGTAGTAGACGCCACAACATATGTTTTTATCAATTTATCCCAAACTTCTTTTGTAGTATTCTCCTCTGCAACATTGAACAAAACATTTTCATTCAGCGAAAGAAAAATTGTTGCCTTGGCTTTTTCATCAAGAGTCTTCCAATCTTCGTCTTTCATAGTAGAAGGCTTCTTTGATTTTCCTTCGAGCGCAAGTTTAAGGTCTTGCTTGATCAGCAAAGATTGCATCTGAATCTTCCATATCCCGAAATTCTTTCTGGAAAATTTCTGCACCTTCAAATCCTCCATCTTCAGGAAATTCAATTACCAAATTTCCAAACAGCTGTGCACCTAGCTCTGATACCAATTGTAAAAGATAGAAGATAAACAAATATAGTTTGCAGAAATAAAAAGGATGAAAAATAGAGCACAAAGGCTAAACACCAGATTTTATCGTGGTTCGACAAACTTAGCCTACATCCACACTGAGAGCAGAGGTCTTTTATTATATCAATAAATTACATATTACAATGATACAACAGTAGCTTTAAATAAGCTTCCAACTACACCGGAAACTAAAGAGACACAGTTTTGGAGGGAAGGAAATGATGTCCGTTGGTCTTCATCTTAACAGTATGTGTATTCACTTTAGTCATATATCTATATGCTGCTGTATATAAATATATATGTATTCTGTAGCCATCTGTTGCTATAGTCATGTCTTGTTGTGTATGTACAGTATTATATATCAGAATATATAGTATATATATATATTATAATATACAGTATATATTCTCAGTCACTGTACTCTATAGCTGAGAATATATATATATATATATATATATATATATCAGTTTGTTGCTTAGTGGTTCATTGTCTTTGTAAACAATCCGCTGTATACCCTCATCTTGTATATGGAGTCCATCTTCAATACTGATCACTAATCGGATCATGGAGATGCCTTCAATTCTGATCATTAATGGTTTCATGTAGACAACTATCCAATTCCTTAATCATCGCCTTTGACATTGATTATTGTCTTCTTGCATCTTTGACATCAATGACAATATTTCCATCAATCTCAAAATTTGATTTGATTACAATAGAATATATCCAAGGTATCTTTATATTACACATGAGACAAAAAATATTTGCACTTTTGGGAGGGAGATGCAAATATAACTGAATTCTTGTTGGAAGATGTTGATTTGGCTTGTCATTGTAGCATGCTTAGGTGTTGCATCTTTTATTACTTTGTCGATAACCAAATTTATTGTTGTTGATGTGGATTGGGCTGAAGTGGAAATTGCATGAGACTGAAACAAAGAAAAAACAAGTGACACATAATAATTGGCCTTATGAAATGACCAAGGCACTAAAATTTGGTTGATTGATGGATCTACATTTCAGTGAACGAACTAGCTCCCATGAATCTATGTGAGGCACCCATGAGAAGTTGACTTGGAAAGGTCCTCATATATATAGCTTTGTTGTACCTAAAATGTAGTTTTTCCCTTCTTCCATTGTGTCTTTCTTTCATTCCTCTTCAATAGTGTAGTATGTCTAGTGCCATTGTTCTCTTTGGAAATTTGATTTCGATTTGAATTCTTGTATTTCTTGTACCCTATTTGGGGTTTTCTTGCCTTATTTATCTATGAATTTCTTACCTCTGCAATGAATTTCCCATATATGATGTTAGTTGCAATAATTTTATCAATGACAGTATGATACATAGACACATGAAACTAGTCACCATCATCAATCTTTTGGAGGGCTATCTGAGTCATTTCATCAAACTCTTTTTTCCAAATCTCAAGATCTTTGATCTCTCCACCTTTATCCAATAATTATAGAATAGTCTAATGCTAGAGCACATGGAATGAATCAACTTTGTCCTTAAACACTTGCTCCTTTATTTCTAGATACTGAATTTCCTTCACCAACATATTGAACATTTTACTAGTTGCCAAGATTATTACAGGAGTTGTTGGTAAATTTCGTGTGACCATGCTTAAGTCTTCGAGAACACTAACCTAAGGCTTCTACATGCCATAGAAGGGACTCAATATTTCCAAAAACCTCTTGCACTGTTGCACACCCTATGAAATAATATAATAGGAATTATAAACTTCATCCAATTTATTCAAAATTTCTTTTAACAAATGCACAATTGTTATCCTCATTACATCTAGAGATCTATCCTTTGCCATTGTTTTTGGATAGACTAATAGTAGCTCATCTTTTCTCTTCAACTCCTACTTAATAACTCTCAATTTTTCTTTTATATTTTCAAACTCGTATGAGGAAGAAGGAACATCATCCCTTGTTGAGGAATAAGGATGATCCTCAATTATTGTATCCTGTGGTAGAGGGGGAAGTGCTTTGATTCCTAGGGCATTTCTCATTCTGGAATTTTCCTTGAAAAATTTATTATATGCTTCATTAATCTCACTATTTCTGTCACCAGTCTCTACAATAGTTTTTTCTATTTCTCTACTAAATCTCTAGCAAACATAACTGAGTGCATGGTGATTGTAGATGCTTCTACAACAATAGTGTTCTTCAATATTATGATAACACCACCATCACCTGTTGTCTCTTCTACCCCAATAAGAAATTATGGCTTTCTTGTTCCAGGGGTATTAGCCCATTGAGATAATGGTTTTAGAGTTGGATGGTATCCAGTTCCATTAACACCCCTTTCATTATTAAATTTTGCAACAAATAAGGGATCTTGTTGATGTCTTATTTGATCTAGCAGAAAGATCAAATTCCAAGATGGAATCAATAACATGTCATTCTCCTTTACCATCTTCCCGACTATGATCAAGTTTCAAATCATCAATAGTTACCAATTTATTTTGATCTATGTCTTGTTTCTGTCCCTTCATCTTCAACCAAAAGCCCTTGAATTTTGGAGTTTGGATGAACTCATCATTTGATTAAAATTTAGCAGAGACTATTGACCACTCATCATCCATATAATTAAAGGAATAGGGACACCCACATTTATTCTTTTATGTGGCTCTTTGTCTAGAATAATTTCCCTTGGAGGAGACTTTAGAGCATGTTCTACCTCTTCCTTAGTGGATAAACCTTGCAGTGTATGAGCAAATTCTTCAGAGTCACCAATCTATTTTGATACTTCATAGAACACAATTGATGCAACTAATATTTGTTGTGGTAGCTCTTGTATTGTTGTCTCATCAGGAAACACACACTCTCTTCACTTACACATCGGCTCTTTTAACCTTGGTGGTGTGTACATTGAAAGCTCTTTTTTGTGAGAAGGTAAATTTGGAGGCTCTTGTTCAATCCCATGTGGCATATTTTCTGATACTTCTTCAAGCACTGGTGTTTTTACAAGAGGCTTTTCTTCCACAATTGGTCTCTTTCCTTTTGATGTAGCACTTCCAGTGTATATTCTCTCAAAATTTCTAATCATGAGCTCAATCCTTTTAACCTCATTCTTCTCCAGAGGATAAAAGCCTAAAAATCTTGGGTCCCACTTCTTTCTCTCTATTTCAACGTTAAACTGAATGACCCATTTTTTCCTTCTTTGTACAAATTCTCCTAAATTGTAACAATTTCTTATTACATTTTTAGAATAACACAATTTATGGAGATAAGATCCCTTGTTCAAATGTATTTTTTTAACCAATTCATAAATACTTCAGGATCATCATTTCTCCTTTGTCCAAGTTTCAAAGAATATCTGGTGTTAATATGGTTCTACAACTCTTCTAGGGTATCAACACCAATAGAGAAGTCATAGTATCTTACACACCAAGGAAAAAAATACCTTTCCTCTACTTTTCATGTAGGCCTTTCTCTCCACATAAATTACCACTTAAATTTTATAAAAACCAATCTGGGAGACACATATACAAGCAATTGATGTGGTGCTTGTGGGAAGCCACATATCCTAATAAGGGTATAATCTGAAAAGAAGAAGACCAGTCACCATGGTTGTACTCGTCGGCTTCATGAATCCTTTCTACTTTAGGTCTCATTAGTTGCATAATTCTTTTAGGCAGCCTGTCTAAAACAAAAGTGCACCATCTGACCACCTTGACAAAGAAGCATTCATGAAAATTTGTAAAGTCACCGGTTTCAAGCTGATTCCCCCATATATAGAACCATATTTATATAGGAAACTTCTTTCCCTCATTATCAAAGAATTTCAGCTTTATTTTATCATCCCATTCATATTTATGTTGATACATGATTAAATGGCACAAGAGGGAGTAGTACTTGAAAACAACTATTCCACCATGCTCTCTCACCTTAATTGGTCCTTGGTAAATCTCCTCCTCAATATATGAAGAAAAATCATATTCAAGGTTGACATATTTGTGTTGGATCCTCATGGCCATCATCATCATTGCGATTGGCACGATATTTTTCAGGATCCTTTCCCAAAACTTGACATAAGGCATGATAGCATGTTTTCACAATATAGTTTTCAAACTTTGTAAGCAGGAAGAGATCCTTCTATGAATCAAATATAACTTCCCTCCTATTGTACCAATTCATCCTGAAGACGGGCACTTCATTTGCCTTGAGTGTTCATTTTTGCCTCTCATAATTCCCTTTAAACTTATGCAAGTTTATCTTAGTTAAAGCTTGAATACTCAAACCAAAATATTCAATAATTTCCATTCTACATACATCAACCAAAATTGTGCCATCATTATTTTTGACAATTTAAGTTGCATAATCATATCTCCTAGCCAGACACCTAATAAAAATTGGTTCTATAAATACGTCAGGCACAATCAATATTTCCAAGTCAAGAGACCAAGGATTAGATAAAGGAATGGGTTCATTTTTTCTTTGGTAAAAATAAAGCAGGAGATCCCTAGAGATAGGAAGGTTAATATTTCTGTAGGCATGTAAAATTGATTAAATTAATATTTAATTAATTAAACCTTTATCCCTTGATTAATTTAATTAATCATGTTCGCCTATTATTCCCCTAAATTAATTAAACTATATTTAATTAATTTCCCCCTTCCACATATATAATTAATTTATTAATTATACATGCCTCTTTTATCCTAAAGTTGATTTATTTCAATAAATCAAGCTCGCCTTTAAGGAATATTCCAACTTTATTCTTAATCCAAATTAGCTAAATTAACTTGTAATAATTAAGATAATTATATCATTTAATCCCTCTATTAAACTAATTAAACTAAGGCCTAACCCCTGTTAGTATTTATTCAAATTAAAAATACTACACATCTACCCAAAACCCACATGTGACTCCACATGTGAACCCCTCTTGAAGGACTTGCATGCACAAGTCACTTCAACATCTCCACATCACCTTTGACCAAGGGGTACTCACACATGTGTGAGAATTTCTCTTCCCCATAGAGCCACCCTACACTTTCCTCTTTTAGCCCATATGTCATAAACCCCCTTTTCCTAGCCCCTACCCCTTTCCACAAGTATTTCACTTGTCAACTCTTTGGACTTCCCAAGGGTGCTCACACATGTGTGAGCACATATTCCCCTTTTCCATAGGATATTTTTTCTTCCCAAGATGTGCTCACACATGTGGGACCACACTTATCCTTCCCCTTGTGAGCCTTCAGATATGGGACCACATTTCCTTTCAATCTGAGCCATTCATCCCACTTTTGATCTTGACCATCCATTCCTAAGCCCCAAACTCAATAAATTGAGCCCCTATCTCTTATCAATTCATCCACTTTTCATCATAGCCTTATGCTGCCATTTTGGTTGCATAATCCATTATCATAGCACCATCATGTTGCCCTTTTTGATCCATTTCCACATCAATGTCTATCTATCTTATGTTATGAAATTGTGAAGAGCAATCCACATTCAACTCCATTAATCTCTCCAAACCTTCATTTGTCAATCTTGAAGCATCAAGATCGTGAAGAGCAGGAGGACAAGGAAGAATCAAGCGTTAATGAGGGCGTCATAAGGGAAGTTACCTTATGTTTAATCATTCACGTTTTCATTATGCTTAAATCTTTCTTGATATCTCATTAAAAATGGTTTTTGAATAGATTTATAACTAATCATACTAACTATTTAAGGGTGAGACATTTTGGCACGCCTATTTCATCACATATCTTGCTATTGTCAAGCTATTGGTATTATTCTTACACATATTTGCCTTCATGTCTACTAGTGTACTTACAACTACAAATGCTTGACAAGAATGCCTCTATCCTTTATGGTTTGAGGGATGTTCATACTCTGTTCCCGAACATCCACATTGACACAGGCTACATGGTTGCTAGCAAAGGTCGTGGGCTTTAATTTTTCCACCTTCCAAGTGCATTTTATTGAATATTCCTAAAATTTGCACCTTGCATTTGCTTGAATATTCCTAAAATTTGTACCTTGCATTTGCTTGAATGTGTTTGAACCCTTTTCAACAAATCCATTTAATGCACATTTTGCAGTCAATGCATTCCATGCAATACCATCTCAGCGTTCATGAATATTATATTGCACATTAAAATTGGTGATTATTTTGGCACATTCCATTGGCACTCTTTACATTCCATGTGCTAACATCTTTTTTAGACATTTTGTCTACCTCTAAATATTTTGCAGGGCTTCCAATTCAATATAGGTGGGGAAGACACTACATCGAGCCCCTCTCCTCCTCACCGAGCGAGAATCAACCCCTGGTCATATGGGAGACTAGGGGATCCTCTAAATAGGCACCTGCCACTTTCCAGCCAGCTTCTGGTCATATGGAGGCATAATTTTGGCACTAAGGGGCTTAAGCTTAGCCCTCTCTCCTATTTGCACATCCATAAAATAGCAGTTTTACAAGAATCGGGTGTAACTTTTCTCTCATAGGTCAGATTTTTTATTTTCAAAAGGCATTGGAAAGCTAACTTGAAGCTCTACAATGGGGTATAAACCATTTTTTTCAGATCTCTCTTCAAAAATTAGGTGCACACATCCAAAGTCACCCTTTCCTTTGAAACTTCAAATGCTCATAACTTTGTCATATGATATCATTTTTTAGAACTTTTTTTTTCAAATTTATTAGAAAATCGTAAGGAATCCATTTTTTAAAGTATCTTTTTCTTTAGATAATATTTTTTGTGTGTTTTGCTCATATTTTCAAAATGGGCTTAAAATGAACTCTTCACATTTGGATTTGGATCTAAAATAAACAAGTGTTTTTTGAACCCCAAGACTCACTTATGTATGCTCTCCTCTCGCGTCCTAGTGGCGAACATGAGTGAACCAGAAATAAGTGGTCTTGTTTTCTTTTTTAGGAGGCCTTCTTGGGGGTTTGATCACCTCAAGGGATGACCTCAACTCTTATGTTCCGATGGAGTATAAAAAGCGGGAGGTGAATCTAAAGACACTCCTCTTGGAAGTGGAATCTTGTCAATCTTGGCTAAGCCCCAAATAACTTTATACCTTTGGGAAGTGAAGGTGGAGATTGGGTTACCATCTCCTCCTGGCTATTTGACATTATTCTCTTTCATCTATGGATTTGGGCCTCACATACCTTGCGTATATAGAGGACACCCCTTAGTTGATCTTGTGAAGCCTAGTTAAGACTTTTTGTCCATATTTCCGTATGGTACCTTGAGCATACAAGGATTGATAATATCACTTGTGTAGACTTGTTGGTGTGTCTTATGTGTTTGAATGTTTAGATCACCTTCCCCACTTGAAACCAAAAGGGGACACATCATCCAAATTGAGCCATAGGATTTTTTATTTTGTATCAATTCATTGTGTGTTTTCATATTAAGTTAAAAAATCCAAAAAAAATCATAAAACCCCCAAAAAATAAAAAATCATAAAACTCAAAATTCCAAAAAAATCAAAAAATCAAAAATTCAAAAAAAACTCAAAACATTTCAAAAGCCAAAAAAAGTTCTTTATTTATGTCTATGTGTCCTCCAAGTCAATATTTCCACATCATCTCCAAGTCAAATCTTCCATCTATCAACCTCCTAATCATTCCTCTCCATCTTAATCACTTCATTACTAATCATCACAACTATAATCTCCTAATCAATCCTAATCATTCTTCCAATCATAATCATTCCTAGTCCATCTCGAATCCATTCATAATATTCCATTTAGGAACCTGATCCTCATCAATTTTCTTAATCCACTCAAGGTCCTAATTCTTATCCTAATCATCCTCTATAATCCACATCAAAATTCACTTCTTTTAATCCAATTTCATCATTCATCCTTAATCACCATCCTTCATCATCATCATTATCATCATCATCTTAATCCAATCCCCTTGTCAACCGAATACCATTCTAACCAAACCTTCAATCCATGATCCTTATTTAAAAATCACATCCAACATCTATCATCCCTCACATTCCAAATCTCATCCATCTTCCAAATCAAAATCCAAGTCTCTCAACCAACCTTTCTCCCATCATATTCTTCTAATCTAAACCCCATCTAAAACCATCCCTAAGAATCCATCCGCCATCTTCCAAATTTCATCCATACTTGATCCCAATCCTCATCAAAGAGTTCATCTAAACCAAATCCAAAACCCACATTCAAACATCATGGGTTGGTTCGAAGAAATGGTTATGGAAGTTCAAGGATTACCCTATCAACTGTGCCCATCCAACTCATGCATGTCTCAATGCTATCCAACTTCCACCTATTCATGTCTCCCACCCCAGCCCACTTACCAAGTCAATCCCATAACCCCCACTCCATCTACCATATCTTCATCCATTCCATCTCACCAAATTATATTCAATCACAATGACCCATCTCATATTCATTATTCTTCCTCTACCTTTGACAAGGGAAATCCATCTTATTCCCCATCCATGTCTTCATATTATCCCTCATCCACATACCCCTCCGATCTAATATGTATGTCCTCATCTTCCCTCCATCTACATTCCAATCCCCATCTTTTTATAAAACCTCCATCATATCCACTCACCATCCAAATCCTTTACACCATAGTTCTCCCAACCATAATCTTAATTCCCCGATCCATAATCCCAATCTTCCATCTAATCCCAAACATTCACATAATCCAAATCCTCCAAAATCCACATCATCCCCATCCTCCAAGTCCTTTCTCTGTAAGTTTATCCAAGAAATACTAGCAAGGGAGACTAAATCCCCACCTCAAACAAAAGTTTCCCAATCTCCCCAAGTCATACATCCACCTCCATCCCCTCCAAATCAAGACAAACCTCTGTCCCCTAATCTTCATGATACTACCATCCCTCCATCTACCCAAGTTGAAGAATCCACCTCCTCCATCACAACATCCAACCAACCCCCAACATGTGATGAGATTGGTCCATAGCATGCTTGCATAGATTCCTCTCCACTTCAAGATCAAACCATCCCTCCATCTCATGATGCCACTCCATCTCAAAATTCAAGTCTACCCTCTTCTCCATCCCAAAATCCAATTATCTCTCCTCCTCCTCATGATGCCCTTACAAGTCAAGATCAAATTATTCCTTCCTCTCCATGTCATGATCCCAATCCATCTCATGATCCTAACATTCCTCCTAATCCCACACATGATCCTCATCCTCCACATGATCTTAATCCCCCACATGATCCTAATTCCCCACAAGATTCTGGTCCTACACAAGATCCCATCACCTCTATCCAGGCTATCCATTAATCCCATACCTATCAACTTGGCTCTTCCACCTTCATCCATTATGGTTTCCTCCAAGAGCTTACAATTCCTTCCACCTCGCATCCCCCTCAAAATGGACTTGCATCTTGTTTCCAAAAAAATAAGTATCCTATTGAAAAAAGAATTTGTGAAAAATGAATTATCAAGGCAAAGGGTTAGGCCTCCATGAACAAGGCATATTAGAAACCCTTCAAGTCAAAGAAAATGAAAGTTCATATGGCCTTGGATAAAAATCTCATGTTCAAGATGTTGGTATGTCTTTTGTTCCTCCTAAATCAAATATCCTTTCATATAAATCAAAACCACACCATCTCCCATCTTCCACAACCATTTTGAGCCCTTATGTCCAAAAGTATATTCCTTCCTCATCCGTTTTGGGTCCTTATGTTCCAAAGTTGAACCCTTAACCATTTCCATCCATATTGGGTCCTTACATCCCTCCATGCACTACACTATCACCTCAAATCCTTAAGAGAGATCAACACAGGCACACATCCTTGAATCCCTTCACACACTTTCCTCCCTCTATCATCCCATACATAAAATCTCTAAGTCATCCAACCTTATGCACCCATACCATTTATCCTGGAAGAAATTTGGATGCCAAATCTAAAATGCATAAATCTAGAAATCCACAAAAATCCAAGGATCAACATGTCACCTCAAGATGACATGCTCAAGAAAAGAAAAATATGATCCAAAAGAAAGGAAAATTCAAAAGGCCACAAAGGCCCAAAAAGAAAAAATCAAAAACCATGTGGATTCCCAAGCTACTCATAGAAGAAATGTATCTAAAAGAAAAATCCAAATTGGCATCCAAACTTGTTAATTCAAAATCTCCATCCACTCGTAAGTCCTTTAATCCTCCATCCAACAATCCTTCATCTTCAAAATCCATTTTGGGTCCTTATGTCCCAAAATCCACCATCTCACATCCATCATCCCCTTCATCTATTTTGGGTCCTCATGTCCCAAAATCCACATTTGATCCTCCATCTAATTCAAAACTCCCTTCTCTCCAAATTCACCACCCTTCAAGGTGTGTGTAAATGTTGATCTTCCCAACATCCCCATCCATTTATCTACAAGTCTTCCAACACCCCATCCATTATCCACCATCCATTTTCCATACTCCCATACCTTTAATTCAAGATTTTTCATAAAACCTTATCCCCCTCCATCTTCCACCCATTCCATTTCCCTTGCTATTTCTACCAATATCTATGATCATACCTCCAGTTATATTGGTTCAATATAGAACATCTATAAGGGATATTATCCATGGAATTAGATGCTTGAGTCCTCCCTCCATCTCCTTTTCACACATCCCTATCCATCCAAACTATTCCCATAAAATTCAAAATAAATAAATAAAAATAATAATCCATCCAATGGTGAAAACCATGTCTTGTGGCACCTTGGGTATATACTTCTGTAATCCCCTCATCCTCTTTCACTCTGCACTTGGGGGTAAGCTTCATCCAATCCATCCTACAATTCACATCATCCATATTCCTTATCCTCTATCCACATCCTATCTTTGATCTTGACTATCCTATCCATATCCTCCATCTCATATCCCTATCCAATCCAAATCCATCCTCCATTCATATCTTTGATCTTGGTCAAACTAGAAGCAAAATAATATTCATACATGCTTTGGAAGATACAAGCCTTTCTTCCCCCTCCATCCATATCCATTACACACTATCCTTCCATCTCATATATCTTTATCCGTCATCCTTATATCCCTAATTGCACCTCCTCTAGTGTGGGGAATTTTACTCCTTTGCAACATAGTCCTTGGGTCTCCATTTGGATATCTTCCATCCTTTAGTCCTCCATATCTTATCACTATTCATCCATTTTCCTATCCAAGAAATATCTCCATCCATCCATCCTTTTACCAAGCCTTAGTTCTCCCTTGTCATTGGTCCCCATTCATCCATCTAATCCCATCCTATCCAATCATTTATCCTTTTATCCTATCCAATCATTTATCATCATCCTATCATATCCAATCATGTATCCTCCTCCCATCCTATCCCATCCATTTATCCCCCTAATTAATCCATTTATTCTTCCTTTCATCCCTATAATTCAAAAATCCCAAATTAGTCCAATCCAATGCAATCAATCATAATCTATGCAATCCAATCTTGTAATCTAGCACATCATCCTTAAGCAATCCACCATCTCGATCCAAATTGGCTGATAATCCATTAATCAATCTTTAATACAATCATGATTATGGGATGTATCCTTCCCAATCCTCGGGGTATGCATTGTTCTTATCGTTAACTTTTCTATTCTCTTAATCAATCCAATCAACCAATCAATCATTTGGTTTTCAGCTTGACTAGGGGAAAACTTTTATTTTCTTTTGGTTTGTTGTGCATGCTTTCTTGTTGCTTGTGTGTGTTATCATTTTTTGCATTTATCATGGTATTTTCATCTTATTGCCTCAAGGGCATCATGGTCTTCCATATCATGGTGTCATAAGGCACATGTTTGCACTTGACCTTTTTATCACGTACTTGGCACATTGTCATCCTGGTTCCTCATACCTTGGTGCATAACGTCAAGTACAATACAAAAACCTAGGATTTCTCTTCACGTAATGCATAACAACAATCCCATCCTCACCCATTCCTTCCATTCAACCCATCATATCATTTTTCATTTCATCTCCTTTCTTTCCTTTGGGCTTCATTTTATTCTCTCCCTTTCATCTTATAGTCCTATCCATTTCGAGAGTACACCCGTGTTCTTGGAACCCGCATGTCCTCTCGAGGGGGCATACTAGAGTTTCCTCATCATCCTTCCTCAACCCACTAGTGACTGGGGCATCATGCTACCAGTCCTTACCCTTGTCTATCCACTATGTTTTATTCTTCTTTGACATAACATCACTTCATGATGCTATATCAAAGAGGGGCAAAATGTAGACATGTAAAATTGATTAAATTAATTATTAATTAATTAAATATTTATCCCTTGATTAATTTAATTAACCATGTTAGCCTATTATTCCCCTAAATTAATTAAACTATATTTAATTAATTTTCCCCTTCCACATATATAATTAATTTATTAATTATACATGTCTCTTTTATCCTAAAGTTGATTTATTTCAATAAATCAAGCTCACCTTTAAGGAATATTCCAAATTTATTCTTAATCCTAATTAGCTAAATTAATTTGTAATAATTAAGCTAATTCTATCATTTAATCCCTCCATTAAACTAATTAAACCAAGGCCTAACCCCTATTAGTATTTATTCAAATTAAAAATACTACACATCTACCCAAAACCCACATGTGACTCCACATGTGAACCCCTCTTGGAGGACTTGCATGCACAAGTCACTTCAAAATCTCCACATCACCTTTGACCATGGGGTTCTCACACATGTGTGAGAATTTCTCTTCCCCATAGAGCCACACTACACTTTCCTCTTTTAGCCCGTATACATCATAAACCCCCTTTTCCTAGCCCCTACCCCTTTCCACAAGTATTTCACTTGTCAACTCTTTGGACTTCCCAAGGTTGCTCACACATGTGTGAGGACATATTCCCCTTTTCCCTAATATATTTTTTCTTCCCAAGATGTGCTCACACATGTGGGACCACACTTATCCTTCCCCTTGTGACAAGAGTCACAAGGCTAGGCCTTCAGATATGGAACCACATTTCCTTTCAATCTAAGCCCTTCATCCCACTTTTGATCTTGTGGTGCAAGAACACCTCATGACTAAGATAATAAGAGAAATAAAGGCTAAAGGAAACACATGAGAATGTAACCTTTCAATCTATGTAATAGGGTAGTCTTGTTTGTTTGATGTTTGATTTGTTTGTAATAAACCCCATCTTGTTACCCAGTGACATGGATTTGGCAAATTGATAAGCCACCATGGGCATATGGTCCTAGGGGTATTTGGTTGAGTATTTTTCTAGGTGTTTATGTGTTGGAGATGTCTTAGGAAGGTTTAGGACATGTTGAAGCACCTCTAGGTAGGCAGATTTAACATATGCCAAAAGTTGCTCAAACTTGACAACTTTGTTGACAACTTTTAATGGCAACTTTTGGTTGCAAATAGAAAATTCCTTCCAATGGTCACCTCGGTTCAAAAAGTGGTTGATAACCATTGAGGAAGGTATAAAATTTCATCCCCAATCATCATTGGGAGGAGAGAATGACTTTGTAAACTTTTGGCATCATTGAAGTAATATATTTCTGAGAATTTCCTGCAATTCCATTATTCTACATGGTTTACCGTACTGTACGATCATTTTGGAATTAGGAAACCAGTGGGATGTGTTAGAGTGTCCAATCACCTTTCAGATGCATCAAGTCTGCAGTCCTAGTTCACCAAGACAAGGAAGAAATTGACAAATTTCTAGAAGTGTTCTAGATTTGATAGTTTTGTCTCGGGTTTTGCAAAGAAATGGCCTTACCTTGTTGATCCTTCATTGGTGGTTCATGGATTTGGAGGGGATGCAAGTATGGCCAATACCAAGGAATAGTTGCAGATGGAGTACCAAGGAGTTTGCCACCAATGAGAGAGATCAGTCACTGCATTGACCTGATCCCAGGGGCTACATTACTGAACAACGTTGCATACAAACTCATGCCACAACAAAATGAGGAGATGGCAAGGCAAATTCAAGAGTTGCTAGATTCTGGCCTGATTGGAAAGATCCTTAGCCCATGTGCAGTACCTACAGTTTTAGCACCCAAAAAGGATGGAACATGGAGGCTTTGTACTGACTCAAGAGCTCTCAATAAGATCACCATAAGGTATAGATTTCCAATGCCCAGGATAGAGGATTTGCTTGATTGTTTGCGGGGTGCAAAATATTTTTTTAAAATTGATTTAAAGAGTTGATACCACCAAATTAGAATTAGGCTTGGTGATGAGTGGAAAACAACCTTCAAAACAAATGAAGGGTTGTATGAATGGAAGGTTATGCCATTTGTCTTGTATAATGCCCCAAGTACATTCATGAGACTCATGAATGAAGTTTTGAAAGAATTCATAGGGAAGTTTGTAACAGTGTATATGGATGACATCCTAGTATTTAGTAGGACAAAGGAAGAACACTTGAGGCATCTAGACATGGTTTTGAAAAGATTGAGTGAAGAGGAATTGATGATCAATATGGAGAAGTGTTTGTTCATGCAGGAAGAGCTCATCTACCTAGGATTTGTGATCTCCAAAGGTCACTTGAAGATGGATCAGGATAAGGTAAATGCAATTCTTTCTTGACCTAATCCTATTGGTGAAGTTAGAAGTTTCCATGGATTAGCCACATTTTATAGAAAGTTCATAAGAGGTTTCAGTTAGATATGTGCTCCAATGTTGGAAACCATAAAAGGTGGTCAAAAGTGTAGGTTTTCTTGGAAAAAAGAGGCAGATGAGCCATTTGAAACTCTCAAGAAAAAGGTAGCTCAACAACTGATACTTTCCTTACCTGATTTTAACAAAGTGTTTCAGATTGAATGCAATGCTAGTCATGTGGCCATAGGAGCAGTCATAAGCCAAGAAGGAAGACTTATAACATTCTTTAGTGAAAAACTCAATGAGGCAAAGAGAAAATATTCTTCTTATGACCTAGAAATGTATGCACTAGTTCAGGCATTGAAAAATGGGAGACACTATCTGCTACCAAAGGAATTTGTGGTCTATACTGACAACCAAGCCTTGAGTTTCATTAATAGCCAAGAAAAGCTAAGCCATAGGCATATGAAGTGGGTAGAATCCCTACAAGCCTATACTTTTTCCATAAAACACAAGAAAAGAGTAGCCAACAAAGTGGTTGATGCACTGAGTAGGAGAGTGCTAACCATATCTGAAATCCAATTAGAAAGCATTGAGATTGATGCAATGAAAGATATATATGTTGCAGATGAGGACTTTAAGGAGATTTACAAGGCATGTACTGAATTTGGTGAAAGGTATCATGTGGAGTTTTTCTGATTTTCTGATCCAAGATGGACTTCTTTTCAAAGGTGGGCAATTCTGCATACCAAAGTTTTCAATAAGGACTAATATCATCAAGGAAAAGCATAGTGGAGCTATGGTAGGTCATTTTTTGTTTGGACAAGACACTTGAATTGATAAGAAGGTACTACTTTTGGCCCAAATTGCAGGTTTATGTAAGAAAGTTTGTAGATACATGCACCATTTTCCAAAAGGCAAAAGGAAGAAGTACCAATGCTGGTCTCTATCAACCCTTACCCATTCCCTCAAGACCTTGGGAAAGTGTGTCAATGTACTTTGTAATGGGTTTACCTAGGACCCAAAAGGGGTTTGACAATGTATTTGTGATAGTCGATAGGTTTAGTAAAATGGCATATTTCTTGCCATGTAAGTCCACTAGTGATGCATCTTATATAGCAGATTTGTTTGTAGAGAAGTAGCAAGGATTCATGGACTTCCATTGAACATAGTGTCTGACAGGGATGTCAAATTTGTTGGCCATTTTTGGAGAACTCTATGGAGGAAACTTGGCACCAATCTGTCCTTCTCATCAACCTATCATCCACAAACGGATGGGAAGACAGAAGTAGTAAACCAGTTATTAGGGAATTTGTTGAGATGTCTTACAAGGAAGCATGGTGAAAAGTGGGATTCAATCTTACCTCAGGCTGAGTTTGCCTACAATGACATTGTAAACAGAAGCACAAGGAAGTCACCATTATAGATTGTGTATGAGTTGCATCCAACAGGGGTATTGGAGTTGAGAAAACTACCCCATACGGATCCCATAAGTGCAGATGGTGAGAGGTTTGTTGAAGCCATAAAGGAAGTTCATGAGCAGGTCAAAATACAACTTCAAAAGTCATCAAAAAAATACAAAGAACATGCAGATCAGAAAAGGAGAGAGGTACAATTTTAGGTTGGAGATTTGGTTTGGGCAAATTTGAAGAAGGAAAGGTTACCCAAGGTCAAACACACTAAGCTCATGCAAAGGAAAGTAAGACCATGTCAAATCTTGAAGAAGTTTGGCACCAATGCTTATGAAATTCAATTACCATCAGACCTTAGCATATCTCATATTTTTAATGTTTGTGATTTAACTCCTTTTAAAGGTGACTCTAATGCAGGTAACTCACAACAGGTCCTATAAGAAGCAACAAATATAGATCTTCCCAAACATGAGCCACTTATGCATGAGAAAGTGTTCGACACCAAGATTGTAAAGAAGACCAGGAACAATGCGTACAAACAATACTTGGACAAATGGAAAGGAAAACCAGACTCTGAAGCCAATTGGTTGAATGAAGATCAGATCAAGAAGCATGGCACTACATTACATGACCTCATCTCAAGTGGACTTGAGATTCATTCACCCCGGGAGTATGGTGCAGGAGCACCTCATGACTAAGATAATTAGAGCAATAAAGGCTAAAGGAAACACATGAGAATGTGACCTTTCAATCTATGTAATAGGGTAGTCTTGTTTGTTTGATGTTTGATTTGTTTGTAATAAACCCCACCTTGTTACCCAACGACATGGATTTGGCAAATTGATAAGCCACCATGGGCATATGGGCCTAGGGGTATTTGGTTGAGTATTTTTCTAGGTGTTTATGTGTTGGAGATGTCTTAGGAAGGTTTAGGACATGTTGAAGCACCTCTAGGTATGCGGATTTAACATATGTCAAAGGTTGCTAAAACTTGACCACTTTGTTGACAACTTTTAATGACAACTTTTGGTTGCAAATAGCAACTTCCTTCCAACGGTCACCTCGGTTCAAAAGGTGGTTGATAACCATTGAGGAAGGTATAAAATGTCATCCCCAATCATCATTGGAAGGAGATAATGACTTTGTAAACTTTTGGCATCATTGAAGTAATATATTTCTGAGAATTTCCTACAAATATTGAGAAGTCAGTTGGCCTTTCTCTAGCTGGTTATCTAATTGGTTATGCTCCTTTTTTCTGTTGTAAACAATGTAACTTTTTGGGGGAAATTATGGTTAGGACGGGAATGTTTTCTAGGGAAGTCTGAAGCTTGTCGCATCCATTTTCTCTATAAATGGATACCAGAACTACTTAGAAGGGGGTCACAAAATTTTGTAGAAAAGCTCTGGAAAAATTAATGCAGACCATTTTTTAAGCAATTTAGAGCCAGATATGTTGTACTTGTAATCTTTTGATGGAGATAAAATATACAGTCCAGAGTATTTCAACCTAGACTTGTGTTGTCTCTATGTCATTGTGCTAGTGTTCACTCCATTTAAGTAATCAAGGATTGTTTATTTGAATTATTTGCTAGGCATTTAATGAAGTTGTTTTAAGTCTTTTTCTCAAGGGGGAAATATAAATTTAATTTAAACAAAATCATTAATATTAATATTTTTGGGATAGATTTGATGATGAAGTTTGGTGCAGATTAGGACTTTGTATATGTTAGGCATATACATAGTTGATAGATCACTAATTTGTGACTTGTGTATGAGTTTCTTTTGTCAAGTTGCAGTCTGTTGTATATGACCCTATTGCCCGGATAAGGCATTGGTTTACTTCTTGTTGTTTTTTGGTGCATTTTGTGGTCCTATTCAAAAATCAAATCAACTTTCCATTTTATGTTTGGTTGTACCAGTCCTTAAGGAAAGTTTACAGGAATTTACACTGGTTTCTTGTAAACCTTTTGCTATTTTTGTAAGGAAGTAGTCATAAAAGGGTTCACCTGCCTAAGATTTTAAGAGCTTAAAGGGTAGGAGGTTTCCTCTTTATAACCTCATCTTGTTGTCTTTATTTCAAACTTTTGTTGTTCTCTTACATTTCAACACAGAGGTAGTAACTTTCACTTTTAAAGAGAGGGAACAAAAGTTTTCAAAATGGAGAACAACAGGGAGTATGGTGCAGGGGCACTCAAAGGTGTGCTAGCATCTCTCCAACATGTGTTTTAATGAAACATGATGTTTTTTCTTGAAGGTTTCTTGTGTAGGTCTTAAATGGATGTGGTAATGCTACCAGTGTTATGTAATAAGCCCTAAGGCTCCAAGGTGAGTACTTTGTCAAAAAGCCTTGTATGGGAATTTTATTTATGTTTTTGGTGTCTAGGGGTCCTAGAAGTGTTGTGTGTCCACTTTTTAACCTTTGGTGTGAAGGCAAGTATGTGATGTAATAATTTTTCAAAAGTTGCTATGTTGTCACGGGCAATTTTGCAAAAAATTGAGTTGTAGTTACCCAATGGCTAGTTGGTTGCACTTGTATGTTGGGGGTTGGTTGGAAGGATTACTTGGCCTTATTTAAGCCTGAGGAATGATTCCCAAAGGTTATATTGAGACTTTGAATGAAATTTATGCTTCCTACCATTTTGAAACTGTCATTTTTACTGTATTTTCTTGTGTTCTTGGCTTTGGTACGGATTTGTATGGACATCTAAAGGGATAATATCTTGAATCGGTTGTAATAGTGAATCACCTTTCATTTGATGTAGGTTTGAGGTCTTTAATTTCTATGGTTGAGGAGTAATTGAATTTTCTTTCTCGTTGCTTGGTAGAAACCCCAAAAATCAGGGTTTGGATGCAAAAGAGGCCACCATTCAACATTCCTCAATGGGAATGGTCTAAAATCCTGGGGAATGTTGGATTACCATGTATAATAGATTATTTGTTTGGTTTTGGAAGCAGAAGATCTCCCCTTGCACTTTTGGAGTGATGCCCTAGACTTGACATTACCCATGTAGCAAGTCTATGCAGTGAAGGATTGATTGAATCCTTGGCAAAGTGGACAAAAAGGTGGTCAAAAATTGAATGGAGGGGACTCTTAGACATGTGGAGACCCTCTCCAAAATCCCTAACTTCATTCCCATTTGACTGGTGAAGGTTTTGAGACCTAAAACCCCTATACTGACTAACTAGGCTAAAATAGGAACAATAGGGTTTGAGCACTTGCACTCAAAACCCAGATGCAAAAGTTTGAAATCCTTTAGAGGGTCCAAAAGGGTATTTTAATATCAATTTTTGTTAGGGGTTTGTTTAGAGAGTTTGGTAGATAAAGAGGAAAAAGTCCAAACAGAGGCCTAATTGCTTATAGCCCTATTTCCTAGGTCACTAAGAACAAAAGGCATAAAAGGCTTGTAAACACAGACCAAGAGGTCTAAGTAAATGAAAATACCTTGTCAAACATGTTCAAACATCCACATATGACATATTCCACCATTTGAGAAAAAGGTCTTGTTGGCAAGGGGCTTGGGGTTGTGAGGTGTCTTGGTTTAGGGGTTGAGTAAATAGGAGTAGGAGTCTCCTTGTGAAACCAAGTTGTCCTAAGAGGATTGATCCTTGGGAAGGATCAATAACAAGCTTAAAAAACCTTTGGAGTGTTGGAGATATTGGACCATTGGATGGTGCCAAGTGTCAACCCATAGAAGAGGCCAAGGAAATTTCTCATTAGCACCAAACCCTCTGCATCGCCTACATGATACCTCATTCCTCCCATAGGGGCACAAGGTAGAACTATAATTTATTTCTATATGCCTAGTGTTACCTCATGTTCCTACTGGTCTTGAACTATATTCACTTTTACACCAACAAGGGTGTGGGGTAAAAATTTATGCCTTGCATTCTTTGTTCTTTGTTACCTTGTGTTTTTGTAGGTATCACCTTGCATTCATTCTTACCCTCACAAGGACACGAGGTGAAAGAAACCTACATATATTTTGTACCCCATGTGCCCATGATTGCTTGATCAAACATTGTAGCACATTGAAAATGAAGAGACTTAATAAAGAGGGGAATGGGTTGTGCCACTAGGACTTAGCAAATATTAAACAAATCTAAATATTAAACGATATAAACGTGAATTATTGGTAAGTGGATTAAGACATAACGCAAAGGGGCCAATCATTACATGTTTTTTTTTGGCTTGAGTTACAACTTAAAGGCACAAGTGACTCGTAAAACCAATCAATGAAGAAATATAATAAAAGGCAGAGGAATCCAATTAGGGTGCAGGGATTTTACACACAATTTTTTTTCAACTCTAACAACATTTAAAAGAAAACTTGGGAAAATTTCAAGCAAATTTGGATATTGCTAACAAGATGTTATAAGGAAAACCCCCAAATCTTGTCAGGGCTTAAAGAAGATAGTGATGTGAACCTTCTCACATATGTTGGTCCTATTTTTATTCTATTTGATCATGGATTCTTATGTTTGTTGGTTTCAAATTTGACATACCCTAGATATTATATTTGCAAGAAACTTCTTAAAATAGAGTAAAGGTATAAATCATGAAAAAAAAATTGATACTATTGTTACGAATATTGATTTAAAGTTTTAATTAAAGCTTCAAATCTTAGAATTGTCATGGAGTGAGTAATTTAGGGAATTTAATATAAATATTCATCGAAGCCAAACACATAACTAATCTACTTGTAACCATATTATTTTGTTGTGTTCTTGTTTCCTATAAATTTGAACTTGTAAATCAGACATTGTTGTCAACATTAGAGAATTCTTACAAGATATTCATTATAAATCTTACGGAAATTTGATTTGGTTATGTGCATTGTTAATTTGTGTGTATTGGTTTGTTAATATTTATGATCTTTATGTAAAGTTTGTTACAAAATTTTGAAGCATTGAGTGGTATATTTTTAAAACATTCTATAATAAATTTGGAAAATAATTTTAAATGATGTACAA
The DNA here is from genome assembly GCF_030272615.1 of Cryptomeria japonica. Taxonomy (NCBI): domain Eukaryota; kingdom Viridiplantae; phylum Streptophyta; class Pinopsida; order Cupressales; family Cupressaceae; genus Cryptomeria; species Cryptomeria japonica. The sequence continues at coordinate 391,591,327 of NC_081415.1, forward strand.
ATTTTTAAACATTGGATGATATGTTTTTTAATGTGTTTTGAAAGTGGTATGAGAAAATGTCTTTTGTTAATATAAATTTTCATGCATCGAGTGATATATTTTTAATGTTCTTTAAAAGTGATTTGAGGAAATACCTTTAAATAACATGGTAAATTAGTCTTCTTTCCAAAGTTTCTTTGAATTTGTACAAGAATGACATTTATGATTCTCCTTTTGTGAAATTCTTTGAAATATTTATAGCAATTTGTATGAATGTTGTGTGATTACATAAAACCTTTGCTCATTACTAAGAAATCTAAAGGAGGTATCTATTAAGACATCAATTGATTTTTATTTAAATTAATTTAATATTTCCTACTATTGTCTTGAGAGGAAAAATTTCATAGTGTAAAGCGGAAAATCGCGATCGAACCCTAGTTGCTCTCCCCTCTTCCAACTCCAAGGAGAGAGAAGGGAGATTCACTAGGGTTGATGGTTTTCACTTAGGGGAGAGACTTTACATTCAAAAGAGGGGTTGAAACCCACAAGATCCAATCCCACACAATGCAAGATTGGATGCTAAATGTGTTTCAAGGGTTAAGAAAGCAAGGCTACCCTCTTTTGTAAAGAATGTTGATAGAAGAATTAAGCTAGGAATGCATAGAAAGTGAGAAAGATTCGCTTATAAACTGAGATAGGAATACAGTATGAAGCTGCGGACCTGGAATTAGCAGTAAAATGTCGATACGGCGCTGTCCTGCAAATTTGAGCAAAAGTTGTCAGGACGATGGCGCCCGGCGCCACGGTCCTCTGAAAAATCTGCGAAACGAAGGGGGATCTGTTCGTCTCTGCACAAGGATTCCAGATCTTCAATTTCAGCCGCGTACCTGCAACCTTGTTGTAAGGATGTTTGTATCCTTATGTGCGAAGGTATAGATGTTGTATGTTGTATGTTGTAGTAGTATGTAGTAAGTGATCTCCTCTTCAATGGTTGAATCCTTGTCTTGAATGCAACACTTAGCCTTGAATGGAGACTTGAAATGATCAATTGCTTGAAGGAATGCTTGAATGCTTGAATGCTTGAGTATAGTTTCCACGCTTTTTCCCTCATGTATCTCTCTATCCAAATGAGAGAGGAAAATGTAGTTTATATACTTGTCATTTAGGGCTGATAGACTGATTTTCCCGACCTTAGGCCAACCAGGAAAGATAATTTTTTAAATTTGCAAACATAAAGACCCGAAGTCCAAAAGAGACCGGGCCCAAAATAGGACCCAGGGACCAGGGCGCTGGGCGCCATGGTCCTGGGGGACCAGGGCGCTGGGCGCCCTAGTCCTGAAGGACCAGGGCGCTGGGCGCTCTGGTCCCACCTCCCAGGACAGCAGGGTGCAAAGGAGGTTCAGGCCAGGGTACAAGAAAATGCAGTTTTCAGTGTCATAATCAGGTTTCGGGGTCTCCATTCAGGTTGCATGTTGCGTCGCCGTCGTGAAGACCAAAATGCAGTCGAAATTGCAAGTGTCGCAATTTTAGGATGCTACATTTAGCCCCCACTTTAGCGGGAGTATAAGCATACGCTCATACTTCCGGTAAAGTACAAGGAAACAATATTGAAAGACTTTCACCACGTCAAGGAGGCAAGACACACCAAGCCCCCAGTGGACTAAGGATCTTACGACTTCGATTGACAAAGTAAAAGGGAAGATCACGAAGGAGAACCATGACTGTCAGTAGTAAGGTTCCCTCACTATGAGTCATGCAAGAGAAATACCGAAAATTTTCAAGGCAAAGCTGAGTTCTCCAAGAAATTTTCATGTATCCTGAAGGGATAGACAGGGTGTATGCCCCCCTACATTAAAGCGATCGCACACGCCTCAACGGGGGTGATTGTTTTAATGTAGTAATACACATAAGAAATGAGAAAGGAAAGGAGCACGTTATCGCAAGGATTTAGCCCCCAAGTGTGAGATAAGCCCAAGGATAATAGACACAAAACACAAAGCACAAGGTGACTCCGCTTTCCTCGAGGTCAGTATGCTGTATGATTATTCATGTATATCATATGTATGTATGCATAATTGTTCTTCATTCCCCAGTTAAGGAAGGTCACCTAGAAGAAGGGAACACATGTGTCTTTTGAGTCAACATGAGAGAGATCGAGAGATCTCAATGCTTTGCATCATCCTCAAGTAGACAACACTAAGGACAACAAATAGAAGAATGAGAATAACATATAGAAGAAGTAACACAAGGGAGAAGGAGAGAATATGCTATGCTAATGTAACTAGTCTAGCACGTCATCTACCCCCCGATCTTGCTGATCAATGTTTCGGGAAGGCAGGGAACACGCTAGAGGAGGAACATCCAACACAGCAGATGGAGCTATCACAAGATCCAAACAAGGGCTATGTTCATGTTCCAAGCCACGTTGTTCTTGTCTAGGAGCTAGGATAAGTGCTTTAGAAAATTCATTAGATAAATGGTTATCAATATCAACAAGTTCATATTCACTATCAGAAGCAAGAGAAGTAACATTTTTATCATGAATAACATTTTCATCTATAGCATCATCAAGATTTATAAAAATAGGATCTTTAACTCGCACAGGATCAAAACCATCATGCATCTTATGTTGTGGAGATTTAGGCTCAATGTCCGACTGAGGAGAAAATGGAATAATCCTTGTTGAAGGTGTTTTTGGAGATTGTAAAGTTTGAGAAGCAGCTGTTTGAGCCCTAAGACGACGCTTTCGTCGGTGTTCACGTGCAGAACGATTTCGTCTAGTCTTAGTAAGAAGTTGAGAAGATTGAGGAGGAGGAATGTTCTCATCCTTAGCACTTGGGTGTTTAGGTTGTGGTCTCTTAGGCTGGATAATAGGAGAAGAAGAAGGTCTCTTCTCTCTATAGAAGGAAGGAGGAGGAACTGCTCCATATAAAGGAGGAATTTTTGGTTTAGGAAGGAGACCAAGTCCATCATGACGAGGAGGGATAGGTCTACTTTTAGGAAGTTTATTAGATATAGACATAGTCACATCCATAGGGATGGGTTGGGAATCTTCTTGAGGAAAGACATTAGTTTTATCTTTCAAAGGAAGAACTTCCTTCTCAAGAATGATAGGAATGTCAATTTTGGGTGTTCTAGGTTCACTTAGAGATAGGATCATATCTGTTTTCCACTTTTGATAAGATTTGAAAAGATGATCACTTCGCGGAGGAAGAGATTGGAATTGTTTAGGCCAAAAGTAATCAATAGGAACGCTAGAGGTTCTTTCAGCTGGTTTAAAGAGACTATGATTGACAGTAACAACTTCACCATTATGGGGAAATTTCAAAAACTTATGAATAGGAGAAGCAATAGCTTTCATGGAAGATAGCCAAGGATAGCCAAGCTTCACACAAAATTGTTCGGAAGATGGAATAATAGCAAAGTCCACCTCAAGGGATTTGTTATGGACCTCAATAGGCAATGTAATAGAACCAATTGCAGGAGAAGAAAATGCATCAAATAGTTTCACAATCACATCTGTTTTGTCATATATCACTTGATTCAATTGCAAAGTAAAAAGAAATTCTTCAGTAATAACATTAATCATGCACGAAGGATCAATAAGCACTCCACGTCAAGGTGTATTCTTGACTTTTGCAAATATGTATAAAGGACCATCAGGTGCCCTAATGGTTTCACTGGAATCAAATGTGATGGAAGGTTCTTTAGGGTTTTCTTGCTGCTCTACAAAGTTAATCACATTCGGAGTCATAGACACAAGACCATCAGATGAGAGAGAGGAATCATTAGCCTCAATTGCATTAGAGGTATGAGAAGGTAATGGATCAGTGAAAATCTGAAGATTTTGGTTAGGAGGAGCTACAGATGTGTTGCTTTTATCATTCACTCTAGAAACAGAGATAGTATTATTATCAATCAAATCTTGAATTTTACCCTTTAAAGAAAAACATTTTTCAGTATCATGCCCAGGTTGACGATGAAATTGACAAAAAGATTTGTTATCAAAATAAGGTGAAGTAATCTTTGCAGGATCAATTTGTCTTATAGGAGGAAGAGTAAGCACATTTTGTTCCAATAACTTATTCATAATACTATGCAATGATTCATTCAAAGGAGTATACTTTCTTTCTTTCTTGAAAAACTTAGAAATAGGAGGCACACCTGATGCTGCATTCACATTATTTTTGATGATGTTTTCATTGAATTTGATGGAATCTCTGTTCGGTTTAAACTTTCCAAATGGTTGTTGACTGCTATCACCCTTATCACTCGGAGCCATAGGATGTGATTGTTCCATTTGACTCACAGTCAGTTGATAATTGTGAAGAGTTGCACACAACTGTTGGAAAGAAGTAAACTCAGAAAACAGAAGTTTGTCTCGAATATCTTTTTGTAAATTAGAAATAAAGATTCTTTGAATATCATTGTCAGGCACTGGAAAAGAAATTTGAGCATACAAATGCTTATATCTACCAATGAAATCAGTCACTTTTTCTTTAACACCTTGTTTACAATGCATTAAATCAATCAAAGTAACTTTAGGACTTATATTGTTTTGAAATTGTTGAATGAAAGCATTTGCAAGTTGTTCGAAAGAAGTAATAGAATAAGAAGGCAATGAGCAATACCATTGTAGGGCTTTGTCTCGTAATGTTCTAGTGAACAATTTTGCAAGCAACCTTTGGTCATAGGCAAAATCAGTACAGATTGTTTGAAAAGTCTTAACATGTGTTAGAGGATCACCTTTACCATTATAAAGCTCCAAATGCGGGATTTCAACATGTTTAGGAGGGATAGCTCGAACAATGTCAAGAGAAAGTGGGCTCGCAACATCAAATGTGGGCACACTAAACTTAGATTGATTCATAGAGGCAATTTGTTGCTGTAAAGAAGAGACAGTTTGTGCAAGATTGTTAATGGTCGCTTCAGTCGAAGAATTCATATTAGATGTGTTAGATTGAGATGGAGGTGTTATGTTATTGAAAGAAGGTAAAGAGTAAGGTGGTGGGACTCTATGATAATTAGTCATAGGAGATGATTGGACAGGAGGAACACTACAAGGAGGAATGGAATGATTGAATGAATTGTCCCCTTGCATCATGTTCATTTGTGGAGATATAGTAGGGACACTCATTGAAGGAATGAATGAAGAAGTCGGATTAAATGAAGGAAGAGGGTTAATTGAAGAGGAAGGATTGCCCCCATGACTGGTGATCACAGGAGGAATGTCTTGTGTAGAAGTAGCCATTATGTTTGATGTAAAGGTAGGTACGCTAGCAATAGAAGTCATCAAAGGAATAGAATGATTGACTTGAGTAGGAGGTTGTATATAACCCAAATTTTCAGCACAACTCTTCATAGGCATCACATTCGAATCCACAATGTGTGCAATACCACGCAAAATATCAATTCCATTCTTATCACTTTGAAGCATGCGTTTTAGACCCTCAATTAAAGGAAGAGCTTGACTATCAGGGTATTCTTGAGACATCCATTGTCGAAAATCGTCAAATTGGTTATCCAATTTCGAAAGTTGTTCTTCAGAAACCTCATGGAGAGCTTCTTCATCATTAGGAGGATTAGAGGAATTACCCATGTCCTCGTTAAAAAGGCTATTCAAATTAGGTTCCATCTCCTCAGTAGTTAAACCTCGGAAAGACTTAATTCTACGGCTTCGTCTAACGGGAATAGTGTAAGTAGGGCTTATTGTTGTAAAACTCATGCACTAGAGAGAGAGAGAAAGTTTTGAATTTAGAGGTAGCAATTTTCAGTAAAATCAGCCAATCTTCTGGATTTAAGCTGTTAAATACAATTAGGACAATCTCCCGAAATTTCAGAAAAAATGTCAGGGACCGTGGCGCTTCGGAGTGCACACGGTCCCAGCAACTTTTTTCGAAATTCGCAGGGATGAAAGTTATGATGATTTTAGAGCTAATCTGAAAAAATTGAGTGATTTTACGATCTGTAGATAGGCCAAATTAAAGTTGCAATCTCAAAATTGAACCCTACCAAGATTGTCGAAAAATGCAAAAATTTGAATTTTGAAAAAGAGAGGGAAACTGAAATTTTGAATGTTATGATTTTAGAGGGAATGTCAAGAGCAACGCAAATTTTGAAATTTAAAAATTGACTCAATTTCACGCAAAATTCAATTTTGAAAGCAGAAATTAAAGTTGTTGTAATTAAGCACTTAATTTCAAAAGTCACAAATTGTAAGAATTTGAATAAAGCACTGAAATTTCGAATGAATGCAAACACACTTTTCAGATTTAGGACAGTAAGAACACAATTTTGACACAAAATTTCAATTTCGATGATTTTTTTGAATGTTTAGAAGCCTTAATCCAAGCAATCACAAGACCAACTTTGACTGTAATTTTGAAGGTGTTAAAATTGATAAAATCAGCCAAAATTCTGGATTTTAGCAGGAAAATACAGTAAGATCTCGCTCCCGAAATTTCGGAAAAAATGTCGGGGACGATGGCGCTCGGAGTGCACACGGTCCTCGCAACTTTTTTCCAAATTTTCAGGGATGAAAGATATTGTGATTTTATTGCGGAATCCAAAGTTACAGCTGATTTGGAGATGTTTTGATCAGTGAAATTGTCGGACAAAGGTTGAATCAAGAGGGTTTCAAAAATTAGGGTTTTGACACTTAACCACTTAATTTTCAAAATTAAAGCACAAATATGAATTGATAATTTGTAATAGAAGGGTAGATCTGAAACAAGCATTAATAATTAAACATTTCACAAGTTTAATTACTAAAAAGAAAATTTAGGGTTTTTATGCAATTAACCTCTAAAATTTTGCAAAAGATCAAACATGGAAATGTAATCAAGGAATCCAATTTTCAGATCTAGGCATGAAAAATCAGAAAGGATGTTCACGTCGGGTTCACCAAAATGTAAAGCGAAAAATCGCGATCGAACCCTAGTTGCTCTCCCCTCTTCCAACTCCAAGGAGAGAGAAGGGAGATTCACTAGGGTTGATGGTTTTCACTTAGGGGAGAGACTTTACATTCAAAAGAGGGGTTGAAACCCACAAGATCCAATCCCACACAATGCAAGATTGGATGCTAAATGTGTTTCAAGGGTTAAGAAAGCAAGGCTACCCTCTTTTGTAAAAAATGTTGATAGAAGAATTAAGCTAGGAATGCATAGAAAGTGAGAAAGATTCGCTTATAAACTGAGATAGGAATACAGTATGAAGCTGCGGACCTGGAATTAGCAGTAAAATGTCGATACGGCGCTGTCCTGCAAATTTGAGCAAAAGTTGTCGGGACGATGGCGCCCGGCGCCACGGTCCTCCGAAAAATCTGTGAAACGAAGGGGGATCTGTTCGTCTCTGCACAAGGATTCCAGATCTTCAATTTCAGCCGCGTACCTGCAACCTTGTTGTAAGGATGTTTGTATCCTTATGTGCGAAGGTATAGATGTTGTATGTTGTATGTTGTAGTAGTATGTAGTAAGTGATCTCCTCTTCAATGGTTGAATCCTTGTCTTGAATGCAACACTTAGCCTTGAATGGAGACTTGAAATGATCAATTGCTTGAAGGAATGCTTGAATGCTTGAATGCTTGAGTATAGTTTCCATGCTTTTTCCCTCATGTATCTCTCTATCCAAATGAGAGAGGAAAATGTAGTTTATATACTTGTCATTTAGGGCTAATAGACTGATTTTCCCGACCTTAGGCCGACCAGGAAAGATAATTTTCCAATTTGCAAACATAAAGACCCGAAGTCCAAAAGAGACCGGGCCCAAAATAGGACCCAGGGACCAGGGCGCTGGGCGCTCTGGTCCCACCTCCCGGGACAGCAGGGTGCAAAGGAGGTTCAGGCCAGGGTACAAGAAAATGCAGTTTTCAGTGTCATAATCAGGTTTCGGGGTCTCCATTCAGGTTGCATGTTGCGTCGCCGTCGTGAAGACCAAAATGCAGTCGAAATTGCAAGTGTCGCAATTTTAGGACGCTACACATAGAATTTGTGCTTACTTTTTATTTCTCAAAAATTTAAGGCATTTTTGAGTGGGTGATTACTTTATTGAATGAACCTAAAGGAAATTTTGATAAAGATGGTAGAAGATTGATGAGAGGGAACAATATTGACATAGGGTTGGTTCTTGATTTGGAAACTAAAATGAAAGCAAGATGAGGAGAAATAGATGCATATACTCCTCTTAGATCTTATAGAAATGATTATAAAGAAAACACACATATAAGGAGTAACTATTTTCTTGATAATGATTATTATTTTGATATGTTTGATGTTTATAATGAGTCTTATGGTGCCCATTTCCAACTATTATCATATGAGAAGGGGAAGGTTGTGAAAGAAAATGCTAGAAATAATATCGATCATAGGCCTTAGCATAATCCACTAGACCAACAACTGATATCCTCATAACTAACCTCAAAATTCAAAATTCTATAAACCAAATGGGAAACATAATTATCAAGGAAGAAGGGTGTATAAGACTATAGTAAAACATGTGGACGTGTAATCTGAAGTTAAGGAAGAGGTATATGTCCCATCTATAAATGAAACTGAGTAGTAAGTAGAAAAAATATAGGCTAACATAGGTAAACTTAAATACATTAATAAGGCTTATTTAGAGTTCCAAACCAACCTCTACTCTAGACAAACTTGGATATTATGAGAAGCAATGTGGTAGATCCTAGATTTAGAAGAAAATTCAATAGTATCCCTACAAACAAAGCAATACATGCACTAAAGTATGACATCATTTAGTTGTAAACAAATATAGGTAATTTTATTTTGAAGAGAAACTTGATTATCCAATCTTGTGCAAAATGAAGTGAGAGGTAGCCCCCCATAATTTCAAGGATACAATGTCATTTTAGTGGAAGACCATTTGAGAGCATTCATTAAGCTTATAGATGATTTTAATATAGTGGATAATGATATAATGATGACTTTATTTGTGTAGTCACTATATGAAACCATGCAAGAGTGGTATAAAAGTTCCCTAGAGCATAACGTTGTAGCTTGGAATATTTTTTAATCTATTTTTAAAGAATAATATGAAATTAAAATTAATCCAATGTTAACTATCAAGGAATTCACAAACATTATAAAAGAGTCAAATGAAAATTTGTTTGATTTCAACAAAAGTTTCATGAGGATAATGGAAAGGATTCCAAGACATCTGAGACACAATGAGTCCAAGTGGCTAGTTATATACTATAATTATTTGAATCTAATATTTGATTCTTTCTTAGAAATAAAAATATCATTACTTTGAGGGAGGCATATAAAATAATTGGGAATATAGAAAGAAAAAGAAACCCTTATGTAATTTACCTAAAAGTCGGGAGATAAGAATGCCTCAACATGAGAGAAATCCACAAAATAAGCAATATTATATTGAGGAGAAATTAGACCAAATCATTCATATCCTATAAGATTTGAGTTGTAGAGTGGCTAGAAATGAAAAAAGGCATTGTTCTTGAGAGGTAGGTCTCCTAAAGACAATAAATACTAATGAAATTATGTAATAGGACTTACAATACTCAATGGATAAATGGTAAGCCTATATTTGATGCAAACAAAATGGAATAAAGAAGACTAGGTCAAAGAAATTTTGCTAAATAAACACTTCCTTTGAGGGGATCTAATGTCAATATTATAGAAGATGGTTAACAATGTGAAACATGTTCTTTACCTCACAATCCTACATTATATGCTATTTATTTGGCTTTACCAGAAGAAGAAAATAATTATGAAAAGTTTGTTGAAGAGGAAACAAATGTTGAACATCAAGGCAGCCAATATGTTAAAATAATTTATATATAATTACCTAAATATTTAGGTCTATTCCCTTAAATGGAGGTGTCGACGTGTGTTTTGACACACCCACCAACAGTCAGATAGTTTATGCAAACACTCACCACCTCTCCTGAAAAGTAACGAGTTTGGAAGGACTCGCTACCCCAAGGTCTCTGTAGTCAGGTCTCAGCAGTGATGGATAGCCTAATGGTTGATGTGGTTATACTTGCAAAGGGGCTTGCTGGTTAGAACTAAATCTCGCTGGTTACGGATAATTGCACTTCCTCTTTTTTTTGTATTTTATGATTTAAGATTCTCTAGGAAATAAAATGTGAAGCGTAAGGGAAACAAGAAAATAACAATAAGATCAATATAATAACAATTTAATGAACAATTCAATTAGTTCCCTACAATCCAAGCAATTATCAAATATTATCCAAGTTAGCATTCAACAACGGACCTCCAGAAAACCTGCAAAATCATCAATTTTGCAAATATGTGGAAATAAAATCATCAACAATATGGCCTATCACAGTAATTCTCATACACCACTAATGTGCGCAATATGATTCATAAAATGATAGACAAAAAGATTAAACCATGTTGCTGACTCAAAACAATAAACGTTACCAGATTACACAAAACAATTTTGGTAGAATATAAATGTAGATCAGGTAATCTACAAGATGCTTTTCATATTAATCTCCATGAATGTATAACAAAAATAACTCAAACTTCTTAACAATCTGCAAAATACTCTAAAATCTCTAAATAGGCCACAAATCATCAATTTGGGCCCTCTACAAATGAATCCAACTTCTCAATTTATAGAAATTTTCCACCCTACTATCTAGGAAATAACTCTACTCTAAATTAAGAACTGACCCTAGGAGTTGCAGTTAACTTGTAAGTTTCTGCCTTGATACTCCACTTAACTACAAAATAGGGATTGCATGAGCACTACGAAGACCCTTCTTGGTGAGCCACATTATCGTAATCATGCAAATTTCTCTCAAAATTGGAACTTGAGTAGGAGTAGCAGCTTTGCTATCTTTAGCAATTATATGCTTATCTTTTATTTCTTGGAAAAAGCCTTATAATTTTCAATTATACATGCAACTGCTTGGACTAGAGGATTGGTTACATGCTTAATTCTAAATTTATATTTCTTCAAAACCTCATCTGCATGTGTTCCTTGCTCCTCTAACTCCTTCACCGTATTTGCCACCTCTTGACACTGAGTAATCAACTGTGTGTATCTATCCATAAGGGCGACGTTCAACTGGGCAACAGGTCCTAGGTTTTGTGCCTCATACGCATCCCATTGATTCAAAACTTGCTGCTGATCCTTTATTCTGGTATCAGCTATTCTGAGGCCAAAAGGTCCCAGTATATTTGTCACAAAATTCTCATACGACAAAATTTCCCTGAGGAGAGGGTCCCGAATGTTAGTCATATCCTTGATATATTGCTGGTACATCTCTATCTTCAGCTCCAAAATGTATACATAGGACTGTAAATTTTCATAGCTATCCCCTCTTAAGAGATCCTCTTCTACTACAACCTCTTCTCCCAGCCGTAGTATCCTTTTCAAAACTTGGAGTTGTTTATTGAAAGTGCTCTCCTTACACTCCCATTGTGTGGAGTAGGTTGCCAAAGCTCCACCTGCTTGTACCACCTTACGACATATTTCCATTGTATTCTGTAGGAAAAATCTAATCTTGGCCACATTTACCTGGGTCCAAGATTTGGTGGCAGGAGCCACTCATCTCACCTCTAGTAGTGCCTTTACCTCTCCCTCTGGTAGTGATGAGATTGAAGGTAGGTCATCCATTCTATAAGAGTCTAGAGGTTTACACATTTTTATCAGGAGCTATTTAAATTGCCCAAGTTGCGCCTTAAGCTCCATATTTGAGGTGTGCTCCTTTTCCACGTGCCCTCTAACAGCACTGGTGGCTAGCTCCAAGGTATCCAGCTCTCCCCACTTGGTTTTCCTACCCAAATTTACCTGGGATATTTGACATTTTGGAGAAACCTATCCCTCAACTTCATGTGGTAGTGCCACATCTGCAATCACCTCACCGGAATCTGTCTTTGATAAATGATGGATAGTTTTTCAGCTTTTTAACCTTTGGAGGTTCCTCAGTGATTACTTGTTATAGAGTGATCTCTGGGAGTTCTGCTTTTCTCTTTTTCTTCCCGAAGGTGAATTCCAGCCATTGTGGTATATCTTCATCTTTATCACCTTGATATGATACAATATCCGCAGTTATGACATGAACCTCTTCCTGCTCCTCTGCTTCATCTCCTACTTCCGCTCCTGTTTGCCCCGGGTCTTGGAGTGAGGAAATCTGGCAGGCTAGGTTCACTTGCAGAGCTTTTTGTTTGTGTAATTCTCCTATCTTGACACTAACCTCTTCATTAAATGTCATTTCTTCATCACTTGGCTCTGTCTCTACTTGCTCGACTGCTATATCCTTTAGAAGGTCCTCTTGATCTTGTGGGGTTAGGATCAACCTTTCATTCAATATGTCTTCTGCTTCACCCCCTTCGCCTTCTAGCGGTTGTTGTTACTCAAGATCCTCTTCTTCTTGATTGGAGTCAGACTCAACATTTCTAACTTTTACCCCTTCAGTAGTGGATGTGAAGCCTTGCACTCCAGGCTACCTTGTAGATATATTGACTAATGGTGGTGCAGGAGTAGTGGTGCCTGTAGCACTTGTTGTACCTGTAGAATGTGGCTGAGCAGGTATCTTCTCAATGGCTTTTACATTCTCTTCTTGTTCTTGGGTACCCTCTCCTACAGTGTGGCCTATAGTTGTCCTTGGTGGGAGAACTTTGGCGAGTGGCACTGCGCCTAGTCCATCGATCACTCCTAGGTCTGTAGCCTTCTTCAACAGTTCAAACTCCTTCATCTTTTCTTGGAGTTTTGTCAACAAGTCCTCTATGCTTTCTTGAGGCTTGTCTTCCTCACCTGGGTCAGTGGAGGTATTCTACCTTGAGGCCAACCTTGTCTTTCAGGTATACTCCTTATGGCCTCTCGACTGAGGTACCCCTGAGGTGGATTCCTTTTGCTTTGTTTTTGATACGTTGGGCCTTACCCTCTGGCTTAACCATTGTTTAGTCCTATTGATGACCGCCTGCGTGACCTTCTCCATATTTATATCCTCAGTTGCAGACCACTTTACTAGAGAGAGGGGCCTCTTATCTATACTTGATTCTCTATAGACTGGATCAAGTAACTCTTCGTCATCCCTCAGGTCTTTAGGGAGGTTAGTCTCAATACCAAAATCTCTTACCTGTGGAATAGATAACCTATTATACTTCTTTTCCTTGACCTCAAAACTGTCTTGTAAGTTAGCCCAAAAATCTTCTAGGTTGGGCCTGTGCCCCTCATATGCCTTAGGCATAGCTTGTTTGAGTTTCCCGTAGGGATCATAAAACTCCCTAGCATGATCATATTCCTTCAAATTTAGATCTTGAAGCTCTTGTTCTGCCAACTTTGCCACTTGTATCTTGGAACAAGCAAAGTATCCAATAGATACCGAGAAATCGATTCCTGCTTTATGCTTTGATGACAATAGTGATTGGAGGCCTATAAGCTGCCTTACATATTCTAGTAGAATCACCCTATCATTGCAATAACGAGGCAACAACATTGGGATCCCTATGAATCTACTAACCCTGATGTAAGTGGAGCGTGGGTTTTGAATGAACCAACATGCCCACTCCCGGATGATAGCCATGGCCTATGGGCTAATCCGATATCCTGCATCCCCTGTCAATTTAATGATTATTGGGAAAACAAAGGCATCATTAACCCTCTTGAAATGTACCTTAGCATTGGATAGAGTGAGTTAGGGATAATACTCCCATATTTTCTTCTATCCTTCCTTCTCTCCCAATTGTTGTTCCACCTGTAGGCCTGAGAATTTTCCAGCTCTGGCAGCTACCCAGATGACATATGATGTGAAGAAGAATTTTTGTGTGTGTTGCACCTCTTTCATCTTCTTACAGATATTATCAGAGAGGATCTGTGGCCAGTCAAAGTATTGTTTCCCTATCAAGATAGTGCTCATGAACTGGAACATCCATGGATGGAAGTGCTTGCAGTTTGGCTTGCCAAAGGCCCTGCTAAGCATAATGATCAGGTCCTTTTTGGGGTTCTCTGAAATCCACCCTCGGGATCTCTGTTGCCTTAAGCCCTATCTTTCTTTCTTTTTCTAGCCAGTTGGCATTCATGTGCCTCTTGTTGGCTAATATTTTGTCATTCCATGCCTTTAAGGCCTCTTCCTCAATTAGCATAAACACTTCTTCTCTAGTGCGAATACTAAAGACAAATCCAAGCATATCTGGGGATAAGTCTACAACTATTTTCCCCTATGCATCTGTGCAATTTCTAGTCTCTAGATTAAAAAATGGGGCAATGGCCATTATTAATTCAGGTGCCTAGAACGATTGTGGGAATACAGTGGCCTCTACTAGGCCGGATCTCTTGATTCTTCGGTGGAGGGCCTCCAGGATAAGTTTATCCAATTGAGTTATGATATCTTCTATTTCTATATGGCCAATTTTGGTGTCTGTAACCCACCTGATTTGATCCTCAAGCTTTGAGACATGGACCTGTCCCTGGTAATGGTACTTCATGGTAGCTGGGAATCTATCGATTTCTTTGCCTCTTTTGTTGGCGGACAAGTCCATCTAACCACTCGAACCTGCAAGCCAAACACAAATATTCAGTCTCCAAAATTAAGCATAAACTTTAATTTTCTTCAGGACTTTGGGGTCACGGGTTAGGCAGAAGGGGAGAAGGCTCAGAACTTTGGGGATCCGGGGTTTCGAGGTTAGGTCCATACAAAAACTCCCAGAACTCTGGGGTTCCAGGGTTTCGGGCTCATGGAATGGGGTGATCTGAAACTCTAGGGTTCTGGGGTGGTGAGAAGGCAAGGCACTGGGAACTCTGAAGATCCGGGGTTGAAAATGGGAACCACCCGGAACTCTAGAAATCCGGGGTTCCGAGGTGTGGAAATGAAACCACCCTGGAACTCCGGGGATTCGGGGTTCCGAGGTGTGGAAATGAAAATGCCTAGAAATCTGGGGATCTAGGGTTCCGAGGTGTGGAAATGAAACCACCCTGAAACTCCGGGGATCCGGGGTGTGGAAATGAAAACGCTCGGAAGTCTAGGGATCCGGGGTGTGGAAATGAAAACACCCTGGAACTCTGGGGATACGGGGTTCTGAGGTCAAAAACTAGGGCATGTAAATGAACGCGAAAGAAAAGAAAACAAAAGGAAAGAAAAGGAAAACTAACTAAGAAAACACAACAAGGGCGAGAAAATTCACCAACCTGGTGAATCGAAGTGCCCTAAAATGCCAAAGGAAGCTCGGAGGTCCGAAATTTCACGACTTGGAGTTTGAGAGGAGGAACTATGGATGTACAAATGAACTTTATAACCACCCCCCCCCCCGAACTCGTCCGTACGAAGGCATTAAACACAACCTTGGGACTCCAGGGTCCCGAGGTTCTGAGCTCGACAAAAGGAAAAGAACACCGTACCCTGAAACTCCGGGGGTCTAGGGTTCTGAAGCAGGTAGCAAAGATGACCTTGAAACTCTGGAGTTTCGAGGTAAAACCAAAAGAAGACCTCAGGACTCCAGAATTTCAGAGTTCCGAGGTAAAACCAAAAGAAGACCTCAGGACTCCGGGATTTCGGAGTTCCGAGGTAAAACCAAAAGAAAAAAAGGGGGGGGCACATTTCAACTCAAGGAGACTAATGGGGAAACATATATGATAGGCATAACAAATGGCGACTATCTGGGAAAAATGACTATAGGCAATTTAGAATTTCAGAATCTCTGGCTAACCCGACACTCAAGGCTATTATCATTCAAAAGGATGTATAAGAGTAGAAAATGAGTAAGTGATGAAAAAACAACCAAGACAAGATAAAAACATGATCCACCCTTAAGTGTGTATGTATGATTTGTTACTCCATCATTTCAATAATGTAGATAGTCAGAGGAAACAAGGCGCAAGCTACATAGGTGAAGTCATGAACTGCGTTTCATGCAAGGTTAACCTGGGCATAGCTCTGCTGCCAGTCAGGCATCTATAGCCTCAACATAGATACCTCTGGCTTCCATCAAATAGTACTACACTGCCAGCCAAGCGTCCATAGCCCCGGTGGAGGTTACTTGAAACACCCATTTAAGTTGCCGAAGAGGATCATTTCTCTCTTTCTTCTTTTTTTTTTTTTTTCTTTTTTTCTTTTTTTGAAAACATTATAGGATATAGGGAATGACTTATTTCTTCAATAATCTTTTAAGCAACTTTCAAACATTGAAATTTGATAACTAGGTTGGGAGCCATGGTGGATAACATGAAACGCCTTGACTTCGGATTTTTCACTTGACAACCAGTTTATCTATTATCTCACAAAACCTTTCTGATGTATCTTAATGTGACGTTAGTGCTGAGTTTATAAAGCTAGCCTTTTCCAAATTGAAAGTCAAAACTCACATCATCTTTAAACAATTATATACCACTTTGAATGAGTATAGACAAAAGTTTCAAACTTAACCAAATGACAATGAAATCATAAATAGCAAAGAGTCGAAGTCTCTCAGAATCTGGCAAGATATTATACAAAGGATACCTATTTCTTTTTAGAATCTTTAAGAAAAAAACATGTATACCCCGACTAAACAAAAGAAAAAACAAGCAAAGGGAAAACACACAACAAGACCCAAAAGACATGAAGCACAACCAAAAAGAAAAAAACAGCTAACTACTATATACAACAGGTTAAGCTTTATTGATGATTTAATCAAAGTAGTGCTTGAGGAACTGACCATTGATGGGAAATGGTACCAGTTCTCCAGTCAATGAGCTCAACCTAAAAGTGTTCGCGCCTAGAATTTTAGATATTTGGTAAGGACCCAGCCACAACCTTTCAAATTTGTGATGATCGCCTTTCTTTTCCTTGGCCTTGTCCCATAATAGGACTAGGTCAGAGATTCGAAAAGCTTTCACCTTGGCCCTTTTATCAAACCATCGCTTAACAACGACTTGATGCTTGGCAAAGTGTTGTAGCATATTAATCCTTTTTTCATCGAGTCTTAATAAGTTTAAGAGGCGAACCTCTACCTGATCCTCAATGTCAAGTTCTTTCATTAATTGGAGGACTGGTATTTGCAGGTTAATTGGGAAAATAGGGGTCTGGCCATAGACAAGGTAATATGGAGAAGTTCCCAAGGCGGATTTTACTCTAGTTCGATCAGCTCATAAGGCATATCTCAGTTGATTATGCCAATCCCTAGGGTTTTTCTCGAGTAGCTTCTTGATGACATCTAGGATGTTCTTGTTTGTGGATTTAGCTACCCCATTACCTTGCAGGTAATAATTGGATGAAAATTTCAATATCACTTTATATTGGTATGACCATTGCATGAACTGTGCAGAAGTAAAAGCAAGACCATTATCACATACCAGAGCGAATGACATACCAAACCTGGTGACGATATGCTCTTCAATAAATTTCAAGACTACCCCAGCAGTAGCATTTCGGCATGTAATGGCTTCTGTCCACCAGGTACAATAATCTGTTGCTGTAAGAATAAACTTATGTCCTGCAGACGAATTAGGGTTAATAACACCTATGAAATCTAGGGCCCATTGAGCAAAAGGTCTTACCTCGAACACTGGTTGGAGCGGCATAGCAGGATTTCTTTCTCTAGAGGTTGTAGTTTGGCACGTATGGCAATGTCGAACATGTTCATGAGTATCCTTAAATATGGTAGGCCAATAATATCTAGCCTTCAAGATTTGATGTGTAGTGGCATCTATTGACCCATGATCAGTACCGTACCTCCCGTGAAATTCCTCAATCATACTATGGGCTTCTTGATGATCAAGGCGCCGAAGGTAGATACCCTCATAATTTTTTCTATAGAGTGTCGAATCCTTGATCATATAATTAGCACTCTTGAGCCTTAATTCTCGTCTTTGTGTGGTTGTCAATCCCTCAGGACACTTATTATTCAACAATACAAATACCAAATCCGTGTACCAAGGGTCCTGAGTGAATGACTTCAATGTATATTGTTGGCACTGGATTTGAGGGATGTCGGTCGCCATGGCCTGAGACAATCCTTGGCCTTGAACCAACTTCATTGGATGCATCTCTAAGTAAAATTCTTGCAATATTGCCATCCATTTCCCTTGTCGTTCTCCCAGTTCAGATTGCATGAGTAGTGACTTCACTGCTTGGTCAGGAACGATCGCATAAATTTTACTCCTCGGGATGTAATGTCTAAACTTCTTGACTGCTCTTACTAATGCAAAGGCCTATTTTTCAAGAGAAAAATATCTAACCTCAGCACTTTTGAAAGGAGAGCTCATAAATGCAATAGGCTTCTCGTCTCCTGCTTGCCTCTACGTCAAAATAGCTGCCCCTGAGTGTAGCGAAGAAAAAGAATATATGTAAAATGGTAGTGTGTAATCAGGGCTAGTTAGTACAGGAGCTTTGACGATGGATTTCTTGATCTGGGCGAAAGCCTCTTTTGCTTCAGTTGTCCATTCGACCTTAGCATCCTTCTTCATCATTTCATTCAAGGGCTTGACTATTTCTGCAAACCCAGTAATGAATTTTCTAACAAAATTGATCTTCCCAAAGAAAGATCTCATCTCTTTTTTATTGTCGGGCATTTGTAACTTTAATAATGCTTCTACCCGATCTAGGTCCATAGAGATCCCCTCTCTCAGAGATTACATGGCCAAGTAGCTTTCCTTCAGCCACTCCAAACACACATTTCTTGGGATTAAGGGAAATCCCATATCTCCGACATCTCTCCAATACCTTTATGAGGTGGTCTGGGTGGTCTTCTCTGATTTTGGAAAATATCGTCAAATCGTCCATATAAATAATAATGCATTTTCCAATTAGTTCTTTGAAGGTTGTATCCATCGCTCGCTGGAAGGTTGCCCCAACATTAATAAGTCCAAATGACATTCTTTTATACGCATACGTTCCCCATTTGGTTGTAAATGTCATCTTCATACGATCTTCATAATTTACCAATGCCTGGTTATATCCTGAATAACCGTCTAAGAATGACATCATTTGCGAACCATTCACTATTTGTAGTACTTCATCCAAAGAAGGGAGTGGGTAATTATCTTTCTCAGAGGCTTTGTTGAGATTGTGAAAGTCCATGCAAAGCCGTATTTCCCCATTCTTTTTCTGCACTGGTACCAAATTAGCAACCCAAGTAGAATGTTGTACTAGAAAAATTATCTTAGCAGAAAGTAACTTTTGCACTTCCTTGAAGATCAAAGGTTCTATTAGTGCATTGACCGGACGTTGTTTTTGCTTGAACAATTTTATGTTAGGTTTTAGGGGAATCACATGGGTGATAATCATTGTATCGAATGTCTTTAAATCTTCATACCCCCATGCTATTACATTGATGAATTGTTTCAAGATCTGTATCAGTTTTTCTCTTTCATTTTGAGTGCAAATCTTCCCAATATAGACAATTCTCTCTTGTCCTTCAGGACCAATATTATGAGGCTCGTATTTTCCAGCATTTGAATCGGTTGTTAATCTCTCTTTTACTCTAGGGTCCGAATCAAAAAGTCTCTCCAAGGTGACCATCCCTTTAGGAATAACATTAGTTGGTAAATCCAAAATATCCACATTACCTTCGTTATTAAAATCATCCGATTTGTCTTCCTCATCAATAATTTGATCTTCAAAAGTCCCTAAATTGGTGAGAAAAGATAAGATATAGGAATCATCGTGGAAGACTTGGAAATGTTTGATATTGTTAGACACAGCAGGTGCAGAGATTAATTCCACTGAGAACTTCTTTAAAGGGGATTAGCTTACTGGTTGTAATGTACTAGCAGCAATGGCCAGGGCATCTGATATTTCGTTTACCTTCCTAGGTACCAATTGAATATTGAAAGCCTCAAAATCTTCAATCAGATCCCACACTCTATTCTGATATGCTGCTAACCTTTTATCGTGACATGCATATTGGCTTCGCACTTGTTTAACCACTAACTCAGAATCTCCTTGCACCTTCAAACACTTTTCCCCTTTCTTATGGGCAAAAAGTAATCCTCTAATTAAGGCTTCGTACTCCATGATTTTATTAGTACAAGGTAATTGAAGCTGGTAAGAAGCTAAAAGGGTTTTCCCTTTTGGGTTGGTTAACTCTACGCTTGCTCTACTGCCTTGTTTGGATCTTGATCCATCAAACTTTAAAAACCATATTTCATCTTTTGGTCTCTTCATATTCATCACCTTTGGGTCAATGATGAGGTTAGTGCTCGGGGAGGATTGTTGTTTCTCAAGCTCGAGACCTTGTGATAATTGAGGTTGTTCAACTTCTGGCTGCATAAATACTTCAGTAGTATTTGGAACAACCTGTTCCAATTGAGGTTGAAGTTTAGATTGTGATGCTCTGCAAAAAGGATTAGAAAATCTGTTTGATGGCAACACACACAAGAGCACAAGAAACAAACGTTAGTGTTAGCAACAAAAGATTATCCTAAACAGGCATATCAAGAAAGATATTAAGCATGAAATAGAAAGCATATAAACATAGAATAAAATAGCTAATCAAGATGCTCATAGTTGCTCCTCCCTTGTTCCTCTCCTCTCCAAGTCCCAAATGAGTGTAGCTCTCAGCTTTTAGCACTAGCCATGGATGCCATATGGAGATTCAAGATAGTTGATTATGATAAGCAAATGCTATGCAAGTGTAGATAGTGATGCTATGAGAAAGCTCTATGCTAATGCCAGTATAACAACAATACTCTAATGCTTCTTTTTTTCTTGAGGAGAAGGGTTCTATTTATAGAAGAAATGGGGAAATGAAGGGTTAAGATTGAGTAATCTTAACAAGGGTTAGGATTGAAAGATATTCAATCCATGTGAGAATTTCAACCCAATCCCATGTTGACAAGTGTCACCATGAGGAGGCTTGAGAGGAGAGATAAGGAGCATTAAATTCTTGAGGGGACATGATGGTTACCCTAGTCAAAGAAATAAATGCTTTGAAGAGACACATGGGTTACATGAGGGTTAAGTTAGGGGTCAAAGTCCTTAACCATGGGTGCAAGTGGAATTAACCATTAATGGTCATGTAAGAGCCATAAGTGGTTTGGAAGACTTTAGAGGTTAATTTGTTGAACACACAAATCATTAATTGCTTTTCAAAGACTTTGGAGTCTTTGAGAAGTGACTCCAATTTGCTTAGGAATGTGACAATATTTAGGGGATGGATTAGGTTAATTAGGAAAGGTTTAGAAGAATCTAGAAGGGATTTAGGCATGCAAGTGGATTTTGTAGGAAAATGCAAGTGGGAGGAATTTTGGTATTTTCAATTAAAATAAAATCATTTATTTCAATTAAATGGTGTAATTTGCATTTGGATAAATATTCAAATAAATATTAATTTATTTAAATGAGAAAAAGGAAGATAAAGCATTAAAATGCTTGAAGACTTTGAGGGAAACCATTAAAGGCTTGAAGACTTTAAGGAAAACCATTAAAATCTTAAGAAGACTTTAAGGGAAGCCATTAAGTTTGAAGACTTTAAAGCCATCAAGTTTGAAGACTTTAAGGGAAACCGTTAAAGGCTTAAGAAGACTATAGAAGGAAGCCATCAAGTTTGAAGACTTTAAAGCCATCAAGTTTGAAGACTTTAAGGGAAACCATTAAAGGTTTCAAGTGGGTGAGGATAAATAGGATTTTAAATAAATAATTTATTTAAAATAGTTGTGCAACTTGCTTTTGTAGGAAAATACAAGTGGGTGGAGGATAAAGGTGATTTAAATAAATTATTTATTTAAAATAATTGTGCAACTTGCTTTTGTAGGAAAATACAAATGGGTGGAGGATAAAGGTGATTTAAATAAATGTTAATTTATTTAAATGTGAGAGGTGGGATTTTGGGGGATTTAAATAAATATTAATTTATTTAAATGTGAGAGAAGATTTAATTAAATAAATATGATTTATTTATTTAATTAATGGTCTGAATTTGGTTAAGTGAATTAAATCAAATAAATTGAATAATTTATTTAATTAATAGGAGAAGAGGGTTAAGATGAATTAATTAAATATATTAATTTAATTAATTATTAATTGATGGTTAAATAATCAAATAAATATTAAATATTCATTTAATTAAGTGGATAGATTTATGTGACTACAGATTGTGTTTCTTCCTTCTTAAGCTTCTGAGGAATATCTTCCTCCTCGTTTTTAACAATCTCGACTGCACGAATCTCCTGGTTGTATTCTTTAGGTAGAGTAGTCTTGTCTACAAGGTCAACTATCTGGGGTTCTAATTTTTTACAATTTAAACCTTGAACTTCCTCCATATTGGTGGTATGGCCATCTTCTTCGTATGGAACCAAACTCATCAACTTCATAATCTCATTCTGACATGGGAGACATGAAACTTCTGAGTGCTCCTCATGGTGTATCCAACACCACTTTGGAAGCAGTAACTCTTGTATCTTCATAGTGTTTCCCAATAAGCACATTCCGTATTGTACTACTATAGTGAACTCTTTGACCTGCCTTCTATATGTGATCTTGTCAGCTTGAAATAGTTGAAGAGGGGCTGGTGTAGAGAAAGTAAGAATCTCATTGACCCTATAAACTCCTGGGCTTACTTCAGCAAATGCCACTTCATTGAGAGCACCATAATCCATGACTAATTTCTTTAATTTAGGCTCACTATCAATTCGGATCTGGTTGCTCACCCCCTTCCATGGAAGCCATAAGTACGTAAAACAAGTTGAGAAATATCCTCCCAATGTCTTGGACCAATCCCTACTGAGGAGCATCCCATATACTTCTGGAATATCCACCACTTGAATGTCAATATTGCGAGATATTCGAGGATCAATGCCTAGCTGGATGTATACATCTTTCAATTCTCCAATGACGTTAACCTCTATTTTGTCTAATTGTACTACCTTACTATTTGCACGTATTAGTTGAAGTCCAAGTTGTTGGCATATAGAATAGGGCATTACGTTTCCTGAAGCTCCTGAGTCTACCAAACAATTATGTAAATTCTTCCCACATATCTTCAAACTCAGTAAAAATGGTGGATTTTCTATTGCATCACTACTAACGTTAGCGTTGACTTCATTAAAATATGCCATCTTAACCTCATTGCTCTAAGATTCTAACATTTCCAACTTTCTAAAGAGAGCCCTCTTCTATTCAGGGCAATATCTCAATACTTCCATTAAGGACATAGTAGTGGCAGTCCTTTCCATCTCCTTAGTAACATCGAATGATCCTTTCAGAACATAATCTTGCCCCTGAGCTTGTCTAAGGCATGCTCCTTGGAAAGCTTGAGGTGAACAAGGATTTTTGCTTGCATTAGCATCCAGAGGTACAAACCCACCCGTCGGGGGAGGTGGCTTTGTTAATGGAGCCTTGCCTTGACTCCTAAGATTGTAATTGTTCCTAGTCTGAAAGGCCTGAGCATTGTACACGCATGGTTCACCATTAGCTTCAGCCTGAAATTATTTACACATGAAAGTATCAACCAGCATGGCAGTATTAACTTTATCAGGTTCATCATTGGAACAATCTTTGGGCTGAGAGTCAGCTTGAGTAATTCTTATGATTTTCTCGAACTGTGCACAATTAACCTTAGAATGGGCCATTGTGTCATGCAACCTGTACCAATTTGTTAGTAGATTCATATCAGCAAGGTTAACACTTGGTGTATGGTTTGGGTTATCCCGTGCATCCGGGTGATTTTGGTTCACCCCATCGTTATTCAGACCCGTATTCCACTGCCTATTACAAGGTTTGTTATTGTACCTTTGATTTTGGTTTTGGTTATTGTAGTTTCGCTGATTATTATATGGTTGGGATTGATTATACCCACCTGGAGGATTCATCTTTAGCTGGCTCAAGTGTAAAGTAACTTGTGAGATCATTTTCTTCAAGGCCTCTACTTCAACGGATATATGGGATCCTTGATTCTTAGGTGCCGCAGTTGGAAGTTGGTTTGCTGAATTCATATTGTTAAATTGTTGATTTATGACTTGCGACTGACCAGCGTATTGTGTTTTAATGGGGCTGGTATTGGTACCATTTTGCCAAGTTGACGATTGAGCCGTGAACTGCTGACTTGCTTGAGGTTGGGGTGCATAGATTGGCATGGGGTTCATCATTGGGGAACCTACACATAGAGACGAGGGTACACTTGGGAGTTAATTGCAGTTTCCTTGATTCACCCCTATGGGTAAATTATATCTGATCCCTCCTTGGGTTTGATTTAGCTCATGATTCATGCTAATTTCTAATGTAAAGACTTTTGCCAAGGTATCCCTTTGATCTTGAGGGACACTCTTTTTAATGAACATAGCAGTCCAAGGGTCAATAGCTCTCAGATGTGAGTTGATGGCTACATTAAGTGCTACCTCGTAAGGGGCTTGCAGCCTCTTGAATGCCCTTTGGAAGCTGGTATTAAAAGTCGTTAATGGCTCATTTGGCAATTTCTTAAGAGAAGCAAATGGATGGTATAGTGTCCCGGGGTCTACATACACTCAGAATTGATCAATAAAGGCCTTTTTCCAAGAGATCCCAACCTGTGATGGAGTTTGCAGGTAAGTTTAAGTACCAATTGTATTCATTCTCCCCAAGTGAATAGGGGAAGAGTATACATACTACATCTTGGTGCTCAATATGATTACGAACAACTGCATCTTTGAATACTTCAATACGTTCATCAGCCATTCGTCCCCCTAGATAGTAAAATTTGCTACAAAATTTGTCTTGGTTTCTAGGTAGGTCATGTATACCCCCTGTTAATGTTCCAAGCGGTGTGGTGTCTTGGTTGAAGTAGGCCATCGAAGGTAGTGATGGTGGATGTTGAGTAACAAAAGGTGCAACGATAGGCTGAGGACTAGAGATTAGTTGATCTCTTACGCTGAGTATGGATGACTGCACTGGTGAGGATGTTGAGGGTTATTTCTTAGCTTTGTTCTTCTTCCTCCTAGTGGAAGGCCCCAATTCAACTAAGTCAGATGGTGAAGAACCACTCCTAAGGACTCGGTGGAATCTCTTAGGAGAAAAAGATGATATACGATCCAGCTTAGTACCTCAATTTTCTGGTTGAGGAGGTGGTTGTGGATTTTCTTGTGGGTTCACCTGAGGATTGAGTTGTCTTTGTGCCTCTGCTTCTATACGTATAGCCTTTTGTCTCTCATTGCCTAAGACTTTTCGTACTTGTAAGCAATGGTTGTAATTTCTCGTGTTGTCCAAGCAAAGTCGTATAGTTGAGTAAAAATGTCCTCTTGCTCATTGTTGAGGTTAGGTTGGGTAAAGGGCATCAATCCATCTCCTAGAAGTACCATATGTGGTTCACCTATGAGGGGATTAGTCTTGGCCCTCCTTCTAGCGCCAGTTTCTGTTGACGTGTGTTCTGACACACCCACCAACAGTCAGGTAGTTTATGCAAACACTCACCACCTCTCCTGAAAAGTAACGAGTTTGGAAGGACTCACTACCCCAAGGTCTCTGTAGTCAGGTCTCAACGGTGATAGATAGCCCAATGGTTGATGTGGTTATACCTGTAAAGGGGCCTACTGGTTAGAACTAAATCTCGCTGGTTACGGATAATTGCACTTCCTCTTTTTTTTGTATTTTATGATTTAAGATTCTCTGGGAAATAAAATGCGAAGCATAAGGGAAACAAGAAAATAACAATAAGATCAATATAATAAAAACTTAATGAACAATTCAATTAGTTCCCTGCAATCCAAGCAATTATCAAATATTATCCAAGTTAGCATTCAACAAAGAACCTCCAAAAAACCTGCAAAATCATCAACAATATGGCCTATCACAGTAATTCTCATACACCACTGATGTGTGAAATATGATTCATAAAATGATAGACAAAAAGATTAAACCACGTTGCTAACTCAAAACAATAGACGTTACCAGATTACACAAATCAATTTTGGTAGAATATAAACGTAGATTAGGCAATCTACAAGCTGCTTTTCATATTAATCTCCATGAATGTATAACAAAAATAACTAAAACTTCTTAACAATCTACAAAATACTCTAAAATCTCTAAATAGGCCACAAATCATCAACTTGGGCCCTCTACAAATGAATCCAACTTCTCAATTTATAGAAGTTTTCCACCCTACTATCTAGGAAATAACTCTACTCTAAATTAAGAACTGACCCTAGGAGTCACAGTTAACTTGTAAGTTTCTGCCTTCATACTCCACTTAACTACAAAATGGGGATTGCATGAGCACTACGAAGACCCTACTTGGTGAGCCACATTTTCGTAATCATGCAGAATTTCTCTCAAAATTGGAACTTAAGTAGGAGAAACAGCTTTGCTATCTTTAGCAATTGT
Organism: Cryptomeria japonica; assembly: GCF_030272615.1. Taxonomy (NCBI): domain Eukaryota; kingdom Viridiplantae; phylum Streptophyta; class Pinopsida; order Cupressales; family Cupressaceae; genus Cryptomeria; species Cryptomeria japonica. Next base: position 391,617,527 of record NC_081415.1, read on the forward strand.
ATGCTTATCTTTTATTTCTTGGAAAAATCCTTATAATTTTCAATTATACATGTAACTGTTTGGACTAGAGGATTGGCTACATGCTTAATTCTAAATTTATAATTCTTCAAAACCTCATCCGCATGTGCTCCTTGCTCCTCTAACTCCTTCACCGTATTCGCCACCTCTTGACACTAAGTAATCGGCTGTGTGTATCTATCCATAAGGGCAATGTCACACTGGGAAACAGGTCCTAGGTTTTGTGCCTCATATGCATCCCATTGATTCAAAACTTGTTGTTGATCCATTATTCCAGTATTAGCTATTTTGAGGCCAAAAGGTCCCAGTATATTTGTCACAAAATTCTCATATGATAAAATTTCCCTGAGGAGAGGGTCCTGAATGTTAGTCATATCCTTGATATACTGCTGGTACATCTCTATCTTCAGCTCCAAAAGGTATACATAGGATTGTAAATTTTCATAGCTATCCCCTCCTAAGAGATCGTCTTCTACTACCATCTCTTCTCCCAGCTGTAGTATCCTTTTCAAAACTTAGAGCTATTTATTGATAGTTCTCTCCTTACGCTCCCATTGTGTGGAGCAGGTTGCCAAATCTCCACCTGCCTGTACCGCCTTACGGTATATTTCCATTGTATTGTGCAGGAACAATCTAACCTTGGCCGTATTTACTTGGGTCCAAGATTTTGCGGCAACAGCCACTCATCTCACCTCTAGTAGTGCCTTTACCTCTCCCTCTAGCAATGATGAGGTTGAAGGTAGGTCATCCGTTCTACAAGAGTCTAGAGGCTTACACATTTCTATCAAGAGTTGTTTATATTGCCCAAGTTGCGCCTGAAGCTCCATATTTGAGGTGTGCTCCTTTTCCACGCACCCTCTGACAACACTGGAGGCTAGCTCCAAGGTATCCAGCTCTCCCCACTTGGTATGCTTACCCAAATTTACCTAGGATATTTGATATTTTGGAGAAACCTATCCTCGACTTCATGTGGTACTGCCACGTCCGCAATCACCTCACTGGAATCTATCTTTGATAAATGATGGATAGTTTTCAGCTTTTTAACCTTTGGAGGTTCCTCAGTGATTACTTGTTGTAGAGTGATCTCTGGGAGTTCTGCTTTTCTCTTTTTCTTCCTGAAGGTGAACTCTAGCCATTGTGGTATATCTTCATCTTTATCACCTTGATGTGATACAATATCCACAGTTATGACATGAACCTTTGCCTGCTCCTCTGCTTCATCTCCTACTTCGGCTCCTGTTTGCCCTGGGTCTTGGAGCGAGGAAATCTGGTGGGCTAGGTTCACTTGGAGAGCTTGTTGTTTGTGTAATTCTCCTAGCTTGCCACTGACCTCTTCATTGAATGTCATTTCTTCATCACCTGGCTCCGTCTCTGCTTGCCCGACTGCTATATCCTTTAGAACGTCCTCTTGATCTTGGGGGGTTAGGATCAACCTTTCATTCAATATGTCTTCTGCTTCACCCCCTTCGCATTCTAGCAGCCGTTGTTGCTGAAGATCCTCTTCTTCTTGATCGGAGTCAAACTCAACGTTTCTAACTTTTACCCTTTTAGTAGTGGATGTGAAGCCTTGCACTCCGGGCTGCCCTATAGATATATTGACTAAAGGTGGTGCAGGAGCAGTGGTGCCTGGAGAACTTGTTATACCTGTAGAAGGTGGCTGAGCGGGTATCTTCTCAGTGGCTTCTACATTCTCTTCTTGTTCCTAGGTACCCTCTCCTGCAGTGTGGCCTATAGCCGTCCTTGGTGGGAGAACTTTGCTGAGTGGCACTGCTCCTAGTCGATCGGTCACCCCTAGGTATGCAACCTTCTTCAATAGTTCAAACTCTTTCATCTTTTCTTGGAGTTTCTTCAACAAGTCCTCAGTGCTTTATTGCGGCTTGTCTTCCTCACCTAGATCAGTGGAGGTATTCTGCCTTGAGGCCGACCTTGTCTTTCGGGCATACTCCTTATGGCCTCTCGACTGAGGTACCCTTGAGGTGGATTCCTTTTGCTTTGTTTTTGATACGCTGGGGCTTACCGTCTGGCTTAACCATTGTTTAGTCCTATTGATGACCGCCTGAGTGACCTTCTCCATATTTGTATCCTTAGTTACAGACCACTTTACTAGGGAGAGGGGCCTCTTATCTATACCTGATTCTCTATAGACTGGATCAAGTAACTCTTCGTCATCCCTTAGGTCTTTAGGGAGGTTAGTCTCAATACCAAAATCTCTTACTTGTGGGACAGATAACCTATTATAGTTATTTTCCCTGACCTCAAAAGTGTCTTGTAAGTTAGCCCAAAAATCTTCCAAGCTGGGCATGTGCCCCTCATATGCCTTAGGCATAGCTTGTTTGAGTTTCCCGTAGGGATCATAAAACTCCCTAGCATGATCGTATTCCTTCAATTTTTGATCTTGATTCTCTTGTTCTGCCAACTTTGCCACTTGTATCTTGGAACAGGCAAAGTATCCAATAGATACTGAGAAATCAATTCCTATTTTATGCTTTGATGACAACAGTGATTGGAGGCCTACAAGCTGCCTTACATATTCCAGCAGAATCACCCTATCATTGCAATAATGAGGCAACAACATTGGGTTTCTTGTGAATCCACTAACCCTGATGTAAGTGGAGCATGGATTTTGAATGAACCAACATGCCCACTCTCGGATGATAGCCATGGCATCTGGGTTAATCCGATATCCTGCATCCCCTGTCAATTGAATGATTATTGGGAAAATAAAGGCATCATTAACCCTCTTGAAATGCACCCTAGCATTGGCTAGAGTGAGTTGGGAATAATACTCCCATATCTTCTTTTGTCCTTCCTTCTCTCCCAATTGTCCTTCCACCTGTAGGCCTGGGAATTTTCCAGCTCTGGCAGCTACCCAGATGACATATGATGTGAAGAAGAATTTTTGTGTGTGTTGCACCTCTTTCATCTACTTACATATATTATGAGAGATGATCTGTGGCTAGTCAAAGTATTGTTTCCCTATCAAGATAGTGCTCATGAACTGGAACATCCATGGATGGAAGTGCTTATAGTCTGGCTTGCCAAAGGCTTTGTTGAGCATAATGATCAGATCCTTTTGGGGTTCTCGGAAATCTTCCCTTAGGATCTCTGTTGCCTTAAGCCCTATCTTTCTTTCTTCTTCTAGCCAGTTGGCATTCATGTGCCTCTTGTTGGCTGATATTTTGTCATTCCATGCCTTTAAGGCCTCTTCCTCAATTAGCAGAAACACTTCTTCCTTGGTGGGAATACCGAAGACAAATCCAAGCATATCTAGGGATAAGTCTACAACTGTTTTCCCCTATGCATCTGCGCACTTTCTATTCTCTGGATTAAAAAATGGGGCAATGGCCATTATTAATTCTGGTGCCTGCAACAATTGTTGGAATACAGTGGCCTCTACTAGGCTGAATCTCTTGATTCTTTGGTGGAGGGCCTCCAGGATAGGTTTATCCAATTGAGTTTTGATATCTTCTATTTCTATATGGCCGATTTCGGTGTCTGTAACCCATCTGATTTGATCCTCAAGCTTTGAGACATGGAATTGTCCCTCATAATGGTACTTCATGGTAGTTGGGAGTCTATCGATTTCTTTGCCTCTTTTTCTAGTGGATGAGTCCATCTAACCACTTGAACCTGCAAGTCAAACACAAATCTTCAGTCTCCAAAATTAAGCATAAACTTTAATTTTCTTTAGGACTTCAGGGTCTCGAGGTCCTAGGTTAGGTAGAAGGGGAGAAGGCTGGGAATCTCTGGGGATCTGGGGTTCCGAGGTTAGGTCCATACAAAAACTCCTAGAACTCCGGGGTTCTGGGGTGGTGGGAAGGCAAGGCACTAGGAACTCCGAAGATCCGAGGTTGAAAATGGGAACCACTCGGAACTCCGGGAATCTGGGGTTCTGGGGTGTGGAAATGAAACCACCTTGGAACTCTGGGGTTCCGAGGTGTGGAAATGAAAATGCCCGGAACTCTGGGGATCCGGGGTTCCAGGGTGTGGAAATGAAACCACCTCGGAACTTCGGGGATCTGGGGTTCTGGGGTGTGGAAATGAAAATGCCCGGAACTCCGGGGATTCGGGGTTCCGTGGTGTGGAAATGAAAACACCTCGGAACTCCGGGGATCCGGGGTTCCGAGGTCAAAAACTAGGGCACGCAAACGAACACAAAAGAAAAGAAAACAAGAGGAAAGAAAAGGAAAACTAACTAAGAAAACACAATAAGGGCGAGAAAATTCACCAACCTGGTGAATCGAAGTCCCCTAAAACGCCAAAGGAAGCTCGGAGGTCCGAAATTTCGTGACTTGGAGCTCGATAGGAGGAACTGTGGATGCACAAATGAACTTTCAAAGTCCATTATCTTTCTTTATAACCCCCCCCCCCCTAAACTCGTCCGTATGAAGGCGTTAAACACAACCCCGAGACTCTGGGGTCTTGAGGTTCCGAGCTCGACAAAAGTAAAAGAACACCGTACCCTGGAACTTCGAGGGTCCGGGGTTCCGAAGCAGGCAACAAAGATGACCTCAGAACTCTGGAGTTCCGAGGTAAAACCAAAAGAAGACCTCGGGACTCCGGGATTCCGGATTTCTGAGGTAAAACCAAAAGAAAAAAAAGGGGGGCCACATTTCGACTCAAGGAGACTAATGGGGAAACGGATATTCTAGGCATAACAGGAGGTAGGTATAAAACTAAATGTGAAAGAAGGTTAGTGGAAGCATATTTTTATCAGCAAGCTTTCTTTGATAATGAAGAAGAATACCTATATGTAAATAATCTTGATCTCTAACATAAAGTTGACATTGGATTAAAAGTAAAGATTGAATATGCTTAGTAATGAAGTAGTTAGAGTCATCACTATAGTAGTGGTTTCTTATGTTAAGAGTGACTACAATTTGAGAAGTAAACTACTTAAAAATAAAAGAGTGTTAGAAGAAACTAGCTGGATTCCCACAAGAATTTATAATTGAAATAATTAAGGGTTAAAAATCCCTTATGCCAAAGTCCCATGAAAAGAACAATTTTTTTTATTAAAATATAAGATGACTGTCTTCATTAATACCCAAATTGATTCCCTACAAGATAAAACCAAAAAATAATTCCCAAAAAATGAGGAAAAAGCTAGAAGTCGAAAGCCTAAAATATTTGTTCCCAATGAAAAACTCTTATTGCCTAATGTATTAACTCACATCCCTTATGCAAATGTATCACCATTCTTTTTAATACCTCACTACCAGATTATACCATACTTGACATGGCCCAAGAACTTGGTCAAATCTGAGTACAAATTACTTTGGAAAAAAGCATGAGAATTCATCAACATAGATATAGAGCTCCATTGTTCATTGGATAATTCCAAGAGAAATAATTATCCTATACAAAGCTTTGGTCTTTTGAACTTAAGTAAAAGCAAGTGATTGGACCAAATCATGCAAACAAAATGGGATAAAGAATACTAGGTCAAAGAAATTTTGCTAAAGAAACACTTGATCCTTTGACGAGATCTAATGTCAATATTATAGAAGATGGTTAACAGTGTGAAACATGTTCTTTACCTCACAATCCTACATTATATGCTATTTATTTGGCTTTGCCAGAAGAATAAAATAATTATGAAAAGTTTGTTGAAGAGGAAACAAATGTTGAACATCAAGGAAGCCAATATGTTAAAATAATTTATATATAATTACCTAAATATTAGGTCCATTCCTTAAATGGAGGTAGGTATAAAACTAAATGTGAAAGAAGGTTAGTGGAAGCATATTTTTATCATCAAACTTTCTTTGATAATGAAGAAGAATACCTATATGTAAATAATGTTGATTTCTAACATAAAGTTGACATTAGATTAAAAATATAGATTGAATATGCTACAAATGAAGTAGTTAGAGTCACAACTATAGTAGCGGTTTCTTATGTTAAGAGTGAATACAATTTGAGAAGTAAACTACTTAAAAATAAAAGAGTGTTAGAAGAAACTAGTTGGATTCCCACAAGAATTTATAATTGGAATAATTAAGGGTTAAAATTCCCTTATGCCAAAGTCCCATGAAAAGAACAATTTTTTTATTAAAATATAAGATGACTATCTTCATTAATACCCAAATTGATTCCCTACAAGATAAAACCAAAAAATAATTCCCGAAAAATGAGGAAAAAGTTAGAAGTGAAAAGACTAAAATATTTGTTCCCAATGAAAAACTCTTAATTCCTAAGTATTAACTCACATCCCTTATGCAAATGTATGGGTAAGTGCAACGTAATGGGTCACAAATTGGCGGAAGTCTGCACGTTGGAAAACACGCTCTTAGAAACGAGGGCTCGAGGTGAAACTAAACGGGGGCCCGCTTGAAAACAAAACGGGGGTCCCATTTTTAAACAACGGGCCCTCGTTTTTAAATTTGATTTTACCAATTTTTTTCGAGCGCATTTTGTCATTTTTACCTACAACTGTAGTGAGAAAACGAGATAAAAAATGAGCCCCGTGCTATGAACTCCATTTCAAGCCTCCACCACTATCCCAGGTACACATTCAATCATCCATTTGCACATTTTTAAATTTTCTTGTATATTTTTCCTATGTTTTTAGTATTATTATAGTTTTTTGGGTATTATTTAAGTTTTTTTTTAAAGTAGCCTATAAGTAAATTTGTTTTTACATTTGTAAATTGTTAATTTTGATCTGAAATATTCTTCAACAGTTAACCCTAAACCCTAAACCAAAATCAATAATTTTACAAATCAAAACCAAATCTAGATAGTTAACAAAATAAAATATCAAATTTACAAGATACAAGATATCTCACAAATATCAAAACCAAAACCAAATCGAAACAAAACCAAAACCAAACCAAAACTAAATGGATGTATCAAAACCAAAACCAAAACCAAAACCAAATATCATGGCATGTGTCATGGCATAATAGGTCCTTGCATGATAGGACCAATTATGGACCAATTATGGCATGTCATGACATAATAGGACATATCATGTCATCGTGGCATAATATGTTCTATTATACCATGATATGACACAATAAAGTCAAACTATGACCTCTCAAATGTGTCGAATAAATAAAATGAACTATTGAGAATAGATAATGTTGACTAACGTATGCATAATCATGTCTATTAAAGATTATGAAAGAGACACTAGTGTATGAGTTATCATAGAGTTTATGTCTCAATCTAAATAGTTTTTTTTTCTTTCATTTTATAATGATTATCAACTTGTTTTACCAAGTGCTCTTCCTCTATGTTAAAAGTCCTAACATTGTAACTTCATTCACCCTAACTGTGTGAACTCACCATTAACACATATATTCTTACACATGGAAGTGGTGGGCTACCAAGGTCAAGGTCATCCATAGCTCTAAATGTAAACCTAAAGGGTCCTCATTCATGATGACCCTACTTAGATATTCCATTTGGTAAATCAAAGGCTTCATAGTTTATACACCAATATTAGAGGGATTTAATTCTCTCCTCTTGTATAATATCTCTAATTTCTTAATGAGACCTTCAAAACATGAATATTCATTAAGAATTAGCCATTTACATAGTCAAATTATTATAGATTTGATAACTGTTTTCCTATTATTCCATGACATGACATAATAGGACCAATTATGGACCAATTATGGCATGTCATGGCATAATAGGACATATTATGCCATCATGTCATATTAAGGCATGTCATGGAATAATAGGAATATAGTAGGTCCTATTATGCCATGACATGGCATAATGTGTCCTATTATGCCATGTCATGGTATGATAGGACCAACTATGCACCTATTATGTCATGGCATAATAGGACACATTATGTCATGGTGGCATAATATGTCTTATTATACCATGGCATTGCATAATAGGTCCATAGTTGGTCATGCCATACCATGACATGGTATAATAGGTCCTATTATGCCATGGCATAATAGGTCCTATCGTGCCATTTCATGTCATAATAGGTCCTATTATGCCATGACTTGTCATAATAGGTCTTATTATGCCATGAAATGGCACAATAGGACCGTTTATGCCATGTCATGGCATAAAGGTCCTATCATGGTCCTATTATGCCATGTCATGGTATGATAGGACCAATTATGAACCTATTATGCCATGCCATGGCATAATAGGACCTATTATGCCATTATAAAAAATGTTGCATGTTGCACCATGTTGTCTCAAAAATATAATCCTGACATCAAAAACCATACTAAAACTATCAAGATCTTTCCATTAAGATATGTTAGTTTTCTCACCAATCACGTCACCATCTACATGCAAGATAGTTAATGAATTCATGAAATCCATAGTGAAAACTACCGAGACATCAAGAGCTTTACTTGTAGTAAGATTTGATCCACTATAGTAAATTTCAAATGAACTTTGAATCTTTCAATATTGAATTTGTGAGACTTGGGTTAAATGTTTCTAGGAATTATTTTTTTAGGTATTTGGCCTTTCAACCAATAAATGAAAAAATTTAACCAATTCTAGCAAGCCATCATTTCAATTCCTTAAATCACATATGTACCAAAATTGTTCTTAATCCTCATTAGGCAATACAAAAGTTACCACTATTAGTTATTGGTACCTTTCTAGTGCCTTGGATCATTTTTAGGTGATCATGTGGCCTTTTGGGCTATTCTAGTGGGTTATGGGAAGTCAAAAAAATAGGCGAGATGTTTTAAATTTCATGGATTACACAAAATCCATAATTAAAACCACAATTTGAGCTACTGGACATTGGGGTAACTAAAAATTCATTTTAGAAGAGGGAAATCCAAATGTATAACCTTAAGTAATTAACATTACTCTTCAAAAGGTAGATATCAAAGTCCAGGCTTGATTCATACCTAGTACCATTTCGAAGGAAATTCTAATTCTCAAACTTTAATGGGAAATATTTAGCAAGTTATCAGGTGAAAATATTTAGAAGAAATCAAGGAAAGAGAAATAAGGTGGGAGGATGGATGAAAGTTTGACTTAAAAAAATAATGAAAGAATCAATAGAGCTAGAGAATTAAGCATAACTTGAATAAGTGTTAGATGAAGAGAAGTTTGACAACTAAAAAAAGAAGCAAGGATGACAATTTTTAGAAGGTGGGTTATTGAAATGACAAGGATGACAAGGATGATAAGGAACAAGTAGCTAGGTTAAGGGATGATTATGGCATAATAGGTCCTATTATGCCATGAAATGGCACAATAGGACCATTTATACCATGTCATGGCATAAAGGTCTTATTATGGTCCTATTATGCACCATGTCATGGTATGATAGATCCAATTATGGACGTATTATGCCATGACATTGCATAATAGGTCCGTAGTTGGTCCTATTATATCATGTCATGGAATAATAGGACCTATTATGCCATCATGGCATAATAGGTCCGATTATGCCATGACATGTCATAATAGGTCCTATTGTGCCATAATTGGACCATTTATGCCATGTCATGGCAAAGCATAAAGGTCCTATTATGGTCCTATTATGCCATGCCATGATATGATAGGACCAATTATGGACCTATTATGCCATGTCGTGGCATAATAGGACCTATTATATCATGTCATGGTATAATAGGAACTATTATGCCATGACGGCATAATAAGTCCTATTATGCCATGGCATTGCATAATAGTCCACCTATTATGCCATGATGGCATAATAGGTCCATAATAGGACCTATTAAGCCATGACATGACATGATTTTCTCGAATTCCCAACTTCTTCATCTAATTCATCTCCAACACTGAAGTACTAATTCAACATGTTTACTTAGTAAATGACCACTTAGAGAGGTTACCGTCTAAAATATTAGTACTATTCAAACACAAAGTACTAATTCAACATGTTTACCAAAATTGTGACTAATTATTTATTATATATTACTTTATATATATTGATCTTATTTTACTTTTTTTACAAGTTCATGTATGGAATATTTTATATTGATTTTAATAGTTGATGCATTTTACAAGAAATGAATGCATTAAATTGAATATATAATAGATTTATGAAGTTTCAATTAAAGTTTTTATTAAGTTTTGTGCACAAATTTTATATTCAAAGATTCAATAGTATGTACATATATATTTTTTTAAGTTCAATATTATATCATATTTCATGTGTATCTCGTTCAATAACATAGAAATGTTATTATTTAAAATTGCTTTTTTTAAAACTAAAATAGATTCTTCTTTGACATAGAGTTGTATATAATTCATGTATATCTTTATATATGCAGGAGCTCTTTGTTATGATGGATGTGTTTGACATAGATGAATTGTTAGGTGAAAATCCCCCACCGCAACCCCCTCCACCTCCACCTCCACCCCTAGACTAGATAAAATTCATTTAAGAGAAAGAATTAATGAAAACCTACAAGTTATTGAACAAATTATTACTTCAATCCAAAATGAGCCAATCACCCCCCCCCCCCCCCCCCCATCTTCTAGAGTTTGCAAAATCAATACAAACTGTTGTCAAGTCAGTTACATCAGTTGATTCTCAATTAGATCAATTTCATAGACAGCGACAAGAGTTGCATGATGTTTATCCTGATGGATTAACTTATAGGTAGATCACTGATCTTAGAATAACCAAAGCTCATTTATGTCCATATTTTACTAACCCAAAAACAAAAGAACTAATGCAACCTACCCAAAAAAGAATTTCAATTAGGTGGTGTGATCATCCAGAAATGGCTAGACACTTCTGGGATAGATGGTGGATGGTTTTTTATTATCCACCACATCATAATTATGAGGTCCCTTTATATTTTTCGAAGAAATTATACTGTGAGTTTGTATTGCACAAAAAACCAAATTATTTTGATATTAAGTCATTCTAGGGGGTTGGTGGTTGAATGCCACAGCATAGATTAGGGGCATGCACTAATAATTCCCTAGTAGATCCACCCATGGTTCTACCTATTGCTCCATCGATTCCTGTAGATGTGAAAAATACATCATTCATTTCAACATTAGATGCTTTGACTTCCCTCATAGGTAACTTGAGTGATCAAGTTGCACGCATAGCATCCGATCCTCGATCGATGCCACATATGTGTATGAGCTATCATCAGATGTGTGTAGGTCCTACTGTTGATCCAGGATCCACTTTAGTTGCAGCTGAGCATGATACAGTAGATGATACTATGATGACATCATATATGGATTTTCTTTGCTCTGATGATCATCTTGAGTAGGTATAGATATATATAAATGTACATGTCAATATATAAATTAAGTGCATGTCTTTTTTTTTAATACAATCTAATACTTCATTAAATAAATTTGGTTTATGTAGATAAGGACTACACCAAATGTTCGAGTCAATATTGCATCTACTCCTACACAGCTTGGCACACCTTTTGGGGTATAATATCAATTTCTATCTAGACACTGTACTAGCTTTTTAAGTTAATATTCTATCATCGTATACTATATAAATTTTCATGTTGATACATTGAATGCTTCTTTCTCTAGGCTTCAATTCATGAGGGACCCTCTACATCACATCGAGAAGAGGGTGTGACAAATGTGACACCATCTATTGTATGTATCTTAGAAATTAAATATGTTCTTACAACATTGTAACTTAACTTGAAATTATTTAATACACATATATATGTTCAATAAATATGATTTCATTAAATACATGTTTGCAGGTGGACACTACTATCAGGATAGGTTATCCTCATCATTTTTATCAGAGCCAAATTGAACATCCATCGACATCCTTTGAGGTCTTAATATGTAATACTTAATTTGACATTTAATTGGACACTTTGAATTTGTCCTTGTATAGGACTTAGCTAGCACTACATTTGGTGTTGATTTCAATGTGCATACATGTCAAGGTGCACAAGATACTGCTAGAGGAGATGAGAAACCTTATGTACGATATTTTATTATATGATTATTTAATCAAATTATAAATGTTCATTTTTATTTAATAAAGAAATAAACACATGTGTATGTGCTCATGTTCGTTGTATCATGTTTCTTATCTTGTATACAGGATAACACAACTCCTGAGCATATAGTACATGCAAAACACGTTACTAGAGTTGATGTGCACACGCATACGGCAAGTTTGTAACTTAATTTATGAATTCCAACTGTATTTGATATATGATTATCTTTTAATAGTTAATCGAGTATTTTAATATTATTTTTTCCTTGTACAACATGAGACAGGTCGATCTGGTCCATGTCCTAGGGAGAAGAGACCACGAGATGTGATTGATTATATCACTTAGATTTTATTGTTCATTTGGCTCTGATATGATGTACATGTACTATTTTATATGATATGTACTTTTTTATGGACTTTACACATTTGTTTATACATGTACTTATTTTTTTAACATTGTATATATTGTCTTGGATGTGCACATACTTTATATATGTGGATAATTGCATAATAGGATTAGATCATATATATTTTTTGGACTACATATATATTCACATTAGATATTATGTGGATTTAATCATGTTACCATCCAAATATATATGGATTAGATATTATATGGATTATGTAGACTTGAAATTTTATTTATGGAACTTGTGCTTAAATAACTTTATATGGGTTATGTGGACTTGAAATTTTATTTAAATAACTTGTGATTAGATAAAATAAAGGTGTACATCATGAACTAACAATGATGATAAGACCAAAGTATCAAAACATATCTTATAATTATAACATATTTTAAACTAAATTAAAAAGTATCAATCATCATAGATACGCAAAATATATAATTACCATTACAATAATAATGATGATAAGATAAAAATATCAAAACATAGGTTTAAATATATAATTACCATTTCAATAACAATAATGATAAGAGAAAAGTGTAAGAAACAAAGTAGGTGGTATGGTGGGGTCCAACAAGTAGAACCAGTGTGCTATGTATGAAATTAAATTTACCCCATATAATATATAATATATTGAATAGAACTTGATTAAAACATAATTATCTCATTCATAAATTTGACCAATAGTCTCTAATTTATGTATATTACACAAAGTGTAATCAAGAAGACCTATCTAAAATCTTTGACTTCATCTCCTAAGGGACCTGCAAAAAAAAAAATCATATAGAATACACAATCATAATTCAACATTCAAGTGCAAGAATATTACTTTACTCAAGTAAAGTTTTAAAATTTAACCTTAAACATATTTGTAAATGCACAAATAATGGTATTCATTGATGTCATGTACATGTGGAAGACCTAAAATAAAATAAAAAATAGTCTATTTAAATCATAATAATAAGGATATATCTCTCAAAATACAACATAAAGTATGCACAAACAATAGTAGTCATTGAGGCCCAGTCTACTCTGAGAGACCTGGAAAAAATAAATGCATATGATTAGTTTTTATAATGAGGATGCATTCAATTTAAAATACAACATAAAGCATACATCACGACTCTTAAAAGGGAGTTGCCTTAAGGGTACACAACTTTAACTTGTAATTATTCAAAATGAAAAATAAAGTATGCACAAATAACTTGGTTTTCCTTGATGCCTTCTACTTGTGGTAGACCTGAAACAAAATTACTAGATTAGATTTTATAATTAGGATGCATGATTTAAAATGCTATATAAAATATACATCATGAATTTTAAAAGGGAGGTGGATTGAGGGTTCAAATTATAACTTGTATATATTCATTCTGTTATACCATCTGCATCCTCTCTCTTTTGCAAAGCATCTATAATTGTCTCGTGCTCTTCCATAGAGAGTCCATAATTGTTTATTAGTAGGTCTGCCATGATATCTATCCAATTTTATATTAGTTGCCACTACCAAATGCGATTAATGTATAATCTTCTTCTCTAATTCATAATCTTCAGACGTGGGCATTCCATTCTTTCTTGTTAGATATTTGTGTGGTCGGGTGCCAACAACAACCACAGATCCTGTTGGATAGTCATAACCATCATCATCTACTCGAGGAGTGGTTAGCTTATGTTTTGGCTCTACACATCGAGCCAACCAATACTCTGTCCCCTCTTCATTGTCCTCTAGTGCAACAACAACATAGACATGTCATGTGCACAAAATTTTTTTATTTTAATATTTGACGAGATATAAAAACAAAAATATACACTGTAAGATTTCATATATGTACTATTTAATAAATCAAAACAAATTTCAAAAATAATTTTACCTTGTTGTATAAGATCTGAAATGTGATCATAGTCATTTGATGCAAACATCTAATCCATATCTTCATCAGTTCTTTCATGCAGATCATTTGCATCTATGGGTGTCAATGATCTTTGTTGCCATTCTTCAACCCATTCTTTATTCTCACAAAATTCCCATCTCCGGAAACACAAAACTGACAAAAGCAAGCAAGCTCCCTTGTGAATACAGTCCACGTGTTTGAATTATAACTCTTAAATGAATTCCATTTAGCTGATCCAATGATGGTATTACAATCATGTTGAATATGAATACTATCTTCCTCTACCAACCAGAAGAAATGTTGAATTGCAGAGTTCTCAATTGATCCTTTTGACAACTTTGAATTGCACTAATCTACAACTGCACGAGCATCTGAATTTCACTGCATCCTCGAATTTCAATTGTTTTCTAGCAAGAGCTCTTTTTACATAAGCACCAGCTCCATCGTGTTCCCCCTTACCATGTCCCGCTTCAAAAAAACTCCATAAATGTTGGACATTGGTTTTCTTGTGAACTCTATATATCCAATAAAACATTTTTGCATTTTTGAATTGTCCAGTGCAATTATCTGACCATATCATATGTCGTTTCATGTCAATTTCTCTTTCCTTAAGATTATCATGAAATACCTCAAAGCAATGCTGAACAAACTCTGACGAGTGTAATCGATTATCACTAACATAGAAATGATACTCCCTCAAAAAAAATTGTTATCTTTTGTACTGACATGGTCATGTCTATATATAATGTCCACAAATATGGCCAGTTGAACTAAGTTGTAATAATGTGATTGAGTTTCCTCTTGTGGTTTCAGAGTATAATTTTCAGCAAAATCCACAACTGATACTATTGTTCCAACTGGAAATGTGCTCTTGCATATGCGAAACTGTCCATCAAGCCATCGGGCATGTTGGAAATGTTTCACATATTTTGGAACAATATGACTTTTAAACTCACTAATAAATGCATTCACACTATTATGTTTTGTAATCAATTCTAAATGTTTCCCCATCTTTCCATCCTTTAGAGGGTATTCTATATTTTTAAATCTCCTAACATCAACCATTTTTTGTCCAAACTCAGATGAAACATGTTCATGCAAACATTCACCTAACAAAGAATAGTTCCCACATAAATTGCAAAGGTCATAAATCCATGAACTGGAAAGAAATAATTGTTCATTAGGTGGTTTACAAAATAAATTTGCAATAAAATCTTTTATAGTTTCAGGTGGAACATAAACACCACAATCCTGCACAAGATCATTACCATGCAACATATAACGTATATATCGAAAAACATCATAATAGTAACGAAACTGAACATGAGTTTTACAACAAGAAGATATTCTTTGTTTATTGATTTTAACATACCATGGTTTGCATTTTTCAAATGATCTTTGACTAATTCGTAAATTCATTAACACAGATTCATCACTAATTTTTTTAAAGAATTCAGTTTGAGTCATGTCAAGAAGATGTTTTGGATGAGGATCACGAATTTTTGATCCCACCCTTAACTTTAAAACATCTCTAGCATTTGATGAAACTCTAGTGTTATCATGCCAAAATTTTGTGATTAATATTTTAGTTTCATCATTTAATTTCATGTCCGACCTTTGAAGTCTACCACTAAAACTCCAACAATGGTTTAGTGGATCAATTTCAATTGTGTCTCTTCTTTTGGCCGCTCTTGACAAGGTTCCACGAAGTAAGTTTAAATAACCACTTATATCACTTAACATTATTTTACTAACAATTGTTTTGTCAACTATAGTAGTTGTTAAAACTCTACGTGTCACATTCTTATATTTAGATCGACTTGTTTTTCTGATAGAATTGATGGCACTGGCAACACAGTAGATACAACTTGCTTATATGATTCATCTTTTCTTTTTGGTTTTGCATAAATACCTATTTTTTCCATGACTTTACGCATTTTTAACATTTTTATTAATTGTAGCATTAATTGACATTGGAATCCTAACTTTTTATTATATAAAAATTGTTTATATAATATGTTCGCATGTGTTCTGATTTGTCTCCAAGAAACTAACCCATTAAGATTATCTAGCACATTGCTATAATTACGGTCATTAAAAAATCAATTAAAAAAAAATATAGAAAAATATGTTCATCAATCTTCAGTGTGTCACAAACCATTTCCCAAAACGGTTTGAGAAAATAATTTTAATTATGTCAAAAAGTGTGGGTCATACACATGCATGGTATGGCCATAACTGGGAACTTGGCTCTGATACCAATTGTTGAACATAGAGTACCACTGAGAGGCGGGTGAATCAGTGGTTCCTAACTTTTAAATATTTACCAATCCAATTCTAGACAATCAACTTTTTACTTAACCACTAAGCAGTCATACCGGTAATGCAAGAGAGAAGAACAAAGAGATCATCCACACTCAAGAGATTCACAACACCAGATTTACGAGAAAAATCCAATATGAGAAAAACCTCAGTGAGAAGAGCTGTTGGAGACTACTGCTCCAATCCAGCCTCACAAGTAAAACATAGATTTACAAAGATTTAGGGCACCAACCCAAGGAGCACCAACCCCTGCACCAAGCTTCAACTTGGCAACGTATAATGAAATACTATTTGAATATAGTTAAGGCTTCTTGTTGCAAATGAATTCTGCAACTCTTGAATAAAATAACTCTTTGCTAGTTTACAGTCTTTTCTCCTTCACTAGAACTCACACTACCAATTGTGAGGTCACTGTCTCTATTTCTCAAACTCTGTTATCTTTCTCTCCCTCTCACATACAATCTCTCAACACACTATTTCACTCTAGGATGTTGCCTTCTCTGCCACACCTTACCGGTTAGGTTCAACTGTCAGACTATGACACTACCGGTAGAATCCTCTTGATTTATATCCAGCTTAATTTAAATCAACAATTTGATTGGCATCATAGTCTTGGGGATTTAAAAATATACCAAGATTCGCATCCACATGAACATTTGCATCAATAGTCATACCCGTGTTTGGTTCTACATTGCTTGCGTCCATCATGATCTCTTCAATGGTCTCATCTACAACAGGAACTGAACTAGATGCTTCTGTGTTCTTCAATTGTCATTGTTGTGATCTTCGATCTCTTTGGCGTTTTGCCTCCTCTCTTTGTGCTTGAATTTCTCATTGTCGTTGTCTTCTTTTGTTTCTTTTGGCGTTGCTTTGAACCCATCTTTACAAACTCCTCTTCAAAAAATAATATTTCTTTTACCGAGTTCTTATGAAATTTGTGTAAAAAAGATTTAAAAAAGTAGTGCCAAATGCTGTAAAAAAATGTTTGTCAATACGGATTCCAATGATAATCTGGTAAATTGATGCAATTTGTCCTTTTTTTGGACAGTAATGGTAATTTTAGGAACAGGCCCCCGGTTATTTATATAATAGGCCCTCGTTTTAAAAAATGGGGGCCCGTTCCGAAAACCAATGGTTAAAAAATGAATGGGCCCTCGTTTCGTAAACAGGGGCCCGATCTGTAGAAGTTAATTCCACAACCCATCACTTGCCTCGAGATTAGGTTCAAGATAGGCCTAGGATGGCTACACCTAAGACATGGACCTGCAAATTCAAATCTCCATGAACGAAAGCACAAATATGAACTTCTGAAATAGTTTACGTGCCTCAAATTAGAGAATTTTTATACGAAATTAAAACCCATTTCAAATTATACTGTCTAGATTCTAAATATATAAATTTAAAAAAAAAATTGATTATTTTAAGTATTTTTCATTTAATTTATACTAAATCAGGTCCATAAACTTGAAATATTAACTACTTTTGTTAATTTAATAACTTTTTTATTTTAATGAATTTTGAAAAAAAAATTATATGTCATCAATCTACACAAAATTCTTTTCTATTTAAAAAATAAAATAAAATAAATGTTAAGTTTACGTCAAATTTTTAAAAAGATAATTACGGTCATTAAAAAATCAATTAAAAAAGATACAGAAAAATATGCTCATCAATCTTCAGTGTGTCACAAACCATTTCCCAAAACGATTTGAGAAAATAATTTTAATTGTGTCAAAAAGTGTGGGTCGTACACATGCATGGTATGGCCATAACTGGGAACTTGGTTCTGATACCAATTGTTGAACATAGAGTACCACTGAGAGGGGGGTGAATCAGTGGTTCCTAACTTTTAAATCTTTACCAATCCAATTCCAGACAATCAACTTTTTACTTAACCACTAAACAGTCATACCGGTAATGCAAGAGAGAAGAACAAAGAGATCATCCACACTCAAGAGATTCACAACACCAGATTTACGAGGAAAACCCAATATGGGAAAAACCTCAGTGAGAAGAGCTGCTGGAGACTACTGCTCCAATCCAGCCTCACAAGTAAAACATAGATTTACAAAGATTTAGGGCACCAACCCAAGGAGCACCAACCCCTGCACCAAGCTTCAACTTGGCAACGTATAATGAAATACTATTTGAATATAGTTAAGGCTTCTTGTTGCAAATGAATTCTGCAACTCTTGAATAAAATAACTCTCTGCCAGTTTACAGTCTTTTCTCCTTCACTAGAACTCACACTACCGATTGTGAGGTCGCTGTCTCTATTTCTCAAACTCTGTTATCTTTCTCTCCCTCTCACATACAATCTCTCAACACACTATTTCACTCTAGGATGTTGCCTTCTCTGCCACACCTTACTAGTTAGGTTCAACTGTCAGACTATGACACTACCAGTAGAATCCTCTCATCGGTTTGCTTGCACACTCACACTGCAACTTTTCTCATATCACCTTCTAAAGTTTTCTCCTCACTCACTCTTACTTCCCTTGACTTTTCAATCTTCACAGCATCAACATCTTTCTGTCTGGAGCTCTCATCTCTTATCAGGTGATTTCCTGCCAAAATGCAATTCAAAGTTTTGACCGTTAGGGTTTCCTCACCATCTATGAGGCAAACCAAATCCAATCAGATCCTGCACGATCTAATCACCTTGATGTCCATTTTTTTATCTTCGCCATTTGCACGCCTTTTTAAAATACTTTTTCCAGATAAGGGAAACACGATCCATTATTTGGATCTACATCTATCAAACTGCTATTAATATCTCTATTGTTTCCTTCTCGAGGCATTCTTTCAATCTGTTCTTCTTACTTCAATCCAGGCGCCAACCGCTCCCTGATCTTCCTCTATCATTCCTTCTTCCTCGAGCTGCAATCGATCTGATGCAATCCCGTGATTCATGGCTCCTTCATTAATGGTGATTATCTGTTTCATCCAGCCTGTCGATGAAGCTTCACCAACCACACCCTACTTGACACCTCAGCTCCACATGACATCACACCAATCAAGACATGACCTACCAACACGCAGTCAGTCCGGCAAACACATCTCGGTGAAACCCTTTGCTGATAGAGTGTTCTTCTTCTGTTAACCAGTAGAGCATCCCATACCAGTAGACCTTCATTCTTTATGCTCATTGGATCTCCATCAAGCTAGTTGACATCAATGACAACTTAGTGCCAAAATGCCAATAGTTAGTACCCAAATTGATTCCCCAAATGGTAAGACCAAAATATAGACCCAATAAAAAATAAGGAAAAAGGTCAAAAATGAAAAACCTAAAATATTTGTTCGCAATGCAAAACCCTTATTTCCTAATGCATTAACTCATATCCTTGATGCAATTGTAATAACCATTCATTTGAATACTCCATTACCAAATTATAGCACATTTAACATGGCACGAGTACTTTGTCAAATCCAAGTAAAAATTACTTTGGTAAAAGCCATGATAATCCCCAAACATAGACACATGCCTGTATCATTCATTGGAGAAACCCAAGTTCTAGCTACTTAGCCTATACAAAGCCTTGGTGGCTTGAGCTCAATAAAATACAAGTGATGGCTTCAAAATCTACATTAAAGACAATTGTTAATCTAAATATTTACTTGGGAACCACAATGGAAAATAACCCATAAAATTTTAACCCTTCTTTATGTTGTTAGTGTGAATGAGGTTATTTATTGACTAGTCATTAGTTGGAACCTATTGACATGTTTATGTTAACTTAGGTCCTAGTTGTCATTTTCTAGAAGTTAGTTATAATGGGGCCATGCTCACCTCATTTAATTTTAGACATGGGAATTTTAATTTATTTGCATTGAGAATTTAATGTTTGTATCAAGGGTAGTTGTCATACATCATCACACCTTCCCTATATAATTAAGGTTTTTTTACATTGTAATATATCGGCTCTTACATGATTTTTATATCTCAATATTAAATAAATGCATTCTTATTATGCAAGTTATATTTGTATTCTCTCTCGTGGAAGC
Source organism: Cryptomeria japonica (assembly GCF_030272615.1). Classification (NCBI taxonomy): domain Eukaryota; kingdom Viridiplantae; phylum Streptophyta; class Pinopsida; order Cupressales; family Cupressaceae; genus Cryptomeria; species Cryptomeria japonica. The sequence continues at coordinate 391,638,091 of NC_081415.1, forward strand.
TATTTTGGCCTTGAAAGATTTCTGAGTTGGTGTTGAGGAGTCACCTATCTACTTCAACATGGTATTAGAGCTCTAGTGATACAAACATATTATCAGATTTGAGAGTCATCATATGGATTCAAGATATCACTTGGTGCATTTTGGGGTTTTATTGACCTCATAGTTGAATCTATAGCATTGGAGAAAGTTAGAATTGGCTTTTGTTTCATCAAATTTTGATATATTTTTCTAGATCTATGAGGGTTTTCAATTAAAGTTTTAGTTACTAGATTCAAGGGCAACTAAAATTTTGGGGCACATTAGCTTAATTTTAACATTTCAACTATGTCCAAAATGCCTGAAAACTCTAGAATCAACTACCAAATTGTCAAAATTGGACACCTTGACCTTGACTGTATGGATAGGTGGCAGGTGGTAGAAAAAATCTCCTCCCCTGCATCGAATTTGGCATATTCTGAAGATTTTTGATGTTATTATGGCATTTTTATGGCATAATCCTTTCATACACAAGATTCCTATGATTTTTTGCATCATTCTCTAGATGGTACTATCAACTTGGTCAAGCATTCATTTTGTTAGGTACATAGTCAGGGTTGCTCAAAATATTTTGTAGACATGGTACATATCATATCACTTTGTCGATTTGATCAACAAAACATTTATGATGGTATGAATGCTTTTCAAAACTCTTCTTCATCAATTTGTGGTTTTAGTGTTTGTTCATCATTTTGTCTATGTGTGATTTGGTTTATGCTTTATGTGCGCCTGTGTGCTTGAGGTTTCTACCGCAAGTTCTATTGGTATCTAGGGGCTTAAAGACCTAGGTGGTATGACCTGTGGCCCACCACCTTCACGCCATCTCTAGCATTGCCCACCCTAGTGGTGCCACCGCTGCTCATGGTGGGACCTTTTTTCCCCTATAGTGATAGTCAAATGGGTGACCAGGGGCTAGCTCCTTGGCCCCTATTTTTGGTTTTCTTTTTTTGCAATAATACTCTCGATGGGATAATTGAAACATATTTTTCATATGGAGTGTTGGGATTGTCAAAATTTGTAGTAAACTTTGCTAGGTCAATTGTCTTTCTCCTTTGCTTGAGTTAGGGTTTAAATTTTTTGCCTAAGTGTCAAAGATTCTTCTTTGTATGGGTTTCCTTTCCCTTTTTGTTCTAATCCTTCATTGACTTGCTAAGCAAGTTACCTAGGTTATTAGTTATGACCTTGATTCATCTGTATCGTGTATTTATTGGCCTCTTTGTGTTAGTGTGTAGAGTGAAAATAGAATCGAGTAGACTAAAACCTAATCCCACTCTCATTTACACATTGGAATATGAAAGAGCCTAAGGAAGTGATTCACTTTTAACTTTCTCTTGTGAAATAGAAATTAAGGAATAATTTTAGGGTTTCTATTCCTTTGTTGATATGAAATGGCTCAATGAGTTAAATGTAGGTGTAGACACGTAAAATTAATATTTAATTAATTTAATCTTGTCAACATAATTAATTGATTTAATTGTGTTATCCTTATTCCTCTCAGTGTTAATTAAATCCAATTTAATTAATCCTATCACTATTGTCCAATACTTAATTTATCAAATAAATAAATTATTTCCTAATTCTTCTAAAGTCCCTCCAATAATTATTTCCTCTAAACCCACTCAATTAATTAATTTTAATTAATTAACCTATTCATGTGATTTCTACAAATCACTTTTCCTAACCCCACTCAACCTAATTAATCCTTCTATAATATCTCATAATCATGCTTATCATTATCCTCTAATTTTTAACTCCCACACATGTCACATCAACATTGAGTCTCTCAAAGAAATTCAAATTTCTTTCAATCCCTCAATGCATCCTTATTTTCGAATTTTCAATTCCTCATTTTGAAATTCAAATTTCCTTTCCCCTCTCTTCTCAAGGAATTTTATATTCCTGTTTATTTTCCCAAGGCACCCTTGACCCATGCCTTCTATCTCAAATCAATCTCAACCCTCCATAAGAAAATCGATCTTGGCCCTTCATTGGCCTCATCCAATCTATAAGTTGGATGATCATTTCCTCACAAAGGATCCACTTCTTATAGCATCCTCATGCTGCCCATTTCTCTTCTATCTTCCTCCTATCATATCCTCATAATCTTTCAATCATCTAATCCAATTCATCTCATCTATCCTCATCATTCAAATCCAATCCAAACCTATCTTGTTGAGCACTTGGAGAGCATTCCACACACCCATTAAGGACCAATCCACTCAAGTGAGGAAGGGGCACATTCTTCACTTCACCGAAGGTCCAATCCAAAGGAGAAGGAAAGATAGCAAGGTATAAGTGATTTGTTTCATGTTTGAATGCTTTATTTGCATACTAACCATTGGATCTTACATTTGCTCATTTTCCCCTCTTCAATAGGATGCAAATAAACTAAGCTAGTGAAAGTATAAGAATAACTAAGATAACAATAAATAATAGATAAAAGAAGAACTAAAATTGAGATACAAATTACAGAGCTAGAAAGGGAATTTTGATGTGCACCTGTCACCAAAATCTAAGCCTAATTGAGTAGGTCCAGTAGGACTAGGCTACTAGGCACTTTGGTCCATGTTATTAAACAAGGACAAAAACTTAGAATCTGTAGATTGAAATGCCTAAAATATGAACTATGAAAAATTGTCACAGAATGAGGAGGACTATAGTGTTAGGAACTTTAGTTTAAAACCAGAGCACTAGGCACTCCAGTCCTAGTGGTCTAGGTCGTGATTCTGGATTTAAATTTGTAGTTGCACCTGTAATCTAAAAAAAATGGTGTGTAGGCAGCTATATAGGGTTTTCCCTTAGTCAAACCCCTTGTTTTTGTGATTTCCACCTCCACAAATAGCCAGTGTACTGTTGAAAAGTGTGTGTACCCTAGAATCTCATTTTTTTGTAAGATCCTAATGAGGTAGATTGCAAAATAGAGTTCTACCCTATGTTTGGAGTAAAAACCCTAAATGAACATAATGTAAATGCTTCAAGTCACAAATGCAATATGGATCTAAAGCACTAATGCAAATATGAAAATGAATGATATGTAGATCTGAAAACTCACATAGAGATATGAAAATAACATGAAACCATACCAAACCCTAAGGGAGAGGTACAAGCCAATCAACAGTGGTGATCTCCTTATTATTCTTCAATATCTCCAAAGCTTCCATCGATGATGAAAAACGTTGATGAAGAATTGATGAATGATGAATTTGTTGATTGTAGACTCCACATAAAACGTGCACTTTCACTTCATAAGTCTCCTTCAATTGCTAGAGAATGGATCCTTCAAATGAGGAAAGGAAAGGTTATATATATGAAACCCTAACTTTATTTTTGATTATGGGTCGAGCTAGAACTGATAATATTTTACACAAAGAAATATTTAAACATTATAATACCGCCAAAACATGATCTAAAGAAGTTTTTAAAATGCAAAATGCAACACACTAAGGTGGGTGCTAACCTAAGCGTGAAATTGGACAACCCTAATTAAGGGTGTACAATTTATGATGCTACATTTAGCCCCCACTTTAGTAGTCATATAACACTACATGCATATGCAAACTAAAGTACAAAAAAGTAAACATCCATGGGAAAAAAGATATGTCCATAAGGTGTCGAATGAAGCCCCTAGTGGTATCTGCAGTACAACGTTAGGAACCGCATCCTACAAAATCACATTGTTAGTTTAGATCACAAAATCACCTAAATGCTTACTAAGAGTGATGAAATTTAAGGGTAGCTATATGCCCCCATGTTTCGGCTTGCTAATTAGTGAGTTTAAATAGGGTATCATGTTTACCACATTGAATTGTGAAAAGAGTTGAAGACAAATTCTCACAACGAAGCTTTATACAAGACCAAAGCAAGTTGAGAAACATTTGGTAAGGAAGCAATCACAATTCTAACACAATCAACAATGAAAGAATAAGAGTTGTCTATCTGAAGATATGAAAGGTTAAGGAGAATATGCAGAATTAGGGTTTATGAGAGAATAGCTTAAATAGTGAAATTGGCACTATTCATTTTGCTTATTCACTTTTTGCAGAAGAGGAGCCTTCTAGTCACAAAAGTTTCCACCCTTGTTGAATACTATGCTCAACAACCTTGTGAAACATCGAAACAACCTCCAAAAGTGGGACCTTGTGCATGTGAGGTTGAATCTCCGAAGAACGCTGAATTCATTTCCAATCAGGGTGAAAACTTTTGTGACAACAATTTTTGGCACGCTCGGTGGGACAAGTCTTTAAAGCCTTCAAGAAAAATCCATTCACCTGACAGTTCCAATCCAAGCCACTTGTTGGGAATTCAAAATTTTGCCAAATTTTGAAGACCCGGGCTCAAAGTTTTAATTGTTGCATTCAGAATGTCCTTGCAGAACAAGCCTAAGTAGCTCAGTTTATGGGCTCATATTTTTGCACCAGTGAAGTATCATGTAAAATCCTCTTAGGAGATGGTCAAGCACCTTAAAAAGATGCCATACATTTGTTTGCATCTTCCTTGGATCAGTTTTGACAATTTTGTGAATTCTCCTTTGGAGGTCCAGAAGTTGGGGTTGTTGTTTGCATATGTTACACTTTTCCGAGTAGCCCACTTTCAGAAATTATATCTTTGCACTAGTTGATTTTTTTAGCTAAACTGAGAGTTGTCCATGATTCTCTTCTATTTTTTGAAGCCCAATGAATCCATCTGCTCAGTTTTCAAGGTTGATTCTTTTTGCAAAAAGTTTAGTTTTGCAAACTGGACAATGTCAAGCAACAGTTTGAGACCAACTTTGTGAATTTTCAATTCACGCCCAATTGATCTGCATTTCAAAGTGGTTGTACCTCGTGATTCTCAGTAAAATTATCTACCAAATCCCAAGTTTGTGGCCCCCCGACTCATCATTTGATCAGTTTTTGAAGCCCATTCCAAAGACACATTTTTTCAGGGTTTCTAAGGCAGCTTGTTCAGTATTTTTCAGAGAAGGCAACTTCAAGGGTGAATAATTTGCACATGTGACCTAATCAGGTCAAACCCTCTTACACATGTGTTCGGGGAATGTTAATCTACCAATGTGCCAAGTGGCGGCCCTTGGAGTGATGGTTTGATATTTTTTCAAATCAGGGTTTGAAGACTACTAAGGTTGTTTAAACAAGTTCGGATTTAGAAGAGCTTGAGTAAGCAACTTTGCAGATTAATAACATTTGCCTCGGATGTCATAATGACAATATGTCAAGTGCTCTGGATTCTCAGTTTTGTAGTCTATCAGTGAGCCAGCTTTTAGGGTCTGATCAGGTGTTTTGATCAGTTTTTGAAACTAATTCTGGAGGCTACTCAGGTGTTTTTGGCAAGCGTTAAAGTTGAAAAAATGTCAAATCTGGTGATCCAAAACTTAAATTCTCATTTCCAGAGCATTTCCAGTCAGTGAACTAAAGCATATTGAGCAAGTTAGTTGTTTAGGAACGAAAAAAAAAATTGTCAGACCCACTTTGGGACCTAACTAGAGCCATGACCCGATGAAGATTCAGTCAGTGCCCACTAAATCAAATAAGTATTATTTAAATTATTTTTAATTTGAATAATATTTGATTTGATTTGATTGGAACAGAAATGAGATAATTATAGCATTCACTCATTTTAAATATGGTTTTATTTAAAAGGAAAAAGCCAAACTAACAGTAGTGCTAGCCGTGCTAAATTTACTCAAATCACTTCCATGGTGATTTAAATTTTCAAATGTTTTATTTCCACATGGTTGGCGGGCCCGTGAGCATGAATGAGGCGGGAAATAGAATTTATCTCTCATTGGAAAAATACCGAGAGCAAATAAAATCCTTGAATCATTCTATAATTATTTAAATATTAAAGTGCAAAGTTTTCTTAGTGTTAAGGAGGTGGGCCCGTAACAAGCAAGAAAGCTCCAAAGAAGTTTTGATCTCTTATCCCACGTCATAAAATAAGCTACCTAGGAAGCACATGAGATAAGACTTGGAGAAAAGAAAATATTCTCCTCTAACCCCACGAGTAACAAAGATGCTGAGCGAAATGGTGCGGAAGAAGTTTTGCACGGGGAAGGGGATTCATTCACTTATCTCACGGGGGTCCAAGGGCATGCAGGTTGAGTCCACAGGATAAGAAATCGGGAAGGACACAAAAAGATTTTATCCCGCATAACTGATGGTGAGGCGAAAGGAATAGTGCGGGATATAAAACAAGAGCTGCAAGCAGCGAAGTTCCTGTCGGGAGTCTTTGCTTGGGTTTGGGCATTTAGTCTTGTGTTGTTTCTTGCAGCACGTGTGCTTTCATGCAAAATCTTGTGAGTTCAAACTCTCCAGTGTTAGAGCCATGATTCAAAATAACCTTTTAAAGCAAATCTTTTAAGAGAATTGATTTTGAGAACCTTGACAATCAAGACAAGTGCAAGAGCTAGGTAGATAACCTTAAATAACTTCAATTCTGCCATCTAAACAGAAAGTCACACAAAAAATAATATTAATTTACTGTGTGAAAAGTAAATAAAAAGTCACATCTAAAAGCCTGTTGAGCTAGACCTAAACAAGTCACTTGTCTGTATGTGATAGATCTGAATTCCGAACATCATAGAAATATAAGAAACAAATGCTAGTTATGTGTTTTGGCCTTTCCAAAAGATGTCCAGAAATATTAGAAGAATGAGGTTTCACAAATGCTTCGAAGCCATAAATCATGGTGGGTTGTATATGTCAAAAGAGCAAAGCATAAAACAACTTTTGGTAGCTTCGATTTCACAACCAAATGAAGTGACAAAATTAAAGAACAGAATCGAGCAAGAAATGATTAATTGGGTGCTTAGACAGAACACTACAATACAAAGAAAAACGAGGAAATGTGTCTATATATTGGCATATATTCCTTGAGCATATTTACGTGGAATTGAAATTGAAATAACTTGTCCTGAACATTGTTTGTCAATTAACTGTGTACAAAACTAGTAGTGGTAATGAACTGTTTAATTTTATTCGCCTTTTCTCATTCAATTTCTTTGTAGACTTTTCTGGCTGGTCTGAACTTCTTTGTAGGCTTTTTGGGCTTTCTGATTGTGTTTTTGTGATTTTTTTGAGCTTCTGCATTCAAAGACCTGCAAAATGCAACCGAACATGTATCATTATTATGTACAAAAACATTTATGCAAAATGTGGGAGCATAGACAATAACCACAAAGTAATACAAACATTATATGCCAAAGGAGAATGAGGCCATTATAGGTTTCTATAACAAAATAGTGAAATGTACAAACGATATATGTAATAGAGTCAGAATTCAAGGGATCTATGAAACTATAGATGTAGTGATCATTTATGTAAAGAAATTAAAGAAAGCAAAATGATAACCGAACATTCTTTTCTAACAAGGACTGTAATAGTCTAAAGTGTAATGTCAAAGCAAAAACAAAACAATATTGTGATAATTGCAAACTGGGAGAACATTGATATGTAAACAATGAATTTGTTGAGGAGGCTTTAAAAGCTTTCATGAAAATCGAATTGTCAGGTGTGAAGCTGAATTTTTTGCCAGCCTCCTCCCTACCTATGCGAAAATGGTAGCTTTGGAACAGTGCATATACATCTATCAAAGCATAATGGTGGGGATATTTTTATCAGGCATTATTGTTGGAAATGAGCTAGACATCTATGCAAAATGGGTAGTTGAACTATTTGACAGTATCCATCAAAGACATGTACCTGAACTGTGTGACTTATTTGATAAGATTTTTAATACAAAAGTGTTGGTTGTGTTGGTGTCAATGACTAGATGGATTATGTTGTGCATTGTAGAAATCACCATGGTTATATTCTTGCCTGGTACAAATGCTACGTTAGAAGAATCAAAAGAGGGGAAGCATTTTACAGTTGCGAGACAATTAATTGGATCATGAATGCTATGTTATATGTTGATGATGTAGAATTACTTAGCAGAAAAGTAAATTTCAGAGAACAGCTCTGACAAAACTAACCAAATAAAGATCTAAAAGGATTCATTTTCAATGGTTTGCATGAACTGTGAACCCAACTGTCACCCAGGTTTTTCCAGGTCAAAGTTATTGGGTTTAATCTACTTCTAGGCTAAAATATGCCCCAATGGTCATGAAATTATAAATGTTCTTTTTAGAAGTGGTTAAATGATTGTCAGAGGAGTTAAATAAAAAAATCAACTCAAGAAAGCCTTTGCTTTCAAAGTAGAGCAACATGAAAAGCTGAGAGCAGAGGATAAAAAGACAGTCTACAACTGAGAGACCTAGATATGCAGAGAAGAAAATGCAGTCTTAAACAAGTTGAGAGTATTAATCTCAATGCTAGGGCAGTGGTAATCTTTGTTCTAGTGAAATGATCAGGAACAAGATATTAATCATGACAGTCCATGTAGTATTATTTGTTCTTCAAGTTAAAATAGTCATGGAAGAGTCATGATAGTAAAGTACTCATAATAAGAGCATTCAAGAAGAAGCAACCCTAAAGCAGTCTCAATGGAGCCTCAATTATCAAAGACTGTGATTGAATGATCATAGTCATAAAATGTCAAAGACTTAGAGAAGCTTTTGGCTCTGAGACAGAGCTACCAAAAACCTGACAAAAGACAAAACAAAGACCTCAGGAATTGGAGGAACATAGCTTACATCAATAGAAATGTATAGTGTAAATGTAGTCAATGCACAAGAACAATAGTGCACGGACAGTCATGCATGCAAAGAGCAGAGTAGTAACACGATGAGCAAAGCTTGTCACAATAATCCAGGGCAGTCTCATGCATAAATATTAGAGAATACATATTCAATGACAAATCTGAGATAAAAGAAAGGGGATTGTGTTTGAAGGAAGACAGACATAGTCCAGTAATGTAGAGATATTAAACACAGTCATAACAACATTCGTAAAGCAAACAGTCCATGCAAATTAGGAAGGCAATGTTTAGACAGAAAATAAGAGTGTTTACAATCCCAGGTAGAGGTATACATGAATATCACTATCAAGGTGCAGATGGATAAGATGTGGTATTAAAAGAACACAACGAATTAGGACAGTCATGATTTTTGAGGAGATGAAGAGACATAGGCATCAAAAGGAAGACTCTAAACACAACCTACTAGAGATTGGAGCTACCATACAAGTCATGGTTTCATAACTAGGCCGATACAATAGACATCAAGCCATTGACACTGTTATAGTAGTCATCAAAGCATTAATGCACTATCTAACAGTGAAAGATAAAAACACAATGATATGAAAGTGCACATCAAAGGAGTTGTGCCTTGTCTATAAATTGGTTACCTTGGGAGGTAAGTGGCTGTGAAATGATAATGTATTGAATGTCCCAAGACAAAGACAGTGAGCTTTTGAAGACCTTGTCAAAAGAACTTAAGGATCATAATCACAGTCAAATAATTCATGACTGTCTAAAGGGGAAAAAAGTGTTCATGACTGTCTTGTAATAAAGATAATCATATATATCGCTTAGAGTCACAACTACAATGTTTTGAATATGGATTAGAGTCACAACTATAATGCATTGTATATGCAATCACAGTAAGCACACTCATATAAGACCACAAAAAATGATGGAATCGACATCGATGTTGTACAGAGTATTCAAAAAGCATATTAGATGCTAGTACAAAAACTTTGGAATAGTAATAGTAGCAATTGAATGGTCTCATCAATACCCAATAATTTAACCAAACTATCATCCAAACATAATGCTACAAACTTGATAATAAATCTTAAAGTTTTGGGGAGTACCTTGATAAAAAGTATTTGGCTGGGCAAAGCGTTCTTTCATATGGCAATTTGCTCTCATAGACTCTGCAGTTTTTGCACAACAATTGATTTAGAGAAAAAATATTATTCTTAACTTATTAAGTCATGTTATTTTACAAATAATGATATTTAGAAAAAGTGGGTTTGAGAATGTTACATCGTTGTTCTCCTTAGCAATGTCAATAATAGAATTGTTCATTGCAATTGTGAATTTTGCATGCATTTAAAATTTGTGCATAAGGAAAACAATTTCTGACATGTCTTTTTTGTAATTTCAAACGACAGTAACTTAAATCTAAGAACAGTGTTTCAAATTTCAGCATTTTTTGCTTTTCTAAGAAAATTTGGCTATCATTTTAAATTACCGGCAGCCATAGTTGTTCTGGTTTGGTAAAATTAGGTAGACAATAAACACTTTTAACGCAATCTTGTTCAACATTTTTAGTTGCAGATGCCTGAGATTTCGAATGGCTTCTTTTCTGCTCTTGGAACTTCTAAATTCTGACAAAAACTGACCACCGTTCATCAAGCAAGACAGGCGCATATTCTCTGCACAAGCAAGGGGATATATGTAGTTTATTGATGGTAATAAGATCAGATCTCAAGTCATCAATGATAGTTTCAAATCTCACAATCAAGCATACAATATATTTTTCTATCTAGTATACATCCCTTTAGCCCACTTGAGGATTGCTATTTCAATTTATGTAGTGGCAACTAATTGAGGCATGCTACAAAAATTACAGATAAATGTGGAATTGTACCTAACATTAAAATATACATTTACAGAATAGGAGTGTACGGTTTACAGGTCTTTGTAAAAGGAGTGAATTTTCAAGTTCACAAGTCTTTGCCCCATTCTGAAATAGTAAGAGTATAATGTTATACTGGCACATAAGTGGCTCATAAAAAAAAAAGAGCAAGCAGATATAGGTTTTATATAAATAAATATTTAGATCTGAAAAAATCTGACAAAAGAAAATGAAACCTTGTGGTTGGCTGGAAACCCAGATATATTTTAGCAAAGAAATATTAGGGGCTCTCAATGTAAGGACCATGGTAACCAAATATGTTGCAATTTCTTCAAATATTTGGTGCCCTCTAGAGGAAAATAATATGTGCAAGGTAGCGTTTCGAACATTATAGAATAGAATGTGATACTTGTAACAAAACCGTTGCAAGGTGCTTCCATAAAACAAAGACTTTAGTTAAGCTATGGGAAGAGGAAGATAAATAGGAAAAGAAAAACTAAATAGAAATCTGCAGCACCAAAAGAGCTTACAAAGGAAAAATAAATGAAAAAAAAATCTTAGCCTTGTCAAGCTTCAGGGTCCTGAAATTTATTGTGCAGAAGAGAAAAGATGGATAATTTATGGCAAGTAAGGTTGTGGAGGTATCCTATCAGTAATGCACTCTTTCTCTTAATCTGCAAATGCTGCTGATTAGAAAGCTTGACTTTGATGGCAACAAAAACCATAGTTCAAACATTGACATGCAAAAAAAAATATATATATATATAATCATAATTTGCATGCAATCATGATCGCAAAGAAAACAAAACTAATGAAAGCTTTAAAAGTAATCTGCCTATGTCTATTACAGTGAGAAATTAAATGGCAAGCCTCCTTTGAAATAGGATTTCACAATTTTTAAACATAACAAATGATCTTTGCCTTGAACGAATCCCTAATATGAGATTTAAGATGACTCCCAATGAAATTATTGGAAATGTCATGCCTTGTAGCCAGTAATATTTTGACAACAATAACACACATAGGACCAACGTCTAGATTCCAAAACAAAAAACAAAACATGTTGAAACATGGCAAGTGACTATCTCAAGATTTTGGCCAAAGTCTCTTACTTGAATGATGTCGATCAACATATTTACCGGACAAGAGTCGAACCAAGGGACTTGTGTGAGAGATGAATGCACTAAGGCCAATTCTGGCGCATGATCAAAAGCGAAGCCTGGGGTTATCAACGTGTCTCGAAACAAGGTTAAGGGGGAGTGCAGAAGCAGACCTGAAATGGTACTAGGGCAAAAACATGACTGAGAAACGTAGCCTGTGGAATGTAATAATGGCAAAATTGAAACCCTAATCGCCCCCTGTCCATGCTCCAGTGGCAGCCTGGAAAAAATCAAAGGTCAGTCATATATTCACATTTTTATATGCAAGATTGAAATAAAATTTACGAGAGAAGAAGATTTGAGCAACGTTAATACCAATTCATGGTAGGAACTGTCATACCACACCTGTCATTTGCAAATGAAAACCCTAATCGACAGCTGTGTAGTTTGAATCCATAATGCATGCGATCTCGCCAAATGTTGCTTTCAATCGGCAAGTCTCTTCCCAGCCATATTTTTCTACCGACTGCACTCTGCAAATTTTCATTTCGGCGGCTCTTGCAACTGCCTCTGGACCTGTGCGTTTTCTTCCATTGAGAAGCGCACAATCTTTTGCAGACCGTGAATAACGCCAATCGTTAAGTGCCACAAAATTTGCTTAAAATATTTTGCTTAAATGATATGCAAGTTGACCCACCTAACATTAGCCTTGCCAATACTGATTTGTGATTCACCCATTGCAATTGCATTAATCACCAGTTAAAAAAATAGGCCTCCGCTATAGTCCCTGCCGACAGGAACTAATAATTTCGATGTGCAGAGGAAAAGACACACGCAAGATAAAATGCAGCCTGCGTAAAATGAAATTAGGGCAACCAAGAAGTTGCCTGCAAAAGGAGGAAAACATTTGAAAACGTTTTTAGGGGAAAACAAAACAAAAAACGTATGATTCAAAAGATGTATTTTGAAGAAGCCGAAAGGGATGTCGTTGAAACCCCATGGCTATGGGATCACTTCGGACGTAGCATAGAAGGACCTATGCAGGAAAGATTACAATGGACTGTAATTCGTCAATATCCAAGTTGCTCATTTTTGTTAGACAAGCAGCTCGACAAAGATGCGATTCAAGTTCTCATGTTCTCTGATGATCGTATTGACACCATAAGTATGGGATGTTAGGTTTGCAGTGAATATATGAACGCTCTGTATGGCGTTGAAAGTGGATGGCACATGAGCAATAATGGGCCACGTTGGGGATGTATATTTTTAGGCATTTGGCGCAATGATAAAGTTTCATGGTGAATTCGATATGTGGGAAAATGTTATTTGAAAGGAAGTTGTGGATAATGGCGGATTTATTGTGATAAGCGATGCATTATCTAGTTTGCCATTTGTGATTGGCCGCCTAATATCATTATCTTATAGCTTTCAAGATCTGGGCATCGCATAAAGGTTCTAGCTTGAATGTGGATACCATTAGGGCTCGAACGAATTGTACAGAGAATACGGCCAGTCTCGCATTCGCCTCCATGACTTGCCATCCCAGATGCTTCAGCATCGATAGAAAATATTGTGGAGTGGGGATTTTTTTTTAAAAACGCAAAGATGAGTCGAGGCATAGATCTAATTGATCCAGCATTGATCTGGTTCGTAATAGGTAGCCAGGGTACTGTTATGGGTTCGTGTGAGTGAGAAGCAGTAGACTCATGTAAAATTAGAAGATTCATGCAGGAAATGTATTGATTAACCAAGGGTAAGCGATCATGGCTTCTGTGTGTACCATGATTGTTATCAATTTTAAATCCTGCACGATGTGTTACACAAACGGTCAAAAGCTAGGCAAGGGATGTGGTAAAAAAAAATTAATATCATGCTCGAAACACAAGATAATGTCAATATAACTTGGCCCCCAATATGTGAGAAGTGAAAGCGGGAACCAGAATGGTTGCACAGTGGAGGTAAAACCACAGGATATGCTAAGGAAGGAAGGCAATGACAAATGACCTTGCAGGCCTTATCAGTGTCAGTGTGTTTATGTTTTCAATGAGCAGGGTAAAAAATTTAAAGATAGTATTTGGAATACTATGATAGATCAAAGATTCAATGAGCATATGAGAGTAAATTATGATGAGGGGTAGAAAAAAAATTTAACTCAAAGTGCAGTTGTTCTAAAGGGGTATTTTTATTTTTGAGAGGGAAAATCACAGCAAAATGAATGACCTTTTTTTCAGTCAAAGATGGGATTTTTGCCATTTTTGGGTCCAAGTATCAAAATTGACTTTCACCTAAAAGGAAAATTTCTATTTTTAGAAGAGAGGGGAAAAGTATGATCTTTTGCAGTCGAGTGGGCAACAAAAAAAAAAAAAGGGAAAACTTTGGCAAGTGAACAAAAAGTGAACTTGACAAGTGCTTGTTATGGCAAATTTTATGATTTTCAACAATCTCCAGTAGGGGTGTAGGTGAAGATTTTGGAAAATTTTGAAAAGAAGAGCTGATTTGAAATGCAGATTTCAAGATGAAGACATGTCTCTTTCGGAGATGCTTTTAGGGTTTCCTTTAGGTCTTCTCTTGAGTGTATATCATTCTTCTTCTATTCAGTTAGAAAAAAAAATTGAATATAATTTCCTCATCATTCTGGAAGCAAGGCTTCCATGTATAGGGTGCAAGTTTTAATGACAATTAGTGTTGTTTTTCAGTTTGTAGTTGTTGTATGGTCTGATTAGTTGTAACCAGACAATCATATAATGAATATTGATCTTTCTTCTTGTTGTATCCAATATGTAACAGCATATTTTATGAAGTAAATAATCAAGGATTACTTACTTTGTCCCAGCAAGTTTGGTGTTTGTTCTAGTTTTTCTTCTCTTCAAAGAATACACTAAGATGCTTGAGAAAAATGATGAAATATGTCTTTTGCATATAGTATCTTTAAGTATGATTGCGGGAAGAACCAAGCTAATGGATGCTAATGTCATGCATTCCTGTTGAGATTTTTGTGGTTACAGTTCAAGTTACTAAGGTGTAAGGTTGCATACTGAGAATAGACTATACTGCCCATACAGATCATGGTTATTGCTTCCAGTTTTCAAAATCATTCCTTTAATCAAAATCTCTTTTTCTTTTTGCATTAGGAATAGGATTAGTGTAGAACCCTTCCCTCAATGAGTGCATAGATGCTTATAAACTAAGGTTATAGCCCAAACCAGGAGTTTATCCATCTCCCTTAGTACATTCTCATTGGGATGATATGATGTAAGTGCAATGTCCTTATTATTTTAAAGTTAAAATTTGTTAGACATTACATAGGTTCGCCCATCTTGGTCTCACAAAGCCAAAAGAGTAGGAGATCTCAGTCTCGTGACTAAGTCTCATTCTATTGGCCAAATCCTTCTCCAAGTTTACTGATGATTTAGTGGCAATTCCTCTAGAACTAGGAGACTGTTGGTTTGGGAACCAAAAAATTTGCGACTCTGCTGGGGAAAGTCTTAAAAGAAAATCTTGTCAAAGCTTAATGGGCTGCCCACGAGTCTCTGGTTAGATGGTTTTCAGTCTGGAATAGTTTATTGCAGCAAAGAAGATTCAAATGACTCAACTGATGAAGAACACTTGGAATGGAAAAATGTTTTGAATAGCTTTCTTTTGTTCAAAATGTGTTCCTCTGCAAGGAGGTGGCAACTTTGTTATAAAAGGACCTAATAAAGAACAAAGAAGAGATCCAGTTGTGAAGGAGTGCTCAATCAAAAGAAAGAGATTAGCTAGTGCAACTTTTTCCAAATATTCTTCTTTTGAGAAGTTTTGTTAAAACCATAAAAGTTTGAAGTTTTGAAATGTTTCCTTATTCAGTGTTGAAGCACTAGTTAGAAGGGAAAGATTTTGTATTTCCAGTTGTCATGCTTCTTTTTGTAAGTTTCAGTCTTGAGTTTGTGTCACAAGAGAAGTGTGTTATGCAATTAAATAGGTTCATTCAAAGGGTATTAATTTTTTTTTTCAATCTTTATGTGTTACTTTTTCTTAATCTACCTTATTGTAAAAGTTATCAAGTATGTGTAGTTGTGATGATTGTATGAGAAGCTTGTAAAGACAAGCAAGATGTATCGTCATTATGCTATCCCAAGCATAATGAATAGTCAACAACTTGAAGAAGGTCGATCTAGAAGGGTGTTCAACCCTTAGAGGTATAGACCTTTGAGTTTTGACAACATTGAGGGGTACCCACATCCCTTCCCCATTGAGTTTAAAAATCAATTGCCTTTGTTTCATGCACAAAAATCAAAATCAGCATTACACCATGTCCAGTCATTCTGTGATTTTATTGAACACTTCTAGTTTTGTAAAGAAGACATTGTTATGAAGCTCTTTGTGAGATCACTAAAGGGTGATGCAAAGGATTGGTATGAAAGTTTTCCCACACAAAGCATACCATCTTGGCAGTGTTTCAAGAGCTTGTTCTTGGATAGATTTGGCGATGTCAATCAAGGTTATGAGCAGCTCTCAGGATCTCAAAATATCCTAACGAGAGGGGTGTGTAGGGGAAAAAGCGAGACTAGGTTAACATGCCCTAATCCTACCTTTTGACACACATTGCGGAATACGAAAGAGCCTAGAGGTATCACACAATTGGCTACTTCTTTTTTGTGAAAGAGAGAGCCACGGGCTACCTATTAGGATTTCTATTCCTTTGTTGTAATTGAAAGATAAAATGATGCAAGTTCAATCCCTAACCCCAAAGTGCAAGTATGAACTAATAACAAGATTGCAGAATTGAACTTAAACTATGGAAAGCTGTAAACACAAGGACAAGACAAGAATGCAAATGCGTACCCAGAGTCAAAATCTGAGTGGAAATGTTCGGGACCGGGGCGCGGGCGCCACTATCCTGATTCTGCCCCTGAAACTGCTCCTGAAACTGTTGTTTTGCAACCTGGAAAACTGTCCGAACTGCCAAAACTTGTTGTCTGACAGGGGGACCAGGGTGCCCAGTGCCCCTGTCCCAGGGACCAGGGCGCCTAGCGCCCCTGTCCTGGCAGGACCAGGGCGCCCCACGCCCCTGTCCTGGTCTTTTGCTCTGAAACTTGGTATAGGGTTCGGTCTCCGTCTGCTTCTTTCGGATCTGCAACTTGCGGCGTCGTCTGAATCCCGAAATCTGCACTTATATCTGAAAAGGTGTTTTGGGCGGCTATATAGGGTTTTGCCTTAGTCAAACCCCCGCTTTGGTGATTTCCACCTCCACGAATAGCCAAGTTGTATTGTAAAAGTAATGTGTGTGCAGACCTTGTGTGTGTGCAAGATCCTAAAATGCAAGTAAGCAAACTAGAGCAACTTAGAAAGTAAACCCTAATTGCTTGTAAATGATAATGTAAATGCTCCAAATCAAGATGCAAAGAGATCTAAAGCATGAATACAAGTGATATAAGGAAGCTTATGCAAAGACATGAAAACAACATGAAATCATACCCAACCCCAAGGGGGGGGGGGGGGGGGTACAAGCCAATCTTCAGTCGGTGATCCCTTATTGCTCTTCAATGCCTTCAAGCCCTAAATGGATGAATGAAATTGATAAATGCTTGATAGATGGATGTTGAATGTTGTTGAAGTCTTCAAAGATCTGCTCTTTTGCTGCATATGAGGTTCCTAAAAACAAAATTCGGATCCCTTCAAAATGAAGAAAGAGAGCTCTTATGTATGAAACCCTAGGTCTTAATTCCAACTTTTGGCCGACCTAGAGATTGAATCTCCCGCCAATTTCTTGGGGTTAAGCTTTATTTTATGATTGGATCACGCTCCTAAAATTTCGGGAAAAATGTCCGGGACCGTGTGCACTCCGGGCGCCACGGTCCTGACAACTTTTCACCAAATTTTCAGGGTCGTCGGATATGATGATTTTAGAGCGAATCCCGAAGTTATAAGTGATTTCGAGATGTTTTGACCCCCGAAATCAAGCCCCCAAGCTCAGAATAGGGCCTAATTGGGGTTTTTGATTAAATGATGTATTGGAGGAATAAAATGAAAGGGGCACACTTTAATGAAAGGGCCCAACTTTATGATGTGGAAGATGATGAAATAGAACCTTTAGACCTAATTAATTTGATTAATTAAGTGCTAAAGGGGAAATGCAATGCAAAATGCAAACTGCGCCAAGGCAGGTGCTAAACTAGGTGTGAAATTGTACTGCTTTAGCAAGTGCGTACAATTTACGATGCTACATTTAGCCCCCACTTTAGCGGTCATATGAGTACTACATGCATATGCAAGCTAAAGTACAGGAAAGTAAACATTATTTGAAAAAGGATATATCCATAAGTCTGTCGAACGAAGCCCCCAGCGGTATCTGCAGTACACAGTTAGGAACCGCACCCTACAAAACACACGTTAGATCACAAAATCACCTAATGCTTACTAAGGAAAGTGATAAAATTTGTGAGTAGCTATATGCCCCCCCCTGTTTCAGCTTGCTTATTAGGGAGGTGAAACAGGGTAGCATGTTTACTTACAACAAATTGTGTGAACGATTATTAATGAGAGATGTTCACTAAAAAGGCTTCATCAGAGCACATTTTGGAACATCCAGGGAGTAAGGGAACGAAAATACGATTCCTACGCAACAAACGGTTCGAAAATCGCATCTCCCAAACTCAAGTTATGATAAAATGAGTGATAGAGAAAAATTAGGATTTTGAAAGTAAAGGTAAAGGAATGAAAGTATATACCTTGAAAGCGACTATTGCATTTGTCACTTTGTTGATTTCTAATTATTGTTCATTGCAGCGGAGTCCACATAGCCATCATCATGCCTTCACAACGATCGAAGCGTCCCACGAGGATTGAGATCATGCGACAGGCCGTGATCGACGACGAGCCACTGGACGAGGTGAGTTGACTGAACTTTGACTTTGACTTTCTGCATTTCCATTGATTCTGATTTTCTGTGATCGAATGCGGGCCCTGGAATCTGACCCTGGGTCCCACCTAGGGCGCCATGGTCCCATCAGGGCACCATGGTCCCTGTGGGGCGCCATGGTCCTTTCAGGGCGCCATGGTCCCTGTGGGGCGCCATGGTTCCTGAAGGGCGCCATGGTCCCCTCAAGGCGCCATGGTCCCAATCAGGACTTGGCAAGGGTCAACTTTCGATGTTCGTCAGTTTGCGTACTTGGCATAGATGATTTTGATGATTGATTACTGATTACACTGATGTTTTTGTAATGCAGGGTCTCCCATACATGAGAGAGTACACGGCGGGGTAGATTCTTCGCAGTTTGCGAGATCAGATTCCCCGACTGACTCAGGCAGAGAGAGACACATTGTCTATAGTAGGTTTGTGGTCTATGATTCTTATGCCGGCCATTCGATTCCACCCTGCGATGCTGATGGCACTCATGAAGCGATAGGATCCTGACACATGCACATTCTAGCTTCCAGTAGGGGAGATGACAGTGACACTTGAGGATGTGTACCGCATACTTTGCCTACCGATCAGAGGAGCTACCGTGACATATGCGACCGATCGGTCAGCAGAGGATCATCAGAGGGAGCAGGTATACTGCATCGGGAGAGTCATGCCGAGTGAGACGAGAGGTCGCATCATGGTCAGCTGGCTCTTACATCCTACAGGAGAGGTGCCCCTCGTGAGACGTCTTATGATTGCCATCATTGCACTAGTTGTCTGCCCTAACGGGCGAGGTATGCACATGCATGGGGGTCTCACATGGTGCATCAGGGCTATGGAGAGACATAGGAGAGTATACGCCTGGGGTTGGAGTATGCTTGCACATCTCTATCACGACCTCAAGGAGTATGTTTTCGGACAGGGTTGCAGCTTGATGACATGCACACTTCTGCAGGTGTGGATATTTGAGCACTTTACATGCACCAGGCTTGTCGGCTATCCGATGAGTGCAGCTAGTGAGCGACCTAGGGTATTTGCTTATCCACTTACGAGCGAGTGGAGATTTGGGGATTTACTGTATTGGAGATTGATGGTTGATAGGTTGACAGCTGAGGTGACTGTATGGAGGCCATATCTACGGATGCACAGATGGGATGGGATGGAGAGACAGCTAGCATGCTTACAGAGGAACCGCCTGCTGAGAGGACGATATCCACATATCATAGTCCCATTCTACTTTGACTGAGTACGGAGGCAGTTTGGGCTAGAGCAGTGTGTCCCAGCCGATGTACCCATCTACACTCGACACCCACAAGTCCTTCCCAGACCCAGAGCAGTAGTGAGACCGACGATAGATGATATCGAGATCACAGATATAGAGGGGTCCGACCAGGATGTGGTTACTGATTATGCCGTAGATACCGGAGCACAGCGCAGGTATCTTTCCTGGTTTGTGAGGACATACCCGGGGCCTATCTTTCCACCAGATCACCCGACAGGTCATCCAGGTCCATGGAGACATGGAGACCGAGATGAGGATCAGGGATCCAGATCGGAGGAGCTAGAGGAGGGAGAGGGTCATGAGGAGGCAGGAGGGCCTGATCCGTCCATAGGAGATCAGCCCAGTGCCGAGGAGGAGGAGGAAGGAGAGGAGGATGACACAGATAGAGATGATGATGAGGAGGACGAGGATGCAGATGAGGACGAGGATGACGAGGAGGAGGAGATTAGAGATGATGAGGAGGAGTCAGATGCAGCTCTTCACCATTCAGGAGATGATACCATAGCCTTAGATCCTCCCGTTATTCCCCAAAAGGGGGAACACGAGGCGATGCGGAGACCTATACCCATCGCACACAGATCATTCGAGCGTGGGGAGCCTAGTAGTTCCCAGTCACAAATGCTACCGTACCACGATCCCTACTGGCGTGAGGGAGATCCAGGTATAGTAGGTGTATATTGATTGATTAATGTTTTGATAATATAAAATGGTACTAACACAAAATCCATTCTACTGCTACAGCTAATGTGCAGGAGTGGCGCTCTCTGATCCAGCAAGCAATGACAGATATTTCCATGACAGCACAGATCCCTAGTTCCTCACAGGTTGCCCATAGACCTCAAGGGAATGCGGGTCGGCATGATGACTTGTTTTCCCCATTTCGAGTACAGGTGGAAATATGCAGGGAGAGAGAGCAAGCTCTATCAGAGGACCTTCAGCGGGCATAGCGTGACCTAGCAGCAGCTCAGACCGAGGCTGCCTCGTATCACGCGATCCTTATGGATAGGGATCGTAGGAGTTCCTCTCGGAGTCATTCACGGTCTATATCACGCTATACGCCTATGGGTCCACCTTCACGGCCAGATCAGGAGGGAGCATCTAGTCGTCACTCTCCAGCCACTAGCCCTAGGGATAGGAGATGATCTTATGATGTAGGGTAGGTCACATTTTGGATGTGTGGTGACCTACCTTTGTATATTGATCCACACACACACACACACACACATATATATATATATACATGCTTCTTTGTCTCAAACGTGTTATCTTTAAAACCTAAGACAATGTGTGTTTTGCTTAAAGTTAATACATTTGGTAGATTTACATGTATGTTCTAAATTTAATTTCCATGTGATTGATTTCTCAATGCTCCATGATTAAATTGATACATGTGTGACTTAATTAAAATATTTGATCAAGTACTACATTGATGATAGGGAAGACATATGTGTTAAGCCTAAGAATCATATAACTAATGTGATTTAATTTGAATTTAAACACAACATGACACGATTCAACTTAACACATAAAGACATTGTATAATATGCCCACATAATGAAAAATGTAAATCTTTTGCAATTTACATAAATGAATTCAAGACAAACTAGAGAGTAAAGAAACACGCTTGTCAGGAACAAAGCAATATAGATTAAACAACATATCATTTAATTCTAATTGCTCTAACAAAGATATGCTAACATATTATCCAATTTTGAAGAAGTGAGAAAGGAAATAGATGAATGATAAGGAATGAGGAATTAAGCATAGTATCTACGCAAGTGCATAGCGTTTATAGGGTCTTTAAGAGGCGTACCGTCTACATCCGCTATTTTGTAAGCACCTGATCCATAATCTTCAATAACAATATACGGTCCAAGCCAATTAGGACTAAATTTTCCCTTTTCTTCAGGTAAGGCATTCACATTACGTTGATTCTCATAGAGAACTAAGTCACCTACTGAGAAGGAACGTTGAATAACCTTATCATTATAGCTTCGTTGTAGAGTTTTGTGATACGCTTGAATATGCTCAAGAGCATTTATACGCTGTTCATCAAGCATCTCAAGCTGTTGAAGTCTTCGTTCTCTATAAGAGTCATCATCTACTATACCTTTGAGAGAAACTCTAAGTGATGGAATCTCTAATTCTAAAGGCATAATAGCATCAGCACCATAAACAAGATTATAAGGAGTAGTTCCTGTAGCAATTCGTACACTCGTTCGGTAGGCCCAAAGAGCATAGATTAGCTGAGTACTCCAATCCTTACCATGCTTATTCACGGTTTTGCGAAGAATTTGTTCAATTATTTTATTGGATGATTCGGCTTGACCATTTGATTGAGGATAGTATGGTGTAGAAAATCGATGTTTGATATGATATTTCTCGAGGAATTTCTTCACGTCTTTGTTTTTAAATGATGTCCCATTATCAGAGATTATAGTGGAAGGTATCCCGAATTGAGAAATAATGTTTTCTAGAAGAAATCGACAAATCACTTCAGCAGTAGTAGAGCAAAGAGGAACAGCTTCTACCCACTTTGTAAAGTAATCTGTTGCAGTTATAATGAAAGTATGTCCTTGAGATGAAGGAGGAGAGATTTTACCGATGAGATCCAACCCCCATGCAGAGAAAGGACAAGAGGCTACCTGAGAACGAAGTTCTTGGGCAGGAGCATGAATCAGATTATTGTGTTGTTGACATTGATGACATTTCTTAACAAATGAAAAAGAATCCTGCTGCATAGTTTGCCAATAATATCCCATACGAAGCAATCTTTGAACCAAGGATTTGCCTCCAAAATGCCCCCCACAGGCACCTGAATGCGCCTCTTCAAGAGCAATAGGGATTTCCGATTTGTTAAGACAGCGAAGGAGAAGACCGTTATAACCCCTTCAGTAAAGAACATTAGAAAGAATGATATATCTAGCAGACAACTTGCGAACTCTAGCCCTAGTGTTCCTATTGGAGGAATCAGGAAAGGTACCATCGGTCAAGTATCTTATGATATGCGAATACCATTCATCTGAGTCTATAAAGTCGCAACATGTCACCAGGCTAGAATCATCTACAATAGCTGGAGAAATAAGGTTGTGAATAACAAATTTAAGATCAACCACAGGGTCCTCTAAAGATACCAGAGAAGCCACACAGGCCATTGCATTTGCATGTCGATTATCTTTTCAAAGAACAGGTTCCATGGTATAAGAATCAAATTTTTGTAACAAGGAG
The DNA here is from genome assembly GCF_030272615.1 of Cryptomeria japonica. Classification (NCBI taxonomy): domain Eukaryota; kingdom Viridiplantae; phylum Streptophyta; class Pinopsida; order Cupressales; family Cupressaceae; genus Cryptomeria; species Cryptomeria japonica. Next base: position 391,661,139 of record NC_081415.1, read on the forward strand.
ATAGCAAGGTCTTTATATTGTGATAATTTGTCTTGTTTCGCTTGATACAGTCCTGTTACTTGTCTTATAATCAGTTGAGAATCTCCAAAAATATGTATGTGTTTTATATTCAAAGCCAAGGCTGCCTTTATTCTTGCTATAAGAGCCTCATACTCAGCAATGTTATTGGTACATAGGAAGTTGAGACGATAAGATAAGGGAATGGACTTCTTTGTAGGAGAAATCAGAACAACACCTGCCCCCGATCCCGTACGACACTTAGAGCCATCAAAGTATAACTCCCAAGTTACATCTTTCTTTGTACAAAGAATGAAGTCGTCAGGAAAAGACTCAGGGTTAGGGAAGGAGAAAGGTGAAGGGGCCTCAACTAAGTGATCAGTCAACGCTTGCCCTTTAATTTCTCTTTGTGAAACAAATTTAAGGTCAAATTCAGTTAACATCATAACCCACTTAGCTAGGCGCCCTGATAAATCAGTTTTAGAGAAAAGATGCTTCAAAGGATCAAACTTTACCATGACGTGGACTTCTGAATTTAAAAGATAATGTCTCAATTTCTGAGTTGCAAACACCAAGGCCAAGCATTGTCTTTATATCGTAGAATATCGGGTCTCATAATCGAGTAATGTACGACTTATATAATAAACCGGACACTCCTTACCATCTTTATCATGTTGTGCTAGTAATGTTGCGAGAGCATGAGAGGAAGCAGCTATATAAAGAAGAAAGGGTTTAGAAGGTTCAGTGGGTTGAAGGATAGGAGGATTAGCCAAATATACCTTTAAATCTTCAAATGCTTGTTGACAATCTTCGTTCCATTGAAAAGTAATATTCTTCTTGAGAAGTTGAGTAAAAGGGAAAGTACGATCCACAAGTTGAGATACGAACCTACGAATAGCTTGAACCTTTCCTTGTAAGCTTTTGAGTTGAGACACATTTCTAGGAGGTGGCATGTTGACAATAGCATCTATTTTCTTAGTATCCACCTCAATCCCATGATGCGAAACTATGAACCCTAATAGTTTTCCACTATCCACACCGAAGACACATTTTCGGGGATTCAAGCGCATGTGATATTTACGAATTATTTCAAAGATTTGACGAAGGATCTTAATATGATCTATACGGAGAATGGATTTGGCTAAAATATCATCCACATAATCTTCTAAAATCTTATGCATGTAATCATGAAAGATAAAGGTCATCGCTCGTTGATAAGTTGCGTCGGCATTTTTAAGTCCGAAAGGCATCATTATCCAACAAAACGTACCCCAAGGAGTGGTGAAAGCAGTTTTGAATTGATCTTGAGGACTAATGAAAATTTGATTGTATCCTGAAAAACCATCCATGAAAGATAACAAAGCATGTCCTGCTGTAGAATCAACTATCATGTCAATGTTTGGGAGGGGAAAATCATCTTTGAAAGAAGCTTTATTTAAATCTTGAAAGTCAGTACACATTCTTATTTTATTATCTGATTTAGCCACAACGACAATATTTGAAATCCTTGGGGAATAATCAATAGGGCGGATAAATCCAGCCTCCAATAATTTTTCAATCTCAGCCTTAACAAGCAAAGCTACCTTAGGATTCATTTTTCGAATCTTTTGTTTCACAGGCTTAGCATCGGGAACTAAGACAATATTATGAGTAACAATCTTAGGATCTATACCAGGCATGTCAGAATATGTCCAAGCAAAGATCTCGGGGAATTCCTGCAATAAATCTGCATATTGTTTTTGTTCTTCTTCATCCAAACATTTTCCAATTCTAATAGCTTTTTCTTCATTGCAAGGATCCATCTTAACATCAATGGTGTCACTTATAAGAAGATTACTTTGTTGAGGAGTATCCTTTAACTGAGGGAATTCTTTCACAATCTCATAGTTATCAGTCTCTTTTCCAAAATAGGCTTCAGTGTTCAAACAATAAGGAAATCCCCTATTGTGATGATAACGAGGAAGAGTATCATATGCTCCTAAAAACTCAGCTAAAGCATCATCGGTAGGAAAAACATCCAAAGCACAGGCACACGAAGGATCAATATACTCAGGGTGTCTCATTGGTAGAGATGTAGAAATAACATTAACACTAATGCATGGTCTTTTAGAAGCTTTAGCGCGCTTGCAAGGGTTATAACCAAGTCCAAAGGCCTAATCATAAAGATTATTCTCTAGAGGAACCTTTATTCCTTGTTCGTGAGCGCCGCAACCATTTCCATTATACCCATGCTTAGCTAGAATACGAAAACCATGACCATAACGATCAGCCATTTCAGAAAGAGAAGGTGGTTTTTCATAAGACAAAGAATCAAACCCTTCAGAATTAGAAGTGTGAGGAGAAGAAGTTTGAGAAGCGGCCACGAAATTATTGCTCATAGGTTCAGGTAAGATTGATTGATTTTTAGCTTCTTCCTTCTTTTCAACTTTAAGCTCTCTAGAAGGAACCTTATATTCACCTACAAAGGTGGGATTGAAATCAAGAGATGCCCAATCGTCTTCTGCGAGAACCTTCTCAGGATCAAAATCCTTCTCATGTGTAGATTCAAGTCGAGAAGAATCCTCTTCAGGAGCTCCAAACTCATCCAAAGAATTTTGATCATCAGAGGGCGAGGATTCATCGATAGGTATCTTGTTTAAAGAATCATCACTAGACGAGGAAGGCTTAGAAGAACCCCCTTTGGAAGTAGATGTTTGTAAACAAGCTTGGAAATTAGTATCACCTATCAAGGTATATGTCTTATTGTTATAAATAAATTTAACTTGTCTATGCAATGTAGAGGGGGCAGCTTGCATACTATGAATCCAAGGTCTCCCTAATAGCAAGTTGTATGTTAGATTTCCCGACATAACATGGATAGGAGTAGGCAAAGTAACAGTCCCCACTGTGAGGGGTAAGGTGATAATACCTAATGAAGTCTTAGCCACATTGTCAAAGCCTCGAATAGGACGAGAGTCAGGCTCAATGAGGGATGTATCCACATTCATCTTATGCAATAGATTAATGCTACACACATTAAGGCCAGAGCCATTATCTACTAGTGTTCGTCTTATAGCAGTATCATTTATGATAACCACAATCATCAAGGGATCATATTGATGTTGAATTTCACTAGTAGGCAACTCATCTTGAGTAAACACAATTTGAGCTTTAGGATTCATCACAGAGTTAACCAAAGACACTATATTACTAGATGTATTCGGTGGAGGAACATTCAAATCTTTCAAGGCATCTTGTAACATTCCATGATGAGCGGAAGAAGTTTGAATCAAATCCCAAAGGGATATCTTAGCAGGGGTAGCCTTAAGTTGTTCTATGAGATCATATTCCTTGCCAAGAACTTGTGAAACACGCGGAGCTTGCAGAAGAGTTGGTTGAGGATTAGGAAGAGAAACTGGAGTAACAGGAGGAGGATTAGGCTGCCTATTATTTCTAGTATGATAAGTATGGGCAACCGCATGATAACTCTCTCTAGTTAATTGCTTGGCATAACTATAAGGACTTATAGGTTTTCTTCCTTGCACAGTGATGATAGGTTTATTCGGAGTAAGAAAGGAATCATGACCATACCCTCCTTGGACAGTAAGGAGAGGTGATTTAGGAACTTGAAAGGTGGGAGAAGGACAAGCACCTTGGACTTCAAAGAGAGGCTTATTATGCTCATTCGGGTTTATCATATTAACTAATTTAGAAGTTTTGTTCTTGCTTAGAGATTTCGATAAAGCCACAAAGTCATCAAGAGCATCATCCAACAAAGCATGATCATATCTATCAAAAGGTTTATCTTTTGATTCAAAAGGAGACATCTCTTCATAGAGGGGATTATTGAAAACAACCATGTTACTAGATTCAGTGGAAGAGTTGATAGGAATGTACCCTTGAGAGGAACCAATTGACTTATCTTTCTCATCACAACGAAATGGCATAGTAACAAGGTTTATGAGTCTTTGGTAAAATGAAGGTTTGGCATCTTTAGGATTCAAAAACTCATCTAAAGCTTCATCGAATTCATCTTGGCTATACTCATAATCAACATAATTGCATACATCATTATAAACATGAACATCTTGCAAATAGAAATCTGACATTTTGAAATAAAAGTTGCATAGAATTTAAACACACAATACAAAGAAACCAAGAAACACACTCTTTTTTTCTTCTTTTTTTTTTGAAAATGAAACACACTAAATCTAAGTCTAGATCTAACAAATGCAATGCAAGAGAAAGCAATAATAAGTTTCACGTCGGGTTCACTAAAATGTGTAGGGGAAAAAGCGAGACTAGGTTAACATGCCCTAATCCTACCTTTTGACACACATTGCGGAATACGAAAGAGCCTAGAGGTATCACACAATTGGCTACTTCTTTTTTGTGAAAGAGAGAGCCACGGGCTACCTATTAGGATTTCTATTCCTTTGTTGTAATTGAAAGATAAAATGATGCAAGTTCAATCCCTAACCCCAAAGTGCAAGTATGAACTAATAACAAGATTGCAGAATTGAACTTAAACTATGGAAAGTTGTAAACACAAGGACAAGACAAGAATGCAAATGCGTACCCGGAGTCAAAATCTAAGTGGAAATGTTCGAGACCGAGGCGCGGGCGCCACTGTCCTGATTCTGCCCCTGAAACTGCTCCTGAAACTGTTGTTTTGCACCCTGGAAAACTGTCCGAACTGCCAAAACTTGTTGTCTGACAGGGGGACCAGGGCGCCCAGCGCCCTTGTCCCAAGGACCAGGGCGCCTAGCGCCCCTGTCCTGGTAGGACCAGGGCGCCCCACGCCCCTGTCCTGGTCTTTTGCTCTGAAACTTGGTATAGGGTTCGGTCTCCGTCTGCTTCTTTCGGATCTGCAACTTGCGGCGTCGTCTGAATCCCGAAATCTGCACTTATATCTGAAAAGGTGTTTTGGGCGGCTATATAGGGTTTTGCCTTAGTCAAACCCCCGCTTTGGTGATTTCCACCTCCATGAATAGCCAAGTTGTATTGTAAAAGTAATGTGTGTGCAGACCTTGTGTGTGTGCAAGATCCTAAAATGCAAGTAAGCAAACTAGAGCAACCTAGAAAGTAAACCCTAATTGCTTGTAAATGATAATGTAAATGCTCCAAATCAAGATGCAAAGAGATCTAAAGCATGAATACAAGTGATATAAGGAAGCTTATGCAAAGACATGAAAACAACATGAAATCATACCCAACCCCAAGGGGGGGGGTACAAGCCAATCTTCAGTCGGTGATCCCTTATTGCTCTTCAATGCCTTCAAGCCCTAAATGGATGAATGAAATTGATAAATGCTTGATAGATGGATGTTGAATGTTGTTGAAGTCTTCAAAGATCTGCTCTTTTGCTGCATATGAGGTTCCTGAAAACAAAATTCGGATCCCTTCAAAATGAAGAAAGAGAGCTCTTATGTATGAAACCCTAGGTCTTAATTCCAACTTTTGGCCGACCTAGAGATTGAATCTCCCGCCAATTTCTTGGGGTTAAGCTTTATTTTATGATTGGATCACGCTCCTAAAATTTCGGGAAAAATGTCTCGGACCGTGTGCACTCCGGGCGCCACAGTCCCAACAACTTTTCACCAAATTTTCAGGGCCGTCGGATATGATGATTTTAGAGTGAATCCTAAAGTTATAGGTGATTTCGAGATGTTTTGACCCCCAAAATCAAGCCCCCAAGCTCAGAATAGGGCCTAATTAGGGTTTTTGATTAAATGATGTATTGGAGGAATAAAATGAAAGGGGCACACTTTAATGAAAGGGCCCAACTTTATGATGTGGAAGATGATGAAATAGAACCTTTAGACCTAATTAATTTGATTAATTAAGTGCTAAAGGGGAAATGCAATGCAAAATGCAAACTGCGCCAAGGCGGGTGCTAAACTAGGTGTGAAATTGTACTGCTTTAGCAAGTGCGTACAATTTACGACGCTACAAGGGGATGCAATGCATGCACACATGTATCAGTTGTCAGGTGTTGAATATGGATTTCAAGACATAAGTGTCCATGTTGTCATAGCTTATAGTTTTCAATAGTATAAGCAATTTTATCATCCCAAAGTAGACCAAGAACATAGCTGCTATGTTGAGAGTGCAATAGTGTATGTTAGCGCTCAACTAGACGTGAAGAAATAAGAAAATGAGCAACCATACACACTGTTGTCAAGATTCTTGAAGGCATTACAAAGTATTCATATGAGCCTCATGCTTCAAGAATCTGAATGGGTAGACTTATTTTTGCAAGTCTACAAACCTAATGTTGTTCATTGGCCAAAGCACTTGAAGCCACCTAATATGGATCATATTATTGCATGGATTGACATGTTTTAAGGTTTCAAGTCTAAAATGCAGTTTGAGGGTAAAAGCTTGCATGTTGATAATGACGAGGTTGAGTAAGAATGTCACGAGAGTGCACAAGCTAATAATAATACTCCCTACATTATTGAAAATGAGTCACATGATCAGCATGAAGAAGATAATGATTATGAACATCAATTGGATGAAGAGCTCTAAATTGAAAGTGAATGTTATGACATCCTGAGTGAAGTTGAAAATAAATACCATAAGGGTCAGCATTCTTTTCTGGATAGTGACTGTGATTGTGAGAAGCTTGTTGGAGATGCAATCTCCCATAACATGATAGATATATGCTCTTGTGAATCCAGTGAGTTTTCAGTTGAAGAGAACAGTAGTAAGGGACATGTTAATGAGCAAGATGACACTTGTTCAATCAGTAGTGAAGGCATCTCAGACCTGCTAGCAGCGAAATACCTAAGATATGCACATGGAAAGAGTGAACAATTTATGCACCCTTCTGATTTGGTTTTTGACAGCAAGGTTGTCTCTTATGATGCAATGAGCAATGTACCCATTGTGAATCTCCTCTTTATGCTTGAATCGGCTGATGTGAAAAGTGGTGAAGATCTTTGTTGGATGGGATTCTTTGAATATAATCATGACTTGTGTGCTAATGCAAAGTGTTCACATGTTGATAAATACTCAGATTTTCATTTTGATGGCATGTGTACGGATGCAAATGATGGAACTCTTTGTGAATGTGATGGTGCATATGGAGGGGAGATTACTTTTGATTGTCATGATCAAAGTGGTGATGGGTTAGAAGAGTGTAATGATGAATCCAATTTACCAAGTACGTGCAATCCCCTAGCCCGGTGTATTGACTCCCACGGTGATGAACTCTCCTATGAGTTGGAAGACAAGGTGCATGCATATGAGGGATCATGGAGAAGTGATAATGTTGATCTAGGATGCATACAATTTGTTGATGCAAAGGGCATCAAATGAGACTAAGAGTTTCAAGAAGTTGAAGTTTCTTATCAACTCAGTGATTTGCAATTACATGAGAGAATCATGAGTGATTCTTTCTCTTTTCTTGGCAATGGTTTGCATGGTGTGTGATCCACAAGGAGGTTCTTTTTAAAGCCATTTTTTTCCCATGCATACTAGTGATTTGAATAAGGCCTATATTCCTAGTTGTGTGTCAGAATGTGAGCCTTTGTTTTTTCATCTAGGAGATGCTTTTGTGGAGTGTGACAGTGATTTGAGTTATGACAAGTGTTGTGTTCGATATGAAAATGTATTTTTCAATGAGCATGACACATTTTTATCACACGGTGATTTGTATTTTTCAGTTTGTGCACGAGATCCAGAAGTTTAATAACAGTGAGTGCACTTATGATTCTAATTATGGTAGTTGGATGAGAGATGTCAAAATGATTGATCAGTGGCATTCCAGCTATATCAAATTGGCCTCAGTGAAGTCAAGTGAATATCATATATATGATAGAGGAAAGAATAGGCCTTGTGCTCTTGGTGGCCTTGGGCCATCACATGTGGTTTGATGATCAGGCCACATCACTTCGAGGTAGAGAAGACCTTTTTTGACTCTACGCCCATTGGAGTAGGCACCCAGTCTGCTCCCTAGAGATCTGGAATCTTGCCATGCCTGCAAGGGGCATGCATCCCTGAGCTAGAGCTATTATTGGGACTTCAAAATTTTGTCAAATTTTGAAGACCCAAGCTCAAAATTTTGATTGTAGCATTCAGAATGTCCTTGTAGAACAAGCCTAAGTAGCTCAGTTTATGGGCCCATATTTTTGCACCAGTGAAGTATCATGTAAAATCCTTTTGGGAGATGGTCAACCACCTTAAAAAGGTTCCATATGTCTGTTTGATAGTTCCTTGGATCAGTTTTGACAAGTTTGTGAAGTCTCCTTTGGAGGTCCAGAAGTTGGGGTTGTTGTTTTCACATGTTACACTTTTTTTAGTAGCCCACTTTGAGCAGTTATATCTTTGCACCAATTGATTGTTAAGCTAAAATGAGAATTTTCCATGTTTCTCTACTATTTTTTGAAGCCCCATGTTAGGTGTCTTAGCCCCATGAATCCACCTACTCAGTTTTCAAGGTTGATTCTGTTTGCAAAAAGTTCAGTTTTACAAACTGGACAGTGTCAAGCAGCAGTTTGAGGCCCACTTTGTGAATTTTTATTTCATGCCTAGTTGACTTGCATTTCAAAGTGGTTGTACCCCGTGATTCTCAGTAAAATTATCTACCAGATCCCAAGTTTGTGGCCCACTAACTCATCATTTGATCAGTTTTTAAAGCACATACCAAATGAACATTTTTAGGGTTTCTAAAGTAGCTTGTTTAGTCTTTTCAGAGAAGTCAACTTCGAGGGTGAATAATATCCACATGTGACCTAAACAGGTCAATATTTCTTACACATGTGTTCAGGGTATGTTCATCTACCAGTGTGCCAAGTGGCGGCCCTAGGAGTGATGATTTGATATTTTTTCAAATCAGGGTTTGAAGGCTACTCAAGTTGTTTAAACGGGTTTAGATTCAAAAGAGCCTGAGTAGGCAACTTTGTAGATTAATAATGTTTACCTTGGATGTCATAATGATAATCCGTCAAGTGCCTTGGAGCATTTCCAGTCAGTGAACTAGAGCATATTGAGCAAGTTAGTTGTTCAGAAATGAAAAAAAAAATTAGTCGGGCCCACTTTGGGACCTGACTAGAGCCATGACCCAATGAAGATTCAGTCAGTGCCTGCTAAATGAAACAAGTATTATTTAAATTATTTTAATTTGAAGAATATTATATTTGATTTGATTGGAAAGGAAATGAGATAATTATATCATACACTCATTTTAAATATGGTTTTATTTAAAAGAAAAAAGCCAAACTAACATTGGTGCTAGTCGTCCTATATTAACTCATATCACTTCAATGGTGATTTAAGTTTTCAAATATTTTATTTCCACATGGTTGGCGGGCCCACGAGAATTAACGGGGAAGGAAATAGAATTTACCTCGCATTGGAAAAATACCGAGAGCAAATAAAATGTGAATCATTTTATAATGATTCAAATATCAAAGTGCAAATTTTGCTTAGTGTTAAGGAGGTGGGCCCATAACAAGAAAGAAAGCTCCAAAGAAGTTTTGATCTCTTATCCCGCGTCATAAAATAAGCTACCCAAGAAGCACATGGTATAAGACTTGGAGAAAGGAAAATCTTCCCCTCTAACCCTGTGAGTAACAAAGATGCCAAGCGAAGTGATCCGAGAGAAGTTTTGCACGGGGAAGGGGATTCACTTTCTTATCCCGTGGGGGTCCAAGGGCATGCAGGTTGAGCCCACGGGATAAGAAATCAGACAGGACACAAAAAAAGAGTTTATCCCACGTAACTCATGGTGAGGTGAAAGGATTAGTACAAGATAAGTTATAATCCCAATGTGAAAAGGAAAAGACGCACGCAAGTTAAAATGAAATTAGGGAAACCAAGAAGTTGCCTGCAAAAGGAGGAAAATATTTGAAAATGATTTTAGGGCAAAAAAAAATGTATGATTCAAAAGATGTACTTTGAAGAAGCTGACAGGGATGCCGTTGAAACCCCATGGCTATGAGATCACTTCGGGCGTAGCATTGAAGGACCTGTGCAAGGAGGATTACAATGGACTGCAATCCGTCAATATCCAAGTTGCTCGTTTTTGTTAGACAAGCAGCTCGACAAAGATTTGATTCAAGTTCTCATGTTCTCCGATGATCGTATTGACACCAGAAGTATGGGATGGTAGGCTTGCAGTGAATATTGGAACTCTTTGTATGGTGTTGAAAGTGGATAGCACATGAGCAATAATGGTTCGCATTGGGGATGTGTATTTTTAGGCACTTGGCACAACGATAAAGTTTCATGGTGAATTCGATATGTGAGAAAATGTTATTTGAAAGGAAGTTATGGATAATGGCGGATTAATTGTGACAAGTGATGCATTATCCAGTTTTCCATTTGTGATTGGCCACCTAATATCATTTTTGTATAGCTTTCAAAATATGGGCATTGCATAAAGGTATTGGCTCGAATGTGGATATCGTTAGGGCTCGAACGAATTGTACAGAGAATAGGGCCAGTCTCGCATTCGCCTCCATGACTTGCCATCCCAGATGCTTCAGCATCGATAGAAAATGTTGTGGAGTGTAGTGGGGAATTGTTTTGAAAACTTCAAAGATGAGTCGAGGCACAGATCTAAATGATCCAGCATTGATCTAGTTCATAATAGGCAGCCAGGGTACCGTTATGGGCTCATGGTGAGTGACAAGTAGTCGATTCATGCGAAATTAGCAGATTCATGCAGGAAATGTATTGATTAACCAAGGGTTGGCGATCTTGGCTTCTGTGTGTGTCATGACTATTATCAATTTTAAATCCTGCACCATGTGTTACACAAATGGTCAACATCTAGGCAAGGGATGCGGTCAACAGAAAATTAATCTCATGCTCAAAACACAAGATAATGTCAACATAACTTGGCCTCCAATATGTGCACAGTGCAAGTAAAACCACGGGCTATGCAAAGAAAGGCAATGACAAATGACCTTGCAAGCCTTATCAATGTTAACGCCTTTATGTTTTCAATGAGCAGGGTAAAAATTTTAAAGATAGTATTTGGAATACTATGATAGATCAAAGATTCAATGAGCATATGAGGGTAAATTATGATGAGGGGTGGAAAAAAAATTTAACTCAAAGTGAAGTTGTTCTAAAGGGGGTATTTTTATTTTCTAAGAAGGAAAATACACAGCAAAATGAATGACCTTTTTTCAGTCAAAGAGGGGATTTTTGCCATTTTTGGATCCAAGTGGGAAAGTGAAAAATGTGCAGAAGTGACTTTCACTAAAAAGGCAAATTTATATTTTCTAAACAAAGGGGAAAAGTGTGAGCTCATGCAGTTAGATGGACAGCGACCAAAAGGGCAAACTTTGGCAAGTGAACTTGACAAGTTCTTGTAATGGCAAATTTTCTGATTTTCAACAATTTCTAGTAGTGGTGTAGGTGAAGATTTTGGCAAATTTTGAAAAGAAGGAGCTGATTTGAAATACAAATTTCAAGATGAAGACATGTCTCTTTCATAGATTATTTTAGGGTTTCCTTTTGGTCTTCTCTTGAGTGTATATCATTCTTCTTCTCAGTAGCAAGGCTTCCATATATAGGGTGCAAGTTTTAATGATAGTTAGTGTTGTTTTTCAGTTTGTAGTTGCTTTATGGTCTGAGTAGTTGTAACCAGACAAGAATATAATGAATGTTGATATTTCTTATTGTTGTCTCCAATATGTAGCGACATCTTTTATGAAGTAAATAATCAAGGATTACTAACTTTATCCCAGCAAATCTGGTGTTTGTTCTATTTTTGCTTCTCTTCAAAGAAGAGACTAAGATGCTTGAGTAAAATGATGAAATATGTATTTTGTATATAGGATCTTTAAGTATGATTGCAAGAAGAACCAAGCTAATGGATGTTAATTTCATGCATTAATGTTGAGATTTCTACGGTTACAGTTCAAGCTACTAAGGTGTAAGGTTGCGTAGTGAGAATAGACTATGCTGCCCATACAAGGCACTGATCATGGTTACCACTTCCAATTTTCAGAATCATTCCTTTAATCAAATCTATTTTTCTTTCTGCATTAGGAATAGGATTATTGTAGAAAACTTCCCTCAATGAGTGCATAGATACTTATAAACTAAGGTTATAGCCTAAACCAGGAGTTTATCCATCTCCTTTAGTACATTCTCATTGGGATGATCTGTTGTAAGTGTAATATCCTGAGTATTTTGAAGTTTAAAGTTGTTAGACATTACATAGGTTCACCTGCCTTGGTCTCGCATAGCCAAAAGAGTAGGAGATCTCAATCTCGTGACTGAGTCTCATTTAGTTGGCCAAAACCTTCTCTGAGTTTGTTGCTGAGTTAGTGGAAATTCCTATAGAACTCAGATATTGTTGGTTTGGAAACCAACACCACTAGTCATACCACATTTTTTGGCACGCCTGGTGGGATCAATTGAACTATATCTAGTTCAAGTTCTCTTAACTATTGTTGATATTTGGTGTGTGTATCAATAAATTCTGCCATTGGAGGAAGTATTTCTACATACCTGGCGACTCTAAGAAGAAATATACTGGTCAAGTAGTCCTAATCTTAAACCAAGCTGAAGATTTTGTGTGTTCTTCATTCCATTTTGCCTGAAAGAGGCAATACCTTTCCTGCACTTAGCAACTCTACGATCTTTTGGTGAACCTGATTGGTATGTTATCAATGTCTAGTTGGGTAGATATTTTTGCCCCTTTAAGTATTTCTTTAAACAAGTTCTACCTCTCTCAAATGCTTTAAAATGAATACATATCATGGGTTTATTCAACCCATTCTTCTCCTCCCTACCGACAAGACCAAACTAGGATTTCTCCTAGTTCCAACCCAAAGAACTTTTCTCCAATAGAAAGTGGGTACTTTCCTAATGCTTACCACCCACCTACCCATGCTCAACCTTCTTGGCAGCCTAACTAGCCCCAAAATGATAAAAAAAGGCAAATTGTAGAGCTCAAAAACATGATACTAAGCTTTAGAAAGCAACTAGATAACATAAAGAGCGAGTAGGAGTGGGATTTGTACCAGGACAACCTTGTTTGTTAGGCTCAGCTTCAGCAACAATAGATGGAAACTGAAATACAAGAACATGGAGACTTCCTTGCAAGGTAGCTTGTCTCTACTAGGAAGGAGGAGATTAAGCAATTAGTTGCTTTAGAGATATGACTCATGCAAGAGGAGGGTTCTACCCTAAAGCTTCCAAGTTCAACATCCCAAGCTTTAGACAGAGACCTTCCAAGCCTTTTCAGGATCCTATTCAAGAGAGTCCTAGATTCAATATCCCAAGTTTCAGGGGAATTCCAGATCCTATTATACAAGAAACCATTATTTAGACCCCTCAATGCCCTTTGCAAAATTCCCCAATTCTAAGACCTATGTCTGATGCTATCTGCCTCTTTAAGGGTGGACCCATTCTCGTCCTCATCTTGAGCTTGATATGTAGACTAGTACTAGTTAGGAAAACATGGAGGAACTAGCTGGATTATCTCATGATGTGGATTATTCAGAACATATCCCAGCCTATTATGAGAATGCTGAAGAAGAATAAATTTTTGATGTCTTACCTTCTCTTGTCCCATTTTCAAAGGACGGGGTGGAGATAATTGCTCCTTTATGTTCACGAGAGGTGGTTATTGCTACATATGTTGGAGAGGCCACAAAAAATTATGTTATTACTACAGATGGCATGGAGGATGGATCATTCCATGAGCTCGATGCTATTGTAGTTAGTTTCCAAGAAGAAGAAACAAAAATAGAGAGGTAATTTGACAATTCAAGATCTTCCTAGGAGGTGCCTCATTAACCAAAGATTTGTGCTAATGAGTTGAATATCAACATGTGTGATTATGATGTATGTCGGTTCTCCATTGTCCCTGAATATTCTAATGTTGAATATGAGACCTTCTTTCAAGGAGAAGATGTTACTTTTGACATCAGGGACAATGTTCCTGAGCTTGAATGTTTCACTTGGAACCAACATATCACAGATGATGATGTTGAGTAGGAACATTTATGTCAAAAGAGTAGTCCCCTCATTTCTCAACTTGACAGTATACCCAAGCTTTAAATATTTAAATTTGATGTGCCCGAGGAGTGCCCTTGTGCAGGTCAAGAAAGAGGTATGGTATACTCTTCATTCCCCTATTATTTTGAGGCCTTTTCTTTTGGTTTCAACTCATGCTTGGAGCAGGAAAATTGTGATAACAATTGCTCTCCCTTGTATCAAGAGGGTTCTTTCTCTTATGTAAGGGTTAGTTCTGATATCAACCTCCCCCTTGAACATTTTCCCTTTGTTGGTGAATGTGCATTTGATGCACTTCCATGTGCCTCAGAGGCTTATCTTATATGGATACCTTGTGGTAGAAAAAAAGATGGTGAAGTGTTATTTCACCATATGCATGGTATGTGTGATCTAACACATGCATATAAGATATAGTTGTTGCAACCAGGTGGTGATTGCAATCATGGTATGAGGCAGATTAGCTCCTTCATAAGGTTTACCTTTGACTAAGGCAAAGACATGATTTGTCCATTAATTCTAATAATGTAAATTGTTAGTCTAAAATTCTAATTTCCCTTTTCTCCCCTGTAAAGAAAATGAATAACTATGTCTGCATACGAAGAGATCAAGGAAAAAGGAACCTTAGAGTAACATATAACAAGGTTGTGAGAACCTTCTACACTTTGAACTTATCCAAAGTTCAGGTGGGTATACCTTCTGTGAATATCTTCACACTTTAAAACTGAGATCCACAATAAACTAGTGCTAAAAAAACCTGTGGACTTCATCACCTAAATGAAACTGAAACATTAAAGGAAAAACTTATGTTCATTTTCAGTATTGATCTTCAAGAAAAGATAGAAAGAGATCCTACAGTCTGATACTAGTGCCTTATCTAGGCTTCAGAGTCACCTAAATCAAACAATAATTCTCAAAATGGAACACTCATATACATCTCATCATTTTTTGGCTTTTATGAATCCCATACATGCCTAACATATATATAGATCCTCTCCCATTCAACTAAAACAATTCATCAGATTCATAGCAACAAACAATAGACTTGCTAACAGAAGTATTTCATGCACATTTAATCCCTCTCCTGAAGAGAAAAGCCAAAAATAACATCTACAAGATTGCCTTACAATCCATGTTCAATCGAATAACCCTAGATTATCCAAATGAAACCAGCAAACTAAAGAATGCACACCAGAAGACAAAGGAATTTTAGACCTAAAACTTTGATCTGTATATTCATATTCATTCTTGAAAGTATTACATAACTCAGAGCAATCTCCTTAAAACCAGAAAAAAGGCTAAGTATATTTTGCTAGAGTTTCTTTACAAAATTCTTGTGATCATTTTACACTAGTCCTAGTATCCATTTATAACATTATGGATGCATACAAGCTTCGGACATTCCTAAAAAAGTTTGTTACAAACCGCAATACTCTCCAAGGAACAGTTACAAGTCTTTTTCAATATCAATGGCCTCTTCCATTTGTTGTTCTGCTGCAACCTTTTCTATATGCTCTAGACTATCTTCCTGTTGTCCGATATATTTATCCTTCCACTCCTGGAACACGTCATCACTTGGCCAAACAAAGCTAATAATCTTCTGTTTCATCCCTTCTAGCCTTTTCCAAGTGACCCTTAACTGCCCAATTTCTGTTTCTATGAAACCATAATGTGATTTCACCTTTTCAATCTCTTCAATTGTTTGGACAAACAAGGATGTGTCATCAGTGTTAATGATTTCATTAACCCTTTGGGACAATTTGTGGTCCAGCTCTTCTAGCCATACCTGCTCCTCTTTTAACTGAATTGGACCGAGAAAACCACTTGGAAACAATTCATATTTGTGATCTAAATATTCTTTTCTATATAATTGGGCTTTTCTTTTTACACCTGCCCTTTCCTCTAAGAGTATATTCATTTCTTTTATAAACTCACTAGTGGACCTAAGATTGTCATTTTCCTCTGCATCTGCATGGGATGAGCACATAAGCTCTAACTCCTTACCTCTAGGCATCCACTTATTAAGGATTGGTTCCAAGGTGGTTTCATCCTCTCTTAATTCAATCAGGATATTCAAGATCCTTTTCATAGAAATGTGTACAATAGAGGCCTTGACCGAATCAGCAAACTTCAAAATTGTGGCTTTTACCTTTTCTTCATACTTGCTTGCAAACAAGACTTGAGCTTGTTTCAACTTTTCCAACTCATGTTGGATAGTTTCAGCTGACTGGAAACCAGAAGGCATAGGAGAATGGGGATATTCTATAATGGGACTGGTAGGTGGAGGTCTTGCTAGAGAGGAGGCTATCAGGAGAGTAGAGGGTTCACCTGGATGGTGCTGACCTGCCAACTGACTCTGAAGTCTAGCAATAATACTGTCTCTATTGGCTAATCCTTCTTTGGCCTCATTGTAAGCCCTTAAGATAGTTTCCAATTTTAATTGGAGATTAGCCTTCTCTTTTGCCTCCTTTTCTGCTACTGCCACACTGAACTTCGCAGTTTCCAAGATCGTGCTTGCACCTTCCACCACCCCTGTATCTTGGACTCTTCTTACAATCATGCCTCCTAGGAGACTAGAATTCGATACACCTTTACTCCTTTTATTCTCATCTTTCTTCAGTGACCACATGACTAGAGAAGCATTATCCTTGCTGAAAGTCACTCCTTCCATGGGTTTTGTTTCCTTCCTTACTGCTTCAAGGACCAGAGCATCAACTATATCCCATTCAGAGAGGATTAAAACACTAGCTTTAGACACCATCTCTCTTCCCTTCTCAGGATTAATAGTCTTAAACTCTTCAATCATTTCTTGCTTCACCTATTCTTCCACCTGAGTTACATCTCTGTGAGGCTATTCACTCTTCCTTTGCTCACATCTGGCTTTGAATTGTTTCATATTTTTCCTCCATATAAATTGCATGAAAGCCCCTGTTGTAACAAAATTACTGTTTGCGAGGAACTCCTCACTGGCTTGCTTAACAGTAAGGTCTAATTCTTTGCCCTTTAGCTCACCATCAGTCAAGTTCATTTCAGCACTAGGTGGCTCTTCTGGCATCCCCTCTTGGGTCTTTTCATATGTGTAGGCAATCTCCCCGAGACTCCCTAACTGTAACAATTGTTCGGCCACCACCTCCTCATCTCCTATGTGGATAGGGGACTAAGATGGAGAATACAAAGGCTCATTGGTTTGCACTTCCTTTCCTACCCTTTGCCTTTTAGGGGAGTCTGGATGTCAATGACATCCTCAATTGCTCTTTTCCCTCTTGAAGTGGAAGGCTCACCTGTCACTGGCATCATCACACTGTACTTTGATTTCCTATGCATCACATAATCACCAGGTGGGATAGCCTTAGCAAAGGCAGGCTTAGCTAGGACCAATTTAACCTTGTCAGGATCATTTTTCATTATAGCCTCCCTTTTTTCTTTCAAGGTTTGCATGAGGTCTTAAAAATAAAGAACCAAGAATTTGATTTTCTCCTCAAAGGGATTGAAACTAGAGAGAGGGTCATAACTGCTATCAAATTGATGAATGAAATCAAGAGCCCTCTTATAGGCAACCCACTTCTCTTTCCTCAGTTCTTGCTCATCCAAACTGAATTCATTTCTAATTAAATCTTCAGGGAACTGAAATTGGTGAGGCCTACCTTTACACACTGCCCTCTTTCTAAACATGTCATTGAAAAAATCCTCAAGGTCCGCACATCTTGAAACTCCAGTTGACAACCTATATGGCTTAAAGAATTCTTCAAAATATTTCCAGCCAGCTCTAAAGATTACAAAATGATGGGCAACAGTAATGGTTGGGAAAATGGTCCCTTTACCCCTATTTGTCAGCTCTGCCTCTTGTACACCTCCAATCTTCCTAAAGACTTCTGCAATCCATATTTTTGATGGGACTTGATAGGGCAATAGATAGGGAGTACCTCTGAAACCATACACTCTGAAAATGATAGAAACAGGGTAGAAGTACATATCTCCCCAATTGTGAACAATTTTAATACCCTCAGCAAACTCTTTAGGCCTGAGGAATTTCAAGAGAGCCTTAGGAATCCTAGGGTTCTCTGTGCACAAAAGAAATCTAATCTTAAATGCAAAGCATCTATCAAACTTCAAATAGCTAGCATCCTCTCTATCCCAGTATAAAATAGTGCTCATCCAAAGTTGAACAGGCATCTCTTCGTTATCTTTTACCTTAACCAAATCCATTTCCTTTGCAAAATAGTCAACACCCTTAAACAAAAACATGTGCATCAGAAGGGAATACCATCCAAACGGTTTGTCCACCTTACCATTTTTTATCCCTACTAGTCCTGCATGAATTGCATCAGTAAGGTATGCCGCATAATCAAATGGTATTGCCAGAGAGGGGTTTAGAATTTGTGCAATCATTAGCATATAATGGGTTGGCATGTTTTTCTCAACATCTTCTCCAAAAATCTGACACATTGCCCAATACATACCCTTAGCTCTTAGAGTAAATAGATTCAAGGAGAAAGGTTCCATTGTACTGGGGCCTACAACTGTTAACCCTCATATCTTAACAAAGAACTCTTTCAATGGGCCACTCCTAAGATGATCCCTTTGTGCATTATAGACCTAGGCTAATGACTCAAAATCAATAGGTTCTAACAGGTTTGAAGCTTTACTAAGCTTGAATACATTTCTGAATTCATCATCATTTATTTCAATCAGGGCTGATCCCTTCACATTCCTGATACATCTAGCTATAGGGTCATAATTCTGTGCAATCAGGGTCAACAAATCTACATCCATGAATATATCAGGGACCACAAGCTTCCCCACATCCAATTCCCATATGCTATTTAAAGGGGCGAGGGAATGTCTCTGACCAAAACCTACTTTGAACAATCCTAAACCTGACATCTCTATTTCTGGATCCCTTAACCAATTACCTTTATCATATAAGCCATCCCCAATTCTAAGACGAGGGTTCTTTGGTACTAATTCTTTAGCTTTAGCCCTGACATTGGTTGACATAGTTAACTGTTCCAGAAAATCATCACAAATGTTCCTTTCCTGGTAATTCACTTTTCCTATCAACTCCCTTGTTGGTGCCATCTTGATAATGCAACTATATCAATTGAGACATGCACAGACCTCTAATGAAACAATTTCCATAGCAATCACCAAATTCAGACCAGAATTAGCAAGAAAAAGCACAAAAATCTGTTATTCGCCTGAAGAAAAACCGCTCTGCACCAATTGCTCTGCAATAGACTTCGTTGAAATGATGCCAACATTCAAGTTGATGTGGACTCTAATACAACAAGTTGGCATTGAATTTTAGAAATTAATCCCGCATGCTTCGACCATCACCTCAGAATTGAATTCACAAATCGAATTCAAAAATAGGCTCCAACGGATTATAAATTCTCTGAGTATTTCCTCTGTTTCATTGTTTCGCTATTTCGCAAAGCTTAAAACTCAGGTTATTTATCTTGCGTGAAACAACGACAGCCATTGGATCACGGGAACTTGCACTGCTTTTATTTCGTCCGATCTTTTTGTGTTAATGACGGGCCCTACCTTCTTTTCACTATTTCGCAGGCCTTAAAACTTGTGCAATTTTCCTTCACGAAGCAACGCCGGCCATTATATCATGATCTACCTACCCGGTCTTTATCTCCAACAACGACCGTCAGTCTTACTAACTAACCATGCATTACCTTGACGGCTAGCGGTTTTTGCCATTTCGCCAAGACTGAGCTACAGGCATCTTTGGGCCATGAAACAACGACAACCATTGGATCGACCATGAGATGAACACCTTTTTAACATGTTTCAAACCCTTCAAGTGGGCCCTTTATCTTGTCATCAGTTAACAAACGCCACGTGGCAGTCGACCATTTGCTCAAGAAGTTCCATCAGGTTCCATTCTGAAACTGCCACGTGTTTTACTTCACTTTTCTCTACATAACTGTCGGTTGACTCAAGGCGGGCCCTCATTGTACCCTTCAGAGCCACGTGCACTTGACAAGTCACTCTTACACTCCACGGAACAAACCATCTGTCTTGCCATGTCATGCCTTCGTGTCTACCACCTGTCTTTCACCATTTCGCAATCACTAATCTCCGCTTTACTTTAGGCCATGAATCCACGACAATTGTCTAATGAAAACATACTTAATCGGTAATTAACTTTATGACCTGTCTATCCTTCGGGCTCACTAGCTCCTTTTTCCATTTTGCAGAGCTTAAAAATCAGGCTACTTATCTTCACGAAGTAGCGATATTCGTTGGATCTCAGGAACTTTCTTGTCAGTTACCCTTGCTATGACCACCTCGCCCGGGCCCACCACCTTTTCGCTACTTCGCGAAAGGTAGAAAACATGCATCTTTTGGCCGCGAATCAACGTGAGTCTTTGATCGTTTCTAAACCGATCATCCTTTAACCAAAGAAACCACTCGCCTCTGGGACCCGCCAAGTCTTTTGCTGTTTCGTAGAACTTATTTCATGCGCATCTCGGGCTAGTGAATCAATGCGAGCCGTTAGATTTAAAACAAGATGTAGTTCTTTTATCTAATGGTCAATCCATTTGGTCGGGCCCGCCAAGCCTTTTCGCTATTTCATGAAACTTAACTTGCCGACATCTCTGCTTAACGAAACAATGACAATCGTAGGATTAACAATGAGTTGCACAATAATTAAGGGCCCCGACAAACATTAAAACAGGATAAAGGTAAAGGCGCACAGATTTAAAAAATTTAAGGGACTGCCTAGGGAAATAACTGTTGGCATTTTTGATGATTATGTTGTGATTGTCATTGATGGACACACACTTGCATTGAGATCACTTTTGTATGTATGAGTTAAAGCTCAACCGGTATTTTTTCCAACCGGTATGATGTATTATAGTCTTTAGACTATCAGTGTTTTGCAGAAAGTGTTTACCGATCTGAAGCGATATGATGACCCCAAGCGGTTCGAGGATCTCAAGCGGTACGAAGGATCAAAGCAGCAAAACACATATTTTCCAGTCTTCATTTTTATCAAACCGACAACCGGTATTTTGTATGAACCGGTAATACTCTGTGATGAGTTACCAACCGGCATTTTGTGATGAGTTACCATCCACCGATTGTTTGATGGTGCCGACACTTTAACGGTGCTTTTTGTGTCATGTTACAGAATATGTCTAGATGCATTGAACCTAAGAAATTATATCGTAATCCTATTGGACCGACATGAAATCAGATTCCTTTATAAGGACATCATGTCTAGGGTTTTATGTTGTTGCTAGGGTTTTAAGGTGGTTGATGAGTTAGAGAGAGTGTGAATGTGTTGAAGACTGAAGTAATGCTGGAATGCATTAGGAACAAGCTATCAAGGATCTAACCAAGCAATCTGTGCTATTTGCTAGATCACTCACTTGTTGATTACTCACATCTTCGATGTGAAGCCCTACCCCGACCCATCCTATCTCTTCAGTTATTTTCATATTGGAACTATTATGGATGCTTGTTTTGACACATTATGGATATAGAACTTTATATGGTCCCACGAATTTGGTAATATTGATATATATTGATGGTTCATTTCTATGCCTTGTGGTTATAGCATCTTATATGATCCTAGAATAGGGTAACATTGAGATGATGTATGTTATTATCTGAATTTCGGGATTTGTTATAATACTAGAAATATGTTTGTATATCTTGTAAATGGATCAAATTTTGAGGATTGTGATGAATTGCTTTGATATGTCACAATCGTATTTTATAATGTCAATTCTGTGCAGAATGATTGTATTGTATTCTAATTATGTGTTTTATATTATATGAGGCTATTGGGAGGTACTAATATTTAAATTGAGATGTGCAAGAAATTATCCATGTGACCATGGAAATATTATGGAGAATCAAGCCTAGGCCTATGTGCGTTCGTAAAACCAAGGGTTGTCTATTTGGAGAGGCAACACCCCGTATGTATTGTATTTTATTCGTAAATGTAAAATGTTGCATGAGTGTAAATTGTATTTATTGAATTGTTTAAATCATTTAAGGGACAATTGCCATGTGTGTATTTATGATGTGGAATTATTTTGTAGTGTCACTTGACACCTATGTTGTATGTTGTTTTGGCAATTTGTCATGTCACTTTTTTGGAGAGTTTTATTTTTTGTTAATTGTTATATCTCCTAATTATCCTTGAAGGAACCAAGAAATCTAGGTTAGTGAGCCACAAGGAGGGTCAACTCAGAGTTGACCCGTAGGTTAACTTTAGGTGGACTTTCTAAGGGTCAAATCAACTCCTAGAGTCAATTTTAGAGCATTTTTATTAGGCCTCATGGGGTACCTATGGGTGAAGGCCAAAATTTGCCATGTGTCTTTCCGTTAGGGCTTGTTTAACCACCCAAAAAAGTGGTTTTCCCAAGATGGACGAATTCCATCTATAGGAGTGCCATCCTTGGTAGCATAACCTTCTTGATAGGTGTAATCCCTCTTCCCCATTTCATTTCCCTTCTCTAGGTGCCTTGGTTAGGGAGTGTGTAAGACTTAGGGAAGACCAACCAATGGGGGACCCCTCACTCTACCCAATAGGTTGGAAGGAGTGAGAGAGGCATTCTTAGGCTAGGAATGAAAGCTTAGTGAGCTAATCACCCACTCTCCATCCTTGGAGATTTTTTTGGGAGAAATTTTTAGAGGAAAAAAAAAAAAAAATCAGTTTTTGGGGATAGAAAATTTGGCTAAGTGTTGCAAAAAAGATTGAGGATTGGGCTTCTCTTCATCAAGCTTTTCCCTAGATTTTCCTTGGCAGTTCAAGGTTGGTGTTATCTTTTCCTTCTTATGTAAACGTGAATATGTTGTAGAATGTTTGAATGGAAAATGTTGTATTTTAATTTGTGTTGTACTTGTGAAAGCTTTATGCGATTCTTGCTTATTTTTTGTTTTATGCATTGCTATGTTTTGTGGAGTGTCCAAGACCATCTTTCCCTTGGGAGGGCAGATTGGTCTTGGGGGTGGAAGGAGTATGACAGCCTTAGGGTGAGAGGCTCTCATTATGAGAGTGATCTCAAGGGTCTGTCATGTGACCCTTGCTGCTTTTTTTTTGAGTTATTTCACTTGGGGGTCATAAGGGGAGCAAATATGGCATGTTTGCCATTTTGGGGGGCATAAGGATGTAAGGGTTAAGAATGAGTGGAATATGATTTCTTGGGTGCCATGAGTTGGTTGTGAGCTTATATGTAGCAGATCTCCCCTAGGGTACTTGGTCCACTTCCACCCTAGTAAGACATCACATTTTGTGATGAAGTTTCAGCTTGGGAAGGGATGTGTCTGTTGTGTTGTTTTTCCCCTTTGCTTGTTGTGTTGCTTGATTGTAACCCCGTCTAGGTCTTGGTTCTCCAAGCTCGGGGGTGGCTTCTAGTAAGCCTAGGCTGGGAGGTGAGCACCCCATCGTCACAACCCTATAATTCTGTATGCAGGTTGCTTGGAAAGGAAACTAGGAGTTGCAGATTTGTTTGGTTGTAGATTTTTACTCAGATGCAGAAAAGCAAAATATAATACCATGTTTTATTGCAGAAAAATATTATAAGGAGCCTTATGTTGTTTTCTTTTATTTTCTGTATAAAGAAATGTATTAATGTACTAAAGTCCTCATTATTGGAATGAGGGAATCAGTTGGGTTATTCCCTCCCATTGTAAAAGTTGATTTTGTATTTGAAATTACTATGAGAAGAGTGTATTTTATTAAATTCTGAAATCTACAATGCTGTTGTAAATATATTTAATTTTGTTTCATAATGAGTTCTGTATTCTGTTTATTTCTGCAATTTTAAGTAAAGAAATATATATATAAAAAAAGAGAAGAAGGGAGAAATGAAATGTGTGAATAAGTAAATTTTTGCAGTATTTGAATGTTGTTATTCTGTTACTTTTATCTCTGTTTAGGCATAGCTGAAAAACTAGTATTTAAACAAAGCAGATTGCTATAGAAAACATGTTGCATAACTGTTTTTAAAAAAAAGGATAACTTCTAAATGCTGCACATTAAAATAATACACACCTAGGAAATGAAATATTCAGTCAAAGCATAAGCTGTCATTATTTTAACCTATCCTGCAAAGTTTAAAAATAAAATAAAAATATAAGACTTATATGTATTGTTGTTAAAAGACTAAGGCTTGCATTCTTAGGTGTTAGATTTTCAAACAAAACAGGGGTTTCCAACCCTAATGACTTAACATTTATTTATATATATCTATAAATATATAAGTATATATATATTGAAAAATATATACTTATATATATATTTATATATATATTCCTGTACAAAAAAAACATACCCAGATGGAATCATACAAATATGTTCTAAACTGATTTCATATAAAAATACATATTCTTATACACAGATGTATATAAAAGAATATATATATATATATATATATATACATACATATATGTTTTAAAAATATATATATTAAATAAATAGAAAACGGGGGGGGGAACGAACTCGGTCAAACCTCTGTGTCTAACACAGTGGGCGGCTCATGGGCCGTGCCACTGTGTTTACCCACAGTGGTCGGTACGAGAGGTGCCGCCACTATGTGTAAACATAGTGGACGACTCACGGGCCGCGCCACTGTGTTTACCCACAGTGGTTGGCATGGGAGGTGCCGCCATTGTGTGTAAGCACAGTGGACGGCCGCGGCCGCCATTGTGCGTACACACAATGGATGACATCGCTCATCACTGTGTGTAAACATAGTGGTGTCCAGGGAACCCCCACGCCACCACCTCCACTCCCTCCCTCTTCGAACCCCCTTCACCATTTTCGTGGCCGCCACTGTGCGTACACACAATGGATGACACCGCTCGTCACTGTGTGTAAACACAGTGGTGTCTGGGGAACCCCCACGCCACCACCTCCACTCCCTCCCTCTTCGAACCCCCTTCACCATTTACATGGCCGCCGCCAAGCCCCCCTGCATAACACAAAACCACAAAAAGAAAAGAAAAACAAACCCTAACCCATTTCAGGTAGGGTAAAATAAGGGGAAGTATGGTGTAATAAACCCTAACCCATTTCGGGTTAGGGTATAATTTAAATAAATAAAATAAAATAAAGAGGTGATAAATAAATAGGAATGCAACCCTAACCCAATTTCGGGTTAGGGTTAGCATTTTAAGAATAAGAGTTTCTTTTTTTAAAGAATTTAAATTAGATATAGGGAATTTGAATTAAGCTTTCAAAATTATAACTAATATTTAGGGTTATTTAAATAGTTGAATTATTATATTTCATTTTTTATTAAGAGAATTAAATTTTAATATAGTTATTTTAAAAGGGTTTAAAATGGAGATTTAATGTAGTTGGATACACTATTCACTTAATCGATTTAATTTATTTAATTAGTTAATTGATATCTTCGATTAATTGTGGACGTTAAGTTATATTTTAAATTGGGGAAAATTTATAAAGGGAAATTGTTAATTATTTATTTTATGAATTATAAGCTCTTGAGACCAACGTTGGCTAGATGAATTATATCGTCAAAATAAAAGGTTAGGGAAATATTAAAATTTACTATAGCATAAAATTGGATTTATTTGGCTAATGACATTGTGAAATTCGAGCCTATAACGGTTAGATTTAAATAATGAAATTGGCATGCATTCAATCAATTAATTTAAAATTTAAGATTGCATTACCATTGTTCAGTCAGAAATGAATTCAAGGCGATTTAGGTATTTAAATATTTCGCGACTTTATTTAATGACAGCTTATTTTAAGATAATTAAATTAGCTAATTGAAATACGACAACCCTCTTGAGAATAATTAATCCCCATTAATTAATATCGCTTATTTGATTTATTTAATCAATCCAACTTTAGAGAACAACTCTATTTACATCTTAGTTAAGACAAAACTCTATTGATCTCTTTTAATGTAGACTATGTTATAAGTTTATGTTGTTTAAAGAAAATAAAAAATAAAAAAAATTTGTTGTTTCGTTTTTGCCCAAAAGTTTGGGCATGACATTTTGGTATCAGAGCAAGGTTTCCAACACTAGGAACCTTTCTCCATTACATTTCGCTTTAATTATCTAAATTAATCAAATTTTTCCCCCCCAAAACAATAAAAATATTTATTTATTTTTTTATTTTATTTTATTTTATTTTTATTCTCTCTTTAGGATGCCTCCGACTACGCGACAAGCTCGCAAGCGCGGAAGGGGTCCTAAGCATACACGTATGACATGCAAGGATGTTGATAGGGAGGAACCGGTTCCAAAAGGGAATCCAGAAGCCCCTCCCGAACCACTGGTTGACCCTAACCGAGACATCTTGCTAGCACTTCAGAACTTGATTGGGATAGTGTACGATAGGCTTCCAATAGTTGACTGTCATGCAAATAATCAGAACTCAGGGAGTCATAGGTCAGTAGATAGGGAACGGAGTAGGAGTCCACCTCCTAATCTCGTAGAGGGTGAGGCGGAGCATGAGCCTAAGTCCGTTCACCTGCCCGGACCTCCTCCAGTAGCAGCACTTGTGTACTTTGAGAGAGCACGTCAGGAACCAGGAGATCTAATTAGAGAGGTTTTGCGCCTCCAGCCACCATCTTTTGGGGGATCTACTGACGGGGTAGAGGCTGAGGCATGGCTTTTGAGCCTGGATCGGTGCTTCGCATTGCAATCTTATGAAAGCAATCTGAAGGCACGAGTTGCAGCCCACCTTCTGAGATCGACAGCCTCCACATGGTGGAAACAGGAGGAATTCAAGTGTGGACTCACTGCAGACACCCTCACATGGGAAATCTTCACAGAGAGGTTTAGAGAGAGGTACCTGTTAGAGCACTTCAGGTAGCGTAGGATCGATGAGTTCCATGACCTCCAGCAGAAGGGTCTCTCGGTGACCTAGTACGAGAGTAAGTTTATTGAGCTCCTACCTTATGTAGATTACCTGAAGGATGAGAAATTGCTCGTCAACCGATTTGTTAGGGGACTTAATGCTAGGATAGCAGGACCGGTGAGGATGGCCACCCTAGGAAGCCTTTGGGTTACCGTGGAGAAGGCCCTGATAGCCGAGGAGATCCAGGTCAGGCCACAGGACACGAGGGATCGGATCCAGAACCGAAACCCGGCACCCTAGTCTTTCGGGTTTCAGAAACCCCATTGGAAAGGCAACCACAGAAATGTTTCGGGGTCCTATAAACCCCCTCCTCCGCAGCAGTCACAGCAGAGTCAGAGACAGAGGCCCCCTCAGGCACAACAGGGCTCCAGGCCCAAGTAGTGGCAGTCATAGGGTCCTAGGTGTGACCAGAGAGCATAAGGTACATACACACCCCCGACACGGGCTCAACAGTCCTCCAGTGGTGGGTATAGTAGTTCTAGCCGGACAGGTGGGCACCCTTTCTCCAGGCCTCAGGGTGCACAGTTCTAGGCATGCGGTGCTTGCTTCACGTGTGGAGCCATGGGGCACATGGCGAGAGAGTGTCTGTAAGGTTAGATGATAGGAAATCAGAGGATGGCACCATCAGAGCCTACAGTTGGGGATATGGGCAAGTCCCATAGAGTCTTCGCAGCGATTGACAACCGCCAGGCAGAGCACCAGGCCACAGTCATCGAGGCTGCAGGTAAGATCAGAGGTAGCGGTATTTCTATATTTTTTGACTCAGGAGCGACTGACTCCTTTATATCTCCATTGGTTATGGAGCGTTGCGGGCTAGTGGCAGATAAGCAAGGTGTCAGCTGGGAAGTGGAGTTAGCTTCAGGGGCTAGAGTGTCAGTGGATTTAGAGGTTAGGGGATGTCCGCTCCAGATTGGTAATACCACCACCTTAGTAGACCTTAGAGTTACGCCACTTGGATCTTATGGCGTCATACTTGGCATGGATTGGCTTTATGCCCACAGAGCCAAGATGGATTGTCACTTGAAAAAGATCAAGTGTGAGGATGATCATGGTGCTCCCATAATAATCACTGGGATTCAGAGACCCGTGTCTCTTCGTATGATATCCGCTATGCAGCTTAAGTGGAGCATGCGGAAGGGATGCCAGTTGTTTGCTATCACTATCAGTGACAGAGAGGAAGAAAATGAAAAGGAGCCTTCCATAGATGATCATCCCATTCTTGAGGCATTTGCAGATGTGTTTCCAGCCGAGCTACCTGGTATGCCGCCTAGCAAAGAGATTGACTTCCACATAGATTTGGTACCGGGAGCCGAGCTAGTTTCGAGAGCACCTTATAGGATTTCCACTCATGAGCTTAATGAGCTCAAGATGCAGCTAGAGGAACTCTTAGAGAAGGGTCACATTTTTCCTAGTGTCTCCCCTTGGGGTGCACCAGTCATCTTCGTGAAGAAGAAGGACGGGTCCCTTCGATTATGCATGGATTACAGGCAACTGAATAAAGTAACCATCAGGAACCGCTATCCCTTGCCCAGGATCGATGACTTGTTTGATCAACTTCAGGGTGTTAAAGTGTTTTCCAAAATAGACCTGAAGTCAGGATATCATCAGTTGAGGATTATGGAAAGTGATATCCACAAGACCGCGTTTCGCACCAGATATGGCCACTATGAGTTCACTGTGGTCCCATTCGGTCTTACGAATGCTCTAGCTGTATTCATGAGTCTCATGAACGGGGTATTCTGCACCTTCCTCGACCGATTTGTGATCATGTTCCTCGATGACATATTGATTTATTCCCAAAATGAGAAGGAGCATGAGGAGCATTTGAGGCAGGTTTTGCAGTGTTTGAGGGACAACCAGTTGTTCAACAGTTTGTCGAAGTGTGCTTTCTTTAGATCAGAGGTCAAGTACCTAGGGCATGTTATATCCGATGATGGGATCTCAGTTGACCCATCAAAGATCAGAGCCATTATGGATTGGCCAGTGCCTACCAATGTGACAGAGGTCAGGAGCTTCATGGGTTTAGCAGGATACTACAGACGCTTTGTTGAGGGATTTTCCAGAGTTGCACACCCCATCACATCCCTCCAGTGAAAAGGGAAGAAAT
This sequence comes from Cryptomeria japonica, assembly GCF_030272615.1. Lineage (NCBI taxonomy): Eukaryota > Viridiplantae > Streptophyta > Pinopsida > Cupressales > Cupressaceae > Cryptomeria > Cryptomeria japonica. Next base: position 391,690,079 of record NC_081415.1, read on the forward strand.
TCGAGTGGACAAAGAAGTGTGAGAGGGCTTTTCAGGATCTGAAAAGGGCACTTACTAGTGCACCTATTCTTATTGTGCCAGACCCCATGGCCGACTTCATGGTATGCACCGATGCTTCCTTAGATGGATTGGGAGCATTTCTTATGCAGGAGGGTAGAGTTATAGCGTACGAGTCTAGGAAACTTAAGACTCACAAGCTCAGCTACCCTACACACGACCTAGAGCTTGCAACAGTTGTACACGCACTTGTGAGGTGGAGAGACTTCCTTTTAGGTCGTCACTTCGAGCTTCATTCAAACCATCAGAGTTTGCAGTACATCTTCACCCAGCCTAACCTTAATGCACGTCAGAGGAGATGGATGGAGTTCCTTTGTGAGTATGATTTTGATGTCCACTACATCAAAGGGAAGGAGAACATAGCGCAGATGCCCTGAGTAGGAGACGACATGAGGTTTACACCATATCTATGAGCACAGATTTGAGAGACTGTATTTTGCAGCGATTGCCAGAGGATGGATGGTATCTAGAGGTTTGTCAGAGGATCCGATCTCAGGAGGCCCTGGAGGGGAAGTTTGTGGATTACTCTTTCGAGTTCGATGGTTTATTACGCCATAGAGGGCGCATCTATGTACCCTCTCCTGGGGGATTGCGAGATTTCATTATCATGGAGGCTCATAGAGCTCCTTATGTAGCACATCCCGGGGTTAAGAAGATGCATGCTGACTTGAGGTAGTTATATCATTGGCCAGGAATGCGGCAGCTTATCACCGAGTTAGTAGCCCGATGCCTTCAGTGTCAGAGAGTCAAGGCGGAGCACCGCCATCCAGGTGGGTTACTCCAGTCCCATGCTATACCAGAGTGGAAGTGGGATACTATATCCATGGACTTCATCATTGGTCTTCCCATGTCATCTCATCACCATGTTGCTATCTTGGTGATAGTTGACAAGTTGACCAAAGTGGCCCACTTCTCACCAGTCTGGACTACCTTCACAGCTCTAGTAGTGGCACAGGTGTTCTTGCGAGACATTGTTAGGCTTCATGGTGTTCCATGCAAGATTATTTCTGATAGGGATTCCCTCTTCACTTCTTCCTTTTGGAAGGCATTATAGGCAGCTTTGGGCACCAAGCTCAATTTCAGCACAGCCTATCATCCAGAAATGGATGGACAGACAGAGTGGGTTAACTAGGTGTTAGAGGATATGCTCCGCATGTACGTCATGTATCATCAGACTCGGTGGGAGGAGTACCTTCATTTAGTAGAATTTGCCTATAATAATGGGCATCGCACTCCTTTGGGGATGCCACCTTTTCAGGCTTTGTATGGCAGACCATGCAAGACGCCTTTGAGTTGGGACCATATTGAGGATAGAGTGGCCATAGGCCCTGAGATGGTTCGTGATATGGAGCAGCAGGTAATTTTGATTAGACAGTGCCTTAGAGAGGCACATGATAGGCAGAAGAAATATGCAGATGCAAAGAGGATAGACCGGAGTTACAAGGTTGGGGACAAAGTTTTTCTAAGAGTGCGACCGCATAAGAGTCCAATCCATTATGGAAAGGGTTCTAAGCTCGCACCTCGCTTTGTTGGACCTTTTGAGATCCTTGAGAGGATAGGACCAGTTGCTTATCACCTAGCTTTACCACCTAGCCTATCACGCATCCATGATGCGTTTCATGTATCAGTTTTGAGGAAGTATATCTATGATGAGTCTCATATTTTAGATTGGGATGCCTTGCAGGTGGAGTCAGACGGGCAGCTAGCTTTGGAGCCCATTCGCATTTTGGCTCGCCGGACGTTAGCCCTTCGAGGTTGAGAGCTAGACTAGGTTAGGGTCCAGTGGGATTGCTATGATGAGGTTACAGCTTCATGGGAGGATGCAGAACATATGAGATCACAGTACGCTCATCTTTTTGATGAACTCCAGGACGACGTTCATCCCTAGAGGGGGAAGGTGTGAGGCCCTACCCCGACCCATCCTATCTCTTCAGTTATTTTCATATTGGAACTATTATGGATGCTTGTTTTGACACATTATGGATATAGAACTTTATATGGTCCCATGAATTTGGTAATATTGATATATATTGATGCTTCATTTCTATGCCTTGTGGTTATAGCATCTTATATGATTCTAGAATAGGGTAACATTGAGATGATGTATGTTATTATCTGAATTTCAGGATTTGTTATAATGCTAGAAATATGTTTGCATATCTTGTAAATGGATCAAATTTTGAGGATTATGATGAATTGCTTTGATATGTCACAATTGTATTTTATAATGTCAATTCTGTGCAAAATGATTGTATTGTATTCTAATTATGTGTTTTATATTATATGACGCTATTAGGAAGTACTAATGTTTAAATTGAGATGTGTAGGAAATTATCCATGTGACCATGGAAATATTATGGAGAATCAAGCCTAGGCCTATGTGCGTTCGTAAAACTAGGGGTTGTCTATTTGGAGAGGCAACACCCCGTATGTATTGTATTTTATTCGTAAATGTAAAATGTTGCATGAGTGTAAATTGTATTTATTGAATTGTTTAAATCATTTAAGGGACAATTTCCATGTGTGTATTTATGATGTGGAATTATTTTGTAGTGTCACTTGACACCTATGTTGTATGTTGTGTTCGCAATTTGTCATGTCACCTTTTTAGAGAGTTTTATTTTTTGTTAATTGTTATATCTCCTAATTATCCTTGAAGGATCCAAGAAATCTAGGTTAGTGAGCCACAAGGAGGGTCAACTCAGAGTTGACCCATAGGTTAACTTTAGGTGGACTTTCTAAGGGTCAAATCTCCTAGAGTCAATTTTAGAGCATTTTTATTAGGCCTCATGGGGTACCTATGGGTGAAGGCCAAAATTGGCCATGTGTCTTTCCCTTAGGGCTTGTTTAACCACCCAAAAAAGTGGTTTTCCCAAGATGGACGAATTCCATCTATAGGAGTGCCATCCTTGGTAGCATAACCTTCTTGATAGGTGTAATCCCTATTCCCCATTTCATTTCCCTTCTCTAGGTGCCTTGGTTAGGGAGTGTGTAAGACCTAGGGAAGACCAACCAATGGGGGACCCCTCACTCTACCCAAGAGGTTGGAAGGAGTGAGAGAGGCCTTCTTAGGCTAGGAATGGAAGCTTAGTGAGCTAATCACCCACTCTCCATCCTTGGAGATTTTTTTGGGAGAAATTTTTAGAGGAAAAAAAAAAAAAAACCAGTTTTTGGGGATAGAAAATTTGGCTAAGTGTTGCCGAAAAGATTGAGGATTGGGGTACTCTTCGTCAAGCTTTTCCCTAGATTTCCCTTGGTAGTTCAAGGTTGGTGTTATCTTTTCCTTCTTATGTAAACGTGAATATGTTGTAGAATGCTTGAATGGAAAATGTTGTATTTTAATTTGTGTTGTACTTGTGAAAGCTTTATGTGATTCTTGCTTATTTTCTATTTTATGCATTGCTATGTTTTGGGGAGTGTCTAAGACCATCTTTCCCTTGGGAGGGCAGATTGGTCTTGGGGTTGGAAGGAGTATGACAGCCTTAGGGTGAGAGGCTCTCATTATGAGAGTGATCTCAAGGGTCTGTCATGTGACCCTTGCTGCTTTTTTTTTGAGTTATTTCACTTGGGGGTCATAAGGGTAGCAAATATGGCATGTTTGCCATTTTGGGGGTCATAAGGATGTAAGGGTTAAGAATGAGTGGAATATGATTTCTTGGGTGCCATGAGTTGGCTGTGAGCTTATATGTAGCAGATCTCCCCTAGGGTACTTGGTCCACTTCCACCCTAGTAAGACATCACATTTTGTGATGAAGTTTCAGCTTGGGAAGGGATGTGTTTGTTGTGTTGTTTTTCCCCTTTGCTTGTTGTGTTGCTTGATTGTAACCCCGTCTAGGTCTTGGTTCTCCAAGCTCGGGGGTGGCTTCTAGTAAGCCTAGGCTGGGAGGTGAGCACCCCATGGTCACAACCCTATAATTTTGTATGCAGGTTGCTTGGAAAGGAAACTAAGAGTTGAAGATTTGTTTGGTTGCAAATTTTTACTCAGATGCAGAAAAGCAAAATATAATACCATGTTTTATTGTAGAAAAATATTATAAGGAGCCTTATGTTGTTTTCTTTTATTATCTGTATAAAGAAATGTATTATTGTACTAAATTCCTCATTATTGGAATGAGGGAATTAGTTGGGTTATTCCCTCCCATTGTAAAAGTTGATTTTGTATTTGAAATTACTATGAGAAGAGTGCATTTTATTAAATTCTGAAATCTACAATGCTGTTGTAAATATATTTAATTATGTTTCATAATGAGTTTTGTATTCTGTTTATTTCTGCAATTTTAAGTAAAGAAATATATATAAAAAAAAAAAGAGAAGAAGGGAGAAATGAAATGTGTGAATAAGTAAATTTCTGCAGTATTTGAATGTTGTTATTCTGTTACTTTTATCTCTGTTTAGGCATAGCTGAAAAACTAGTATTTAAACAAAGCAGATTGCTGTAGAAAACATGTTGCATAACTGTTTTTAAAAAAAAGGATAACCTCTAAATGCTGCACATTAAAATAATACACACCTAGGAAATGAAATATTCAGTCAAAGCATAAGATGTCATTATTTTAACCTATCCTGCAAAGTTTAAAAATAAAAATAAAAAATAAGACTTATATGTATTGCTGTTAAAAGACTAAGGCCTGCATGCTTAGGTGTTAGATTTTCAAACAAAACAGGGGTTTCCAACCCTAATAACTTAACATTTATTTATATATATCTATAAATATATAAGTATATATATATATATATATTGAAAAAAAAAATATATATATATATATTCCTGTACAAAAAAAACATACCCAGATGGAATCATACAAATATGTTCTAAACTAATTTCATATAAAAATACATATTCTTATACACAGATGTATATAAAAGAAAATATATACATATTTATATATATATATGTGTGTGTGTGTGTGTGTGTGTGTGTGTGTGTACACACACACACACACACACACACACACATATATATACATACATACATATATGTTTTAAAAAATATATATATTAAATAAACAGAAAACGGGGGGGGGACGAACTCGGCCGAACCTCTGTGTGTAACATAGTGGGCGGCTCACGGGTCGTGCCACTATGTTTACCCACAGTGGTTGGCACGGGAGGTGCCGCCACTGTGTGTAAACACAGTGGACGGCTCACGGGCCGCGCCACTATGTTTACCCACAGTGGTTGGCACGGGAGGTGCCGCCACTGTGTGTAAACACAGTGGACGGCTCACGAGCCGCGCCATTGTGTTTACCCACAGTGGTCGGCACGGGAGGTGCCGCCACTTTGTGTAAGCATAGTGGATGGCCCACGGCCGCCACTGTGCATACACACAGTGGACGACACCGCCCGTCACTGTGTGTAAACACAGTGGCATCTGGGGAACCCCCGCGCCACCACCTCCACTCCCTCCCTCTTCGAACCCCCTTCGCCATTTCCATGGCTACCGCCAAGCCCCCCTGCATAACACAAAACCACGAAAAGAAAAGAAAAACAAACCCTAACCCATTTTGGGTAGGGTAAAATAAGGGGAAGTATGGTGTAATAAACCCTAACCCATTTCAGGTTAGGGTATAATTTAAATAAAAAAAGAAAAAAGAAAATAAAGAGGTGATAAATAAATAGGAATGCAACCCTAACCCAATTTTGGGTTAGGGTTAGCATTTTAAGAATAAGAGTTTCTTTTTTTAAAGAATTTAAATTAGAAATAGGGAATTTGAATTAAGCTTTTAAAATTATAACTAATATTTAGGGTTATTTAAATAGTTGAATTATTATATTTCATTTTTTATTAAGAGAATTAAATTTTAATATAGTTATTTTAAAAGGGTTTAAAATGAAGATTTAATGTAGTTGGATACACTATTCACTTAATCAATTTAATTTATTTAATTAGTTAATTGATATCTTCGATTAATTGTGGACGTTAAGTTATATTTTAAATTGGGAAAAATTTATAAAGGGAAATTGTTAATTATTTATTTTATGAATTATAAGCCCTTGAGACCAACGTTGGCTAGATGAATTATATCGTCAAAATAAAAGGTTAGGGAAATATTGAAATTTACTATAGCATAAAACTGGATTTATTTGGCTAATGACATTGTGAAATTCGAGCCTATAACAGTTAGATTTAAATAATGAAATTGGCGTGCATTCAATCAATTAATTTAAAATTTAAGATTGCATTCCATTGTTCGGTCAGAAATGAATTCAAGGCGATTTAGGTATTTAAATATTCCACGACTTTATTTAATGATAGCTTATTTTAAGATAATTAAATTAACTAATTGAAATACGACAACCCTCTTGAGAATAATTAATCTTCATTAATTAATGTCACTTATTTGATTTAGTTAATCAATCCAACTTTAGAGAACAACTCTATTTACATCTTAGTTAAGACAAAACTCTATTGATCTCTTTTAATGTAGACTATGTTATGAGTTTATGTTGTTTAAAGAAAAAGAAAAAAAAAATTGTTGTTTCGTTTTTGCCCAAAAGTTTGGGCACGACATTCAACATGTCTGAAGCCCTTAACTGGGTAGGCCCAAAAGTCTTTGGTAAATCCTCTAACAAGGTGGTTCACATCTGTGGATCTAAAATCCTCTAGCAAGGTAGTCTTTAATCGGACTTATCTCCTAACAGAGATTGAAATTCCTAACAAGATTTGTTTTGGTAAAGAACATTGTATGACCTTAACCGGTCTGGTTCCTATTCTGTAGATAGTTACTTGTGAGTTCCATCTCACCATGGTTTTTCCCATTTGGGTTTCCACGTCAAAATCTCTTGTGTTATGGTGTTTGTGCTTCTGTGGGTGAATGCATTATTTGCTATTTGGTTTGCATATGTGCTGACCAGTTTGTCTGCTAAACTGTTTTACCAATTTACTGTTAGTCTAGTAAAGTGTTTAGGTACACTAATTTTTGGCATACTAATTCACCCCCTCCCTCTTAGTATTCATTAATAACTAATGGGGAGACACTTTTCACGATAGACCGACCCTTCTTTAAGTGGTAAAAGTAACTCAGAAATAGAACATAAGGGTTTTTTGCAAACATAGGAAGGGTTAAAACTCTAAAACCTTAAACCCTCTTCTGACCCAAGAAAATCAGAGGTAACAAGGCCATACCAGACACATTTTGCAGACTTCTAGCCAATTATGGAACAAGAATATCCAATTTTAAACAGTGATAACAGCGGCTCTGACTGGGGATGGTTGATTGCAAGATCAACACAAGAATTTAGAAACTCTCTAGAGAACAGACCAAACACAAGCCCAAAAAACAACAACAAAAGCAAACCTAAATATGTACAGACTAAGACCTACTGTGCATGGACATCAAGAGAAGTAATGTTTCAAGAATTGTCCATGCATTGGAAATTCCTATACCTCATCATTCATATTTTGCAAAAAATATGAATCCTTTCCATTAAGATCACTAACCACAGAGCGGCCTATCCATAGTGACTCAATTTTTTTGTGTTTTCCCTTATCTTGTCCTTTCACATTCCACTGAAGAACCACATCACCAATTTGAAACTTTCTCAATGAGGTCCTTTTGTCAAATAGATATTTTGACTGCAATTGGATCTTCAAATTCCTCTTGTGAGCCAAAGTTCTAATTTCGTCTCTCTCCACCACCTGAATCATCCAGTCTTCCATAGGTTCAGATAACTCCATGTGTTCAGCTTGCAGGAACTTATACACTAGAAGAAGATTATTGACTGGCACCCTAGATTGCATACCATAGACCAACTCAAAAGGTGAGACACCAATTGCTCTCTTAACAGTAACCCTATCTGCCCAAAGGGCTAATTTCAACTTCTGGTCCCAAGACCTTTTATTTTCCTCCAAGATTTTCTTAATAATGCTCAAGAGGATTTTATTACTTGATTCAGCTTGGCCATTACCCTGAGGATGGTAAGGTGAAGAGTAGGACATAACTATTCCATGGCTGGTGCAAAATTCAACAAACTTTTCTGACCTGAAGCTCATGGCATTGTCCATCATTAATTTGACAGGGACTTTGAATCTGGTTATGACATTATCCATCAAGAAGTCAATAACAACCTTACTTGTGGCTCTCCTAGTGGGTATAGCTTCAATCCATTTAGTAAAATAATCAGTAGCTACTATAATCCACCTATGACCTCTTCCTGATTTCTCAATGATTTCTCCAATAAAATCAATGCCCCATTGGACAAAAGGAGCTTCCACTATGACTGGGTTGAGGGGTAAAGCTCCCTCATACTTCAATTTTGATGAAAACTTCTGGCATGGGTCACATCTCCGGACATGTTCATGAGCATCTTTAAACAAACTAGGCCAATAATACCCAGCCCGAACTATCTTACCAGTAGTTGTCTTGGAAGAGTAATGACCTCCACACACTCCATCATGCATTTCAGTTAACACTCTCTTAGCCTGGGATTTATCCAAACACATTAGCAATGCCCCATCTCTATTCCACCAAAACAGATCACCCTGAATGAGGACATACTTTTGAGACTTCAATTTTAATGTTCTCTTCTAATTATGGGTCATCCCTTCTGAAAATGTTGCATCCCTTAAAAAATGCACTATCTCTGAGTACCATGACTGTGTCTCAATACTAGTGACCAGGATGTTCTCAACTTCAACATTATTCACTTCAACATCAAGAAGGTTTGATTTAGCCATAACCTTTGCAAGGTCTAAACCTCTCACCAATTTATTGATCTTAATTTCTAAATCAAATTCCTGGATTCTGGTTATCCATCTGCATCTTTTACCTGTGACCTCAGACTGGGATATAATATCTTTGACAACCGCATGTGGGACATAAGCAATTACTCGTGCATTTACAAGATATGGCCTAAAATTTTTAACAGCCTTGACCAAAGCGTATGCTTGCTTCTCCATAATTTCATACTTTAACTCTGTAGCCTATAAGGATTTGCTATAAAAAGCTATAGGATGTTCATATCCTTCATTATCCTTTTGTAAAAGAACTGCATCCACTATGTGATATGAAGCAAAAGAAAACAAAGAGAAAGGCTTACTGTAGTCAGGGGACTTCAACACTAGTGCCTCTTGAATAGCCCTTTTGATTTCATCAAAAGCCTTTGAAGCTTCTTGATTCTAGCAGAACTTGGTATCCTTCTTAAGCAGTTTAACAATGGGCTTGACTATCTTTGCAAAATTTGCAATAAATCTTCTAACAAAATTTACTTTGCCCAAGAAAGATTGGATACCTTTAACATTCTTCGGATCAGGCACATTGTTTATAGCCTCAATTCTTTCAGGGTCTATTCTTACCCCTTCTTTAGAGACAATATGCCCTAGCAGCTTCCCTTCAGTAACAACAAAATGATATTTTTCAGGATTTAAGGATACTCCAAATTCCAGAGCTTTATTGAAAACCTGTTCTAAGTGTCCATAATGATCATCTGCCCTTTTGGAGAAGCATGTCAAATCATCTTGATATACTACCATGATAATATTGATGAACTCCTTGAAAGCTACATCCATTGCCCTCTGAAAATTAGCTTTGGCATTCTTCAAACCAAAAGGCATTCTGACCTACACGTATGTTCCCCAAGGGGTGGTGAAAGCAGTTTTGAATTGTTCAGATTCTTTTACTAACACCTGGTTATACCCTGAGAACCCATCCATCATAGACAATAGGTCACAACCAGTTACTCTTTGCAACATCGCCTCCATATTAGGAGAAGAGTAATTATCTTTCAAGGAAGCAACATTTAGGTTCCTAAAGTCTACACAGAGTCTAATGTCCCCATTCTTCTTTCTAACCGGGACTAAATTTGAGACCCATGATGAATGTCTTATAGGCTTAATAATTCCCCCTTCCCTTAACTTGGTCAGTTCTTGCTGCATTTTAGATTCTAACAGGGGGTTGATAGATCTTTGTTTTTGTCTGAAAGGCTTAGCATCTGGAAGCAGAGGGACTTCATGCTGAAACAAATCTTGTCTATACGCCTCTAGATCTTCATAAGACCAAGCAAAGACATGCTTATATTTCTTTAATAAATTAATAAGATTTATTCTGACATGAGGAGGCAAATTTTTTCCAATATACACCAACTTAGGGGATGATTCTGTCCCCAAGTTTACTTCCTCTAGTTCCTCTAACTTAGTGGTTGATTGCTGGTGCAGATGACTGTCACTGTAACTGAACATACCTTCCAATTCTACCAACCCTTTAGGTATTTCATTAGTTTCTAATTGAACTAAGTCATTTCCAAACACAGTTTCTCTATTTTCAACCACTTCCACCAAGGCATTGCAATCATTTTTTTGTCCATCATAGTCATCAATGCATTGTATAAACCTGAGAATATCTTCATCATCAACAAACACTTGCCAATTATATACATTGTCAGGAATGGTAGGCCTAGCTTTTACCTCAACTGTGGATATACCGACTATTGTTGCATCATCATTCTTTAATGCAACATTTGCTAAGAAATCTGCCATGATATTTTTAGATCTTTCTATCCAATTTATAGAGAATGCACTAAAATGCTCAATCACATCCCATACTGCATGCTTGTATCTTTTCAATCTCTCATTCTTAGATGCATACTTAGCTCTAACTTGAGAAACAACCAATTCTGAATCTCCTAACACTTTTAACAACTGAATGCCATGCCTTTTTGCAACTTCAAGTCCCAATAACAAGGCTTCATATTCAGCAGTGTTATTTGTACACTGAAAGGCTAACAGAAATGAATATTTGAAGGTTATACCTGAAGGGGACACAAAAAGAACTCCTACTCTAGATCCTTCTTTAGAGAAAGCTCCATCAAAATACATGTGCCACAAACTATGCTATTGAGATTCCAATTCAGTCAAAATAGAGTCAGTATTCTTCAATTGAGGTAAAATTGGCTGTAATCTAAAATTGTCAAGATCCACATCAATCATACAGTTGAGCATACTAGGATCCACTTTCTCAATTACCCTAGGAGCATGTGGTTCTCTATACAATTTAACTTGGTTTCCATTAATTGGGATAGTAGCATATGACATATTCAACTTAACATTTCCACCTACTGCTGCAGCCCACTGTCTAGATAACAACATGCCATAATGAGGTTTGGTGTCAGTTACAATGACATCCATCTTGTATGTTGCTTCAGGGAATGCTGCTATTTTTACTTCAACATCTTTCATTGTACCTATCACTGGCACTTCTCTATTATCCATAGCATAACATTTCCCATACACTGTACTCACTGACAATCCTAATTCTTTCATGACACCATAAGGCATTACATTTGCAGCTGCACCAGAATCTATCATACAGTTTTTAATTAACCGGTTATTTACTAATAAAGTAACATAGAAAGGGTAAACATGTGAGGGTTCTTGTGTAATAGTTGTTCCAACATATACCTCTGGGGTTTGCAGCTCCTGATCCTTTTCATCCTTAGTTGAACTGGAAGGTAAAACCGTGTTACTGTCAGATATCTTAGAAAACAAAGATAGAGTAGCTTCTCTATGTTCCTTTATTTTCAATAATTCTATCAATGGGACAATGACCTTCATTTGGGTAAGAGCCCGAGTCATATCAAATGTGGAATTATTAATCAACTCAGTATTAGTCTTAACTTTCTCTGTCTTAGGCTGACTTGCCTTCTTCATTGTGGCAGTTCCTTGTATATCACTAGTAGCTTTATCATCCATAGTTTTAGCTACATCCTTTAATTTGTCATTTCCCTTTTGACTATCTTGGGGCAAGGTAGCTTTACTTGCTTCTTTCTTCTGAGATATCTCTTTTATGAACATTCAACCAGGTTCACCTTGATCCCCATCCCTCTTAGTACTTCTCAAATTATAGTTGTGCATGGCTTTGGCTATGGCAGCGTTAGTGAGATTTCTTACTTCTTCATCACTGGGTCTTCTGAGATGAACTTCTTCATCTTCAATTGTTACCACATTCAAAGTGGGGTGCCAATCAAGTGACAACTATCCTTGGTAAGACATCTTACTATTCAACACATCACATTCACTAAGTTCACTTTGTAATGACTCATCATCACTTTCTATGATAGTTTCAAACATATTTATATCAGGCTCAGCCTCTTGTCTCATGGATTCTTCAAGGGCTTGAGCTACATCACACTGATGAGGAGAATGTGGTCCATCACAAGCCATGCACCAAGGAGTATTCTCCATGTTATGAACATTTCCTTCTTTTAAAGGATCTGGGGTATCCTGGTTCTAAGTATTCTTTGGCTTCTCATTTTGAGGCTTGCCATCCTTCCAAGTAGTGTTGTAAGGCATGTCGTGCAACCTAGGAGGGCTGTCTTGCCAATTGTAATGAGGCTTATCATTTTTACTCACCTTGGCAGTAAGATCCTTCATAGCAGTCACTAATTTCTCTATTATGTCTTCTTCTTTAGCAACTTTATTAGGTTGTTGTTTTGATTCTTGCCATAGCCTACCATCAGTTCTTCTCCCTATTTTCCCAGATGATTTTCTATTGCTCTCTACATTGATGGAAATTCTAAATGCATCTCTCAGACTATGTGGATTTTTATCCCTCAGAATATAAGCCATTTTGGAATCAAAGGCATTGTAATAAGTATTCAGGCACATATTGTCATCTAACCTCATTACCTGGTATAGCCTATGCATTGCTTTCTAAAATCTGGCATTAAAATTTGTGACAATTTCATTGTCAGACTTTCTGATATTATTGAACTCATTGAGCATGAAGCTCACATTAGTCTTGTCACCATATTGTTCCTAAAAGCAATTTTTAAAATCTTCCCAAGACCCAATGCTATTCACAGGGAGACATTTGTACCAGTCCCTTGCATCCTCTACTAAAGACTATACAAACAATTTTATGATGACATCTTCATCTACAATTTTATAATCATTGATCAAGTCACCATAAGATTTTAAGTGCTTTTCTGCACTTATTGCATTATTCCTAGCAAATTTGGGAAGTCTATCCCTCAATTCTGTAGGAACATGGTTAGGGTACCCTAGGATTCCATCAAAAAAGAGTTGCCTATAAAGTTCTAGATTAATAGGTCTTCTCTGGAATTGGTTAGCAGCAAGGTTGTTTCCCATGTTCATTCTTACATTAGGGCTATGAGTCAGAGAGATCTAGTTACCTTGGTTAGTAACAGGGTCTTGATTGGCCGTGACAGTGCTAATAGGAAAGGTTGGCTAAATTTTAACTGGAGGGAGTGAAGCTTGGTGAGGAACATGTTTATTTAGGTCTACTGAGGGAAACATGATAGGAGGAGCCTTCAGATAGCTAATTTTTCTTTTAAATTCTTGATTGGCTGCTTCTAATTCAGCTTTCTCCAACTCCATTTGCAAATCTTCTTTCTCTTTCCTCATCCTTTCCATCTCTCTTTCATGTGCAGATAACATGTGAGAGATCTCTGCTGTAGTCTTAGATCCAGACCCACCTTCCATGCATTTCTGCTTTCCTTTGTCAACATTATTTCTAACAGGTTGTGGGTCACTAAGGACTTCCCTACATGGATACACTACTGACTTATATGCAGGTTTGGTCTTGGGAACTAAAATTTCTCTGATCGCTGGACCTCCGTCCACACTCTTGGACTTTTCTTGGGTAAATAGCTCAAGGTCAGCAATTTGTCTTAGAAGCCTGTCTCTCTCCATCAATTTTGCTTTCACCTCTCTCTCTTTATCTGCTTCCTTTTGTGTTCTTAAGGAAATTAAATGATGGACTTTTCAATTCAGGACTTCAATTTCTTGGGATACCTTATCTTCATCAGGGAAGATTTCTTCAGAATCTGACATATTGACTTGGTCAATATCAATTAAACTAATGTTTCCATCAATTGTCCTAGGTACAAAATCTCTCTTAATGTTTGAACTACTTCTATCTTTCCCATAAAAACTAGCATGGGAGATCCCCTGATTTAAAACTTGGACATCTTCAATATTCCCAAACAAACCAGAATGGAAACCTAATATATCATGCTCAGATTTGCGGGAAGAAGAATTTGAATTTGCATAAATGGGTCTCTCAGATGACTTACCCGTATTGATGCTCTTTTGTACCCAAGAAACATTAGATGTTCATGTATAATTGATCTTTTATGGCCTCTCCCTGACTGTTCAGGTAATCCCTCTTGCAATGTCTCATGAGGATGCTTCTTCATGAAAGACCTGGTGTTCCTTCCTCTCTGCATTATGCTTGTTTTCTATAAAGAATTTCACTTATTCAAAATGACTGGTTATGATTATTAGAGTCACCACCCAAAAAGACTGTGGGAAATAAGAAAACAAGCTTTAGACAAAAAATTTGCCAATTTTTTAAAACAAAAATCACGAAGATTTTCAAAGAGACAGATAACAAGAACCAGAGATCAGGAAATTTTCCACCACACAGATATACTAACAACTTATGAACTAATTCAGGCACTAATCTATGACATAGATACACACTATGACTCTCCCCAGCAGAGTCGCCACTTTTGTTAGTCTTAATTTCTGATTTCCCTTGTATCCCCTGTAAGAAAATGAATAACTCTGTCTGCATACGAAGAGATCAAGGAAAAAGGAACCTTAGAGTAACATATAACAAGGTTTTGAGAACCTTCTACACTTTGAACTTATCCAAAGTTCAGGTGGGTATACCTTCTGTGAATATCCTCACACTTTAAAACAGAGATCCACAGTAAACCAGTGCTAAAAAACCTGTGGACTTCATCACCTAAATGAAACTGAAACATTAAAGGAAAAACTTGCATTCATTTTCAATATTGATCTTCAAGAAAAGATAGAAAGAGATCCTACAATATAATACTAGTGCCTTATCTGAGCTACAGAGTCACCTAAATCAAACAATAATTCTCAAAACGGAACACTCATATACATCTCATCATTTTTGGCTTTTATGAATCCCATACATGCCTAACATATATATAGATCCTCTCACATTCAACTAAAACAATTAATCAGATTCATAGCAACAAACAATAGACTTGCTGACAGAAGTATTTCATGCACATTTAATCCCTCTCCTAAAGAGAAAAGCGAGAAATAACATCTAGAAGATTGCCTTACAATCCATGTTCAATCGAATAACCCTAGATTATCCAAATGAAACCAACAAAACTAAAGAATGCACACTAGAAGACAAAGGAATTTTAGGCCTAAAACTTTGATCTGTATATTCATATTCATACCTGAAAATATTACATAACGCAGAGAAATCTCCTTAAAACTAGAAAAAAGACTAAGTATATTTTGCCAGAGTTTCTTTACAAAATTCTTGTGATCATTTTACACTAGTCTTGGTATCCATTTATAACATTATGGATGCATACAAGCTTCGGACATTCCTAAAAAAGTTTGTTACAAACCACAATACTCTCCAAGGAACAGTTACAAGTCTTTTTCAATATCAATGGCCTCTTCCGTTTGTTGTTCTGCTGCAACCTTTTCTATATGCTCTAGACTATCTTCCTGTTGTCCGATATATTTATCCTTCCACTCCTGGAACACGTCATCACTTGGCCAAACAAAGCTAATAATCTTCTGTTTCATCCCTTCTAGCCTTTCCCAAGTGACCCTTAACTGCCCAATTTCTGTTTCTATGAAACCATAATGTGATTTCACCTTTTCAATCTCTTCAATTGTTTGGACAAACAAGGACGTGTCATCAGTGTTAATGATTTCATTAACCCTTTGGGACAATTTGTGGTCTGGCTCTTCTAGCCATACTTGCTCCTCTTTTAACTGAATTGGACCGAGAAAACCACTTGGAAATAATTCATATTTGTGATCTGAATATTCTTTTCGATATAATTAAGCTTTTCTTTTTACACCTGCCCTTTCCTCTGAGAGTATATTCATTTCTTTTATAAACACACTAGTGGACCTAAGATTGTCATTTTCCTCTGCATCTGCATGGGATGAGTACATAAGCTCCAACTCCTTACCTCTAGGCATCCACTTATTGAGGATTGGTTCCAAGGTGGTTTCATCCTCTCTTAATTCAATCAGGATATTCAAGATCCTTTTCATAGAAATGTGTACAATAGAGGCCTTGATCGAATCAGCAAACTTCAAAATTGTGGCTTTTACCTTTTCTTCATACTTGCTTGGAAACAAGACTTGAGCTTGTTTCAACTTTCCCAACTCATGTTGGATAGTTTCAGCTGACTGGAAACTAGAAGGCACAGGAGAACATGGATATTCTATAATGGGACTGGTAGGTGGAGGTCTTGCTGGAAAGGAGGCTATTAGGAGAGTCGAGGGTTCACTTGGATGGTGCTGACCTGCCAACTGACTCTGAAGTCTAGCTATAATACGGTATCTGTTGGCTAATCCTTCTTTGGCCTCACTGTAAGCCCTTAAGATAGTTTCCAATTTTAACTGGAGATTAGCCTTCTCTTTTGCCTCCTTTTCTGCTACTGCCACACCGAACTTTGCAGTTTCCAAGACCATCCTTGCACCTTCCACCACCCTTGTATCTTGGACTCTTCTTACAATCATGCCTCCTAGGAGACTAGAATCTGATACACATTTACTCCTTTTATTCTCATCTTTCTTCAGTGACCACATGACTAAAGCAACATTATCCTTGCTAAAAGTCACTCCTTCCATGGGTTTTGTTTCCTTCCTTACTGCTTCAAGGACTAGAGCATCAACTATATACCATTCAGGGAGGATTAAAACACCAGCTTTAGACACCATCTCTATTCCCTTCTCAGGATTAATAGTCTTAAACTCTTCAATCATTTCTTGCTTCACCTCTTCTTCCACCTGAGTTACATCTTTGTGAGGCTGTTCACTCTTCCTTTGCTCACATCTGGCTTTGAATTGTTTCATATTTTGCTTCCACACAAATTGCATGAAAGCCCCTGTTGTAACAAAATTATTGTCTGCTAGGAACTCCTCACTGGATTGCTTAATAGTAAGGCCTAATTCTTTTCCCTTTAGCTCACCATCAGTCAAGTCCATTTCAGGACTAGGTGGCTCTTCTAGCATCCCCTCTTGGGTCTCTTCATATGTGTAGGCAATCTCCCCGAGACTCCCTAACTGTAACAATTGTTCGGACACCGCTTCATCTCCTATGTGGATAGGGGACTGAGATGGAGAATACAAAGGCTCATTGGTTTGCACTTCCTTTCCTACCCTTTGCCTTTTAGGGGAGTCTTGGATGTCAATGACATCCTCAATTGCTCTTTTCCCTCTTGAAGTGGAAGGCTCACCTATCACTGGCATCATCACATTGTACTTTGATTTCCTATGCATCACATAATCACGATGTGGGATAGCCTTAGCAAAGGCAGGCTTAGCTAGGACCAATTTAACCTTGTCAGGATCATTTTGCATTATAGCCTCCCTTTTTTCTTTCAAGGTTTGCGTGAGGTCTTCAAAGGGATTGAAACTAGAGAGAGGGTTATAACTAGTATCAAATTGATGAATGAAATCAAGAGCCCTCTTATAGGCAACCCACTTCTGTTTCCTCGGTTCTTGCTCATCCAAACTGAATTCATTTCTAATTAAATCTTCAGGGAACTGAAATTGGTGAGGCCTACCTTTACACACTGCCCTCTTTCTAAACATGTCGTTGAAAAAATCCTCATGGTTTGCACATCTTGAAGCTGCAGTTGACAACCTATATGGCTTAAAGAATTCTTCAAAATATTTCCAGCCAGCTCTAGTGATTACAAAATGATGGGCAACAATAATGGTTGGGAAAATGGTCCCTTTACCCCTATTTGTCAGCTCTGCCTCTTGTACACATCCAATCTACCTCAAGACTTCTGCAATCCCTATCTTCAATGGGACCTGATAGGGCAATAGATAGGGAGTACCTCTGAATCCATACACTCTGAAAATGGTAGAAACAGGGTACAAGTACATATCTCCCCAATTGTGAACAATTTTAATACCCTCAGCAAACTCTTTAGGCCTGAGGAATTCCAAGAGAGCCTTAGGAATCCTAGGGTTCTCTGTGCACAAAAGAAATCTAATCTTAGATGCAAAGCATCTATAAAACTTCAAATAGCTAGCATCCTCTCTATCCTAGGATAAAACAGTGCTCCAAAGTTGAACAGGCATCTCTTCCTTATCTTTTACCGTAACCAAATCAATTTCCTTTGCAAAATAGTCAGCACCCTTGAAAAAAAACATGTGCATTAGAAGGGAATACCATCCAAACGGTTTGTCCACCTTACCATTTTGGATCCCTACTAGTCCTACATGAACTAGATTAGTATGGTATGGTGCATAATCAAATGTTATTGCCAGAGAGGGGTTTAGAATTTATGCAATCATCAACATATAATAGGTTGGCATGTTTTTCTCAGCATCTTCTCCAAAAATCTAACATAGTGCCCAATACATACCCTTAGCTCTTAGAGTAAATAGATTCAAGGAGAAAGGTTCCAGTGTACTAGGGCCTACAACTATTAACCCTCCTATCTTAACAAAGAACTCTTTCAATGGGCCACTCCTAAGATGATCCCTTTATGCATTATAGACTTGGGCTAATGACTCAAAATCAATAGGTTCTAACAGGTTTGAAGCTTTACTAAGCTTAAATACATTTTTGAATTCATCATCATTTATTTCAATCAGGGCTGATCCCTTCACATTCCTGATACATCTAGCTATAGGGTCATAATTCTGTGCAATCAGGGTCAACAAATCTACATCCATGAATACATCAGGGACCACAAGTTTCCCCACATCCAATTCCCATATGCTATTTAAAGGGGCGAGGGAATGTCTCTGACCAAAACCTACTTTGAACAATCCTAAACCTGGCATCCCTATTTCTGGATCCCTTAACCAATTAACTTTATCATATAAGCCATCACCAATTCTAAGACGAGGGTTCTTTGGTACTAATTCTTTAGCTTTAGCCCCGGCATTGGTTGACATAGTTAATTGTTCCAAAAAATCATCACAAATGTTCCTTTCTTGGTAGTTCACTTTTCCTATCA
This sequence comes from Cryptomeria japonica, assembly GCF_030272615.1. Classification (NCBI taxonomy): domain Eukaryota; kingdom Viridiplantae; phylum Streptophyta; class Pinopsida; order Cupressales; family Cupressaceae; genus Cryptomeria; species Cryptomeria japonica. The sequence goes on from NC_081415.1 coordinate 391,709,093, forward strand.
ACTCCCTTCTTGGTGCCATCTTGATAATGCAACTATATCAATTGAGACACGCACAGACCTCTAATGAAACAATTCACATAGCAATCACCGAATTCAAACCAGAATTAGCAAGAAAAAGCACAAAAACCTGTTATTCGCCTGAAGAAAAACCACTCCGCACCAATTGCTCTGCAACAAACTTCGTTGAAATGATGCCAATATTCAAGTTGATGTGGACTCTAATACGACAAGTCGGCATTGAATTTTAGAAATTAATCCTGCATGCTTCGGCCATCACCTCAGAATTGAATTCATAAATCGAATTCAAAAACGGGCTCCAACGGATCATAAATTCTCTAATTATTTCCTCTATTTTGTTGTTTCGCTATTCCACAAAGCTTAAAACTCAGGTTACTTATCTTTCACAAAACAACGACAACCATTGGATCATGGGAACTTGCACTGCTTTTATTTCGTTTGGTCTTTCTATGTTAATGTCAGACCCTACCTTCTTTTCGCTATTTCGCGGGCCTCAAAACTTGTGCAATTTTCCTTCGTGAAGCAACGTCGGCCATTATATCATGATCTACCTACCCAGTCTTTATCTCCAACAATGACCATCGGTCTTACTAACTAACCGCGCATTACCTTAACGGCTAGCAGTTTTCGCCATTTCACAGAGACTAAGCTGCAAGCATCTTCGGGCCACGAAACAACGACAACTGTTGGATCGACCATGAGATGAACACCTTTTTAACATGTTTTAGACCTTCAAGTGGGCCCTTTATCTCATCACCAGTTAACAAATGCCATGTGGCAGTCGACCATTTGCTCAAGAAGTTCCATCGGGTTCCATTTTGAAACTGCCACGTGTTTTACTTCACTATTCTCCACATAACTGTCGGTTGACTCAAGGCAGGCCCTCATTGTACCCTTCAAAGCCACGTGCACTTGACAGGTCACTCTTACACTCCACGGAACAAACCATTTGTCCTGCCATGTCATGCCTTCGTGTCCGCCACCTGTCTTTTGCCATTTCACAATCACTAATCTCCACTTTACTTTAGGCCATGAATCCACGACAACCGTCTGATTAAAACATACTTAATCGGTAATTAACTTTATGACCTACCTATCCTTTGGGCCCACCAGCTCCTTTCGCCATTTCGCAGAGCTTAAAACTCAGGTCACTTATCGTCGCGAAACAACGATATCTGTTGGATTTCAGGATTTTTCTTGTCAGTTACCCTTGCTACGACCACCTCGCCCGGGCCCACCACCTTTTCGCTAATTCGTGAAAGGTAGAACATGTGCCTCTTTTGTTTGTGAATCAACATGAGCCGTTGATCTTTTCTAAACCAATCATCCTTTAGCCAAAGAAACCGCTCGCCTCTGGGACCCGCCAAGTCTTTCACTGTTTCGTAGAACTTATTTCATGCGCATCTCAGGCTAGCGAATCAACGCAAGCCGTTAGATTTAAAACAAGATGCAGTCGTTTTATCTGACGGTCAATCCATTTGGTCGGGCTTGCCAAGCTTTTTTGCTATTTCGCGAAACTTAACTTGTCGGCATCTCTGCTTAACAAAACAACGACAACCATAGGATTAACAATGAGTTGCACAATAATTAAGGGCCCCGACAAACATTAAAACAAGATAAAGGTAAAGGTGCACAGATTTAAAAAATTTAAGGGACCGCCTAGGGAAATAACTAATGGGTGGACACTTTTCACGATAGACCGACCCCTCTTTAAGTGGTAAAATTAACTTAGAAATAGAACATAAGTGTTTTTTGCAAACATAGGAAGGGTTAAAACTCAAAAACCTTAAACCCTCTTCTGACCCAAGAAAATCAAAGGTAACAAGGCCATACCAGACACATTTTACAGACTTCTAGCCAATTATGGAACAAGAATATCCAATTTTAAACAGTGATAACATAAATAATTAGATTAGGTTTCTTGTTTTCCAAGAAGTGCACGAGCATATCCTATTCCCCCTAAAATGACACATTTTAATCTTTTGCAAGTTACAGAGGAGAGAGAATTCTTCTTTGTTGCAATTGTGACTTTGCACCCAATGAACTTCCCTAAGCTACTGATCTTATGCCAAGCAGGCTTTCCACCTCTCTGAGTTGCCAAAAATGTTGACATTTTTTGTGTCAACCTTAGCCATGCAAATAACTGATATGAGAAATCATTAATGGCTATACCCTGCATATTTCTCTAAGGCCTACAACCCTAAACCCTTAAGGCTTCTTCCCTTAGCCTTTTTTTTGGCCTTGTTCTTTTCCTTTGTTGACTAGCTTGGTTGGTCATGTCACTTAAGTGCTACTAGCTGGAGGAGGACTTATGCGTACTTGTACAGCCCTGTTCTATCTGCTACCGGCAAGAGGGGCTACCGTGGATGTCAGATCACATGGTTCATACTCATAAGAGTTAACTATCACTTAACCTTGCGATGGCCCATTGGTAGTTACCAAGAGATGTTAGATTGTGGGTTCGCAACATTTAAGGTTAACCACCACTTGGCCTTGTACCATTGCAATGGACCACTAGAGGGCTATTGTTATGTCAAGTTGAACCTTTGCAGCTTGGCGTTAGCAATCAGGGATTCAGTTGTGATATTGTGATGGGTTAGTGATGGCCACTAGTTGTTAGGTCTCAGGTTCATAGCAGTTAGTGACAAGTATTATCTCAGGTTGCAATCCTGCAATTGAGGGGCTTGGTCAAATGGTGGGGCTGACAAAAATTTTCACATGCATATGATAGTCGTTTGATTTCAATAATGGGGAAATCGATGACGATGTTTTAACTGGACATTTTGTGGGTCTTAGGTGTATCTCAGTCATTTATCTATGTGCAAGGGGAAGATCTAGTGACCATACTTCAAACTTGGAGTGAATGTTGGAATTCAAATTAGTGCCTAGGGTGGTTGTCGACTTAATTGATCAAAAATTAGTTTTTGACAATGTCCATGACCCAAATCGGATTTGATCTTACTCATACCACTTCCACATGGTGTAGGGTGATCGTCATTACTCTTGCTAGATTTTTCAAATGTTTCCCAAGGTTTCCCATCCCATTTAATTCTCTTAGTTGAAATTTGGCCTAATGGAGTGTATTTTGATGTCATCCAAATTGCAGAGGCTCCCTGATTTTTGGGAGATTGTTGCTCTTTCCTAGTTCTGCAGGACACTTTCAAACACAACATCATATCCAATCCAATTTATTTTCCTCTGTAATCAAACCCTAGTTAGTTAGGGTTTATGAAGCCATTGTTCTATCAAAGTTATGCTTGAGATATAAAGGAAAAATTGTAACATATTCTAAAAAGAGTTCTTCTCCCTTCAATTATGATATAAAAATTATGTTATTTTATATTTGCAATTGTTTCCTTACCTTTGCATTGATAAAATCTTCTTCTTTACCTCCTTTCTCTAATTCAAACTCTTTGTGCAAATTATCATGCCTTGTATTGAATGTGTTCTCTTTCTATTTCCAGATCATATGACTATATTAATATCTCATGGATGTTGTTTTGTGAATCTATCTTTTTCTTTCATCATCTTATAAATCCCTATCTTCATTTGTGTCATTGGGAATTAATTAAGGTAAAAATCTATGTATTTTGGATATCTTTCATCGATATCTTGTGCAGTCATAGGTAGGGGAAAACCACTTCGATCTTGGTGTATCACCTCTTTTCCCTTTCAACATCCCTTCTCCCTTTTCCCCTCTAGATTAGTAGAATAGGCTTTAAAAATTTTGGGTTGGTCCAACATTGCACCCTAATTGGAAAAGAAGTCAACCTTCTCCGGAAATTCAGCCTCACATGCACCAATCCCACACTTGGGGGTCGTTTCCATGTTTCACAAGGTTTTTAAGAAATATTTTTCAACAAGGGTGCAAACTTTTGTGACAAAAAATCCCACGCAGCACAAAATGTTAGATCAATGACTAGAAATGGCCACCCAGATGGAGATCCTAAGGCAGTTTGTGCTTGATGACATGCCACTGGACAAGGTCAGCATGCCCAATCACATTTCTTCTTTTTTTATGCTCTGTTAGATTGGTTTATTTTTTGAAAACCTTAATTCTCATGTGTTACCAACCAGGAGTGCCCTATTCCACCAAGGGTGCACTGGTCCATGCTAAGAGCTCTAGTCCCACTAGGGCACTCTGGTCCTAGTACGTTACCCTAGTCCCTAGAAAGGGTTACCAAAGGCACACATGGAATCAAGTATGAGGTGATATGATGATGATGTGATGTCATTGATTCTATAGGTTACTGATTCATTATTCTTGATTTCATAATAGTTGCCATACCTACGAGAGCATATTACTAGACTCACCTACCACCATCTATGGATCCAAATCCCTTGTTTATCTTGAGAGGGCCAATAACTTCTTCATGCAGTGGATTTGTGGTACATCTATAATATACTTGCTATCAGATATCACAGTTCCATTCTTATGGATTTGATGCAGAGATGGGATCTTGACACCTCAAAATTCATCCTACCAATAGGAGAGATGAAATTTACCTTAGAGGATGTATACCACATTCTTAGACTCCCAGTGAGGAGATAGACGGTGAGATCAGAGAGATCTCTCATCGATGACCATGAGGAGATAAAAAATTTATTGCATTGGCAGAGCTACGCATGAGGAGAGGAAGGGTCAGATTCTCATCTGATGGTTACTTCATCCTACCATCATAGTTCCACTTGTGAGGAGACCCATGATCCCCATAGTTGGGCTATCCATATCCCTAATGGGCAAAGCAGTCACATGCATAGAGGCCTTACATACACCATCCATGCAATGGAGGAGAATTTCATTGTGTTTGCATGGGGATGGAGTATGTTAGCTCATCTCTACCATGACCTGGAAGGCTATGTATATGGGGAAGGGGAGAGTTTAATAACATGAACTCTTCTACAGATCTGGATGTTTGAGCATATTTCATGCACTAGGCTAGTAGGATATCTAGTTGATGTAGACATTGATGAGCCTCAGTCATATGCCCATCCATGCACCGCTAGATCATGGTAGAGAGGTGACCTATTGTATTGGATAATGATGATGGGAAGATTGTGACTGGATGAAATTGTGTGGAGACCCTACTAGAGAATGACCACTTGGCCAGGTCAGCATAAACAACTTCACCTCATGCAACATAAGCAATTTCTAGAGCGTTGCCATAGCTACATTCCCATACCATTCTATTTTGATAGAGTGACAAAATAGCTCAGTCTAAAGTAGGGTTTACCTATAGCGGTATTGATCTACATATGATATTCTAGATATGTCATGAAACCAGGAGTAGTGCCTAGAACTCTTGTAGATGAGATAGAGCTTACAAATTCTTATGATGAGGAGAGAGCTAGAGTCATACGAGGATGACATCGAGGTCCCGCGGAGCTACACCACATGGTGGGATAGGAACTTCCCCAGAGCCATTTTTTCATTAGACTACCCTTGAGGGAACCCTATCCCATGGGAAAGATCAGTTGACTCACAAATTGAGGAAAGAGGACAGGAGGCCTTAGAGGAGCCTAGCAACGAGGAGGGATAGGATCATTAGGATGAGGAGGAGGAAGAAGAAGAGGGGGAAGAAGAAGATGAGTAGGAGAAGGAACAAGAAGAAGAGGAGGAAGAGGGGGAGGAGACACCCAATTATCTAGGAGACAAGACCATAGCCCTAGATCCTCCTACAGTAGAGGATAGAGGAGAGTACACAATAGCATAGGAGGAGACAACCCTAGAGAGACCAAGCTCAAGCCTCGATAGGTTGTCGCCATCAGAGTTTCATCCTGAGGTATAAAGGCGGTACAAGCATGGCAATAGTAGAAGATTTGTATCAAAGACTAATATATCATAGGCTCCCATCATATCTGACTGGCAAGAGGGAGACCTAGGTAAGCCTCATTTTGCAGAATTTATTTTTAACTTTATGATGATATATGTATGTATAATATTCTCTTTCTCTCTACAGTAAACATGCGGGAATGACATGACCTTATCCATCACTCACTCACATATATCATCACTACATCACCCATTCCATAGGCTTCATAGATTATATAGAGGCCACAGTGAAATGCCAAATGACATGATGATGTATTTGATGCGGTGAGGTTAGAGTTAGAGCTCGGTTGAGAGGAGAGGGAGCGGCTACATTGTGAGCTTATAGAGGCTTGTATGGAGTCGGCCATGTTTAGAGGTATATTGATAGATTGAGATTAGAGGAGCTCATCGATCATTGAAGAGTCGCTCACAATCTACCTCTACACATTTTCCTACACCCATGGGACCACTACGACGAGGGCTAGAGGGCTTAGGTAGTCACCATCCTTAGAGGTGGTAATGTAAAGGCCACATTTTGTATCTAGTGGCTATGATGTATATAATGTAATCAAAACTTTTATATCTATATATATGGTGATCTTTTGTCTCAAATATGTTCCTTTAATTGCAAAACACTGTGTTATATTGCTTTGATTAAAAGTAACAAATTTAGAAATGTACATGTATGTCAAATTTTATTCTTATGCGATTGATTACTGAATACTTCCATGATTAAATTAATACATATATGATTTAACTAAATAAATAAGTGTTTAATTAAATGATACAAATGGTGATGTAAATTATTTATGTTAAACTACATAACAAATGTGATCTAATTAATGTCCTAATTCAATACAATATGATGTAACTCAACATAATACCTTAAGAAAATTGCATGATAAGTTAACATAACAAAAATGTAATTTCCTAAGAAATTACATAATGAATTCAAGACAACCAAAACTAACAGATGTTTGTCAAGAATAAAACAATAAAAATTAAATAATGATAATTTAATACCATATGCTTTAATGAAGGCATGCTAACATTGTTAGACTTGTGTGAATATTGTCATTATTATCATCAATGTCAAACTAGTTATCCAGTTTGGTCTAGATGATATATATGCAAATGGTATGTGCAGATTTTGTATGCAGTTTTTGGTATTGTTGGAAGTCATGTATGAGATATGATGATCTACCATAGCGATTTCCAAAGATGGAATCCTAATTTATGCTTATTTTGGTCCCGGTATCAATTGTGTGTTTAGGAATCAATTGTGTCAGTTGTATCTCTCATTTTTTGTGGTTTGGTATCTATGCTATGTGTAGTATTTGTATTTTGGAGTTTGGAATCGTTATGCTTAAAGTTTTATGCTCATGAGTTGATATCTATGGGTCTATTTGACCCTTGTTTTATTCTAATAATTAAGGAATGTGCATCGGTGAATGAATTGTGTAAAGTAATCATGTAGAGATCTTGCGGAGGCCAACTTGGTTATCATGTTTGTGATTAAGGCTTTATTGGATAATGTGTTGTTTTGAGCAGCATATTACTTGTTCTTAGCCAACATATTATCCTGGTGTATAAGCTTTCTGATATATATAGAAGTGTATGTGTTGGCAATATGTTGGATTTGGTTAAGTGTTGTCATTGATGTCAACACTGTATCCCGATTGGATATGGTTCTACTATCCCGATTGGACCTATCCCGGTTAGACTTGGTGTTTATCTTGGTTTTGGCTGCGATTCTAATCCGGTATGATCAGATCCCTTGTTTTGGTTTTTGGATACTTATTCAAGATGGTTATATGTTTTCCATATTCTGTTGGTTCATGATTTGGTGCTCCGGTTGGTATTTCCTGGTACCGGTTAGCAATATTTCATGATTTGCTTAGATGATTTTGGTCCAGCTTATGGAAATGGTTTCAAGCATGTTGAAGGTTCTTCTTGATCATGTCCTAATTGTTTGGCGGCTTTACATTGGCTGGTGTGTTGTTATGGTGGTCCTATTTGGATCCGGTTAGACTTTCTGTGTTATTGCACTGTGGGTTTCTACCAATTGGAGAAACGTGTTGGTGATTGGTCTTAGCGTTATTTTCAATAGATATAATTGTTTGGAAATTTGTTTTAGGTCCATTCTATGTAATATAAATCATAATATTGGTCTGGTGATATCATGTGATGTAATTTTTATAATTATGGGTTTATGGGTTTAGGGTTTAGCCAACCTTATCAATAAGGTTGATGATCTATATTTATAGGTGACTTATTCATATAATTGGATATGGTTTTTGGGATCAATGGTTATGTCTGCATTATCAGAGGAAGGTTTATGTGCAAATATTATATTATTCAGTGAAAGGTTTTGGTGTTGCAGGGCAGACATCTGTGCTTAACCAGAATTGTATCAAGCATTAGGAGATGCTACTTTCACATTTCATTCTTTCTGGATTGTAGTCTGATGCTTTTGTAAGGCAGTGAGACTTCTCTTTTGTGATGAGCAGTGAGCTCTAGGTTGTTGGCCTGATTGCAAGTGCAATCCCCATTGTATTTATTTCACTTACTACTACAGAAGTATTATATGATTATGGGTAGGGTTTCCCACCATGGCTTTTCCCTTTGCTAGGTTTTCCACGTCAAAATATTGACATTGTGTGTACTATGTTTTCATGTTTTATCTTTCATTGTGTTGATTTCTTTGTGCTACAGTTTAAAGGTTTTAATCTACAATAGTTCTAATTTTTTATTGTAAACTGATTCACCCCCCCTCTCAGTTTACTCGCGGTATCAGATTTGTCTAACAATTGGTATCAGAGAAAGGTCCTCTCTACAAAAGCTTAACTTCTTGAGGAGATCTGATGGCATCTGCATCTATTTCCACATTTAATCCCTATCAAAAGGAGAGTCCTAGATTTGATGGCACAAATTACAAGATATGGAAGGAGTGAATGAAGATTGATCTGAGATGTCTTGGATCTGAAGTTTGGGAGATAGTGGAGAAAGGGTATATACCTCATGATCCTAATTTTGGAAGACCGGTACCTATTGATGAACATAAGAGAATTGAAAATGATGTTAGAGCGAAAGAAGCATTGTTGAGTGCCCTATCTAATGAAAAGCTATTGAATGTCATAGAGTTGGAGAATGCAAAGAATCTGGCTAAAGCTTGATACTCTTTATGAAGGCAACCAAGCAGTAAAGATTGCAAAACTTGAAGGCTTCCGGGTAACATATGAAACTTTGAATATCGATGAAGATGAGAATATTAGTTCTTTCATGGATAGAGTGAGTGAAATTGTCATGGGAATCAAATGTTGTGGTGGATCAGTTAGTGAGGATGAGGTTGTGTCAAAGATTCTGAGAGTTCTACCTTCGGCTTACAAGATGAAGGCTACTGTAATTAATGAACTTCAGACAATATCAAGTACCCCTGTAACTAGTGACACATTACTTGGGAAATTTACTACTTTTGAGCTTGAGGAACTTGGAGATCAGAGTGCTACTAAAACAGAGACTACATTTAAAACATCTGCCTTTAGTAAGAAGAAGATACATTGGAAGGAAGTGTATGCTAAATATTTGGAAGACATTGAGAGAGAAGACATAGAACTTGAAGAGTTGGAAGCTCTACTTGCTAGAAGAATCCCTAAAGGACTAGCTAGAAGTAAGTATGAAGGAAAATTCCCTTTTAAATATTTTTCATGCAATAAGATTGGTCATTTTGCTTCTAGATGTCTTAAGAGAGCTGTTAGGAGTCAAGAAATATTTATGATTTATAAGCCTAATCTAGAATATCATATCAGACCTAAATTTAGAAGGAATAAGGATAAATCATGTTATTATGCTCGTGATGATGATCTTTGTATTATTGATGATGACGATGATGAACCTGTAAGTGGATATGGTAAAGATTGGGTCTTTATTGCTATCAAGGATGATTCTTCAAAATTTGTAATTGAAACTACTCATACTAAGGAGAAGACTTTAGCTACTAAAATTGAAGAAAAAAATGAATGGGTTATAGACAGTGGATGCTCACATCACATGACTAGTGACAAGAGGAAGTTCTTAACTCTGCAAAAATTTGTTTGCGGACTAGTTAGATTTGGAGACAACAAGACATGTAGGATCAAAGGCAAAGGAACAATATCCTTGTATGGTAAGACTAATACTGATAATATTTATTATGTTGAAGGCTTAAAGAATAATCTTTTAAGTGTAGGTCAAATGGTGGATAGAGGATTTCATTTGCAATTGAAGGATGGTAAATGCAAGATTATCAATAGATCTGGATTGGACATTGCATCTGGAACTCAAACCAAAGGAAACATCTTTCATCTGAACTCCAGTGAGAAGGCTTGCTTGATTGCTCAGGTTGATGAAAGTTGGTTATGGCATAAGAGGATGTGTCATGTAAATTTTGATTGCATAGTCAAGATCAGTTCAACACAAGTTGTCAGAGATTTGCCCAAGATTGTTAAACCTCATAATCCGGTATGTAGAGAATGTCAAATGGGTAAGCAAGATAGAACTTCTTTCAGAAGTATACATGATAAATCTAATAAATTTTTTGATCTTATTCATACTAATCTTTGTGGACCGGAAAGGACTAAAATTTTTCAAGGTTATAGATATTTTATGTTACTTATTGATGACTATTCTAGAATGATGTGGGTTGCATTTTTGAAAGAAAAATCAGAAGCTCTTGAGAAATTCAAAAATTTCAAAGCTATGGTTGAGACAGAAACCTGATTGAAGATAAAATGCTTAAGATCAGATCAGGGTGGTGAGTTTACATCCGGTGAGTTCAACGAATTTTGTGAGAAGCATGGAATCAGAAGAAAAAATAGACAAAAAAATAAGCACTTTCAACAAAAATGACACCTGAAAAGGAGGTCGTATGAGCTCAAACGAGGCCTTTGAAGTTGCAGAATTGAGGATTGGATAGGTAGAGCTGAGAGAATCCTAAAATTCTGAAAACCTGTGCACCAAAATCAGAAAATAACCAAACCACTGCGAAGATCATAAAATTTTAGCCCATTTCAAAAAAATTGCACCAAAAAAGGATCAAAAATGAGCAAGATATGGCCTTCTAAAGTTGGACTACAAAACTGAAAAGCCGAATGGAGAGGGGTCAAAAAAATTTCAAAAAGTGCTGATATGGCGCTGACGTCAGCAAGTCACTGTGTTAAATTTGATGGTCGTATGACCGTCGCAAAAACTTTGCCTCTCTGCTGACTGGGCGTCCGTACTGTACGGACTGCTGACTGTGCAGGCCGTACGGATGATGTGGCACTGTATGGACGACTGCGTGGCTTTGTGATGTGGCATGTAGGGGTACGATTTTCCAGCGGGCTAGTGGCCGCCTGCCATGTGGCAGACGCTGTGTCCACCTGGTTTGGTGGTCGCTGGCAGAGGACTGGACGGCGCCGGAAGTCTTTGGCCGGCGGCGGCGCTGGAGGGTACCGGCGGGAACCTGCGTGCGCCGGTGACTGAGGGAGCCGGCGGGAACCTGCGACCGCCGGTGGGAGCTACGACCGGGAAGCGGCGGAGGTGCCGGTGACCAGTGTAGCGGCGGCGGCGTCGGCTCGGCGAGACTCGGCAACGTCCGGAGCGGTCGGCGGCGTGGTCCTGCATGGTGCTAACAGAGGCCGGATGGACTGCGCGGGTGACGGTACTATCTGCAGCAACGCAGGTATGGTGCGATCCCTGCAACACAGGTACAGCGGGGGGGTCTGTGGACCCCCAAATAACTTTTTTTTTTGCTTCGTTATTTTTTATTTTTCAATTTTTTCAAAATTTTTTGAAAAATAATTTTTTTTAAATTTTTATTTTATTTTATATGGTTTGAAACAAGCCCCTAGAGATTGGTATGCTAAATTAGATAAACATATTTCAAAGCTTGGTTTTAGTAAAGGTAATGTTGAAAGTAATCTATATTATAAGATTGAACATGATGACATACTGGTCATTCAAGTCTTTGTGGATGATATCATTTTTGGTGGAGAAGAAAGTTCATGCATGAAATTTGCTGATGATATTGTAGGATTTTGCCAAGATCAAGGGCACAATGAAAAGCATAAAAGAGACAATAGAATGACAAGAACAAACTTTATTCTCATCAATATGCAAAATGATCAACTGGATTAACCAATACAATGAATAGAGGCCTGCTTATATAGGCAAGGCCATATGGATGTATGAGCACACAAATATGACATGTGGCTCAATGAGAAACAAGAGTAGGTAAGAAATACTAAGGGTCGGTAGGAGAAATAATATAATATTCTACAAGAGGTGGATGACCCACCGAATGTGGAGTGTAACAGCAAAATAAGACCACAAAAGCTAGAATTTCTCCTACAAGCTCTATCCCTATGTGCACACTTCCCTAAGTGTCTCAAATCCAAACTACGAAGATATGCATTATCCTAAGTTAACTTAAGTAAGTGTAATAATATCCAAAATGAATATTTATTTACACCAACACCCCACCTTAAGTGCAACTTAGGGGAATGAAGACTCAAGTCAACAATGCAAGATGGGTCCCGCCTACTAGGCCATGATAGGTACCCATGTACAATATGCAAATGCAAGCAAAACTATGCAATGCATTCTCTCACAAACGGAGAAAGGGAGAAAACCCAGTGGGAAAAAACTCCCCCCCAAAAGAGAGATGAATGTACAAAAGACTCTCAAAGAAGAAGGACAAAACCTCAAAGAGGAAAAAGTCCCCCCCATAAGAGAGGAAGGAGAAGTCAGCTGACCCCCCCTAATGACACATCCTGCACCACCAAGAGAGCTCGCAACTGCTGGAACTTACTCTCGGTGAAAGGTTTGGTGAATATGTCAGCAACCTGCTCTGTTGTAGGACAATACTGCAAATCAATGACCTGCTCCTGGATGAGCTCTCGGATATAGTGCATATGAATCTCGATGTGTTTGGTCTGCTGGTGCTAGACCGGGTTCTTCGAGATCGCAATAGCACTCTGATTGTCGCAATGTAGAACTGTCGGCCGTAGAGTTGTGAAACCAAACTCTGTGAGAATCTGCTAGAGCCAAATGGTCTCAGTCATTGCGTTAACAACGCCTCGTACTCAGCCTTAGTCGAAGAGAGAGCAATAGCATGTTGCTTCTTGCACTGCCAACAAATGGGGCCTGAACCAAGGTGAAAACTGTAACCAGAAGTAGACTTACGATCAACTAGATCGCCAGCCCAATTGGAGTCTGTGTAACCAACCAAGCGAAGTCCTATGCCTGCTGCATAGTGAATCCCATAGTGATGTGTACCCTGGATGTAATGAAGGATGCGTTTGGCAACTTTCCAATGAAGCTCATGTGGATCTTGCATGAAGTGGGAAACGATGCCAACCGCAAATGAAATATTAGGGCGTGTATGAGTCAAGTAGATGAGACTATCCACAAGCTAACGATACAAAGTGGCATCAACTGGTGGAGAAGAACACTGAGCCTCAAGCTTGATTCCTGAAAGAAAGGGAGTCAGGGCAGGCTTACAATCAGCCATATGAAAGCGTGCAAGTAGATCAAGAGCATACTTGGGCTGCGATAGTGTAATCCCGGAAGGTGACTGTGGAATCTCTATCCCGAGAAAGTAGTGCAAAAGACCCAAGTCAGTCATAGCAAATCTGTCATGCAAAGTAGGTTTGACCCTGCTAATGATGGATGAAGTACTCCCTGTAATGATCAAGTCATCAACATAGAGCACAAGTATCAAGTGAGAGTCATCCTGTCAAAAAATGTAGACATTCAGATCAGAATGACACCTAGTGAACCCTGCGGAGAGAAGAAAGGAATCCATCTTGGCGTACCAAGCCCTGGGGACCTGCTTAAGGCCATAGAGAGATTTCCTTAGTCTGCAAACCAAGGAAGTATCCTAGATGAAACGTTGTGGCCGCTCCATATAAATCTCCTCATCAAGATCACCATGAAGAAAAGCACTCTTCACATCCATCTGATGTACAGCCCAACCATGAGTTGTAGCAATAGCAAGTGTCAAATGAATGGAGTTCATCTTGGCTACAGGTGCAAAGGTCTCAGTATAGTCAGCACCTCCAACCTGCAAGAAACCTTTTGCAACAAGCTGAGCCTTATACTTATCCACACTACCATCCGCTGCAAACTTGGTCCGATAGAGCCACTTACATCGAACCATCTTTCTCCCCTTAGGGAGATGGACTAAATCCCATGTGTTGTTCCTCATCAAGGAACTATACTCTTCCTCCATAGCTTGGTCCCACTCAGCAACCCCTGATGCTTCCCTAAATGTCTGTGGATCGGAAGCAGTAGCAATGAATGCATGTGGAAGATCCTAATGTTGTGATCGAGTTCTTCGTGTATCTGAAGGATCCCCAACAAGAGAACCCCAGGACTCAAGTGTTTGTCGAGCCCAACGAGGTCTAGGTGGAGGTGGAGAATGAGGCTCCTCAACTACAAGTGGACCCTGCAGAGGTGTAACCCTGCGAGTCAGAGTTGAGGGAGTCTCATCATCTGAATCACTAACATCACTATCCACAATGGAGGAATGTGGAGGAGGTAGAGAGGCTAAGCTAGGAGAGCTTTCCTCAAAGTGAACACTCCTCTCAATGAATACCTCATGTGTCTCTAGATCCATCAATCTGTATGCCTTAACACCCTCAGGATATCCAACAAATATGCAAGGTCAACTCTGAGGTTCCAATGCCTTGCGTTTCTGTGGAGGTATGTGACCCCATGCTGGACACCCAAAGACTCTGAAATGTCTCACAATTGGTTTCCTACCAGCCCAAGCTTCAAAAGGAGTAATACCTTGCAAAGCGTTGTGAGGAACCCGATTCTGGATGTGTGTGGCACAACTGATAGCCTCTTCCCAAAAGGTGGGATCAAGAGAACGTGCATGTATCATACATCTAGCCATTTCTTTGAGAGTTCTATTCTTGCATTCTGCAACCCCGTTCTGTTGTGGAGTGTATGCAACAGAATGTTGAAGATCAATCCCCTCAAATGTACAAAAATCCTCAAGTCTCTTGTTCACATATTCCCTTCCATTATCTGTGCGAAGGATCTTGACCACTTTCCCTGATTGCTTCTCCACATGAGTCTTGAAGTCCTAAAATCTGTCAAATACTTCACTCTTATGAATGAGAAAGTAGACCCAAGTGAAGTGGGAGTAGTCATCAATGAAGGTAAGAACATAGCGGGCTTTACTGAATGAAGGTGCTGGAAATGGACCTGCTACATCGCTATGAACAAGTTGAGGAACTTCCAAAGCTCTCCAAGTTTTCCCTTTATCAAACTTCTCTTCGGGATGCTTGCCCATGGAACAACCTGAACATACACCCTCTAAAAAACTGATTCGAGTTAGACCTGTGACCATGTCTTTAGTGCTTAGCTGCTGAAGATAGCGGTAGTTGAGGCGACCAAACTGCTCATGCCATAGCTTACTTTCTGAATTTGAATGAGTAAGCAAGGCCCTAGAAGGTGAACTTGGCACAAAGTGGGAGAATGAATAAAGCCTTGAGTTGTCATTGACTTGTCCCATTGCTACCAAGACATCATCATCAAGTTCCTTTACCACAACTGAATTTGGTGTAAACTCAACCTTTTTCCCATTTCCATAGTGAGTGATTTGGTAGATGGAGAGAAGGTTGGTAGACAAGTTAGGAACATAGAGAACATTCTCAACTGTTCCATCATCCATGTCAACTGAACCTTTCCCTTCAACCTCTACCTATGTATCATCACCTATGTAAATGTGAGGTACCTTAGATGGCTCCAATGAAGAAAACTACTCCTTTGTAGAACCCATGTGATATGAGGCACTCGAGTCAAGTATCCACTGCTGTGAAGAACCCGTTGTAGCCACAAATGCTTGCCCTTTTCCCTTAGACTGTGAGGAAGAGGAAGGAGATGAATCCTTCTTTGTGTAGGCGGATGACAAGTTGATATTGTTTTTCTTGAGAAGATTGGTTAACTCATCAACTTGCTTTGCATGACATCGATGCTCATCATGACCATACTTTTTGCAATATGCACAAGTTGGTTTATCCTTCTTAGGTGGTGTCCCCTTCTTGGAAGAGGATGAAAAATTGCCTTGTGATGGAGAGGATGATTGTCCTTTTTCCTGGTGTGGCTTAGACTTGGATTGCTTCTTCTTCTTGTTGGAATGTTTGCCTTGACTTCCTTGATTCCCTTGATTAGCCACCAAAGCCTTGGACTTTGAAGACTTGAGAAACCCCATGTTCAACAACTTAGATTGTTCCAATATCAACATTTCTGTGAAAGCATCAAATGAAGGCATAACATAAGAACTCCCCACTATCAAATGATGAGTTTGGAAGCTAGATACAAATGCTGCATATTCTGGTGCAAGCTTGTCCAACAAGTTGAATATCAATTGAGCATCCTTTTTGTCAATTCCACAATCCTTTAGCTTTGCTCTTAGCTCATTTGCTTTGGTGACATAATCTTGGATTGTATCAAAACTCTTGGGATATAAGTTGGTGAGCTCATTGTCAATCTGATAGCCTCTGATGTCATCAACTTGTCCATACAATTTCTGAAACATATCCCAAGCCTCTTTGATTGTTTTACACTTCTCAATGTGAAAAATGAGGTCATCTGATACATACTTGTGTAAGGTTCCAAGAGCCATGCAATTATTTGTGAGCCATTCTAATTGAGCAATTGGATCAGCCTTAGGATCAGGTGGTGCTATTATTGTTCCATCTATGTAGTGTGTGAGACCCTTTTCCATTAGTTTACTCCATACTTTAATTTTCCATGATGCATAATTATGTGAAGTTAAAGGTGGAAATTTTTTAGGACTCATTGCAACAAGAATGGAAAGAGCACAAAGAGAGGCACAATCACACAAGACACCCCCCCAAATTCACTCAATCAAAGAACCCCCCCCCCCAAATGTGATGATTTTGGCACTTTATAAGTAGTGCGTATACAATGGGCCATTTGCAAAAAATGGCAAAGTGGACTTCTGATTTACAATTTTACAACTGCCTCAATAAGGCCAAAAGAGTCTGAAACTGATAATGCACGAGATCTAACTAAGATCCAAGCAATTTACAAGTACCTAATAGGCCAAATAAGACCAATATCTGAAAGTACAATTTTCACTCAAAATCTCTAAAATCAGATCATAGATTCTGAAAGTAGATGAAAAAATCAGCACTTTAAAAAAAAATGACACCAGAAAAGGAGGTCGTATGAGCTCAAACGAGGCCTTTGAAGTTGCAGAATTGAGGATTGGACAGGTACAGCTGAGAGAATCCTAAAATTACAATTAACCTATGCACCAAAATCAGAAAATAACCACACCACTATGAAGATCACGAAATTTTAGCCCATTTCAAAAAAAATTGCACCAAAAAAGGAGCAAAAATGAGCAAGATATGGCCTTCCAAAGTTGGACTGCAAAACTAAAAAGCCCAATGGAGAGGGGTCAAATTTTTTTCAAAAAGTGCTGATGTGGTGCTGACATCAGGAAGTCACTATGTTAAATTTGATGGTCGTATGACCGTTGCAAAAATTTCACCTCTCTGCTGACTGGGCGTCCGTACTCTACGGACTGGTGACTGTACAGGCCATACGGATGATGTGGCACTGTATGGACGACTGCGTGGCTTTGTGATGTGGAATGATGATGTGGCATGCAAGGGTACGATTTTCCCGCGGGCCAGTGGCCTCCTGCCACGTGGCGGACGCTATGTCCACCTGGTTTGGTGGTCGCTGGCGGAGGACTGGACGACGCCGGAAGTCTTTGGCCAGCGACGACGCTAGAGGGTACCGGCGGGAACCTGCGTGCGCCGGTGACTGAGGGAGCCGGCGGGAACCTGCGGGCACTGGTGGGAGCTACGGCCGGGAAGCAGGGGAGGTGTCGGTGAACAGTGCAGTGGCGGCGGCGTTGGCTCGGCGAGACTCGGCGGCGTCTGGAGCGGTCGGCGGTGTGGTCCTGCATGATGCTGACAGAGGCCGGACGGACTGCACGGGTGATGGTACTATCTTCAGCAATGCAAGTACGATGTGATCCCTGCAATGCAGGTACAGTGGGGGGGTTTGCGGAACCCCAAAAAACTTTTTTTTTTTGCTTTGTTTTTTTTTATTTTTCAATTTTTTCAAAATTTTTTGAAAAAGAAATTTTTTTTTTAAAATTTTTTTTTTTATATGGTTTGAAACAAGCCCCTAGAGAATGGTATGCTAAATTAGATAAACATCTTTCAAAGCTTGGTTTTAGTAAAGGTAATGTTGATAGTAATCTATATTATAAGATTGAACATGATGACATACTGATCATTGAAGTCTTTGTGGATGATATCATTTTTGGTGGAGAAGAAAGTTCATGCATGAAATTTGCTGATGATATTGTAGGATTTTGCCAAGAACAAGGACACAATGAAAAGCATAAAAGAGACAATAGAATGACAAGAACAAACTTTATTCTCATCAATATGCAAAATGATCAACTGGATTAACCAATACAATGAATAGAGGCCTGCTTATATAGGCAAGGCCATATGGATGTATGAGCACACAAATATGACATGTGGCTCAATGAGAAACAAGGGTAGGTAAGAAATACTAAAGGTAGGTAGGAGAAATAATATAATATTCCACAAGAGGTGGATGACCCACCGAATGTGGAGTGTAACAGCAAAATAAGACCACAAAAGCTAGAATTTCTCCTACAAGCTCTATCCCTATGTGCACACTTCTCTAAGTGTCTCAAATCCAAACTACGAAGATATGCATTATCCTAAGTTAACTTAAGTAAGTGTAATAATATCCAAAATGAATATTTATTTACACCAACACCCCACCTTAAGTGCAACTTAGGGGAATGAAGACTCAAGTCAACAATGCAAGATGGGTCCCGCCTACTAGGCCATGATAGGTACCCATGTACAATATGCAAATGCAAGCAAAACTATGCAATGCATTCTCTCACAAACGGAGAAAGGGAGAAAACCCAGTGGGAAAAAACTCCCCCCCAAAAGAGAGATGAATGTACAAAAGACTCTCAAAGAAGAAGGACAAAACCTCAAAGAGGAAAAAGTCCCCCCCATAAGAGAGGAAGGAGAAGTCAGCTGACCCCCCCTAATGACACATCCTGCACCCCCAAGAGAGCTCGCAACTGCTGGAACTTACTCTCGGTGAAAGGTTTGGTGAATATGTCAGCAACTTGCTCTATTGTAGGACAATACTACAAATCAATGACCTGCTCCTAGATGAGCTCTCGGATATAGTGCATATGAATCTCGATGTGTTTGGTCTGCTGGTGCTAGACCGGGTTCTACGAGATCGCAATAGCACTCTGATTGTCACAATGTAGAACTGTCGGCCGTGGAGTGGTGAAACCAAACTCTGTGAGATTCTGCTACAGCCAAATGGTCTCAGTCATTGCGTTAACAATGCCTCGATACTCAGCCTCAGTCGAAGAGAGAGCAATAGCATGTTGCTTCTTGCACTGCCAACAAATGGGGCCTGAACCAAGGTGAAAACTGTAACCAGAAGTAGACTTATGATCAACTAGATCGCCAGCCCAATCGGAGTCTGTGTAACCAACCAAGCGAAGTCCTGTGCCTGCTGCATAGTGAATCCCATAGTGATGTGTACCCTGGATGTAATGAAGGATGCGTTTGGCGGCTTTCCAATGAAGCTCATGTGGATCCTGCATGAAGCGGGAAACCATGCCAACTGCAAATGAAATATCAGGGCGTGTATGAGTCAAGTAGATGAGACTACCCACAAGCTGACGATACAAAGTGGCATCAACTGGTGGAGAAGAACACTGAGCCTCAAGCTTGACTCCTGAAAGAAAGGGAGTCAGGGCAGGCTTACAATCAGCCATATGAAAGCGTGCAAGTAGATCAAGAGCATACTTGGGCTGCGATAGTGTAATCCCGGAAGGTGACTATGAAATCTCTATCCCGAGAAAGTAGTGCAAAAGACCCAAGTCACTCATAGCAAATCTGTCATGCAAAGCAGATTTGACCCTGCTAATGATGGATGAAGTACTCCCTGTAATGATCAAGTCATCAACATAGAGCACAAGTATCAAGTGAGAGTCATCCTATCGCAAAATGTAGACATTCAGATCGGAATGACACCTAGTGAACCCTGCGGAGAGAAAAAGGAATCCATCTTGGCGTACCAAGCCCTGGGGGCCTGCTTAAGGCCATAGAGAGATTTCCTTAGTCTGTAAACCAAGGAAGTATCCTGGATGAAACACTGTGGCTGCTCCATATAAATCTCCTCATCAAGATCACCATGAAGAAAAACACTCTTCACATCCATCTGATGTACATCCCAACCATGAGCTGCAGCAATAGCAAGTGTCAAACGAATGGAGTTCATCTTGGCTACAGGTGCAAAGGTCTCAGTATAGTCAAAACCTACAACCTGCAAGAAACCTTTTGCAACAAGCTAAGCCTTATACTTATCCACACTACCATCCACTGCAAACTTGGTCCGATAGATCCACTTACATCGAACCATCTTTCTCCCCTTAGGGAGATGGACTAAATCCCATGTGTTGTTCCTCATCAAGGAACTATACTCTTCCTCCATAGCTTGGTCCCACTCAACAACCCCTGATGCTTCCCTAAATGTCTGTGGATCGGAAGCGGTAGCAATGAATGCATGTGGAAGATCCTGATGTTGTGATCGAGTTCTCTATGTATCTGAAGGATCCCCAACAAGAGAACCCGCAGACTCAAGTGTCTGTTGAGCCCAACGAGGTCTAGGTGGAGGTGGAGAATGAGGCTCCTCAACTGCAAGTGGAACCTGTGGAGGTGTAACCCTGTGAGTCAGAGTTGAGGGAGTCTCATCATCTGAATCACTAACATCACTATCCACAATGGAGGAAGGTGGAGGAGGTAGATAGGCTAAGCTAGGAGAGCTTTCCTCAAAGTGAACACTCCTCTCAATGAATACCTCATGTGTCTCTGGATCCATCAATCTGTATGCCTTAACACCCTTAGGATATCCAACAAATATGCAAGGTCGACTCTGAGGTTCCAATGCCTTGCATTTCTGTGGAGGTATGCGAGCCCATGCTGGACACCCAAAGACTCTGAAATGTCTCACAATCGGTTTCCTACCAGCCCAAGCTTCAAAAGGAGTAATACCTTGCAAAGCTTTGTGAGGAACCCGATTCTGGATGTGTGTGGCACAACTGATAGCCTCTGCCCAAAAGGTGGGATCAAGAGAACGTGCATGTATCATACATCTAGCCATTTCTTTGAGAGTTCTATTCTTGCATTCTGCAACCCCGTTCTGCTGTGGAGTGTATGAAACATAATGCTGAAGATCAATCCCCTCAAATGTACAAAAATCCTCAAGTCTCTTGTTCACATATTCCCTTCCATTATCTGTGCGAAGGATCTTGACCACTTTCCTTGATTGCTTCTCCACACGAGTCTTGAATTCCTAAAATCTGTCAAATACTTCACTCTTATGAATGAGAAAGTAGACCCAAGTGAAGTGGGAGTAGTCATCATTGAAGGTAAGAACATAGCGGGCTTTACTGAATGAAGGTGCTGGAAATGGACCTGCTACATCGCTATGAACAAGTTGAAGAACTTCCAAAGCTCTCCAAGTTTTCCCTTTATCAAACTTCTCTTCGGGATGCTTGCCCATGGAACAACTTGAACATACACCCTCTGAAAAACTGATTCGAGGTAGACCTATGACCATGTCTTTAGTGCTTAGCTGCTGAAGATAGCGGTAGTTGAGGTGACCAAACCGCTCATGCCATAGCTTACTTTCTGAATTTGAATGAGTAAGCAAGGCCCTAGAAGATGAACTTGGCACAAAGTGGGAGAATGAATAAAGCCTTGAGTTGTCATTGACTTGTCCCACTGCTACCAAGGCATCATCATCAAGTTCCTTTACCACAACTGAATCTGGTGTAAACTCAACCTTTTTCCCATTCCCATAGTGAGTGATTTGGTAGATGGAGAGAAGGTTGGTAGACAAGTTAGGAACATAGAGAACATTCTCAAATGTTCCATCATCCATGTCAACTGAACCTTTCCCTTCAACCTCTACCTGTGTATCATCACCTATGTAAATGTGAGGTACCTTAGATGGCTCCAATGAAGAAAAGTGCTCCTTTGTAGAACCCATGTGATATGAGGCACCCGAGTCAAGTATCCACTGCTGTGAAGAACCTTTTGTAGCCACAAATGCTTTCCCTTTTCCCTTAGACTGTGAGGAAGAGGAAGGAGATGAATCCTTCTTTGTGTAGGCGGATGGCAAGTTGATGTTGTTTTTCTTGAGAAGATGATGATGATTTCAGACTATGTGCATATAAAGACTATGATTGGGCATGAGATGTGGATGGTTGGAAGAGCACTACAGGTGGGACATTCTTTCTTGGAAAGAAGATGGTTTCATTTCTTAGCAATAAAAAATCATGTACTTCATTATCTACTACTGAAGCGGAATATGTAGCTGCTACAACTAACTGTACTCAGATATTATGGATGAAATAGATGTTGAAAGATATTTGGATAAGTTATGATGAGCCTATTTTTATTCATTGTGATAATACTATTGCTATTGATATGTCAAAAAAATCTTGTATTTCATTCCAAATCAAAACATATTTCTATAAGGTATAATTTCTTGAAAGAAAAGGTTGAAGCAAAGGAAGTCCGATTGGTTTATGTGCCTACTAAGTAACAGATTACATATATTCTAACGAAACCATTGCCACAGATACTTTTGAATATCTCAGAGATCAGTTGGGGGTTACCACCCCTCCAGAAGAGACTTGGAGATGTAGGAATGCATCAATCCGGTGAGCCTATCAGATATTCTTTCTCATCTAGGTTGATGAGATGATGTTGTTGCTGAGGGGGAGTAGTCAGTCATTTGGTTTAGTTTTTCTTTTTCGTTTGGTATCTTTTCTTTGTCATTAATGTCAAAGGGGGAGATGTTTCTCATGTGAAAAATAGCTAATCTTTGAGGAGATGGTACTCATGTTTATCTTAAGGGGAGATATAATTCAGATCAATCTTCTTTGGGAGACTATTGGCATTCCTTGGCACTTGGATGTTTTTTGCATTCAGTGTTTCCATCAATGCGAAAGGGGGAGATTGTTGGCAATATGTTGGATTTGGTTAAGTGTTGTCATTGATGTCAACACTATGTCTCGGTTGGATATTGTTCTACTATCTCGGTTGGACCTATCCCAGTTAGACTTGGTGTTTATCTTGGTTTTGGCTGTGATTTTGATCCGGTGTGATTAGATCCCTTGTTTCAATTTTTGGATACTTATTCAAGATGGTTATATGCTTGACATATTCTCTTGGTTTATGATTTGGTCCCCGGTAGCTATCTCTTATGTTCCCGGTTGGTATTTCTTGGTACCGGTTAGCTTTACTGATGTAGAGTGGTTAGGCTTTCCTACTAGATTTGCTTACTCTTGATGTCTTCTTAGGCTGTCTCTTGAACCATCCAATGGTTCCACACTTGCCAACCTTCCAAAGGTTGTAGGGCCCACCCTTACTGACCTTCCTAAGGTCCTTAGACTAAGGTGACCACTTCTTGTTTTTTGAGTGTCCCACACTCCTTATTAGAGACCTTCCTACTCAACACCTTAACCAAGAGCTAACCCCCTCTACCATAGGATCTCCATTCACACATGACCAAAACACTTAGGGATGATTTTCCTTATTTTTCCAACCCTATCCCTTCATTTAGGACTTTGGTGTTTACCGATTCCAAGATTTAGGGTCGATCTACTCTTTTAGGCCTACTAGGAGACCTAGTTCAATTAGCCCTACCTGCGAGGTATTTTGCAATTATTTGTCAAAATCCCTAAACACCTCTATGAACTCTTTGTCTTTTCAGATACCCTTTTTGAATCTTCATACAATATCTCAAAATTGGATATGGGTTTGGTCTATAACCATCCTAATCCTTTTCAGGCCTAATTCCTCCTTTGAAGCTTACAAAATAGGGATTTGCTTGAATGTCTTCACGAGTCCAATTGCTCAAGGATTCTGATGATTGTTTTAGGTCTGTACATCCATGAGGATATCCAATCCAACCTTGCATCAATTCCATCCAATGGAATTACCCAACTAGGGCATGTTGTCCATGATCCCCATTGCTTGCCAACTCAACGTGCCAAGCCTAGGGTATGGTGGAAAATATGGATTTTAGCCTCCCTTGTCTTAAAACCAAAATGAAAACATACTTTACAAGGCCACCTAACATTCCATAAGGCTTCAATATGGATTTCCACCATGGAATGCTAGGAATGGGCCATAGAATCTTCAAAACCCTGGTTTTTAGGTCTTTAGGACCCACCTGCAATAAAAAATGACAGAACTTGCAAACTATAACACTTCAAAACCTTAGACCACCATAAAATGGAAGAAATGTCTCTGCTCTAACAATTCATGCCTTGGTCTGGGCTTGTAAGTCCGTACAGACCGTACAAATCCAATTAAACTCAACTATACTCGCTGAAAACACAAAATTTGAAAGGCTAAACTTGCTCTTCTTGTTTCAATTCTTCAACCCCCCATTCTCATCGGTTTTACCAAGCCTTATATCAACCTTGGGTTGGTTACAAATTCCTTCAACTGTAAAAGACAACCAACTAGCCATTGGTGTGTGAAAGTGCAAATGTTGCAAAGTTTCTATGAGCAACTTTTGCAACTTTTTACATAAGTGAGCAACTTTTCTCAAATCCAACCTAGGTCACTCCAAATAATCCAAATGACCTTGTAAACCTCTAAAAAACATCAAACCAACCTAAGCTAACTCAAAACAATGTATCCTACTAAGTTATCTATCTAGCACCCTTAAGAGCCCATATGCCAAAATTGGCCAAACAGTAACTCCTAGGTTCCTTACAAACATTTGAACACTTATTCAAAGACCTATTGACCTTATTACAAACCAAAATAACAGGATTCCATTCTCCTGGAATCAACATAACAAAATGGCCTTTGTGCCCCTGCACCATGCTCTGGGGGTAGGAAGAACTCAAGTCTCTTGAGTGGATAAGGCTTGGATAGTGGTAACATGTTGTAATATATTTCTCTAACATCCATGTAGCCTCTAACTCTGGTAGCCCTGTCCATTTGATCAGATAATATTTATAGACTCCTTTCCTAGTCTTTTTCACAACCTTAGAATCCAAAATGCATTCCAATGTGATCGGTTGGCTTGGAGGTAAATCTTGTAACTAGTCTACATCTTCAATAGTAGAAGTCTCTTCTTGACTTATAGCTAACTAAGACCCTTTGTATGGATACAAACCACATACATTGAAGATTGGGGATATGCCCAAGTTTGGAGGTAGCTCTAACTCATAGGCATTGTTGCCAAACTTATGCATTACCCTAAGAGGTCCAATTTTCTTCATGCATAGCTTACTAGGTTGTCCCTTGGGTAGTCTCTCCTTCCTCAAGTAGGCCAACACTAGATCATCAACCTTATAGTGTACTTCTCTTCTTGTTTTATCTGCTAGTGCCTTGTACTTCTCTTTGTCTTGCTACAATGTCTTCTTGACCTACTCATGTATCTCTTTTACATTCTCTACAAATTTTTCCCCTTGTGCAGTTCTATGGTCCATAGAACTGAGATCTCTAAGCTCTAAGATGCCCCTAGGATGACATCCATATACTATCTCAAAGGGACTCTAACCTGTGCTTCTATTAACCGAGTCATTGTAGGCATACTCTGCTTGACCCAATACTAGATCCCAAGCTTGTCCATTCTATAGGGTGAGACATCTCAACAAGTTGCCTACGGATATATTAACTACTTTAGTTTGACCATCTGATTGTGGATGGTATGCTGATGAAAAGGAATGTTTTGTGCCTAGTTTCTTCCATAAAGTTTGCCAAAAGTGACTTACAAACTTAGTGTCTCTGTCACTCACAATGCTAAGAGGTAAACCATGAATCCTCACAACCTCTTTGAAGATTAACCCTGCTATGTAGGAGGCATCATCAATGCATTTGCAAGGCACAAAGTGTGCCATCTTGCTGAATCTGTCCACTATGACAAAAACACTATCATGCCCTCTTGGAGTCCTAGGCAAGCCAAGAAAAAAGTCCAAACCTTGTTGGAGGTTCCTTTATCTCTCTGACATATAGGGCATTTCTCCACAAACCTTCTAACATCTGACTAAATTTTAGGCCAATGATAGAACCGTCCAACCTGCTCTAAGGTCTTGTCAAGACCAAAATTTCCTCCTAAGTTGCCTTGATGCTTCTCCTTGATGATGTTGTCTCTCATAGAGCACTGTGGTATGCAAATTAATTGTCCTTTAAACAAAAGGCCTTCCTGCAACATAAAATCAGAATATGCAACATGACTAACATTAGCAAACTTGGTGCAAACATCATATGCTTCACCAAAATCCTTGTCACCTTGGTATAGGTCTTTGAGATCACTTAACCCCACACTTTGGAGCTACATTTCTTGGATGGTAAGAAATATTCTACTTAAGGCATCTTCTACCTTATTGGTGACTCTTTTTTTGTGTTTCATGGAAAAAGTATAGGCCTACAAGTGCTCAACCCATTTGCGGTGTCTTTGGTGCAACTTCTCCTGTCCATTCAAGAATTTAAGTGCATGGTTATCAGTATAGACTATGAATTCCTTAGGGAGCATATAATGTCGCCATTTCTTAAGGGTTTCTACATGGCATACAACTCTAGGTCATAGGTAGAATACATTTGTTTTGCCTCATTGAGTTTCTCAGAGAAAAATGCTACCGGATGACCTTCTTGACTCAAAACTACTCCTATTGCCAACTTGCTAGCATCACACTCCACAATAAAGAGCTGATTGAAATCAGTGAGCCTAAGATTAGGTAGTTCTGCTACTTTTTGTTTCAACAACTCAAACCCCTTATCTGCTGCACTAGTCCACTTAAATTGACATTTCATTCCACCTTTGATGGTGTTCAATATAGGTGCACATACATGGCTAAACCCTCTAATAAACTTCCTATAGAAAGAAGCTAATCCATGAAAACTTCTCACATCTCTTATTGACTTATGAGTAGGCCAATTGACTATTGCATCTACCTTTTCTGGATCCATTTTCAAACAACCTTGAGAAACTACAAAACCAAGATATACTAGTTCAGTTTTGAAGAACTCACACTTTTCTAAGTTGATCATCAACTTTTCTTGATGTAGCTTCCTCAAGACCTGATCCAAATGTCTCATATGATCCTCCCTTATCCTGCTAAAAATCAGAATGTCATCAAGATAAACAATCACAAATTTACCAATAAACTTTGCAAGCACTTCATTCGTAAGTCTCATGAAGGTGCTAGGTGCATTTGTGATCCCAAAGGGAATCACCAACCATTCATAGAGCCCCTCATTGGTATTAAAGGTTGTTTTCCACACATCTCCAGGTCTAATCCTTATTTGATGATAACCTGATTTCAAATCCACCTTTGAAAAGTAACAAGCTCCTCCTAGGTAGTCCATTAGGTCCTCAATTCTTGGCATTGGAAACCGGTATCTGATTGTAATCTTGTTGATGGCTCTTGAGTCAGTGAACATTATCCATTTGTCATCTTTCTTAGGTACCAAAATAGTAGGTACTGCGCATGGGTTTAAACTCTTCTTTATCAACCCCTTATCTAGCAACTCATGCACTTGTTTTTCTATTTCCTCATTTTGAGTAGGTGTCGTTTTGTAAGTAGCTTTGTTTGGCAAGGTAGCTTAGGGTATGAGGTCTATCTGATGGTTCACATCTCTATATGGGGGTAAAGTATCTGGTATCTCATTTACAACAATGTCTTTTTACCGGTCCAACAAGGTCTTCACTTCTTGAGGTACCACCGGTTTGGGTTCAGTCTTTGCCTCTACTTTTGGTTTCACTATGATGGCACATCCTTGGTTCCCTTCATGCTTCAACTCCTTTAGGAACTCTTTCCCACTAAGAAAGATAATACTTGAACCTGCATGTCTTTCTTCTCCCTGAACAACCAAAGGATCCATTTGGAACTTCCTACCTCCCTTGGTGATAACATAAGAATTCTTCTCCCCATCATGTATGGATTTGACATTATATTGCCCAGGGCATCCAAGCAAAAAATGGCATGCATCCATGGGTAGTATATCACATAGTACTGTTCTTTGTCTCTCAAACTCAGAGCCTTTTCTTTCACCGTGGGAAAGCTAAGTATTCGTATTCCCGGTTGGTTGAAGAAAGTTGGATATCTCCGACGAGCTCGCACGGGGAGAAATGGCTGTATCCGGTTGGGGTCTATCCTTATACTCTCCAATTTCAAAGTCTACCCAAGTTTTCTCATCAACTAACACATGTTGTCCTTTACTCAACCATGATACCCTATAGGTATTGGTGTGTGGCAACCTTTTCAACTAGAGTTTGTCTACCATCTCAACTGCTACAATGTTCTCAGTAGACCATGAATCCACTACGACCTTACAAATCTTACCATAGGATTTGCAAATGGTTTTAAAATGTGTCTTTCTTTGAGTAGGTTCTTTGGCCTACGATACCTTCAACAAGGTTCTTCTTAGCATTAGATTCTCTCCATCTAGGACTGGTCCAGCTTTGCTGATTGGTGAGGTAGCACTTTGATTGTCTTTCTCCTACACCAATTGAGTTCTCCTTTCACCAACATAAGAACTTGAAGTCTTTTCAGGACACTGGTTCATTATGTGGCCCACTTGATGACAATATAATAATTTACTGGTGAAGACTGTGGGTCATCTTCCTTGAGTGCCAAATCTGCCTCTAAAGTTATTTCTTCCTCTAGAGTTGCCTATAAATTGATCACTTTTTCTGAAGTTATGCCCACTAATTTTAGATTGATTGCCTTCTTCATTCCTGCCAGAGTTATGACCCCTTCCAAAGGTGCCTCTTCCTTTCAATCCTTTACCACCTCTGCCTCTTTGATTGAAATCACTTTTCCTCTTGATCTTGTCCTATGCTCTCAAAGACAACTGAAAACACTTATGGACAGTCTCAGGTGCCAACATGCTGATTTCATCTTGAATGTTTTGTCTTAGGCTATTTAGGTATCTTGCTACCTTCTCCACTTCTTCCTCTTGCTTCCTTTCTCTTAGAGTTAGTTTGTTGAACTCCTCTATGTTGGCACTCACATCCATTTCTCTTTTCTTCAAACTTATCAACTTCTTGTGTATCTACACCTCATAATCTAGATGTAGGAATTGAGTTTTGATTCTGATCTTCATTCTCTTCCAGGAGTTGATCTTCTTTCTCCGGATTTGTTCCCTTTCTTCTTGCATCATGTTCTACCACACTAGAGATGATCCTTTCAACTTTGACTTAGCCATTTTGACCCTCTTTTCTTGTACAATCTCCTTGTATTCAAAATGATTGTTCAAAGCTTCTATCCAATCCAATATCTCTTCTCCATTTAGGCTTCCACTATAGACGAGTAAACCATCTAGGCTATCTTTGTTGAGTGATTTAAGGGCATCCAAGAATATTTTCTGATCTTTCTCCAAGTCCTTCTTTCTATCACCTCTCTTATCACATATGCATCTACATCATCAGTTTCATCACCCCACTCTGTGATCTTACCCTTACCTTTCTTGGTGTCTTGCTCCCGGGCTTCACTAAGCATGTCTTGGACCAACTTCCTAATAGCCTCTTGACTCATTGCCTTAGGTGGCATGCTACTGGCTTCTAACTCTACCTCTTGGTCTGGAATACACCACTTTGTTGAATCAAGTGGCTCTGATACCAATCTGATGTAGAGTGGTTAGGCTCTCCTAATAGGTTTGCTTACTTTTGATGTCTCCTTAGGTTGTCTCTTGAACCATCCAATGGTTCCACACTTGTCAACCTTCTAGATTTTGTAGGTCCCACCCTTACTGACCTTCCTAAGTTCCTTAGACTAAGGTGACCACTTCTTGTTTTGTGAGTGTCCCACACTCGTTATTAGAGACCTTCCTATTCAACACCTTAACCAAGAGCCAACCCCCTCTACCATAGGATGTCCATTCACACATGACCAAAACACTTAGGGATGATTTGCCTTAGTTTTCTAACCCTGTCCCTTCATTTAGGACTTTTGTGTTTACCGATTCCAAGCTTTAGGGTCGATCTTCTCTTTTAGGCCTACTAGGAGACCTAGTTCAATTAGCCCTACCTGCGAGGTATTTTGCAATTATTTGTCAGAAGTCCTAAAAACCCCTATGAACTCTTTGGATTTTCAGATACCCTTTTGGAATATTCATACAATATCTCAAAATTGGATATGGGTTTGGTCTCTAACCATCCTAACCCTTTTCAGGCCTAATTCCTCCTTTGAAGCCTACAAAATAGGGAATTGCTTGAATGTCTTCACCAGTCCAATTGCTCAAGGATTCTGATGATTTTTTTAGGTTTGTACATCCATGAGAATGTCCAATCCAACCTTGCATCAATTCCATCCAACGGATTTACCCAACTAGGGCCTACTGTCCATGATCCCCATTGCTTGCCAACTCAACGTGCCAAGCCTAGGGTATGGTGGCAAATCTGGATTTTAGCCTCCCTTTTCTAAAAACCAAAATGAAAACATACTTTACAAGGCCACCTAACATTCCATAAGGCTTAAATATGGATTTTCACCATGGAATGCTAGGAATGGGCCATAGAGTCTTCAAAACCCTGGTTTTTAGGTCTTTAGGACCCGCCAGCAACAAAAAATGACAAAACTTGCAAAATATAACACTTAAAAACCTTAGACCACCATGTAATGGAAAATATATCTCTTCTCTAACACTTCATGCCTTGGTCTGGGCTTGGAAGTCCGTACAGATCATACAAATCTAATTAAACTCAACTATACTCGCTGAAAACACAAAATTTGAAAGGCTAAACTTGCTCTTCTTGTTTCAATTCTTCAATCCCCCATTCTCATATGTTTTCCCAAGCCTTATGTCAGCCTTTGGTTGGTTACAAATTCCTTCAACTGAAAAAGACAACCAACTAGCCGTTGGTGTGTGAAAGTGCAAATGTTGCAAAGTTGCTATGAGAAACTTTTGCAATTTTTTACAACTTCTTACATAAGTGAGCAACTTTGCTCAAATCCAACCTAGGTCACTCCAAATTATCCAAATGACCTTGTAAACCTCTAAACAACATCAAACCAACCTAAGCTAACTCAAAACAATGTATCCTACTAAGTGCTCTATCTGGCACCCTTAAGAGCCCATATACCAAAATTGGCCAAACAGTAACTCCTAGGGTCCTTACAAACATTTGAGCACTTATTCAAAGACCTATTGACCTTATTACAAACCAAAACAATAGGATTCCAATCTCCTGGAATCAACACAACAAAATTGCCTTTGTGCCCCTACACCATTTACCGGTTAGAGATATTTGATGATTTGGTTAGATGGTTTTGGTCTGGCTTATGGAAACAGTTACAAGCATGTTGAAGGTGCTTCTTGATTGTGTCCTAATTGTTTGGTGGCTTTGCATTGGTTGGTGTGCTGTTATGGTGGTCCTATTTGGATCCGGTTAGACTTTCTGTGTTATTATATTGAGGGTTTCTACCGATTGGAGAAACGTGTTGGTGATTGGTCTTAGCGTGATTTATGATGGATATAATTGTTTTGGAATTTATTTTAGGTCCATGCTATGTAATGTAAATCATAATATTAGTTTGGTGATATTGTGTGATTTAATTTTTGTAATTATGGGTTTATGAGTTTAGGGTTTAGCCGACCTTATCAATAAGGTTGATGATCTGTATTTATAGGTGACTTATTTATGTAATTGGATATGGTTTTTGGGATCGATGGTTATGTCTGCATTATCAGAGGAAGGTTTATGTGCAAACATTGTTATATCATTTACCAAAAGGTTTTGGTGTTGCATGGTAGACATTTGTGCTTAATCATAACTGTATCAAGCATTAGGAGATGCTACTTTCATAATTCATTCTTTCGGGACTGTAGTCTGATCCTTTTGTAAGTCAGTAAGACTTCTCTTTTGTGATGAGTAGTGAGCTCTAGTTTGTTGACCTGATTGCAAGTGCAATCCCCATTGTAATTATTTTACATACTACTGTAGAAGTATTATCTGATTGTGGGTAGGGTTTCCCATAGTGGTTTTTCCCTTTACCAGGTTTTCCATGTCAAAATATTGGTGTTGTGTGTAATGTTTTATCTTTCATTCTATTGGTTTCTTTGTGCTCTGGTTTAAAGGTTTTAATCTACAATAGTTCTGATTTATGATAGTAAATTGATTCACCCCCCTCTCTCATTTTATTCGTGGTATTAGATATGTCTAACAGTATGTATGCATGTATTTATGTGTGGTGAGGACAAGTAAGAAATAGTGTGTGAAGTACTATTTATGGGTAGCGAAGTGGTTGGAGCAGAGTTAGAGTGTAGTTAGTGTTGCAGTAATCCTTCACTGGATTTGTTTTAAGAATTGGTTTGGAAAAGTAGTGTAGATCTGTTGCAGGTGTTTAGTGACACGAAGATTCTTTACCAAATCTGCTATAAGTTTTGCAAGTTGTGATCTAAACTTAATCTGAATTTTTTTTCATGCATTTAGAGATGCAACTTTCCTTAGTTCATTTTTTTCTATTGCAGTGAGTTTTTCAAAAGTGGGTCGTGTTTGTAATTTGGCAGTGAGCCACCCTTTTTGTAAACACCATATAACTAGTTATATTATCTTGAGAGCTAACACTCTCCATGGTTTTTCCTATTTGGGTTTTCCATGTTTAAAATCTTTTGTTCCATTTGTGAATGTGTTTTAATGCTTATTCTGCATTTGCTAATTCATGTTGATGTGCTTAATTAATAAAATTGATATTTCAATGAAAGGTTTAGCAGGTGTGAGAAAGTTTTTAGAATCTGTGGGAATATTGATTCACCCCCCTCTTAGTATTTTGGTCCCTTCAACCAATCCAACAATTGGTATCAGAGCTTTGGTCCCTTTCTTGAAAGCTTAACTGCTTGAGGGAGATCCTTGTTGGTTAAATCATGGCACTGATGAATATAACCGGAAAATTTCAATTGGATGAAGAATTGTAGGCAACTCTTGAAGATCTAGAAAGTATTGAATCTGAGAATGAAGAATTGAAAGAGAATGTGAAGGTAGCAAATTAATGTGTGCAGAAGCTGAGAGAGAAAATCTAAAAATTCAAATTGAGGCACAAGGAAGGTAACAATCAGTTGAAGCATGAGAATGAGACAATTAAAGATCTGATGCAGAAAATTGAGGAGAAAGACAAAGTAAAGGAAACTCTGAAAGAATCAATCAAGTTGAAGACTAAATAATTTGAGAAGATAGAGCAAGAAGTGAACAAGATGAAGGTAGAAAATAAGGTTCTTGATAGCAGTATGCTCTTGGAAGAATTGATCAATATGCAGAAAGCTCATTTGGACAAGACTGGACTTGGATTTCAGCCCGGTGAATGTTCAAATCAAAATGACAAAGACAAAAGCAAAGAGGTTAAGGAAGAAGTTGAGAAGAAATTAGAAGATGCAAGCAAGACCCAGAATTAGAGTGTTAATGCAAGAAGGCTACCGATTCATCAACCTAATGCACAAAGGTACCCATTATTTAATGGTTATTATTTCAATGCAATAAATTTGGTCATAAGGTCGTAAATTGTAGAAGCATTCAGTGTTATAATTGCAAGATATTTGGTCATAAAGAAAATTATTGTCAGAATTATAATCTAGTTGGAGAAAATAAGGTGAATAATAACTTTCATGGATATTTTCATACTTGCAATGGTTATGGTCATAAAGCTAATAAGTGTAGATCTATAACTCTTCTGGTGAATTCAGTGAAGAAGAACATCAATTGTTTCAAATGCAAGCAATTCGTACATTATGATAATTAATACCAAAATGGAAATATGGAAAAATCATTTGAGAAGAATGTAATGAAGAATGATGGATCAAAGAAAAAGGAAATTTTGGTTTGAAGAAAGAAGGAGGTGGATAATGGAAGCAAGCCTGGTATACTGGAATCCGATGCAAGCACCTCTTCCTCTGGTAACTGATCATATTGCTTCAGGTTAGGGGGAGTTCTTGAAGAAAAATATTTGTTTCCCCCCTTCTGAGTGAATCATGTCATTAATCTGGCATTGATTGTGGTAAAGAGGTTATCCGGTAATCAGAGGTTTGTGCTAACATCATCGACAAGACACTCTTTGGTGGAAAAACCGTAAGGAAATTTTTAGCAAGATAAGTATTGATGTTTGAAGTTGTTTTTATTCATCACATCATTAGTGTTTGATAGTATTATAAATAGTTGAAGAGCATAAGAGCGAGAGAGAAGAGCAAGTAACCATGGAAAGCAAGATGATCATCGGAGAATCAAGCAGCAGAGAATTTTAGGTTGTGGAGAAGGTATTTTTGAATGTATTTGACCTTGAGAAGATTAGGAATATGGAAATTAGTTTGAGTGATGCAAAGTTACAGATAATCAAGGAGTTAGAGCATAAAGGACTGAATCTGTGGATACAATTTCCGTGATTTGATGATTCAGAAGTGATCAGAGTGATCCTTAGTTATGTGCAGAATGATAAAATCGTGTTGGATAGACTTTATCCAATCACGAAGGAGATCATTTCGGTTATTATTAGTTTGTGTGAAAATGGAGTCGTTCCATTTAAGAAATCAATAAAGAACAAAGAGGTCAAAACCCTAACCAATGTAATAGGTGATCAACGAGAAATAATCATTGACAAAATCATCAATCCTGTTGTGAGGTATGTTGTATTTGGCATCTCTTAAAAATATTTTAAAAATAGTGAAGGTTCCACTTCGCCTATTGTTGTGTACATGGCACATATGTTGGTTATGGAAAATAGAATGTTCAACTTGTGTGAAATGTTAAGGGAATTATTGTTAAAAAATATCAAGATGTCAAAAGATTAGAATTATCCCTTCCGGTTTGGATCATTACTTGTTTTCTTAGCTATGTATTGTCTAGGATCCCTTCCAGCTAAAAAAAATGTGATATGGGAGTCTAGTGTTCCAGTTGCAAGATAGATCTTTAGATATTTGAAAGGTTTAGATAAGAGAGAGGAGGAATTTAAAGCCTACTTCAAATCTTTCCTAGATATTTGGAGTGTTCATCTGGTATCCTTTGCTACCGGTTTTGCTAAAGGAAGTTGTTCCTCTGGTAAAAGGAAAAGGAGAGAACCCACCAGAATCGAAG
Source organism: Cryptomeria japonica (assembly GCF_030272615.1). NCBI lineage: Eukaryota > Viridiplantae > Streptophyta > Pinopsida > Cupressales > Cupressaceae > Cryptomeria > Cryptomeria japonica. The sequence continues at coordinate 391,744,110 of NC_081415.1, forward strand.
AAGAGTAGGAAGGATCAAATTGAAAAATATATTGTAATAATTAAGGATTCAGAATCTCCTATGGATAAGGGAGAGTTGGTTGTTATAGAGCAAGAAGTCAAAGAGTCTAATGATGAGTCAAATTTATTGGAGATTATTGGTAGCATTGATAGATTAAGAAAAATTAATAAGATGTGGTTGACTTATATTGAGTCAAATAGGATTGAAAATGTTCTAATAAATCATTTGGTCCGAAAAAATGTCAAAATAGAAGATGTTGGTAATATGCTTCTGGAATCCCTATATGAAATTGTTAAGGATAAATTGTCAGAGAAATTTTTCAATGTTGAGGCTTCAAAAGATAAAGGTATTGATATGCAAAATTTGTTAAATGAGTGCATTGATGCACAAAAATCCCTATCCATATGCATTGATGAGATGAAAGATTGTATCTGCACTACTAGTAGAGTCTACAACTATTGGCTCTCATGGCTGGCAGTTGCAGTGAAGCATAAAGCAAAAATTGATGTTGTAGAGGATGAATTAAGTTCATTGGGTAAATCATTTGATTTTATAAGTGACAAGGATAGAGAATGGAGGAAAAGGATAAATTCTCTTTAATCTAAACTATTATTTTTGCAAAGGAAAAGAAAATATTTTGTGAGTGTTTTTTGGAAAGTGAAGGAAATTATTGAGGCAAAATTGGAGCATTTTTCAGCATTGCTTGATAGTGCAGTTGAGTATGAGAAAAATCCATCTACTCTAGATAGTTTTTCCCATACTATTGATTTGTTGGTAGAGTGCAGGAGTCTGTTAGTTGGAATTAAATTGGTTGTGAATTCTTAGGAAGTTCTTCTTCCAGAACAGAAAGAGGAGTACATGCTAATCCTTCCTAAGAAGAGTAGTTGAAAATTCCTTTGGATTGGTATGCAATTTTGAAATCCTTTTTTTTATAGTTGAAAGTGATTATATCATTTTTCTTTCTTTTTCATCAAAGGAACCCTTTGTCCTTGATGTCAAAGGGGGAGAAAGGCAATTGGACAAAGGATTTTGAGTAAGGATATATATTGATGAATACTAAGAGGTGGGGGGTGAATTCGTATACCCAACAATTTTACCAAACACTTCAGCAGTTTTACTGTAGACCGTTATAGCCCTTTCAACAGTAAATCAGTTAATACACAAAGAAACCAAATAGAAAATAAAGAATTCACCCACAATAACACAATCATCATAACACAAAATATTTTGATGTGGAAACCCAATTGGGAAAAACCACGTTGAGTAAAATTCACAAGTCTACTATCTGCAAAATAACAACTAGACCGATTAAGGTCAGACCGGTTAAGGCCTTACAATGTTCTTCACCAGAACAGATCCTGTTAGGAATCCTGATCTTTGTTAGGAGATAAGTCCTATTAAAGACTACCCTGTTAAAGGATTTCAGATTCACAACTGTGAACCACCTTGTTAGAGGATTTAGAACAGGCTTAACTGAGCCTACCTGGTTAAGGGTTTCTGACTTGTCGAAGAGATTAGTAATCAACAAGTAAGTGATCTAGAAAGTAGCACAAAATGCTTAGTTAGATCCTTGATATCTCTTTGTTAATGCATTGCAGCATTACTTTAGTCTTTTTTCCTTCGCATGTTCTATCTATATCACAAGATACCTTCTTGCAAAGACCTAATCTTCTTACACGACACTTCACGCACACATAAAACCCTAGACATGATGTCCTCATATAGGAATCTGATTTCATGTCGGTCCAATGAGATTAGACTACAATTTCCTAGGTACAGTGCATCTAGACACAATTTGTAACACGACACAGAATCACCGCATCGGTGTCGGTGGATGATAACTCATCACACTTTACAAGTTTCTCAGTTAACAAAACATAGTATACCGATTACCATTTTACAAACAAAGACTGGTAAACTGGAACATAGTGTTTTGATCTTAAAAAGATTGGCTGCCACCTGAGGTCCTCGTACCGCTTGAAGTCCTCATACCACTTGAGGTCCTTGGTCATGCTTTGACCGGTAAGCTCCTTCTACAAACATCGATAGTCTTCAACAAACAAAGACTATGCATACAATGGCATACAATATCGGTTTGAACAATATATCACATAGTACCAGTTGAGAATAACTCATATAACAAATAAGTGTGTGTCCATCAATGATAATCACAACTAAACATCATCAAAATTCCAACAATCTCCCCCTTTGGCATTGATGGCAACACTTAGGAAATTTTGACATCTAAGTGCTTACAAAACAAAAAATGATGCCATAATCAAATTACTCCCCCTAAGCATATACACTACTCTCTTTGCCAAAATTACAAGTATGTACTACTTCCATTTGCATAAAATTTCACAATAGCACTCCCCCTTTGCCAACAATGACAAAGTAATGCAAACATGCCAAAATTATATTGCATAACATGAAAATAAAGTATATTTTTATGACAATAATGAGTAAAAATTTTCAAAAAGGAATTTAAAGTTTTTCAGAAATTCCTTCATGTCGCTAGACCAAGTATCTAGGAGTGAGGCAGCAATTTCACTCTAAGTCTTCATCTGGAATGCTAATTCCTCCATGGCATCAATAGCACTCAATTCCTGAGTGACAATAATGGCGTCCATGTTCAGAAAGCACTTCTGAAGAATCTACAACTTAGGTAACAAAAGTAATTGAAGCTTTTGCAGATCTTGAGTCCGCTTGTAGATCTTTGAATCAATCTGGTCAATCTGGTGCCTGTGACTCTGTACAGTCTACCCATACACTCTGAAGGAATCATATGGCACTTTGAAGCTCGCTATATACTGCTTTAACTTTGATTGAAGTTGACCTTTCTTCTTCATAGCATCATCACAGAATAGATCGGGCTAGCAGATTTTGCTCAAAAGTTTCTGTCCTTCAGCCATTGCCAGACTGATATCATCTCTCTGATGGATCAGCTTAGCTTTGTCTTCATTAAATTGCTTCACCAATGCAACTTTTAGTGCCTTTGCATGCTTTTTCTCTATAGTAGCCTAGGCAACATCTTCCAATGATTGCACTTGATCACCCACTACTGTGCATAGAAGTTTCAACTAGGCCAGTGAGGAATCGGTACCGGAATGATCAGTATCGGGGACTAAGGTTAGGAGAGTGTCAACAACAAGTTGAATAATATCTTTTTCTTTCTTCCTTCTTAGTTCCTCCAATCTTTCTTGAGCAAGTTGAATACTTCTTAGGATCTCATTTTCATCTTCCGATTTGGTGAGACAGGCAAGAGTCAATTCACTATGACCGGTGGGATCAACCTGTTTGGCTTGAACTTGATCTCTGATTTCCTTGGGAGTCTATCCACCTTCCTTTTCTTTGATCTCCTCTTGTCTCTTCTTCTCCTTCTCTTCTTTCTCCTTAGCCTCCTTATCGGCCTTCTCTTTTTCCTCTTTTTCTTCTCCAGTTTCTCCTTCTCCGCCTTCTCCTTCTCCACTTTCTCCTTCTCTACTTTCTCCTTCTCCACTTTCTCTTTCTCTACTTTTTCCTTCTCCACTTTCTCCTTCTCCACTTTCTCCTTCTCCATTTTCTCCTTCTCCGCTTTCTCCTTCTCCTCTTTCTCTGTCTCCACTTTCTCTTTCTCTGCTTTTTCTTTCTTAGCTTTCTCTTTTTCCGCTTTCTCTTTCTCTACTTTCTCTTTCTTCGCTTTCTCCTTTTCAGCCATCTCCTTATCTGCTTTCTCCTTCTCAGCTACCTCTGGTTTAGTACCTTTAGCATCTAATACATCCACATCAATAGGATCATTTTTCTCAGTTATTCTTTCTCCCTTATCATTGAAGGTTTCATCCGGTTTAGATTTTGATAGGTCAAGCTCTTGCTCAGCCTGTTGATTTGCTTCAGATACCTTCTGCATCTTGACAACTTCTTTAACCTGCAGATAAGTGTCTTTTCTACTTTAGATATTTTACCTCCAAGTAACTAAAGTCTTCTCTTTCTCATGAAAAAGATGCCTTTGTAGCGATCAAGAAGCTCAAATAATTCAGAATTGGAAGCATCTAGGAAATATTGAGCAAAAATTTGCTCCCTAATTGTTTTCTCCTTTTCAATGACAATGCGCCATTTATCATCCAAAGAATTAGAAGCAATAGGTTTGATATCAATTGGAGTCTGATCATTATCATATAAATACTTGATGAGTTCTTGCTCTACCTCCTACTTTTCAGTATCGTTAAGATCATCAAAATAATGTTTTGGATCATCAAGAATTTTCCTTCTAATATTCTTCATAATCCTTTGATAATGTGTCATAGGCTTGTAAGCAACAACGTGTATATTTACCGGTGCAGAGGTTGCAGGTACATTATTGGTTGGCTTGGTTTTCTTACTTGATTCCCTCACCTTATTTATTTCCTCTTCTGATTCAGCGTCTACTGAATCTTGTGCTTCATTCTTGGTTTTCCTCTTCCTCTCAAATAACTTTGGCGGAATAGCCTCCTATTTCTTCTTGGCCGGCGACCTCTTGGTCACTTTTGGACTGAGAGTAGATGTAACCAATGTCAATGTCGATGGCACAACTTTCCTCTTCTTCTGCTTCTGTACTTCAATAGGATTAACCCTCTCAGAGTAGGTACCGGTCCTCTTCTTCTTTGGATCAAGAGGTGAACCAAGTAGGGTAGAGGCATACCCAATGAGTATATCATTCACCACTTCATAGCCCATAGGCTCAACTTCATCTTCTCTTGGCTCGACCACTTCCATTATGTTATGATCCACTTTGATCATGAAATAGATATCATCTTCATACTTCTTTACCAAGTCACCTGGTAGCCTTGTTCTCTGGTTCATCTTCAATCTGAACTCATCAAAATACTTGTTCAGAATCTCTAGATAGGTAGATCTCATTGCTTGCAAACTCTCCTTGATTTGTCTTGTAACCAATAGGTCACTTGACCATTGAACATCACCAACTCCTAGAAAATACCCTTGAAAGTAGAAAAACAACTCAACAAGTAGTTGACCAAATTTGAACCTTAGTGTCTTGTCCTCTTTGATGGATTTCAAATTCTCCATGAGTTGTTTTTGCATACAGGTACACAAGTCATATTCTGCATCATCCTTGATCATCTGATAAGCGGCATGCACCGCAGCGGTAGGGACAGAGTTCATTCTGCTAGCATAGAATACTCTATACCCAATCACCATGCATGCATACTTCACCAAGTCATCTCTTATGGTGTTGGTAGTCATTGCCCTCTTGTCGCTCAGAGAACTGGTGAGCTCTGTCACTTTGGCTTTTGTGATCTTACAAAGAATAGGGACTTCTCCAGTATTGCATAAACTAGTCATAGCATGGATTGCCTCCGGTGTGATATCATGGGTTTGCTCAAGATACATCTTGTCACCATAAACCCTACTAAGAATAATTCTTATATGATCTTCTGTGAATTCCTCAAGAAAATATACTACATTGTGGAATTTCTTCTTCTCGATCACGCTGTACTCTGGTTTAATCTTCTTATCTTTTCCACAGAACAAACTCAACTGGGAGTGAATCACTAGAGACCCTAGGTCTTCCAGGTTTGCAATCAATGTAACCAGAAACATCCCCTTCGACAATGAATCCGATAGGAATTTGAGATAGGGCATTGTATTTCAACTTCTTCCTAAGAGATTCGGATGACCCCTCAGGTGTGGAAGAACTAGAAGAGACTTTGGATGTAGAAGCCGTGTCTAAATAATTCCAAATGATAAGAGTGATTCGATGAAAAATACCTTTTCACTCTGAACTAGGGTTCGTCGATGTCAAGCACAACACACTTCTCCAAAAGCTTGCTTTACCACTTTGACCTCCACTCTGGATAACTTGAAATAACTGTTGAGTCTTGAACAAGATTTCTTCTTTGATTGTGAGATTGATTGCTTTTGTTGCTCTGCTCAAGTTAGAAAAATGCTTCTTCAAAAATAGGTAAGTAAAAATGACTACAAAAATTGCCTTTATACATGTTCCTACCTACCATACTAAATGCATCACTGTTAGGGTACAAACCCTAATTTTACCTTTTACCACTTTATTTCTTTTGTTGGTCGACAGTTAAGCAATACTGATAAAAGCATTTTACCAATATACTCTGGGGGTTCAAAACATTGTTACTGATATGTTCCCCCTTAAGCTTTTTGAAGCTCAATTTGCCGATTCAGGGGTCTCCAAATTGGGTGCGGAAAATGGTGCATATTGTGGCTTCTCTTTAGATTTCTTTTTCCAAATTTTATCCATATTGACCTGAACGGTTTCAACATCGACCTTTCCTTTACCTTCTGGGTCGACCAGTTTGTCTTCCAGTGGATTCTGTCTCAGTCTGCATGCTCTAGCAAGATGTCCTAGTTTATGACAATGATAGCATACCATACCAGGTGCTCTCCATGGTCCGGTGTTTACCTTTCCATTCTTTCTCCTACATGTTGCAGCAGTGTGACCGCTACCACGACAGATCACATAGGTTGCTCTCCAACTGTTTGTCGGTCCATAACTATTTGACCTGTGGTCATAGGTTCTATACCAGTTTGGGTTTTGATTCATAAGAGGTTCTTGGACAACTCCTTTTCATCTCAGTGCATAACCTCCAGAGTTGTTCATAACCGATCTCCACTCAAAGGATCTATGCCCAAACCTGTTGCATGCATAACAATGACCATTAAATCTACCAGTTCTAGCCTTATGGTCATACACATTGTTTTGCATGTAACGGAAACTATTATAAGTCTTTCTCCTACATAAATTGCAAGTATGTCCTTCCTTATGATAGTTAAAGCATACACGGTTGAACTTTGACTTACTTTTTCTTGTGTTGTTGTTCTCAGGTATCAGATGCTCTTTTGGTGCATCAATCTTGGTTCCAGATGATTCACCTTCCTCACAAGAAGAGAAACCAAGTCTAGTGGTATCTTTTGATGGCTTCATTGATTCCATATTTTGGTTCAACTTTGCAGCACTCCGGTTGAACTTTGCAAGTATCTCCTTCATCTCAGCTAGTTCTTTGGAAAGAGCTTCATTGGTTTTCATTAGGGTTTCATTCTGAGAAATGGCTGCATTGAGTTCTGCTTGCATTTCTTCTTTCTCTTCCTTACCCTCTTACAGATAAGTGGTAATGGTACCAATTTCTTGTTTCAACTTAAAGATCTTGTGCTCCTTTTCCTTCACTAGATCCTCAGTTTTTCTTTGGTTTTCCAGTTCCTGACTCATCCTAATGGTTAGTCCTTCCAGCTCCCTCCTTAGATTAGTTTTGGACTCATTCAATTTCTCCACTTCTTCGACTAGGGCATCCATGTTTGCTTCATCAAAAGAGCTATTTTCAGTAATCTCCAACATTTGCACAGCAAGTTCTCTTCTTTTAGCTAAAGAGGCTTTATACTTGAGCTTAAGTTCATCATATGCTTTCTCAGATTCAACCAGATAGTGAGTGAGTTCCCTCATGTTGTATTCCCTCATATCTCCTTTCAAGTGGTTAGACTTAAAGAAAGGTTTTCTTTGATACCAATTGATGAATACTAAGAGGGGGGTGAATTAGTATACCCAACAATTTTATAAAACACTTCAGCAGTTTTACTGCAGACCAGTATAGCCCTTTCAACAGTAAACCAGTTAATACACAAACAAGCCAAATAGAAAATAAATCATTCACCCACAATAACACAATCACCATAACACAAGATATTTTGATGTGCAAACCCAAATGGGAAAAACCACGGTGAGTAAAACTCACAAGTCTACTATCTACAAAATAGAAACTAGACCGGTTAAGGTCAGACCGGTTAAGGCCTTACAATGTTCTTCACCAGAATAGATCCTGTTAGGAATCCTGATCTCTGTTAGGAGATAAGCCATGTTAAAGACTACCCTGTCAAAGGATTTCAGATCCACAATTATGAGCCACCTTGTTAGAGGATTTATAACAGGCTTAACTGAGCCTACCTAGTTAAGGGTTTCTAACTTGTTGAAGAGATTAGTAATCAACAAGTAAGTAATATAGAAAGTAGCACAAAATGCTTAGTTAGATCCTTGATAGATCTCTATTAATGTATTGCAGCATTACTTCAATCTTCTGTCCTTTGCACATAATATCTATGTCACAAGATACCTTCTTGCAAAGACCTAATCTTCTTACACAAGTCTTCGCACACACATAAAACCCTAGACATGATGTCCTCATATAGGAATCTGATTTCATGTCGATCCAATGAGATTAGACTACAATTTCCTAGGTACAGTGCATCTAGACACAATTTGTAACATGGCACAAAATCACCACATCGGTGTCGGTGGATGATAACTCGTCACACTTTACAAGTTTGTCGGTTAACAAAACACAGTATACCAATTACCAGTTTACAAACAAAGACTGGTAAACTAGAACATAGTGTTCCGATATTAAAAATATTGGTTGTCGCTTGGGTTCTGCGTACCACTTGAATTCATTATACTGCTTGAGGTCCTTGGTCATGCTTTGACCGGTAAGCTCCTTCTGCAAACACCGATAGTCTTCAACAAACAAAGACTATGCATAAAATGGCATACAATACCGGTTTGAACAATACATCACATAGTACTGGTTGGGAATAACTCATATAACAAAAAAGTGTGTGTCCATCAATGACAATCACAACTAAACATCATCAAAATGCCAACATATATGAGTTAGGGGGAGTTGTATGCAGATATGCTTCTTTCTTTTTGAGATGATTTTCCATCAATGACAAAGGGGGAGATTGTTAGACTTGTCTGTCATTGTTGTCATTGATGTCAAACCAGTTATCCGGTTTGGTCTAGATGATATAAGTAGATGATATATATGCAGATGGTATGTGTAGATATTGTATGCAGTTTTTGGTATTATTGGAAGTCATGTATGAGATATGATGATCTACTGCAGTGATTTCCAAAGATGAAATCCTAAGTTATGCTTATTTTGGTCCTAGTATCAGCTATGTGTTCCGGCATCAGTTGTGTCAATTGTATCTTTTATTTTTTGTGGTTTGGTCTCTGTGGTATGTGTACTATTTATATTTTGGATTTATTATGCTTAGAGTTTTTTGCTCATGAGTTCATATCTATGGGTCTAGTTGACCCCTGTTCTATTCTGATAATTAAGGAATGTGCATTGATGAATGAATTGTTTAAAGAAAGCATGTAGAGATCTTGTAGAGATGGACTTGGCTATCATGTTTGTGATTAAGGCTTTATTGGATAATGTATTGTTCCGAGAAGTATATTACTTGAGTTTGGCTCACATATTATCCTAGTGTGTAAGATTTTTAGTATATATATAAGTGTATATATGCATGGATGGATGTGTGGTGAGGACAACTAAGAAGTAGTGTGTGAAGTGTGAGTTGTGGATGGTGAAGTAGTTGGAGCAGAGTTAGAGTGCAATCAATGTTGTAGTAATCCTTCACCAGATTCACTGCAAGCAATTAGTTTGGTGGAGCAGTGTAGTAATCATTTACCAAATTTGTTATAGGTGTTTAGTGACACAGAGATCCTTACCAAATCTATTGTAAGTTTTGTGAGTTGTAATCTGATCTTAATTTGGAACTAATTTCATGCATTTGAAGATGCAACTTTCCTCAGTTCATTTTTATCTATTGTGGTGAGCTTTCTAGTAGTGAGCTATTTTTGTAATTTGGCAGTGAGCCACCCTTTTTGTAAACACCATATAACTAGTTATATAATTTTGAGAGCCAACACTCTCTGTGGTTTTTCCCATTTGGTTTTTCCACATATAAAATCTGGTGTTCCATTTGTGACTGCTCTTTCATGCTTATTCTGCATTTTCTATTTCATGTTAATGTGCTTAATTAATGAAATTGATATATTAGTGAAAGATTTAGAAGATGTGAGAAAAAATTTAGAATTTTTGGGAATAATGATTCACCCCCTCTCAGTATTCTAGTCCCTTCAACCAGTCCAACAAACATATCATTCAATTAAGAATGAAAAGAAAGAGAAGAGAAAGAAATTTAAGAATAATATCTTCAAAGATGCATAACATTTATGGGTTCCTTAAGGGGCATACCTTCCATATCCACTATTTTGTAAGCACCCGATCCATAGAATTCAGTTATGATATATGGTCCAAGCCAATTCGGGCTAAACTTTCCCTTTTCTTTTGGAAAAGAATTTACATTGTGTTGGTTCTCATAAAGTACTAGATCACCCACAAAGAAGGAACGTTGGTTAACTTTGTCCTTATAATATTGTTGTAAGGTCATATGATAGGCTTGAATATGCTCAAGAGAATTTATACATGTTCATCAAGCATTCCAAGTTATTGAATTTGTTTTTCTCTATATGAATCATCATCAACTATCCCTTTAAGAGAGATTCTTAGTAAAGGAATCTCTAACTCTAAGGGCATAATCATGTTAGCACTATAAAGAATATTGTAATGAGTAGACCAATAGGCCCAAAGAGCATAAATCAATTGAGTATGCCAATCCTTAGCATGCTTATTTACAATCTTTCAAAGAATTTGTTCAATGATTCTATCAAAAGCTTCAGGTTGACCATTTCATTGAGGATAATATTGATACAAGTGCGGTTGTCGTTGCACCAAAATATCAACCTGTTAATGCTCGATACAACCACTAGACATAGAATTTATAGGAGGTGGTTAATTCATTTCACAAACCCGAGCCTTGTACTGCACAACACAAGGAGACCAAGGGCGCACACCTTGCAACAATCCCCCCAGTGCAAGCGAGGGGTTTTAACCTGTGAGCAAGCTCTGATACAAGTGTAGTTGTCGTTGCACCAAAAAATTGACCTGTTAATGCCTAAAACAACCACAAGACTTACAAAATCCACAAGAGGCAGTTAAGACATGTCACAAACTCAAGCGTTATGCTGCACAAAACAAGGACACCAAGGGCACACACCTTGCAACAATCCCCCCAATGCAAGTGAGGGGTTTGAACCTATGACCAAGCTCTAATAACACGATGAAATAGCTTTGATAACTGGCAGACAACTGAGAGGGGGGGTGAATCAGTTGTCTCATAAACTTATACAAATCAAAATTATTCTTAGATATGATAATTAACTATGAAAGCATAAATCAACAACACATCAAGAACACACATAACACCAATATTTTTAAAGTTGAAAACCCAATCAAGGGAAAAACCATGGTGGGAAGTGGGAACCCACCCACAATATGATGATACACTGTTAGAAGCATTATAAATATTATAGTGAGGAATGCACTTGCATTCAAGCATACTACCTAGAGCTCACTCCTCAAAAACAACAAGGGCTACAACCCAGGGAAGACTCATTGTCTTACAATCAAAATTGGATCACGTCTGAAAGATCATGAACTGAAGAATAGAATCTCCTTAATGCTTGGTTACAGTTCCCATTAAGCACATAACAAATTTCTTCTTCTCACACTTCTTCTCTGCCTCTGAAAGATGTATACATTCAATGCACATACATTTTGATTCTCATCTATATACACATAATTAAAAATATATTACATTTATTTATAAATGGCATCAACCTTGTGAAGATCATCAAGGTTGGCTCAACACTCAACACCTAATTACAAATATATAACCACACACGCTACAATATCACATGCAGACCAAGCAATGTCGGCCAAGACATAGAATAGACTCATATCACACACCTTGAATATGAAACACCTCCAAGAATTATGCATCGAACATCCGCAACACACTACAAGCATCTAGTTGGCCACAAATATGAAGAACACTAACACATCAGAGAAAATCATCAATTACATGCACAATGATCACTGCGGACCACCAACACAAAAGGCACATGATCCAAAAACATCTACAAGCATCATGAATAACCACCACAACATCTACACCAACACAAATTACTAGAATTGCATCATCATGATACCGAACCTCAAGAGCACCAACTACAATGACTAACAACCTAGAAAAATCACTTGAGAAGCTCCAAACCATGAACCAACTGAATTGAAGATATAAATCAACATCCCAAACATTCCTCCAAATCCACAAATCAAGATATTATAATGCGGAGCAGTGCAGATCAAAATACTGACCACTGACATCATTGAACAATAGAAAAACCAGCCACAACATAGCTACTCATAACTCGCTCAAATCTTCATGCGGACCTTTTAAAATTGTGTTGAATCGTCTATATATAATCCTCTACAAACCCTTTAATCTGCAAACTCTGATTATTAATATACAGAAAAAACCAACTCACTAAACTCCATTGTATCACTATCACAAGCAAAGAAATATGTTGTCAACATCAATGACAACACATCTCTCAGATATCTCTCAAGCACATATTTGCAGCATACAACTAGAGATCTCTAACAATCTCCCCAAACATCCAACAATATCCCCCTTTGACATTGATGGCAACATATGATGTGAAAAACAATCAATGACAAAGAAATCAATAGCTCTCTCATATTACTCTCTCCCCCTTTCATGACTGTCTCCCAACACAGTTTATTGCAACAAATATGGTGTAGAAAAGTGTTATTGAATTTGATATTCCTTAAGGAACTTCTTCACATCGTTGTTCTTAAATGAGGTACCCATTGTCACAACACTAATTCTCAACAACCTCGTGAAACATGGAAACAACCTCCAAGTGTGAGACCTTGCGCATGTAAGGTTGAATCTCTAGAGAATTTTGGCTTCCTTTCAAATTAGGGTGCAACATTGGACCAACCCAACACATGTAAAACCTACTCCTAAGCCTATTCTACCACTTGTAGAGGAAAAGGGAAGAAGGAATGTTGAAAGGAAAATAAAAGGTAATACACCAAGATTTAATTAATCTTTCCCCTACTTATGACTGCACAAGACATCAATGAAGTATCCCAAAGCATACATAGGTTCCTATCCTTAATCAATCCCTAAGACATGTATGAGATCAGAACTTAATAGATAACTGAGAGGGAGTGAAATGTCCACAGACAACCCTCATAAGCAGAGTTGATACAACATATAAATCAAACAAAACAATTAACATAACAAAGGCAAGATAATTTGCACAAGGTAAATGAACTTAGAAAGCAGTAAATTAGCTTAACATTATTGATGCAAAGGAAAAGTATATTGAAAATACAGAAAAACTAGTTGTATATCATAATGAAGGGGGAAGGACCAAAAAAAAATGTTACAAAGTTACCTTTATAGGTCAGGTATAACTGTGATTTCCATTGAGTTTAGAAACCCTAACTGAATAGGTTTATGTTACATAGGAAAAGAAATTAGATTGGATTTGATGTTGCATGTCTAAAATTGTCCAGTAGAACTGGGGAAGTTCAACAATCTCCCAAAATTAGGGAGGCTTTGCAATTTGGATGATCTGTGATGCCTTCTATGAGACCAAAATTCTTCTACATGTCATAAATGCACATGGGTGTCCTATGGAAATGTCTGCAGAGCCACCACATAACCATGGATGACGTCCTACATCGATTGGAATTGATTGGAACTCAATATGATCAGATATGGTGTGTTGATGGGACCTGTATTCAATTTTGACCTGATAGGTCGACAACCACCATGGCACTCTTTGAATTCTAATGCCCATCATCAAAATTTGAATCTTACCCACAAGATCCTCTCTTCCCATGTATATGAATGAATGAGATGCACCTAAAAAAGACCCCAAAAATCCCTCAAAAGGAGATTAAAACATTGCCCTCAATCTTGCCCCTAAGTGAAATTGGATGACTAGCATTTATCCATTATAATATATTGGCCCCACCATCTAACTAATCCCATCACTCACAAGCTCATAGCTTAGCCCAAAATAGTTACAAAGAAGTTGCGATGATGTGACCCAAATGCTACCGATAATCACTAACCCCGTCAAAACATCGCAGACAAATCCATGACCGCCAACCCCAAGCTACAAAGGTATGGCTTGACATGACAGTAACTGCCCATGGCTCATCACAACATTGCAACGGTACCATTACCAAATATCAAAGTGGAAGGTATACCAAATTGAGAAATAATGTTTTCTAGAATAAATTGATAGATTACATAAGCGATAGTCGATTGAAGAGGAATAGTTTCTACCCACTTCGTAAAATAATTTGTGGTAGTAAGAATGAAAGTATGTCCTTGGGAAGACGGAGGGTAAATCTTTCTAATGAGATCCAAACCCCACAATGAGAAGGGCCAAGAAGCCACTTGTGACCTAAACTCATATTCAAGAGCATGAATCAAACTATTATGTTGCTGACACTGATGACACTTTTTAACAAAGGCAATGAGTCTTTTTTCATGGTTTTCCAAAAGTATCCCATTCAAAGCAACCTTTGAACCAAATATTTACCACCAAAATGCCCCCTGCAAGCACCTGGATGTGCCTCCCCAAGAGAAATCAGGATCTTGGTTTCGTTGAGACAACAAAGGGGAAGACCATTATAACCTCTTCTATAAAGGACATTAGAATGGATAATGTATCTTGCAGCAAGCTTATGAATTCTAGCTCTAACATTCTTACTTGTAGAATATGGAAAAGTATCATCAGTCAATATTGTGAGATATGAGAATACTATTCATCAGAATCTAAAGCATAACAATAGGCTATGTTGCCTGGAATAAAATCTGGACTCCTAAGGCCTCAGGTGGGTTGGGTTTAAGGAATATTAGTTCCATGAATAAGGCTTTATTAGCCAAACCAATATGGAGAATGAAAGGGGAGGAAAGAGAATGGAACTCTATCTGGAAAAACAAATATCTATATATGCAACCTTCTGAGGAAGAATTCTTAGATGATTCTTTTATTGTTGAAGGTTCGGCTATATGGAATGTTGTTCAATCAGCTAAAATTTGGGCTGTTGCTGGACAAATTTGGAACCTTGGGGATGGTAGGAGAATAAGATTTTGGGAAGATAGGTGGATATTGGACAAACCTCTCGAGGAAGTTCCAATCCTTAATGAATGGAAAGACTGGTTCAAAAGCAGGTTTGGGGAGCTGGTCATAGACTACTGGAGAAATGGGAATTGGATTGATTTTAGCCAACAGTGTCCGGAGCTTAAGTTCCTTCAGATTGCTCTCTCTGCTAAAGTTCCTAGAGACAACAAAGATGACAGATTAATATGGAGGGAAACCCTGGATGGGAAATATTTTGTTTCCTCGGCTGTGGCTATCCATAATAAATCTATGGAAGAAATTCCTTTTTGGGCTAAAGTCTAGAACAAGAAGTTAGTTCCTAAGGTTAATATCTTTTTTTGGATTTTCATCCAAAACAAGGTTTTAACCTTGGACAACCTTCAAAAGAGAGTTTTTGTTTTTCCTAACAGGTGTTCTCTTTGTTGCAGGGAAGAAGAGACTGCTTGCCATATTCTTAATCAGTGTACTTTTAGTCAGGAAATCTGGAAAATCATCTGAAGCAGGTGGAACTTGAGCTGGGTTTTTCCGAACTCCCTAGGGGAATCCTAGCAACAATGGCATTGCCCCAATTCTAATCCTAATATTGTGGAGACTTGGAGACTTACTCTTCCAAATGTTATCTAGAATATTTAGAAAGAGCACAACAATAGGATTTTTAGAGATAAAAGTGCTATTCCTGAAGTGGTGGCAGATAAAATTTACAGGAGTATATTTGAATGTATCTATGGTATTGATTATGGAACAACTACTAAAGAAGACTTCAAAGATAGGTGGAACTTCTCAACTACTACTACTAGCAAGGAGAAGGGAAGAGAAGGTCTCGTTTGGTGTTTTCCTCCTCAGGGGTGGATTAAGGCTAACTTTGATGGGGCCTCTAAGGGGAATCCGGGTAAAGCTGGATATGGGAGCATTGTCGGGATTTTTGCTGGAAGTTGCTTAATGGTGGTGGCTGGTCCTTTGGGGAGTCAAACGAGTCATTTTGTCAAAGCCTCAGCTGCCCTGAACACCTTAATTATAGCCAAGAATCTTAATCATGATAAATTATGGCTCGAGGGAGATTCACTTAATATTATTAAGTGTTTGAAGGGGGAGGCGGAGCCATCATGGTCAATTGAAAATATTATCATGAAAGTTAGGGAAATTATAGCTAGTTTTAAAGATATAATAATTCAACATGCCTTTAGAGAGAAAAATATGGTGTCGGACTGTCTGGCGAGCCTAGGTGTTAATTATGATTCTCAAATGATTTGGCATGGGGAAGATTTCAACATAAACATTAAAGAGCTCCTTAGAAAGGACAGATATACGGGGAGGGAAGGACCGCATAATCATGATAGGGATTATGAATAATTTATGCCTTGATGGAAAGGTAATTATTACCTGGCAAAGTGGTAGATCCCCAACCATTTTTTATAATACACCGCACGCTTTGTGGGTCACCCAGTTCAAAATCTTGAGTAACTACGGGAAAGAAGTGTTGAGTTTGCAGAGGAACAAAGTTGATAATCCTAATTCGAAGATGGGGGGAGATTTAAGGAGGGAGGAACTAGACAATATGTCAACATGGAAAGCAATGTCAAAAGTGTGGGTGAAGCTCGAAAAAGGGTCCCTCACGAGCTTTATGGAGAAGCTAGTGGATTATGACAAAGGTAGGGTAAATCTCGCCGTTTCCAAAATTTCTGAAAAATTGGTGTAATGGGTCCTTTAAAATCTATGGGGTTAAGTTCAAGTTGGATGCAAGACTCATAGCTACTATGACTGGCATGCCCCATACTAGGCTTAATTTTTTTAGAGACCTCAATGTCTCCAACAATGCGGTTAATCTATTCCCATGGAAGGAAAAAGAGGGATATAATTGGCAAAGACACAGGGGGTTACTATGAAGCTACTAATATCAAGAAAATCTGGGGCTGGGTTTTGAATGCTATAATGGAATATATCACGGTTGAGGGCCGATTCTCTAGGGCCCACACCTACCACTTTGTTATTCTAAACCATTTCAGACATGACAAAAAGGTATCCCTACCCTACTACCTTTTCAGGTCCCTTTCCAGGTCCCTCAATAAATATAGTAAGAATCCCTCAAGTTTGGTTCTCCATTGCGGGATTTTGCTGCTTATTTATGAGCATTGTAAAACCCTCACCTTGCTAGAAAACAAGAGGTTATCTGCCTCTCCAGGGAAGAGAAAGATGGAGGGAGGCGATTCCAGCAAGGAGAAGGCATCTTCTAGCAAAAAAAGAAAGAGTGCCCCTGGGATGGAAATAAAGGAAATTGAAAAAGAAGACAACAAAATGGAGACGGATGATTCTAATGGTGATGACAGCTGGAAAGATGAGGAGGTGGTAATTAAGGAAGAAAGTGGTGATAATGAGTCTGACAATGAAAGCCCTATCTACAGTGATTGCCCTGGCAAGGACAATAGCCATCCTATGGAGGATGTGGAATAAAAGGATAATGAGGAAATAGATGTGAATTCCGAGAGGGAAAGGAACAAGGAACCTGAGAAGGATATGACTAAGGACAGTTTAAGTGAGGATAAGGAAAGTGCGGGTAAAGGGTTATTCCTAGATAGCCTTAAAAAACTCACTGAGGCGAGACTGGATTATGACAGATGGACCTATGAACTCTTGAAGAACCTAGAAAAAAAGGGGAAAAATATGGATGAGAAGAGGGAGGATGATGACAGGGAGCAGATAAAATGGAAGCAAGATATGGAGGAGAAGGTTAAATCGCTGGAAGAAGGGAAAGAGGCAATGAAAAATTTGTTGGGCATTATCCCGAATATCCTGTCAGTTGTCACTAAAAACTTGGAGGATATTGCTAAGGTCTTTGATCATACCAGCTCTCCTAAACCAGTCGTGGAACTTGACATGGATGATGAGACTATCCGAATTGGCAGTGGTGAAGCTACTCCAATTGGCGGTGCTGCTAAGAGGACCAGGGCGAGTGTCAAGAAAGTTGTGGCTGCTTCTGCTAAGGATCTCCCAAATCTCAGGGATAACATCAAAGATCTGCATGGGATTAGCAACACCCTGGCTAATGCCCTGAAAAAAATCAATTAGTTTCTCTTCTTGGGTCTGCTGGTTTTGTTGGCTTTGCGGGGCTTTAGTCGGTTTTCTATGGTTTTCTGTTGGCTTTTCGTTGGCCTGTTCCTTTTTGTCTCTTGTTGCTTTTTCTGTCAAGCTCCATTTGTAAAGGGTTTTGGGGCCCCTTCAAAACCTATTTTTACCTTAATCAAAAACAATAGGCTATGTCACTAGAACTATCAGTAATAGCTGGGGAAGAAATATTGTGAATCATGAATTGATAATCCATCGAAGGATCCTCAAGGAATATGAGGGAAATTACTCTTTTCACTGCATCCACATGTTGATTATCCTTTTGAGGAACTGGTTCCATGGTATAAGAAGTGAAATTTTATAACGATGATAGGGCCAAGTCAATATTACAATAATTTGTTTTGTTTGGCTCGATATATTCTCATAACTTGCCTTATAATCAATTGTGAGTGACCATAGATATGTAAGTGTCGGACATTCAGAGATAAAGACTATTTTAAACTAGCAATAAGGGCTTCATACTCAGTAATATTGTTAGTACAAAGGGAATTCAGATGATAGGATAAAGGGATAGGTTTCCCTGAAGGAGGAATTAAAATAATACCTTCTCTCAAACCAATTCAACACTTAGATCCATCAAAATATAATTCCCAATTCCTATCAACATCAACAAGGAGGAGGAAATCATCAGGAAAGGATTTTGGATTAGGTAAGGTGAGAGGAGAAGTTGCATCAACTAAATGGTTGGTTAAATCTTGTCCTTTAATCAATTTTTGAGATACAAATTTAAGGTCAAATTCAATTAACATCATAACCCATTTTGCTAAGCGTCTTGAAAGATCAACTTTAGAAAAGAGATGCTTTGAAGGATTGAATTGGATGATGACACGAGTCTCAACATTTAAAAGATAATATCTAAACTTTTGAGTTGGAAAAACAAGAGCAAGACATTATTTTTCTATCGCGGTATATCAGACTTCATAATCGAGTAAAGTGTAGCTTATGTAATAAACCGAAAATTGTTTACCTTCACTATTATGTTGTGCCAATAAAGTTGCAAGAGCATGAGAAGAAGTAGAAGTGTATATAAGGAAAGGTTGAGTAGAGATAGAATGTTACAAGATAGGAGGATTATTCAAATAAATTTTTTTAGATCCTCAAAAGTCTATTGACAATCAATACTCCATCGAAATGTGGTATCTTTCTTAAGAAATTGAGTAAAAGGGAAAGTTCAATATGCAAGTTGTGAAACAAACCTATGAATAGGTTGAATTTTTCTTTTGCAAACTTCTCAATTGAGAGATGTTTCAAGTAGGTGGCATGCTGAATATAGCATCTATTTTATTTGTATCCACCTCAATACCATGATGCAATACTATGAACCCTAATAGTTTTCCACTATCTACACTAAAAACATATTTTCGGGGGTTCAAGTACATGTTGTATTTATGGATTCTTCAAAAATTTGATGAAGGATCTTAACATGGTCTTGACAAAATATAGACTTAGCTAAGATGTCATCAACGTAATGTTCCAATATTGTGTGCATGTAATTATGAAAGATGAGAGTCATAACACATTGGTAGCTAGCGCTAGCATTCTTCAACCCAAATGGCATCACAACCCAACAAAATGTACCCCAAGGAGTATTGAAGTTAGTTTTAAATTGATCTCGAGGATTAATAAAGATTTGATTATATCTTGAGAAACCATCCATAAAGGATAACAAAGTATGACCAGTAGTGGAATCTACTTTAATGTCAATGTTTGGAAGCAAAAAATCATCCTTCAAATAAGATTTATTGAAAATCTCGAAAATCAGCTCACATCCTAATCTTATTATCATGTTTAAAAATGACAACAATATTCAAAATCCAAGGATAATCATCAATGGAGTGGATAAATCCAGCATCTAGGAGTTTTTCAATTTCAATTTTAACAAGGAAAGCTTATTTGGGATTCATTTTTTCTCATTTTTTCGCTTCACAAGTTTAGCATCAGGAATTAATACAATGTTATGAGTGACAATTTTGGGATCAATGACAATATCAGAATAAATCCAACCAAAGATTTCAAGGAATTCATTTAATAATACAAAATAATCTTTTTGTTCCTCATTAATTAAACCCTTCCTGATCTTTATGATATTTTCTTCATTACAAGGATCCATCTTAACATCAATGGTATCACTCACAAGAATATTTGTTTGTTGGGGAACATCCATTGGTTGAGGAAATTTATGTGTCTTCTCATCATTATCATTAGCTAATTTAGTGTCTTTACCAAAGTATGCCTCGGCATTTGAACAATAAGAAAATCCACGATTATGATGATATTGAGGAAGATTGTCATAAGCTCCTAAAAACTCAGCCAAGGAATCATCAATAGAGAAGACATCTAGGGAAGGTTGATCAAAATCAGAGTCAATGTATTTAGGATGTATTAATAAAAGTGAATTAGAGGAGAAGATGACATTGACATTAAGGGATGGTCTCTTAGAGGATTTGGTGGGTTTAATGGGATTATTTCCAAGTCCAAAAGATGTTTCACGAATGTTATTCTCTAAAGGAACCTTTATCCCTTGTTCTTGCAAACCACAACCATTGCCATTATACCCACTCTTGGATAAGATATGAAAACTAGGACCATAAAGGGCAACCATTTCTTTAAGAGAGGGGCCTCATATGTCTGAATGCCATCATTAGTTGAAGTAGAAGGGGTAAAAGAATGTTCAAACTTAGAAGTAGCCACAAAGTTTAACTGAGTTGTTTAGACAAAGTGCATTGCTATTTAGGTCATCTATATCTTTATCCTTTTCAATATTAGGTTCTCTTCGAGGAACCTTATATTCTGTTACAAAAAAAAGGTGTAAAGTCTAAAGACCCCCAATCATCACCTAAAATTACTTCTAGTGAAGAAGTATCTTTAGGAGAAACTAGTGATTTGGTTTGAGTTTAAGATGAATCGGGAGTACTTGAAGAAGTGGGAGTACTTGGTGATGTAGGTGTTAGACAGTTCAAATAACCGAAGACAACTAAGAGGGGGGGGGGGGGGTGAATGAGTTGTCACAGATTACCAAAACTATCAAAAATTTAAAAATTTAATACGGGAACCCAAAACATTAATACCGGGATAACAGTTAAACCAATTAAGCACAAACAATAATCACAGAATAAAAAACATCCACACGACACCAAGATTTATACGTGGAAAACCCGGTAAAGGGAAAAACTACGGTGGGAAGCCTACCCACGGTTAGATAATACTTCTGCAGTAAGTATTTGAATTACAATTGAGGGGCCTGCACTTGCAGGAAGGCCAATAGCCTAGAGCGCACTTCTCATCACAAAAGGAGCCTCACTGACTACATAGAAATCCAAACTACAATCTAGAGAAGTGTTGAACTGCAAAAGATAGCATCTCCTATGCCTGAGTATAGTTCCGGTTAAGCTCGATACCGGAGGACTAAATCCTCTTACATAAACCCAATTCAATCTCCAATGATCGACCAAATCCTCTGCCTGAATGATATTACATTATTCGCACATTACATTCCTTGACCATGACCTCTAACATAACCATGATGATCTTCAATGAGATCTTACATATATATATATACACAAACCCTCGACCATAAACAATTAGGTTGGCCATCATAAAATAAACCAATTACATAATTACAAACCATGTCAGCCTTAGACCAAACAAATAATATCCAGCACATAAGACATCTTGAAAACACATTGAGAGGTCCAATCCAAATGTTACATTAAAGTCGATCCATAACCTAGATCAACCGGGACCCAGTATAGGTCCACACACTATAGAAATGATCTCCATCCTCCAAGTCTCAAACATGATCACCAATAGCATCCTAAAACTCCACTAGAAGTTACATCAACACCACTTATGCAATTCATCAAGGATCTTCATCAAAATCTTTGTCAGTGAAACCCTCGCCAGAACCAGAAACTAAGCTTCTAAGCAAGCAGGATAGCATCTGATCACCAGACCAAAACCATCTAACCGAATATGAGCATGAGTATCATGAACAAGACAATTCGATCACTAAACTATACTGGAGCCTACCGGATCATGTTGGATCCAAAACAAACAGAATCCACTCAACCTATCGGGACTAGAAGGGTGTCGGTAAAGCATCCAAATAGATAGTGTTGGCATCAATGCAACACATAATCAATTCCACCAAATGGCCAACAATCTCCCCTTTGGCATTGATGGAAACACTAGATGTGAAAAACATCTAAGTACCAAGAAATGCCAAACAATCTCCCCCAATGGAAGACAACCAACAATCTCCCACATACAACTCTAAATATCAATATATCTCCCCTTTACTTTTCTTATTCATATCTCTCCCCCTTTGACTTTTTCTTTTTCTTTCTTTGTCTTTTTCACACTAATATCTCTCCCCCTTTGACATCAATTCCAGAAATCTGACAAAAATATCAAAGAAAAAACATAAACCATTGAATCCCAAAGTTGACTACTCCCCCTGAGCAGTAGCATCCCACATCAGTGCCGGAATGAATAGTATCTCTGATAGTGCATGACAGAATGATGCCAAACTGCATCAATCAAGTCTCTACCGGAGGGGCAGAAACTCCCAATCTATCTCTCAGGTACTCAAATGATTCCTTGGGTAAAGGTTTAGTGAAAATATCTACAATCTTCTCTTTAGTGTTCACATAAACCAGTCTAACTTCATTTGCTTCCACCTTTTCCTTCAAAAAGTTATACTTTATATATATGTGCTTTGTTTTAAAATGAAATATCAGATTCTTTGATATATCAATAGCAGCAGAGTTATCACAGTGAATAACTATCGGTGCATCACAATCCACCTTTATATCCTTCAACATTTGCTTCATCCATAAAACTTGTGTATAGTTAGTAGCAGCAACAACATACTCAGCTACAACAGTAGATAAAGAAGTACATGACTATATCTTAATGCTGATCCATGAAACCAACTTCTTTCCAAGAAAGAAAGCTCCACCAGAAGTTCTTTTTTGGTCATCAATATCTCCAGCCCAATCAGCATCTGTGTATGTCAGCCTTAGACCAAACAAATAATATGCAACACATAAGACATCCTAGAAACACATCGAGAGGTCCAATCCACACGTTACATTAAAGTTGCTCCATAACCTAGATCAACCGGGACCCAGTATAGGTCCACACGCTATAGAAATGATCTCCATCTGCCAAGTCTCGAACATGATCACCAACAACATCTTGAAACTCCACCATAAGTTGCATCAAGACCACTTATGCAATTCATCAAGGATCTTCATCAAAAGCTCTGCCGGTGAAACCCTCGTCGGAACTAGAAACTAAGCTTATAAGAAAGAAGGATAGCATCTTATCACCAGACCAAAACCAGCTGACCGAGTATGAACATTAGTATCATAAACAAGCTAAAGAAGCCTTAGAAGATGAGGTTTAAAAAAAAGATTGTCAATTGGTATCAACAAACAAGGTATACATCTTATTATTGTAAATGAATTTAATATTATTGGAATTTGCATGAAGATTGCATTAATGATTTTTTATAGTATTATTGATGTCAATTAACCGGTAAGGATGTTGTTGTATTGTTGTTTTGTAACCGGTAGGAAGAGCTAGTGAAAGGAAACCATAACCAGTAGGTTAGTTTGTGGAGTGAACCGGTATTGCTAAGTATTAGGGAGTTGAACTGGTAAACCCTACCTATTGTTTTGATAAACCCTAACTGATTAAGTTTGGTGAATTGGTTATATTGGTTTATGATCTGATGATGAGCGGTAATGATTATGACACGTATGCATATTGTATGAAGAGAGTTTCAAAGTCATTTTGGCACGTTGATGTAACGGTTTTTTGTCTTGGGAATGAGCAAGTATACTGCATATAATGCAAAGTGCATGATGAGTTACTAAGTTCGATGAAGCGGTGATCAAGGAGGGGTCAAGGCTTTCTTGAATGATGTGTAGAGATTGTTATGTAATTCAACAGTCATACTTGAACTGACTTGTTTGTAATCTCTATTAGAATTAGGTTTTTGTTGTGTTACCAAGATAGTTTATTTGTTTATAAAGTCGATGATTTGTTTTAGTTTGAGTGTGTGGTTGTCGAACCAGATGTTGTATCTGTAGTTTGAGTAAAGGCAGATAGGAGCATGAAAAGGATCTGAACAAGCAAGTGAAGTGCTATTCAAATAGATCAGCAAACTCTTGTTGTTTTTTAATAATTACAGCAGTTAAATCCCCTAACCGTGTAAGCTCTAACAAGCTTGGTGTTATTCAAATCCTCTAACAAGGTGATCCATTAGCTTGGATTCTAAATCCTTTACAAAGGTTACTCCTCACAGGGTATTGCTTCTAACAAGGCATTATAGTCAATCCCTTAACCGGGTGGTTCCTAATAGGATCAGTTCTTAACAGGACTTTTTTTAAAGCTTTAACAGGCTTAACTCCTAATAGGGAAAACTTCATAAGAGTTTAGATAGTTATCTTGTGAGTCTCATCTCACTATGGTTTTTCCCATTTGGGTTTCCACGTCAAAAATATTGTGTCAAGTGGTGAATGTTTTTGTGGTTATGTTTCATTATGGTTGATTTGCTTAATTACTTAATCCACTTTGATAAGTCATAATAACCGGCAGCAATATGATATGAAGTTTTACTTACATCAGTTAAAGCATTTGTATATTTGTAAGTGACCAGTTGATTACTGTTATCTATTGTAATAGTCAACTGGTTTACCTTGACAATTTTTATCTTGACAGAGATATTGCATTGATAGTTCTAAGTTTACTTTGAGAGATTGATTTTGAGATTGGTGAAGTTTTATCAGTTTTTCTATCTACTGATTCACCCCCTCCCTCTCGGTAGTTGTTGACCGAATCCTTGTTCTTTCATCATACCATCAAATATGCCTATGCAAAGTTGAAGGAATAACTTGCATACAATGAATCCAAGGTTGTCCTAACATCAAATTGTAAGTGAGGGTATTGGGCATGACATGGATAGGTGTAGGTAAAATAATAGGTCTCACCTTGATAGGCAATGTTATAGTACCTAAAGAAGATCTAGCCACATTATCAAAGCCAAAAATAGTAAGAGAATTTGGTTTAATGAGGGAAGTATCCACCATGATCTTATGCAATAAGTTAATGCTACAAATGTTAAGGCCAGAACCATTATCAACAATATTTTGTCTTATAGCATTATTATTAATAAGAATGACAATCATGAGAGGATGATAATGACATTGAACCTCATGGGAGGGTAACTCATCTTGTATGAATACAATTTGAGCTTTATGGGTGGTCATGGAGAACATCTAAAGTCTTTAAAGCATCTTGTAACATTCCATGATGCATGGATAAAGTTTATATTAAATCCAAAAGAGATATCTTGGCAGGGGTAGCTTTAAGTCGTTCGATAAGATCATAATTCTTGCCAAGAGTTTGTGAGATACGAAGTGCTTGTGGAAGAATAGGTTGGGAAGTAGGAAGTGAAGATGGTATAACCAGAGGAGGATTAGGTTGCCTATTATTTATTGTATTATATGTGTGAGCAACCAAATTATAAATTTCTCAGGTAATCTATTTAGCATACTCATAAGGGGCATACTTAGGGTTAAGGCCCAATTTTATAATTTGTGGAATTATAAGAGAGGATTTTAGATTTAATTAAAATTAAGTAATTAAATGCTTAAACAAATTTTTAAAATGCAAAATGCAACACACTAAGGCAGGTGCTAACCTAAGCGTGAAATTGGACAACCCTAATTAAGGGTGTACAATTTATGATGCTACAGTTAGAATGTGATAAAAATTATCAAACGTTATACTTTCATGGGCCTATTGTTAAAACTTGTTTATTTTCCCCTCAAGTCCTGGGCTAGTAGCACCAACACCCTTTGTTTATGTTCACGTGTACTAATATCCACTTCAGTATCCCTCCCCCCATCCTCAATCTGGTCATTTTTTGGGTGCGGGATGATGGGATCATAACCCTCTACCCTACGAGGTGTATGCTGTCAGCAAAAGTAAGGCAACAAGCTGGCAGGATAAGGTGGAGATCAAATAAATATATCCCCATAGCCCTATAGCAGAAATAATGATTAAACATAACCAGCGAGATGGAAAGATCAAATGCATGTAACATTTAGCAATTAAGGAAGGACAATCCCCTCCATCCTGCATGAAAAAAAAGGGTGTAATTTTGTGAGCCACAGGCTAGTGGGACGCCATGTCAAGACAAAAGTTACCACCTCACTACCCTATTGGAAGGTATGAAAGGATAATTCAAGCCCATTGATTAGTGGGAGGGTAGAGCTATAGGCTATAAGGTTCTCACATCCCCACAAGCCTTGACTATAGTCAAAGTATGGACAATGGGCTAGCGGGATGAACATGATGAAAGGAAATTATCCCATCCCACAGGAGGAAAATGGCAGGAATGATGGTGATACAGGCATGCAAGACATATCATTTAAATGAGAGAAAGAATTTGTTGAATGAATAACAACCATGCCACCTATTCAACCATGGTCAAGATGAAGGGCAGCCATCCAATTAAGAATCAATGGTGGGGTTTGAAATTCGTGTTTACCACCTTTCAAAATTTTATAGAAAGTGAATCAAGGGCGATTGAAGGATGCATGAAGGCATACCATGAATTCTAATTTTTGAAAAGCATTCTCTATCTTTCTTTCAATAGTTTCAATGTGATGAGCTACCAAGTGAAGAATAGTGTTGTGCACCTATGCGATAGGGTTTCCAAGCATCAAAGAAACAATAATTCAACTCTATTGCCTCCCCTATTTTTAATTTAATTCTTCAATATATAAGAGATAAGTATGCTTTCTATTACTGAAGATCCCTATTATAGTTTAAGCATAATGGCTCTGAAAAAGAAGCCAACTATAGAGAAGGCACCTACTCAAGGTGAAAGCTAAAAGCCAAGGAAGGAGAAATATGTTTCTTATGAGCAACCTATAACTTCACCTCCTCCTATTATAGAAAACCCTCCTCAACCCACTAAATATCCTACTCAATCCACTCGAGCCCTAAAAACCAAGAAGAAAGTTACTGGAGATGTTCGAGAGCTGCACCAGGATATGTGTGATATTCTACAGGGGTCTAGTATGGAAGAGAGTAAAAGAAAAGTTTTCATACAGTGATATTTTGGGTGTAGGGGTGTCAGTATAGATAATAGAGGATGGGATATTTTCTGGTTCTTTATAGGAACAGGGATAAGGATGTGTCACTGTCAAATCCTTGGAAATTAGATGTCGGAAAGTTAGTGGTCCCTAATGTCTTCATTGAACCAAAATTGATTAGATTCCTAGCTAGGCGATATCATGTAGAGACATAAACAATAAGAATACCAAAAGGGTTGGTTATGGTATATTTAAGTAGAGAGGCCATTATTGCTTATTCTGGTTTGAATAGGGAGGCTTTGAAGAAAATTGACCCAAAAAAATGGAAGAAGAATATAAGGAGAGAGGAAGGATCATGAGGAGTGATGAGGTGCCTAGATATTGGAAAAATATGTTCATAGGAGGAAAACATGATATTTCATCTTTTAATTAGGAAACATTTGAATTGGTAACTGTTGACCTAAATTCCTATCAACCCTAGCCCTAGAAATATCTGAGCTATGACATCTTCATGTCTTTAAAAACTCTAAAAAACCTCCCAAAAGCCCTAAAACCCTAAGGCTTTAAGCCTTTTTAATTCCTTTCGGGCTCTAAAATTATATTTTGAGGTTGACCGGGTCAGTCGGTCAAATCACTTAAATGTCCACTAGCTAGAGGGTCTCGAGTCATCCCAGGGTCAGTTTCCATCTTCTCCCCTTTACCGGAAAGCACCAAGCTACATGGATTGTCCTCCCTACAAAACTGCAAAGAGCTTGGAAGTAACAACAACAGTGTTGTAGCCATTTTACAGCAGTCTCCTCCCGAGGTGGGACCCGACCTGCAAAATAGTGAAAGGGCCAGGTCTTACCGATCAACGGCCTAGGTGGGACCTCCACGACACATCACTAGGGACCCAACATGATAAAGGAAGATGCCTTTTTGCATGGTCGCAACAGTCATGTTTGACCGTCACTTGACCCCACGATTTGGTGAATATGTTAAGCATACCAGTGATACAGCATAAGGTTTTGATGTTTCGCCATGAGGACAGCCCATGGTGGGGCCCCCTCGATGAAATTATGATAAGGGAGCTTCGCTAGGCCCAATTACAAACAGTCTTTCACCATTTTGCGAGGACACAAGATGTTGACTTTTCAAATGTTGTGAGGCAACGATAGACATGGTGGTCCCCACCCGATGCGTGGAACACTTTGCACTATTAGATCTTCATAAATGGTAAATAAATGATGATGTTTTAATCTTTTGTTGGGCCTTGTGGGCACTTTCATGGAGAGATCTTGTATGTCCACCTTCACATGAATCTCTCGAGTCAACAACTAGATTTCAAACTTGCGGGGGCCATCAAATTTTAAATGCTCTATATAGGGTGGTTGTCGACCCGATGGTTGAGGTCTTTTTTTTTGCTTGGTGTGCACCCCAAATCCAATTAGATTTTGATCCAGCTGTTGGATTTCATTGCCATTACTCCAGAGGTGACCCTGTGGCTCATTTTCAAGCGCAACCTATGCCCTTTTAATGTATTTTAAATACTTTTTTGCTCTCTCGTGCCACCATGATACACTTGAACACAAAGATGTCTTCTCCTATAGACCTTTTTGCCTCTTCCAAAGATGATGATCATTTGCAGAGGGTTATTACATGCCATCAAATCTTTCTTATCGATCTGATCCTTCTCCTTGAGATTTTTGTAACCTAACCCTAGGTGGGTTATGGTTTTCTTCCCTTAGTTAAATTTTGAGTTATGCCTCAACTATAAAGGCAAATTTTGTAGTTTTCTCAAGATCTTCTTTCTTTTTTCTATCTCAGAATACTTGTTTTATGTGATTTGTATAATTGTCTTGCCTCACATTAATAGAATTTCTTGTCTTACCTTGTTTCAGTTTGAACAAATGTGTATATTTTCTTTTACCTCTTTGTTAAAATGCATCTCTTTCTTGTTTTCTTAACCATAAGCGGTAGTGTTGACCCCTCTTTCGATGGCACTTAAGAACTATCTTTGTTCCTCTTTCCATTTTTTAGAATACAGCCTTCACTCATCTTTTGAAAGTTGATTTAGTTAGAAACTAGTGTATCCTTTGGTGATTTCTTCTTGATGTTTAGTGTGATTACAGGTAGGAAAGATCAAACTTTCAATATAGGTGTCAACCTCTTTCCCTTTCATGCAGTCCTCCTTCTCCCTTTTTCCCTCTCAAATTCATTATTTTACATCCTACTTGCACTCAGATTGATAAGAAAATTGGCCTTCTCCAGAGACTCAACCTCACTTTTGCAAGTCCCATACTTCGGAGGTTGTTTCCATGTTTCACATGGTCGATTATCAAGGTTGGTCATCAAGGGTGCAAAATTTTGTGACAATAGTTTTTGGCACGTCCAGTGGGACTCACATTTCAACGCTTTGCTAAGAATCTAGTGCTTCTCTTAGCAATTCAGCCTTTGGATGCAATCAATCAGAACTTGGTGACTCTAAGGATAAAATTCAGACTCTTGATGGTGACCGGTTGCTACTTTCATGCCAAGAAAACACACTAGATCATCATCTAGAGGTAACCTTCAATTAATTATGCTCCCTTATTCAAATTATAGGAAAGGAAGGGGTAGACATTCCTTGTCACCTGTTAGGGGAACCCAAACAAAGGCATCTACACCCCCAAGGTCCCATTCTACCCCTCCTATTATCAGACCTTCTCATCATAGGGGCCCTTCCATCCATATCAATAAAGCCCTGTTTTCTATGGCACTGCCAAGGGCACATACGTTTGTCACCTTTAATGGTAGCAGCCCTTTAGTTTTAATCCAAAAGAATGACATCCCAGCTACAGCCCTAAGGGCTATACCATTCTTTATCAGGGAAACCTCTATCACTCTTAATGAGCACATTCAAGATGTTGCAAGCATCTGCATAGTTTATGATGTCACAGAGGACAATTTTGCAATGAGGTTCCTAGCTTCATCATTTAAGGGAAAGACCCTACAATGGTATAGGGGTCTACCCTCTAGTTCCATTCACAACTGGGATGAATTGGGAGAAAATTATTCAAACACTTTGAAGACAAAAGTGACCATTTGTCAATTGTGGAGCAGCTAACTACCATCAAGAGAGCACCCCATGATTTCATGGCAATTATATATTCCAAAAGACATGGGATAGAATCCCATCTATTATGTTGAATACACAATGTAGAGTATATGGTTTCCCTTCGGCACCATATAGGCTACCTATAATTGTTCATCCTAGACTTGTATTTATGGAGTTTATGTGGCAATTGATGTGGATGGAGCAACAATGGGTAAAACTAGAAAGAAAGGGAACACACCTGTCATGGTTCATAAGATTTTATAAATTTGCAATTGGTTGTGATATGTTGGAAAAAGTAAAAGAGTTCATAGAAATTATGTACTATTTGAAGAGCAATAGGGTGAGGTATTATGACCTTGAGGGTTACATAAATTTCATGAGAACGGCAAGAATAAAAAGGAAGCCTTATTTTCATCAGATATTTTATGAAAAAAATGTCATCAGAAATTGTCCAGATATTAGTGAAGCTTTGGATAGGAGAAATAAATGGGTTGTTTTGTTAAGATTAGAAAATGAAAGAAGAAATTGGGACCCAAATTTAACAGGTTTTTATGTAGAGGTGGGTAACAAGACTCAAAGAATGAATCTTATGAGACAATTTTGAATCAATTTATGTTCAAACACTTGCTAATGAGCTTCCAATGGAAGAAGTACCTGAGCTTCTAATAACGGAGGCAGATGTTGACAAAGAGGAAGGTGGTCAAGTGTGACAACCTCCACTTTAAAGGCCTAGGATTGAGCCCCGACATAATATGGTAATACAATAAGTGGGTGAGGAAGAAGGAAAAGAATCAGAAGATATAGAAAGTGAGGTATTGAGAACAAGATTCAAGAAGGAACCTGATCTACCACTACCCCCTTCCAAAGTGATTACAATGAGAAACAAGGAAAACAAGAAGAAAATAGGATGGCATTGCCAAATGTTATTCCTATGGAACAAGTGGAGGATGAGAATATGATTGCAACAATAAAATTCATTGTTGTTGATAATTTCATTAAAACTCCTAAGTTTAGAAGCTTTTGGTTAAAAATTAAACTAAAGGAATCTTCAGAGGAAGAGATATCACATACTAACCTAGATGATATTGACATAAATCTTGAAGAGGCAAGGAGGATGGTGAAAGAAAGTGGAACGCTTTTGGTTCCAAATTGGGATCTTGAGGAGGTATTCTTATTGGATAAAATAAGAAAACAAGAATATCCTATGTTTATTGTAGAGTTTGATAGTGTAAGAGGTGTAAAGGGAACTAGATATAACCCTACCCTTAAATCATTGACACAATGGACAAAGATGCTAGAGATATATAAGCCAAAGTTGCTTCATGATGTTGAAGAAACAGTGGACAATGCAGTAGTGAGAACTTTGAAGAATACAACTACATTAGAGGTTGCCACTGTCACTTTCCATGTTTTGATTTTTGTTAAGGCTACAACAAAGGACCAACAAAAGAGAATGGATGATCTGATGAAAATACATGTTAGTTTGAATGAGGCATACAATAAGGCTTATATGAAAAATATGAGATTGAAGAAAGCCTTATGAATTATTGAGAAACATCCTTCTCTTGAAGGGACTATAGCTATCTACCACCCTCCAACAATGAGTCGGGGTGAATCTTCTACGCATCAAGTAATCATATTGAGGGATAATATCAATTACTATGGGGGAAAATTAGATGTCATGGATGAAGCATTACACCATGCTATAAAAATGCAAAGGAAAAGGCTGCAAATGTCATGATAAGCACTTTGAATCATATGTTTCGAAAGACACTAAGCAACGTTGAGGAATTACACAAAGGATATCATGCCCTTTTACAAGAAGAGTAGCAGTGTGAAGAGATAATGCCAGTATTGAAACCACTTTTTGAAAGGTGGCAGCCCAAACATCACATGTGCAATACCCTAGTTTTCGCCACACAATATGCATCAACACTTCCTCCTTAGACATAGTCTACTGATAAGATGAAACAAAAGAGCAATTGAGAAAGAGAAAATTGGAATTATTTCAGTCCTTGACACATTGGTCTATCCTAGAGATACACAATCATGATGAAATTTTGAAGAACTCTGAAGATTGGAGAATTGAGTTTAAAATATGTGTGTTGTTGATTATTTCTATGGTAGATGATGGACACAATTTACAAATGGGTGTCTTTAATAGCACCTTGGATAAAATTATAAAGGTGAATGCAGGATACAACAAATTCATCAATAACACTAGATCCATCCTTGATAATAGAACCATGCAAATTCTAGATAAAGTACATAAGCTTCAAGAATTCTAGTAGCCAAATGAGTTAATGGTTGTGGAGTGGCACAAGCAGTATTGTACATGAAAAGCATGAAGATAGAGACACCATGTAAGGAGGGACAGACTATATTCTAGATTCAAGTATGGCTTTGAGCACATAAGGAATTATCAAAACCCTTACAACGATTCTCTTAGCAACTAGGTCATCTCCTCGGTCCTAGGTGTAATGATCAATTATCTACAAGTAATTGCATATTAATTGAAGAGCATATAACAAAAAATTCTCATTGAAAACACAAAAGGACCACCTTAGAGTTTCCTTAGACTCTCCAAGACACAATGAGCAACTTTTAAGAATAAGGTGCACTCGTTTAGGTCTTGAAAAATCTTTCCAAAAAATAATTAAGGGCACTAGCTTCCTTAATTGGACCAGGGCACCCAATTGGGACACTATAAAACTATGTTGGAATCCACTCTAGGTGTCAGAGTCCTCTAATCATCCTAATATGCTTTTACAGTGCTAGTGTCCTTAACAAAACCTCTTGTGTTGTAGTCCCTTCTAATGCACTATTGTCTTAATGAGACATACAAAGTCGGGGATTTATCTCCACAACACCACTAATGGGATGGAATAAGAAATAGGTGTACCCATGTTGCCTCAAACACGTGAAATTCCAAGAAAGACACAAGGAAGAAGACAGCATAACAACTTCCCTAGATGATAGACACCATCGACACACAAATGGCTCGAGAATGGGGAGACAAATAATGACCTTACCCACCTCCTAATCTCTTACCTAATAAATAACATGAAATGATACGCATTTATGACACTTTATCATATTTACAAGCTTAGACAATGTTGGCATTACAGTAAGAAAGATTGTTGATATTCAATAAGGATATTGAGAAGGTTGTTGAAGATTATTGATATAACTGAAGAAGGATGATAACTATATTTATAACATTATTTTGTCATTATGTCAAGAAATTGATTTTCTGATTCAGTACGATGTTGCCATATCTTGAGAAGATTTATTAGAAGAGAATTAAAATGTCGATAAAAGACACAGAAAGAATGTGATGAATAAAGGGAGGAATAAGTTATTCAATGGGCAACTATTACCGAGTTAGACAATGATGAGATCATGATGTTTAGATTGTTTTTATATCCTACATATGTTGTTGATTGTAAGGTTAATACTATACTATGCAACCGAGCAAGGAACCTAGTCGATAAACCCTAAGGTTATCGATATCGGTTAATGAAGGCAAAAATGTCTACCGAGTAAAGTTTAGTAGTTACCGAGTTGCAACCGAGTTATGACAGTGCACATGGGATGGATAAAAGCATTATTTAATGAAGGACAATGATTAGCTGGAGATGTATAAATGATTGGTATGTCGTGTATGAAGTTTGCTAAGGATCTATGGCAAAGGAAAATCAACAGGAAGATCTACAGTGCAGATTGAACCGCAATAACCTTATGCAAGTTCCAAGATGGGAATGCAAGTCCTGAGGTAAGGTAAAAAATTTTCAGATCGGAAGGATACATTGAACCTAGTCAATTTTGAAGATCTGATGGCTAAGATTGATCATGGGAAATGTGATCAAGGAGATTTAGCGGTTAGCAATTGTTTATAAATAAGGAATTTTTGATAGACAATGTATGCGGGCAAGTGTATGCACAGGGATGCTACATAGTGATTACCGAGCACAGAAGCTTGAAGACCTATTTGAATAACAGAGTAGAAAGCCCAGTAGAGGGACAAGATAAGTCCTATGACTAGATTGTTTTGAGCAAATAAGAATCTACTTTAGCATTTTAGATGTGAAGTTGCAGATAGATTTTATTACTGTTATTTTGTAAGTGACAGAAAATCTCTTAACCGAGTGGACTTAACAGTCTTATATGTAAACCCTCTAGCAAGGTAACATTCTAAGAGAGTGTTTGAAATCCTTTAACAAGGTCACTTCTAACAAAGTGAAGATCCTAACAGATCTGAGGGAAATCCCTTAACCGGGTCACATCTAGCAATGTGTTTGTAATCTTTAACAGGATTTACTTTTAACCGAGCATACTCTAGAAGAGTATATTTCTTAGTGGGTTTGAAATCCCACAGTGGTTTTTCCCTATTTGGGTTTCCACGTTAATTTGGTGTTATGAGTGTTGTTATGATTATGTGTTCTTAAGTTTGCATGTTTAACAGTTTTTGGTTAAGTTGCTGAAGTATAAGCTACCGAGGTTGAATCTGTTGATTTTATGGAAGTTTAAGTTTGTATGATTCACCCCCCCCCTCTCATCTTGTTAGCTATTGGCATCTATACTTTACATTAAGTATCAATACTAACAATTGGTATCAGAGCTTTGGACTCCGAAAGATAAATTGTAAAGGTACTTGAGGCAAAGATCCGAAGATGTATATGTTGGATTTTGCCAAGACCAAGAACTCAATGAAATGTACAAAATAGAGACACAATATAGGACAAGAATAAACTATATTCTCATCAATAGAAAATGATCAATAATCAAGATGTTCAATAGTTGTTACATACAATATAGATGAGCCTACTTATATAGGCAAGGCTAGGGATATGTATGAGCACACAAACATGACATGTGGCTCAATAAGAAACAAGGGTAGGTAGGAAATAGGCGTGGGTAGGTATGAGAAATAATATAATATTCCACATGAGGTGGATCACCCACCGAAGGTGGAATTATCACTCCACAATAAGTGGATATGATAGTGTAATAACAAGATCAACACCAAAAAGGTGGAATTTCTCCTACACACACTATCCCAATGTGGCACAAACACCCAAGTGTCTCATATCCAAACTACTATGAAATGCATTATCCTAAGTAAACTTAAGTAAGTGTAATAATATCCATGATGAATAATTATTTACACCAACAGTATAAAAGGGATGCACTGAAGTTGAACAAGTCAAGTTTCTCCACATGGCAGAAAAGGATGAAGCTACATTTATCAAGAATTGGAGAATATGCAACATATTATCTGGAGAATGATTACATTGCACCGAGCACCAACCCTATGACCTTGGAAGAGATTAAAGAAAAGAAATAACATATTCAAGCTATGATTGAAATAACATTAGCATTGACTGACTCAGAGTTTAATGATCTGGAAGGCTGCAATGATGCAAAAGCAATGTGGACTAAGCTCACATCTGTGTATGGAGGTGATGAACATGTTCAAAGAGCAAAAGTAGATAGTCTAAGAGGACAACTTGAATCCATGAGGATGAATGAAGGTGAGAACATAACCCAATACAGTACAAGACTAAAGGAGATTGTCAATAAAATTAAAGGAGCAGGTGGAACTATTGAAGAAAAGGATATAACAAGTAAGTTGTCGAGAACCCTTCTACCAGCTTATGCTATTCGAGTCTCTGCAATCAATAAATTAAGATCTGTACCTAACATGCAAGTTTCTTTGGATGCTACTATTGGTAAGATACATGCATTTGAGTTAAGTAATTTTGATAACAGTGGGTCTTCGGTAAGTAAAGTAGAATCTGCATTCAGTTCTTTTCATATTGGCGAATCTGATGATTACAATGATAGAATGAGTAAGTACTCTTAAGGAGATCACAATGGAGCAAGTGAAAGATTTCGCATGAACATGGAAAAAGTGTATAAATTGTATGAGGAAATCAAGAAGCAAGAAGAATTTGAAGCATTATTAGCCAGAAGGTTACTGAGAGGAAAAGGTAAGTATAAAGGAAAGCTACCTTTAAAATGTTTCAATTGTGATAAAATAGGACATATGGCTTCTAACTTCCCTGATAAAGAATCTAGTGAAAAGAGAGAATACCGAGATAACAGGAAGAAAGATAACCAATACAGAGGACACCGAGACTTTGGAAGGAGAGATAGAAAGACATGTCTAGTAGCAGATGAGGAATCCAACGATGACAAATCTAATGAAACTGATACTGAGAAAGTTGTTTATGTGGCTATTAAAGATGGATCTGATGAGGAAAGGTATGAAGAAAAAGCCCTAATATCTCACATAAATAATAATGATTCTTGGATCATAGATAGTGGATGCTCACATCATATGACAGGTGATAAACACAAGTTTGTTAAATTAGAAGACTATGATGGAGGCTATGTAAGATTTGGTAATGATGCACCATGTCCGGTAGAAGGTAAAGGATCTATAACACTTCTTGACAATGCTAAATGTGATGATGTATACTAGGTTGAAGGTTTGAAATACAATTTGTTGAGTGTAGCATAGCTAAACAATACAGGATACCGAATAGAATTTCAGAAAGGAATTGTCAAAGTTCATGACAAGCATGGAAAGTTAGCTGCTACCGGGACATAAACAAAAGGTAATACATTTCATCTTGACTCAACTCAAAACAAGTGTCTTTATGCAAAGATAGATGATATCTGGTTATGGCATAAAAGGTTTTGTCATGTAAATTTTGATAATCTGATCAAAATAAGTAAGAAGCACCGAGTAAAAGGTCTACCGAGTCTTGAAAAACCTGAGAATGCTATGTGGCAAGGATGCCAGATGGGTAAGATGACAAGATCAAGCTTTACAAGTAAGTCCTACACTTCTAAAGGAATTTTAGATCTAGTACACACTGATCTTTGTGGTCCTATGAAAGTTCAAAGTTATTATGGTGATAAATATTTCATATTATTTGTGGATGATTACTCAAGGATGATGTCAATTATATTTTTAAAAGAAAAATCAGAAGCTTTTCAAATGTTCAAATGGTACAAGGCAAGAGTTGAAAATGAAATAGGAAGACAACTGAAATGTCTTAGATCTGATAGAGGAGGAGAATTCACTTCTGATGAATTTAACTTATACTGCAATGATCATGGTATAAAGAGGCAAGTATCTGCACCGAGAACACCCCAACAAAATGGGATAGCCAAGAGAAGAAACAAATCAATTGTGGATTGTGCAAGAACCTTGATGATAGAAAAGAGGGTACCTCAAACATTTTGGAGAGAAGCAATTAGCACTGCAGTTTACACCCTGAACCGAGTTCAACTGAAGAAAGGAACTATGAAGACACCATATGAGATCTGGTATGACAAGAAACCTAATGTAAGTTATTTTAAAATCTTTGGAAGTAGATGCTATGTTCACAAAGATGACAGAAATGGAAAGTTTGATCAGAAAAGTGAAGAAGGAACATTTCTTGGTTATTCTTCTAGAAGTAAAGCATTTAAATGTCTGATCAAATCATCTAAAAAAATAGTGAAAAGTGCAAATGTGAAAATTGATGAATTTGTAGAAAGAAATGATGAAGGAAATTCAAAAGAACTAGAAGATTATGAAGAATTTATTTATGTTCAACCGAGAAGTTCTACCGAGAATACTGTTGAAGAAAATGAAGATAATGTCCAGCTACCGAGTGATGAAGAAGATCATACAGAACCTACCGAGCCTATATTAACCAAATATGTCAAAAGACATCATGCATCAAGTTAGATTATAGGAGATAAAGATGATCCAGTGATGAAAAGAAACAAACTGAGACAAAACACATGTCTGATTCTTGAATTTGAACCAAGAATAGTGAAAGAAGCATTTAACAGTGAAGATTGGGTAAATGCTATGATAGAAGAAATTGATCAAATCAAGAAGAATGACACATGGACACTAATCCCAAGACCAAAGGACAAAAATGTAATCAATACCAAGTGGATTTTCAGAAACAAGCTAAATGAAAAAGGCGAGGTCATTCACAACAAAGCAAGACTAGTTTGCAAAGGTTATGCTCAAGAAGAAGGAATAGATTATGGTGAGACTTTTGCACCAGTGGCTAGACTTGAGGGAGTAAGAACATTGTTGGAATATGTTGCTTTCAAAAATTTCAACGTATATCAAATGGATGTTAAATCTGCATTTTTGAATGGTATACTAGAAGAAGAAGTTTTCATTGAACAACCTGAAGGATTTGTTGAAGACAAGAGTAAAGATCAGGTATGCAAACTGATGGTCTAAAACAAGCACCTAGAGCATGGTATGAGAGATTGCACTCTTATTTAATCAAGATTGGTTTTATAAGGACAAGTGAAAATAGTAATATGTACATGAAGAAAGATGAGGATAATGGAATACTGATCTCAACCATATTTGTTGATGACATTATATTTTGTGGTAATGACTCCTTATGCAAGAACTTTGGAAATGAAATGTGTAAAGAATTTGAGATGTCACTAATCCGTGAGATAAAGTATTTTATAGGTTTACAGATATTGCAAATGAAAGATGAGATTTTCATTACTCAATCCAAGTACATAAAGGAAATCTTGAAAATTTTTGGAATGGAGGATTCTAAACCAGTAAGTACTCCTATGACTACTAATTGTAAATTATCAAAGAATGATGAATCTGCATCCGTTGATGAGACACTTTACCGATCTATGATTGGAAAATTGCAATATGTTGTGCATAGTAGACCGGATATAGCACATGCAGTAGGTATTGTAGCAAGATTCTCTGCAGATCCCAAGGAAACTCATATGATAGCAATCAAGAGAATTTTCAGATACCTGAGAGGCACTGAAGATTATGGCTTAGTATATGGAAAGAGAAATAATTTTGATTTAAAAGTTTATACTGATGTTGATTGGGCAGGCAACATAGATGACAGGAAAAGCACAAGTGGTGGAGATTTGTTTTTGGGAGAAAGACTAGTAAGTTGGCTTAGCAAGAAACAAGGATGTATTTCTCAATCTACAGCAGAAGCTAAATATGTTGTTGCAACATTGAATTGTACCAATATAGCATGGATCAAACAACTGTTGGAAGGTATAAATGAG
The DNA here is from genome assembly GCF_030272615.1 of Cryptomeria japonica. Lineage (NCBI taxonomy): Eukaryota > Viridiplantae > Streptophyta > Pinopsida > Cupressales > Cupressaceae > Cryptomeria > Cryptomeria japonica. Next base: position 391,783,408 of record NC_081415.1, read on the forward strand.
AAATTTATTGAGCCAGTAACTATATTCTGTGATAATACTAGTGCCATTAACATTTCAAAGAATCCAGTGATGCATTCTAAGACAAAGCATATATCTATAAAGTATCACTATCTCAAAGAAGAAGTTCAAGAAAAGAAAGTTGTGCTGGAATATATCAATTCAAAGGAGCAATTAGCAGACATCTTCACAAAGCCACTGCCAAGGGACACTTTTGAGTATCTCAGAAGCAAGTTAGGGGTCCTACCCCTATCTTCTACTCACTGACCGAGTTCAGTGAAAGCATCAATTCAATGAATCTACAGAATATTATGTGTGGATTGATGCTGATTTACGCACTTTAGGAGGTCACCTAAAGGTGTGCAAAAAAAATGAATACAGACAAGTTGATCTAACCGAGACTGAGATGTTACACAGCAAGGCAAATCACTTCACACAAGAAGGAATCACAATTTATTTCTTTTACTTCTTAGCATTGTTGTCAAAGGGGGAGAAGACTAAATGGTTGCAACACTAAATGGTTGACTGCATGATAAAGCCCTGAATGATGGAAATAATAGAAGACTAATGACAGGGGGAGTAGATTGCAAAATGGAGAAGACTAAATGCTCAGAAGCCTATTGAAAATGGAGAAGACTTCAGAAGACAACAGATCAAGGATAACAGGAGAAGTCTAACAACAATCTGAATCCAAATCAATTTGAATATCTTGTTGGTATTACCATTTAATTGTTGGTTTCGCCATCAATGCCAAAGGGGGAGATTGTTGGCATTACAGTAAGAAAGATTGTTGATATTCAATAAGGATATTGAGAAGGTTGTTGAAGATTATTGATATAACTGAAGAAGGATGATAACTATCTTTATGACATTATTTTGTCATTGATATCAAGAAATTGATTATCTAATTCAGTATGATGTTGTCATATCTTGAGAAGATTGATTAGAAGAGAATTAAGATGTCGGTAAAAGACACAGAAAGAATGTGATGAATAAAGGGAGGAATAAGTTATTCAATGGGCAACTATTACTGAGTTAGACAATGATGAGATCATGATGTTTAGATTGTTTTGATATCCTACATATGTTGTTGATTATAAGGTTAATACTATACTATGCAATTGAGCAAGGAACCTAGTCGGTAAACCCTAAGGTTATCGATATTAGTTAATGAAGGCAAAAATGTCTACCGAGTAAAGTTTAGTAGTTACCGAGTTGCAACCAATTTATGATAGTGCGCATGGGATGGATAAAAGAATTATTTAATGAAGGACAATGATTAGCTGGAGATATATAAATGATTGGTATGCCGTGTATGAAGTTTGTTAAGGATCTATGGCAAAGGAAAATCAACAGGAAGATCTACAACACAGATTGAACCGCAATAACCTTATACAAGTTCCAAGATGGGAATGCAAGTCCCGAGGTAAGGTAAAACATTTTCAGAATGGAAGGATACATTGAACCTAGTCAAGTTTGAAGATCTGATGGCTAAGATTGATCATGGGAAATGTGATCAAGGAGATTTAGCGGTTAGCAATTGTTTATAAATAAGGAATTGTTGATAGATAATGTATGCGGGCAAGTGTATGCACAGGGATGCTACATAGTGATTACCAAGCACAGAAGCTTGAAGATGTGTTTGAATAACAGAGTAGAAAGCCCAGCAGAGGGACAAGATAAGTCCTATGACTAGATTGTTTTGAGAAAATAAGAATCTGCTTTAGCATTTTAGATGTGAAGTTGCAGATAGATTTTATTACTGTTATTTTGTAAGTGACAGAAAATCTCTTAACCGAGTGGACTTAACAGTCTTATATGTAAACCCTCTAGCAAGGTAACATTCTAAGAGAGTGTTTGAAATCCTTTAACAAGGTCACTTCTAACAAAGTGAAGATCCTAACAAATCTGAGGGAAACCCCTTAACCGGGTCACATCTAGCAATGTGTTTGTAATCTTTAACAAGATTTGCTTTTAACCGCACATACTCTAGAAGAGTATATTTCTTAGTGGGTCCGAAATCCCACAGTGGTTTTTCCCTATTTGGGTTTCCATGTTAAATCTGGTGTTATGAGTGTTGTTATGATTATGTGTTCTTAAGTTTGCATGTTTAACAGTTTTTGGTTAAGTTGTTGAAGTATAAGTGGTGAGGTTGAATCTATTGATTTTATGGAAGTTTAAGTTTGTATGATTCACCCCCCCCCCATCTCATCTTGTTAGCTATTGGCATCTGTACTTTACATTAAGTATCAGTACTTACAAACAAGACATCTCAAATGGCTGACACATATGATATAGAATGGCACTAGAAGATATGGCATTGACATGAGGGGTCTAAAACACCATTCAAGATGACTCTAACTCATATAGATTCATTTTAAAGGACAAAATAAGATTCCTACATTCATTTTATCCATTATAAATATTCAAGATAGAAGGAACATACATATTCTTCATGCTCAACACCAACATTGAGACCCATAAACTATTCATATTATTCTCATTTAACAAATAGCATCAAAATTAAATCATTAACATTACTCATCCAACAAAAGTTAATGGATGATCTAAAAAAAAATACATGTTAGTTTGAATGAGGCATACAATAAGGCTTATATGAAAAATATGAGATTGAAGCAAGCCTTATGAATTATTGAGAAACATCCTTCTCCTGAAGGCACTATATCTATCTACCACCCTCCAACAATGAGTCAAGGTGAATCTTCTATGCATTAAGTAACCATATTGAGGGATAATCTCAATTAATATGCGAGAAAAATAGATGTCATGAATGAAGCATTGCACCATGCTAGAAAAATGCAAAGGAAAAGGTTGCAAATGTCATGATAAGCACTTTTAATCATATGTTTCAAAAGATACTAAGCAAGGTTGAGGAATTGCACAAAGGATATCATGCCCTTTTACAAGAAGAGTAGCAGTGTGAAGAGATAATGCCAGTATTGAAATCGCTTTTTGAAAGGTGGCAGCCCAAACTTCACATGTGCAATACCCTAGTTTTGGCCACACAATATGCATCAACGCTTCCTCCTCAGACATAGTCTACTGATAAGATGAAACAAAAGAGCAATTGAGAAAGAGAAAATTACAATTATTTTAGTCTTTGACACATTGGTCTATCCTAGAGATACACAATCATGATGAAATTTTGAAGAACTCTGAAGATTGCAGAAATGAGATTAAAATGTGTTGCTGATTATTTCTATGGTAGATGATGGACACAATTTACAAATGAGTGTCTTTAATACAACCTTGGATAAAAATTATAGAGGTGAATGCAAGATACAACAAATTCATCAATAACACTAGATCCATCCTTGATAATAGAACCATGGAAAATCTAGCCAAAGTACATTAGCTTCAATAATTCTAGTATCCTAATGATTTAATCGTTGCAGAGTGGCACGTGTAGTATTGTACATAAAAAGAATGAAGGAAGAGACACCATGTAAGGAGGGATAGACTATATTATAGATTCAAGTATGGCTTTGAGCACATAGGGAATTATCAAAACCCTTACAAGGATTCTCTCAGCAACTAGGTCATCTCCTCGGTCCTAGGTGTGATGATCAATCATCTACAAGTAATGACATATAAATTGAAGAGCATGTAATAAAAAATTCTCATTGAAAACACAAAAGGACAACCTTAGAATTTCCTTAGACTCTCCAAGACATAATGAGCAACTTTTAAGAATAAGGTGCACTCATTTAGGTCTTGAAAAATCTTGCAAACAAAGAATTAAGGGCACTAGCCCCATTAATTGGACCAGGGCACCCAATTGGGACACTAGCATACTATGTTGGAATCTACTCTAGGTGTTGGAGTCCTCTAATCATCCTAATGTCCTTCCACGGTGCTAGTGTTCTTAACAAATCCTCTTGCGTTGTAGTCCCTTCTAATGCACTATTGTCTTAATGAGACATACAAAGTCGGGGATTTATCTCCACAACACCGCTAATGGGATGGAATAAGTGATGATATGATGAATTAATAATGATCCGGTCAACTACTGAGGGGGGGTGGTGAATCAATAGATAGAAAACAAACTAAACTTTCACCAAACTCAAACCCAACTCATAAATCAATCACTTAACTAACCGATTTAAACATTGTACTATAAACTGCAACTGCACTGTCAAGTTTACCGGTTGACTTGAATACCAATATAACAGTGTAACAGATCTAAAACTCATATACTATTTAACCAAAACATCAAACCAATTTACTAACATTAGTAATAGCACATTTCAGATCACTTCCGATCATCTAAACATATCTAAGTGGCTTTACCAGTTAAACAGATTAACCATATCAAAACATAACCACAAAATCATTCACCACTTGACACAATGATTTTTGACATGCAAACCAAAATGGGGAAAACCATGGTGGGGATGAATACCCACAAGAATTTTGAACTCTTCTAAAGTTCGCCCAGTTAGGAGCCAAGCCTTGTTAGAAGCTTTACAAAAATGTCCTGTTAGGAACAGATCTAGTTAAGGACCACCTGGTTAAGTGATTGACTATAATACCCTATTAAAGTCAATACCTTATTAGGAGTAACCTTGATAGAGGATTTCAAATCCAAGCTAATGGATCACCTGGTTACAGGATTTAGAAAATACCAAGCCTGTTAAAGCTTACCTAGTTAAGGGATTTAACTGTTGTAATTGTTAGAGAACAACAAGGTCTTTGTTGATCTGGTAATAGTACTACTCTTCTTGATCAGATCCTTTTTATGCTCCTATCTTCCTTTACACATTCTGCAGATACTCCTTCTAGTTTGGGAATCAATCATACTGACAGACTTAACCAAAAATTGCCAGCACTATTACAAAATAACTCATCAACCTTATAAGCAAAACAATAGGTCGGTAACACAACACAAAACCTAAGATCTCATAGAGATTACAAACATGTCAGTTCAAACATGACCGTTGGATTACATAGTAATCATCTACACATTTTTCTAGACAACCTCGACCACTCCTGGATCACCACACATTAGATCATGTAACACATCACATGGTTTCCACTTCATGTTATGCACTTGCTCATTCCCAAGATAAAATAATTATCTCTTCATGCCAAAACCACTTTGAAACTTATCATGTGCATCATGCATATGTGGCTTAATCACCTTTGATCACCATTCGATCATAGATCAACACAACCAATTCACCAAGCTCCATCGGTTAGGGTTCAGCATATCAACAGGTTAGGGATACTGGTTGATCTCTTTGCTTCATAGTAATACCAGTTTCCTTCACTGCTCAACTATCGGTTGCATTACTGCATCACTACCAATTGCAATTGACATCAATGACAACACTTATACTTCATTAATGCAAGCTTCATGCAATGCCAACAATCTCCCCCTTTGGCATTGATGGCAATACAAATAGAAATACCCTTTGATTGTGATGATTGAGAGTAATGCACATACACAGGTATAGGAATCTTGGTTTACATTTTTCCATGTACTCTCCTTCAATTGAGTCTTCATGTCTTTGGCTGGTAACTGGCTACAGTTCTTCTCCCTATCAATCATACAATTCTTCTCCCCCTTTTACAATAATGCCAAAGTGAATACCAATATCAGCTGGTAAACCACTCCAAGCTTCACCGATCTGCAACTAGTTGCTCCCCCTATGGAGTAGCTCCACTCTACACCAATCCTACTTCAAGATCTTCAATAAGCTCTAGGACTGGTGTCTTCCACATCTACTTAATAGACCTCATGTAGGGGCACAACCCCTAGTTGACCTCTAAGATACTCAAAAGTAGCCTTGGGAAGAGTTTTAGTAAAGATATCCACTAGTTGTTCCTTAGTAGATACATGCTCCAGTAACACATCTCTACTCTGCACTTTCTCTCTCAAGAAATGATATTTCAGCTCAATATGCTTGATTCTATCATGCAACACCGGGTTCTTTGAAATGTTTATTGCAATGGTGTTATCATAGAAAATCCTTACCGGTTCTCAGATTTTCAACTTGAAACCTTCTAGAATGTGCCTCATCCAGATTATCTGGGTACAATTCATATATGCTGCAACATATTCAGCTTTAGTAGTTGACTGTGATATACATCTTTGCTTCTTGTTGCTCCAAGATACAAGCCTTCCTCCAAGAAAGAATGCACCTCCAGTTGTACTCTTCATGTCATCAACATTTCCTACCCAGTCTGCATCTGTATAGACTTTCAAATCAAAGTTACTTGCATATGGATACCATAATCCATAATCAATAGTACCTTTCAGATATCTGAATATCCTTTTAGTTTCTACCATGTGTGTCTCCTTCAGGTTCTTCTAAAATTTGGCAACTAATCCAACTGCATGAGAAATATCCAGTCTGTTGTGAACAACATAATGTAGTTTCCCTATCATAGACATGTACTCCTTTTCATCAATTGATGCAGAATCATCCTCCTTAGATAGTTTACAGCCTGTAACCATTGGTGTTCCAACTAGTGTACAGTCTCCCATTCCAAATGTCTTCAATACTTCTTTCACATATTTGGACTGTGTGATAAAGATATCATTCTTCATCTATTGAATTTTCAAAACTATAAAGAATTTTATCTCTCCTACCAAAGACATCTCAAATTCACTTTTCATCTCATTTTCAAAGCCATCACACATGTCATCATTGCCTCCAAAAAAGATATCATCCACAAATACCTCACTAGCCAGTATCTTATCTCCTTCAATCTTGAGATATATATTGTTGTCTTCATTGGTCCTCTGAAAACCTATCTTCACCAAGTGAGAATGTAGTTTTTCATACCATGCCCTAGGTGCTTGCTTCAAACCATATAGTGCCTTGTGTAGTTTCCACACCATATCCTTTGCATCAGTCAAATCATAACCATTTGGTTGTTCAATGTAGACTTCCTCTTCCAGTATTCCATTTAGAAATGTTGACTTCACATCCATTTGATATACTTTGAATCCTCTATATGCTGCAAATGCAAGTAGAGTCCTAACACCTTCCAATCTAGCAACTGGTGCAAATGTCTCGCCATAGTCTTCTCCTTCTTCTTAAGCATATCATTTGCATACTAGTCTGGCTTTGTTTCTGACCACTACTCCATCTTCATTCAGTTTATTTTTGAATACCCATTTAGTACCTATTACATTTTTGTTCACCGGTCTGGGTACTAGGGTCCATGTATTGTTCTTCTCAATATGGTCAAGATCTTATTCCATAGCCTTGATCTAGTGATGATCTCCAAAAGCTTCGTTTGTTGTTCTGGGCTCAATAGTGGAGATCATACAATAATTCTCTCTTATTCTTCTTCTGGTTAACACACCATCATCTTTATCTCCAATAATCTAATCAGGACTATAATTGAGTCTTACATACCTTGGAATAACATGATCATGGTCTTCAAGTTCTTCTTCCTCACTATATTCATCTTTTGTAGAATCTACTTGTTTTGGTTGAACTGGTGCTGTTGTATTCATTTCACCAACTTCTAGCTTCATCAGTTCTGGTTCCAAAATCAGAATGTAAGGTTCATCTTCCTTTTTCTCCTCACTGGTTTCTCCTGTATCTTTAGGACACTCATCCACTTGAACATTAGCACTTTCAATTATCCTCTTTGTCCGGTTGTTGTAACATTTGTAGGCTTTTCTCTTGGTGGAGTAACCAAGAAATATGCCTTCATCACTCTTAGCATCAAACTTACCAACATAGTCACCTCTCTTGATAAAACATTTTCTACCAAAGATCTTAAAGTAACCGACATTAGGTGATCTACCATACAAGTATTCATAAGGATTTGTATCCTTACCTCTTTTAACCAATATCTGGTTCATTGTGTAGACAGTTATGCTGACAACTTCTCTCCAGAAAGTCTTAGCTACACCTCCTTGTATTAGCATAGTTTTTGCAGCTTCAACAATTGACCGGTTGTTCCTCTCTGCAATATCATTCTGATGTGGTGTCCTAGGTGCAGAAAGTTGTCTCTTAATTCCATTGTCTTCACAGTATCTAGTGATTTCCTCTGAAGTAAATTCACCAATTCGATCATTTCTTAAGCACTTTATCCTCTTTCCACTTTCCTTCTCAGCTAAGGCTCTAAATGCCTTAAACTTGCTTAAGGCTTTTGTTTTGTCCTTCAATAATGTGACCCATATAATTCTTGAGCAATCATCAATGAAGATCATAAAATACCGATCACCTTGAATACTCATAGTCCTTATTGGTCCACAAAGGTCTGTATGAACCAAATCTAGAAAATGTTCTGCTGAGAAATATTTGATCTTAAAAGTTGAGGATGTCATCTTCCCTAACTAACATTCCTTACATAGAGCATTCACCGGTCTTTCCAATTGAGGCAAACCTCTTACTAATTTGGACTTACTGACTTTTACAATGTTATCAAAATTTATGTGACAAAATCTTTGATGCCAAAGCCAACTATCTTCTACTTTAGCAATTAAACAAGTGTTGACTTTAGAATTTAGGTGAAACAAGTTACCTTTTGTCTGATTGTTGGTTGCAATAAGTTTTCCTTTGCTTCCATAGATTTTGCACATTTGATTCTTGAAGTCCAGTGGATAATCTATGTCATTGAGTTGAGCAACACTCAAAAGATTGTGTTTCAATCCTTCAACCTAGTAGACATCATTTGCACTGCTTTTTCCTTTAAGAGAGATGGTTCCCTTTCCTTTTACCATATAGGGTGAGTCATTTCCAAATCTCACAACACCTCCATCAAATTCCTTCAAAGTAAAAAACTTACTTCGGTCGCTAGTCATGTGGTGTGAACAACCACTATCTATAATCTAATCATCGGAACTATCCATGCAAGAGACTAATGCCTTCTAATCTGATGTCTCCTCTTTAATGGCAACAAATACAATGTCCTCATTTGCATCTTCCTCAGATTCCTCATCTGTAATTCCTCCATCAACTACAATGAGACAATCTCTCTTACCTTTGCCTTTGTACTTCTTATACTTCCCATGTTTTTTCTCATTGTCTCCATTTGGATAGTCAGCTGCAATATGTCTAATCTGATTACATGCAAAACACTTCAAAGGTAATTTACCTTTGTACTTACCGGTACCTCTGGGTAACCACTTGGCCAACAATGCTTCAAGCTCAATCAGACTGTCTTCATAATCAACTTCTCTACTAGATTTGGACTCGTGACTGTGACTAGCTTCTCTGCTTTTCATTACCGGTGGGTTAGAAACTGAAGCTCTAAATGCAAATTCCAATTTCTAAACACTTCCATCATAACTATTTAATTCAAATGCAGTTAGTTTACCAATCATGGAGTCAAGAGTTACCTTTATTTTATCAATAGACTTGAGTTCCTGGATGGTTGTAACTCGAATAGCGTAGACCGATTGAAGGGTTCTCAACACCTTGCTAACCACCGCAGTATCCTCCACTGTACCACCAACACTTTTGATCTCACCGAATATCTCCTTGATCCTCTGACCATACTGTTGAATATTCTCACACTCAACCATCTGCATGTCATCAAATTTAACTCTTAGACTCTCCTCTTTGGCAATCTTCACATGCTCATCACCGCTATAGATATCCTCAAGTTTCTTCCACACTTCAAAAGTAGTCTCCAAACCATGGACATCAATATACTCTGAATCGGACAAGGAACTGATAACGGCCTCCAATGCTTTATTATTCTCCTGTTGCTCCTTCTTTGATCATCTGACAAAATCCCACTAGGCAAGCTATATTTAGTAACAACATGTTCCCAATATTGACTTCCTAATCTCTTGATATAGATCTTCATCCTATCACTCCAGATTATGTAGTTTTCCTTATTTAACTTTGGACCTTCTTTATTCATCATGTTCTTCTAGATCTTTACCTCAAGCTATTAGGCTTAAACACAACAGAACCTAAAATCCTCTGATACCAATTGATGATATGATGAATCAATAATGATCTAGTCAACTACTGAGAGGGGGGTGTGAATCAGTAGATACAAAAAAAACTAAACTTTCACCAAACTCAAACCCAACTCATAAATCAATCACTTAACTAACCGGTTTAAACATTGTACTATAAACTGCAACTGCACTGTCAAGTTTGTCGGTTGACTAGAATACCAATATAATAGTGTAACAGATCTGAAACTCATATACTATTTAACCAAAACATAAAACCACTTTACTAAAATTATAAATAGCACATTTCAAATCACTTCCGGTCATCTAAACATATCTAAGTGGCTTTACCAGTTAAACAGATTAACTAATGCAAAACATAACCACAAAATCATTCACCACTTGATGCAATTATTTTTGACGTGAAACCCCAAATGAGAAAAACCATGGTGGGGATGAATACCCACAAGTATTTTGAACTCTTCTGAAGTTCGCCATGTTAGGATCCAAGCCTTGTTAGAAGCTTTACAAATATGCCATGTTAGGAACAAATCTAATTAAGGACCACTTGATTAAGGGATTGACTACAATACCCTATCAAAGGCAATACCCTGTTAGGAGTAACCTCGATAGAGGATTTCAAATCCAAGCTAATGGATCACCTGGTTAGAAGATTTAGAAAACACCAAGCCTATTAAAGCTTACCCAGTTAAGGGATTTAACTATTGTAATTGTTACAGAACAATAGGGTCTTTGTTGATCTGGTAATAGCACTACTCTTCTTGATCATATCCTTTTTATGCTCTTATCTTCCTTCACACATTCTGCATATACTCCTTCTAGTTTGGCAATCAATCATACTAACACACTTAACCAAAACTTTCCAACACTATTAAAAAACAACTCATCGACCTTATAAGCAAAACAATAGGTCGGTAACATAGCACAAAACCTAAGATATCATAGAGATTACAAACATATTGGTTCAAACATGACTATTGGATTTTATAGTAATCATCTGCACATTGTTCTAGACAAGCTCGACCACTCTTGGATCACCGCACATTAGATCCTATAACTCATCACGCGGTTTCCACTTCGTGCTATGCACTTGCTCATTCCCAAGATAAAACAGTTATCTCTACATGCCAAAACCACTTTGAAAGTTATCACGTGCATCATGCATACATGGCATAATCATCTCTAATCACCATTTGATCATATATCAACACAACCGATTCACCAAGCTCCATCAGTTAGGGTTCAACATATCAACAGGTTAGGGTTACCGGTTGATCTCTCTGCTTCAATAGTAATACGGGTTTCCTTCACTGCTCAACTACCAGTTGCAATTGAAATCAATGACAACACTTATACTTCATTAATGCAAGCTTCATGCAATGACAACAATAAGAAATAGGTAACCATGTTGCCTCAAACACATGAAATGCCAAGAAAGACACAAGGAAGAAGACAACATAACGACTTCCCTGGATGATAGACACTACCGACACACAAATGGCTCGAGAATGGGGAGACAAATAATGACCTTACCCACCTCCTAAGCTCTTACCCTAATAAATAACATGAAATGATACATATTTATGATACTTTAACATATTTACAAGCTTAGACAAGACATCCCAAATGGCTGACACACATGATATAGAATGGCACTAGAAGATATGACATCAACATGAGGGGTCTAAAACACCCTTCAAGATGACCCTAACTCATATAGATTCATTTTAAAGGACAAAATAAGATTCCTACCTTCATTTTATCCATTATAAAATATTCAAGATAGAAGGAACACACACATTCGTCATGCTCAACAACAACATTGAGACCCATAAACTATTCATATTATTCTCATTTAAAAAATAGCATCAAAATTAAATCATTAACATTTCTTATCCATCCAGCATATAGAGCATAAAATACTCAGCCTAGGGTTAGGGAGGCATTTCACCCTCCCCTAGAACTTGGCTTCTAGAAGTCACAAATACCAACATGTATACTACACATATAAATAATGAAATTACTTTCACCAACATCAAATAATCATACATCATTTAAAGATATGCAGTAATACACATTATTTTCTATTAAATAGGTTAGAGAAGATGCACTAAACAATTAATTGTCTCAAGAACACCATTATTTTCTAGAAACATACTTCCATAATTGACATCTATTTTCACAAAATATAATAATTTACACATTCCATAGTATGATAAATAAATATTGACTTTCCATATGCAACCATATCCAAGTAAACTATGTATTTAATACATATACTCACATTTAAATCATATAGATCACAACACAAGGCTTACATACGGGTCTATAAGGACACCATGGTAACATAAGTAACCAAGAATTAATTCCAAATAATTAGGTGGCTTGATGGCACTAGGCCACATGCACTTGGTGAGACCTTCCATACAAGACCATAATAACCTACCTCTTGTTTGTGTAAGAAGTTTAGCCTCCAAGAGATAGTCAACACATTATGAAGATAGTGGATCATAGCTACAAAACAGCCCACACATACCCCCATCCTCAAAGTTTCACTACATCTACTTCCTTGTATACACTCAACTAGGTTCATCACCATTGTCCTTGGTGAGGAGTTACATCACAACACATTACCATCATTCGAAAACAAGTATAAAATAGCTTAGCCACCAAAGGATCATAAATAAAGAGAAAAATAAATCTCATTTTTAATAATAAGATACAAAAATACATGTAATTGAAACATTAAAGCAAAGATGACAACAAGAGCTATGTGAAAGATAAATTCACAATTCATGTCTAAACCATTACAAACAAGATAAAGGAAACTTTCCAATCATACAAGCAAGGTAAAAGTCACCAATAATCAAAAGGAAGTTCAAAATATTAAAAATTTGCATATTACATCACTATGTGACTAGAAAATAGCCACTAAACAAGGAAGGAGAGAAGTCATATCATGGGTATAATGATAGCCCTTCATGTGTATTTGTAGAGTGACCACACAAATCCACCACATGGGTGGCAATTAACCTAGTAGAAAATATATGCCTTGACTACACACCCTTTGTGTCTACATGCGACAAGGTCATATGCTTAGTGCATAATACACACAATGACCATATGCCACATGAAAATGTGTCTCAAGGAGAAATCATGTGCAGGTGCCACCCCGCATAGAAACATATCTCACAAATAAGACATGTGCAGGATACTAACCAAAGTTACAAGTATACATGGTAAGGCACACTCATATGCTAACTAAAACTATCCAATCAAAATAAAACATGAGGCCTTCTCTACAAGTGTGCAAGAATCCCCACACCACCTAGCACTAAGTAGGTAAACATAACATAGAATGCACCTTCACATATCTACATACATGGAATCATGTCGAAACACTTGTAAATATGGAAACAATCACCAACATGTGGTAGCTCAATATCCACATACTAGATAATCTATACATAAAATAATGGGGTAAGAGAAAACCTTTCACTGGTAACTACTACCAGTTTTTTATATCTTCCCCAAGAACTATGAGGAATACTCTAACACTAGAAATTGGTCAAGGGTCTATTCATAAGGGTAATTAGTGCTCGTACATTCCTTAGAAGGGTATTCGGTAGGGTTAACCCATGCCAATGTTGAAAAATATTACCATTGCCTCCAAAAAGAAATTTGGGGTTTCTGCTACCCCTACAAATATTGACTTATCAACAACCCTTGGATTGACACTCAATAGGGTGAAAAAGAAGAAAAAATAAATAGTGTTATTAAACCATACTTTTATCTAAACACGTCATACATGGATGGGTACTTATTACCACAAACCCATGGGTATACAAATCAAGAACAAGGTGTTAAAAACCCTTAATAAAAGCATTGATACATGGTGTTCACATCCGTACACGAATATAATCACAACTTCATTCCTGATATAACAAAATTGTTCCTCATACATGATTATGAAAAATTACCATAAAAATTTCCAAGAACAAGTACTCCTAAACATCCATTTTATTTTTTCTTTTCAAGATGACAATGAGCATTATCCATAGTTTTATAATCAAAAACCCCTGAATACATCCAACTTATCTCAATGATACATAAATTTGATCAACAAAACCATACCAAATTAATACATTCATGTTCTCATTCATTAAGTGGAACATCACATTACAACACATACATATCAACCTTAACTCTTTTCAATTCATAATTCAATAGTATTTGAAAAGATAATTCTACTAACTTATAAACAAATCCTCTATCCAATGGCATGTATCAAAATAATTTGGTTGGGGGACTTATGTCACAACTCAATGTTCTAGCATAATTACAAAAAAAACTCACTCGCTCAACTAAATGAGAATAGAAATCTAGTTATTAGTTTGGGGGGGGGGGGGGGGGGGAATCTCTACCCAATGTTTCCAAAATCGTGCAAATCACTCTATTTTCATGAAGTGGCATACATAGCTATAAATAAACTTCTACTAAAATAAGAACAGTCAAAGTCCCAACTCAATATAATGACATACAACATATTCACTTCACCAAGCATTTAATATTTTTTATTTCTAATTGGAACGTAACAATTTTACATTATAAGATCTTCTAGTAGTATAATGCAGTTGGGAATATAAGTCTCACCAATATGATGTTCCTACAATGCACTTTCCATTTACATTTCAAACACACCAAGCAATGAGAGTAAGATCCTAGATTTAGGAGGATTAACAATGAAAGGTTCACTATCATTTATTCCTTAATAGGGGTATCACTACTACCATGCATATGGTTTCACTACTCCCTTTCTCTCTAAGTTTTACTTAATGTAGATTGATTCTCTAGCAAATTTTACACATGAATCAAAGTTTATGAATGCAATTCAGGGACTTGGGTCTATTAACCAAAGGTTTGTTCTAATCAAACATCCTTTTTATACACATACGAGATCAACTCACAAGAAATAAGAACTCAAATGATCCTAAGACTTAAATGGTCTTAGGTAAGAATCTTCATTAACCATTCGACAAGAGAGAGAGAGAGAGAGAGAGAGAGAGAGAGAGAGAGAGAGAGAGAGAGAGAGAGAGAGAAAGATTTTATTTCAATTATGATAAGGCATGTAGAATAGGATTTCATAAGAAAAACATAACTATCTACATGAAATGAACTTAAAGGCCCAATTATTTACAAGCTCACTTCAATTTATTGACAAAAAAAGGAAGGAATTATCATATTTAGCATAATACAACAAATAAACATGATCTCATCACAACACACCATATTTTACCTATAAATATATCAATCATATGAAAGCATATAGTATTCATCACAGACTAACAACATGATCATTCATTTTCTCAATCACCATCCTTTATAACCATAATTCACTAAAAACTATGAAAGAAACTCAACATCATATTCAATCAATCTAACAATCACTAGAAACAAGGAGGTAAAACACAAGAAGAGACAACACATAAATAGAAACTTCCTAGAAACCTCAAGGTCTATCTGACCTTCGAACAAGCATGAATCAAGAAACCAAGAAATGGAAATTTTTGGCAGCACACATGCTACCTACAATGATAAACATACGAAGGCCCTAACATGCCCACTCACAAAAAAGGACACAAAAGAGTGGTCAATCTCAACCTTGAGAGACTTTCAACCAGGGTTGACACTCTAAACCCATTGATTAAGGCAAGGCCTACTCAAGGCATCCTTCCTCCATAAGCATAAAATAAATATTGGTAAACTCAACCCTCTAACATGCCATGCTAAGGCACACAACGCAAGAAACCCTATGACTATGTTGCAGCAACAAGTACTTGAAAACACACACATAAAGCATACTACAACCACAAGGGAAACAACCATAACTAGAGATCCTAGTGTTTCAACATGGGCTTGGATACTAGGTGTAATGATACAAAGGGACTCCCAAGGAAACAAAGACAAAAAAAAATGGAATAATTATTTTTGAGCTATTCTAGTTAAACATAAACAAATCATAGAAACACACTTACATCATGTCACAACTTGGAAATGCACAAGAAGGCTATTGTGGTTCCAAAATACCAACCAAGCATTTAGGATGGTTTATAACACCTAAGGGATGATCAAAAAGGGTTTTTAACCCTTACAAGACTTCAAAAGATTTTTCTCAACAACTAGGCCATCTCCTTTGTCTTAGGTGTGACGATCAATCATTTGCAAGAGAAGGAACACAAACCAAAGCATATGACATTAAAATTATCACTAAAAACATAAAATGGACACCTTATAGGTTCCCAAGACTCTCCAAGACCCAAAGAGAAATTTATAAGAATAAGGAACACCATTCATGACCCTAAAAATCTCGCCGACAAAGAACTGAGGATACTAGCACCCCAAGTGAACTAGGGAACCCAATAGGGACACTAGCATTCTAGAAGGACACTAGTGCATTGCACTAGAGTTACTTTAGACACTAGATTCCTCCATGAATGATAATGTCATTTCTAAACACTAGTGTCCCTTGTAGAGCCTCCTATGTTGTAGTCCCTTCCGATGTGCTAGTGTCCCGGCCAATGATCCATCCAAAGCCAAGGATTGACCTTCAAGACACCATGAATGGTATGGAATAAGAAATATTTACCCATGTCACCTCGGGAATAATTATCCTATTGTTACACGCAACACAAAATATCTCCAAAAACATATAACCCATGTGATGCACTTATCCCTAGATTCCCTAGATGCTCCACAATAAATATTAGATTTATACTACAAGCATCATGCAGGGTGTTTTCCTAACAATGAGATTTCATAGAATAACCATTGTGGTCCACTATAGGTGACTAGTCACATTATTGGTTATTCACCTAGTTGCTTTCTCATTGATCCAATGTGTCGTGTGCACTTAAACTTTTATTTAATTATCTTATTTAAGCAACCTGCTTAGGTAGATTTAGGTCTTTCATTGAATATTCCTTTTGCCATTTTGGTTTAGACAAAAGGCTGAATTATCTTATTTTTAATAGTTATTCCTAATTATTTTTTAGTGTTATGTCATGTTACTCCACCTCTATATGTATTTGAGATGTTGTATGTTAAATCATAAATACAACAATAAAAAGTAATTTCCTTTTATTTTACATCAAAAATTTAAATTTATTCTTCAAGACAAAGTAGTTAAAGTTGATAGAGCTCAATGTAAGCCAATATTTTTTTTGAGCCACTTTACTTAGGACATATTTTTTGAATACTCCCAAGGAGCCACCATTTGAGATTAAATAAGATATACATGATTTATATAGGTTTCACAAAAAGAACAATAGAAGACCAATATGAACAAGAATGATTAATTTATTAGACCTATAAAGTCTATTATGATTCAACCTAAGAAAACTTATGCACCTTATTGTTTTAAGGCTCTTAAAGAAATAGAAAGGCCTAAGGAGCCCCAAGTTTCATGAGCTAAAAATATTAAGCATAAAGGTCTTGATTAATCCATGCCTTCGAATAATTAATACTTGTGTCAAATAATCAAGAGAAAACAAGTGAATTATATGTGATAATCACATGTTTCATTTTAAATACATTACTTCTTTGGTGGTAAATAAGAAATGTGTTATGTCTACGGAAATTTAAAATTTATGTATGGAAGCATCTATAAAGAAGTAAAAACAATGGATAAAGAAGGATAAGTCAACAATTTCACTTATTGTACTAGTATTTTAAATAAGAGTGTCGCCTCTAATCACGACAAAAGCCATTTACTTGAGGATGAAAAATTTGATTCTACATGTGAAGATTTCTTGTTGGATGGTGATCTCTCTAATATTATTGGTTGAGACCTTAATAATTTTTATAATTTACTTATTTAAAATTGATCTCTTTCCATTTTTTTAGTATTTTCACTTTTTTCTTCATGTATCTAACCTCTTTAGTTCATTTTATTTTTCTATTTTTGTTGTGCATCCCACATTCTCATTCTCATATTGTCTTATATGTTGTGCTTTATGCTCTATTTACCCATTTTGAGGCATTTTTCCAAGTCTTTGATTCTTCATGGTTAGCTCCTATGCTATCCATAACATACTTTTGATAATGACCTCTTGGAATGTTTATATAAACCCTAATGAATCTACTAAAAAGAAGCATAGTACAATAGGTGTGTATGCTAGAAATTGAAACTATTTGTAACCCCTAAACAACCCAACCAATAGTCTAGATATACAAAAACCTATCCAACAACACCAATGAAGTACTATGTCATCCAAATAGAATGAAATAAAAAAAGCATATACCTTCACATACACAATAGGTTTGACTTCATTGTTCTCTTATCATCTAAGATCTTATGAAAATGGTTCTTTTTTGTCAACATTAAGCACTAGCACAAGAGGTCATGAAAGAATGGAATGTGGTTACCTAATGACGTAAGCTCTCGAGATATTTTGGTATTATGCGGGTACTCTACTGAGTGTGGATTGAATATGAAAGGGAAGAAGCCTCTTTTATAGAAATCACCAAGAGAATCAAGGGTCTAGATTAAGAGGTTAAAAAATGAATGATCATGATCACATAGTTAAAAGAGAATCAATCGGATTGAGTAGTAGGTAAAAATGAAGGGAGGAGATTGAGTGGTAGGTAAGAATAAATAAGATTAAGTAATAAATTTTGAAATGGAAGGATAAGATTAAGAAGTGGGTTGACTTTTCGCTTCAATGAATGTGGACATTTGAGAAAGGACAAAGTAAATGAGGAGAAATATGACACTTGTCGCATGACTACAAATTTAGATTATGATCCATGTAAACAAGTTGGAGGGTTGCGATTATAAATAAGAGCATAATGAATTAATTAAATAAATAAAATATTTATTTAATTAATAGAGGAAAAAGTTGAAGTTTAGGAAAATTAAATAAATAATAAATATTTATTTTATTTTTTGAAAGAAAAGGCTAATGAATTGATTAAATAAATAAAAATATTTATTTATTTATTTAATACTGAAAAACTAATGAATTAATTAGATAAATAAAATATTTTATTTAATTAATAGAAAAAATTATAATAAAAAAATTAAATAAATAATAAATATTTATTGAATTAAGGACAATTTTAGGTGTCTACATTTTGCCCCTCTTTTTTTTTTTGATCGATAATGGGCCAAGGACGTAAACTTTATTAATTTTAAAGAAAATAATTACAATATTGTACAAATTTGGTTCGATGTGGGCACTGGTAGGAAAGAACCGAATGAAGAAAACCTTCGGTCTTGCCCAAGGAAAAATCCTAAAATAATTTACATGTCCCTGGTAGCCAGAAGTCTGACTTCTTTTGGGATTACAATAATAATTTGAACAACACATCTTGTTGTCGACAATTTAAACATGACTTCTACATCAAGGATCTGAATTATAGGTGAATCCTTCAGGTGGTAAGGAACGAGCGAGGAGACCAAGGATTTATTCGAATGCTGACTGAGCTGGGGATGAACGAGTTGGATTCTGAATTCTGCAAACACATAGCAATGCTTTCCTACACACTCAAAGTTAGGATAACCATATAACCACATTATACCATGGAAGGAAGGAAGTCGCCTACATCGGCTCCATCTAAGACTCAGAGACCGGTGCCCTTAAAGTTCCTAGAATAAGGTTGTCCTACAAAACTGCATTCTACAAAAATGAAAATATAAAACGAACCAGGGCCATTACAGCCGTGATCAAAAAATTGATGGGGTTAAAGGTGAGCCGCTCGGGGAGAGTAAAACAAGGGGAAGGAACCTAATGTACCCCATCCACATGATCCCAGATGCATGAAGGTGAAATATTAACAAAAGTATCTACAACATCATACCTATAGCCACATGAATGCAAATGTGTTAATATTTCTACCTTGCATTATATGAACACACCTGCATCTATGTGTGTATACTTGTGCTAATATAGATACTTAAATAAACGCTATAGCATAAAATTGCATCCTTTCTACATCCTAAAGTTGATGATATAAATATGTGAAAACCACTAAAAAATGTATTGCATATCATTGGAGTTATCTTAAGCATCTGCATATAATAGTAGTTATCTTGTTTGATTACTATAAACATATACTTCTAAAAAGCAAGTCATCTCCTATCTCAAAACAGTAAAGTATCAGAGTCTTTCAAACAGATTATCTTGGCTTAGATTAAACAAATTGTCGCAACAACATCTTACTCAAAAGGCAAGCCCTTTCCCTTGATCCCCTACTTGGTCTGATGGTGAACCCTTTGGCGAATCAGAGGATTTCAGATTCTCCATCTCAGCTATCATGTCCATGTTGAGCCCTTCGTCCCAAAGGTATATTGCCAATCAGTGGTTGTAGGGAGGTATTTTCACATTGAACCACCACATGAGGAAGTTGGCATTCCTCTAGATGATGGGCCACCTATTGGAAAACTTTGTGGGGTTGTCATGAATCAGTAAAGGGAACCGAGGAACCTAGCGGTTGTTCCACATTAAGATATCATAATGCCTTGGCTTGGGGGCCAAAAGATCAGAAGTAACATTAACCATTACCCAGTCAAGCTCTATCAAAATGCTATGCTTAAAAACCTTTAAACATAATTCCCTAATGAAATCTCTATTAGGCTCAAAATGAAGTACTATGGCTAAGAACATAGAGGAAATATTAGAATTTGCTCTAGTCCTATACTCATTGTTGATAAAATCTTCCCCTAAAATTTGAGTAACCTCGTTGATGACCAGGTCGTGAGGATATTTCATGAGGCCTTTCAATCGAGCTGCCTTTATTTCCCCAAAAATGGTCATTTTTCTTTTAGAGCTCGAGAGATTGAGTATAGTATCCATGATGTTTGGATTTCGCTTAGCAGAAAATGAAGAGGCAGAGAAGAGACGGCCTAAATAAAGCGAGAGGTCTATCTCAAAAATTGGGAGTGAGAATGAACTGAATTTAATGTGAGTGAGCCAAAATAATTATTCCTCATCAATAAGCATTGGTGAGAGTACTTGCTTGAGAGACATATCATAAAGAAATGAATGCAAAACCATCCTTGAAATTCCATCATTCGACATTGCACATGCTTAGTGTCTGATTAATATTTGCATGATCGACATGTGCAGAGATGATTGATACAGCTCAGCTGTTGAGATAAAATTCTCAGGAGAGGGTACGGCCAGAATTCAAAATTCGAAGTGAGTTAATGAAGTGATAATCACAGGAGAGGAAGACATCAAGCATTAGGATCGCCGAGATAATGATTTCCTAGCAATCTCCAGTATAATAGCCTAAGCGCAGAGAGTGGATAAATGAGTGAATGCCGAATAAATATATATATATATATACACACATACATATTTATCTACGTATATACATGCATTTATGTATGTATAAATATTTATATATATATATATCATCTGATGTTATATAAATGAATGTATATCAATATGTATATATACATATGTATAGATATATGTATATACCTATATATAAAATTCATTGATTAGTATATATATCCATATACATATATGTCTATACCTTATGTATATATCAATATTCATATATCTATCAAGGTATATATATAGGTTTTGGAATATATCTAAATGTATACCTATATATATAAATGTAACTACTTATCAAGGTGTGGATATTAAATATATATATATATATATATATATATATATTGTGAATTTATGAGTGTGTGTGTATGTGTGTGTGTGTGTGTGTGTATATATATAGTGAATTTATGTGTGTGTGTATATATCTAAATGTATGTATGAATATATATATACACACACATATATATATACATATATGTATATATATACATATATATGAATGTATATATATGTATGTATATATATACATATATATGTATGTATATATATGTATGTATATATATACATATATATACATACATATATGTATATATGTATGTATATATATGTATATATATACATACATATATATGTATATGTAAGTATGATTACATGTGTATCAACATATACATACATATATGTGTATTTATGTATGTGTGTGTGTGTGTGTATGTATATGTATATGTATATGTATATGTATATGTATATGTATATGTATATGTATATGTATATGTATATGTATATGTATATGTATATGTATATAAATATGAATATATGTATATATATATGTATATGTATATAAATATATGTAAATATGAATATATGTATATATATGTATACATATACATATATATGTATATATATATGTATACATATACATATATATGTATATATATATGTATACATATACATATATATGTATATATATATATATATGTATACATATGCATATATATGTATATATATATATGTATATATATATATGTATATATATATATGTATATGTATATAAATATATGTAATTATGAATATGTGTGTATATATATATATATATATATATATCTATGTATATGTATATAAATATGATTCCTTGAAAATGTATCTCTCGAGCTGTGAGGGAAGGAATGACTGATCCTGAATTCAGGGTTTGGACCACTGGATTCTTGTTTTTGAATATGTAAAGAAGTTCAAACGAATCAGGGATGGAGAAGAGCAGGGATGAAGGATAAAGATGTTCTCATAGAAGGAAGGCCAAAGATTCAGGAGGAGTGATAAAACAAACCTAGAATGGTTGAAATACCTGAAAGGGACTGGAGCAGGCTATTGCTTGTATCTGGGAGAGAAGGTGGAAGGAGATGGGGGATTGAGCCCGAATTACCAACCTATTGGGGTTGACATATGATAAAATATAGGTGGATGAAGGCACTACCTTATCAGGCAAAGCATTGGTTTTGTTTAAGATTTTGAGCTCCTTGCCATCTACTCCTATGTTAGCAAGTTCATCTTCTCTATGATTTCCATCTCTGTAAGTATGATTGATGATAACAGAGTTGAAATAAGGAAGCAATTCCGTAGCCCTTTTAATTAAATTGTTGATTTTCCAGTTGCAAGAGATACCTGATCTGAGGGAATTGATAATGATTGCAGAGTCTCCTTCAATTTCCAGATTCTGGATACCTAATTCATGGCAAAGCAACATCCCTTCTACCACTGCAGTGGCTTCTGCCACATTATTAGTGGTTGGCCCTATAGGTTTAGCGATAGTAGCCACTTCTTCCCTTTCTCCAGACTGAATAACACAACCTATCCCGGCTATACCAGGGTTGCCCCAAGAGGCTCCATCAAAATTGAGCTTGAACCAGCCTTGGGGTGGGGGAACCCATTCACACTTACTTCTATCGGATAATTTGTGCTTATCTCCTAAACCAATAAACATGGGGAGGATGATACCGACCCATTTATTCCTAATTGATTCATCCATGAGAGAAAATTTTGTGTGCTTCAGAGGGGATTTCCTCATAAAATTATTAGCGATCTCAATAATGGATGCCTCAATTTTGACAATTAGGGATTCCAAGCTGAGAGCTTTATCTTTGAAGATTCTTCTATTCCTTTCTTTCCATACTTCCCAAAGGAGGATCGAGGGAGATTTAATCCAAATGTGGCCATAGTGCCCAAAATTTTGGGATACAGGCCAACTCTAAAGAAAATAGAGGAGGTCATGTTGATAGGTCAGACTTAAATTGAGTCTATTAAATAGCCAATGCCAGCATGATGTTGTGAAATCATAATTGAGTAACAGGTGGTCCACCTCTTCCTCTCTTTTGCAACATAAAGGGCACCTTGAGGGGCCTACAAAGCCTAGTTTCCAAAAATGCTCTTTGGTGAGGATTCTCTTTTGAAGAGCAGTCCACTAAAAGGTTCCAGCTTTTGGGGAGCATGCCTTGTGCCAGCATAAGGATAGATGGAGATTGGAAGTCGGCCTGGTTTCTAACTTATGTGTCGATTTATAGCCCTATTTAACATTGTTGTCCCCATTCGAGGGACCAAGCCAGATCAGATGGTCTTGGCTCGAGTTGAATAATAGTTTTTTAGACTTGAGGATAGAGATAAGTAGAGAACAACTTCTTTGGTTGCGGGGGATACTAAGAGAGGCTTTCAGACCCATCCTAAAGCTGGATCTGATTTAGGGAAGGAAACATGATCTCTGACACGGGTTCCTAATGATATCTCCAGTTCTCTCTTTAAGGAATCATTGTGGATTAGGCTGTGAAGAGGGGGGTATCCACCCCAGGAGTCCTCCCAAAATAGAGCTTCATCGTTTGTACCAATATTCCAGGAGAGTTGTTCAAAGATGAATTCTCTGCAATAGGAAATGAAATTCCATATTCTGGAACCTTTGGGTAGGAGAGAGGCTCTAAAGATGTTGGTTGAATAGGAGCTACCTAGATACTTATTTTTAACTATTTTAACCCATTTCATATGTGGTTCTTTGTAAATTTTGCATACTGATTTGGCTCCAAGTGCCCTATTCTGACTATCTATATTCCTAAAGCCTAAACCTCCATTTATTTTAGGTAGACAGATAGCATCCCATGCTATTAGTGCATACTTCTTTTTATCTCCCAGTCCTTGCCATAGAAAGGATCTCAAGATCCTTATAAGTCTATCCCAAAAGCAGTCGGGGATCTCTAGGCAGGACATGTAATATTGATGGATTGTTGAGAGGACTGAATGGATCAAAACAATTCTACCTGCTAAAGATAGCCATTTGCCTTTCCAATATTACAACTTTGAATCCAATTTGGCTAGAACTCTATCCCAAAGTCTGGTCGCTCTAGTCCCTTTATTGAGTGGGAGCCCTAGGTATATGCATGGAAGGGATCCTAACTGGAAGCCTAGAACCCTAAGAATATCCTTTTCTACATTGGCTTTGGTTTTGTTTACCTCCTGACCCGAGGCTCTCTCATACCATTCCAAAATTGTTTTGAAGTTTCGGGCCTCAAAAAGGGAACTATTCCCTGGCAGTGATGTGTCATCTGCAAATTGTTGGTGAGTTATAGGTTCGACATTACTTGTAATTCTGATCCCTTCTAGGTTGCTAAGTTCTTGATATTTTTGGATGGTCCTACCTAGTCCTTCTGCCATGATAATGTATAAAAAGGGGGAGAGGGGGTCTCCTTGTCTCAAGCCCTTAGAGCTTTCAAAGAAGCCCTGTGGGGAACCATTAACCAGTATAGAGAATTGGGGGGTAGAGATGCATGCAAAAATTAGGTTAATCCAATTTTTATTAAAGCCAAAGGCTGCCATGCATTTGCATAGGAATCTCCAATCCACTTTGTTGTAAGCCTTTTTGATATCTAGCTTGATGAACATAGAGCGACTAGAGGTAGTATGAGCATAGTGGACTGCCTCATGAGCGAGAATGACCCCATCTAGGATGGATCTACCAGGCATGAAACCTAACTGTTCTTCCGAGATGATAACTTGAAGTAGAGGTTTGAGTCTATTTGCTAATTCTTTTGTAAAGATTTTATAGAGCATTTTGCAAAGGGCAATCGATCTAAATTCATCCAGGGTGACAGCGGAGGCTTGTTTTGGGATGAGGGAAATGAAGGTGTTGTTAATCTCTTGAAGGATCCTACTTGATTTCTTGGCTCCTTCAAGAGCATCCACTAATTCTACTCCCACAAAATGCCGGCATGCTTGAAAAAAGGCAGTTGGAAAGCCGTTCGGCCCGGTAGCTTTATCGGGGTGTAACTCTTTAACTACTTTCTCAATTTCCTTTATTGTGAAGCTCTAGTTGAGAGCCATGTTTTGTTTGTTAGAGATTAGTGTGCGATATTCTGAAGGAGGCTTTCCTGGGCAATCAAGTTGGAAGATTCCGAATTGAGAAGGGTTTGGAAAAAAATTGTTGTATGGTTGGCTATACCTTCAGGGTCTTCTATCAAATTGCCATTACCATCAATGATTTTGGTGATTTTGTTTCTGCTCCTTCTTTCTTTAGTACTAGCATGAAAGAATTTAGTATTTATGTCCCCATCAGCTAGCCAAGCATCTCATGATTTTTGCTTCCAAAATGTTTCCTCTTTTGACAGGATGTCTTCATATTTTTTAATGTGGGTTTTCTCCTTCAAATATTGTTCTTGATCCATACCACCCTTAATCACTAGTTCATTTAGTTCATTTAGTTCAAGTTCAATTTTGGCCTTGGCTTCAAATATGCTACCAATTTTTTTCCGATTCCAAGAAAGAAGAGCTTGTTTGATCAATTTAAGCCTAGATACAAAGCAAAAGAGCTTGGACCCGAATACCTTGTATGACGACCACCACTTTTCTAACATATCTATGAAATTATATTCTTTTAGCCACATGAGCTTGAATTTAAATGGACATTTCACCGGCTTGAGGTCTTCACCTAAAGATAATTGGATTGGAAAGTGATCTGAACCTAAGAAGGGGTGAATGGATGCCTTAACTAGGATATTGTTGAGGAAGCCTGAGTTGTCCTTAACAAGGAATCAATCCAATCTTTCTGATATCATGTTGAAACTAGATCTTCTATTGGTCCATGTGAAGACACCATTATCTGTTTGAATTTCCATGAGGTTATTCTGAAAGGTCCAATCTCTAAAGTCAACTAAGGATTGAGGCTCTCTGGAGCAACCACCAGATTTCTCAGCTAGACTACTTATGGCGTTGAAATTGCCACCTATAATATAATCTATGTTCTTATTCCTACTCATGAAGGAAGATAGTTCCTCCCAGACTGCTCATTTTAGATTATTCGAGATAGGACCATAGACATTGATCAAATTAAATATAAGGTTATTACTAATGCATTTGATATCTAATCCCATCCAGGAACTGTTGATCTCTATGATATCAAGAGAAATGTGATTGGGGTCCCATATAATACCTAAGCCTCCAGACGCCCCAATCACAGGGACACCTATCCAATTGTACTTTCCTAAATGTTTCCCAAAAGACTCCCCTGCAAGAGAGTCAAGCTTGGTTTCCTGAAGAATAGTGATTTCAGTTTTTACTTTGAAAATACAGCACTTGAGGATGTGTTGCTTGTTAGGGGCATTTACACCCCTAACATTCCAAGATAACAGCTTCATGGCAATGTGGGAGGGAACTTCCCCCTCCCTACATTGAAAATGTGTCTAAGCTTGGTTTGGTCCAAAGCTTTCCATCCAAAAGTCTTAACTCTGAATTCAATCTTCTCCCTCTCTTCTTTTGAGAGGATCCACAATCAAGTTTGTTTCTACCCACCATGTTGAGGCCTAGACCTAACGGGCCGTCCTCCATAGTTTTCCCTTCACTAAGACCAGGGAGAGCCTCTCCATGAATCTCTATCTTGGAATATAACTGAGGGGAAGAAGGGGGGGAGATGAATTAAACATGAGGTCTAGTTGATCCTTATTATAAGTGAAATCTTATGAGCCTTCCTTTTCTAGGGTATGATCAAAAATCTCTGTGAGCATCTTCATCAACCAAACTATGCTCCACAATCTCTAGTTGCTCAGCAATGTTTGCTTTCAAGGAGTTGGTAAATTCAAGTAGATCACTTAATGACTCTTTATTCAAAGAGATAGAGTTCTTGTCTAGTTTTTTATTAACCTGAACTATGTTGGAGGATAGATGCATAGCAGGTGAAGAGGGTCTCGAGACCTAACTGACCATGGGGACGCAAGATGGGCCTAATGTGATATTCCTAAGAGGAGGGTTATGTTATTTTGTATCAAATGAAGTGAAATTCGTGATGTTGTCTTTCATAGGAGCCATAGCCGAGGGGTGAGGTAATGTGTCAGAAGTAGGTAGGTTCACCCTTGATTAATTGGGTGAGGGCAAGCCTTCTGAAGAAATAATCCTAGGAGGCACAGGTTGAGGCTCGAGATCTAGGGGAAGGTGGCTATTGTCAAGATGCGTTTTGCCAATAACAGAGTTAGGGTTAACTTTTGTTTCTCTGATAGCATTACTCTTGTGGAAAATAAACAATTCTAAGGTGTCAATGATATCATTGTAAAATGAAGGAAAGATCTCCCACTACCGTTCTGATGAAATTATATCAACAGGGCTCAATTTAGGTTTAGTGGACTTAAGGTCGATTAATATTTTTATATCTTTCTCATAGTTGTTATCTCGAGAGCCTGTAAAGGCCAAGCATTTCCCTAACCCTTCCGCTAATGATGCTATTAATTCAGGTGTATGAAATTCTATTGGAAGAGGGCCAATGTTGACCCAATATACGGAACTCTCGAAGGAAAAGGTTTTAGGATTAAAATTCGGAGTCCAGTCTATGCAGTAAAATATGCAACCGTTAAGAAATTTTTCTTTACTTCTGAGCAGATCCTTCTTAACCCTAGAATTAATGCATGAGATTAATATGCATTGAGAGCCCAAATTGAAGATACTTACTAGTTTGTGGAATTTGGATTCCCACCAATCTTTGACTTCATCGAAGTTATGAAAGGGCACTCTCCATTTAGCAATGAAGTTGTTGTTCTGATGAAAGATGACACTCTTCTCTAGGGCGACTAAAATCACCTTGATCGTGTGATTTTGGCCTCTAGGGTTTGGAGGAGGAAGGCCTGCTTTGACTTTTCGTTATGTGAAATGAGGAATGGATGAACTTTTATTATGAATTTTCCGTGAGGAAGCTTTCGAGGTTGGATTTTCCTTGAGCCATCGAGAGTTTAGCACCTTTCTAAATTCTCTGACTTGCCCTACTATTTTATTGGGATGCCCTGTCGAAGGAGGAAAGGAGGGGGGAAAACATGCATATTTGGAACCCTCAAGCAGTAGCCGGGAGGACAGAGCAGGGTAGGGCATTGTTGTCCAGGATATCGATCTAGGGTTTTCTAGGTTATGGTGGGCAAACCTATTCCGTCTGGATTTTCTGCTCTCCACCACCTACCAAATTATGTCATCTTCGCTTGAGGGCTGCTTGCATTTAGGGGGGGAGAAGATAGTGAGCCGCATGATATGTGAATTTGGAGAATTTGCTGAGACCCATAATCGCTTATGAACAGAATTCGCCGAAACCGAAAATTCGCATAGCACAAAAGATTTGGATAGCTTGATTAAATTGCATAAGTAAAGAATAAAACATTTTGCCCCTCTTTGAGACAATGCAATTTATCGCATTGTTTCAAAGAAGATTAAAACATAGTGGGTAGGAAAGGGACAAGGACTAGAATCATGATGCCTCGGTCATGGGAATGATGAGGAAGAATGACAAGTTAGTAGGATGATGACCCTCAAGAAGGACAGGTGGGTTAGGAGAACATATGTGTGCTCTTGAAAGGAAAGATAAGGGATAAGGCTAGAAGCGCATGAAATAGTTAATGATGAATGAAGGGGGGTATGGATAAGAACATGGTGAATTGATGGTCATATAAGGGGTTATAAATGAGAGTGGATATGGTTAGATAGAGAAGATGATGGGCATGAGGACTTGTGCTTAATATAGTGTTATATCATCAATGAGCTTATTATTTTGTAAATGGATATATTTTCATAAATAGGCATATACATTGTAGACAAATGATAAAAAATCATGACCCATCCTTGCTTCTCTAATCACTTGTGGATATCCTCAAGTAGCATAGAAGCATGATACAAGATAAATTAAATAAAAGATAAGACTTATTGCACCAAATGCGTCATCAACTATATAGATCTTTTGTCAAAGTGTTCTTGTCAATATGATAATGATGGTATCTAGTTTTAGGAATGAAGTACTCATATAAGATGATAGGGACAATGCATCAACCTATATAAGACAAATGATAGATCAAAAGAATAATGTCTAGCTCCGAGAATGAAACATCTCGTATAAGACAATAGATTTGGTTTCGAGGATGTAACAACTCGTATAAGACAAATGATAGTTGATAAAGATTGCTATGTTCATTAGGCAATTGATTGATTAGGTTGTAGGCTAGCTTGGTAGTTTGAATATTGATTCATGATTTGTTAAGCTCACTGTTTTGTGTAATGTTTTGATTGTTCTTATTCAAAGTGGCAATGTCTTAGCAAGTGGAAATTTATTATGCATTTTGGGTTTTTGAAAAATATTTTGATTTTTTTTTTGGATTTTTAAAGTTCTCCTTTTAATGGATTTTGAAAGTCTTTTTTATTTTTTTAGACTTCGAAAATTTCTTTAAGTTTTTTGGATTTTGAGATTTTCTTTTTGTATTTTTTTTTAATTTAAAAATTATTTTAATTTTTTTGGATATTAAAAGTTTTTTTTATTTTTTTATATTTTGAAAGTTTTTTTGAATTTTTTTCTTGGATTTTTCATTCATGAAAGCTGTCCAAATCATTGATTGAGGTATAAGAAATATATCAAGATTTATTCTAAGTGGATGAATAAATTGTTGAGCTAGAAATGGATAAGTGAAGGATGGAGATAACTTATTATGGAATCGAAGCTAATTTGGTTTTCAAGGACTATCTCGTGATTAGATAACATGCTTATCCAAGCTAAGAGACTGGATATGGCATTGTAAGGTGATGGCATGGTGCTTTGAATGGAATGGAATCCAAAATAATGGACATGCTAAGAGTTTTCTAGAAATATGTTTTTCATTTTGTGTCCTTAGTTTTGATCAAGATCAATAGATGTATAGGATGGACATAGGATATAAATAGGATAAGCAAGATCAAAGGTGATAATGTATGATGGAAGCAAGTAATGGACAAGATAACAAATATGGATTGAAGGTGTGGATAAGGTGAAGCAAATAGGATACGTGATGCTTATGGAGATCCTTAACCTTGTCAATATCAAAGGTAGAAAAAGGAATATGAATGTAGATAGGGTGAATGAGGGATAATGAAGGATGAGGGATAATAGAGGATGAGGTGGATAGGATAGCATGGATGAAACTTGCCCCCGAGTGTAGAATGTAATATGATAATGGATTACACATGATACCTATTTGTCAAGTTTTCATCATGGTACTTGTCCAATGCACCACAAGAGGTGGTTCTCACCATCGGACAAAATATTTCTCTTTACTTT
Organism: Cryptomeria japonica; assembly: GCF_030272615.1. NCBI lineage: Eukaryota > Viridiplantae > Streptophyta > Pinopsida > Cupressales > Cupressaceae > Cryptomeria > Cryptomeria japonica. Next base: position 391,814,240 of record NC_081415.1, read on the forward strand.
TTTTTTTTTTCTTTAGATAGTGCCTCTTGGAAGATGTTATACAGTGTACTATGGCTATTGAAGGTATGCTCAAAGACATTGGTAAGGTGATGGTAAAGGGAGATGAAATAGATGATAAGATAGAATAGATTATAAGATGCAACAGGGTAAGAATTTATGCAAAGGATTGGATAAGGGGGATTAAAGGATAGAAAATAGGTGTTGGATATAATGGATGGGTTGTGGTAAATTTTGTGTAGTGGTGGATGGTAATTTTGAAAAGATCAACTTTGGCACACACCTTAAGGGATGGGGGAGTGATGGAGGAAAAATGAATTTTGGAATTTGAGATTTTCATCGAGAATTGAGGGTGGATTTTGGGACATAAGGACCCAAAATGAAAGAAGGAGATGAGGGGGTATCCAAGATAGCGGATTTTGGGACAAAGGGACCCAAAATAGGTTTGAAAGGTGCGAGATGTTTAGATGGAGGAGTGAAGGAAGCCTTTGAAATAGAAAGCTTGGATGCCAATTTTCTATTTTTCTTTAGGATGCAGTTCTTCTATGAGTAACATGGGAATTCACTTGATTTTTTATTTTTCTTTTCTTTGTGGTTCTTTGGAATGAATTTCTTTTATGAGAAACTTAGGAATCCACATGGTTTTAAAAAAATTCTTTCTACTTAATGGGCCTTTGTGGCCTTTTAGATATTTATTTTTGCTTTTTTTTTACATGTCTTTTAAATGACATGTTGATCTTTGGGTTATGTGATTTTTTTGAATTATGGATTTTATGTTTGGTATCCAAATTGCTTCCAAGAACATTAGATCATGGGTGAATAGGAATGATATGGAGGTTTGTTGGATGCGTTGATGTAGGTGTATGGTTAGAATATTTTCAAGTACGTGTGCCTTTTTTATCTTGATTTATGGTAGGGGGAGTGGATTGTGAACTAGGGGTGATATGATAGTAGATTGATAGCCCTTCCACCTCATCTCAACTAACTAGCCTTGCCAAGTTTTATTCTCTAATACCACTTGATGAAGGGTACTCCCTTTATAAACCCAAACACACAAAAATAGAGAAATAACCAAAAAATGCAAGAAATAAACACATGCATTCTATTATCTCAATGAAATGAAATTACAATATTCAAAAAAATAACATGCTACGGCCACATGGGTTTTCCTATTACATAAATCTGCAAGTTAGAGCCACGATCTTCACTACGAGATCTATCCTTTGTAATCCTTGTTCACCCCTTTATCTAGCACATATAATTGTGTTGGAATGTTCTAGAAAGTGTAACTTTTCCCCCTTTTGATGCCCAATGGTCCATTGGTTGATTTTTCACACCCATGTGGAATGTGGAATTTCATCAGAACTTGAGTTTTGGTGGCACAACTTCTTGAAGCCATAACTTTTGACTTGGGCATTTGATTCACTATTATAACACACACACACACACACACACACACACACACAAATATATATATATCAAAGATCTATTTGTTTAGATTTTGAAACTTTTGGGGGCCTCTAAGGTCTTCAATTTTGAGTTTAAAACTTCATTGGAGAATTTTTTTGGGATAAAAACTTTGATATCTTTCAAACCATATAGGATATTGAGATGATTCTTTCATCAATCATCTTAATTTTCCATTTCACTCCTTGGGACTAGTTTTTATTTTCATACAACCAAAACTGAGCAAAAGTCCTAAAAATAGTGCATGACTATTTTTGGGCATTTTTTAGCTTCTATACATCTTATATAGTGTAACCATCCTAATGCGCTCCAACAAAACTAAAGAAAAACCACAGAACAAAAAATACAATATTTCTTTTTGAATGATGCAAGATTGCTCCTACACTTTGGATGCTCTAGCATCATAGATGAAGGGACATAAGGACCTAAGATGGATGAAAGGTATGAAGGCTTTAGTTTTGGGGGATATGAACTTTTTGGCAAGAGATGCTGCATTGATGGAAACTTGAGTCAGTGGTCCAATCCATAGTTCATGATTCATTCATACCAGAAGATTGATTGAGGTCCGGTGAAAAGAACAGGTCATTCGGTGGAGTGTATAGTGTTTTGTGTTGAGTATTTGGTGTTGTGGATATCAGAGATGTATTATGGACATGTAATATGCCTTATTCCAGGATTATGGCCTCTGGTGATATGTCTTGTGTAAACCGGAAGATCCAGTACATAGGTTTTCTGGTAGAACAGTGTTCATCAGCAGTAGTGTCTAAAGATTCTTTGTGTGAATCATATAGAGTGATTTTGGTGGTTATTTGTGTGTTTGAGTATATTAAGCCAACATGTGGGAAATGTGTGGATAATTTATTTTGGTTTGCTTGGTTGTTTTGGATTGGATTGAGTCGACCTTGGGTAACATGTTTCATTTGTGTGTTATGCGGTTTTTGGGCCGACGTGAAATAAACCTAAATTGTTGATGTGGATATATTAGACTGATTGATTTGATCATTTTGATATCGATGGATATGTGTGACATGTGTTTGAGTGATTATGCATAGTTTCATGTGCGCAGTTGAAATATTTGTGCTCCGATATAATGCAGAATATCAAAATAGAGCCGAGTAGCAAAGCAAAGCAAGATTATGTGTTTTGTGCTTAATTGGAACTATACTTAGGAATTTGTTGATGCTATTCAATATTTCAAATCTTCTTGTATCTTTCGTAATCATTTTGTAAGGCAATGAGCCTTTCGAGTTGTAGCCCTTATTGTAATTTTTTAGCAGTGATCTCTAGGCAATGTGCTTGAATGCATGTGCATTCCCATTGTAATATTTCACTTACTCCTGAAAGGATATTATATCATTGTGGATATGTTCCCACTATGGTTTTTCCCTTAACCGGGTTTTCCATGTATAAATCTAGTGTGTTGTTGTGGATTTTTGTCTTATGTGTTTACATCTCTCTTTAGTTGATTTGCATTAGATGGTTGAAGAATCATATTAATAATATTGAAGTTTGCAGAACACTGATTCACCCCCTCTCAATGTTCCTTGATTCCAACAATTGGTATCAAATCCTAGTTCCTCGGAAGGAGCCTAACAGCTTGAGGAAGATCCGGGAAGGTGTTTTAATGGATTCCAGTAGTCTTAGATAACAGCTACTTATTGCACTTGATGATCTTGATAAGTCCAAAGCCAAAGTTTGGGAATTGAAAACAAATCTCAAGGATGTTGAAAAATTTATTAACACATTAAAGGAGCAACTGAGTAAGTCTAAGGAGAAGAGAAAGGAACTTGTTGGTTAGCTTAAGCAGAAAGAAAGTCTAAGCATGGATGATGAAGCCCTGAAGGAAAAGATAGAAGAATGTGAGAAGCTTGCCAAAGATAATGTGGTTCAGAAGAATGATATGGAATCCATTGTGATGAAACTAACAATGAAAATCAAAGAAAGGAAGAAGAATGAAGAAGAGCTTGCTCAATCTTTGAAAGACAAATCTGAATAATGTTGCAGAATTGAGGATGAGAGTGGACAGTTGGTGAGTTACCTTCAAGATGCTAGAGAACATGAGGAAGATCTTGGAAAGCAGGTCCTACTTCTTAAGTTTGACCTTGAAGCTACAAATGAGTATAAGGAGAAGTTCTGGATCAGTTCAACTAGGCTAGATGAGATGCTTGCAAGTCAAAAGAATCCCAATGATACACAAGGTCTTTGATTTGAGAAGGGTGAAAGCTCCAAATCAGCACAGTGGAAGAACAACTCAAGAAAGCCTCCAGTAAGGTAGCCTAATGCTCATAAGTTCAATGGTAATTATTTTGTTTGCAATAAATTTGGTCATATGGCTAGTCAATATAGAAATGGGATGATCAATAATGGTCCATCTTTTATTGGTCAATGTTTCAAATGCAATAAGTATGGTCATAAGGCAAATGTATGCAGAAGTGTGATAAATAACTTTCAAAATAGAAGAAATGTCAGATGTTATGCATGTGGTAGGTTTGGAAATGTTTCTAATCAATGCAAATCAAGGGTAAATCAAATGAACTTTAGATTTATGTAAGGAAATATTGTTTTCTATGCTTGCAACAAATCTGATCACATTGCTAAGTATTGTAGAAGCAGGAATGTGAATAGGAGAGATTTGGAAGACAAGAACAAGAATGTAAAGCTAGATGAGAAGGGTAAAGCAAAAGTTGAAGATATCAAAGATCAGATGAAGAAGACTTGGGTCAAAAAGAGTGATTCTAAAGCAGTCACCAGTGAGGAGGGACCTCAAAGAGATCAATTCGGACCACTCAGCAAGAGTAAACACAATGGAAAACACAAAGATATGATGGAGGAAATGCAAAACAGATTGTTTTATTGCATGAAATTTGATTACATCCAACTGGTAACAACTAGGTTACAACATATCATCTCACAGGCCTTGTAGAACATATAGAATAGGTCACAACTGGGACCTTGAATCATGAAATCTATCTTCTACGCATAATCTAGCTAATTGATTCTCTGATTGACTAAATTCTAATGCATAATTACAAATATATATATCGATCCAAAGGATCCAGTTGGCCCAAAAGAGATCAAAACCCGAAGAACAAGACCTAACATGTAAAATAACAAGGTCGGCTTCCACCAAGAGATTCCTCCGGAAAATCCAAAGGATGAGATGCAGATCATGGTAAAAGGTCGGCCACACACCAAGGAGCATTAGAATCAATGCCCAAGTCTCTACAAGCTTCGGAAGGTGTTCTGGTAGATCACCAAAATAGGTCCAGGCAACCGGTAACAAAGGATTGTCAATCGGTAACATGATATTGTCATGGAAATCGGTAGTGATATCTTGCCAGAAAAATTATCCAAATGCGATGCGGTTAGGAAGCAAGAAAGATGATCAAGTCTTCAAGTAGAATCCAACTCCACAGGATCCGATGAGCCAAAACCAAGACACACAAAAAGGAAAACTAAAACTACAAACAAAAAACAAAACAGAAAGGAAAATGTTTTTGGTTGATGCAAGATTGCTATGAATAAAGGATGCTCCTGCATCAAACATCCAGGGTTATTGAAAAAGTGAGCCTCTCACTTTTTTGGGGTCAGAGGAAAACCAAGGTGGTCTACCTCTACCTAAGAAATCCAAGATGAATCTTCAATTGGTATGTCCTTCCACTTCACAAGATATTCCTTATACTGACTACTCCTGGTACTACACCCAATCCTACTATCCAAAATCTCTTCAATCTGATCTGGTTCCTTCTGAGGAAACTGTTTCTCCAAGTCTACAACATCATTCTCACTGAATTTTGGTTCATGATACTCATGAAGATCTACAATGTTGAATATAGGTGAAATACTTAGACTGTCTGGTAACTCCACTTCATATACATTTCCAGAACTGAACTTCCCCAAAATCTTGCAAATTCCAAACTTCTTCATCTACAACTTGTTATAAGTTCCAACCGGGAATCTCTCTTTTCTCAGATATACCATCACTTCCTCGCCAAATTCAAATTCCTTATGTCTCCTCTTCTCATTTGCCTTCTCCTTATACTTGTTGTTCATGTCTTCCAAATGTTATTTAACCTAATATGCAATGATGTCATGTGATCTGCAAAGTCTTCTACTTTTGAACTTCTCCGATCTTCACTACTAATGTCTCTCAACTCTGATATACCTCTAGGATTCACTTCGGTAACAATCTCAAAAGGTGTTCTTTCGGCACTTATATTCACTAAATTATTGTAGGCAAACTCTCCTTGTGAAAGGATCAAATCCCAACATCTAGTTTTATCTCCCACTAAACATCTTAACAAATTTACCAAACTATGGTTAACAACTTCTATCTGTCCATCAGTCTATGGATGAAAAGTAGAACTGAACTTCAAATTTGCCTTCATCTTTTTCCAAAGTGTTCTCCAAAAATAGCCAACAAACTTAGTCTCTCTGTCTGAAACTATGCTCTTAGGTAATCCATGCAATCTCACCACTTCCTTGAAAAATAGGTCTGCTACATGCAATGCATCTGATATCTTGTTACAAGGTATTAAATGAGCCATCTTCAAGAATCTATCCACTACCACAAATATAGAACCATTCCCTGTCGGTGTCTTAGGCAATCCAAGTACAAAATCCATGATTATATCCTCCCAAGGTCTTACCGGTACTATCAAAGGTTTATACAATCCCACATTTTGTCTACTACCCTTTTCAACTTGACAAACTCTACAACTTTACACATATCTCTTAACATCCTTATAAATCTGGGGACAAAATTATTTCTCACTCACCAATGCTACTATTTTGTCAATGCCAAAATGTCCAGCTAAACCTCCACTGTGTTTCTCCTCTATCAGTTTCTCTCTCATATAACTCTTAGGTATGCACAACTGAACTCCTTTGAATAACATCCCATCCTGAATGATAATCCAACCATTTGCTTCTATCAACCATAACTGGTTCTCTATATTCTTTCCAAGGTCCTGCAAAATATGGGTCTTCATCATACAAGGTCTTCAAATCTTCAAATCCTAATACTGTCACTCTCATCTCTGTCAGCAAATTTCTTCTCCTACTCAATGCATCAGCAAGTTTGTTAGATTTCCCACTCTTATGCTTTAACACAAAGGTGTAACTCTGCAAGAATTCTACCCATCTCATATGTCTTTGATTCAACTTGTATACACCTCAAAATAGCCTGAAGATAATTAATTAAATAAGCAATTATTTAATTAGTCCCCCTTCCTAATTTAATTGAATTCATTAGAAATTTGATTAAATCCCTTTCATCTACTTAATAATAAATCTAAGGATTTATTTAATAGGTTCATTTCAATGGTCCCCTTTGATTAATTAATCCAAAATAATTAATCCCTCCCCCCATTTAATTCATTCCTTCTAATCCCCTAATTGATTAAAACAAATCAATTTATGAGTTGTTGAAAGTTAATTAGCCTTTTCCGATTATTTGAGTTTTTAAATTCAAATTACCCACATGCCTCCTAACTTATAACCACCTAACCTAATCATCCCATAACCTAACCCATTTCACCTAACCTTGGGTTTAACTAACCCTATCCTATCTTGCACATCCTAACCTCCTTATCCTAACCTCCTATGGTGTGGATATTCTCCCCTTGAGACACATATCACTTTGGCCACATGTCTCCTCCATTGGACACTTGCCCTCTTATTAGCAAGTCTCTTTGACACTTGTCACCACAGAGATGACAAGTGTCCCTTCCTCCAACCTCTTCTCCAACCTCCTCCAATTTCACCCTTGATATCTTCAAACTCAATCTTGACCATTGATTCCTACCATCCCACCCCTGACCTTGGAAGTCCTATAAATATCCCCCATTTTGGAGCACAAGGTACCCCATCTCATTTTCATCTTAGGCATTATTACTATAGGCATATCCATTCTAGCATATCATTTGAGCATTGTTATTATAGGCAATTGCATCTTAGATCTATTTTAATTTGATCATTTCCTACCATAATTGTTGAATCATGTAGCTTAATCAATCTTTATTCTATCTTAATTGCATCATCATCATAGCTTAATCATGCATATCATTAGCTTAATTATACTCTTGGATCAATCTAGCATAATCAATCTCATCTAACTTGCATATCATCATCATTTCAAATCCTCTGTCTAGGTGTATTCAAGTCACTATGATTGCTTATCCAGATTTGAGAGCAAATATATATTCACATCTCTTAAGATGCGATAGGTTGCTTTGTCATGGTTTATCTTTCATTTTCTTTTAATTTGCTAACCATGCATGTAATGATCTATTGAGTGTTTATGTTGCAGTTGCAGGTACCCTACTTCACACACACGACACAACTTACTCTGACTGTTTAAATACTACAAAGATTGATGATTTGTATACAACACAAACTCCTTAGGAAACAAGTAATGTCTCCACTTCTTCAAGGCTTGAATTATGGCATAAAACTCTTGATCATACACTAAATATCTCCTTCAAGCATCATTCAATTTCTCACTAAAATAGGCTACTGATCTTCCTTCTTGACTCAAGACTGCTCCTATTGTTGTTTCACTTGCATCACAATCCACTTGAAATACTTTATTGAAATTCGATAAAGCCAACACAGGGTACTCAATCACTTTCTGCTTCAATAGTTCAAAACTTTTGTTCACTCCAGTGGTCCACTTGAAATCCTTCTGATCTCCTCTCATGGTCTCAGTCATAGGGTTACAAGCTGAACTAAAGTTTCTGATGAACTTCCAGTAAAAACTAGCCAATCCATGAAATGATCTTACCTCTCCAATGCTTTTTGGTGTAGGCCATTCAACAATTGCTTTCACATTCTTAGGGTCCATCTTCAAACCATCCTCAGATATCAAAAATCCCAAATAGACTAACTCATCCTTCATGAAAGTTCCCTTCTTGATATTGATCAGCAACTTGTCTTCTCTAAATCTTTTCAAAACTTGTCTTAACTGCAACAAATACTCCTCTCTTGTCTTACTAAAAATCAAAATATCATCCAAATACACAATAAAAAACTTACCTAATAATTTATTTAATACATCATTCATCAGCATCATGAAAGTACTTGGTGCATTAGTCAATCCAAAAGGCATCACCAACCATTCATACAGTCCTTCATTTGTCTTAAATGTTGTCTTCCACTCATCACCTTCTTTGATCCTAATCTGATGATATCCACTCTTCAAATCTATCTTTGTATAGTATTTTTCTCCACTCAAACAGTCCATTATGTCATCCATCATAGGCAAATGAAACCGGTATTTCACTGTGATTTTGTTTATTGCTCTGAAATCAATACACATTCTCCACTCTCCATTCTTCTTAGGTGCTAATACTATTGGTACTGTACAAGGGCTCAGAATCTCCCTGATCAAACCTTTCTTCAACAGCTCCTACACTTGTCTATTCAATTCTTCATTCTCTGTTGGTGTCAACCAGTGTGTAGCTTTGTTAGGCAAACTAGCTTCAAGAACCAATTCCAAGTAATGACTAATACTTCTCACAGGTGGCAATCCATTAGGTACAATATCTGAAATGGTGTCTTCATATTCTATCAACAAATCTGTTATCTATTATGGGTGTTCTCCTCTTGGTTCCGGTTTCTCAGTCTTCTTAGGAATCAAGGAAAAACACACATTCTCATGTCTCAATCCATCCAGGAATTTCCTTCCATCTACTAAACAGATTCTAGCATTCGTACAGACTTGATTCTTCAAAGGTTCCTCCAAAGGCAACAAGGTTTTCTTTATCCCATTGGCCACAATGGTGTATGTATTATTCCTCCCATTATGTACTTCCTGTCTATCAAACTACCAAGTTCTAACCAACAAAATATGACAAATATCCATAGGCATAATATAACACAAGACTTTATCATGATAATTCCCAATTTTCAATTTCACAGAACATTGTTCAATTACTAACAACTTGTGTTCATCTTGAATCCATGCTATCTGATAAGGCTTAAGGTTTTTCAATCTCTCCAATTTCAAATTATTCACCATCTCTTCTGAAATAAGATTATTTGAACTACCACTATCAATAAAAACTTTACAACACTTACCAGATACCTTACACTTGATTTTGAAGATATTCTTCCTTTGCAAGGGCTCTTCATCTCCTCCGGTATGACACAAAGCTCTCTTCATCACCAACAGTTCTCCATCTTCCAGTTTATTGTCTGATCCGGTGGGGTTTTCTTCTACCACTGCTTCTCTTCTGGTAGTTTTTCTCTCCTTACACTCGAATGCACGATTCCTTATCCTCCACACTTAAAGCAAGTTCCTTTGAATGTCCTCTTGTCTTGTCTTCCAAAATTCTCATTCTGATAACCATCTAGTTTTCTCCTCTAGTAGAAATTTCTATCATCCTTCCAGTATGAATTACCTTCTTTTCTCACTTCCTTGTCCTTGTTCTAATTTGTACTAGTTCCTCTTCCTCCGGTAAACCTTCCACCTCTACCTCTTTGTCTATGCTCATGTCTTTAGTTTAACTTCTCTTCTGCCTTTATGGCATACTGGTAAGCCTCTTCAACACTCTCCAATTTAATCAAACTCAATTCATCTTGTATAGACATCTGCAATCCATTCAAATATCTTGCAACTTGTTCAACTTCTTCATCAACATGTCTCGATCTGATATTCAACTTGTAAAATGCTTCGGTGTACTCCTTCACATTAGATTCCTTCTGTCTCAAATTCTGCAATTTTTGAAATAGGTCCAGTTCATAATCTTCTCTTTACCTCTTCTTTGTCTATCAATTTGCAAATGCTTCCACCAAAGAGATGCATGACCTTTCAAATGGGTACAAGCATATTTCACCTTCCTCTCTTCTGCAGTGTTTTCAAAATCAAAATACTTCTCCATCTTTGATATCTAATCCATCAATTCATCTGAATCTAACTTCCCATCATATTCTGATGGGGTAAATGAGGTTTAGTATTTGCCCTACTCAAAACCCTCAAAAACCTTTCCTCATCTGGATCAACTGTCGGTAGGTTTGGTTGTTCTGTCAAGGATTCTTCTCCTTCATCTTCACTTACATCTTCAATATGTTGGCCTCTTCTCTGGGATGACTCCGCGGCTTCTAACTGGGATTCTTTTCCTTGCAACATCTCCATTACAGTAGGGTCTTCATTCCCATGTGCTCCACCATTCCTAGCTCCTCTTCACGCCATCGTTCACGCTAGTCCTCTGCAACTGCCGATCGAATCCGCAGTCTGCCACCCTACAACAAAATTTTTGGACATGCAACCTCCAAAACAAAACTTCACTCTTATACCACTTGAACCAGACACCAGTGAGGAGGGACCTCAAAGAGATCAATCTGAACTAGTCAGCAAGAGTAAACACAACGGAAAAGACAAAGATGTGATGGAGGAAATGCAGAACATATTATTTTATTGCATGAAATTTGATTACATCCAACTGGTAACAACCGTGTTACAACATACCAGCTCATAGGTCTGGTAGAACATACAGAATAGGTCACAACTGGGACCTTTAATCGTCAAATCTATCATCTACGCACAGTCTAGCTACTTGATTCTCTGATTGACTACATTCTAATGCCTAATTGCAAATATATATATATATATATATATATATATATATCGATCCAAAGGATCCAGTCGGCCCAAAAGGGATCAAAACCCGAAGAACAAGACCTAACATGTAAAATAACAAGGTCGGCCTCTGCCAAGAGATTCCTCTAGAAAATCCAAAGGATGAAATGTAGATCATGGGAAAAATTCAGCCACACGCCAAGGAACATCGGAATCAACGCCCAAGGCTCCACAAGCTTTGGAAGGGGTTTAGGTAGATCACCAAAATAGGTTCAAGCAACCAGTAACAAAGGACTGTCAATCGGTAACAAGTAATTGTCATGGAAACCGGTAGTGATATCTTGCTAGAAAAATGATCCAAACATGATGCGGTTAGGAAGAAAGAAAGATGATCAAGTCTTCAAGTAGAATCCAACTCCATAGGATCCAATGAGCCAAAACCGGGACACACCGAAAGCAAAACTGAAACTGCAAATAGAAAACAAAACAGAAAGGAAAAGTTTTTGGTTGATGCAAGATTGTTATGAACCAGGGATGCTCCTTTGTCAGATTATGAGGTAGTAAGTGGGTCTGCACCTGATTCTGGTGTTGGAACCTCATCTGGTAACTAAGCTAAGGCATTCAGCCTTAGGGGGAGGTTTTTTCATGATAAGCTTACAAACCCCGTGTTAAAGATTTATACCTGGTTCTGGTAGGCTATACAGATATGTGTGATGATCACAGATGGATTTCTGGACATTTTTTATCAGACTCTATGATCCACAGGTGATCTTTTGGGAGAAATTTGTGAATGTAGGGCATCCGAAAGAGTTAGGGTTAAGTACATTTATTATACCAGAAAGTTAGGTATGCGGAGGATAAAAAGAAAATTGACCTTTCATTTCTCACTTTTCATTCAAAGCGAGAGAGCAGAAGAGTGCAGTGAAATAGAAATTCCAGAGATTCAGAGCGAAAAAAAGATTTGTAGTGTGATCTTGCATCCAATTGAAAGGTATTTATCGGTTGACACTTTTTCAGTTTGAAGCTTGAATTTTTGGATGTGGCATCTTCTGGTATTGGGACCCATTGGTAGTTGATATCACTAAAAGGACAAGACCTAATTTCAAGAAGCATCCATATAAGTCATTGGAGGACAATCCAAGTTTCACATTTTCATCAGTTCCTTACGAAGTATTTCATGTGGACGATATTAGGGCTTGTATTCACTATAGCATTGAGGAGCTCAGGAGTGCTCAAATGATGAAACTATACACTCGACACATGATTGATGGAATGGGAAGCTTGAGGCCACTAGTAGAATGGTATGAAAATTTTGATGAATCCAGTAAAAGGACCTTAGAGGAAGCAACTGTAGAGTATTTGAATATGGAAAAGCTCTAATTGAATCAATAATAGTTTTACCAAAGAGATTGTATGACATTTTGGATGCTAGAAGACAAATTGAAAATAAAGAAGATGAGAAATTGAAGGAATATGTATTAGTAAATCTCTGCTCAATTATTTCTAAGGAAGAGATAGATAGATTACATCAATTAGTGAAGAATAACTTTAGAAGAAATCACGGAGTAAATAAGATCATGTTCGGTAAAATTGATGATTTTGCTAAGGAAATTGAGAAGATTTTGACAAAAAAATTGTTAGATAACCAGTATCAAGTAAACCAGGTAAAAGGACAAGGTGACACTAATCTGGAAGTGCAGACAATGGATGATACTTCTGTCTCAGAAGACTAAATTGTTAAGCCAGTATAAATTAATGTTGAGGATGCGGATGCAGGGAAAGCTAATGAGGATAAGGACAAGGTTGATAACCTTCTAGTTCTTGGAAAGGATGCAAAGATAGAGGAGAATGGTTTAAATGAAAAGGTGGAGGTGAAGGTTGAAGATGAGGTTGAGGCAAGAGATAATGAGAAATCGGTGAAGGGGAATCAGATTTATGTGGATCTGGAATTCACACAAGGCCCTATCAACCTAGCTTCTTTGTCTCTTGCCCAGGCACTCAAATTAGCAGCATTTACTCAAGACCAAGCTGGTTAGGATCTTGTAAAATCTCACATAGAGGATAGTGAGTTGATTACTATGACATTCGGTGTACTAGAGAAGCTCATTCCATCATTTCAAAAGGACTCATTAGACAATCCAACCTGGCAATTGAGAAGATTAATTAACTCTGTGGATAGTCACTTTCAATCCTTTAAAAAATCTGCTGAAGAGAAGGTCTGAAATGAGTTTAATGCAAGAAGGCTCCAGACACTAAAGAAATTATTATTGATGACAGAGTCACTCTGGATACTTGTGTAAAGGGTATTCAAGATGCACTATCTGAGGTTGGAAATATCTACAAATCATGCCCAACACTGTCTCAATTCACCTGGGATATTGAGAAAAAGGCTAAAGAGCATGAGGATCAACTTGCACAGATATCTCAATCATTTGATCCCTTATCAGTCTCCTTGAGCAGTCACGAAGACCAAGTGATATCTTTGCTGGAGAAAATCAGGAGTTTGAATCAATAAAAAGAGAAAGTAATTAGTAGAGTCTATAAACTTAGGAGTCTCATTACTCCCAAGTTGGATATCATGCTTAGTGGTCTGAAAGATGCCCAAAGTATCGTGAAATCTATGGAGCCGAAAAATCTCAAGTCAGTAGAGGCACTTGCATACTTGTTCAGTGGGATTATAACTATGGGATAGTCACCTAAATTCATTGAAGAACTATTTTGCAGACATCTTCAAATTTTTGTGAGTATAAAAGGATTGTGTCTACATATGTAAATATCATTTTTGGTTTCCAAAACCCTACCTATGCCATTGATGTCAAATGGGGAGAGTAGTTAAGTGAAAAATGTGGATCTTAGGGGGAGTTCTTGATTTTTGGAGTCTGGCAGTAGATTTCTGGTTGCAGTGTATATATCTTGGTTTTAGTCTGACACTTAGTCAGTTTTTACTAAGTGTTGCCATCAATGCAAAAGGGGCAGATTGTTGGCAAGAGACACTACTTTGATGATCAGATGTTATCATTGATGGCAACTTGAGTTAGTGGTCTAATCTGCAGTTTATAATTCATTCATACCAAAAGATTGATTAAGGTCTAGTGAGGTCTGGTGAAAAGAACAGGTCATCCGGTAGAGTGTACAATGTTTTGGTTGGTGAATTATTTGTGTTGACTATTTGGTGTTGTGGATCTCAGAGATGCATTATCAAAGTGTAATATGCCTTATTCTAGTATTATGGCCTCTAGCAATATGTCTTGTGTAAATTGGAAGATCTTGTAGATAGGTTTTCTGGTAGAACAGTGTTCATCAGGAGTAGCATGTAAAGATTCTTTGTGCAGATCGTGCGGAGTGATTTTGGCAATTATTTGTGTGTTTGAGGATATTAAGCCAACATGTGGGAAGAATGTCGACAATTTGTTTTGGTCCGCTTGGTTGTTTTGGATTGGATTGAGCCGACCTTGGGTAACACGTTTCATTTGTGTGTTATGCAATTTTTGGGCCGACATGAAATAAACCTAAATTGTTGATGCGGATGTATTAGATCGATTGATTTGATCATTTTGATATTGATGGATATGTCTGACATGTGTATGAGTGATTATGCATAGTTTCACATGCACGGTTGAAATATTTGTGCTCTCGTATAATGCAAAATATCATAACTGAGCCAAGTAGTAGAGCAAAGAAAGATTATGTATTTTGTGCTTAACCGGAACTATACTCAAGCATTTGTTGATGTTATTCAATAGTTAAAACCTTCTTGTATATTTTGTAATCATTTTGTAAGTCAATGAGCCTTCTGGGTTGTAGTCCTTATTATATTTTTTGAACAGTAAACTCTAGGTAATGTGCCTGAATTCATGTGCATTCCCATTGTAATATTTCACTTACTCCTAAAAGGGTATTATCTCATTGTGGGTATGTTGCCACCGTGGTTTTTCCCTTAACCGGGTTTTACACGTATAAATATGGTGTCGTGGTGTTGTGGATGTTTTTCTTATGGGTTTACATCTCTCTTTTATTGATTTACATTAGATGGTTGAAGAATCATATTAATAATTTTGAAGTTTACAAAACATTGATTCACCACCCCCCCCCCCTCCTCTTAGTGTTCCTTGATTCCAACAAAACCTAAAATATATTTAGAGGATGGGGAATGTGTATTTTAAGGTTTATATGGAATATGAGAGACTTAGTAGGGATACCAACATCTTAAGAGTAAGCTATGTAGCCAAGGACATCATAATTAGCATTTTCTTTTATATAAAGGGGTTATAATATACCTTGTGCATGGATGCCTAACCCTTTTCCGTGATAATGCATGCTTTCATAAATGTTTTTACCAATGGGATACTTGATGTTTTTGAAACAATATGTGAGTCCATTTTTAGGAGGATCTGGTATGGAAGGAATGATAAGCTCATGAGGTAAACTAGATTGGATGAAAATGGAAGAACCCATTTGATAAATAAGGGGTTTGTGAACATCTTCGGTAGGGGTGATGGGATCTTGAGGAGGATTATGATCATGAGGGGGATTAGGAAGGATGTTGGAATCTTAAGATGGATATGGAGTATTGTGATAAGGAGATGAAGGGATACTTTGATATTGACACCAAAGAGGGTCATTAGATTGAGTGGAAAGGGTTCTTTTCTCTTGATTTTAAAGAGGATCATGGGAAAGGATGGAAGGAATATCATGGTCTTTCTTAAGAAGTGGATTATGAATGGGACTTGGAAGGATACTTTGATCTTTATATGGGAGAGGATCATCTTGGATTTAATGAAAAGGTATGATGGAATAATCATGACATTCTAGGGAGATGGGATCTTGGTCAAAAATTTGATGGGATTGGGGATTTTAAGTATCTTGATATTGATTTTTTTAGGACTTGTTTCTTCATACTTTGGATTATCCTCTTGAAATGGATCCAATTCTAAGGATGGGGTATGAGTTTGGATATGCATGGTGGATTCTTGGATGGAGTCCATGTTTTTGCATGATGGGTATGAATTTTGAATAGGAATCTCTAGAGTGGGTTTGATTGGGGATAGAGCATATGGAGGCATTGGTTCTAGGATTTTTTAATCATGAAAGGGATTTGTATTAAGAATTGGATTAGCTTGGATTTATATTGTAGATAGCCCTTGAAGGTAAATTTAAAATTTATCATCATTAGATTTATGATTTGATGGATATAGTGGGGATTGTTGTTGTAAATATTTAGGGGGTGAAGGAATGGTGGGAGAGATAGAGGTTACTTGTAGGCCAATTTCTTTGTGGGAGGTAGATATGTCATTGGTGTGACTATTTTGGGATTAGTGATTGCTAGACATAGGTAGGTGATTTTGATCATGCTTGGAAAAACTATCTTGATACATGCCTAGTTTATTATTAGGTGAATTATCAATATGTTCTCCAATAGTAATGTCACCTTGATCAATAAGTTCCTAAAAGAGATTTTTCAATGTTAAGAAATCAAAAATTTTATGTTCTTTGGTCCTATGGTATTCACAAAAGTCATTATCATTCTACCATGTTGGTTTTACTATAGGTTCATAGAGATAAATTTTAGGTAACATGATGGTGTTTGACTAGACCAATTTTGTTCAGAAAGATTCAATTGGTTCTCCAAGATTGGTGTATTTTTGTCCTTTTGTCTTGTGAATTTTTTCTAGAAGATTTTTTAAGGATTCTTTGGTTGGAGAAATGTGTGAATGGTTTTTAAGATTTTTCATGGGGATGGATTTTTAGGAATGTTTAGGATGGGGATTTGGTCAAATAGTTTGGGAATGGTTGGTGTTCAAGCAAAAGATTTTTTTTTATTTTTTTGAAGTATTTTAATTTTGGGGGGGTTTTTTGGTTTTTTTATTTTTATAATTTTTTTTGGATTTTTTATTAAATATGAAAACACGCAAGAAAGAAATGCAAAATAAATAGTCATATGGCCCCTTTCAGATTATGTGTCCCCTTTTAGTTTCAAGTGGGGAAGGTGATCTAAATATTTAAACACATAAGACACACCAACAAGCCTATACAAGTGGAAGTATCAATCCTTGCATACCCAAGAAATGATGGCTAAAAATTTCAACTATAAGCTTTACAAGTTTAACTATGGGTATCCTCTATATACCAAAAGTGTACGTTGAGGCCTAAATACATGAAATGAAGGGGAATAATGCCAAAAATTCTAGAGGAAAGGGTAACCCACTCTCCACCTTCAATTTTTTGAGGTATAAAGTTCTTAGAGGCTTAGCCCAGAATAAAAATATTATACTTCTAAGAGGCAGTTCTTTCAATTCACCCTCACTAATTATACTCCATCGAAACATGAGGTTGCCTCCTAGAATGATCACCTCTCTAGGAAGACCTCCTAAAAAGAAAAGGACAGGTCCCTTATTTCTTGTGCATTCAAGTTAGTCGCTAAAACACAAGAGGAGAACATACAAAAGTGAAATTCAAAGTGGATGGAAATTATTTTTTCTATCTACTATTTTGAAAAAAATCAAGGATAATTGTATCCTTTCAATACATAACTTTATGATGATTCAATGTCTAAAATTTTATCAATTTATAAATGTAAAATAAATTGAAATGGGGTGAGTATAGAAAATGAAAATTTACTCCTAACAAACTAGAGAGATTAGGGACCAAATTATTATGTTTTATTGTAAAGAATTAACATTTCTTCAAAATGATTTAGTTTCAAAGTTAGGGAAAACCTATCAAATTTGGGTTATATGGACACTTTTGAAGAACCTAAAAATAGCTAAATTTTTATGATGTTTCTACACTTCATATATTTTATTTTTATGATTTTTAGATCTTATACTATTTACATAATCACATGGTTATATGTTTCCATCTTATGATACTTACAAGTTATATATTTTTGACACATATACTTTCTAATGGTTAGCATTCTCATCTCTTATTATATCATGTTTATACTCACATACTTATCTTATGCTCACTAGCTTATATTTTATTATCCTTGTCATGATTATATCTTAAGTAGTATTTGTGCTCACATGATTCTTATCTAAGATTTATGGTTTTGTTTATCCCATTATATGCCTTAATTAGGTAACAATTGGTATGCCTTTCTTTCCCTTATTACATGTGCGTGTGTATTACAAAGGGGTAAACACTTTGACCTAGATCAAGGAATCATAGAATTCACAAATGGAGACCTCATCCCTGATATAAACAATCAACAATATTACCCCAATAGAGTTTGAACTTTGATGGAAAGACCAAAAACACCCTAACTTAACCATCACACCATGTTAATATCATAGTATTACATGTGTTTGGATTATAATATCTTAATTACATATTTACATGATCATCACATTGTGATATATTTTACCATTTCAACATCTTTTAATTTAATTATATATTTTTTACTTTACCTCTAATATTTTCTATCCTTTGTATGCAAGCAACTAAAGTGAGGGGAATATATATTACTAATATTCTTTTTCTGAGTTATGTTTTACAATATGACACACTCATAATCATTTCCATGTTAAGGGGAGCATGATCAACATTTCTTGCTTAGCCAAGATTCAATTATTTTTTGCTTAGTCAAAGATTTACCAATTTTTGTTATATGAAATATCTTACCTTTCTCCTTTCTCCTTTCAATTTTCACTATGTTCAAAGATAGATTTCAAATAAGTCATAATTACTATTTATTTTAAATGTGTGACAATTACTACTTGTTACATGCTTTTTTTATAAGTTTTGATGGAGTTCTCATTACAAGAAAAGTACAAGAATCATTATTTATATCAATACCCTTAGTAACTAAAATAATTAATTCCTGCATTGACTACTTATTTTTACTTTAACATGCATCTTCTTAATATCTCACATTCACATCAAATTAGGGGAATAAATGCCCCTTTCCCTTATTTTTTGGCTCACTTCAATTAGATTATCTTTTTTATGCATTAGAAATTTTACAAGTGGCATATTCTTCTATAAAAATTGGCTCATGACATTATACTAGTTTGTCTCCATTATCACGTATCCCCAAGATTGGTGATGCAGAGCCAGGCAACAAACTAGGTGATAACCTTCTCTCACCCACAACTACTATTTCCAAATAAAATTATTTTGTTTGTTCAAGGTGTCAAACAACACACCTACCAAGTACTCAACTCACACAACCATTTGTGTAACTGGATCCATACCACATTAGTATCTTTCGGTACCAGTGGGATGAAAACACTCTACCCTTATGTGAATGGCAGACAATCTTTCGATACCGGTGGGATGGAAACCTATTGGATTTTGTCTAGGGTGGTCCAAAAAACACAAAAAATCCATAAGATCTGACTATAAAATGTGTTAGGGAGTACTTGTCTCACAACTGTCCTATTTGTCTAGTAGCCCTACCAGTTGACTAGTAGCCCTACCGGTTCAGTTCTCCACACACAACTTAATAAAATTCCAAAGGACAAGACAAACAAAGGGAAGATTCAGATACCCTTTATCAAGTTACACAATTCTCCAAAGGCTTAGACCCTAACCCCAAGTTTGAAAGGTCTATATCCTTACTGTCCTTCCAAACCTAATTAAACCAATTAGGCCTAATTTACAAAGAAAGTACCCCTTGTATTAGTCCCCCGCATAAACCAAAAATTTCTACAAGGTGGGGTAAGGTTTAAAACCACCAAATCCAAGGTTTCAATACTTGATCCAATCACCTTTGTCTACTACGAGTTATTTTCACTTCTGCAGTTTAGGCATTCACATAGAGATGTCCGCTTAGGGTCAATTCAATCTCTTCGGGCTTGGAGCCTCCCTACAAACCAACACCAAAATATTATGGTACAATGGCCCCTCTAACATTTTCCCACAAGTTGTTTGGTCCTCTGGTGAAAATGTCAGATTAAGAGCATCTTTAAAGTGAAATGTTAGGTGTCGACAGGGTTTGTGACCAGTCCGGTGAGATTTTGATGGATATCTACAACCCGATTGTTACAAGACCTCAAAATTGATTGAAATGAAAATTAAGAGACTTTTCTAACTCATCCAATTGGTTTCAAGTATCCACTAATCCCTACCAGTCAGAAATGAACATCAAACACGCAAAATTTTAGGAAACTACAAATATATTGTATTGCTCCAAACTCCAAAACATTACCAATTTCAGCAAATTCAACAAAAACACCAACAACAGCCCTGGAATTGATCCAAGTGGGCATAATATAGCCTCCCTGATGGTTTCCAACCAATTTTCAACCTTTAGAACCGTTGGAGGATTAGTTACCCCTTTTTTACAACATTTTGCAATGACAATAATGTAAAGTTCTGATTCCAATAGCTAGTAAGATGAGGGGGGGGTGAATCATACAAACTTAATCTTTCATGAAATCAACAAATTCAACCTCGGTAACTTATACTTCAGCAATATAACCAAAAACTGCTAAACATGTTAACTCATAAACACATAATCATCATAACACATATAACACCAGATTTAATGTGGAAACCCAAATAGGGAAAAACCACTGTGGGATTTTGGACCCACTAAGAAATATACTCTTCTAGAGTATGCTCAGTTAAAAGCAAATCCTGTTAAAGATTACAAACACATTACTAGATGTGACCCGATAAAGGGATTTCCCTCAGATTTGTTAGGATCTTCACTTTGTTAGAAGTGACCTTGTCAAAGGATTTCAAACACTCATGTAGAATGTTACCTTGCTAGAGGATTTACAAATAAGACTGTTAAGTCCACTCGGTTAAGATATTTTATGTCACTTTACAAAATAACAGTAATAAAAATATATCTGCAACTTCACATCTAAAATGCTAAAGCAGATTCTTATTTGCTCAAAACAATCTTGTCATAGGACTTATCTTTTCCCTCTGCTGGGCTCCCTACTCTATTAATCAAACAGGTCTTCAAGCTTATGTGCTTGGTAATCACTATGTAGCATCCATGTGCTTACACTTGCCTACATTCATTGTTCATCAACAATTCCTTATTTATAAACAATTTGCTAACTGCTTAATATCCTTGATCACATTTCCCATGATCACTCATAGCCATCAGATCATCAATCTTGACTAGGTTCAATGTATCCTTCGATCTGAAAACATTTTACCTCACCTTGGAACTTGCATTCCTTCCTAGGAACTTGTGCTAGGTTATTGCGGTTCAATCTGTGTTGTAGATCTTCCTCTTGATTTTCCATTGCCGTAGATCCTTAACAAACTTCATGCGTGGCATACCAATAATCTATTCCTCTCTAGCTCATTAGCATCCTTCATTAAATAATGCTTTTATCCATCCAATGTGATCTGTCATAACTCGGTTGTTACTCGGTAAATACTAAACTTTACTTGGTAGACATTCTACCTTCTTTAACTGATATCAATAACCTTAGGGTTTACCGACTAGGTTCCTTAGGGTTTACCAACTAGGTTATTTGCTCAATGACATAGTATAGTATTAACCTTACAATAAAACAACATATTTAGGATATCAAAACAATCTAAACAACATGATCTCATCATTGTCTAACTCAGTAATAGTTGCCTAGTGAATAACGTATTTCTCCCCTTATTCATCACATTCTTTCTGTGTCACTTACCGACATCTTAATTCTCATCAATACATACTTCTCAAGATATGGCAACATCATACTGAATCAGAAAATCAATTTCTTGACATCAATGACAAAATAATATTATAAAGACAGTAATCATCCTTCTTCAGTTATATCAATAATCTCCAACAACCTTCTCAATATCCTTATTGAAATGTCAACAATCTCTTTTCTATTGTAATTCCAACAATCTCCCCCTTTGGCATTGATAGAAATACCAACTTGTAAATGGTAATACCAACAAGATATTCAAATTTATTCGGATTCAGATTGTTGTGGAGACTTCTCCTATTATCCTTGAGTTGTTTTCTTCTTCTGAAGTCTTCTAGGCTTTCTCCTTCTTTTTTTCAGTAATCTTCTCCCCCTGTCATTAGTCTTCTGTTATCTTCTTCATTTTAGGGCTTAACCATTTAGTCCACCATTTAGTCTTCTCCCCCTTTGACAACAAGGCCAAAAAGTAAAAGAACTAAATCATGAACTCTTCTGTTGTGAAGTGTTTTACCTTGTTGTGTCACACATGCAAATGTAACATCTAAAACTCGATCAGAGCAATCTTTCCTTCAATACTATTTCCTGCACACCTTTAGAAAACCTCCTAAAGTGCATAAATCAGCATCAATCCACACATAATATTATGTAGATTCATCGAATTGATGCTTTCACCGAACTCTGCCAGTAAATAGAAGATAGGGGTAGGACCCCTAACTTGCTTCTGAGATACTCAAAAGTGTCCATTGGCAGTGTCTTTGTGAAGATGTCTGCTATTTGCTCCTTTGAACTGATATATTCCAGCACAACTTTCTTCTCTTGAACTTCTTCCCTGAGATAATGATACTTTATAGAGATATGTTTTGTCTTAGAGTGCATTACCAGATTCTTTGAAATGTTAATGGCACTAGTATTATCACAGAATATAGTTAATGGCTTGGTAACTTTTTCATTGATACCTTCCAATAGTTGTTTGATCCATCCAATACTGGTACAATTCAATGCTGCAGTGACATATTCAGCTTCAGCTGTTGACTGTGAAATACATCCTTGTTTCTTGCTAAGCCAACTTACTAGTCTATCTCCCAAGAAGAAAGCTCCACCACTTGTGCTTTTCCTTCATAGATCGGTAAAGTGTCTCATCAACAGATGCAGATTCATCATTCTTTGATAGTTTACAGTTAGTAGTCATAGGAGTACTTATAGGTTTAGAATCCTCCATTCCAAATTTCTTCAAGATTTCCTTTATGTACTTGGATTGAGTAATGAAAATCTCATCTTTCATTTACAGTATCTGTAAACCTATAAAATACTTTATCTCACTGATTAATGACATCTCAAATTCTTTGCACATTTCATTTACAAAGTTCTTTCATAAGGAGTCATTACCACAAAAAATAATATCATCAACAAATATGGTTGAGATCAATATTCCATTGTCCTCATCATTCTTCATGTACATATTGTTGTTTTCACTTGTCCTTATAAATCCAATCTTGATCAAATAAGAGTGCAGTCTTTCATACTATGTTCTAGGTGCTTGTTTCAGACCATATAAAGCTTTGTTTAATTTACATACCTGATCTTTATTCCTGTCTTCAGCAAATCCTTCAGGTTGTTCAATATAAACTTCTTCTTCTAGTATACCATTCAAAAATGCGGATTTAGCATCCATTTGATATACCTTGAAATTTTTGAAAGCAGCATATGCCAACAATGTTCTTACTCCCTCAAGTCTAGCCACAGGTGCAAAAGTCTCACCATAATCTATTCCTTCTTCTTGAGCATAACCTTTGCAAACTAATCTTGCTTTGTTGTGAATAGACTCACCTTTTTCATTTAGCTTGTTTCTGAAAATCCACTTTGTACTGATTACATTTTTGTCCTTCGATCTTGGGACTAGCATTCGTGTGTCATTCTTCTTGATTTGATCAATCTCTTTTGTCATAGCATTTACCCAATCTTCACTGTTAAATGCCTCTTTTACTATTCTCAGTTCAAATTCAGATATCAGACATGTGTTCTGTCTCAGTTTGTTCCTTGTCATAATTGGATCATCCTTATCTCCTATAATCTGACTTGATGCATGATGTCTTCTAACATATTTGGCTAATATAGGCTTGGTAGGCTCTGTATGATCTTCTTCATCACTCGGTAATTGGACATTATCTTTATTTTCTTCATTAACTTTCTCAGTAGGACTTCTCGATTGAACATAAACAAATTCTTCATAATTTTTTGGTTCTTTGGAATTTCCTTCATCATTTCTTTCTGCAAATTCATCAAGTTTCACATTTGCACTTTCTACTATTTTGTTAGATGATTTGATCAGACATTTAAATGCTTTACTTCTAGAAGAATAACCAAGAAATGTTCCTTCCTCTCTTTTCTGATCAAACTTTCCATTTTTGTCATCTTTGTGTACATAGCATCTACTTCCAAAGATTTTAAAATAACTTACATTAGGTTTCTTGTCATACCAGATTTCATATGGTGTCTTCATAGTTCCTTTCTTCAGTTGTACTCGGTTCAGGGTGTAAAGTGCAGTGTTGATTGCTTCTCTCCAAAATGTTTGAGGTACCCTCTTTTCTATCATCAGGGTTTTGGTACAATCTACAATTGATATGTTTCTTCTCTCTGCTATCCCATTTTGCTAAGGTGTTCTCGGTGCAGATACTTGCCTTTTTATACCATGATCATTGCAGAATAAGTTAAATTCATTAGAAGTGAACACTCCTCCTCTATCAAATCTAAGACATTTCAGTTGTCTTCCTGTTTCATTTTCAACTCTTGCCTTGTACCATTTAAACATTTGAAAAGCTTCTGATTTTTCTTTTAAAAACATAACTGACATCATCCTTGAGTAATCATCCACAAATAATATGAAATATTTATCACCATAATAACTTTGAACTTTCATGGGACCACAAAAATCAGTGTGTACTAGATCTGAAATTCCTTTAGAAGTGTAGGACTTACTTGTAGAGCTTGATCTTGTCATCTTACCCATCTGGCATCCTCGGCACATAGCATTCTCAGGTTTTTCCAAGCTCGGTACACCTCTTACTAGGTGCTTCTTACTTATTTTGATCAGATTATCAAAATTTACATGACAAAACCTTTTATGCCATAACCAGGTATCATCTATCTTTTCATAAAGACACTTGTTTCAAGTTGAGTCAAGATGAAATTTATTACCTTTTGTTTGTGTCCTGGTAGCAGCTAACTTTCCATGCTTGTCATGAACTTTGACAATTCCTTTCTGAAATTCTATTCGGTATCCTATATTGTTTATTTGTGCTACACTCAACAAATTGTATTTCAAACCTTCAACCTAGTATACATCATCACATTTAGCATTGTCAAGAAGTGTGATAGAGCCTTTACCTTTCACCGGACATGGTGCATCATTACCAAATCTTACATAACCACCATCATAATCTTCTAATTTAACAAATTTGTGTTTATCACCTATCATGTGATGTGAGCATCCACTATCTATGATCCAAGAATCATTATTATTTATGTGATATATTAGGGCTTTATCTTCATACCTTTCTTCATTTGATCCATCTTTAATAGCCACATAAACAACTTCCTCGGTATCAGTTTCATCAGATTTATCATCGTTGGATTCCTCATCAGCTACTAGGCATGTCTTTTTGTCTCTCCTTCTGAAGTCTTAGTGTCCTCTGTATTGGTTTTCTTTCTACCTGTTATCTCCGTATTCTCTCTTTTCACTAGATTCTTTGTCAGGGTAGTTAGAAGCCATATGTCCTATTTTATCACAATTGAAACATTTTAAAGGTAGCTTCCCTTTATACTTACCTTTTCCTCTCGATAACCTTCTGGCCAACAATGCTTCAAACTCTTCTTGCTTTTTGATTTCTTCATACAATTTGTGCACTTCTTCCATTTTCTTATGAAATCTTTCACTTGCTCCACTGTGATTCCCTTCAGAATACTTACTTATTCTATCATTGTAATCATCAGATTCACCAATATGAAAAGAACCGCATGCAGATTCTACTTTATTTACTGAAGACCCACTGTTATCAAAATTACTTAACTCAAATGCATGTAGCTTACCAATAGTAGCATCCAAATAAACTGGCATATTTGGTACAGACCTTAGTTCATTGATTGCAGAGAATCGGATTGCATAAGCAAGTAGAAGGGTTCTAAGCAACTTACTTTTTACATCCTTTTCTTCAATAGTTCATCCTACTCCTTTGATTTGATTGACAGTCTCCTTTAACCTTGTATTGTATTGGGTTATGTTCTCACCTTCATTCATTCTCATGGATTTAAGTTTACCTCGTAGACTATCTACTTTTTCTCTCTGAACATGTTCATCACCGCCATACACAGATATGAGCTTGGTCCACATTGCTTTTGCATCATTATAGCCTTCTAGATCATTAAACTCTGAGTCGGTCAATGCTGATGTTATTTCAATCATAGCTTGAATATGATCTTGCTTTGCCTTTATCTCCTCCAAGGTCATCGGGTTGGTGCTTGGTGGTATGTAATCATTCTCCAAATAATATGTTGCATATTCTCCAATTCCTAATAAGTGCAGCTTCATCCTTTTCTGCCATGTGGAGAAACTTGACTTGTTCAACTTTGGTGCATCCCTTTTATACATCTTCAGATCTTTGCCTCAAGTACCTTTAAACTTTTCTACCGAAGTCCATAGCTCTGATATCAATTGTAAAGTTCTGATGCCAATAGCTAGTAAGATGAGAGGGGGGGTGAATCATACAAACTTAATCTTTCATGAAATCAACATATTCAACCTCAGTAACTTATACTTCAACAATATAACCAAAAACTGCTAAACATGTTAACTCATAAACACATAATCATCATAACACATATAACACCAGATTTAATGTGGAAACCCAAATAGGGAAAAACCACTGTGGGATTTTGGACCCACTAAGAAGTATACTCTTCTAGAGTATGCTCAGTTAAAAGCAAATCCTGTTAAAGATTACAAACACATTGCTAGATGTGACGCAGTAAAGGGATTTCCCTCAGATCTGTTAGGATCTTCACTTTGTTAGAAGTGACCTTGTCAAAGGATTTCAAACACTCATGTAGAATGTTACCTTGCTAGAGGATTTACAAATAAGACTGTTAAGTCCACTCGGTTAAAAGATTTTCTGTCACTTTAGAAAATAACAGTAATAAAAATATATCTACAACTTCACATCTAAAATACTAAAGCGGATTCTTATTTGCTCAAAACAATCTTGTCATAGGACTTATCCTGTCCCTCTACTGGGCTCCCTACTCTATTAATCAAACAGGTCTTCAAGCTTCTGTGCTCGGTAATCACTATGTAGCATCCTTGTGCTTACACTTGTCCGCATTCATTGTTGATCAACAATTCCTTATTTATAAACAATTTGCTAACCGCTTAATCTCCTTGATCACATTTCCCATGATCAATCATAGCCATCAGATCATCAATCTTGACTAGGTTCAATGTATCCTTCAATCTGAAAATGTTTTACCTCGCCTTGGAACTTACATTCCTTCCAAGAAACTTGTGCTAGGTTATTACGGTTCAATCTATGTTGTAGATCTTCCTCTTGATTTTCCATTGCCGTAGATCCTTAACAAACTTCATGCGCGGCATACCAATAATCTATTCCTCTCCAGCTCATCAGCATCCTTCATTAAATAATGCTTTTATCCATCCAATGCGATCTGTCATAACTCTGTTGTTACTCGGTAAATACTAAACTTTACTCGGTAGACATTCTGCCTTCTTTAACCGATATCAATAACCTTAGGGTTTACCGACTAGGTTCCTTAGGGTTTACCAACTAGGTTCTTTGCTTGGTGGCATAGTATAGTATTAACCTTACAATAAAACAACATATGTAGGATATCAAAACAATCTAAACAACATGATCTCATCATTGTCTAACTCGGTAATAGTTGCCTAGTGAATAACTTATTTTTCCCCTTATTCATCACATTCTTTTTGTGTCACTTACCAACATCTTAATTCTCATCAATACATACTTCTCAAGATATGGCAACATCATACTGAATCAGAAAATCAATTTCTTGATATTAATGACAAAATAATATTATAAAGACAGTAATCATCCTTCTTCAGTTATATCAATAATCTCCAACAACCTTCTCAATATCCTTATTGAAATGCCAACAATCTCCTTTCTATTGTAATGCCAACAAACAAAAGTTGTCAACTTGCACTTTTCAAATTTGGTGACTCCAAGGTGTATTCGGCCTATTCCAAGGATTGGTCTAATGTTTCTAAGACCAATATTTATTTGACTGACTCATTCCTAGACTCCTACTGACCCACATGGTCATTTGTCCATGGTGGCCTATAAAATACAACCATGACAATGCCTTACATCAATTGGGTCTTATTAACTCACAAACCTATCAACCTACTACATATGGTCATTTTCACCTCTTGAGTGATATTAGACTCTTTTAGGCTTCATTTGTGTCTTTGGGTTCTCCTGCACCAATTGGACTCAATCCCTAGATCTCCCCTTTTTCACTCTCAATAAAAAATTATATGTGGAATTGAGTCGTCATTTCCATACTCATGGATCCAAATCTCAAACTTTTAAATCTCAAAATTAAAATTTGGATCACATCACCCCCCTCTAATAAATAGTATGAGCTAACTCAATGTGTTATTTTGTTGATTTATGTTCTATTTTGTAATTAATAACATGCAAGGTAATCATGTGCACACTAATAAATCAATCAAAGATTAGTCATAGAGAATTCATGATTCATCCATAATATTATTATTAGAGCATATATCAACATATATCATTTTATACACCTTGCATTTGGCCTTTGATCATTACTCCAAATTCACTAAATTGGTCCACTTAGAGGCTTGAATAAAGAATAATTAACCTTTGTCTAACAAGTTTTCAAATAGTATCTCTTGATTTCACTTCACTTCATAAATAGGTCAAATAAGTTTTGATTAGGTAAAGTGGGAAAGGGTCTAAACCCACAAAACAACCATAAAGGTAGAAGAAAGGGGTCTCACATGAGGTGAGACTAACAAAAAACTAAAAATAAACTAAAATATTGAAAGAGGACTAACAAATAACAAAAAATAAGGGGGGCCAAGAAGAGAACAACAAACGTAAAAAGACCAAGTTATGATTACCTTGGAAACTAAGGCCCTTCACAACTTGTCATTCCTTATTAAGGATTTCCAACTTGTCCATGAAGGATAGTTCTTTGGTAAGATTTTCCTCCTAAGTGGGAATGGTATCCATATTTTCTTTGTCTTTGCCCTTTTTATTGGAATTGAAAGGATAACCAACATAACAAGTCTCCATCTCTACTCTTTTACACTTAGCTTTCTTCTTCTCTAGCTCCTATTGAAAGACTTGCAATGAGACGACCATGTTTTTCACCATCTCTTTGCAGTATGCCACAACGTCCTACACATTTTTTATGATTTTAGTTTTCTTGTAATGGAGACTACCAATAGTGCATCAATCTTCTTCCTAACGTTCATTGGCCCAACATTAACCTTGATATTCTTCACATCCTACTCTAGAATAGCCCATCTATCAAATTTTTCTACTAGTCCCTTCACAGAAGACTAGAGCTCCTCATCAACCAACTCAATAGGAAAATCTATAGTTGTAGACAAGGATAAGATTTCCAATTTTATGATCTTAGTCATAGTGATGTGCAACTGAGCCAACTACCACTTCAAGATCTCATTCTAGAGATTGTAGACCTTACACAACCCATTTACTTTAACACTTAGTTCCTCATAGAGCTTTCAAATAGTGGTGGACAATTGACTGGTCTGAGGCACCCAATTTGAGAAACACATCCCCCTAAGGAGTGGAACCATAGGGTTTATCAAGTGGATTTCTAGCTATTAGTGAGATAGTTGGGGAACTTTTAGAGGAGGGGGACTAGGTAGAATTTGAGTTGTCGCCTAATATATTAATTTTGGGGGGTATTCAAACACAACATTTTTCTTCTTATAGGAGACAAGGGAATTGGTAGTCTGAACCCTCAATTTTGTAGAGAGAAGGGGGTTGGATCAACAAACCTTCTCTTTTGAGAGAGGTGTTTAAAATAAAGGAGGGAAAAATCAGGTTCTTAGTAGAGGGGCTAGTGTTCAAATCCATAATAATGAATAGATTGGTGATATAAGGGAAAGAGGCCAAGACCAGGGTGGGGCTAAGACTAAACCAATAGATCCTATACATTAGACCTTGATGAAGAGGGACATATTTGTCTTTTCACTGAACAACATTCACAAATTGGACTAAAGAAGAAAGAATTCAAAAACAAAAATTCATTTTAGCATTGTGCCTAAAATGGTTGATCATGGGGAAAAACTAGGATTGAATCTTTTAAACAAACCATCCAGATCAACAAACCTCATGAGAACCTCTACATGATATGTTGGAATCAAGGAACACTGAGAGGGGGGGGGGGGGGGTGAATCAGTGTTCTACAAATTTTGACTTTATTAATCCGTTCATTCAACCACTTAATACATTGAGCCAAAAGAAAGATGCAAGAACACAAAGCAATCAACCACAACACCATAACACAGATTTTATATTTGGAAAACCTGGTCAATGGAAAAACCATGGTGGGGATGAGACCCACAAATGAGTATACTCAAATATAATGTTTTACAATGGAGCGCACATGCATTCAAGCACACTGCCTAGAGCTCACTACTCAAATAAAGAAGGGCTACAACCCTAGGAAGACTCACTGTCTTACAAATAAATTACAACAAATCATTGAAATGAATGAAAAAACAAATAGAATCTACAAATGTCTGATTATAGTTCTGATTAAACACATTACACAAACTTTCAATATTTTTCCTTATATTGCTCTGTTCCACGACTCTGCTTTGATCTAAAGCATAGATTTCTAATATGCACACATGCAACTACGCACAATCAATCACCAACACCTTTCACATTCACCACACACACTAAAATGATCAAATACATCACATATATATATCTACAACAACATATTAGATCATCCACATGTCGGCTTCAAGACCACTTAGCATATGTAATGCCCCACCAGGAACCCTGAAGGAAAACCCACAACAAGGGTGAAACAATTTTTATTTTTTTTAAGTATAAACATCATAAGTGCATTTACACAACATGCATGATAACACAAGTGGAAGACTTACACCAGAATTCCTTAAGGGTTACCAACGAAGAATTAACTTCAAAAATAAATTTCACAACATCATAAATCCACATATGCATCATTAACTCAATGATCACAAGAAGCCATAAGCAAATAAAGATTCATCATAGAAAGATTGAAAGCATACAACATAATTTCCACTTCAATAAGCATTTACTAACATCATCAAGGAAACTGATAAAAACATCCAAACATAGGATTACATTGCTCTTCCAATACATAGCTTCTCAATAAACATAAAGGATAGATCTCATCCAATTACCAGGTTACATAAGATCAATATTACAATGATACAATGACCACATAGGTCTACCAATACCAATAATCTTCAAAACATGAGATGAAACATGAGTCATGAACCACAAGAACACCTGTGAAGCCACTCCTCGCATGAAGGCACAAATCCGAGCATCCGATGGGAAGTGGCACTACCACCTGACTATGTAATTCCAAAAATGGAATCACCCCATTGTGCTAGGAGATAGCTGAGGACCCTCAAACAAGCATAAGCATGACAGGATCGACAAAACAATATGACTCCATGATAGCACAATAAGACTCCACAAGAATCCAAGTGACTCAACTTCACAAACACAAGTGAACTGACATCACAAAACACAAGTGAACCAAATGAGAGAGTGTCATTGCATAGCTTAAGATGGCTACCCTGGTACAGCCTCCATAGGTCCTAGCTCACTATCCTGGTAACCTCTCTCGGCCGTCTGGTTCCAACTAAGTCTCATGTGGACCCTACCAGCCTTTCGTGAAGACAAGGTGGTTGGTTTGCCATTCCAGGCCTTCTCGCAACATTATGAGCCCTGTACTAGGACTCACCTATGCATGAGGTACAATTATCTTTATTAATGCTTTTTATAAAGAAAAAATAGGTTTTAAGGGACCCAAAACCCAATTACAATTTGAAAGATAAGCATTAAAGAAACGAAACAAAATAGCTGCAAAAGACCAGCACAAAAACCAGCAGCTAAGAAAAAGACAGCAAGAAGCCAACAAGAAGTTGGCTCCAAACCTAGCATTACAAATAAATTGAAAACTTTAATAGATTCCTCGGCATTTTGAACCAAGAGCATCATCGCCTTGGCCGCTTCCCTCAGGTCATTGTTTTCCTCTCTCAGCTGGCTATCTTTCGTATTGATCTCTATCCTAGTAGTGTTCTGCCTTGTTCTGCGCCTGGGAGTCTGGTGGGTAGTGCTGGAAGTTGGAATATCATCAATGACAACTAGATTCTTTTCCTGATTTTTCCTTTCTAGATGATCCACCAAAGCATTCATGTTCTATGATGAGACTTTGAGGACCTGGAGACTATGGTTCATGAAGTTTTTTAAAGCCTTCTCGGTACGGGCAACCCAGGAGTTGATGTTGTCTTTATCCTCTTCAACCTGTTCTTTCAAGGTTCTTATAACATCCTCCAGGTGTTTCAAATCCCCTTTGATAAAATCTTTTTCCAGCCAATCCTCCATCTCAATTTCCTCTTCCGCTTCACTGGTTTCTATCTCATCATTCTTTTTCCCAGAGTCCTTAATCAACTTATTAATCTTGTTTTCCAACTCCCTCTATTTACTTTGCATGCAAGTAATGTTATTGACAACCCATTTCTGGAAGTTGAAGGACTCCAGAGTATAGTTACGGGCGGTATTCAAGATGGTGTTCGTAGAATCCCTACCCTGTTCAGTGCCCACAGAGTTAGGATTGTCATCCTCCTTAGAATTCAGAGCAACATTCCTATTGTTCGAGCCCATAGGGTTAGAGTGAGGGTTTTCAGAGTTACCCCCTTCATCCTCTTCACCAATGTTCTCCTCCTTTTCATACTCCATATCAGTTTCAAAATCCTTACCCTTTTCCTCCTCCACATCACAGTGCACCTCCGTATCCACATTATCTGTGTCAGCTCTCCTTTTTTTGTGGGTAGTAGGTTGTTCCTCATCCGAATCTAAATCTTTGCCGCTCTCAGAGATATGTGCATTCGTGATCAAAGGGTCATCTTTGGTCGCCCTAGCCTTGTCCTTCAGATGTTCATAAATGAGCAATATAAGCCCCTGATGGGCTATAGGGTAAGAGTTAGGCTTTTTAGCATGGTCAGCAAGACTCTCATTCAGAGAGGACACAAGATAAAAAGGCAGGGATATTTTGGCCCCATGACGGAAGTGGTTCAAAATAGCAAAGTGATAGTTATAATTTTTTGTAAATCTACCATCAACAGTTAAATACTCCATTAAAACCCTCAAACTTTTTACCAAAAGGGCTTTACCTACTGGAGAATGTAATAGGAAATGTTGTCTTTCTTCACAAGCTTGCCCTTCTCATCCTCCGATTTTGGGAAAATTTTGAATGCTTCAGCAGCATACTTCTGATCTCTGTAAAATTTGGTGCCCTCCGTCTGCAAACCCGTGACCTCTGTAGCCAGGTTCTCATCAATTTTCCATATCTCCCCGAACAGGGTAACTCTGTTGTTACTCTAGCCTCTGGAAAAACCATGAGAAACAGAATTTCTGCTTCCATGAAGCTTTTCCATATAGTCAGTAAAGCCATATCTGTGAAGTCTTCTACAGACTTTTCGTTCATTCTTCCAACTTTCACATCCTAGGGGCTCATTCCTGTTTAGATTACCACCCATTTTGAGCTCCAGGTAGAAGTACTAGCAACTATAATTCACAGTCCGCAAATGAAAGCCCAAATGCTTGTAAATTCTGGAGTTACTGAACAAAGACTCTTTTGTTGTTTTGAAACTTATGTTTATGGCCGCACAAACCCAGCAATTATGATTATACTTCCTCATGCATATGATCATGGAAATGATGCCAAAAAGAACTCATTAACTGGCAGTTAATCCACCCCCAAAATCTATCTTTGGAATTCGTTCCCCAAAATATAATCATGATATTAACTTGACCCATTGATACGATCAAAATATAATTGCTCTTTAACCTCCCTTTTACAATGAGTTTCTCCAATATATTTAACATCATTCTCTAAATTGACCCCTTCATTAGCTAAGAGATCCACTACCCTATTGTCTTCTCTTAGAGTATGAGTTATGCTAATACTAACATAGTTATTTAACAAATATTTAGCACTTTTAACTAAGTTAGTAATATTCCAAGAAACAGAGCTTGTACTTTTGAGGGCTTGGATGATGTTTAAGGAGTCCCCTTTGAGCCAGATTTTTTTGAATTTGAATCCCTGAGCAAGTTGGAGGCTTTTTAGCATGGCCAGAGCTTCGGCCACATGATTATTTTGGACGCCAAAAGGAGAAGCAAAAGCTGCAATGCAAACTCCTTGAGCATTTCTGATAACTCCTCCACCACCCGACTTCCCAAGGTTGCCCTTAGCCGCCCCATCGAAATTCACCTTTATCCAATCATGATCAAGAAAGCGCCAAACAATATTATCTCTCCTATTCTTATTGTCAGATCTGTAGACTTTATGTATTAGGTTCCATTCAGTGAGGATATCTTTTTCCATATCATTCATATCAGTAACAAACCATTGCTTATTGTTCTTGTGAGGAATATTGATGTTCTCTTTTATGGCCCTGCAATTTTTTTCAAAAACCACCTAAGAGTTACACTTAGCTTCCCTAAATATTATGTTATTTCTTTATTTCCAAATGCCCCAGCAAATCATGGGGAGGGTCAAGGACCAAAGGTTCTTGATAAGCTGGCATTTAGTGGGGAAATTCCATTGCCAGATAATATCATTGATACTCTTGTTCATAACCCAACTAACTTTCCATTTCTCCCTCATTTTACACCAAATTTTCCAAGTAAAGGAGCAGTGAAAAAAGAGATGATCAACTGATTCTTCCTCTTTCTGGCATAGCTCGCATCTATTAGGGAATTTGAAACCTCTTCGGACCAAATTGTCAAGAGTAAGGATACTATTGTGAGAAGCAATCCAAAAGAAAATATTGACTTTAGGGATCAGAATGTTGTTCCAAATTTTACTCCAAATGGGATTACTGGTTTGAGAAAAAGTGTTTTTGTAGGTTGAAGCAACCGTAAATTCACCTCTAGGATTACTTTTCCAAAGGAAAACATCATCATAGTCTTTGTTAAGGGAAAAGGACAGCAGCTCCTTCTGGAGTAAGGAAAATCTAGAATGGATAACATCAAGCCTCACCCATTTGTCCTCCTTCCAGTAGTCACACACCATAAGCCCAAACCTCCTTTTATATTCCTCAATAAATTGATTGTTGTCTTAATCATAAAGAGCTTCATTCTTCATCCAAGGGTCCTCCCAAAACCTTTATTTGTCGCCTTTTCCAAGGACCCATCCAGCTCCAACTTTGGCCACTTTTATGGATTTGATAATACTATTCCAAATGAAGGATCCTACAGGAATGTCTTCAGAGTCAAGGATCCCTTGGATAGGCTGATTCTAAATATATTTATCAAACCATATTTGATTCCAATCTTTCTTGGTATCATAAGCTCTCCATAATTGTTTTGCTAGAAGAGCTTTGTTAAAGGTTTTTAGAGCGCTAATCCCCAACCCTCCTTTGTTCTTTGGTCTACAAACTTTGTCCCAAGCAACCAAGGACATCCTCTTTTTTTCTTCAACTCCTGACCATAAAAATCTCTTCTGGATTCTTTCCAATGCTTCAGCAAATTTAGCTGGGATACCAAATAAATTGAGGGCATAAACAGGGAGGTTCTGGAGTGTGGCTTGAAGGAGCTACAATTTCCCAGCCTGAGATAAAATAGAACCTTTCCACCCAGCTAGTTTTTTGTTGAATTTATCAATAATCATATTCCAAAAGGAGTTTGGGGGAATTAAACCCAAGGGAAGACCCAGATAGGTGGAAGGGATCATGTCCACCTTGCAACCAATAATTTTAGTAATTTTTTGTTGTCTTATGACCGGAGTATTCATGAAATATATAGCCGATTTGTCCCAATTGACTTGCTGACCAGTAGCCAAAGCATAGGAATTAAGAGCAGTTTTGAAGGCCTCAGCCTCCCTAACAGAAGAATATCCCATTAGGATAGTGTCATCAACAAACTATTGATGAGAGCAAAAAGCATTAGCAGAGGAAGGTTGAAGACCTTTGATGGTTTTACTCAATTTTAGATTGTGAATCAATCTGCTCATGCTCTCAGCCAAAATGGTGAAGAGAAGAGGAGATATGGGATCTCCTTGTCTGAGCCCCCTTAATGTTTTAAAGAAATTTGTAGGAGATCCATTAATTAGAATAGAGAACATAGGAGTGGTGATCAGCTCTCTGATAATTTTGGTTATCTTTTCATCAAATCCAAAAGCCTCCATTATTCTAAAAAGAACATGCCACTCCACTCTATCATAAGCCTTCGCCAGATCCAACTTTATCAAGAAGCCTTCTTTTTTAGCAGAATTGAGGGAATGAATGTTCTCATGCGCAAGAATGATAGAGTCCAAAATCTGCCTGCCAGGAACAAAACCTTTCTGCTCCTCAGAGATGATGAAGGGGAGAACAGCCAAGATTCTAGTGGTCAAAACTCTGGATATGATCTTATAGAAAGAGTTACATAGACTTATTGGCCTAAATTTTCCCAAAGAATCCGCCCCAGCAACTTTAGGGATTAGGGCAATAAACATGGAGTTGAGTTCCTTAAGGATTCTTCTGGCTCCAAAAAATTATTTGACCGCATTAACCGTGTCTTCTCCCACAATATGCCAGAATTCTTGGAAGAAAAACATAGGGAAACCATCAGGACCCGGAGCTTTATCCCCTTGAAATGAAAAGATAGCTTTTTAAATTTTTCCAGTAGACAGGATAGTAGATAGGGCCTTATTCTGAATAGGATTAATGATCTTAGGAATGATATTAACCAAATTATGTTGGTGGGTATGATCAATGTCCTTGTTACTAGTGAGGAGCTGATTGAAGAACCTGACAGCTTCATCCCTGATTTCCTCCTTATTAAGAAGAGTTTTGTCCTCTATAATAAGTCTTGAAATTCTATTCGTTGCTTTATGTTTTAAAGATGTCATGTGGAAAAATTTAGTGTTTCTATCCCCAGCCTCCAGCCAGATCGCCCTAGATCTCTGCCTCCAATAGATTTCTTCTCTAGAAATAATGTTGTGGAGTTTGACTAGAACATCATCTTCCATGGCTTTGGAATACTTTTTATAGCCATCTTTCTGTATTGAATTTTGGATCTGATCCAGCTCCTCCTTTAGCTTTTTCTTTGAATCAAAAATATCACCAAAGACCTTCTTGTTCCATGTCTTAATGTTGACTTTGATATTTTTAAGTTTTTTGGCAATTTTATACATGGCAGTTCCATTTACATCAATATTCCACCAGTTAGCAATAGATTTTTCAAGATTAGGGTGGGAAATCCACATCTTTTCGAACCGAAAAGGGAAGCTCTAATTATTCTTAAAATTCTCAGCAACAAAAGAGATGGGATAATGGTCTGAACCAATTATATTAATAATAGAAAGGGAGCATCTATAGGAAAGAATCCAATCATTAGTGACAAGGGATCTATCAAGTCTTACCTGAATGAGATCTTCACCATCCCTTCGGTTAGACCATGTGTAGGATGCCCCATTGAGATCCATATCAATGAGAGCATTGTTATTAATAAAGTTCATCAAGTCAGATCTGTTGTCTGGTTGAGCATGAATACCCCCATATTTATCAATGTCTTGCAGAGGAGTATTGAAATCTCCCATCACAACCCAGCTATTCAAAGGGAAAGATTTTCTTTTTTGCTGAATTTTATCCCAGAATTTGCTTCTAGAAGATTTGGAGTTAGGGGCATAGATATTAGTAATAACACATTCCTTTCCATCAAAGATGCTTTTAGCTTTCAGGGATAAAATATTGCGATCTACATCAATCATTTCTCCAGAGATGGTTTTCTTGTTCCAAAAAATTGCTACCCCTCTAGATGCTCCATTTGAGCTACTACCACAAACTCCACCAATTTTAAAGAATTTTAATTTCTCCACTTTCTCTTTACTCATTTTGGTTTCCTGTACCAGGATAATATCTCGATTTTGATCTCGAATGAGGTTCCGTAAAATATCTTATTTATTGAGACCATTTAGGCCTTTGATGTTCCAAGATATTCCCTTCATTTGGAAGCCTGAGGGCAGGATTCCTTTATAGTTCGCTACCTTCCATCAGCTATGTTTTGCTTGCTCTCCTGGTCCCTATGCCATTTCATAGTTTTACGTCCCTATGGGGATCTTGAAGCACCAAAATCAGCCTTGGACCTGGTTCTGGTTTTCACCCCTTTAAGGCCTCCTACCTTCTTAGTTTTTATTTTCTTTCTATTTCTTGTAATGTTTTCTTCTTGTTCCGCTCTAGGCTCATCTTGCATATTACTCCATAGTTCTCCTCTTTTCTGGGATGATGTAGACGTATCAACTCCAATATTCTAGAATAACGCATTTAAATTTACCTGAGGTGATCCAAACTTGTTGCTCCTTCCAAGTTTAATTTCATGTTCTTCAAATTCATCTAAGCACTGTTCATCTTTTTTTGATATAGAATCTTGAAAGACCTCATGATAAGAGTCAGTGATATTCTCAATCTCACCATCTTCAAGTGTCTCTTCATTGATTTCATTCTCCTTCTCCTATGCCTTTAGAGCCTCAAAGGTATTGACTATTTTGATCTCAAACTCCCTAATTTCATTCTTTTTATTCTCCTTCATAGGGGGATTCTTAGGAAGGTCAATTCTATCTCCTTCTAATGGTTCTGAAATATTGACAGAGCTTTCACTTTTTCCTTCTAACTTGTTACCTTCTTTGTTATTATTCTTTTCTTTCCAGACCTGTTTGTGGATATTTCTTTATTAATGTTATGATACTACCCACCTAATCAATTCATTAGATTACCAGTTATTATCTGAGTTTCGTTGGGTCGTAATACCTACCACTTTGGGTGCAACCCCCAAGCAAGAGCCACTCTCTCAAAGGACACTACACAAGTATGGTCACTCCTCGAGGACCCTATGGTGAAGCAGACAACCATAGCACCACTATCAGAAACAAGTGGTCAAACAAGGACATACTGACTCTTGGCTAACCATAAGGTAAAGACACTACATGGTTAAGACAATGGAGCCAACATATATCACTTGGTCAAGGTACCAATTACACCACCATAGACTAACTGGACCACAAACCAAAATATCACAATAAACACTTGCAAGGACAGCTAAATACATCAAATCCGCACTGAGACAATCTTTGAAAATATCAGCATCATAAACACTTGCAACATCATTGATTGAAAATTAAATAAAACGCTCCTTTCCAGTAGTCACATCTAATAAATTTCCAAATCTACCCATTTGAATCTCTAATTCATGCCTTAATTTTCATTGATAAATTTATTAACCACATAATAAAAATCAAATGAAAAATACATTACATCATGCAATACCACTTTAAACATTCCATTGATAAAATTTAAGTTCTTAACACAAACCGGTTTGAAGACCTGAGGGCTCAAAACCAAGCGAGGGTCAAACCAACCCGCGGTTGTGCTGCTGCTGGGACAACAAACACCACTTATTGGCACTGCCACTACCACTAGTAACACTGCCGCTACCAACTAGTAACACTACCACTACCAACCGATAACACTACCACTACCAACCGGTAACACTACCACTTCCAACCGGTAACACTTACCACTTCCAACCAGTAACACTTACCACTTCCAACCAGTAACACTTACCACTTCCAATATTCCATTTCTAGAATTATTTCACGGGCACACACATACAGTGCCAATTTCCAAAATTTCAAGGAAGAGTTTACCAGCAAGGTAAATGGTGAAATAGACACACTAGAAAGAATAGCTAGCCAAAACATGACAGAATAGAAACAAGGATGCACCCAGCAAGCCCAATCTAAAATTCTTTCTTTCCAAAGAAGAGGTAAATCAAGAAATTGTTTGCTATGAACAAATAACACACAGCAAAGAAGAAATGAACAAATTCCTTTCCTGAATGCAACCATATGCTTATAGCATCACACAATCAACTATATCAGGCAATATTTCTTCCATTTCAACATTCCAAAAAGAATCTTATAGGCATAATACATAAATTTCCATACACAGGAAGCAAACTGAAAATTTCAAAAACAAGAAGGGAACCTCCAACCTTGGAGCAATTAGTAAGTAAAAGGGATGAAGAAACTCCAGTCTTGCAGCTAGGTCAAATTTCCAACTCCTTTAGGAAGTTTTTCCAGAATTTTCTCTCCAAAAATTCTCTTCTTCTCCTGCCGTGAATCCCCAGAATGGATGCCCAAAATATCTTTTAACCCAAGCTTCTAGGTTAAAGTTTTCATCCAATCAAATTTAAATATTTTAAAACTAAAAAGGCAATCAGGTTTATTTCTTTCCCAAAAATAATAATTCTTTCCAATGATTAAATTAAAAAGGCCAAATGGAAAAATAAAAAGCAAAAATTTCATTTATTTCTTTTTTCATAAATACTTCCTTCAACATAAGTATTTAACCTTTTTAAATGGCTAGGCAATTTATTTATTTCACAAAAATATTAATGCAACTTACACAATAAATTAAGCCATTTAACCATTTAATCTAGTAATCATTAATTTAAATAAAACAATAATCACAGAGCATATTAATTAAATGATTACACCAACGCAAGATAGCATCATCCATTTAAATTAAATAAACGGAAACACTCAAAACCAAGACAGATCAAATGACGACTCTCAAATGACCAAACCAAGGCACCATGACACACATAACAGCCAGACGGGGAAACACAACCGATTAACAACACTCACATGAGTGTAACTGTGGTCAAGCTAGGGTACAACAACTATCTCCTCCACTCCCATCGGATATATAAGGCATGCTCAGACCTACGAAACCAGGTGGAGTCAATACCCCGTACCTACCCAGTACTAGTACCTGCAATGTCCTACACCAAAGAACCACACGTGCATATAGACCAATATATATAAATACAAACATGACACGCACACCGATGAAAGAGAATCGTGACGTTCCCTGTCTCATCGGAGTGAGTGAAGGAAAATCATCCCCTCGCATCCCAATACACTTGCAAACACGCAACATATAAATAACGCGTCGCAATAGAAGGGAAAAGTGTCAGTCCATTATAATGATCCATAAAATAACATTAATCATAAGCACTGAGAGACTGCATAAAATCATACACCATAACTCCAGGTAAAGCATGAAATAACATCGCATAATATCTGAATCATAATACAAAAATGTTCCACAAAATAGTCACTGAAGTAAATCAAAACATACAAAAGAGGTTGATCGAGGAGGGGTACTACATCCTCCCCCCCAAGCCTAGGCTTACTCCTGGAAGCCTAAAACAGATAAGAATAAACCTCTCTCATCTTCGCTGCATCTTCCCAAGTCGCAGAGGACTCATCACTAGGGTCCCATAGGACCCTTACCTGCTTGATGGTATGACCCCTAAGGGTCAAATCCAAATGTTGAAGGATGCGCATAGGCTCCATGGAAAGTTGCCCGTCCTCAACCTGCAAAGCATTCCAACCAAGAACATGGTTCACATCACAATGATAAGGATGAAGAACAGAAACATGAAAGACATCATGGATGCGGGATAGACTCAGTGGCAAGGCAAGACGGTAGGCAATAGCTCCTATCATCTCAAGGATCTCAAAAGGGCCTACATAACGAGGCGCCAACTTAGGACCCTTTCCATAATGGATTGGACTCTTCTGCAGATGCACCCTCAAGAACACACGGTCACCAACCAAAAATTGGTGATCAACTCTATGAGCATCGGCATACTTCTTCTGTCTATCCTGGGTAGCAACCAAATTCCCACAAATCTGCTCAACCTGCTGCTCCATCTCACGAAGAAAATCTAGGCCTAAACACAACCTATCCTCCAACTGATCCCAACTCAAAGGAGTATGGAAAGGATGACCATACAATGCCTGGAAGGGCGACATGCCTATAGAGTTGTGATATCCATTATTATAAGCAAACTCCACAAGGCAAAGATATTCCTCCTAACGTGACTACTGATCCATAACATACATGCGAAGCATGTCCTCCAAGACCTGATTCACACGCTCAGTCTGACCATCAATCTCTGGGTGATGAGATGAACTGAAGTTCAACTGGGTCCCCAAAGCATGCTGAAGTGAGGTCCACAAGGCCGATGTAAAGATAGGGTCTCTATCAAAAATTATCTGCCTTGGGATCCCATGCAACCTCACCACATCTTCCAAGAAGACTCGCACCACCACTGCTACAATATAAGAAGATTGAATAGGAACAAAATGAGCAACTTTGGTCAATCTATCAACAATGACCATGATGGCATCATGACACCACAAAGAAACAGGAAACCCTACTATGAAATCCATGGAAATGATATCCCATTTCCAATTCAGTATCAAATTCAATTGTAAAAGCCCTACAGGGTGTTGATGCTCTGCCTTCACTCGCTGACATTCCAAGCACTTGGACAGAAAATTAGCAATGTCACATTTCATACCAGCCCAATCATAAATCTGTCTAACATCTGCATGCATCTTCTTGACACCAGGGTGTACTGAATAAGGTGCACAATGGGCCTCAGTCATGATCAAAATGTGAAGACCCTCCAAAGGAGGTACATAGATCCGTCAAAGATGTCTAAGAAGACCATCTGACCCAAGATTATATCCAGAATATCTACCCTCCAATGGTCTTCCAGACTCCGCCACGGCTCTAACATCCTGATACCAGGTGTCCTAAGGAAGAACTCCAAGAATTCTCTCACTCAAGTCCACACCAAGGGACAATGCTGCAACCTCATGCCACCTACAGCTCAAAGCATCTACCACTACATTCTCTTTCCCCTAAATATAATGAACCTCAAAATCATACTCGCAAAGGAATTCCATCCATCTTCGCTATTGAGCATTCAAGTTCGGCTACATGAAAATATACTACAAACTATGGTGATCACTATGCAGCTCAAACCAACACCCCAACAGGAAATGTCTCCAACAAACCAATGCAAGCACTACAACTACCAACTCCAAGTCATGAACTAGAAAGTTCAACTCGTGATCCTTGAGTTTGTGAGACTCATAAGCAACCACACGTCCATCCTGCATAAGCATGGCACCTATGCCTTCCAAAGAGGCATCTGTGCATACCATGAAATCTCTGGATGGGTTAGGAACTGCCGAAATTGGAGCACTAACAAGGAGTTCCTTCAAGGTATGAAATGCCAATTTGCACTTCTCTGACCAAACAAACTTCTTCCCTTTCCTCTGAAGAGAAGTAATCGGATGGCCTATCTGAGAAAATCTCTGAACAAAGCGACGGTAATATCCAGCCAAACCCATGAAACTTCGAACTTCAGAAACATTGGTCGGCATTGGCCAATCAACAATGGCTTGGATCTTAGAAGGATCCATGGACACACCTTCTCCCAAAACTATATGACCAAGATAGCTCACCTCTAACTGGAAGAAATCATACTTTGCCAAATTCGCAAAAAGTTGATTCTCCCTCAAGCACTGCAATACCTAGTGCAAGTGACCCTCATGCTCTTCCATGGATCTAGAATAAATCAATATGTCATCCAAGAACACAAGAACAAAGTGGTCAAGGTAGGTGTGAAAAACCCCATTCATAAGACTCATGAACACAGAAGGTGCGTTCGTCAACCCAAATGTCACCACTGTGAACTCATGGTGACCATAACGAGTACGAAATGCCGTCTTTTGAATGTCTGCATCATGAATGCGCAACTGATGATACCCATTCTTCACTTCACCTGATCAAAGAGGTCATCAATCTAAGGCAACAAACATCGGTTCCGGATGGTTACCTTATTCAACTATCGATAATCAATGCATAATCGAAGAGAACCATCCTTCTTCTTGATGGAGATAACTGGCGCACCCCAAGGAGAAACACTAGGACAAATGAATCCCTTGGCCAACAAATCCTCAACTTGCAACTTCAACTCACTCAACTCCTGAGTAGTCATCCGATATGGTGCTCTCTAAATAGGTTTCGCA
The DNA here is from genome assembly GCF_030272615.1 of Cryptomeria japonica. NCBI lineage: Eukaryota > Viridiplantae > Streptophyta > Pinopsida > Cupressales > Cupressaceae > Cryptomeria > Cryptomeria japonica. Next base: position 391,858,163 of record NC_081415.1, read on the forward strand.
CCAAGAACTAAGTCAATGCAAAAATCTATGTCTCATTTCGAAGGCATACCGGGAATATCTAAAGGAAACACATCTACATACTCTCGAAGAATAGGGTGACCTTCAAGAGAAATTTCTTGACTCTCTCCCTCATCCACATCCTCAAGAACAACTGCAAAAAGCTGACACCCTTGACGCATGCACCGCCTAAGTTGCATAGTGGAAATAATACGTAAGGATATCGATCGCTGAACTCCAACGATCCCCACTCTACTGCCATGGTCATCTACACACTCTACTATCTTCTGATGACAGTCTACACGAGCGCTGTGAGATGATAACCAATCCATCCCCAACACAACTCCATAGGACCCCAAAGGAATGACTCAAAGGTCAACTGAAGTGACAAAGGGTCCTAGGTCCAACTCACAACTAGGAACGAAGGCATCTACACACACTCGCACACCAGTAGCCAACTCTACTTGTCACCTATCTGTCTGCTTAGTAGACATGAGCCCACACCACTCCACATTGGATGAAGAAATAAAAGAATCTAAAGCACCGGAATCAAAAAGTACAGAGATAAGGGTACCACGCAACACACCTGTGGTCTCAATCACAGTACTTTGATGCTCAGTCTGGCAGTCATCCACCACTGCAAATACTCTATGGGATCTACTTGCATCCCCTACTATTGGCTCTGATGCAGCTGGCCTCTGACAAGCCGACTGATGCAAACATCGAGGACACTGAGCGGCCTTGTGGCCAAACTGACCACAAGTAAAGCAAGCTCCACTGCTAGGTCCTCTAATTCCAGATGGTCCACTACACTGTTGAAAGCTCTCCCCACTAGGGGCCTGAGATGCTCCCTAAGAAGACTGCCTTGGAAAGGTCTACCTACCCTTCTGCCATCTCCTGCTCTTCCGGGACTGAGAGATGCCACCCTACTGGCCCTGAGTCTACTTTGATCTCAGTGGCTATTGTTGCTGTTGTTGTCCACCCTTGGCAGGTACCTAAGGACCCCTAAAAGGTGCAGCAGTCTAGGATTGATTCCCTCTACCTCTAGATCCACTGAAAGGATCACTCCCCATCTAAACTCCAAACTGGCTGCCATGAGCATGGCTAAGGCTCTGCTCTACTAACCTGGCTTTCGCCATGGCTACCTCTACTAAAGTAGGCTCAAAAATTCTCACTCCTCCACTGATGCGGTCATTAAGACCCCTCAAGAAGTGTTGCACAAGCATAGCCTCATCATTGTCGATCCCACCATACTGTTTGAGCTCATAGGACTTGTGCTCAAACTAATCCACTAACAACCCAAACTAGCGTAGATCATAGAACTCATCCACTCGCGACTGCCTCCACTGGGGTGAGAGGAATCATGCCCTGAACCTCTCCAAAAAGATCTCCCAAGATGCGGTGTTAATGCTCACACCAATCCTCTCCTCCTCTAATCTCCACCAGATAGATGCGAAGCTCTCGAGATGCATGATCGCGCACCTCACCTTGGTGTTGCTACTATAAGGATACATAGCAAAACATTGGTCTAAACTGATAAGCCAGGTCTCTGACTCGAGACCGGTACCTTTTCCATCAAAGAAGGGAGGATTGGACCTCATCAAGTCCCTCATGTGCCCTAAGATAGCTGGATCTAGGTCCATTGGGACCTCTCTCCTTCTAGGAGATCTCCCTCTCTCTCTCTAGAATCCCCTAAAGTGACTCCTCTACCCGGCCATGGATGGGCTCATCCATCTTGGGTTTGGGGCTTACTCTAGCTAGCACCTCCAGAAACATCTGACGCAGCTCCTCCCTTTTGGGAACCTGCTCTACTAAATGTGGTTCCTCCTGATGAACTGACTGATCTCTATCCACACTCGCATGAGTGTGTGGTGGTGAAGGACTATGACGGACGGAACCTCGACCCCTTCCTCCTCCTCTGCCTCTGGTGCGGCCACCAACACGGCCACCTCCCTTGGCTTTCCTAGCCATGACCTAACATTGCACAAGAGAAAAAGGTTCAGATCAAAGGAAAAGAAAGACACAAGGAAGTCACACAGCAAGCCCTACACAAAAAAGTCAAGGCAAATGGGATCACTACAAACCCAAAGTACCCAGTGTTGAAACATAGGCTCTGATACCAAATGTAATGCCCCACCAAGAACCCCGAAGGAAAACCCACAACAAGGGTGAAACATTTTTTTTTTGTTTAAAGTATAAACATCATAAGTGCATTTACACAACATGCACGATAACACAAGCGAAAGACTTACACCAAAATTCCTTAAGGGTTACCAACGAAGAATTAACTTCAAGAATAAATTTCACAACATCATAAATCCACATATGCATCATTAGCTCAATGATCACAAGAAGCCATAAGCAAATAAAGATTCGTCATAGAAAGATTGAAAGGATACAACATAATTTCCACTTCAATAAGCATTTACTAACATCATCAAGGAAACTGATAAAAACATCCAAACATAGGATTACATTGCTCTTCCAATACATAGCTTCTCAAAAAACATAAAGGATAGATCTCATCCAATTACTAGGTTACATAAGATCAATATTACAATGATACAATGACCACATAGGTCTACCAATACCAATAATATTCAAAACATGAGATGAAACATGAGTCACGAACCACAGGAACACCTGCGAAGCGAATCCTCACATGAAGGCACAAATCCAAACATCCGATGGGAAGTGGCACTACCACCCGACCACGTAATTCCCAAAATGGAATCACCCCACCATGCTAGGAGATAGTTGAGGATCCTCAAAGAAGCATAAGCATGACAAGGTCGACAAAACAATATGACTCCATGACAGCACAATAAGACTCCACAAGAATCCAAGTGACTCAACTTCACAAACACAAGTGAACTGACATCATAAAACACAAGTGAACCAAATGAGAGAGCGTCATCGCATAGCTTAAGATGGCTACCCTGGTATAGCCTCCATAGGTCCCGGCTCACTATATTGGTAACCTCTCATGACCGTCTAGTTCCAACTAAGTCTCATGCAAACCCTACCATCCTTTCGTGAAGACAAGGTGGTTGGTTTGCCATTCCAGGCCTTCTCACAACATTATGAGCCCTATACTAGCACTCACCTATGCACAAGGTACAATTATCAATATTAATATTATGATACTACCCACCTAGTCAATTCATTAGATTATGAGTTATTATTTGACTTTCATTGGGTCGTAATACCTACCACTTTGGGTGCAACCCCCAAGCGAGAGCCACTCTCTCAAAGGACACTACACAAGCATGGTCACTCCCTGAGGACCCCATGGCGAAGCAGACAGTCATAACACCACTATCAGAAACAAGTGGTCAAACAAGGACATATTGACTCTTGGCTAACCATAAGGCAAAGACATTACATGGTTAAGACAATGGAGCCAACATATATCACTTGGTCAAGGTACCAATTACACCACCACAGGATGACTGAACCACAGACCAAAATATCACAATAAACACTTGCAAGGATAGCTAAATACATCAAATCCACACTGAGACAATCTTTGAAAATATCAGCATCATAAACACTTGCAACATCATTGATTGAAAATTAAATAAAACACTCCTTCCCAGCAGTCACATCTAATCAATTTCCAAATCAATATTCCAAATCTACCCATTTGAATCTCTAATTCATGCCTTAATTTTCATTGATAAATTTATTAACCACATAATAAAAAACACATGAAAATCACATTACATCATGCAATACCACTATAAACATTCCATTAATAAAATTTAAGTTCTTAACACAAACCGGTTTGGAGACCTCTGAGGGCTCAAAACCAAGCGGGGGTCAAACCAACCCGCGGTTGTGCTGCTATCGGGACAACAGACACCACTTACCGGTAGTGTTGCTACCACTGGTAACACTGCTGCTACCAACCGGTAACACTACCACTTCCAACCGGTAACACTACCACTTCCAACTGGTAACACTTACCACTTCCAACATTCCATTTCCAAAATTATTTCACGAGCACACACATACAGTGCCAATTTCCAAAATTTCAAGGAAGAGTTTACCAGCAAGGTAAATGGTGAAATAGACACACTGGAAAGAATAGCTAGCCAAAACATGACAAAATAGAAACAAGGATGCACCCAGCAAGCCCAATCTAAAATTCTTTCTTTCCAAAGAAGAGGTAAATCAAGAAATTGTTTGCTATAAACAAATAACACACAGCAAAGAAGAAATGAACAAATTCCTTTCCTGAATGCAACCATATGCTTATAGTTGTTGGCATATGCACACTCCAATGAGACATTGTACGTGATTGAAGGTTTTGTCATTGATGGCAACCTTACAATCCTATGGCACCGGCAAGGCATTACACCAGCAAGGCATTACATCGGCAAGATAGTTCACCGACATCAATAGATCACACTCTACACCAACACTCAGACCACCAACACCGGCACAGAGAAAGGAAGCATACCGACACAGAGGCCGACAGGATTTTTGATATATTATATTTTGTTTATTATTGTAAAAATTTTGTAAGCCAACTTGGCAAGTTGTTAAATGACGCTTATATATAAGAGAGATCATTGTAGACATTTTGTAAGTGAAGTAAGCAAAGAAAAGGAAGATATTAGGCAGACCTATTATGCGAAATATAGGTTAAAGGTTTTATGTAAAGAACAGAGCAGAAACCAGTATTGGATCTGGCATTATAGATGCTATTGTAGAGCAGTACAAGATATTGGATTTGTATAATCCACATTGTAAGTCAGTGAGACTTCCCATTGAGCAGTGAGCTCTAGGCAATTGGCATTCCTGCATGTGCAGGCCCCTCTTGTAAGTAATATTCTCTTATTGGCCAGTAAGTGAATATTGTGGGCCACAAATCCCACCGAGGTTTTTCCCACACCGGGTTTCCTCATTAAATCCTTGTCTCATGGTGTGCTTTTCATGTGGATGCTTTTATTTCTGTTTATTGCATTATTTCTTGCATACCAGTATACTGTTCTAATATGTTCTACATGTTTTAAGTTAATAAATTCAATCCACCGGTTAGATATTGATTCACCCCCCCCCCCCCCCCCTCTTAGTATCTATGGGAATCCTAACAATTGGTATCAGAGCTTGGTCCTCTATTTTCAGAAGCCTAACAACTTGAGGAAGATCTTGACACTGGTAGAGATGGAAAATCTGATGAAGCAACTTGAAGCAGCTCTCTCAGACTATGATACAGAGAAATTAAAAAATATCAAACTAGAAGATGATCTAAAAGCAGCTCAGGATATCATTCAGGCACTTCAAGAGAATCTTACTATTGCAAGAAACAAGAGAAGAGAACTTTGTGAAAAAATGCAAAATGAGAATGATGAAAAGGAATCACTTAATGATATGATAAGCAAGCTAAAACTGGAGAACATAACAACAAAGAATGAGATGCAGGATATGACTATGAGATTTTGTAAATAAATTGAAGATAGGAAGAAGAATGAAGAAGAATTGACCAGAAGACTAAGTGATGCAGCAAATGAGAACACAAGACTTAGCTATGAAAATGATTTATTGAAGACAGATCTGATGCACACTTAGAATGACTCCAATGAACTGATGAGGCAGAAAGAACTCTTAGAAAGAGAACTAGAAATTGCAAATCAACATAAAGAAAAATTCAAGAAAAGCTCAGAGGAACTTGGTAACTTGCTGAAGAATCAAAAACCTAAAGGTGACACTTCTAGAATTGGCTTTGAAGTTGGTGAAAGCTTCGGTACTGCAAACACACAGGATCACAGCAAACCGGTAAGGCAACCTAATGCTTATAAATTCAATGAAAAATGCTTTAACTGTAATAAGTATGGTCATATAGAAAATGAATGTAGATCTAGAAATTATCATAATATCAAAACACCCACCAGTCAATGCTCAAAATGCAACAAAGTTGGTCACAACTTTGAAAATTGCAGAATGAATGTGAGATGTTATGTTTGTGGAAGATTTGGACATTTATCTAATCAATGCAGAACACAAACCGGCATAGGTTATGGGAAAGCTATTCAGAAGAGTAATGTGACTTGTTATGCATGTAACAAGATTGGGCATATTGCAAAATTCTATAGAAGTAAAGGATCACCAGCAGACAACAAAATTTCTAGCTTGAAAGGTAAAGAAAAAGTTGAAGAGGTTAAGCAAGAATTCTCAAAACAATGGATTAGAAAAGCTGATCTAAATGTTGGGAATACTCCTCCACCGGTAGAACCAATCAATGCTTCACCGGCAGGATAGAGTGATACTTCACCGACAGGATAGAGTAGTGCTCCACCAGTAGGAAGTTCTTCAACAAATTGAAGAAAGTTTCCTTGAGGGTTTGGCAATCTAAAGACACATGTGCTATCATTCCCTCGGTTAGAGATGAGAAGTTGGAAATTACTTCATTACCGGCAGACAATGTTAAGTGAATACTTAACCAGCATGCATTAAATGTGGTAGATGGCAAATAAACACTATAAATTTGTGGTTTTGGCTCCATTTCATTTCATCGTGATTTCAAACATTCGTAGAGCGCGAAATTTGCAGAGCTAAGGAATTCCAAGCAAGGAGGTGAAGCACTTCAAGCAATCAATCCATCCAAGATAGAAAAAGGTATTTATCATCATGGCATCCACCTCTGCACTTGAATATATAGCAAACCCTACTATAGTCAAGGTTATAAAATGCCCTAGGCTCGTATTTCAACTGGTTCTCGAGGTAGCAAAGAAAGATGACAATGTAGGTGCTTTCTCTCAAATACCAAAAGTAGTTGTTTATGCTGAAGACCCCAGAATTTACATTCACTGTAACATAGAGGAACTGGGAGATGAAGAGATCAAAACTATGTATAAATCTGTCATATGTGATAATTCCAGAAATGTGAAACCAGAACATAAAATCATTGAAACCCTAGGATTTACTGAAATCCTCTACATTCCTAAATTTCCCAAGGATGTGATTAGGATAGTCTTAAGCAGGGTACATGGTGAATTTTTCTGGTTAGATGCAATTCACAAAATCACCAAGGAAGTTGTGAAAGTTGTCACAAGATTACCATCCATCGGTAAAAGGCCAGACAAAACCAAGAAGGTCTCAAATGACCTAGTTACTAAGCTAACTGGTGCTACATCTAATAAAATGTCCTTAAGAGTCAATGATGTAACTGACACCAATGTAAGGTTTATCAGCATGATATTAAGGTATAAGGAAACTCATACAAATAGACTCAATTCAGTTTCAAGTTTATGCATTAAGAGTGCTTATGACATGATCATAGATAATGTAAAGATTGATATATGTGAGTGGTTGAAGGATGAGTTAATTGACAACTTAGGCAAGATTAAGAAGGATAAGAAAGGAACTTTTAGGTTTGGAAATCTGCTAGTATGTTTGATGCTACACATAACCAAACAGGTTCCCGATATAGGCTATAAAGTACTTGGATTTGATATACCGGTAGGAAAACAATTGACAAAACTATTCAACAATGTGGGAGAAGATAAGGAAAACAATATCCATGATTACTTTCAAGCACTTAAGGCCAAAATGAAGAAGAGAATCAGATTATCACAAAAGATTGTTGACAAGTACAAGGATGATATATGTTTTGTAGTCAAAAAGGATGAGATCTGGATGGAAGCAGTCATCCCAAGAACAATCTGGGTAACAAAGATGGGCTATGAGACAGATGATCATATAATTGAGACTTATGCTAAAGAACTTCTGGAAGCTCCAAACGAACCAAAGAAAGAAGTATTTGGTAGTGCTGAGACCATAGAAAAACAAATATAATCTAAGAAGAGAGTGAAAAAGGTTGAGGCAGTTGTGAGAAGAGGTTCTAGACAAGCAAAGGCTATTAAAGAAGATGTATTAAAACAAACTGGTATCACTGAGGATGAGCTAGGAACTCTACAGCCTGAGACTCACCTATCACCAGTAGGCACTTCTTCGGAGAGTGACATGCCTACAGCTTTCAAAAGAGTTGTAAGAAAAAGAGATCCTTCACCGGCAACGACACCCTCACCTAGGAGGACAAGACAGAAACAACAAGCAATAAGATCTCCGGTTAAAAAGACTACACCAAAGAAGAAACTGACACCCAAGAAGAAGAAGAGTAAAAAACAAAACTTGGCTCCTCTTGACATACTGTTAAATGAAATTATAGAGGAAGGGAAACTGAAGAATATAGAGAAATTGTATGACACTCTGACTGCAGATGAAAAAGAACAAGTAGAAAACAGTGTTATATTGCATATGGACATGTATAAGAAATTTTTGATGGAAGTTGTAGATGAAGTACCAGATGAACTGTTCAAAAGACTGGAAGCAAGAAGACAAGTTGTTATAGAGCTTGATAAGAAAATCAAAATTGAAAAGTTACTGGCTATTTATCCAGTTAACTCACCTAAAGAAATTGATGATTTAATTGTTGAAGCCAACCGGACAGTATTCTCTACTACACACCGGCACATTGAATTAATGGTTGGAAGAGTCAATGAGGTGACTAAAGAAACAGAAAATGCATGGGATATATTCCTAGTTGAGAAAGAAAAATAGGAAGAATACAAGAACCCCAAACCAATAAAGGTATATCAGAAAGAAAGAGACAAAGGAAAAGGAAAGGTTGGTTGACCTCCGAGTATCAAAGTAAAAGACAACTTACCCCCACCTCCTTTTACATCACCGGTAACAACAACTACAGAAGATCAACCGGCAGTTGAAGGTATGGATGTAGAGGATGTCAATCCTAATCCTGAAGTCTTATACAAAGTAGATGTTGATACACAAAAGATCAACATTGTGGTAGATAAAGATACAACTGGTAAGACAGACATGTCTAGTGAGCCACCGGTAGCTGAGCAAACTGATAACACACAAGAGAAACCGGTAGATGACAAAGAGCAACAGGCAAAAACTCAGACTGAGACAGTACAACAAACAAAGCAACAAGAAGAGTAACAGCAACAGGTACAAGAACAAAGTCATGAGGAAATAGTACAACCGGCAATAGGAGAAGTACACAAACCATTGCTTAAGGAAATGCAAACACAAACAGACCTACCAAAGGTCACAACAAGCTTGGTTACTTCCTCCACTGGTGGAATTCAGAATGTTGGTTCCTCCTCGGCAAGCCACAAATCAACAAATGTAACTGAAGTACTTTTGGATTCAATCAAAAGGATAACAAATTGTAGTTCACAGGCTTATAAAGCTATAGATGACACAATCCATATTTTGAAGGTAATTGCTCCTAACTATAATATAGACAATAAAGATTCTTTAGGACAACTTGATACTTTGTGTAAATACATCACTAAGAACACAGTGACTATTGAGAAAATAAAGGAAGAGACCTTGAAGAATAAGGTAGAAATTGAAAAGCAAAAATTCTTTCAAGATCAGATAAAGAAGTGTACTAGAGAATTTGACACACTTCTATCAGAACTGTGTAACTTATTAAAGGAATACAAAACTCTGTACAAAGACACCTGCAAGACAAACTTTTTGACAGTAGACATAGATAAGAAGATGAGCAAGGTACAGGATGAAATCAATAAACTTGCAGATAATTTTGTTAACTCACCTAATACATTATCATTTTTTGAGCAAAGGATAACAAATTTTGAGGAAGAGTTACTTAAGTTAGAAAGAGAAAAGGAGAGAATAGTGATTAAAGAAAAGCATCTAAGACTAAAACTGAGTTCAAGATTGGACTATCTAGCATCATTGCAGAAGGAAATATCTAAGGCACCGATATAGGGACAGAAAACACCAGCAAAGCATATGCAGCACCTCACTGGTATAGTTAAAAGAACAGAGACAGTAAGAAGTTTATGGAGAGTATAAACTCGATTTTGGCGGATCTATTTCAAATTGTAACTACCCAGTTACAAGGTTGAAACTACAAACTCTACTAACATCTTGACAACCTTTGTCATTGATACCAAAGGGGGAGTAGTGGTATGAAAAAATTCAATATCACAGGAATCATATGCTCAAGGGGAGCACACATTTTTGGTAACATTTTTGGATACACTTTTGAAATTTCTCATGAGTGTTGCCATCAATGCCAAAGGGGGAGATTGTTGGCATATGCACACTCCAATGAGACATTGTAGGTGATTGAAGGTTTTGTCATTGATGGCAACCTTACAATCCTATGGCACCGGCAAGGCATTACACCGGCAAGGCATTACACCGGCATCAACAAATCACACTCTACACCAGCACTTAGACCACCGGTACCGGCACAAAGGCCGACAAGATTTTTGATATATTATATTTTTTTTATTATTGTAAAACCTTTGTAAGTCGACTTGTCAAGTTGTAAAATGACTCTTATATATAAGAGAGATCATTGTAAACATTTTGTAAGTGAAGTAGGCGGAAAAAAAGGAAGATATTAGGCAGACCTATTATGTGAAATATAGGTTAAAGGTTTTATGTAAAGAACAGAGCAGAAACCGGTACTGGATCTGGCATTATAGATGCTATTGTAAAGTAGTACAAGATATTGGATTTGTATAATCCACATTGTAAGTCAGTGAGACTTCCCATTGAGCAGTGAGCTCTAGGCAATTGGCCTTCCTGCATGTGCAGGCCTCTCTTGTAAGTAATATTCTCTTATTGGCCAATAAGTGAATATTGTGGGTCACAAATCCCACCGAGGTTTTTCCCACACCGGGTTTCCTCATTAAATCCTTGTGTCATGGTGTGCTTTTCATGTGGATGTTTTTAATTCTATTTATTGCATTATTTCTTGCATACCGGTATACTGTTATAATATGTTCTACATGTTTTAAGTTAACAAATTCAATCCACCGGTTAAATACTGATTCACCCCCCCCCCTCCCCTCTTAGTATCTGTGGGAATCCTAACAATAGTATCACACAATCAACTATATCAGGCAATCTTTCTTCCATTTCAACATTCCAAAAAGAGTATTACAGGCAGAATACATAAATTCCCATACACAGGAAGCAAACTGAAAATTTCAAAAACAAATTCAAAGCAAGAAGGGAACCTCCAAGCTTGGAGCAATTAGCAAGTAAAAGGGATGAAGAAACTCCACTCTTGCAGCCAGGTCAAATTTCCAGGTCCTTCAAGAAGTTTTTCCAGAATTTTCTCTCCAAAAATTCTCTTCTTCTCCTATCGTGAATCCCCAGAATGGATGGCCAAAATATCTTTTAACCCAGGCTTCTAGGTTAAAGTTTTCATCCAATCAAATTTAAATATTTTAAAACTAAAAAGGCAATCAAATTTATTTCTTTCCCAAAAATAATAATTCTTTCCAATGATTAAATTAAAAAGTCCAAATGGAAAAATAAAAAGGAAAACTTTCATTTATTTCTTTTTTCAGAAATACTTCCTTCAACATAAGCATTTAACCTTTTTAAATGGCTAGGCAATTTATTTATTTCACAAAAATATTAATGCAACTTACACAATAAATTAAGCCATTTAACCATTTAATCTAGCAATCAATAATTTAAATAAAACAATAATCACAGAGCATATTAATTAAATGATTACGCCAACGCAAGATAGCATCATCCATTTAAATTAAATAACCATTTAAATAAATGAAAACACTCAAAACCAAGACAGATCAAATGATGACTCTCAAATGACCAAACCAAGGCACCATGACACGCATAACAGCCAGACGGAGAAACACAACCGACTAACAACACTCACACGGGTGTAACTACGGTCAAGCTAGGGTACAAAAACTATCTCCTCCACTCCCATCGGATATATAAGGCATGCTCAGACCTGCGAAACTAGGTGGAGTCAATACCCCGTACCTACCCGGTACTAGTACCTGCAATGTCCTACACCAAAGAACCACACATGCATATAGACCAATATATATAAATACAGACATAGCACGCACACCGATGAAGGAGAATCGTGACATTCCATGTCTCACCGGAGTGAGTGAAGGAAAATCATCCCCTCGCATCCCAATACACTTGCATACACGCAACATATAAATAACGCATCACAATAGAAGGGAAAAGTGTCAGTCCATGATAATGACCCATAAAATAACATTAATCATAAGCACTGAGATACTGCATAAAATCATACACCATAACTCCAGATAAAGCATGAAATAACATCGCATAATATCTGAATCAAAATACAAAAAATTTCTACAGAACAGTCACTGAAGTAAATCAAAACATACAAAAGAGGTTGATCGAGGAGGGGTACTAGAGCATATTATGAAATGTGTACATATTGTCAGCTAAATCCAAAATCAAAATACCAATGCAGACCAAAATAATTGTCCACACGCTATCACAACCTTTGGAATAAACACCTAGACCACAAAAATAGTCTCCAAAATCCATCCACATAATCTGCATAAGGATTATCCACACAAGACTGTTGTACTACACTAGTAGACTGAGAAACGATATACCAAATCTTCTAATTTGTACAACAATTATCATCAGAGGCTAAAATCATGGAATAAGGTACTCCAAACATCTATCAAGATTTCCTTATCTCCGCAACAAAAAGTATTCAACTAAAATGAAATACCAATCAAGATGTTGTACTATGTTGGACGCTCTGTTCTAACTTGTCGAACTTAACCAAATCTTCACTCTAACTTTTGGTATAAGCAAATCATACACTACATATTGGATACTGACTTGAGTTGCCATCAATAACAATATTTGACTAGTTGTGCAGTGTCTCTTGCCAACAATCTCCACCTTTGGCACTGATGGCAACACTTAGTGAAAAATGACCAAGTGTCGAACCAAATATGAACACACACTGGAAAACTCAAAAACTTCAAAATTCCAAAACTCTCAAGACTCCCCCTAAGATATATATACCATTTTTCACTGCCCTACACTCCCCCTTTGCCATTGATGGTAAAGGGAGGAATCCGGATGCCAAAATTCACACAATTTTTTTATGAACAGACTATATATATATCAAACTAACACCTCGGACTTATACAAACTTAAACACATATGCAAAAATGTTTTTCAATGGGTTCAAATTGTTGTCCCAACCTTTCTTGAGACTCTCCAAAATTGATATGTGCCCACTGAAAAGATAAGTCTACATCTGAGTTGTCAGAAGATCTGTCGGATCACTGACTGCCAAGGCATCTTGTGCTTCATTCAAAGCACTAAGCATTGTCTCCAACAAACATTGGTTAATCTCAACCATGAAGCAAATGGTATCTTGATATTTCTACACAACTGATTTTGGATTCTTTCCCTGGAGTCCATTATGCCCCAAAGTGCAGTTCTTTGGGCCTTGTTGTCTCCAATGCTATATAGAAAATCTCTGATCTGGATTGCCATCGGTCTATCACTAGCCCATTGAATTTTATCAATACTCAGAACTTCATTCATAAAGTAGAATAATATGCATAAGATTAAGGTGTTGAATTTGAAATTAATCTTCTTGTCTTTCTTGATTGAGGTGAGATTCACCATCAACTGGTTCTGGAGTAATTCACATAGGTCATAATCCTTGTTCTCCTTCACCATCTAGAATGGTAAACCTTATATCTGAAAATCATGGAAGAAAATTTCACATCCGGTTCAACAATATCATTTATTGCCATCTCTTTTATCAAACTTGGAGCCGATTGCATTTGTGACCATCTGATTTTTCACAGACCGGAGCATAAGTAAACCACCAGATGAGCTGAAACTTGTCCCAATTTTGATTACATCCTTCGTGATTTTGAACGGTTGGTTCAACCACATGAATTCATCATGAATTCAACTCGGGACATACCGAACCCACTCATTCTCATCAAATACGAGAAACCTAACAACCTGCAAAGATTTATTTTTCCTTAATGCATTGTATTTGGGCTCAATCTTAAAATCCTCAACTAATATGTGATTGGTGTACAAATTCAACAACTGGGAACCTCCTAATTCTTCAATATTTGCATGAATGTATGCACTGATATGTTCCACATTAAGAACACTGTACGAAACCAATGAAAATATACCTTGTGAATTATCTTCCACTAATTTTTAAGGGTGATTCTTGAACTTGGGTCAAGATCTCTCAGTTTTATCAACTACCAAAGGTGTATCCATTGCAAAGATATCAAATTTCCAAATTTCATAGAGTAATACCTTGCTCCGCCGAATTAGGGTTTTCACGCCAAATCGCCTTCACACTTCGATCACTTGGAAATTTTCTTGTAGAGCTTGCTTCTAGTCTCTCTTACAGAATCCAAAGTGACAAATGAATGGTAAAGGTTGCCTTTTATCATTCGCACTTTTAACTTTTTAATGTAATAAATGCACTTGCCCTAACTCTTCCAGACACCCTATTATCACATACTGCTCACAATAATTCTCTTGTGGATCTCCAATTTCACTCAAACACTTTAGGTAATCCTTCCAAATGATCTGCAATAAACCAATGCAACTACTAACAATATTTTGCATTCCGGCATCAACTACTGCCAGAGGAGGAAAATATTTTCATGAAAACTCCCCCTAGGCCAAAGGCCTTAAACTAATTCCTGGAGGAATTTCCAGCACCAGATTCGGATGCGGATCCATTTCCTTCATCTAAACCACTCTTCTTTAGCCATGTCTTCTTCATTTGATTCCTGATCTCATCCAGTTTCTCTTTTCCTTTATCATATGTCTACATATTCTTGTTCTTGTCGGTCGGATCCTTCTTATCCACATTCTTGCTTCTACAAAATTTTGCAATGTGACCGGATTTCTTGCAATTATAGCACACAACATTTATCTATCCAGGCCTATAATTCACTTGATTTCCCCTTGATCTGCATTGATTATCAATGTGACCAAACCTACCACAAGCATAACATCTAGCATTCCTTCTATTGAAAGAGTTATTTGTCATAGTTCTGCATTCACTTGATCTATGACCATACTTATTGCAATAAAATCATTGACCAAAGAAAGATGGACCATTCTGATTCATCATATTTCTGCATTGACTAGCCTTATGACCAATTTTATTGTAAACAAAGTAATTTCCATTGAACTTTTGAGCATTATGTTGCCTTACCAAAGACCTTCTAGCTTTGTTCTTCTTATTTTTTGACTTAGGATTGCTTTGACCAAATCTAGAGCTTTCACCTTTCTCAAATCCAAGACCTCACTTGTCATCTTCATTCTTCTGACTTTGCAGTAGCACATCAAGCTTAGCTGGGCTAATCTTGAACTTCTACTTGTACTCATTTGTAGTCACAAGTTCATCCCTAAGAATGATAATCTACCTTTCAAGTGCTTGCTCATTGTTCTTGGATTGTTGTAGTTCAAGCTTCAGCTGATCATTCTCATAGTTAAGTCTGTAGAATTCATCAGATCTACTTTTCAAGGATTGATTAAGATTCTCTTCATTCTTCTTCCTTCCTTGAATCTCCTTGGTCAACCCCATCACTATAGATTCCATCTCATGCTTCAGGATAGCTTTATCTATGGCAAGCTTCTCACATTCTTTTGTTTTCTTCTTCAAAGCTTGATTCAAGGGACCATCATCTATGCTTTTGGTTTTATTTCTTCTTTAGTTGATCAACAAGTTCCTTTCTCTTTGACCTGGACTGATTCAGTTGCTCCTTCAATGACTAGATGAAATTCTCAGCATCCTTAAGATTCGCTTGCAAGTTTCATACTCCACCTTTGGACTAATCAAGATCATCAAGTGCCACTAGAAGTTGATGTTGAAGACCACCAGAATCCATTGCACCACCTTCTTGAATCCTCCTCAAGTTGTTAGACTTCTTCCGAGGAAATAGGCTTTCATACCAATTGTTGGAATCAAGGAACACCGAGAGGGGGGGTGAATCAGTGTTCTACAAATTTTAACTTTATTAATCTGTTCATTCAACCACTTAATACATTGAGTCAAAAGAAAGATGCAAGAACACAAAGCAATCAACCACAGCACCATAACACAAATATTTTATACATGGAAAACCCGGTCAAGGGAAAAACCACAATGGGGATGAGACCCGCAAATGAGTTTACTCAAATATAATATTTTACAATGGAATGCACATGCATTCAGGAACACTACCTAGAGCTCACTGCTCAAACAAAGAAGGGCCACAACCATAGGAAGACTCACTATCCTAAAAATCAATTACAACAGATCATTGAAGTGAATGAACTAACAAGTAGCATCTACAAATGTTTGATTATAGTTCCGGTTAAGCACATTACACAAACTTTTCATATTCTTCCTTATACTACTCTGTTCTATTGCTCTGCTCTGATCTGGAGCATAGATCTCTAATCTACACACGTGCAACTATGCAAAATCGATCACCAACGCCTTTCACATTCACCACACACACTAATATGATCAAATACATCGCATATATATATACATACATATATATATATATACATATATGTATATATATCTGCAACCATATTATATCATCCACATGTCGGCTTGAAGACCACTTAGCATATTATGAAACGTGTACATACTGTCATCTAAATCCGAAATCAAAATACCAATGCGGACCAAAATAATTGTCCACACACCATCACAACCTTCAGTTTAAATGCCTAGACCACAAAAATAATCTCCAAAATCGATCCACATAATCCGCATAAGGATTATCCACACAAGACTGTTGTATTGCATTGGTAGACTAAGAAACAATATATTGAATCTTCTAACTTGCACAACAATTATCACCCGAGGCTAAAATCATGGAATAAGGTAGTCCAAACATCTAACAAGTTTGCCTTAGCTCCACAACACATAGTATTCAACTGAAATGAAATATCAATCAAGATACTGTACTATGTTGGATGCTTTGTTCTAACTTGTCGGACTTAAGAAAATCTTCACTCTAACTTCCAATATGAGAAAATCATGCATTGTGGATCGGATCACTGACTTGAGTTGTCATCAATGACAATATCTGACTCGTTGTGCAGTGTTTCTTGCCAACGTGATATTCTTCCACACCCCCAATAGGACCTCATAGTTAAACCCATTCTATAGGAAATTAATCTTCTCCCCTCTTTTCAGGAACCTTTCCACATCCTCCTAGTAGTTTCCTCAAGCTTTCCTAGAATAGGAGACTCCTTCTAGAGGAAGACCAGCAAAATCCAAAATTAGCTCCACGGTGACACTTAATGAGAGTCTCCTAACATCCACAATCCCATCACAAATCCAACTAAGGGAGGAGGGTCATGACATATCATAGCTTCAATATAGGGCACAAAATTCTCTTTCTATAGTAATTAACATACTTCCTGGTCATTCTTAAGAGACGCACAATTGTTGGGAAAAAGAGAAACCAAGAACCAGGAAAGAAAAAAAATCACTATGAAAGAAAGGAAAACATAATAAGGGAGAGCCAAAAACAAAAGCAAGAAAATTTAGCAATAAAATTTGGGGAAGGGGATCTCGCATCCATCCCTAGACAATTGTGAAACTAAAAGATATCAAATGTGTGAATCATCATTGTAGGGGATGATATCATCTCTATCTCTGATATTAGAGGCTATAAAAATTTTACAATCATTTGAAATTCCAAAACACATGTTCTAGGAGATAGTGCACATTAGTCTAGGTCTTAATGTTATGAACATAAGAGACCAAATTCGCCAATCTATCTATTAATTGTTACCTTCCCTAAAGGTATGCAGGAGTCTCATGTGCTCTAGGCTCATCATATTTTAGCAAGAATCAGAAAAAAGATTATATATGGACCTTCATGGGGCTGTCTAACCCTTCAACATCATTATGGCATTTACAGAATCTCCTTCAATAATCATCTTTTTATAAACTTTATCTTTTCTCATAAAATTACCATGGTGAGCAACTACCATCTCAGCATAATTAGATGAATGGAGACCCAAATTAATAGCATAGGAAAATATCATCTTTCCTTTCTCATCCCTAAGGATTTCTCCCCGTCCCACCCAGCTTAGGTTCCCTTTAGGTGAGACAATGAATTTAATTTGAGCTAACTGGGATTTGGGGGGGGCAAAGGGTAGATTTTCTAGAAGCAAGAATTTTATAGGACAAACTAGAAATGGTCGCATGATGTTCTAGGATTTAGCAATGTTAGTATTGAGAGACGAGGGGAGCCTTTTAGGCTTAGGAGATGAAAACCCTTTGATAGTATCCTTGATGTTGTTGATGATAGAATCAACCAAGACCTCCCATGACTTCTTCTTATCTCTAAAAATCATGTTGTTATATTCTTTCTATATACCCCATTTGATGTGAATGAAATCCTATCACCAAAGCTCAACCAAAAGAGGATGGGAGAATGGGGGGTCCTACTATCATTCCAAATCCATTTTATTATGCTAAACCTAAGACATGGAAAAAGAGTCAATGATTTTCTACGTGATATTCCAAGAGTAAGCAAAGTGAAAAGGAAGGTGATTATTTTTTTTCCCATCTTTCTCACACAAGAAGCATTTGTTAACAAGTTGTATACCTCTTATCTAGAGATTATCTATTGCGATCACCTTCCTATGGTAATTCATCCACCAAAAGAAACAAGCTTTTGGGATAGTTTTGGACTTTCAAATATTCTACCAATTTAATTGCACATGCCATTTGGGAGACAAAAGATAGTAACTAGATTTAATTAAGTAATTGTCATCTTTGGAAATAGACCCAATAAGCTTATTTGACAATTGATTCTATAGAATCTCTACTTTTTTAAAGGTGAAAGAATCTCTAAAGAAACAACACAAGTGGTAGGGTCATACAGGAGGAGGCGTCACTATAGTATTTAACTAACACATCCAATCCTAGTTAGGTTGAGTTCAATGACAGCACAAACAAGCTTATATTCTAAAGGGACAAAATAAATCTAGGGATCTTGCTTCTCCATTTCCAATTTGTGATCAAAATCCTTTACTTGAGGAGGATTTAGTATTAATAATGTTATTCCATATGTTAGAGCCTATCAATATTGAGGAAGGAAATATCATCCCGACCATTCAAATATTTGGATTTCATAACGTTGGTCCAATCTAATAAATCCTTAACAAGTCTCTAGCTAACTTTTGAGAGGAGGCCCATTCAATTTTTTGGAGTTTCTGATGTCTAGACCCCCATTTTTCTTATGAGAACAAATAGTGTCCTGATCCACAAGAGAAATATGATTCTTCTCCTCTATGCAAGATCTAAGAAATCATCTTTGAATTTGATAAAGATTTTCCATCCACGTCAAGGGCATATGGAAGAGGGAAAGAAGACAGAAATGAGAACTTTAAAGGGAAGCTTTGAGGAGTTGAAGCTTTCCAACATTGCTTAGAAGGGCCCCTTTCCAACCTGCAAGCTTTTATTGCACCCATTCAAGAAGGATTGACTAGACCAAACTATTAACTTTTTAAAATTCAAGGGCATTCCCAAATATGAAGTAGGGAGATTTTGAATTTTACATTTTAGTAGCCCAACATTCTAGATCTGTAAAGTAGGTTGAACATGCAAAAAATAAATAACACTCTTCTCCAAATTAATTCTTTCGCTAGAAACCAATGCATAATCTGAAAGGATAAAGACCCATTATTTAGCCTCAACTAAGGTGGTCTCCCCAAGGAGGAAAGTGTCATCAAAAAATTGTTTATGGGACACAAAACCTAGAGAGAGAGGAAGGCTTAAAACCTTTAAGCATGTCTCTTCTAACATATCCTCAATATTCCTCCCCAAAACATTCGCTAGAAGAATAAATAAATAATGGGATAGGGGATCTCCTTGTTGACCCC
Organism: Cryptomeria japonica; assembly: GCF_030272615.1. NCBI lineage: Eukaryota > Viridiplantae > Streptophyta > Pinopsida > Cupressales > Cupressaceae > Cryptomeria > Cryptomeria japonica. The sequence goes on from NC_081415.1 coordinate 391,877,906, forward strand.
CCGAAGTTCAAGAAATGACCATGAGGAACTTCAAAGAAGAGATATAGTTCTTAATTTATTTCATAATCTTCCCTTAAAAACCAAACTGTTGCAAAACCTAAGAAAGGAACTTCCAAGGCACCAAATCATAAGATTTGAAATGTCAAGCTTAAAGACCATTCTTTTCCTATTACCTTTCTCAATCGAATTGTAAAGTCAAAAATTGCATACCCCTTTGAAATTCCACACCTACACTTTTATAGCCACTTTAGTGTCCATTCCCCTAGCATTTAGGTAGCCTTGTTTTAGCCCTTGCATCAGCCTTTTCCCTCTTAGGATTCTCAAGACACCTTTCAGCCACTATCCTTCAACTTTTGTTTCAAGTTAGTTGTGAGTTTCTCTTGCCACTTGTCATCTTTGAGCGTGATTTGTCTAGACACTACCACATCGTGCAGATGTCCATGCATTGTGTATTCATCTTGCAACATCTTAACATTCAAATGTCAATTATGTGCATTTTGAAACTTGTCACCTATCTTGGTCAATGGAAACAGCTCGAAGTCTTCTGAAATGGCTTGGCAACCCTCTTTTTCCCTCCTCCTCTCTCTTTAAATCTATATTCTCTCTTCTTTCAATCTCTCTAGTTCCTCCATACAATCTATTTGGTTCTCTTGGCTCTCACAACTTTCTCTTGCTTTCTCTCGCTTGCTACATCAGTCTCTAGTTTTCTACAACACTCTTAAGCTCTCACAATAATATCTTGCAACTCTCTTGGCTTTCTCATGCCTCTTTGGTAATATATTTCTATCATTCTGTCTATCTCATCTTTGAGCATCTTGGGATTTATCACATCCCCCATTTATTTGATCATTTTATCATTCTAGCTATTTATCTTTTGAGCTATCTATCTATCTGGGTTGTCCATGGAGGTGAAAACATCGAAACGGGGATCTGATTGAGGCAAGCCTCTAAACACAACCCCCAATATTTTTCCTCTTCTTCATGTGTGCAAGTTTAATAGAAACATTTGAACGCACAAGTGTTTGCTTGTGTTTTATTTATTTCATCCATATTCATTTCTATTTATATTTTATCTTGTATTCGTTGTCACGTTTCTAACTTCTTAGTTTTGCAAGTTATCTAAAGAACACAAAGTTGAGTTTTCATGTTTCTAAGTCTTTTTTGTTCACGGTCTGTACGAGACTATAGAGCATCACGTAGACGTTTGTGCGCCATGCTGGCGTCCTTGACCAAGATGCTCAAACTCAGACAAAATACTCCCTATGTCTCCTCTTTCAATTTATCTAATTATATATCTTCACTAGTTGGAGATATCTGAATGTATGTTGTGAAATTGTCTCTCAAGGGAATATAGTTCTTCCCTTTGTAGGGTCACTTTTGCACTACTACATTTTGGTGAACCGGACATGAACACTTCTTCTGTATTATTTTCAAAAAAAATATTTATCATTCCTTCATTCATTCAATATCCCCCCCCCTAAAAAATTTTTTAAAAAGACAATTCTAATCTTTCCTCTTCGTCACAAAAAAAAAAATTGGGGCACTACCCCGAACCCCATTCCATGCCATCAATTTTTAAATTATGCGTCAGTCTTTGACTGACTCATTTATGCATTGCTTCTTGACTATGCTTATGTCACTCTATGTCTTTGATCCCTCCTGTAAAAATTCTTTTGTCTCAAAAGAAATTTTGTTGCAGGGGGATGTAATCATTGATACCTTTCTTAAAGTTACTCTACCTTCTCTTCATTCCAATACACTCTCTTGAAGAGACAATGCATTAGTGGATGATGAATCTTGTGTTACATCTGATCCTCCACAGGTCGATGTGAAGAAAGTTCCTTCAACTAATTATTCTACAAGTTGTACTGAGTTTGTAAATGTTATTATTGTCTCTACTACCCCTTGCAAACCTAAGAGAGAAAACATTAGTGTGACTACAGCTAGTCCTTCTCCAAAGAAGACAATTTCTAGTGGTGTTCCTTTTTTAAGTGACTCATTGGATCTTTTTATGAGATACAAACAATTTAAGGCTCATTTTCATAGAATGGTATCTCACACTTATGACACTTGTAGAAATAAGAAAAATGTTGATCACCCGAATACTTCTTTATCACCTTCTCAACCAGATCTTCCTCAAGCACCTAAGCCTTTAGTTAAGCAACCTAGTGATTACGATTTGTAGTGCCCCACCTTGACTCATCCTTCTCCTTGTACATTTATAGACCCTATTGGCGTAGATTAGTTTACTTTATGGTAATATTTGATGGTAATATACTATGTGTTGACTTTAGTTATATTTCAGGTGCTTAAGATGATACTTGTTATTGATGATCTTCTTATGATGGATGTTATTGTGAGGATCTGGTTATTACTGAGAGCGGGGGTGAATCATTAATAACAATAAACTAAAATCTTTCACCAATCTGAAAACACATCTCAAAAATAGTTTATAACCAGTACTAGTAACTACTCAATCAAACACTTAAAGCAGATTTACCAAAATACTCATTCATGTGTTCATCAACATGTAAGCAATGTAATGATATCAAATCCACACATAAACAAATCAACCACCATATGAACACTGATATTTTTTCACATGGAAACCCAAATGGGAAAAGCCACGGTGGGAATTGGTACCCACAAAATTTGCACTCTTTTGGAATGCGTCATGTTAAAGGCCTAGCCCAGTTAGGAACTTTACAATAATGCCCGGTTAAGAGAAGACCCTGTTAGGAGTCACCCGGTGAAGGAATTTTAACCTCAGCCCTATTAGGAGCTATACCATGTTAGGAGTAACCTTGCTAAAGGATTTAAACCCAAATTAATGAGTCACCCGGTGAAGGGATTTACAAGATCGGGCATGTTAGGACCTACCCAGTTAAGGGATTTTAATACTATTGCCACTATTAGGGAACAAAAGATAAATGATCTAATCAATGCACTCTCTGCTTGCTAGTACAAATCCATTTCAGCTCCAATCTGCTTCACACATGCAGACATCTCAATCTAGTTCTCCACACTCTCCTTCTCTGATCACCGACACAAAAAATCTTCACAAACTCGACCTAAATACACTTTTCAACTAGGTCGGTTACATAACCCTAACTAAATTCAAAATACATTGAATTTACATTTCAGATCATATCAAATCATTAAAAATCATTTACAGTTCATCATACAGATCATTACAAATAATTTCAAGACAATTACTATCGTTGAATTATCATAACACATCACCGCACATCAATCTAATAAGTTGTCAAACCCTTATCACATTTTGCTAAGCACTTCGTTGTTTCCCAAGAAATTTGCTCCTTGATCATGCTCAAACAACATCTTATCCATTCACACGGATTATGAGACATCATCCTAAGATAATATCATGAAAAGATTCACCACCAAACCATAAAACATCACCGATTAAAGATCTTGTTACCGGTTCTCAAACCCTGCACTGAATATACAACAGTCAATTACAAACATGACTTTCGGTTCTCCAAACATGACGTGGTTTCTGTCATAGACTCACTATAATGTTATAAGCATACATTCCAAACTGCAACATCTAACTCTTCATCGATCATCCATATCGGTATCTTGATCATTGCATTGTTCCTGCTTATCGGTTGACTGCAACTTAGCAGTTTTGTTGTCCAACTCAATTCATTGCCGGTTAGGCTATACTTAGATAACTTAGACGATATACCAAACATAAACAAACATGGTTTCTATCAATGACAACACAAATAACTTATCATAAAGCATAATATCATAGTTATATCATCACCAACAGTCCATCAATATCCTCATATCATTCTTTCCTGGTACATCATCATCTCCATCAGTTATGCCAACATTCATACTAATGGTCCCTATATGCACTTACTATGTTAGATGGATTGTATGGATTAAGGATTTGATAGCATTATGATTACGCTAACCCTAATTCCTAACTATATATGATGAGTTGGTTCTATAATATGTTTGGTTATTGTGTGACTATCTTCGTGAGTAGAGACGATGTCATATCACTCCTTACGAGCATGATATGCCATCGTGATTCTCTATCACTTGCCTATTATTACATATATTTGTATATGTTGTATCGTGGCATTGTGGTTGCAGGATTTGCAGGTACCAGACATCGACTCCACCTGGCTCCACAGGTTTGAGCGTGTCTTTAATTCCCAAAGGCAAGTTGTCGGAGAAGGCATGAGTTCCCTTCACATACTCTAGGTTTAAGATGTCTACCTCGAGTCGTCAATGTCTTGGCGTAATTTACCATGTCAGACAGTGAGTATGGTCTCTTGGTGTTGTGAGTGTGCAAGTGTGTATTGATTTGTTTAATTAATTTGATGAGAGATTATATGGTTTATGGTTGATTAATTTAACTATTGGTCTGATATGGTTTTATTGAGTATTTAGTTATTTGGGTTTTAATGCTCATTTATTTATTATTCACTTATTGGTGTTTAATTATTTAAGATTTAATATTTAATTATTCATTTATTGCTTATTTAGATTTTATTGTTCATTTATTTATTTATTGTTGGTTAATGATTTATTTAGTAATTATTGTTTAATTTATATTGTGGTTTATTTATTTATTTATTGTTTAATATTCGTCGTGGTTATTTATTTACTTTATGAGCTTTTGAATTATTTATTTATTAATCCTCATTTGATTTATTTATTTAATCTTATCCTATAGTTGTTTGTATGGTTTAATTATTAATTGTGTGGGGGTAATAAAGTATCTTATAATATGTGTATCTTTTTAAATCCCACTTATATATTTGTAAATATGTTTTAATATTTCCCCTACCTACCCTCTATTCTCATTGGTTGACTTTGAGGCTATGGTTTTGGTTTGGAGGCTAGGGTTTAGGCTTGGTTTTCTTTTTATTCGGTTGCCTGAGATTGTTGTCAGGTTACAATATTTTGAATTTCTTCTGCAAATTTTACTTGAGCTTGGATTTTGGCTTTGGGAATCTTGCTGGATTTTGTTGGGCGCTTCTACAACTTTCATGCATCACTTCTAATCCAGGTTGGAGGCCCTTCCTTGAAGTTTTATTTTCAGATCTCGTGTTTTCTCTGTGTTTGCAAAATGTTTGTGTGCGGGTATATTTTGGGGGAAAAATATTATATAGTTAAACTATAGTCTGAAAAGAAATATTTACTTGCATAATTTTTTATTATATAGTTTGGTTGTAGGAAAGGAAAAAATATATATATTTGATATGTGGTTTCATCGTGAACTCACAACTCTGCATATTTGTTTCTGAGACAAAATCTTGCTTCTTCCCTCTGAATGATGTGGATGTTGGTTTGAGAGTGCATTTGATTCCTTTCTGGTCTAGGATTGTTTTCCAAATGTTATTTGGTTTCATTGGTCTCTTTGTGAAGTGTTTTGTGTGAAGTTTTAATTCCAAATCCGTGAATGGTATTTTGATGTACAATCTTCTCACAATGCACCATTTGTTATTATGTTTGTTTCATTCTCTTCGTATGCTTTGGGTGACCTTGTTGAATCCTTTTTCGGTTCTTTTCATTGATTCTGTGAATTTATTTTGATGTCGTAAGTTCTTCTTTTTTTGGAACTCTAAATAAAAGCGTTGAAACTACATATGCGTTAAAACCCTTTGTATATGCATTGTAACTCTTCTCAAATGTGTTAACCAATGTTGTATATGTGTGACCAAAACTGGTAAATGCGTCATTTATTATTGTTTGCGTTGTTAAATTTTGTGTATGTGATTTCATATTCTGTAAATGCGTTGTAAGTATCTGTAAATGCACGGTTTAATTGGACATCAGTGTTATGTTGCACAGCATATGCATTAAACTGCCCAGATTTAGTATTTTGATCAGTTTGCTTGGTTTATTTGGGTCTTCTGGTTTTGGTGTTGTACCAGAGGCATTTATGGAGGTCTGTTGATATTTTCCAGCTTTGAGTTTGATCAGATTTGATGTTTTTATGTGGTTTTTTCTTCTATATGTGGATAAGTTTCATTGTTGAGGTTTTGTGCTCTCTTCATGTTGAGAAGCCATGATAGGGAGGATTATTTTATTGCTTTTGGATTAGCAAGTTGATGTGTTTTTCTATTGGTTCTCTTTTCACATGTTGGACAGATTTTGATGGCCCTTTTGTGGCCCTTGATGCATTATTTTGCTATGAGGCTCTTTATTGATTTACTTGGTATTCTGGCAATTCGATGATCATGCATGAGTTATGGTTGCATGGTGTTTCTTATGATTTTCATATTTACATGTTGATTATGAGCCTCTTGTTGAGATTTTGTTTGGGAACATGTTAGGGGGAGTGGGCTTTCATGTGATGTCTAGGATCATGAGAGATAGGTGGTGAGTTGATAAGCCTCCCATCTAGATCACCAGGGCACATTGGAAGTTTACCATGATTGTAAATAAGTGATAACATAATAATAAATTAATGGGATGGATAAATAATTCACTAAACAAGATAATGAATAGTTGAGCCCCAAGACTTGATCCTAGGGAGGATGTTTTAGGATGAGCTTGGGAAGGCCACTACGGTGGTAAGTCAATCTCCCTTGATTCTCTCATAGGTTGAGATGTCTCCACATGTCTATCGGAGTTAATACTTGAAGGGTTGTGTGTCTATTTTGGGGAGTATAGCATGTGATGACACTCCACTCCTACATGTGTCATTGTTTGTTATGCTAATGCTTTGTTTATTGTTTCGCCTCTGGGAGTTTCTATGTGTGGTTGACATGTGATTGGTTGTTGTGTTGTGTGGTTGTGATAATTGAGTTGTGATTCTCTTTAGTAGTTTGGTGTCAGCTTAGGTCTAGAGTGTGTGTTGGGACCTTGTGCCATCTCCTAGCACAAGGGGTGGTTCCTTTGGTTCCACATGGTTAGGTGGTTGGTGTCTTTCTACCATTGGTATGTTCTCATTGGATTCATATGTGTGGATGTGGATTATTCATCATTGTAGCTTATGGTTGATTATTGTAGCAGATGAATGAAATTAATATCATTGGTTATAAAATGTAATCATAATGTAGAAGTTGTAGGTGAGACTATGTATTAGGAGAACTATGCTCAGGTTGAAATGATCATGAAATTATATAGTAGATGGTGTTTAAGAATGGGCCTATGATTTGTAAGATGGATATTGAGATGTATTGAAATGTAATTATCTTTTGAAATCGAATGTAATTCAAGTTAATAGATATGTTGTAGATTATCTTGTAATGGTTCATAAAGGAATTCATGAGTTTGATATCATGGTCACATAATAGGAATTTATGTTCATGTTTAAGATAGAAAAGAATGGGAAATTTGATGTGGTAATTAAGTTGATAATGTAATGTAGCTATGTAACTTTCATTTAATGGATATAAGTATTAGGCCTCATAATAGGATGAAATATTTATATTTTGTGATGGATTGTAATGTTTTAATAGGATGATTTTTTAGTATGGATGTATATGCAAATATTGAATGAATGTTCTTATTGAAAGGTTGATATTCTTGATAAATGGATACTTCTAGATTGTAAGAAAGAATGGCTAGTTGGTAAGATGAATAGTTTAACTTGAAGGAAATGATTTAGATTATTTTAGTTAATATGGAATGAGGTTACGACACTAGTAGTAAAATAAGACATGGGTGCATCTCAAGTATTTGAATATTGCCTAGCTAATGAAAATAATGTAATTGTATATGACATATGTGTTTATCATTGTGTGTATTTTATGATTGTTAGATGAGCTTTTAGAGTAAAAATGGAAAAGAACCTATGTAAGTAGGATTGTTGTAATGTACGACTTGGTTGATAAATGATATTGTGAATGTGATAATGAAATTTATATTTATGGTTGTGTTAGAAAGAAACAAGAGATATGTGTAGCATATAAGATGATTGGTTAAAGATGGACTTTATGTTTACTGCATTATGCACTTAGGAATCATGTAAAGGAAAATGATCATGCTATAGTTATGAACTCATGAGTAGTTATGGGAGTAATGGATAAGAAAGGAAAATTATGCCTATGCATTATCATTGTATGAGAGTAGAGATCATGTAAATAAAAAATGATTAAGGGTTTTAGGCACATTTGGATTTGGTGCATAAAATGTACATAAGGAAAAAAGGATTGTGTAGCGTCGTAAATTGTACGCACTTGCTAGGGTGGTACAATTTCACACCTAGTTTAGCACCCGCCTTGGCGCATTTTGCATTTTGCATTGCATTTCCCCTTTAGCACTTAATTAGTCAAATTAATTAGGTCTAAGGTTCTATTTCATCATCTCCCACATCATAAAGTTGGGCCCTTTCATTAAAGTGTGCCCCTTTCATTTTATTCTTCCAATACATCATTTAATCAAAAACCCTAATTAGGTCCTATTTTGAACTTGGGGGCTTGATTTCGGGGGTCAAAACATCTCGAAATCAGCTGTAACTTCGAGATTCTCTCTAAAATCATCATATCCGACAGCCCTGAAAATTTGGTGAAAAGTTGTCGGGACCATGGCGCCCAGAGAGGACCATGGCGCCCGGAGTGCACATGGTCCCGGACATTTTTCTCAAAATTTTAGGAGCGCGATCCAATCATAAAATAAAGCTTAACCCCAAGAAATTGGCGGGATATTCAATCTCTAGGTCGGCCAAAAGTTGAAATTAAGACCTAGGGTTTCATATATAAGAGCTCTCTTTCTTCATTTGAAAGGATGGGAATTTTGGGCTTTCGAGGACCTTCTATGCAGCGAAAGAGAAGATCTTTGAAGACTTCAATAACATTCAACATCCATCCATCAAGCATTCATCAATTTCATTCATTTAGGGCTTGGGAGACATTGAAGAACAATAGGAGATTACCGACTGAAGATTGGCTTGTACTCCTCCCTTAAGGGTTGGGTATGATTTCATGTTGTTTTCATGTCTTTGCATAAGCTTCAATATATCCTTTATTCATGCTTTAGATCACTTTGCATCTTGATTTAGAGCATTTACATTATCATTTACAAGCAATTAGGGTTTACTTTCTAGGTTGCTCTAGTTTGCTTTCTTGCATTTAAGGACCTTGCACACACACTAGGTCTGCACACACAATACATTTTACAATACAACTTGGCTATTCGTGGAGGTGGAAATCACTGAAGCGGGGGTTTGACTAAGGCAAAACCCTACATAGCCGCCCACACCTTTTCAGATATAAGTGCAAGTTTCGGAATTCGGACGACGCCGCAAGTTACAGATCCAGAAGAAGCAGACGGAGACCGAACTTCACACCAAATCTCAGAGCAAAAGACCAGGACAGGGGCATGGGGCGCCCTGGTCCTACCAGGATAGGGGCGCTGGGCGCCCTGGTCCCTAGGACAGGGGCGCTGGGCACCCTGATCCCTGGGACAGGGGTGCTGGGCGCCCTGGTCCTCCTGACAGACGGCATTTTCAGCATTTTTGACAGCTTTTTCCAGAGTGCAAAACAACAGTTTCTGGAGCAGTTTCAGGGGCAGAATCAGGACAGTGGCGCCCGCGCCCCCATCTCGAACATTTTCACTCAGATTTTAACACCGGGTACGCATTTACATTCTTGTCTTGTCCTTGTGTTTATAGCTTTCCATTGTTTAAGTTCAATTATGCAATCTTGTTATTAGTTCATACTTGCACTTTGGGGTTAGGGATTGAACTTGCATCATTTTATCTTTCAATTACAACAAAGGAATAGAAATCCTAATAGGTAGCCCGTGGCTCTCTCTTCCACAAAAAGAAGTAGCCAATTGTGTGATACCTCTAGGCTCTTTCGTATTCCACAAATGTGTGGTTGAAAGTGAGATTAGGGCATGTTTGCTTAGTGTCACTTTTTCCCCTACACAGATTGTTCTTGCATTGAAAAGAGTAGCATATCATAAATGAGTAAGTAGGTTGCATACCATGAAGGATAGAGGTAAATGAGTTGCATAAACATAGTTGATGAATAAGAAATACTAAGTGTAATGCATATGTGCATGAGTAATGATTAAGGATTATAAGTGTCGTAATGGAATGGTTAGATCATTATTGCTTATGATGGTAGTAAGTAGTGATGTTGAGATACCCTATGGAGATGGTATTAATGATTGTTATGTTTAATTCCACTTGCGTAATTAGTTTAGGTGGCATGTTCAAGTTCATAATGATTATGTGCTAATGGATGATTAATCTATATTGCATAATTGTTGATATGTGTTGCATTAGATATTACTTAAAAAAAAAAATTATCTCCATTAGTATGTTAGCTTGCTTTATTTTCTCTAGGGTATTTTGATGGGCATTACACAATTTTATTGAGCAACTTCATGTTACTCCCACTAAGATCTCACTTTGGGATTTGCTTCAGATTTTTCTAACTTATCAAGGTATGCTTCAGGAAGCTCTTCAGAAGATCTTATTGCCTTCTTCTACTAGGCCTTCAGATGTAAATGTGTTGATAGATCATATTTGTGCAGATTCACCGAATATTACATTCTATCCATATGAACTACTGCCTCTCGAAGTTAGAAATCAAGAAGACCCATTATTGATAATCGTTTATGTTAATGATGTCGGCATTAGACGTACTCTCATTGATAATGGCTCAACACTAAATGTTTGTAGTCTAGACCTATTTCCCAAAATAAAAAGTGGTTTCAAATTCTCTTTTAGCATCTTCTATGTTCATCTATGGTTTTGATAATATTGGTAAAACCACTTTGGGCACTGTTACTTTGCCTATAAAGATTGGACTAGTTACTATTCCAACCCTAGTGTATGTTATGCCAAGACCTTTATCATATAATCTTCTCTTGGGTAGACCTTGGATTCATGCATTAGGAGCGATTAGTTCTACCCGTCATGGTTCTATTAAGTTTGTTGCTAACAATCAAGTAGTTACAATCAAGGTTGATCCTAAAGCTATGCACTTATGTCAAATTGTAGCAGTTGGTCATGCCTCGATTACACCTACCTTTCAAATATATATTCCATCTTTATCTTGTAATATGCCAACAAATATTCACATGGACTCTCCTAAAGAGGAAACCCATGAGAAGGTTGACCCTAAAGAAGCTCCTCCTAAAATAGAAAGTCCTAAGTCTACTCCTTCTCAATCAAATGCATTTCTTGGTGATGATTGGGTTTCCTTAGACTTTACAAGCTCCTTCATTGGAGAATATAAAGTCAACCCTATCCACCCTAACTTTCCAAAAGTATCATTCACACCCGCTATCAAAGATGATTATTCCTTTGTATCAGAGGATCATGTGAACACCATTGGCTATGCCATTAAAGGTGATCCTCCCCCTTTGGAGGAGTTGCAATCACGTTATGGTCCAGGGTTCAATATTGCTTCCAAGTATAGATGGAAAGGAAATGGTCTTCGGTGCATGGGTCGAGGAGTTAAGGTCCCTTTGGAATCAAAATTACACTATTTTATAGTGGGTTTAGTTTACAAAGCTTCTCCTTTGTCTTCATCCCCTTCATTCTCTAATGTTAATGTCTTCTTCTTCTTGTGAGAAATCAAACTCTTCTCTCCAAGAGAAAGGGTTGCTTCCTTCTCCTCATCCTTTATCTAATCAAGAGCTTATTTTGTTGTAGCTTCTTAAAGCTTGCTTGATTTCTCTTCCTCCTCCTACACATAAGAAGTTTCATAAGGATAATAAAGCAAAACATTCTTTCTGTGCATACCATCAAGTGCTTGCCCATTCCACAAGTGAATGTAAGGCCTTGACGGACAAGATACAACAGCGCCATCAATTGGGTGTCATTAATTCTTCATCTATTGATGCGCTTTCTTCTTCTTTGCACAAAAAGTGATATCAAGGTTTACCTCTATCCTATTATGTTACACATTTCATTTATTTATCCATTCTTATCATATCTCTTTTTCACCCACAGATGTGCATGTCTATATCTCACCCACTGTAGTGACTATCTTTTTGTCGCCCAATGTGGCGAGTATCTATCTTCGCCCTTTGTGGCTCTTATCAAAATTAATCTTATCTATAGTGGTCTCCCTCCATAAAGAGGTTGGTCCTATATAGAATCTATTTATCTCCATCAGTAATGACTTTCCTTCATAGTAAGGTTGGTTCTACTCATCTCTATCAATAGTGGCTTTCCTTCATAGCAAGTTTGGTTCTACTTATCTCTATTAGTAGTGGTTTTCCTTCATAGCAAGGTTGGTTCTACTTATCTTTTGGTAGTGGCTTTCCTTCATAGCGAGGTTGGTGCTACTAATCTTTTATCACCTAGCATAACACACTTGCTAGACTATGATCTATCTTTTTAATCATTACCATCTACATGATCGCTAGCTATAGAGCAAGCTAGTGTCTGGGTCATGTACTATCTCTTCAACATCGATTACTTCTCTGACTTTTGGGTGCATTCTTCCTTGAGGAAATTGATTCTTGCATTCTTCTCTCCTTTTATAATTCCTTTGTGTGGTTTCTTGTATTTTGGGGACAATGCATAGTATTGAGACAATCTTTTATATCAAGGTCTCTTTCACTTTGCTGACTCAAAACTTTTAGTTTGCTTGTTATGTGATTTCATGTGTGTGCTATCCATGTTCTTATCTATATATCTATATGTTTATCATGATCTAACCCCATCATCTTGGGAATTTTCACTTTCTAATCTTGTCTTGTGCAAATTTTTCTATCTAATGCATTTGTTTTGTAGGTCTTCAGCTTGGGGGCATGCTTCCTTGGCTCGAAGATTTGTCTGCTTCCTCTACAATATCGTTTTGGCATCATGGTGTTATTTTATGTTCAATAGATTTCCTTTAGCATTTATATTCATGTTGATTCATAAGCCTGCTAAAATGGGGGCAAAATGTAGAGTTGAAAATTGCATACCCCTTTGCAATTCCACCTACACTCTTGTAGCCACTTTAGTGTCCATTCCCCTAGCATTTGGGTAGGCTCATTTCAGCCCTTGCATCAACCTTTTCTCTCTCAGGATGATCAAGACACCTTTCAGCCATTATCCTTTAGCTTATGTTTCATGTTAACCATGAGTTTCTCTTGCCACTTATCATCTTTGAGTGTGATTTGTCTAGACACTAGCGCACCGTGCAGACGTCCCTCAAAATCTTAACATTCAAATGTCACATCTACGCATTTCGACACTTGTCACCTATCTTGGTCTATAGAAATGGCTCAGAATCTTCTGAAATGTCTTGACGACCCTCTTTTTCCCTCCTCTTCTCTCTTTTAAATCTATATTCTCTCTTCTTTCAATCTCTCTAGTTCCTCCATACAATCTCTCTGATTCTCTTGGCTCTCACAGCTTTCTCTTGCTTTCTCTCGCATGCTATAGTAGTCTCTAGTTTGCTACAACACTCTTAAGCTCTCATAATATTCTTTTGCAACTCTCTTGGCTTTCTCGTGCCTCTTTGGTAATATATTTCTATCATTCTATCTATCTCATCTTTGAGCATCTTGGGATTTATCACATCCCCCATTTATTTGATCATTTTATCATTCTAGCTATTTATCTTTTGATCTATCTATCTATCTGGGTTGTCCGTGGAGATGGAAACACTGAAACGAGGGTCTAACTGAGGCAAGCCTCTAAACACAACCCCCAACATTTTTCCTCTTCTTCATGTGTGCGGGATTATTAGAAACATTCGAACGCACAAGGGTTTGCTTGTGTTTTATGTATTTCACCCATATTCATTTCTATTTATATTTTATCTTCTATTCGTTGTCACGTTTCTAACTTCTTAGTTTTGCAGGTTATCTAAAGAATGCGGAGTTGGATTTTCGTGTTTCTAAGCCTTTTATGTTCGCAGTTCATACGAGACTATAGTGTGCCGCACAAACGTCTGTGTGCTGCACTAGTGTCCTTGATCGAGACACTCAAACTTAGACAGAATACTCCCTATGTCTACTCTTTCAATTTCTCTAATTAGATATCTTCACCAGTTTCACTAGTTGAGATATATGAATGTATGTTGTGAAATTGGCTCTCGAGGGAATATAGTTCTTCCCTTTGCAAGGTCACTTTTGCACCACTAAAGGAATGAAGAATCTCATGAACAAGAAGAATGGTGTTTGATAATTTCTTTCCAAGAACAACGTCTTTTTTTATTTTCGTGAATCAAATTCATCGAGTAAGGTTTGATCTGGTGAACTAGAAGTTTGGAAATTATATTATATAAAGTGTTGCATGGGTTGATAAGATTGAATTTAGACATCCTAGTAGCACCAGAAATTGTATAGATAAGGACTATGAAAGTGTTACTAACTTACCTTAAGAGATCAACAGAAGAGTGAAATTCTTTAGCCACATGGATAATATCCTAACCCATAATACCCCAATATTTTTGAAATATCGGGGGAAAGCCATTAGGACTAGAGGATTTATAAAGGCTAAGAAAAAAAACCACATTTTAACCTCTTCCTTAGAGAAACACCTTTTGAGGTCTGCCAAATCAAATGGAGATAAGGAGTTGGGTATCACCTAGAGAAGCTTATTTGAGACATTGTCGTACTGAATATTAGAACATGAAGGAGAGTTGAGAAGATCCATGAAGAATTTTAAACCTTCTTGATGGATATCTTCATCTTGAGTATAGATAGAGAATTACTAATCTATTTTGATATCCTATGTCTTTTATTATGCCTCATGGCTGAGTGATGAAAAAAAGTAGTCTTCTTGGTTCCTTCTTTTATCCACTAGATTTTGGATCTCTACTTCTATAATGCCTCTTCTTTTTCAACTAGCTTGTGAAGATTCCTCAAAATACCTTTATTTTTCTTGGATAGCTTATTAGTATCCCTAACTTGATCCATTTCGGCTTGGATATTAAGGAGCTATTCCTTAATAACCTTTTTCTAAGAGAATATATTACCAAAAGAAAGCTTATTCTACCTAATTAAGTTTCTTTTGATGATTTTGAGATTGTGAAGCACCCTATACATGGTTGTCCCATAGACATCAACATCCCACCATCTTTTCAGTAACCCACCAAGATATGGGTTGTGGGACCACACGATTTCAAATTTGATAGGGTCCCTAACACTAGGTCGAGCAAGGTGCCAATTGAGAAGCAGAGAATGACTAGAGGTAAAGTGTAACAAAGAAGATAGATTGCAACAATTAATAAGATCATAATTAGTCAAAATGAGGCATCGATCAAGATGAATTTGGATAAGGTTGTCTCCTATTCTTTTAATGGACCATGTAAAGTTTCATCATTCAAGATCCAAATCGCTCAAACCTTTCCAGATCAATAGACTGTTAAGATCTTGCATACTATTTGAAAGGTTAGAATAACCTCACATATTCTCGAAAGGAAAGCTTGAGGAGCGTTGAATCCACCCATTAGTATCCAATTGACATTCAAAAAGGAAGATCTAAGGACTAAGATATTAGATGAAGTACCCCGACATGAAACATGATTATTGAAGGCATAAATATTAGAGAGGACCCAATTCGAGTGGCCAATGACATCATTGAAAAGGATATTGAGGAATTGTTTATCTTGAGATTTAAGGGTGCCCATTTAAGAGTGGGGTTTCCACATAATAGCCAACCTCCTAGAGACACCATCAACATCCACAACTAATGAGTGAGAAAAAGGCCAAATGAACTTACCCACTTTGAAAAAGGCATGAACACTCATTTTATTTTCTTGAAGGAGCACAATGTTAGGCTTCATTTATTTGATAAGATTTCTAACAATATTTTGCTTATGGGGATTATTTAACCCCCTTATATTCTAAAAAAAGAATCATTTCTTTGATCTTGGGGAGATAGGATGCTCCAAGGTACTTCGGCTTCCATTCACCACATCTCTCGTAGAGTTATTCTATCTCATGTCCCTTGAGGACTTCCTTCTAGGTTTTGAGTCAATACCCACAACAACTAACTTTCACAAACACTTAAGAGAGGAGGATGAGGTAGACGAAATCCCACCCCCTAAAAGGGAACTCTTAGAAGTGGCCAAAGGGGAAGAAGGATGGAGTAGCATAGTAGTAAGGACTACCTTAATAGGTCACTCAATAGGGGGAACCAGAGAAGGAATGACCACTTGAGGTTCGTTGAGTTGGAGCTCAACAAACACTTCCATTAGGGGGAGGAGGGAGGAAGAACCCCACTAACAAGGGACAAAGGTCTAGATTGATTATAATCTAGAGAAAAATTTGAAGGGACCACAGAAAACTAGTCTCCTGAACCATCAATAGAGGGAGCTAATGAAGCAGCATCCTACAACTCAAAAGAAGAAGAAATCATGTTATTCACATGATCTGAACCCAATAAAACCATCAACCTTAGAGGGGTCTTTGAAGATATAGTACAGGCCAAGGGACTAGAATTGTCCAAGGGTGACTGCAAATTTTCAATCGACAATGAACCATGGGAAGGAATTAGAGTTGTCTCAAGACTAGGACCTAAGGACTTAGGTAATGTCGAGGGAATCACATGAATGTTTGGGGTAGCCAGTAGTCCCTTCCATTTCAAGACATGGGGAGGAATAACCTTACCTATTCTAGCTTTAGGACATGCATTGCTGAGGTGACTAGCTAAGGAGTAGAGTTGGCAAAAAATTAAGTTGAGATACATTTACAACAATCATTACTTTTTTGTCAATTAAGGTATGTAATTTATAATATAGATATATGCATAGATTTAGTTCACCACTCCCATTCATTAACTAAATAATTATGCAATGGGTTTGTAGTTCAAGATCCATTTGTCTCACAAATCTTAAATTTTTAGCCTATTTAAATCAATTCCCATCATCTTCAACATCATATTCCTCCATTTAAGTTTTACACAAATCAAAACATATTTTTTTATCATATTGAAAGGCATTTGTAGTTGTATATGAATGTGAAAGACTTGTGTATATAAAAATTCAAATATAGCAAATAATTATTTGTTTATATATATAAAACTCAAAAATTCAAAAGTAAAAACTTATCATTCTTTCAATTAATTATGAAAAGAGACATGCTTCTATTATGAATCCTTTAACAATTTAAGTTTCTTTCTTTTATTATATTTTTTGTCAAAAAAAACTTTTCTAATTGTGAGAATTTGTTTCTATTATAAATTTATTAAAAATAAACTTTAAGATTTTATTTTGAAACAAAATTCTATTAATTTTTTTAGTCTTTTATTTTTCTATTTTTAAGTTTTTATGTATTTATTTTAAAAAATCTATATAAAATAGTAGAGTTATGTATTACAAAATTGATAGAAAAGTAAACATTGATTTGTGTGTGTCTTGTTGTCACAAGGATTTGCACTCGAGAGCTAAGTTGAAAGCTCAGCAATACCGTGAAACATGGAAACATCCTCGAGCCTATGGGTTGCTCATTGTGAGGATGAACCTCCAGATTATGGGCTGGCTCCCTTTTTGATATCCTAAAACTAATGAATTGACCGGAAAAGGGATAGAAGGATGCACTTGAAAATGAAACTACTATTGCTAGGTGATACACCAATGACTGAAAATGACTTGATATGATGACAAACTCACAAGATACTCAACTGGTGAAGCTATTTTAACTCACAACTCAAATACACATGTTTGAGAAATTGATTCTCATGAAAGGTTTCTGATTTCTTGATGTTTGTTTGAAAGATTACACTGATGTTTTCACAACTAACATACATCAAAATGATAACACATTCATAGACCTACACTATAGCATGTTGTTTCTACATCAAGCATTGAAGGAATGAAACAAATATAAAGGATTTCAAGGAAAAATCACGATATTCTTATCAAAATATTCACACACAACACAACGACAGGAAAATTGGAGAAGGAAATCTACTTCTTTATTGAATATAAGAAGTCATTTGCATTACAAATCAGAAAGTACTTACAAAATCACTAAGATTACTTATAAGAAAATGAGTTACAAAGCCTATTCTTGCTGCTATAGCAGAGAACAACTTAGAACTAGAGAAGAATGGAGAAGGAGAAAGACTTATATTAAAAAAGACTCCAATATTTTAAAATTTGAAATGCTTGGCTGCGTTTGACTGATGTTGACTGTTGCTCCTCCTCAAAATCATCTCTCTAACTGGTTGTGAATCGTCCTCTTCAATTGTTGGGCGGATGGAGTTGAAAGTCCCTCAAAATGAGGGTCAAAACTAAAGATTTCTGGTTGTTGGTGCTCCCAAAACTCTCCTCAATTGATGCTTGACCCATGTAGGCCTCCAAATCAAGGATTAGACTGCTGATTTGGCCTCAAAATTCCCCCAAAAAGTGGGATTTGCCCTTGGATGACCCCTGACTCATTTTTGAAATTTGAAAATGGATACATTAATGATGAGTTTGAATTTGTAATTCAAATATGGTCACCTTTCTTCACAAACCACTTTGGATGCCTAAATCAATTCAAAACTTCATGAATCTGCTCACTACAGCTACAAGATTATGAGTGTTATCATTTAGACTTTTCACTGTTATTGTTTTGTGTATTGTAACCCCCCTTTTCATCATGAAAACTCTGATCTTATTACTCAAGACCGTTATTAAACCTTGAAGGATTGTCTCTTTGAAGACGATTGTATTCTTTTATCTTTTCTTTGTCCATAGGACAGTGATATACTCTTTTCATCTATGTGACCATACTCAAAAGACACTTGATCACAGTAATGGCAGTGCAAAGTAAAATTGTCTTCATGACTATGCTACGTGTATTCAATCCACTCTATCCATGATTGCTACTCATTGTATTCACTATTCTTTTCAATGGAGTATGATGAAGCTCCTTATGTTTGACACCCATGAGGTCTAAGAAGGCAAAATAGGTCTAAGAGGCTTGTGCATTGGCTATGAAGCCCCCACCTTACTATGCATCTTTTTCACTGTCTAGAACCTGAAACATATGCCACGCTTGGTGTCTTGACTGTTACCTCTATCTCAAATTGTTTATTGTGACTGTCATTTACCTTGCAAGGTGCAAATCAAATCTCTAAGATGGGCTTTTGTAGACTTTTTTCGTCACTGTATTTTGTCAAATGTCATTGCACATGGTTGAGAGTATTGCATCTTTGAATGCTTTCTCTGTGAATGTAAATTATATTAAGCCAGTCAACTTAACTATCTTATTTGAGATATGACTGTTCAAAAGTAAATGTTACTGTGCTTTGACCCTTGAGAATTGTATTATGCATGGAGATATACTACAACAGTCACATAGACTGTTATTTTCATGGTTGCATTCTCCCTGTGCATCATAACTGTGAATGCTCATTTTTCATTACTTTAATATCTGCTCTGAGACTTTTGCTACAACAGTATTTTTAGTGTACTCTATGCTCTATTGTCTTGATACTTCATTCTTTTATGTTTGTCATGATCCCTAATTGCTATAGAGATTGATTGTAAGACCTTTGATCACTGTCGCTATTGATTCCTTTACCATGTATGACTGCTCTTCAAAACCCTTGGGTGACTGTAATTGGGTTAACACTGTCCTTTATATTATATTCTTCTTATCTGGAGTCTCCACTATATTTTCCAACATTTCCTTAAATCTGTCTTTGAAAGATTTGCTTGTGATGATTTGATCTCTATTATAACAGAGACCCCAACTGTCATTGCTTACTGTTATTGCTTTCAAAGACAGTCATGAATGCTTCACTGGACTAAGAGCCTATCTTTCTTCCTGTGATATTACATTGTATCGCAACATGCAATCTAAACTTTACACTGTCCCCTTGAAGCTAAGTCTGCATTCTTCTCATTGATCAATGATTGTCCTCTAGGGATTTCTAGAGTTTGATTTCTTGACTTCCTTATTCACTGTCAAAACTGTCTTTTCAGGGACTATTAAAGTTAGATTGTTGTTGTGCCCTTTTGAGGAATGGGTTGTCCATGAATCTCATACCTGATTCTTTGCTTCTTTGATGAAATGCCAACATAGTGTGACTGAAATATGTCCCGTGTAGTACTGCTATAACTGGGTTCTTCACAAATTTGACAAACATAACAATAAACATTCTGTCTCTACCCTATATACTATTCTAGATCTGAGAGGAGAGCCTATTCATCAATATGTATGACCTCAAACTTGTGATCAATAATTTACACTAAAGCTCACAGTCTTTTGATCTTCTCAAGGTCTGCCCCTTGGGTGTCTCTGTCCTTGGAAATACTTAAGACAAATATGATAATTTGTTGTCCTTATAGATTAGGACTGATTATTATAGGCTCAGATTTTGATGTTTGTTCCTTCATAGGGTTGGGTGCTTTTTGTAACTATTCTCTTTGCTTCTATGTATCTTTGCACTTGACAGTGATATTGCTTCCACTAATCGCTTTTCTGTGTTCTCCTCTGGCACTAGCACTGTCCTATCTCTATTGTTCATGCCCTATGATGATATCATCTGCTTTTCTTTGAGGCTTTTCTATGGCTTGTCTTATTGTCTTGACTATGAAGCACTGTACAGTGGTAAAGAACCTTATTATAACAGCCTTATGTGACTGTCTTTATGTCCCTAATGGCTCCCTCTTCATAATTGCATGATACCACTCCATTGGCTGTGACAGATCTGAGATAAATCTTTGTGATCGTTTTGAGCATGACTATGGTTGTCACAATATGTGGCTTGGGATAATGCCTTTGGGACTGTCATGCTCGTAATCTCCATAAAACAATAATCTCCTCTATGATGTTTGTCTTAGCTACTCATATCTCATTGAAAGCATTATTAACTGTCTTTAAGCTCCTGACCCTGCTCTTTTCACTGTGTCTACATTATCCTGAAGTTGACCTTGACGAAACCGTGTCACCAAAACACTTATCTTCTTTAATAGGATTGTGATTTCTTTGATTTGCATGAAGCTATTCACATACTATAGCTGTCACAGACCTCTTTTGCTCATAAAACTTTCAGATTTAAGCAATATCCCAAATATCCATGCTCACTATTTTTTATCACTGATATGGTAAATCATAGAGATAGCTATGCCATTACATAGAAATCCCTCAAAGGAAAGGAAAAATAAATTGAAAGAGAAATCTTCCCCAAAACAACCCATAAATAGATACAAGCCAAATTTATATGCATTAAGACCAAATGCACTATTGGGCGCTTACAAGGCTTTGTGGAATTTCAATATGAGAAAAAGGCTTTTCAGAGTATCTCTAATGAAGAGTAAAGTTAATGAATGAGTATCTCTAATCAGGCTTGGAATTTGACAGGCTAAATGACGTTTGACATGCTATTTTTTTCTAAAATCGTATAGATGACACTTCAAATTATAAATAAACTGTAAAAATATATAGTAGATAATATATATCATAGAATATTATACTTTACAATATTGATATATATTAGTTTAGAATATTTATTATAAAAATACAAATTTATTTAGAATATTTTGAAATGAAAGGATGTAGTTGTTTCTAATTTTATAATATTTTATTATGATTTTTTAGAATAATTCAATTTTTTCATATGAATTTAGAAACTTGTCATAATTGAAATGATAGAATATAATTGATAAAATATTTTAATATGATTGTTAACAATATATTCTATTTTTTTATATATAAATTTAGAAACTTAGTCATTTTAATTTTTTAAATATATTTAATAAAATTGTTATAGAAACTTGTCATAATATATATAATTTTAAAATTTTAATGTTTTTTATTACTAAATTAGTAATTATTAATTGATTATCATTTAATGTTAATATATAATATATATTAGTGTATTAATTTAGAAACTTATTTAGTAAATTTAAGATTTTTGCATATATTACTAATTTATCATTATTTTCTCATTAAGACAATGATTTTCATTTCTTCAAATTCATATGACAGATAGAGGTGACCATCAAGACCTGTTTTAATGAAGAGTAAAGAAACAACTTGGAACTCGTAGAAAGCAATGCTTAGCTATTGTGAACTCTTCCCGTGTGATTGATAAAGCCCAATAGCTCTCCAATACGTGCCATCCTTCTTGGATGTTGTTGTCACATGTCCAGAACTAAAGAAACCCGCCTTTCTCTCAAAGAACTGAATGATTAGCAAAGTGGAAAACAGCAGTTGGGAAACATCAACCCAGATTTACGTATGAGAAGATCCTGAAGCTCAAACTAGGAAAAATCTATAGCAGATTGGCGCCATGAATAAGCTGCAATGAGGCTTAGACAAGCAGAAAACTAGGGTTTTCTCTTGTGAAACTCCAAGTTTCCCAACAAACTCACGTAAGAAGCCAGATGAATCAAGTCAAACTTGAGTTTCCTTTTCCCTCCAGCACATTTCAACATAAATTTAGCTTTATGTTTGCCTTTTCAACGTATTCCTTTGGAAAAGAATACCATTTCAAAAAAGAAATTTCATGAAAATCAAAGGCTCTTGATTATTGAGAATGATATCATGCTAAGGAAAATATTTCAAACCATAGAAACTATTCTAGACTTTGGGGTTTGCCTTAGGATCTTGACCAATAACACAAGACTATCTTTCAGACAAAAATTAAATCATGTACAATTTTAAGTCACGGTTAAAATTGGAGATCGATCTTTATATATATATATATCTATCTATATATACATATACATACATATGTATGTGTATATATATATGTATGTACGTGTGTATATATATATATATATATATATATATATATATATATATATATATACACACATATATATACACACACACACAATTTTTAATGTATAAATTTAATTATGCAAAAGGGATTATCTTATTTGAGATGGACAACTTCAAATTCAAGATCAATGGTCTATGTTTTCCAATAGATGTGCAAGACGATTGAGATATTGTAGCCGTGAGATTTTGTTTTGTTTTTCGATGATCAATTTTTTTCTCTCTTTTGATCATGTGGTTCCACCATCCCCGCCATTTCTTTTTGCATTTCTCCTCTTCTCGCTTTACAAGAGATAATGCACGACATTATGCTTTGGTACACTTCGTATTTCCATGCGCCCACTTGGCACAAACAAAAGTATTGCTACGTATATAATATATTATTTAATATTTGTTCAATTATCTACAATATTTTATATAAATTAAAAATTTACTTTAAAATTGATTTTAAAATATTATTTTATGAAAAGAATTACTCTATAATCAAAATACAACATAAAATAATCAACAAAATATGAACACGCAAGCATATACCAAAAAGGGAATACATAATATAAATTAAAAAGGATAAAGTGTGTATTTTTTGTTCTTTTATGCCTTGATGGAGCACCAAAAATGAGATCACATACGGATATACGTAGCAGTGCTTTTGTTAGTGTCAGGTAGGCGCATAGAAACAAAACCTACCAAAGCATAATGTCTTGTATTATCTCTCGTAAAGTGAGAAGAGGAGAAACGAAAAAATAAATGGTAGGGATGGGGGGGAGTACACGGTCAAAAGAGAGAAAAAATCGATCATCAAAAATAAAGCAAAATCCCAAGACTAGAGATATCCCAATCATCTTACACATCTATTGATCACATAATCAAAATCAAATAATATTATACCTTTTTTCAAGGCTTCATTTTATTTTTAGCTTTAAAAAAGTTTAATTTTACTTATAAAGTTTAATATAGAAGTAAAATTTTAACTTGTAAGATTTATTCATATTAACAAATAACATATCAGCTATCATATTAAATCTAATATGTTATTTTAACTTCTATATTATTTAACATATCAAATTAAACCTAACCTAATATGTTATTTCAACTTCTATATTATTTAACATATCATATTAAACTTAATATGATATTATTATTTAATCTGATTTAATTTTAACTTCTATAGTAAATCTAAATTGGTATGCTATTTGTTAATATTAAATTAAACCTAACAAATATGTTATTTTATTTGATAGGTTTAATTTGATATGTTATTTTAACTTCTATATCAAATTTTTATTTGTAAAATTTTAGCTTGAAGATCTAATCCTAGCATAGAAGAGTGTGCATCTGATATTTTATTTGTTAGTAAATTTGATGGTTGTTCTAAGGGGGACCCTAAGATAAATGGAGCTAGGGGTGTGTCAAGAGATAGCAAAGGTTTTCTCATAGAAGGGTGCTATAAAAATTTAGGTATGGGCTCTAGTAATATAGCGAAAGCTTATGCTACTTGGCAAGGTCTAATGAGGCTTAAGGAGAAGAAGTATCAGAATATCATTCTTGAAAGTGATTCAAAATTGATTGTGGATTGTGTTGGTTGAAAATTTTGTACACCTAGGGAGGCGTGCAAAATTGTGGTTTCAACCATAGTGTGTGAGTTAAAAACTCTCCTAATTCTAAGGGAAGGATCCCCCTTTTCTATTATTACAAATTAGCTATACCACTAATCTAACTTGGGTGGAACAACATCCTTTTCTCTTTTTTTTAGAAAAGAAACGACAACTAGAGTCTCAAATACAAAAACTTAAGAAAACTACAACTACAAAGATGCATATATAAATGGAAGCGAAGTTTCCATGAAAGTACAAAGTCTTCCATCACTTCCCCGGGACGAAAATATAGAAGCAAAGCTCAATCTTCAATTTTCTACTATCATGTCTACCTTCCAAAATGATTGGTATGATAACAATGTACAACATATAATAGCTCAAAGTTTGTTAGTATTATGCACTCTTGAGTGCTATTGAATAAGAACAAGTACAAGCACAAAGTCTTGTAGCCTCTTCCTATCTTTACATTTAACTATACTAATTTAACCCTCAATATTTGTAGTACAAAATCTGCGAGAAATCAGATATAATCTCCTTTTAACAATCTCACCAGAATCTAAAGTATATGCAAAAAAATATATCATTATGACATAAGAACACAATGGATATAAGAACAAGGCTTCAACACATGCCACCCCGAGGATTCTTTGTTAGCACCAACCCACCACCCAGATGTTGGGTCGCTTTGTCAATCATATGAGCCAGACAAATGCCCTTTAAATAGTAGGGTCTGAAATTCAAATGCCTTCTTGATAATACTGGAGAAATCAATTTACAAGTATAAAACACAAAGTCTTTATGACTATAAATTTTTGCAGAGTTTTCTTGCTAGCTAAAATTAGAAAATACATAGAGCACCCTCCAATATATATAGGAGAGGGGCTGAGAGAAAAAAGTGGGAGAAGTCCAGCTAACTATGACTTATTCCAAATTACAGTCCTATTGTCTTTCGACTTGTAATTTGTTTACATGGAATTACAAGTTACAAGAATGCAAGTAATGTGACTACTTGCAATTACAATTTTTAGTATTACATGTAATTTGTCAAAGGAAAATTACAAATGCATAATTGAAACTAATCTAAGTGTCTGAGACACGACTCTATTTACATCATCCTTTGTCTAAGAGATCTTCATGCTACTACAAGATGCTGGCACTTGAAGTATTCAAGATCGATGAAGCTATTTGTACAGGAACAACAACTTGCATCATTTGACCATGAATGGTAATGATAGTGACCTCATAAAGATCAACCACTAAACTTGAAGATAATTAACATTCTTTGTTGGTCACTGTGACAGTGAAAGTCGTTGCTTTTTAGCACATAGCTTTGTTATAATGCATTGTAACAATGCATTCCTCTGTTGCATTACTCCTTCATTTCTCAAGTTCTCTTTTACAATGGCATTGACCTCCACATTAAGTAAAGGAAAGAAAATATTCCCAATGATGAGACTAGAACTATCATTCCTAATTTTAGATAGGACTTGACATATTCGTTGTTCTCTACTTCATGGTTCGTGCTATTTTGATCCTCTTTGTACATATGACAGTGTACTCTTTTCCTTTTAAATTATTACTTCCATCAACATATGACCACACTAGCTTTTGCTTGTTGTCCTCACATGCATTAAAATCCCTTGCAATTGAATCTTGGAAGGTAATTTGCAAGTAATCAAAGTGTGTCTCCTTGTAGTCGGGTCCTAAATACCTGACTGCAAGTATTGATCTTGCAAAGGAAGGATGTGAGAATGAGAGTATGTGGAGACAAGGTGAATTTCAAATATGGAAATGGAAGAATGCAAGATAGGAAAAAATTTCACACTTGCACTTGCAATCGGGTCTTGGAGACCCGAATGCAACTAAACAAATCTTGCATGAAAGGTGTAAGCTTGCAATCAGGTTTCCAAGACCCAATTGCAAGTGAAAGTGATTTCAAATGAGTGGTATTGTATGGGCTTGCTATCAGGGCTTTGAGACCCGATTGCAAGTGTTCATACTTGAAGATGAAAAATGATAGAGAAACTAGCTCGCAATCAACTCTCAAAACCCTAATCGCAAGTGGTAAGGTTTGCAAGGGAAGGGTAGTACTTGCACACTTGTAGTTGGGTTTTAAGAACCCAATTGCAAGTAAAGTATAATATACATTGCCAAGGTGAAACATGAAGGGCTTGTGATCGGGTTTCAAAACCCCGATTGCAAGTGAAATACAACTTGCATTAGAAGGACAAACACACATACTTGGCAGTCGGGTTACCAAAACCCAATTACAAGTAAAAGGTATACTTTATAAAAACAAGCTAACTTGTAATTGGCTCTCCAAGACATGATTACAAGTAAAGTTGATTTACTTGCAATGACAACAAAAAGTTCCTACTTGCAGTGGTTGTCTTGAAACCTGAAATTGCACAAATAAGGGGAAGAACGAAGACGAAAAATGACCAAAACTTGGATAAAGATGGCAAAATCACCCACGTTTGATTAGACACAAACCAATACAAGTTTTTACCTCGTAAAGCATTCCTTACAGAAATGAAACTACAAATTTTAAATAAAAAATCATATGAGGTTAATTTTTTGAAAGCTCAAAAATTAAGACGACAAATTGCCTTAATGATAAAGTTAGTTGCCCATGGGAAATAAGGAGCTTAATGGAGGATAAAAAATATTTTCTTAGGAATTCCCTTCAATCCAAAGTAAAGCATGTTTTTAGGGAAGGAAACAAGGCGGCTAATGAAATGTCCAATTTAGGCCTCGGACATGATGATTAGATCCCTTTATAGTTCCTTTGTGCCTCCCGAGTCTGAAAGAAATTATTTCTCTTGAAAAGGGGCAATCCTTTCTTTAGGGTGATAATATTCTTCACAATGCTCCATCACAATATTCTCTAGTTCGACAAAGAAGAAGAAAAAATATAGGGTAAGGTAAGGTTTTGTAATTCCAAAATTCAAACTCAAATATGTAGGAAGTGCATTATGATGACATGGTATCTTGATTGGGATCTAGGTTGGATGTTATTAATATCCTTTTTCGGCATGAGAGAAGTTATTACCATAAAAGGTACAAAATATTCGAATTGGCCTCATTACGATATTGCCATCATTGGAATTAGTTGCATTAGGATTCTTGGTGATAACAACGCATTGCAAAAATATTATTGAAAGGATAGTTATTTATGGCATCGTCATTTCACATGCGTGAGATGAATTGTTTCAGCCATTTTTTTGTCCTCTCCACCCTTAAGTGCACTTCCATAATTTCCTTTATGGGTCGAAGAAATCTCTATGGGCCTATTTAGTTTTCTATTTGCTATAATCTAATGATTGTTAAAGTGAGTAAGGAAGCAATGGGGGGTGCATTGAAATGTTTTGAGCCCAAGGATTACAAGGAGTTAAGGTAGAATGGTGATTTGTGGACCTATTTGACAAAACGGAAATGACTCCCTATTTCTTAGCTAAGAAGTTAAGGTAGAATGATGATTTGTGGGATGTATTTGACAAAGCAAGGTTGACTCCCTATTTCTTGGCTATGAAGGGTTACAATAGCTCGTTGTCGACCAAATTCTATAACTCTTGGCAAAGGAGTGTTGTCACCATTGGTAGTATCAAGTTTACTATTACTCTAGAGCTCATTGCAGAGGTTATGGGCCTAAAATGTGAGGGGCGGGAAGTTGAGATTATAAAGGGTTTATAAAGAAAAATTTTGAAAAGGGTGAAGGGTCAAAGGTGATCCAGAATGGCTATGATTGTTCAACCCTATCGTATTTATATGCCATGGTATGTTTTCATGTAATGAAATACTTTACTCTTGAAGGGTGATATTTCATTGTCCACGAATACCACTTCTCTATTCTGAATCATATCCATCATGGTGATAAGATTGATCTTCCTTTTTACCTATTTTCCTCTTTGAATGCTAGCATTATTAATGGGGCTTTTGCCCCCCTTCACCAGGGGCTAAATTTTGCCCTTTATTACTATGCTTTTGATTGTTCTCCTCAAAACCATCATTAATTACCTACCCTGGTAACTGTATCAACAATGTTGAAGCCCCTTGTAGCTCGGTGCATATAGAGCTTATTGAAACCATCCCTTTTCCCTCTTACAAGAGCAATCCTGCCCCAAAAAAGAAAGATAAAGTGTTTAAAAACCTTTCGATATATGAGACTATGGAGGTTGTACCCCTAAAAACCACCACTAAAAAATGAAAAGCCCCTTCTCCTAAGCTTGGTTCCTCTAAAGTTAGGAAAATTAACAGTGAAGGGCCTAAAACCAAAAGTATAATTATCAATCTTGATGAGCAGGGATTTGATGAAGAAGGGGAAGTTAAGCATGACGATATTAAACAAGAAATAAGTTCGAGATAACGACACTATACAGTCTTATTAAGAAGGATAACAAAGAAAAAATGTTAAGAAAGAAGAATCAGATGAATATGCTTCGGAAGAGGATAATTCCTTAGAGGAATCTGAAGATGAAGACTATTTGACTAAAGATGAGGAGCTAGAGGATGTTAGTGAAGACCATATGGTTGTTACTAATGAACCATAAGTCAAATTTGAAATGCTAGACAAGAGACCCCCTTCTCCAGTTAATTTTAGGGAAGATGTTGTAGGTTTAAGGACTTAGGACCCTTCCCTCATGAAGAATGCAGACAAAATTGTCAATTTGAAGGGCCAAATCACTAACTTGCAAGTTCATGTGAAGGATCTAGAAACTAGAGTCAAGGAGTTCCATAAAAACAAAGCTCATATGTGTCGAGCTATAAGTTCACTCTTACAAATGGGATTATGAGAAAAGAAGCTTTGGGCTTTGTCTCGGAGTAGAGCAAGTTAAAAAGAAAAGACAATAAACAACATGAAACAACAGATGGGTGATCATTTGGATGCAAAGAGGGATCTAGATGCATGGATCAACCAAATGCAATGACTCTCAAGGAATTGGGAGCTCCTCAACAGTAAATGATGATGTGGTTATTGATGAGGTGTTGGGCTTCTTGCCCTTTTGCTCATTATTTTAATGTTGAAGATTATTGGTTTATGTAGCTCTTGTAAGTATGTTATGGCTTAAGAATGATAGTTGTTGTATCTCTAAGTTTTAT
This sequence comes from Cryptomeria japonica, assembly GCF_030272615.1. Lineage (NCBI taxonomy): Eukaryota > Viridiplantae > Streptophyta > Pinopsida > Cupressales > Cupressaceae > Cryptomeria > Cryptomeria japonica. Next base: position 391,907,218 of record NC_081415.1, read on the forward strand.
AATCCTTTAAATTTTAACTGTAAGGCATGCATGTTTGCTATGACTCTGCATTTTTTTTATGGTAGTTCTATTAATGCTGCTAATTTAGGTCCTAGTTTAAGTGATACTATGATGAATTATGATCATATGTTTTTACATTGGATGGGAGGTTTGACTGGAGGGTTATGCCCCCGAATATCTGTATTTTTTATTACTATATGGTGGGTCTGTAGTAGGTTTTTTTTTCTATTGTGCTCCTGGTTGTGTGTTGCCAGTTGTTGTTTTGTGTTAGTTGCTTCAATATGTTGTGTTGTCTTAATTTTGTGAGGGGTCAAGGTCCTTTCCCCTGCTTATTTAATAAAAAATGATGCATCCATTTATATGGATATTTTCAAGTATTAACTGATCCCTTTGAACTCTTTTTCTTCCAAGTAAATTTACAAATTTTATGAGAATATGGATGACTATAGTTATATTAATAATTATGTCTATACATTATATTTTATGTGCATAATATAAAAAATATATTATATATCAATGATATTTATTATTATATATAATATTTGATATAAAAAAAAAATTATTATTAGTATACATTATCTTTTATATAACGTGAATTGCTAAATTTGTTTCAAAATAACATTTATAGTTATATTTATATTATATATTGTATAGTATAAATTGAAAAATATTATATATATATATATATAATTTACATATTTTATTATATTTTATTAATATTATCCATTAAATATATAATTTATATATATTTCTATATAATTTTATATTGTATATAATAATCAATATAATTTAAATGTACGCTTTTGTAATGTCACCAAAATGTATTGGTGGGTGAAAAATGTGTGACTGAGAGATCAAGAGGAAAACTACCCTTTCCCTCCAAGGAAAGATGAGAGTTTCACTACGGATTTCCCTTCAAACACTTTTAACCTATTACATTAGAAGAGGAGAGGAGAATTCACTAGATTCAATCTCCAAAGAAGAAGATGGAATTCTGAGTGAAATGGGAATGATAAGCTAATCCCCTCTTCCTATTTGAAATGGAAAGGAATTGATTGAATTATGTAGTGCAAAAGTAACAAATAACTGATTATAACTTGAGATTGGAGTATGGGATGAAGTTGTGCACCTAGATCTGGCAGTAATATGTTGAGACAAAGCTACCTTGCGAATTTGAGGAAAAGTCGCTTGGACCGTGGCGGGAATGTACACGGTCCTTCGAAAAATCCGGGACATGAAAAGGGTTTTTTTGCCTCTACAAATGGAGCCCGAATCCAAAAGTACAGCTGCGCACCTGCAACCTACACACAGAAAAGAGAGGAAAATGGGTTGGGATTGGGGGTTTGCCTTCAATTCAAACCCCAGTTTTGGAATTAACCAAGTAATGAAAGAAAGTACTTGCAAGTAGATGTAAATTAAAGAATGAAATGTAAATCACCTCAAGGGAGGTTGTGATAGAAATGTTGATAGAAATTCTTGTGTGGAATTGAATGTTGGAATCAATATCCTCTTCAATGGTTGAATCCTTGACTTGAATGCAACACCTAGCCTTGAAGGGAGACTTGAGAATGCTCAATGTTGGGAAGGAATGCTTGAATGCTCTTGAATACTTGAATGCGTGATCTCATGTATCTATCTTATCGCTTAGCCCAAATTATGCAAATGAGAGGGCAAATGCAACTTAAATACATGTCAATTAGGGTTAATGAAACTGATTTTCATCACAAACCGACATCGGGGAATTTTCTCGCTCACTGCACAACCTACAATGCATGCTTAGGAAAGGGTCCTGCCCCAAAATAGGGCAAGGATAGGGACTCCATGCCCCTGTCCTACCCCTTTCTCTGGGGTAGAGTGTAGACAGGGTGGTGCGAAGGCCAAGGGAGAAGCAGATTTTGAGGGTTGAGCAGTCTCCAGTCTGCGATCAAGCTAGGGGATTCGATCTCACATGCATGAGGAATGCGGTCAAAAAATTGCTAGGGTCACAATTTTATGACACTACAATTAGCCCCCACTTTAGCAAGAGTATGAGCGTACGCCAATACTGTCGGTAAAGTACAAGGAAACAAGATTGAAATACTTTTACCACATCAAGGAAGCAAGATGCACCAAGCCCCCAGTGGACTTAGGATCTTACAACTTCGATTGACAAAGTAAAAGGGAAGATCGAGAAGGGGGAACCATGACTGCAAGTACTAAATTTCCCCTTGCTATGAGTCATGAAAGCAAGGATACTAAATATTACAAAGCAAAACAAAGTTCACTAAGTAATTTTAAGTATCAAGAAGGATAATATGAGCGGAGTGTATGCCCCCACGTTAAAGCGATCGCACATGCCTTATCGGGAGTGATTGCTTTAAGGTGGGATACACCCAAGAGAGAGAGAAGAGAGGAAGCACGTTATCACAATGATTTAGCCCCCAATCGAGGAATAAACCCAAGGATAATGAATATAAAACATGAGGTACGAGGTAGTTTCACTTTCCTTGGGGTCTGTATGATGTATGATAATTTATGTATATCATGTATGTGTATGCATATAATAATCGTCATTCCCCAAAGAAGGACACTACCTTAGAAGAAAGGGAAGAGAGGATGTCTTTTGAGTCAACATGAAAGAGATCAAGAAAAGATCTCAATGCTTTGCATCATCCCCAAGTAGACATTTAGGGAACAAAAGAAGAATAGGGATACACATAGAAGAAGGGTCACAAAAGAGAAAGAAAAGAGAGAGAGAGAGGGAGAGAGAGAATATCTACAGTGCTAATATTGTTAATCTAGCATGACATTCGCCTCCCGATCTTGCTGATCACTATTTCGGGAAGGCAAGCAACACGCCAAAGGAGCGACATCGAGCATAGCAGATGGAGTTATCACAAGATCCAAACAAGAACTATGCTTATGTTGTAAGTGACTTTGTTCGATTCTAGGAGCTAGGATTAGGGTTTCTAAAAATTTAGTTGATAAATGCTTATCCACATCAACATATTCATACTCACTATCAGAAGCATTAGGAGTTGTATTACCATCATGAATAACATTATCACCCATTTCTTCATCAAAGTTTAGAGAAAGACGAGCAAGAACACGAATAGGAATAAAACCATCACATGTTTTGTGCAGCTTATGATTTGGAGATGTAGCATGAACATCTTGCTTGGGAGAAAAGGGAATCATGTCAACTGTCGGAGTCTAAGGAGATTGAGTATTTTGAGGGATAGCTTCATGAGATTGAACACGACGTCGTCATCAGCGTTCTCTCGCACAACGATTTTGTTGAGTCTTAGTGGAAGGCTGAGAAGGAGGAGGAACACTTGAAAAAGTAGGAATTGTTAGCATTTTCACACAGGGAGATTATTAGCATCTCAGGAAGTTTGTCGGTATGAGGATATTGAGAAGGTTGTTGGAGATTGTTGATATAATTGAGAAAGGATGATTACTATCTTAATAATATTATTTTGTCATTGATGTCAAGTAATTGATTTTCTGATTCAGTATGATGTTGCCATATCTTAATGAGTATGTTTTGATAAGTATAAAGATGTCGGTAAGAGACACATAATGAATGTGAAAAATAAGTTATTCAATGGGCAACTATTACCGAGTTAGACAGTGATGAGATTGTGTTGTTTTGATTTATTTGATATCCTATATATAAGTATTCAAAGACTAGACAAGGAGAAAAGATTTCAAGCTATAGAATTAGTTAAGGCTTGATATTGTTCTATGTTACCGAGCAAGATGCTAGTCGGTAAACCCTAAGGTTATCACTATCGGTTAAAGAAGGTAGAATATCTATCGAGTGAACTTCAGTATTTATCGAGTAACAACCGAGTAATAACAGAATTCATTGGATGGATAAATACATTATTAAATGTATAATACCAATGAGCTGGAGTTGATCAGATGATTGGTATGTTGTGCAAGAAGTTTGTTGAGGATCTACGACATCAAAAATACAAGAGATAGATCTACAGCGCAGATTGAACGGTCATAACCTAGCACAAGTTCGAAGGCGAGGTAAAATATTTTCAGATCGAAGGATACAATGAACCTAGTCACGTTTGAAGATCTTATGGCTAAGATTGGTCATGGGAAATGTGATCAAGGAGATTAAGTGGTTAGGTATTGTTCATAAATAAGAAATTGTTGATGAAAAATAGATGCGGGCAAAATAGAAGAATAGTGACACTACAGTAGTGATCACCGAGCACAAAAGATTGAAGATCTGATTGTAGAACAGATTGAGAAGCCCAACAAGAAGCAAGATAAGTCTTATGACAAGATTGTTTTGAGCACATAGAATCTGCTTTAGCATTTCAGATGTGAAGTTGCAGATATATTTTATTACTGTTATTTATTTTGTAAGTGACAGGAAATCTCTTAACTGAGTGGACTTAACAGTCTTATTTGTAAACCCTCTAGAAAGGTAACATTCTAAATGAATGTTTGAAATCCTTTGACAAGGTCACTTCTAACAAAGTGCAAGACTCTAACAAGTCTAAGAGAAATCCCTTAACCGGGTCACATCTAGCAATGTGTTTTTGTAATCTGTAACTGGATTGGCTTTTAACAGAGCATACTCTAGAAGGGTATATTTCTTAGTGGGTCCGAAATCCCACAGTGGTTTTTCCCTATTTGGGTTTCCACGTTAAATCTGGTGTTAAATGTGTTATGATGTTTTAAGTGTATATGTTTATGAGTATTGAATGATTTACAGTCATAGTTGCATATCAGTAAAGGCTACCGAGGTTGAATCTGGTGAATATATTGTATTGTGAGTTTTTATGATTCACCCCCCCCTCTCTCATCTTAACTAACAATTGGTATCAGAGCTTTGGACTCCAGAAGAAAAGTTTAAAGCTACTTGAGGCAAGATCCGAAGATTTATAAAAGGGATGCACCAAAGCTGAACAAGTCAAGTTTCTCCACATGGCAGAAAAGGATGAAGCTGCACTTATTAGGAATTGGAGAATATGAAACATATTATCTGGAGAATGATTACATAGCACCTAGCACCAACCCAATGACAATGGAAGAGATAAAGGCAAAGCAAAAACATACTCAAGCTATGATTGAAATAACATCAGCATTAACCGACTCAGAGTTTAATGATCTAGAAGGCTGCAATGATGCCAAAGCGATGTGGACCAAGCTTATATCTGTGTATGGTGGTGATGAACATGTTCAGAGAGAAAACGTAGACAGTCTAAGAGGTCAACTTGAATTCATGAGAATGAATGAAGGTGAGAACATAACCCAATACAGTACAAGGTTAAAGGAAACTGTCAATCAAATCAAAGGAGTAGGAGGAACTATTGAAGAAAAGGATGTAACAAGTAAGTTGCTTAGAATACTTCTACCTGCTTATGCCATTCGAGTCTTTGCAATCAATGAATTAAGGTTTGTACCAAACATGTCAGTCTCTTTGGATGCTACTATCGGTAAGCTACATGCATTTGAGTTAAGTAATTTTGATAATAGTGGGTCCTCGGTAAATAAAGTTGAATCTGCATTCAGTTCTTTTCATATTGGTGAATCTGATGATTACAATGATCGAATGTATAAGTATACTGAAGGAAATCACAGTGGAGCAAGTGAAAGATATGCAAAAACATGGAAGAGTTACACAAACTATATGAAGAAATCAGAAAGCAAGAAGAGTTTGAAGCATTATTAGCTAGAAGTTTACCGAGAGGTAAAGGTAAGTATAAAGGAAAGTTACCTTTAAAATATTTAACTATGATAGAATAGGACATATGGCTTTTAACTGTCCTGACAAAGAATCTAGTGAAAAGAGAGAATACCAAGATGACAGACAGAAAAACAACCAATACAGAGGACATCGAGAATTCAGAAGGAAAGATAGAAAGACATGCCTAGTAGTTGATGAGGAATCCAACAATGATAAATCCGATGAGACTGATACAGAGGAAGTTGTTTATGTGGCTATCAAAGATGGATCAGATGAAGAAAGGTATGAAGAAAAATCCCTAATATCTCACATAAATAAAAATGATTCTTGGATCATAGATAGTGGATGCTCACATCACATGACAAGTGATAAACTCAAGTTTGTTAAATTAGAAGACTATGATGGAGGATATGCAAGATTTGGTAATGATGCACCATGTCCGATGAAAGGTAAAGGATCTATAACACTTCTTGACAATGCTAAATGTGATGATGTATACTGGGTTGAAGGTTTGAAATACAATTTGTTGAGTGTAGCACAGCTAAACAATACAGGATACTGAATAGAATTCCAGAAGGGATGTGTCAAAGTTCATGACAAACATGGAAAGTTGGCTGCTACCGGGACACAAACAAAAGGTAATACATTTAATCTTGACTCAACTCAAAACAATTGTTTGTATGCTAAACTAGAAGATACCTAGTTATGGCATAAAAGGTTTTGTCATGTAAATTTTGATAACCTGGTCAAAATAAGTAAGAAGCACCGAGTAAGAGGTCTACCGAACCTGGAAAAACTTGATAATGCAATATGTCGAGGATGCCAGATGGGTAAGATGACAAAGTCAAGCTTTACAAGTAAGTCCTACACTTCTAAAGGAATTTTAGATCTAGTGCACACTGATCTTTGTGGTCCTATGAAAGTTCAAAGTTATTATGGAGATAAATACTTCATATTATTTGTGGATGATTACTCAAGAATGATGTCAGTTATGTTTTTAAAAGAAAAATCAGAAGCCTTTCAAATGTTCAAATGGTATAAGGCTAGAGTTGAAAAAGAAACAGGAATAAAGTTGAAATGTCTAAGATCTGATAGAGGAGGAGAATTCATTTCTGATGAATTTAACCTATTTTGCAATGATCATGGTATAAAGAGTCAAGTGTCTGCACCGAGAACACCTTAGCAAAATGGGATAGCTGAAAGAAGAAACAGATCAATTGTAGATTGTGCCAGAACCCTGATGATAGAAAAGAGGGTACCTCAAACATTTTGGAGAGAAGCAATCAGCACTGCAGTTTACACCCTGAACCGAGTACAACTGAAGAAAGGAACTTTGAAGACACCATATGAAATCTGGTATGATAAGAAACCTAATGTAAGTTATTTTAAAATATTTGGAAGTAGATGTTATGTTCACAAAGATGACAGAAATGGAAAGTTTGATCAAAAAAGTGAGGAAGGAACATTTCTTGGCTATTCTTCTAGAAGTAAAGCATTTAAATGTCTGATCAAATCATCTAACAAAATAGTAGAAAGTGCAAATGTGAAAATTGATGAATTTGCAGAAAGAAATGATGAAGGAAATTCCAAATAACCAGAAAATTATGAAGAATTTGTTTATGTTCAACCGAGAAATCCTACCGAGAAAGTTGATGAAGAAAATGAAGAAAATACTCAGTTACCAAGTGATGAAGAAGATCAAACAGAGCAAATCAAGCCTATATTAGCCAAGTATGTCAGAAGAAATCATGCATCAAGTCAGATTATAGGAGATAAGGATGATCCAGTGATGACAAGGAACAAACTAAGACAAAACACATGTCTGATATCTGAATTTGAACTGAGGATAGTAAAAGAGGCATTTAGTAATGAAGATTGGATAAATGCTATGACAGAAGAAATTGGACAAATCAAGAAGAATGAAACATGGACACTGGTCCCAAGACCGAAAGAGAAAAATGTAATCAGTACAAAGTGGATTTTCAGAAACAAGCTAAATGAAAAAGGAGAGGTCATTCGGAATAAAGCAAGACTAGTTTGCAAAGGATGTGCTCAAGAAGAAGGAGTTGATTATGGTGAGACTTTTGCACTTGTGGCAAGACTTGAAGGAGTGAGAACATTGTTGCCATATGCTACTTACAAAAATTTCAAGGTATATCAAATGGATGTTAAATCTGCATTTTTGAAAGGTATACTAGAAGAAGAAGTTTATATTGAACAGCCTGAAGGATTTATTGAAGACAAGATTTAAGATTGGGTATGTAAGTTGAACAAAGCATTATATGGTTTAAAGCAAGCACCTACAACATGGTATGAAAGACTGCACTCTTATTTGATCAAGATTGGATTTATAAGGACAAGTGAAAACAACATGTATATGAAAAATGATGAAAACAATGGTATACTGCTTTCAGCCATATTTGTTGATGATATTATTTTTTGTGGAAATGACTCCTTATGCAAGAACTTTGGAAATGAAATGTGTAAAGAATTTGAGATGTCATTAATCGGTGAAATAAAGTATTTTATAGGTTTACAGATACTACAAATGAAAAATGAGATTTTCATTACTCAATCCAAGTATATAAAGGAAATCTTGAAGAAATTTGAAATGGAGGATTCTAAACCTGTAAGTACTCCTATGACTACCAATTGTAAACTATCAAAGATTGATGAATCTACATCTGTTGATGAGACACTTTACCGATCTATGATTGGAAAGTTGCAATATTTGGTTCACAGGAGGCTAGATATAGCACATGTAGTAGGTATAGTTGCAAGATTTTCTACAGATCCCAAAGAAACTCATTTGACAGCAATCAAGAGAATTTTCAGATACTTGAGAGGCACTGAAGATTATGGCTTAGTATATCAAAAGAGAAATGTTTTTGATGTAAAAGTCTATACTGATGCTGATTGGGCAGGAAACATTGATGACAGGAAAAGCACAAGCGGTGGAGCTTTCTTTTTGGGAGATAGACTAGTAAGTTGGCTTAGCAAGAAACAATGATGCATTTCACAATCAACAACTGAAGCTGAATATGTCGCTGCAGCATTGAATTATACCAATATAGCATGGATCAAACAACTGTTGGAAGGTATGAATGAGAAAGTTACTGAGCCAGTAACTATATTCTATGATAATACTAGTGCCATTAACATTTCAAAGAATCTTGTAATGCACTCTAAGACAAAGCATATCTCTATAAAGTATCATTATCTCAGAGAAGAAGTTCAAGAGAAGAAAGTTGTGCTGGAATATATCAGTTCAAAGGAACAAATAGCAAAAATTTTCACAAAGCCATTGCCAAGGGACACTTTTGAGTATCTCAGAAGTCAGTTAGGGTCCTACCCCTATCTAGTACTCACTGATAGAGTTCGGTGAAAGCATCAATTCTATGAATCTAAAGGATAACTATTTATGAGTTGATGTTGCTTTACACACTTTAGGAGGTTGCCTAAAGTTGTACAAGAAAAAGTGATTGAAGACAAAGATGCTCTGACCGTGAATGAGACTGCAAGGAAATTACTTCACAAAGGAAGAAATCATGAATTAGTTTTTCTTTTTGGCATTGTTGTCAAAGGGGGAGAAGACTAATTTGTAAGGAACTAGTAGAAGAAGTTGGGAGAAGACTAGCGACTGGGGGAGAATTCTAGAAAATTTTAGAGAAGTTTAAACAGCAATCTGAATCCGAATCAATTGAAATAAATCATGATGGTATTGTCATTAAAGTTGGTTTTGCCATCAATGCCAAAGGGGGAGATTGTTAGCATTTTCACAAAGGGAGATTATTAGCATCTCAGGAAGTTTGTTGGTATGAGGATATTGAGACGGTTGTTGGAGATTGTTGATATAATTGAGAAAGGATGATTACTATCTTAATAATATTATTTTGTCATTGATGTTAAGCAATTGATTTTCTAATTCAGTATGATGTTGCCATATCTTAATGAGTATGTTTTGATAAGTATAAAGATGTCGGTAAGAGACACAAAATGAATGTGAAAAATAAGTTATTCAATGGGCAACTATTACCGAGTTAGACAGTGATGAGATTATGTTGTTTTGATTGTTTTGATATCCTATATATGAGTATTCAAAGACTGAACAAGAAGGAGAAAAGATTTCAAGCTATAGAATTAGTTAAGGCTTGATATTGTTCTATGTTACCGAGCAAGATGCTAGTCAGTAAACCCTAAGGTTATCACTATCGGTTAAAGAAGGCAGAATATCTACCGAGTGAAGTTCAGTATTTACCGAGTAACAACCGAGTAATAATAGAATGCATTGGATGGATAAATATATTATTAAATGTATAATACCAATGAGTTGGAGTTGATCAGGTGATTGGTATGTCATGCAAGAAGTTTGTTGAGGATCTATGACATCGAAAATACAAGAGATAGATCTACAGCGCAGATTGACCGGTCATAACCTAGCACAAGTTCCAAGGTGAGGTAAAACGTTTTCAGATCGAAGGATACAATGAACCTAGTCACGTTTGAAGATCTTATGTCTAAGATTGATCATGGGAAATGTGATCAAGGAGATATAGCGGTTAGGTATTGTTCATAAATAAGAAACTGTTGATGAACAATAGATGCGGGCAAAATAGAAGAACAGTGACACTATAGTAGTGATCACTGAGCACAGAAGATTGAAGATCTAATTGTAGAACAGATTGAGAAGCCCAACAAGAAGCAAGATAAGTCTTATGACAAGATTGTTTTGAGCACATAGAATCTTCTTTAACATTTCAGATGTGAAGTTGCAGATATATTTTATTACTGTTATTTATTTTGTAAGTGACAGGAAATCTCTTAACTGAGTGGACTTAACAGTCTTATTTGTAAACCCTCTAGCAAGGTAACATTCTAAATGAGTGTTTGAAATCCTTTAACAAGGTCACTTCTAACAAAGTGAAAGACTCTAACAAGTCTGAGGGAAATCCCTTAACCGGGTCACATCTAGCAATGTGTTTTTGTAATCCGTAATTGGATTGGCTTTTAACAGAGCATACTCTAGAAGGTTATATTTCTTAGTGGGTCCAAAATCCCACAGTGGTTTTTCCCTATTTGGGTTTCCACTTTAAATCTGGTGTTAAATGTGTTATGATGTTTTAAGTGTATCTGTTTATGAGTATTGAATGATTTACAGTCATAGTTGCATATCAGTAAAGGCTACCGAGGTTGAATCTGGTGAATATATTGTATTGTGAGTTTTTATGATTCACCCCCCCCCCCCCCCCCTCTCATCTTAACTAAGTACAACAATTTTGTCGAGTCTTAGTGAAAGGCTAAGAAGGAGGAGGAACACTTGAAAAAGTAGGAATGTTTCTCTCCTTGATAGTTGAAAGTTTAGATTAAGGTCTTTTAGGTTGAACAAGAGGAGAATCAGGTCTCTTCTCTCGATAAGAGGAAGGAGGTGGAAATGCGCGATACAAAGGAGGAATATTAGGTGTAGGAAGGAGACCAGGTCCATCATGAGGAGGAGGTACAAGTCTAACCTTAGGAATAATATTTTTGTTCTTCTTAGGAGAAGGTGTAGTCACATCCATAGGAATAGGTTGACGATCTTCCTTAGGAGGGAGATTAGTTCTATCTGTGAAGGGAAGAACTTCATCTTGAAGAGTAATAGGAATGTCAAGTGTTAGGGATCTAGGTTGACTTAAGAATAAGATCATATCTTTCTTCCATTTTTGATAAGATTTAAAAAGAGCATCGCTCCTTGATGGAAGAGATTGAAATTGTTTAGTCCAAAAGAAATCAATAGGAACATCGGGGCTTCTTTCGAATGGACAAAATAAGCTATGGTTCACAGTTATGATTTCTTCATTGTGAGGAAATTTCAGACACTTATGGATTGGAGAAGCAATGGACTTCATGGAAGATAGCCAAGGATAGCCCAGCTTCACATGAAATTTCTCTAAAGAGGGTATGATAACAAAGTCAACATCCATGGATTTAGTATGAACTTCAACAGGAAGGGTGATAGAGCCAATGGTAGGACAAGAGAATCCATAAAATAACTTCACATCCACATTAGAAGCATCATATATTGGTTTATACAATCGTAAAGTGAAAAGATACTCTTCAGTTATGATATTAACCATGCAAGAGGGATCAATAAGGACACCACGACAAGGGATATCCTTAAACTTTGCAACTATGTATAAAGGGACATTGGGTGCTCTAATATATTAGGAAGAGCTGTTGATTTATTCCCTTTATCATTCACACCTGCCACAGATATATTACTATTATCAATCAAATCTTGAATCTTATTCTTCAATGTGAAACATTTCTCAGTATCATGACCAGGCTAACGATGAAATTGACAAAAAGAATTGTAATCAAAATAACGGGATGCAAGTTTAGAAGGATCAACTGGTTTTATAGGAGGAAGTTTGATCAAATTTCTATGCAACAACTGAGACATGATACTATGTAAATATTCATTCAAAGAAGTAAATTGTCTTTCTCTTTGGAAAAAATTAGAAATAGAAGGCACACTTGTTGTAGCATTCACATTGTGGTTGTTGATTGTATCATTAAACTTGATGAAGCTTTTTGTTGGTTTGAACTTCACAAACGGTTGTTGAACACTCTCCCCCTTATCACTCGGAGCCATAGGAGTGGATTGCTCCATTTGACTCGCAACCAATTGATAATTGTGGAGTGTTGCGCACAACTGCGGAAAGGAAGTAAACTCAGATAAAAGAAGCTTTTCTCTGATATCTTTTTGTAAATTAGAAATGAAAATTCTTTGAATATCATTATCAGGTACATTAAAGGAAATTTGAGCACACAAATGCTTATATCTACCAATGAAATCAGTCACTTTTTCTTTAACACCTTGTTTACAATGCATTAAATTAGTCAAAGTGATTTTAGGACTAATGTTGTTTTGAAATTGTTGGATGAAAGCATTTGTCAGTTGTTGAAAGGAAGTGATAGAATAAGAAGGCAAAGAGAAATAGCATTGTAAATCCTTATCTCTTAGTGTTCTTCTAAACAATTATGCAAGCAATCTTTGATCATAGGCAAAATTGGTACAAAAGGTTTGAAATGTTTTGCCATGCGTAAGAGGATCACCTTTTCCATTATAGAGTTATAATTGAGGGATCTCAACATGTTTAGGTGGCATGCCTTTAACAATATCAAGAGAAAGTGGGCTTGCAACATCAAAGGTGGGCACACTAAACTTGGATTGATTCATAGAAGCAATTTGTTGTTGTGAGGAAGATACAGTTTGAACGAGATTGTTAATTATCACTTCGATAGAAGAATTGATGTTAGACATAGTTGATTGAGAAGGTGGTGTGATGTTATTGAAAGAAGGCATGGACTAAGAATAAGGTGGTGGGACATTATGATAAGTAGGCATAGGTGATGATTGGGTAGGAAAAGGGACACTTAAAGGAGGAACAAAGTTGTTGAAGGAATTGCCCCCTTGTGTCACATTGATTGGTTGAGGAATAATAGGAATACTTATGGAAGACATAGGTAAAGATGGAGGATTAAATGAAGAAGAGGGATTGCCCCCATGACCAATGGTTGTAGGAATGACATTTTAAGTTGATGTAGCCATGATGTTGGAGGTAAAAGTAGGAATACTAGTCATAAGAGTAGTCAAAGGAATTGAAGGATTGACTTGTGTTGAAGGTTGTGAATAACCTAGGGTTTCAACACATCTCTTGATAGGCATAACATTAGAATCAACAACATGTGCAATGTCACGCAATATATTAATGTCATTCTTATCACTTTGAATCATGTGCTTAAGGCCTTCAATTAATGGAAGAGCTTCACTATTAGGGTATTCTTGGGACATCCATTGTTGAAAGTTATAAAATTGATTGTCCAATGTGGAAAGTTGAGGTATAGAGACCCTAGTTAAAGCTTCTTCTTCATCATGGGATTCATCAATGGGGTGAATAGGCACATGATTAGGATGGGAAGAATTAACATGATCCTCATGAAAGAAGTCACCCAAATTAGGCTCCACCTCCTTGTAATTAAACCTTTGGAGGCCTTAATTCTAATGCTTCATCTAACGGGGATAGTGTAGGTAGAACTAATAGTGGTAAAACTCATGCAATAGAGGGAAAATTTGAATTTTAAATTTTGGGACAAAGCTTACAAAATTGATTAATTTTAAGAAAATACTGATTAAACAATTTGAACTTTGTTGGAAGAAGAGGATGACATAATTTCCAAAAATAAAAGGAAATTAGAATTTTAAAATTAGGGCCAAGGGAATACCACTTAATTTTAAAATCAAATTTTTTAAAATCAGGGCAGACTATAATTAACCTCTTAATTTTTAAAAAAAAAATTGAAATTTGAAATATTGAATTTTGGAGGTATTTCCGATTCTAGAGGGATCAAAAATCGACAAAATCAACCAATCTTCTAGATTTAAGCTATTATATACAGTCATAACAATCTCCCGAAATTTCGAGAAAAAAGTCGAGGACCGTGGCGGGAACGCACATGGTCCGACCAACTTTTTTCAAAATTTTCAAGGATGAATATTACGATGATTTCAAAGCTAACCCCCAAAAGTTGACAAACTTTACGATTTCTAGATGGGCGAAATGAAGGTTCAAATGTAAAAATAAGACCCTATTAGGGTTTTGAAGAAAAATAGGAATTGAATTGCAAATTTGAAAAAAGTCAAACCTAATGGATAGGGACACCTTGGAAAATGTTTACAAATCTGAATTTGAATGAAATTGATTGAAATTTGCACAAAATCAAATTAAATTTGAAAATTAGGGTTTTATAACCTAACCACTTAATTTTAAAATTTGAATTTTGGGAAAAAGGAGGGAAACTGAAAATTTGAATTGTAAGAATGAAAACAAGTCTGAGAACAATCAAAATTCTGAAAATTAAATGGAAATCCAATTTTTGCACAAGTTCAAGATGATTTTTGAAAATGAGGGTTTTAACAAGTAACCTCTTAATTTTGTAAATTTGATTTGCAAATTGAACAAGATAATAAGGAAATTGAATTTGACAAACAAAATAATTTTAAGATCTAAGATAACCACAAGCAATTTTTACAAATCACAAGTTCAATTTTAATTTTTAAAACCAGGGTTTTTAATGATTTAACCACTAAGTTTGCAGAAAATTTAAACTTGCAAATGAAAAATGTGCAATTTTGTTCAAAGGAAAGCATGCTAGATGTCAGGTTCACCAAAATGTAATGTCACCAAAATGTATTGGTGGGTGAAAAATGTGTGAATGAGAGATCAAGAGGAAAACTACCTTTTCCCTCCAAAGAGAGATGAAAGTTTCACTACGGATTTCCCTTCAAACACTTTTCACCTATTACATTGGAAGAGGAGAGGAGAATTCACTAGATTCAATCTCCAAAGAAGAAGATAGAATTTTGAGTGAAATGGGAATGATAAGCTAATCCCCTCTTCCTATTTGAAATGGAAAGGAATTGATTGAATTATGTAGTGCAAAAGTAACAAAGAACTGATTATAACTCGAGATCGAAGTATGGTATGAAGTTGTGCGCCTAGATCTAGCAATATTATGTCGAGACGAAGCCGCCCTGCGAACTTCAGGAAAAGTCACTCGAACCGTGGCGGGAATGTACACGATCCTCCAAAAAATCGGTGAAACGAAAAGGGTTTTTTCGCCTCTGCAAATGGAGCTCGGATCCAAAAGTATAGTTGCGCACCTGCAACCTGCACATAGAAAAGAGAGGAAAATGGGGTGGGATTGGGGGTTTGCCTTCAGGTCAAACCCCAGTTTTGGAATTAACCAAGTAATGAAAGAAAGTACTTGCAAGTAGATGTAAATGAAAGACTGAAATGCAAATCACCTCAAGGGACATTGTGATAGCAATGTTGATAGAAATGCTTGTGTGGAATTGAATGTTGGAATCAATCTCCTCTTCAATGGTTGAATCCTTGACTTGAATGCAACACCTAGCCTTGAAGGGAGATTTGAGAATGCTCAATGCTGGGAAGGAATGCTTGAATGCATGATCTCATGTATCTGTCTTATCGCTTAACCCAACTTATGCAAATGAGAGGGAAAATGCAACTTAAATACATGTCAATTAGGGTTAATGAAACTGACTTTTTTCACAGGCTAACATCGGGAAGTTTCCTGCTCACTTCACAACCTACAATGCATGCTTAGGAAAGGGTCTTGCCCCAAAATAGGGCAGGGACAGGTGCGCCAAGCCCCTGTCCTAGGGGGATAGGGGTGCCACACCCCTATCCTACCCCTTTCTCCAGAGAAGAGTGCAAACAGGGTGGTGTAGAGGCCAAGGGAGAAGCAGATTCTGAGGGTTGAGCAGTCTCCGATCAGGCTAGGGGATTCGATCTTGCATGTGTGAGGACCCTAATGCGGTAAAAAATTGCTAGGGTCACAATTTTATGACACTACAGCTTTTAATAAATTTAATATACTTTTCAATAATAAATATAAAATTGCTAGATGTATTTGATATATTAATATTTTAATTAATATTAGAGTTCTCATATTGTGTTGGTTAAGGTGTGGTGGTTTTTGTTTGCAATTGACACTCATCTAGTGATTCCAGATGGCGTTCAGTTGTTGCATATTTGTTTAGGGTTGTCATTGATGGAAACTCTTCTTGGCAATTTGATCCAACATTCGTGATTCATCTTATCCGGAAGATGAAGGTAATCGGTAGGTAATTAACCGGTAAAATAGGGCATTTCAATAATGTTTGATCCAGAATTATTTCCAATGATTGCGGTGTTTTTGGTGATTGTTTTTGTGATATTGATGATTGGGAAGACCCTTTGGAAGCATGTGATTATAATCTTTTGGTCCGGTGCTATGTTTTGTTCAATATTGAAGCCGACTTGGAGCTACACGTTACACTTCTTGAAGCCGACTTGAAGGAGATTGTTTTTGTGTTAAGACCGGATATATAAGATCGATTCGGCAATTGATTTTCAGTGTGTTAGAGTTATGGTAATCCGTTTTGATGCGATTGAGCGCAGTTTCACGTGCACACTTTTCTTTCAGACCAACCGGTAGCTGAATGAGACAGAAACAAAGTATTCAGGAGAGCAAAAATAGTCAGAGATTCAGTTCTTAACCGGAACTCATTCTTGCATAGCCAGATGCTAATTGAGAGTTTATTTCATTGTATTTTCTTATTATAATCAAATTGTAAGTCAATGAGACTTCCCTGAAAGTTGTAACCTTTCGGGCAATCGTAATTGAGCAGTGAGCCTGAATGCAAGTGCATTCCCCATCTATGTAATATTTATGTACTCCTGGCCATAGTATATGAATATTGTGGGTTCCAACCCTGCTGTGATTTTTCTCTTTCTGGGTTTCCATGTAAAAATTTCAGTTTTGTAGATTTGTGTAATCTTTGTTGCATGTTTATGTTGTTTTTTGCTATACATTGCTAACCGGTTGATACATAATAAGTTTGTGATTTCAACTTTCAATAGATCATTGATTCAGCCCCCCCTCTCAATGATCTCTAATTCTAATAATTGGTATCAGAGCCTAGTTCCTCATAGGAAGATTAACTGCTTGAGGAACATCTGGGAGATTGATTCTGTGGATTCTGGTTTTTAAAGACAACTCAATGTGGAACTTGAGGATCTTGATGCAGCTAGAAGTGAGGTTTGTACCTTGAAGAATAACTTGAATTTTGTTAATGAATTCATTAGTGAGCTAAAAGATCAAGCAAGTATCTGTAGAGAAAAGAGGAAGGAATTAATAGACAATTTGAAGGAGAAAGGAGATCACATCATGGAATTCTAGGACAAAGCTGATGAGGTTAACAAGCTTGAGAGAGAGAATGTTGCTTTGAAGAATGAGATGCAATCCATTGTGATGAGATTGACTAAGGATATTGAAGACCGGAAGAAGAATGAAGAGAATTTGGCATAAACACTGAAGGAAAGAGTTGATGAATGCTTCAGGTTTACCTATGAGAATGATCGGTTGAAGCTTGAATTGACGCAATCAAGGAACAATAGTCAAGAGATTGAAAGATAGATTGCTACCTTGAGGGATGAACTTGCTACTATCAATGAATACAAAGGCAAATTCAAAGGTAGTTCAGCAAGGCTTGATGAGATGCTGGAAAGTCAGAGACATGGAAAGGATATGCGAGGTCTAGGATTTGAGAAAGGTGAGTCCTCCAGATCTGGACAAAGCAATGCAAAACCTGATCAGATGAAGAGCAATAATCCTCCGTTAAGACAACCTAATTCTCATAAATATAATGGTATATGTTTTACTTGCAACAAGTTTGGTCATATGGCGAGTCAGTGTAGAAGTAGGATGAATAATGGAATGATGAACAATAACAATATAATGAACAACATGAATAATGTACCTACCTTTACCAGTTAATGATTCATATGCAATAGCTTTGGACACAAGTCAAATGTGTGTAGAGAAGTAATAAATAACTTTCAGGAACAAAAGATGTTATGCTTGTGGAATGTTTGGACATATTTCTAAATAGTGCAGGCCAAGACAAAATACGATGAACTTGAGACCCATGAAGAATAATGTTGTTTATTGAGCATGCAACAAAACCGATCACATTGGAAAGTACTGCAAAAGCAAGAACAATGCTTCGGTAGACAAGGACAAATCAAATGAGAAAGGTAAAGCGGAAATAGAAGAAATCAAGGAGAAGCATGAGAAGATGTGGGTGAGAAAAGATGACTCCATAGGTGACAACAGGTCTGCACACAAATTCGATGCAGGATCTTCAACCGGTAACTAGGGCTTTATGCCTTAGGGGGAGCTTTTCATGCAGATTCTCATAACTCCCTCTTCGGTGGTCTGCAATCAATTCTGAAAGATTGTAGAAGGATTGAATCATATGTGCAGATGATATCCGAAAGTTTCTAAAGGACCTTGTGCTCCGGTATGAAATTTCATGAAGATCGTGATAATCGATTGCTGCATTTATGACAGTGATAAATTAGGTTTTCGAAGGATAAAAGTGCATTTCAAGACTTCATTTGTCACAATGCGATCAAGTGAGTAAGATCAGAAGCGAGAGAAAAGCAACTTGGCGATCTTAACAACAATTTCAAGAACTTCTAAGTGAATTCTAGTGCCTGGTGCTGAAGCAAGGTATCTATCAGTTCAAATTTTTAGTTTTTCGCAAACCCTAGATTCAAAATGGCTTTAGTTTCTGATATTGTGACTCCTCTAGTGGTTGAAATCAAGGATAGGGCTCACCCAGTCTTCAAGAAACATCCATTTAAATTGATCAAGGATGATCCAGAAGGCGCATTCTCATCTGTGCCCTACGACGTGCTGCACAATGAAGATATTAGGGCCTACATTCACTATGATCGGGAAGAACTTGGGAATGTAGATGTGTTGGACCTGTATAACAAGAATTTGGCCGCTAATTTGGGAATTCTCAAACCCAAATATAAGGTGTTGTAGGATAAGGGTTTCTCGTAGTTCATGCATTTTTCGTTGTTTGATGAGGTAGAATGGATTCGCTACATCCTTAGCCACATGGATGATAAATTTATCTGGCTTGATAGGCCCCACAAAATCACCAAGCAAGCAATCCATGTTGTAACTGGTTTAGTTGAAACTGATGATATGCCCAGTCTGAGAAAGGTATTAGATGACACCGTCATTGCTACCACTGGATCCAAATTTGACACCAGAGCCATGATTGTAAATGATATTTTGGAGAATGATGTGAAGTTTGCTTCAATGGTAGTCGGATACAAGGTTTACCAGACCAGCTGGTACAACTCTGTCTCCGCTACAACTATCTGCTATGCCTACCAGATGCTCAAGGATGATAAGAGGTATGATCTGTGCACTGCACTTCTGAATGAATTATTGAGCAATCTGAAGAAAATTAAGCAGGATCAAAAGCATACTTTTAAATATGGCACACTCCTTATTTTCCTAGCACTTTATTTCCTGAATGAGATACCCGGTATCAATGATAAGGTCCAATGGGCCTATGATAGACCGGTGTCCATGCAGGTCAAGCAAGGTCTATAGGGAATTGGTGATGCAACCATGAGGATATCTGCCCTCTAGGGATATTTTAAAACCTTTCAAGCAATAATGAAAAATAGGTAAAGGATTATAAAGGAGGTAGTTGAGAAATATGAGCAAACCATCTACTTCATGGTTGATAAAGATTAGTGTCTGATGGAAGAAATGGAGCCCCAGATAGTCTGGATCAAGCCCATGGGGTATGAAGTTGACTCTGGTACACTTGAGGCATATGCTCAACATCTTCTAAGTCAACCGATAGATTCCAAGGAAGGGAGATTTGGCACATTCAAAGAAAAGGACCTTTGTTTGCACACGCAGTTCACTATTCCTGCCCAAAAGAGGAAAGTAACTAAGATGGAAAAAGAAGTAGCTACTCAAATAGGTTTTACCAGGGAAGAGGTGAAGAAAGCAAGAGAAAAATATGCACAAAATGAGGCCCAAGAGGAAACCAAGAAACCCAAGGTAGATCTGGTTCCCTCCAAGGAAAAACCTAAGGCAACTAAGTCTGCTCCTGCTCCAGTGGCACAACTTGCTAAACCAAGCCCATCTAGAAAAGGTGTGTTAAAGAAAAAAGAAAACCCAAAAGAACATATGTTGTAGTATCTCCAATGGCCTCAGAAACAAAATCTAAGGATGAGGCAACAAGAGCTAAGAAAAAGGGAGAATTTGTCAGATTGGTGAGAAAGCCTCAATCCAGTGGAGCTTAGCAAAGCAAAAAGACCAAGTCAGATCCTGCTCCTACCAGAAGACCCCAAAGAAGAAGACAGGTCAAAAGTCAACTCGACAAAGACCTTGAATCTGGCAATATACAAGGTAAGTACACTATCATTCCTCCATTGTCAATAGATCAGTGGATAGATGAAATATTAGTGGATGGAAATTTGAAGAATCTTGAAGCAAATTTTGAAATTTTGATGATAGTGACCAAAGGAAGGTTGAGGAAGCAGTAGTATTATACCTACATAACTTTAGTAAGACATTAATTGAATTAGAAAAGTCCATTCCAAAGGACTTGTATAGTTTAATAGATGCTAGAAGAATGAATGCAAGCAAACTTGAGAGATAAATGAAGGAGAGAGAACTTGTAAATAGATGTACTTGTATTACTCATAGTGAAGTCAATAGATTAATTGAAGAAGGAAAAAAAGGAATTTAGAAGTAAGAACAAAATCAATAGATTAATGATTGGCAATGTTGAGGAGGTGAGAAAAGAGATAGAGGAGATTATTCAGAATGACCCTTTGTAAAAAAGATGCATTTAGACCATCTCAGCTGGAAGATAAGCAAGGTGATTCTAGAAGTCAAAAGATTGAGACTCGGTTTGAAGATCAACTAGAAGACCAAGGAAATACCATAATTGATGCTGAGACTGGTGACAATCCTCCAGTGATAGATAGCTCTGCAACCCCTGTGACAACAAACTGATATTGGGGACAAGGGAGAAAAGAAGGATGTTGTGTCAGGAGAAGTTGAGGTATCTAAGGTGGACAAAGGTAAAGGCATAACTGATTCAAAAATTGCCACTCCTCCAGTTACAAGGATCCCGCCTCAGATTCTGATCAATCTTCATGGCTCAGTTGATCTTGGGAAAATGTCTCCTGCAGAAAAGATTATGCTTGTTGCAGCAGTTCAAGCTCAAGGCAGTCAAGATCTGGTAAAATCAGAAAATGAAGACAAAAAGCTAGTTATGATGTCCATAGATGTTTTGCAGAAGGTGGCTTCCAATGTACAATTAGATTCAAATAACAGCCCCTCCAGTAAATTATTACGATTGATTAATAGTGTAAATAACAATTTTGATTTTTTGGAGAAGGTGGCTAATCAAAAAAAATTGGACAATTTTAAGGAAGTTAGAAAACAAATATTCCTGAAAATGATTGAAGATGATAGGGTAACATTAAATAAGAGATTGTAGACTATTTCTGACACATTATTAGAACCCGGTAAATTGTATAAATCTTGTCTTATTTTGCCTAAATTCACTATTGATATTGATAAACAAATAAGTGGCTTCCAGGGCAAGCTTGCTAGTATCTCACAATCTTTTGACCCTAATGTAACATTAACCGGAAGTATTGAAGGACATATTATAGCCTTGAATGATCAGATCTCAGCCCTTCAAGCAGATAAGGAGAAATTTCTGAGGAAAGTGGGTGAACTCCGAAACCTGGTTGTCATCTGGTTAGATACCATGCTAATTAATAAGGCAGATTGTATGAAGGAAATGGCCCGACCTATACCATCATATTTGAGAGAATTAGAAATTCATGCTATAGTATTTAATGCATTTATCACAATTTTGGATAACCTGAAGAGTGGGTGGGATACTAACCTTGGATTTTTGAAGACTACTTATGCTGACCTCTTCAAGTATTTATAAAATGTTTTGTCATCTATATATCAATTTTGGGCAGCACTCCATCTTTGGCATTGTTGTCAAAGGGGGAGAGATGAGGTGAAAAATGTATAGACTAATTGTGTATAGAGTGTACAGTTCAATGATGTAGATTCTTGATCTAAGGGGGAGCTTCAAAATTCTTTTATCCTTTCATTTGCTATAGAGGTTTCAACACTTATCCATTTTTCATTGGTGTTGCCATCAATGCCAAAGGGGGAGATTGTTGGCAATTAGCACTCATCCGATGATTCTAGACGACATTCGGTTGTTGCATATTTGTTTAGGGTTGTCATTGATGGAAACTCTTCTTGGTAATTTGATCTGGAAATCATGATTCATCTTATCTGAAAGATGAAGGTAACTGATAGGCAGTTAACCGATAAAACAAGGTATTTCAATAATGTTTGATTTGGAATTATTTCTGATGATTGTGGTGTTTTTGGTGATTGTTTTTGTGATTTTGATGATTGGGAAGACCCTTTGGAAGTGTGTGGTTATAATATTTTGGTCCAATGCTATGTTTTGTTCAAGATTGAAGTCGACTTGGAGCTACACGTTACACTTCTTGAAGCCAACTTGAAGGAGATTGTTTTTGTGTTAAGACCAGATATATAAGATCGATTTGGTGATTGATTTTTGGTGTGTTAGAGCTATGGTGATCCATTTTGGTGCGATTGAGTCAGTTTCACGTGCGCACTTTGCTTTCAGACCAACCGGTAGCTGACTGAGACAGAAATAGAGTATTCAGCAAAGCGAAGATAGTCAGAGATTTAGTTTTTAATCAAAACTCATTCTTGCATAGCCATATGCTAATTGAGAGTTCATTTCATTGTATTTTATCATTATAATCAAATTGTAAATCATTGAGACTTCCCTGAAGGTTGTAGCCTTCTGGGCAATTGTAATTGAGCAGTGAGCTCTAGGCAGTGAGCCTGAATGCAAATGCATTCCCCATCTATGTAATATTTTTGTACTCCTGGCCATAGTATATGAATATTGTGGGTTCTAGACCCACCGTGGTTTTTCCCTTTTCGGGTTTCCAAGTAAAAATTCGGGTGTTCTGGATTTGTGTAATCTTTGTTGCATGTTTATGTTATTTTCTGTTGTACATTGCTAATCGATGGATAAAGAATAAGTTTGTGGTTTTAACTTCCAGTAGATCACTGATTCATGTTAGAGTAAAGTAATTAATTAACTTTGCTCTCCTCTTAAGATTTCCCTTTATGCACATATTAGTCATTTAATAATTAATATTTAATTATTAAATGCACACACCTTAGGGTTAGGTTTTCCTTTTGGTGTTGATCTCCTTTATAAGGATTGATCTCTTGTATTATTCATATTCTTGATTTCATTTTTTCTCTGATAATACATCTTTTCTCTTTGTCAGAGTCAAAACCTTTGTATTCGTTCTCTCTCTTTCTCTGTGACAGGTTTCTTGCATGCAGGTTTCTTTGGGTTCTGTGGATTTGTATTTCTCAAATCCTACATGGTATCAGAGCTGGATCTGCTGCAGCTTGTTCAGACTTTTGAAAGATTTTGAGATTCAGGTTTTGGTTGCATCAGATCTGTGTTTGTCTTCTGTTTTTTATTTTGGAATAGGGGGTATTTTTTTTGGTGCACTTTGAGCCCAAACGGACCTCACCGTTGAGCTCGTAGCGCCCAAAAACCCCTATTTCCATATAAAATTCGTCTGATTTGGACACAGTTGCTCCAGAAGGCAAAAAAAATTTGCCCCAAGGCCGTACGACCCTAGGGCACGCAGACCGAGGCGAAAATTCAAAAAAAAAATCAAAAAAAATTTAAAAAACCCATTTTTTTTAAGCACCACCAGGCGCAGCCAATTTAACGGCAGGCGCAGCCGGTGCGCAGCCCGGCAGCCACCGCCCGGCCACCGCCGCGCCGCCCCGCGACGACCGTCGCCCGTGCGCCGCCCGCCGCTAGCGGCGCCGCCACTGCGCCGCCCCCACGCTGCCGCTCCCTGCACCCGCCCCTAGTCGCCCAGAGGACCAGGGGCTTCCTTTTTAAGCCCTTGAGGGCTATAAGGTCCCCTCTAGGCCCTTTTGGAGCTGTTTTACCAAATCGGGCATAACTTGGGCGTCCGATCTCCATTTTTTGAAAATGAATAGGCGTTGGAAAGCTGACTCCGAGCCCATTCTAATGGTGTAGGAATTTTTTCAAATTTCTCCAGTTTGATTGTATTTTTTCGCAGTCAAATTCCAAAGAGCCTTTTTGCACTCCGAAGGGCATAACTTGCTCGTTTTTGCTCCGTTTTTCGAAAGCGAATAGGCGTCGGAAAGGTGGTTCTATGCTCTTTCCAGATCTTCAGTCTATTTCATCAGAAAATTATTCAGGTGCTCCAAATTTTGTCTCAACCCGTTATTTCTTTCTATCATTTTCTGGCTTTCAGTTTGTACTGGGGATTAGTTTTTTGCATTGTGGGTGGGTGTTTTCTCTTGCTTTCTGTTATTTACATCAGAAAACCAGAATATACAAACACCAATACAAAATAATCAAACCCCTTCTGCAATCTTCTATCTAGTTCTGAAAGACCACTTAATAATAATTAAAACATTCAGAGCAGTTGAGGCACAGTTTACAGGATGGCAGACAAACCTATTGACTCTCTCACACCGCATAATTACCACACTTGAAAGGGTTGCATGATGAATCTTCTTCAGTCTCAGGGGTTATGGTGTTGTTTGGATGAGATTCAACCTCAGTTGACACGTCCATTTGAGGTTATGCAGCACAGGAACAATATGGATCAGGCTATGGGATTGATGGCTTTACACATTTCCGACAGTCTCCAGTTTCATCTTGAGTATTTTCTCACTCCTCGAGCCATTTGGACCAAGTTTGAAGGACTTTTTGGTACTGTCAACGAGTTCAGAGCTTTACAGCTTGAGGCAGAGTTAACTTCCTTGGTACCTGATTCGTTTCCTTCTATTGAGGACTTTCTGATGAAGTTCAAACAACAAAGATCTATCTTGCAGGGTTGTGGTAAGACTAAGACTGATACAGAGTGCATTTTCCTGATTCTCTCCAAGCTTCGGGGTCCATTTCAGATCTTCTCTTTGACCTTCTATTCCACCATGGATGCCTTGGGTGCTCGCCATGTCATGCCTTCTTTTGAGGTCTTTTGTGATCGTCTGACTCGTGAGCAAGCTAAGCTTAAGCAGTTGGATTCACTTTCAGGTTCATAGAACCAAGCATTGGTAGCCCAGTCCTCCAAAGGAAAATAGATGCAGAAACCGAAGCCTAAGAAAGATTCAGAGGCTAGTGAGAATCCCTCCAAGCCACCACCTAAGTTTGATTCAAAACCACAGTCCAATTCTAAACAGGGCAAATCTTCAAAGTCTGGTGAGTCTTCCTCCAAGACTAAGAAGAAATCAGGTGATCCTTGCAGTTTTTGTGGCAAGGAAGGTCATCTCGTTTCCAGGTGTTGGAAACGTTTAGAGGTTTTGGAGGAAGCCATGCAGCAGCATAATATCAGTGCACCACAGCCTCCTTCACAGCCCATAGGGAAAGGTCATGCTCTTTCTGCACGAGCATTGTCCTCCGCATCCACTTGGATTCTAGATTCTGGTGCCTCTCACCATATGACACACACAGAGGATTTGGTCACTGCTCTTGCCCCTACCGGCACTAGACATATTGCAGTTGGTGACTCAGCACAACTTTCCGTTCAGGGTTCTGGTATTGTTTCATTGGATGGTGGTTGTCTTCAGGATGTGCTTTTGGTTCCTGACATTTCGACAAACCTTCTATCCATTTATCAGATTTGCCACTCTGGCTCTGGTAAGACAGTTGAGTTCTCACCTGATGATGTGGTTATTCAAGATCTTCATGATCCTGACTTGGTTGTGGCTACTGGGAGTGTGGATTCTGCATCTCACTTATATAGTTTTGATGGCTTTGAGAGTTCAGACACTGTTGGTTCCTCTCTTATAGCACATGTAGATTCAGTCAGCAGGCTTTGGCATGAGCGTTTTGGCCATGTCAATTACAGATATCTACAGCAGATGAGTACACAGGCACTTGTGATTGGGCTTCCACAGATTTCTTGTACGGATGGTGTATGTCGTGGTTGTGTTCTTAGCAAACATCATCGAGATCCTTTTCCTAAGGGTCGAGCCTCTTGTGCTAAGGCAGTCCTAGAGTTGGTACACAGTGATCTTATGTCCTTTCCGACTCCTTCCTTTTCAGGGTCTCGTTATGTACTCACTTTTATTGATAACTTCTCCAGATGTACATGGGTGTACTTTCTTAAGTACAAGTGTGATGTCTTTGACTCATTCAGGATTTTTAAGACATTTGTGGAGAAGCAATCTAGACTTTCTATCAGGCGGATACGCACAGATAATGGGGGGGAGTATGTAAATCAGGCTTTCAGAGATTTTTACACTGAGCATGGTTTACAACATCAATTTACAGTTCCTTACACCCCTCAGCAGAATGGTGTTGCTGAGAGAAAGAACAGAACCTTACGGGAGATGGCAAATTGTATGATACAGTCTCGAGCTATGAGTTTTTCATTTTGGGCTGAGGCAGTCAATTGTGCCAATTATATTCAGAATTGGATGCCTCATAAGGCATTGCGACATATGACTCCTGAGGAGGCTTGGACCCATGTCAAGCCTGATGTTTCTACATTTTGAGTTTTTGGTAGTGAGGCTTGGGCATTTATTTCTGATGCTCAGCGGAACGCCATGGAGAGGAAGAGCCGACCACTCATATTTGTTGGCTACTGTGAGGATGTTAAGGCATACAGGTTGTTTGATCCTGATTCCAGAGAGGTCTTGTTTTGGCGGGATGTCCAGTTTGATGAGTGTTATCCTCAGATGGATTCTCCATCACCAGCTTCTCCCTCATTGCCTACTCCTTCCTCTTCATCTCTTGAGGATTACTTATCTCTTGAGGATGATGTAGATGATGATCCACCATCTCCACCACCACCAGTTGCTCGGTCTTTGCCGAAGTGGGCCCATGATATTGTTGATGCAGCTGGTTCTTTGGCAGGTGATCCTTCAGATACTCGTCGCACTCGTGCTCAGACATCTGGTTCTAGTCTTTTGAGTCATGCCATTTCAGATGATCCTCAAAACTTTTCAGAGGCGACAGGACACCTTGAGTGGGATAGGGCCATGGATGAGGAGTATTCTTCTTTGATGAAGAATCATACTTGGGATCTTTGTCCTCTTCCTAAGGGAAGAAAGTTGGTTCGGTGCAAGTGGGTGTATCGTACCAAGTATGTTGCAGATGGTTCTATTGATAAGTATAAGGCCCGTCTTGTTGTGAAGGGGTTTTCTCAGGTAGAGGGTATTGACTACTCTGAGACCTTTTCTCCTGTCGCCAAGATGAATTCTATCCGCCTGGTACTTTCACTTGCAGCTTCACAGGGATGGACAGTGTTTCAGATGGATGTGAAGAGTGCCTTCTTGCATGGAGACCTACATGAGGAGATCTATATGGAGCAGCCTCAGGGATTTGTGCAGAACACTTCTTTGGTTTGCAGACTTTGACGTTCATTGTATGGTCTCAAACAAGCCCCCAGGGCTTGGTATGAGAAGATGGACTCCTTTTTGTTTTTCTCTCACTTCACACGCTGTCATTCCGATCACACAGTGTATATTCAGCGTCAGGAGGGTGATCTTTTGATTCTTGTGCTATATGTAGATGATCTCATTCTTACAGGTAGCTCATCCTCCATGATTCAGAGTGTTCAGAGAGCTTTGATGGAGCAGTTTGAGATGACCGATCTTGGTCTCTTGCACTTCTTTCTGGGTCTACAGGTTATTCAGTCTTCAGATGGGATTTCCATATTTCAGGAGAAGTATGCTCTTGATATGCTTCAGCGATTTGGCATGCTTGATTGCAAGTCTGCCCCTACTCCATTTCAGTCAGGTGTTGTTTTGTCTTCCACTTGCACTACTCCTTCAGTAGACCCCACTTTATACAGGCAGTTGGTTGGTAGTTTGTTGTACCTGACACATTCTCGTCCTGATCTTTCCTTTGTAGTTGGCCTTGTCTCTCGGTTCTCCCATGATCCTCATGAGAGCCATTGGCAAGCAGCCAAACGTATTTTGAGGTACATTTGAGGCACCACACATTATGGCATTCACTACACTTCAGGATCCCCTCACATCATTGGCTTCACTGACTCCGATTGGGCTGGTGATGTCAATGATCGGAAGTCTACTTCTGGCTTCATTTTTTGCCTTGGTTCTGGTCCTATTACATGGTCTTGCAAGAAGCAGTCTGCTATTGCATTATCATCTACAGAGGCTGAGTATCGTGCAGCAGTGTTAGCCAGTCAGGAGGTTTTATGGCTTCGGCAGTCTATGACAGAGTTTGGGTTTCCTCCAGATTGTCCCACTACTCTTTGGTGCGACAATCAAAGTGCCATTCATATTTCTCGCAACCCAGTGGAACATCAACGGACAAAGCACATTGAAATCCACATGCACTTCATCAGGCAGTCGATTCAGGATGGTTCTCTCATCTTGGAGTACATTCCTACAGAGGAGTAGGTTGCTGACATCTTCACTAAACCTTTGGCATCTCCGCACTATCTTCAGTTGCGCTCCATGCTTGGGGTGAAGGAAGTTGTCCTTGGGGGGTCTCAGTGAGGCCTTCCTTCCTTCATGTTTTCTTTTCAGCATGTTTCAGTATCTCTTTTTGGAGAGGAGTTTTTTCCCTCTGGGTTTTCTCCTTTACTCCGCTTTATAGAGATTCTCTTGTATTAGGGTACCTGATCAGGCCTTGTTGCCGGGACCCTCTTTTGCATTGTAGTTCCTTTGCTTTCTTCTGCATTGTTTGTTGCTGCATTGTAGCTCATCTTAAGGGGGGGTGTTAGAATAGAGTAATTAATTAACTTTGCTCTCCTCTTAAGATTTCCCTTTATGCACATATTAGTCATTTAATAATTAATATTTAATTATTAAATGCACACACCTTAGGGTTAGGTTTTCCTTTTGGTGTTGATCTCCTTTATAAGGATTGATCTCTTGTATTATTCATATTCTTGATTTCATTTTTTCTCTGATAATACATCTTTTCTCTTTGTCAGAGCCAAAACCCTTGTATTCGTTCTCTCTCTTTCTCTGTGACAGGTTTCTTGCATGCAGGTTTCTTTGCGTTCTGTGGATTTGTATTTCTCAAATCCTACAATTCACCCCCCCCCTCTCTTAGTGATCTCTGATTCTAACAGTTTTGTTGTTGAAATTTTAGCTTTAACAACGCATTCACTTATATAGATATTTTCAAGTATAGGAGTTAATTAACTGATCCCTTTATATGGATGATTATCGTTATATTAATAATTATATTTATATATTGTATTTTATGTGTATTATATAAAAGATATTCCATATCAATGATATTTATTGTTATATATAATATTTGATATAAAAATTATATTATTAGGCTCGTTAATGGGCCTTTATGGGATAATCCATTTTCGCGGAAGGAGAAAGGGGTTGAATGGACAAAGCCAAAAAAAGGATGGATTGAAATAAATTTCTATGGTGCATATAGGGGAAATATAGAGTCATATGGAGTAAGGTAGCTTACTAGATATTGGAGCTCAGAAGCTCAAGGAAGGAAAAAATAATGAATCTGAAGTTAGTGCGGCATTTTTGGCAATCACGTTGGCAAGCAAACTTTTGATATCCAATTTGCACTCAAAGGGATATTCACAAATTATAGTTAATGGGATTATAGAAGGTGAAACACTTAATTGGAAAATCAACAAATTCATAAAAATTATTAAGGTAAAGTTAAACCAATTTCAAAATTTCAAAGTTGGCCACATTAGAAGGGACAAAAATAAGGTGGCATACACCTTATTGAAATGGGAAATATCACTTAATGCAGGTAATGATGATTTATGGTGGTTGGATTTACAAAACCTTCAATTCAAGCCTTGGAGGATACGACAAGGAGATTGAAGTGAAGCGGTTTAAAAGATGTTGATGGACAAGTGTTTGGTGTGTTAGGTTATGCGTGTGAGTTTTGTGGTATGATGTGGGAGTTTTTATTATAGTTGTCAATGCTCATTGAATTTGGTTCGGGAATTGGACACTTTATTTTTAGGGATCTCAAAAATAGGAGAGGTTTTACCAATGGTGGGAGGTAGAGAGCTCAGAGACATTGCAATAGTGTGTGATGCTTGGGCAGTAGGAAAATTGGAGGTCAAGGAAAAACCAAATTTTCTTTATAGGGGAGATCACAGAATTGAGAATGTGTTGGTTGGTAGGTTTTGCTACCTAACTCTATATTCTAACACCCAAAAAGGTAACAATTTGACCAACAGTTGAGATAGGTATGAGGTTTTTCTATACCCACTATCTGCTACTTTTACAAGGCATAGCTACCTTCAAATGATTAACAAGGAATTTTAAAATTATGAATACTTTTAACCCAAAAGCAAATAAGGCAAATCTTTTAACCAGAAAGCTTTAAAAAGGTAGAAAAACATAAGAAAGACAAGAAAGAGAATACAAAGATTCTCTTTTTATATGACAAATTATTTAAGATATCATTACACTACTGTGCCATTTGTTCAAAGCCAGCTTTTCCACAATAATATATACAACTTCATCATAAGGACTTTTACTAGATACAAAGAAGAGTCGTCCAAGAAGCAATGTATCCAACACGAAGAATAAACATCCATTAATCATAGCACAAAGTGTTTGATTCACATAATTGCATACAAATAATCTTATTCATATCTACCAAAAACTTGTTAAATTCCTTCTAAAACAAAGTTCCTTTCAAAAGCCCCAAAAAGGATCCCTAATTACTGCTAATTTTCTAACATATATAGATACTCAATCATAACTGTCTTAAAAAAAATGGTTTCTAGAAAAAGACCATTTTTACAAAGAAAACTAAAACATAACACATCATAGCACACGTGGCCCACCAGAAGTCATAATTCAAAACACAAGACTCTTAAGGCTACACTACTTACACCAACTCACAATTAATGACATCAATTATTGGGGGGAGTTGGATTCCTTTTGGCTTCAATTAAATATTGGAGTTGTACATCAAGTAATTATGCTTTTTCTTCTTCTTTTTCTAGCACCAGGGTCACCCTCATATATTCAGCGAAGCTCATTTTACATTTCCATGCCAAAATTGTTAACCTAGAGAGGATATCTTCTTGTGGGTCTTCTGTTAATTCCATGTTAGGTTGAACTACCAAATGACATAAGATACTTTATCTCAATGATATATCGTCGAATAGACACCAAAGTTAATTGCTTCAAGTTGGGTTTCTTGCTATGATAATCTCTTCTTGTAGGCATTGATTATGATTTTTTTCTCATATTTCTTCCTCCCTTAAATTATCAATTGCCCTCTTGTATTTCAAAAAATTAGTTCGTTCCTTCCAAGATAATGCACTCAATTTGGAAATGATGTCACTTTGTTCAATCTGCAGCCAATTTAAATCAGGTTGAATCACAAGAAATTGGTCTTCATGAGGTAACACCATTTTGATTCAAAGTAGGTGAACAATCCATAATGAAATCTTGGCTAAAATGGGAGTATAGGGACTAGCAATTCTTTGTCTTCTCCTTGTGGGTTCTGATATGTTACCTAGACCAACTTGGCAAGTAATAATGAGTCTAGAAATATTATTTTCTTATTTATGAATTAGGTTTCAAACTCATTAAATGTTGTCTAATGGGAAGAAATATCATCTATTTTCAAAAACAGTGTCACCACCTTTGCATGCCTTTCTCTGTCCAATCCGTCATGAATGAGTTGTACTTTCTATGTTTTCCTAAAGATTATGCATTAGGATATGTGAGTCTCAATAAAGTAAAGCAATTGGCAATTTCATAAACTGAGAAGTGTGTTGGGCAAGAGTTCAAAAATCATCCGACATGTTGACTTCAGGTGTCAACTGATCCACTTAGCTCCTAATGATGTGTGATCTCTAAAGAGTGGTCGAGTTATCAACAAACTTAGGAAATTAAGAACCATGTGTGAAGAGGTATCAATGTTCCATAACTGCTCAATTGAGTGATCATAAACTTAATCGATAATGTGATTGTTAGGAAATAAAAGGAAGTTGGGCAATCGGTGTTCAAGTGAACTTCTCTATTGTGAAGATCGGGTTCAATGACTTAGGAATAGGCCGACTTTGAGTGCATATTTAAGGATGAGACTAATTGAAGGGTAAAATTAGTACTTCAAAGAAAATAATGAAAAATTAGGGTAACAAAATGAAGAATATTTTTAAATTTGATGACCCTATGTTTTACCAAATGATCAAAATGCTCCTAGGGGATGGCTTTATGAAGGTGGAGCATAAATATTGCTCCAATGGGGAAATTATGTCCATGGTGCTTGACCCAGTGTTTGGAATTGGGCATGAAGGAGGAAGCGTGGTAGGTTATGGAGTCATGTAAAAATGGAGTGGAGCTTAAGGTTAGGTGCATTCATTAGTATGGAAAGGTCGATAGAAGGTTTCATTGCAAGAGGCTGACATAAGGATGCAGGTAGTTGATTACACTCCTTCACCTAGGCCTTTCATGGTGCGGTGCTTTGCAGAGAACAAATAAGATCGATGAGAGGAGGTGGCTATTGATTTTAGTTTCATTAAGGAATGCATTTAAGAAAGGGAGAAATAAAAACAAGCCAAGGATGTTGATGGCCCAATGCTGAAGAGCAAGAAGTTAAAGTTTGCTAAAGAGGATTTATGGGTGTTGAAGACAAATAAGGATTGAAGCCTATATTTTTAGGTTTTGTTGTTTGTGGGTTTTTGAATTTCATATAATATATGTAATTCTTATATGTTATATGTGAAAATATATTCGAATTAGGGTGGAGTAAGACTCTGGACGGGTGGTTTTTGTTACTGTCAGTAATTCTATGGTTATAGCCAGTGGCTATGGTAGTTTAATGGTGATTTTGCAAATTAGTTTACAAACTCGTGTAATCTATTTTTTGAATTATATATATATATATATATATATATATATATATAAACTTTATCGACAATTTTTTTTATATCATTCGTATACATTATCTTTTATATAATGTGTATTACTAAATTTGTTTCAAAATATATTAAAGTTGTATTTATATTACATGTATTGTATAGTATATATTTAATTAATATAGTCAGTTATATTTAATTAATATTATTCATGAAATATATAATTTATATAATATTTATATTTAATAATGTATAATTTTATATAATATATAATAATAAATATAAATTAAATATATGTTTAATAAATATGATATACTTTTCAATAATAAATATAAAATTCCTAGACATATAATATATTGTTATTTTAATTAGTATTTGAGTTCTTCTTATAGTGTGTTGGTTAAGTGGTAGTGATTTTGTTGTGACCACCAAGGTTCAAACCCCCACTAGCCGATTGTGATCACAAGGCCTTGTGCCTTCACTTTCACCGATCCAATGTGCTCGCAAGTTTGAGCTTTTTATATCTCTCTACTCTCTCATCCCTCTATTTATATTTCTCTCTCTATTTTTCTCTCTCACTAATACAAATACTTTCCCTCTTTTTCCTTCTCTATTTTTATTTGTATCTCCATCTCTCTAACCTCCCCCTCTCCATCTCTCTCCCTCTCTCTATGCATCTCTATTATGTGTCGACACATCCCAAAGAAGTACAAAATTAAAAAAATAAGAATACAACAAAGAAAAATAGGTTTTAAAGATGACTCCAAAAAGTCAGAGATAACAATATTAAGATTGAAGGCCACAAAAAACTTTTAGATTTATGAAAGGACATATATTTGTGAGACCTTGCAAATCTACATTACAAACTTCAAATGTGATTAAAAATCTCTTCATACTAAAAGAAAAAAACTCAAAATGCTATCTCCACCTCATCATCTCTATCTATATCTTTCTCTACCTCTCATTAATTCCATCTATCTTGCTTTATATCTCTATCTCTCTCTATCTCCCTCTCACCCCTCTTTATCTCTTTCTATCCATATCTCTCTAGCTCTATCTACCTCTCTCTATCTCTTCCTATCCATCTCTCTCACAACACACATTCACTCCATCTGTCCCTCCATCTCTCCTACTCTATTTCTTTGTCTCCCCCTCACTCCTATCTCCATATCTTTCTATAGATATCTTTCTCTACCTCGATCTCTCCATCTCTATATCTCTCCCTTTCTCTCTATATCACCTTCTATCTATATATATCCCTCTCTCCCTCTCCCCCTCCCTCTCTATATATTGTTCTATCTCCCTTCTCTTCTCCTCCTCCTCTACCTATCTCTCTCCCTCTATCTCACCATCTATTTCTCTCTATCTCTCCCTCTTCCACTTCCTTTATATATCTCACTTTCTATATACATCTTTGTAGTTTTATAAATTATACCTTGTATAATTTAATGCTATATAACATCCTTCTCTTTATCCTGATTGGAGAAATTCTTCACCACCTTGTCCTTTTGTCCATCTCACTTGCCCCATCAGCCTTCACCTTGTTCTTTTCTGACCCTGCTGATTGTTTGACTCATAGACACTAGCACATTATAGAGACATATGCGCACCACACTAGTGTCACATGAATCTAACAGTTTGAAGGTGATTGTTTGAGCATTACACCTATGCCTGGAAGATGCTTGTAATGCCTCTCCATGACCATCGACGTCTGTTTTCATCCCAACATGTTTATCTTTCCTTTTAGATCTCATTTGGTCTTGCTAGTTGCTTCTCTAAGTTTCTCCTTGGAATTATATTAGACTTATGCTTGTTCATTGTCTCATTTTTTAAGCTCTCACTATGTCCTTGTCTCTTGCATATTTCTACCATTGTCATGCTTTGAGGAAGACTGACTTATTCTTCTTCTTCATCCGACAGACTTCTCGCATTGGATGTGGAAGGGTAGTCTTCTTCTTACTCTTTCTTTTGTTATCTCCATAGAATAATCGTTAACATATTTGTTGTTGTATCTTTTATCTATTATTTTGACTATCTTTTCATCTATCTATCTTGGTTGTTCGTGGAGGTGGAAACACAAAAGTAGGGGTTTGACTGTGGCAGGCCTCTAAAAACACAACCACAACCTTTTCATTCTTGCTCACCTTGTGTGTAGGTTGTCGAGTAGATTTCGGGAGCTAGTTGGAGAATTCAAGTGTGGACCATTTATGAGATTACATCTCTTCCCTTTTTCCTCTTTATTATTTCATAGATAGTCGTATTTGCTTTTCGCATCATGATTTGTTTTTGTCACAACCCATTCTCTATACGGACTCTATGACTCTGTCTGTATCAGATACCAGTACGTCATACTATCATCTTAGACCCATGCGCACATCCTCAGATAGAGTGTCAATGAGTTGCATCAAAGGGCCTTCGTGACATGTTAAGTGTCATCTAAGGGGTACCTAACAATTTTACACTTTGTACCGCATCCCGAGTGGAGAGGTTGACTAGTGAGTCCTTGATAGGTGTTCACCCACCTGTTGGAGTGGTTCACTTTTCCCCTCTACATTTTGGTGAACCAGATGTAAACTTCATTTTGCATATTTTTAGATCGGTTTCATCTTGTGTCATAGTCTCCTTGCCTCCTCTTGCACCTATCTCCACTTAGTCTATTCTTGTATTGCAGTGACTAGTACCTTCTACCCCTTTCTCATCAAGGGCTTGTTGTCCTCAATTTTAGCGTGGCCAAAATTGTGAGGCAACCCTACGAAACTAGTTCATTTCGTACCTTACGGTCTCTAGGAGAGCTTAATCGACTTCGTCGGTTAGTTCGTTTAGCTCCTTGCTTTTCGTTTTTCAGTGTTGTTTTGTTTTTTCCTAAGTTTGCAGTTTTGCTAGCAGTTCGGACTTTAAAGTCCGAACTGCAAGGTCTTTTCTTTGTTGTCTGCAAATTGGACTTTAAAGTCCGATGTGTGATTTGCTTGGTCTAAGCCTGCAATTCGGACTTTAAAGTCCGACCTGCAGACTGCTTGGCCGGACAATGCATGTCGGACTAGTCCGACATGCAAGGATTTCTAGCCTGCATGTCAGACTTTAAAGTCCGACATGCAACTGCGTGTTGTCATTAATGATACATTAATTGTTAATCCAAAGGTTTATTTAGTTAATTTTTTGCATTTCTCTCCTTCATTATTATTTGTCTTCTTTTCTCCGTGCGCCCGTGACTCAGATTTTCCTCGCCATGACTCAGATTTTCTTCGCTGTAACTCGGATTGGATCGTCCCATTGTTGGATTTTTTATTATCATTATCATGAAGGTAGGTTTTTCTTGTTTTCTTTCCAAGTTTCTTTGTTTGCTTTGCTTTCTTTCTTTCTTTTTTGTTTCTTTCTGGGTTTTTGTTTTGTATTTGCGTAGACAAACAGATTTTAAGCTCTGATTATCTCCCTTGCGTTGAGAGGACAATCGGACTTCAAAACCCGATTGCCCTCCGAAGTCACCCTTCTCCAGCAACATATCGGACTTTAAAATACGATGTGCAGTTGGATGGTAGGATCTCCACACATCGGATTTTAAAGTCCGATATGCGGGATCATAATCTTCACATATCAGACTTTAAAATCCGATATGTGGAGAGGAGTAGGTTGACATGTCGGGTTTTAAAACTCGACATGTCAACCATTTGTTTTCCCTGTCTGTACATCGGACTTTAAAGTCCGATGTGCAGATTTTTCATAAAGTTTTTACCTCTGCACATCGGACTTTAAAGTCTGATGTGCTAATCAACATTATTTACCCTCGCACATCGGACTTTAAAGTCCAATGAGTTGATCAAGGTGTTTTTAATTGCACTTTGGACTTTAAAGTCTGATGTGCAATTTTTGTTTTCAAAAGAGCATGTTGGACTTTTTTCCCTGACCTGCTGTTTTTGGCAGTTTTACTCCCAAGCCTGTTTTGAGTCCCGTTTTTCGATCCGTTTGAGAAAAAATGATTTTGATAATGATGAATAGATAATCATCAGTGTTGAATGTAGTCATCATGAATGTCAAATCTCCCTCACAACAAGCCAGAGTCTTCCTCAAATCAGTTGGAATCTTCTCCAAGTAAAGCATCATCAAGAAAGATGAAGTACAAGTACGACAAGTACTTGAATCAGTACCCAGAGAGTTTAGTAGACTCGAATATCAAGGAGATCAGAGACACTCAAATTGGGCATGTAGATATGCAAGAATCCATTGACTGAGTTAAGAAGGCTCCTGCTCACCTAACTAATCTAATCAACTCTAAGTTGCATAAATATGCATCTTTTCCAGTTGCAGCTCATGATCTAGAATTTGTGCTTGCAGTAGCGGATCACTTTGATCCAACTAAAAGATAGGTGAAAGATGAAGATCAAAATGTCATCATGACCCTAGACAGTGTATTCTTCAATAGTGTCTTCAAAGGTTCCCCAATTGAAGAGGTAGCTGATATTACTCAAGAAAGTGCTCAAGAGTACTACGAGAAGAATGAGGATAAATGCAAGAAGGTAATCAATAATGTTTTCCTCTCTACCACAAGAAGTTCCCTAACCTCATGATGGCCTAAGGGCTTTCATAGGAGTGATTTCAATGAGGAGTACAATGACATGGTCACCATGTTAGCAAGGGTGAGGGGGTTAAAAGACTCATTACTTTCAAAACTGGATGTGCTACTATATGAAAATAATCAGGAAAGGAGCAGCAAGAATTGATTGGGGCGAACAGATCAGCAATGCCCTCTGTGCTCAATTGAAGGAGGTCAAAGTAACACTAAAATTTTACATGACCTCATACCTGGTTTATGCGGTTGCTTCAATGAGGCAATATCCAAGCTTATCTACTAAGGGGGATAGGAGATTGGTACCCATTTGGGAGTACTATGATCAGCTTGCTATCAAGAATCAAGGTAGTCATTACAGAAGGGTTAATGATGCCTTCTTCGCTGTATGGAAATGTATGTTTGATAAAGGCCTGCAGAAGCAGAGAATATCAGAGGCTGCTTACAACAGGGTATCTCATTTTGGGTGTGTATTCCTGCAATTTCCAACATTCACTTACATCTGAATAGGATGCTTCTCAGGTGAGCCCTTAGTTCTACCAAGGTTCCCTTCAGACAAAATCATCCTCATGGAGTTGTGCAGACAACTAATAAATGTGCATGAAAAACAATCACAAGCACATAAGACTGGGCCGAAATTCCCAAAATCAATCGGCAGGTACTCAGTGCTAACCAATCCCAAGGCCAAAAATATGGAGGAAGAAATGCAGTGGAATACCATGAGAAGATTCAAAGCCCAAACCAATTTTGACTTTCGTGGTATAAAGAATAAAATCAAAAGGATTTATACTCGTGTTTATAGGTTGGAGGATGTTTGGGCAGACTGTCAAAACGATGAGGATATAAGGAGGATGGATTTCAGCTGCCTTACTCTGGAACAAATTGAAAACTTGGATTTAGCTAAGATCTCGATGACCATGGAAGATACAAATGACATAGTAGACCCGGTCTATTATGAGAAGAAAATTGCTGACTCTCCGCTTCCTCCCGTACAATGGTCAAAGAAGGAGAGCAAATCAATCACTCAAAGGATTAATCCTATCCTAGCAAATACCAATGCATGGCTGGTAAGAAAGAACCTCAAAATGAAACATCTTCCTGCTAGCTCAGGAGATGATGATAACAGTGATGGCCCAGTCGACAAGACAGCTACAAC
Organism: Cryptomeria japonica; assembly: GCF_030272615.1. Lineage (NCBI taxonomy): Eukaryota > Viridiplantae > Streptophyta > Pinopsida > Cupressales > Cupressaceae > Cryptomeria > Cryptomeria japonica. Next base: position 391,946,013 of record NC_081415.1, read on the forward strand.
CGAGACGAGAACGAAGAGCAGGGCAGACCCGCAAGCACTATCCTCAGCTCCCGTAATACAATCAAAAGGGAAAGGGCCCAAGATTAAATTTACAGTGAAAGGGTCCAAAAAGGGTGAATCATCATCCGCGGTATAGGAAGCAGTGACTAAAGAGCTAGAACAACCACTTGCCAAGGAAATTGAAGAAGATGAAATTCCTCAACAAGAGCAAGTACAGGCTGAAGAAACATCATGCCCAGCTGAAGTTGATGCCTCGATTACCTCACAAGTAATTGTCCACTCTATTGAGTCAGATTATGAAGTAATCTAGAGTCAGATGCAAGGAATCAAAACCTCTTTATCATAGGAGATTGAAGAAGTTGTGAAATGTACTACCTTGTGGAGCAAAATGAAGGACTTTAGGATAGATGTCCTGGTTGAAAATAAGGTAATTCCCACAAGGGAGAAGTATATCCAGATCTTGTCTTTATTGTCTCATAAGCAAGAGACAATAAAGTTAATGATTGTGGAACTGAACCGGGAGAAGAAAGAAGGTGATGACGAGGTTGATCTCATTTTTGCCAAAGTTGGTGATCTTCCTTGTTATTTATATGATGGCGATCAAAATCTCGTCACTGCTGAAGTTGTCACACAGGAATTCCTTTCCTTGATGGATCACTTCACGGGACAAGATTTCTCACTTGATACATTTGATAAGTTGTTAGAGATCGAGGTCAGTTTTGAAGTCCTTGCATTCATGCTGAAGGATGTTAAAAAGAAACAAGTAAAGATTCAAGATGCAATTTCCTGCATCCGAGTGATCACAAGTTCTGCCTCGATGCCGAACGAAGTAGAGATGAAATCCATCCTTGCTAAGTTCGAAGATTTCCAGAAATACAATGAGGAAGATAATCAAGAATGAAGTACCCCCTTTTGGCACCTTTTCTTCATGCCATTGCACCAATAGATGTTGTCTATTTTTATGTAGCTGCACATTTTCTTTATGTTGTTATTGTAGTAAAATGAGACTGTGCAGTTGAATGAGTCAATTGTGCCCACCTTTTTCTCAACTTATTTTCCTATATAAGGAGGACCTCTTTTGTAAATATTTGATCTTTTTTCATGCTTAGCAAAACTCTGCAGAATTTTTATCCCAACTAAGACTTTGGGCTTTTGTGGTGAAAATTCTATCAAGCAAATAAAGAAAACAGTTTTGTTGATCACAAACTGTGTTGTATCAAGAAAATTGTTTATATAATTTAATGTTCCTATGTCCATTGAATATATATTTTCTTTACTTCTTTGATCTTGAAGATATTGTTATGTGTTTAAAGAGCTCTCAAATCTTGCAAGTAGACTTTGTGCTCTTAGCATATTTGAGAAATCTGCTGATAAATTAAGTAACTTGTGGTAAGCTTTGTATTGCTGTAGTTATTTGTATTTTAATGAATTAGAAATTTATACTTGAAAACTTTGAGCTGCAAGCTAAGTTTCTAATTGTTTAATTTGTAATGGTCAGTTTGAGTTAGTGTTACCTTCAAGGAGACTTTGTGCTGCTTAATAGTAACTCATGGTGTAATTTGTTAGATTAATAGTTATTTTCTTTAATTATCTAAAGAGATAGAGAAATTGTAACTAGGTGAAGGGAGAATACATAAACTCTAAAAAAAGAGAGTTATATGCCCAACACCAACCCACAAATTTAATTTATTATTAATTAGAGGAGAAATTTCATAGGGAACCTCCCCTTGATGAGAGGAGAGATTAATTTCTCAGCATAGCTTTGCGTGAATTATATATTTTTTCATCAGTACGCTAGTGACAAAATATTCACCCAACAATTTTTTGGCGACTCTGCTGGGGAGCGACGTGCAACCAGTTTGTCTTTTGGGTTGCAGTGCGCTTCATTGTAATTTCAATATTGTTGTTTTTCTTCAAATCATAATCTGGTTGATCGAAGTTACACTCATGGGCAGCGATTAGTAGGAATTGTTGATCCTACTTTTGAAGTATTGCAGCAATTTAATTTTCCCTTTGTGACACCTCCATGGATACTTTCTCCTTTGCAGTGGACACAAAGTTTTCCTCCATCTACACGACAATCTCCCTTACCAAGTGAGGCGTCAAGTTTGCAAGTTTTAGTTGTTCCAATTGCAAATCATTTTGTAATACCACCCTATAATCCGTTAAGGATGGCTACTGCTCCTGGACCTTGGGGCATTGCTTTTGGTCCTTTTAACTTGACCGCACCTTTGCATGAACTTCCCAAAGGTACGAGGAAAAATTTACCCAAATTTTTGAGTGATGGTTCTCAGCACCCGGACGAACACATTGCTGCCTTCTACATCGCATGTGGAGTCCTAGCTGTTGAGCATGAAGATGTTTCGGTGAGACTATTCATTGAGACTTTGCATGGAGTTGTTGCTGATTGGTTCTATCATCTTACGAGCACTTGTATCACAAATTGGGCAACTCTCAAAGCATTGTTTGAAGCAAGGTTCAAGTCTGCCAAAGATGATCATGCATTGCTGGCTTAGTTAACTCAAATGAAGAAAGAACCCCAGGAAGTTATGCGTGAACTTGTGGCAAAGTTCAACAGATTGTACAATCGCATTCCAGTTGCTTCATGACCCACTGCTAAAAACCTGAAATGCTTTTTCATCAATGCCCAATTGCTAGAGGTGAGTTTTCTTTTGCGAAGGAACAATCCTACAGATTTGGCTATTGCTCAACAAATGGCTATATCGGTTGAAGATGATCTTATCCTTGCAGTTAAGATAAGGAGAGACCCTAACAAGGTTAGGAGTAATCAAGTTGTCGATACATCTTTCCCTTCAACTAGTTCTATTGATCCCATGATACGGAAGCTAGCAAATGAGTTGTTGGCACTTAAGAAGCAAATTTCCTCACAAGGAAATACTTCTTATCGTGATTTTCTGAGAAGGACTTATCCAAACAATGCTTCCAACTACGCCATGCATAATCAGAATAAATTACCTCCTGCTCCAGAGAGGCTTGCGTTGGAAGCACCACCCCAAAGTTCAGCTACAGGATATTGTGAAGCTGAACAGAATGATCTTCCCCCTTTTGGTGAAGAAGATGCCAATTCGCATCAAGAAGGTGATGCAGAGTTAGCTGGCGACTCTAATATCAAGTTTATGCAATATCAAGAAGATGATACGCCAGAGACACATGATAGGGACGCCTTTGCAGTATTCACCTGTTCACAAGCACAGGCAGCTCAGCCACCTGTCATTGTGAAAAGTCATGATCCTATTCAAATTAAGGACTCTCAATGTTTGCCAATTTCTATTGCGAAGCATGGGACTCCCATACCAAATCCTGCAAAGGACAACCTTATCTCAATAGACGCCACGAAGGATAAAAGTGTAAGTGATTCTTCGACTGCTGTCAATTTTTCTACACCTGTCAATTCTTCTACACATGCATCGAAGACTAGTGTACCGAATATTTTAAATTCTCAAAATGAGAATCCAAATCCGTCTTTGATGACGAATTCCTTTCAGTCATTTGATATTTTAGATCATGCTAAGAAAACCAAAATACAAATGTCTGAAGTTGAATTTTTGAGATCTAATCCAGATCAATTTGACCATTTGGTCAAGTTTGTTAAAGAAAAAGATACTATCCCTAGTAATCTTCCTAGGTCAAACTCACTTCAAAACAACTTAGTAACATCCCCTTCTCCTGTAGAGAAGATAGAACCATTCTACATCTCTTTGTTGATAAATGGTTATAAGCTTAGTAACTGTGTAATTGATTCTGGGGCATCCGATAATGTTATGCCTTCAAAATTTGTTGATGCCCTTGGCTTAACTTTGACCAAAACATTTGGAAGGTGTTTCTCTATGGATAACAAGCAAGTGCCATTGATTGGTCAAATCAAGGACACACAGTTTGCTTTTGCTTCATTCCCAAAAAAGAAAATTAAGATGACAGTACTGGTAGCCGATGTACCGGCCTCCTATGGTCTATTGTTGGGAAGAAATTTTTGTAGAGATGTTGGGGGTGAGTTAAACATGGATATGACCTGTTAAAGGAGTTGTTCAAAAGTTTCTTCCAGAAAAAGAATCAAAATACACTGTTGTCAAGTCTGACGATCAGTGGGCCCAGATTCTTTTTGAATCATCGGGTATGGGTAATTATTTCATGCATGTTGATGATGGTTTAAAGGTGACTCCTAAGATTGAAGATCCCATTTTACTCAATAATGTTCCAGTTGATTGTGAAAGTAGTTGTGAAAGTAGTGTTACGAAATCAGAAAGATCTTCAACTTCACAACAAGAAATTCTCAATTTTGATACTGTCGGCATTGGTAGTCCAGATGATGTTTGGATGCTAGAATTTGATGGTAGTTGTTCTTCTACCGGATCAGGAGCCGGTATTGTTTTGGTTTCTCCTAAGGGTAATCTTTTCTCTTTCTCTTTCAAATTGCAGTTCGATAACACAAATAACACTGCTGAGTATGAATCACTCCTTCTGGGAATGAATGTTGCTTAGAAGAAGGGAATCAAGAACTTGCATGCTCAAGGAGATGTCAAGTTAATAGTCTGTCAGGTCAGGAACATATATCAAACAAGGAGCGAAAGACTGCGGCACTATCGCAACCTTGTATGGGATCTAATAGAGGCATTTGATGCTTTTGATATATCTGTTGTTTCCCATGAATTCAATGACAGGGCTGACTCATTAGTAGTATCAGCAACTTCTTTGGTTCCTCACAAAGATTTTTTAGGATCAACTTATGTTGTTGAGTTAGTTTTCCAGCCAAGTGTTCCTAACAACTCTGCTCATTGGCAGGTGTTTAATGATGATCATCATGTAATAATTTTTTTGTAGACCGCCGACAATTTTGATGATCTGTACTTTGAAGGTAGTCACTGCCCTTCAAAGGATGCAATTGAAAGTATTGATGCAAAAATGGGAGAGAAATTTCTGCAATTAAAAGGAAACAAGATCCCCAGGGGTCTAGTTTCACTAGAAAAGCTTTTTGACAAACATGGTCGTTATGTTAAAAAGCAACAAAGATCAGCTGCAGGATCAATGGAATATGAACAAGTAAACATTGGGATTGAAGACAATCCAAAAATGATCAACATTGGAAAGTGTTGTTCACAAGGAGAAAGGCAGAAGTTTGTTGCATTATTGCAACAGTATGTTGACATCTTCGCATACTCCTATGAAGATCTAAAGTCTTTTCGTCCCGAAGAGCTCCGCCATGACATTCCATTGAAACCAGGTATTATGCCTTTCCGTCAGAAGCAAAGGCCATACAACCCAAAGATATCCGATACTATCTTTGCTGAAGTACAAAAGATGTTGAAAGCAAAGATAATCTTCCCCATTCACCATTCTTCTTGGATAGCCAATATTGTACCTGTACATAAGAAGAATGGTGAGATTCGGATATGTGTTGATTTCTGAAACTTGAATTAGGAATCCTTGAAGGATAATTATCCTTTACATGTCATGGATCATGTCCTACAAGTTGTTACTAGAGCAGAGATGATGTCCATGTTGGATGGATTTTTGGGTTATAACTAGGTAGAAGTTCTGGAGCAAGATTAGCATAAGACCGCATTTACTACACCTTGGGGTACCTTTGTATATCACAGGATGCCTTTTGGATTAATAAATGCGGGAGCAACTTTCCAACGTGCAATGGACTTGGCCTTCCAAAGTTTTCTTGGTAAGTTCATTGTGGCCTATTTGGATGATTTGATAGTTTATTCTAAGGAACGTCAAGATCATTTCTTTCATCTGCAATGAGTCTTAGAGAAATGTTGTCAACATGGAATTTCCCTCAATCCCAAGAAATTTGTTTTTGGGGTCACTGGAGGTAAGTTGCTTGGGCATATTGTTTCGAAAGAAGGTATTAAAATTGATGCGGAAAGGGTAAAAGCTATTTGTGACCTTTCCTTGCTAACAAGTAAGATTGTTGTTCATTCTTTCTTTGGTACAGTAAATTTCTTGTGAAGATTCATTCCAGACTTTGCTGAACAAACTCGTCATATAGTTAATATGATGAAAGGTAATTCTATCTTCAAGTGGACTCCCAAAGGAAAGAAAGCTTTCCATTAGATCAAGGAAGCCATGGCAAATGCTCCAGTGTTAGTATGCCCAAATTATACCAAAGAGTTTATTATGTATAGCTATGCATTAGATCATACTTGTTCGGCTATACTAATGTAGAGAAATAATGAAGGTGTGGAATCACCTATTGCATTCATGAGTTATCTGTTGAAGGCTCACGAATTGGAATACTCAGAAATGGAGAAGCATTCTTTTGTCGTGGTGAAAGCGGTGAAACATTTCAAGTTTAATATTCTGAATTCGCATGTCATTGCTCTTGTTCCTGATGTTGTTGTCAAGTCGATTTTGATGCAATGAGAGTTTGGAACTAAAAGGGGCAACTGGGTTGCCAAGATTCAAGAATACGATATGGAAATTAATCCCACTAAGTTGGTTCATGGAAAAGGTCTATGTCAGTTGATAGCTAACAACAAATCAATTGATGAAGTGGTGCTTGAAAATGAAGGTATTAATCAAGATCTTCCTCATGTTCTATTTGTTAGCACTACTAATGAGTGGTATTCCGACTTGGCATATCTCTTAACATATGGAGATTGTCCTACACACCTGTCAAGGAAAGAAAGGTGAACATTGAAGCTTAAAGCAGTGAATTTTGTCCTATGGGACAATGGTTTGTATAAGAAGGGTCTGGACGGCAATTTCCTGCGTTGCGTAGACAAACAACAACAAGTAAGATTACTTCAAGCTTTTCATGATCTTGCTTGTGGTGGACATTTTTTTGTCCCTATTACTGCACACAAAATCTTGCGTGCTAGATACTACTGGCCAACATTGTTTAAAGATACATACAGTTGGGTTCGCAAGTGTGAGCAATGTCAGCAATTTGTTGGTAAGCCCAAATTAGCTGCACTTCCTCTTAAACCAGTAGTAATTGAAGAGCCTTTCCAACAATGGGGATTGGACTTCATTGGACCTGTTAATCCAACATCAAGTGAAGGTCACATGTATATCCTCACAGCGACAGATTACTTCACCAAGTGGGTGGAGGCAATCCCAACTAAGCAATCTACCTCGGCGGTGGTTTGTCAATTTCTGAAGGAAAACATCGTCTCAAGGTTTGGCGTTCCTCATAAGATAGTAGTTGATAACGCTTCATGTTTTTCATCTTATGAGATAATTGAATTTTGCTTTGATCATGGTATTACTCTTTCACACTCATCTAACTATTATCCGCAAGGAAATGGTCAGGCCGAGTCAAGCAACAAGAATCTGGTTACTATTATGAGGAAGCTTGTTGATGAGAAACAACGGACTTGGCATAAAGCTCTTTATGATCCGCTATGGGCAGATCGTATAACTCCAAAAAGAGCAATTGGTATGTCACCTTTTCAACTTTTGTATGGGTTGAATGCTGAGATTCCAATCACTGTGGAACTTCCAACATTAAAGCTCGCCAAGGCCATTGAAGATGAAACATATCAAGATTCACTGGACAAGCGGATTATGTTTCTTTCTCAGCTGGAAGAAACAAGAGCTGAAGTGGTAGATAGGATTGTTGCACACCAAAGCCAAGTGAAGGTATTGTTTGATAGGAAAACAACTTCCCGTGAGTTCTCAGTTGGTGATCAAGTCTTGTTATGGAATAAGAGGAGGGAACCAAAGGATTTGCATGGAAAGTTTGACTCCTTATGGAGAGGTCCCTTCACTATTCATGAAGTATGTGGCGAGCAAAGCTACTTACTTGCATATGCAGATGGTACCCCATTCTCGCTACCTCATAGTGGAGAACATTCGAAGCCATTTACTCAATAGAGAGCGATGTAAAGGAAGTTGTACTTTTTGTAAAATATGTATAGTCATTTCTTTTCAGTCTTTTTGTCGCTTGACTCTATAGCCCAATGGATACAGGCACTCGGAGTTCTGGATTCTACAAGCTTCAAGTGGTGAAGCTTGTTCCCCAGTCAGAGCCAACTATTGTCCTCGATTTCAGTGTGGCCAAAATTGTGAGGCAACCCTACGAAACTGGTTCGTTTCGTACCTTACGGTCTCTAGGAGAGCTTAATAGACTTCGTCGGTTAGTTCGTTTAGCTCCTTGCTTTTTGTTTTTCAGTGTTGTTTTGTTTTTTCCTAAGTTTGCAGTTTTGCCTATAGTTCGGATAGGGTCTTTTCTTTGTTGTCTGTACATCAGACTTTAAAGTCCAATGTGCAATTTTCTTGGTCTAAGCCTACAGTTCGGACTTTAAAGTCCGGCCTACAGGTGGTCTTTGCTCGCAGTTTGGAATTTAAAGTACGACCTGCAGACTGCTTGGCCGAACAATGCATGTCGGACTTTAAAGTCCGACATGCAGGCTAACATGCAAGGATTTCTAGCCTGCATGTCAAACTTTAAAGTCTGACATGCAACTGCGTGTTGTCATTAATGATGCATTAACTGTTAATCCAAAGGTTTATTTAGTTATTTTTTTGTGTTTCTCTCCTTCCTTATTGTTTGTCTTATTTTCTTCGCGTGCCCGTGACTCGGATTTTCCTCGCGTGCCCGTGACTCGGATTTTCCTCGTCGTGACTCGGATTTTCCTCGCTGTAACTCAGATTAGATCACCCCATTGTCGGAATTTCGATCATCATTGTTGTGAAGGTAGGTTTTCTTATTTTCTTTTCGGGTTTCTTTGTTTGCTTTGCTTTGCTTTCTTTCTTTTTTGTTTCTTTCCAGGTTTTTGTTTTGTATTTGCATAGACAAATGGATTTTAAGCTCCGATTGTCTCCCTTGCGTCGAGAGGACAATCGGACTTCAAATCCTGATTGCCCTCCGAAGTCACCCTTCTCTAGCTGCATACCGGACTTTAAAATCCGGTGTGCAGCTGGATGGTAGGATCTCCGCACATCGGATTTTAAAGTTCGATATGCGGGATCATAATCTTCACATATCGTACTTTAAAATCCGATATGCAGAGAGAAGTAGGTTGACATGTCGGGTTTTAAAACCCGACATGTCAATCGTTTGTTTTCCTTGTCTGTACATCGGACTTTAAAGTCCGATGTGCAGGTTTTTCATAAAGTTTTTACCTCTGCATATCGGACTTCAAAGTCCGATGTGCCAATTGATTTTCCCTAGAATGCACATCGGACTTTAATGTCCGATGTGTTGATAGCCTACCCTGAGTTTGCACATCGGACTTTAAAGTCCGATATGCTAATCAACATTATTTACCCTCGCACATCGGACTTTAAAGTCTGATGTGCTAATCAAGGTGCTTTTAATTGCACTTCAGACTTTAAAGTCCGATGTGCAATTTTTGTTTTCAAAAGAGCATGTCGGACTTTTTTCCCCGACCTGCTGTTTTTGGTAGTTTTACTCCCAAGCCTGTTTTGAGTCCCATTTTTGGATCCGTTTAAGAAAAAATGATATTGATAATGATGAATAGCTAATCATCAGTGTTGAATGCAGTCATCATGAATTTTAAAGCTCCCTCACAACAAGCCTGAGTCTTCCTCAGGTCAGTTGGAATCTTCTCCAAGTAAAGAATCATCAAGAAAGATGAAGTACAAGTACGACAAGTACTTGAATCTATACCTAGAGAGTTTAGTAGACTCGAATATCAAGGAGATCAGAGACACTAAAATCGAGCATGTGGATATGCAAGAATTCATTGATTGAGTTAAGAAGGCTCCTACTCGTCTAACTAATCTGATCAAATCCGAGTTGCATAAATATGCATCTTTTCCAATTGCAACTCATGATCCAGAATTTGTGCTTGTAGTAGCGGATCACTTTGATCCAACTAAAAGACAGGTGAAAGATGAAGATCAGAATGTCATCATGACCCTGGACAGTGTATTCTTCAATAGTGTCTTCAAAGGTTCCCCAGTTGAAGAGGTAGCTGATATTACTCAAGAAAGTGCTCAAGAGTACTACAAGAAGAATGAGGATAAATGCAAGAAGGTAATCAATACTGTTTTCCTCTCTGCCGCAAGAAGTTCCCTAACCTCACGATGGCCTAAGGGCTTTCATAGGAGTGATTTCAATGAGGAGTACAATGACATGGTCACCATGTTATCAAGGGTGAGGGGGTTAAAAGACTCTCATTACTTTCAAAACTGGATGTGCTACTATATGAAAATAATCAGGAAAGGAGCAGCAAGAATTGATTGGGGCAAATAGATCAGCGATGCCCTCTGTGCTTAGTTGAAGGAGGTCAAAGTAACACTAAAATTTTACATGACCTCATACCTAGTTTATGCGGTTGCTTCAATGAGGCAATATCCAAGCTTATCTACTAAGGGGGATAGGAAATTGGTACCCATTTGGGAGTACTATGATCAACTTGCTATCAAGAATCAAGGTAGTCATTACAGAAGGGTTAATGATGCCTTCTTCGCTGTATGGAAATGTATGTTTGATAAAGGCCTGCAGAAGCAGAGAATATCAAAGGCTGCTTACAATAGGGTATCTCATTTTGGGTGTGTATTCCTGTAATTTTCCACATTCACTTACATCTGAATAGGATGCTTCTCAGGTGAGCCCTTCATTCTACCAAGGTTCCCTTTAGACAAAATCATCCTCATGGAGTTGTGCAGACAACTAATAAATGTGCATGAAAAACAATCACAAGCACATAAGACTGGGCTGAAATTCCCAGAATCAATCGGCAGGTACTCAGTGCTAACCAATCCCAAGGCCAAAAATATGGAGGAAGAAATGCAATGGAATACCATGAGCAGATTCAAAGCCCGAACCAATTTTGACTTTCGTGGTATAAAGAATAAAATCAAAAGGATTTATACTCATGTTTATAGGTTGGAGGATGTTTGGGTAGACTGTCAAAACGATGAGGATATAAGGAGGATGGATTTCAGTCGCCTTACTCTGGAACAAATTGAAAACTTGGATTTAGCTAAGATCCCGATGACCATGGAAGATACGGATGACATAGTAGACCCGATCTATTATGAGAAGAAAATTGTTGACTCTCCTCTTCCTCCCATACAATGGTCAAAGAAGGAGAGAAAAACAATCACTCAGATGAATACTCCTATCCTAGCAAATACCAATGCATGACTGGTAAGAAAGAACCTTAGAATGAAATAGCTTCCTGCTAGCTCAGGAGATGATGATAACAGTGATGGCCGAGTCGGCAAGATAGCTACAGCCGAGATGAGAACGAAGAGCAGGGCAGACCCGTAAGCACTATCCTCAGCTCCTGTAATACAGTCAAAAGGGAAAGGGCCCAAGATTAAATTTACAGTGAAAGGGTCCAAAAAGGGTGAATCATCATCCGCGGTACAAGAAGTAGTGACTAAAGAGCCAGAACAACCACCTGCCAAGGAAATTGAAGAAGGTGAAATTCCTCAACAAGAGGAAGTATAGGCTGAAGAAACATCACACCCAGCTGAAGTTGATGCCCCGATTACCTCACAAGTAATCGTCCACTCTATTGACTATGACTCTGACTCTGACCAAGAGGATGAGGATTTTCAAGAAGATGGGGATTTAAGTATGGGTATGGCACAATCAGAGGCTGCTTATCAATTTTTCACAATAACCAACTTCTCCAATCTAGATGATATCCCTTCATCTACTTTTGAATCCACAATGATGGATTTTAATGAAACCTTGGAAGAGGCACTTGCAGAACAGGTTTCAGTAGACTTACCTGTCACTACCACCACCACCAAAGAAATTCCACCATTGGTAAGTGCTGAAGTTGCATTCACAATGCCTTCAACTCTCCCATCTGTAACTAAAGAGGTGTCAGTAGCAGCAAATGTTCCACTAGATACTTCAATATCAGCTCCATCAATAACACTCACAACTGTTCCGGGCTCCAGTCAACTTGCTCCCGAAATTTCAACTCAAAATCAGCAAGGAGTTACTACTCCATCGACTAATCCAACACTACCCCCTTGGATGGAAGTAGTGGCCCCTAAGAGGAAAAAATAGGTGATCTCTCTAGATGAGTTTGACTTTGATCTTTTGGTTCCTCCAAAGCCTAAGGGAACAAAGAAGCCAAAGATGGTATCTCGGGTGGTAGTAGACTCGGCTTCTAAGAGAAAATATGTTGATGTTATGGTGCCATCATTAGACAAGGACAAAGACAACATACGATCTGAATATTATACCATGCAGGTCGTAGAGCTCGGGGTGGAAACACATGAGAGTGTGAAATTGGATTCATAGACAACCTTTAATTCTTTGTTGAGAAGATTGGATTAGGAGAGGGATGAGAAAAATATCTTGAAGTAGAAGTGTGAACAACTAACCAACGTTCTTCTAAAGGTCACACAATCTTCTCAAGAGATTGAACCCATAGGATCCTCAATAGATACCGAAGCTCTCAAGAAGATTGAACAGGTGGGAGCTAAAGGTCAAGCGATGGATGAATGGATTTCACGGCTAAGGTCAGAAGGCTCTCATCTTTTGAGTTCAACAGTGGGACTATTGTCTGATTATGAAGTAATCCAAAGTCAGATACAAGGACTCAAAACCTCTTTATCATAGGAGATTGAAAAAGCTGTGAAAAGTACTACCTTGTGGAGCAAAATGGAGGACTTCAGGATAGATGTCCTGGTTAAAAATAAGGTAATTTCCACAAGGGAGAAGTACATCCAGATCTTGTCTTTATTGTCTCATAAGCAAGAGACAATAAAGTTAATGATTGCGGAACTAGACCAGGAGAAGAAAGAAGGTGATGACGAGGTTGATCTCATTTTTGCCAAAGTTGGTGATCTTCCTTGTTATTTATATGATGGTGATCAAAATCTCATCACTGCTGAAGTTGTCACGCAGGAATTCCTTTCCTTGATGGATCACTTCACGGGACAAGATTTCTCACTTGATACATTTGATAAGTTGTTAGAGATCCAGATTAGTTTTGAAGTCCTTGCATCCATGCTGAAGGATGTTAAAAATAAACATTTAAAGATTCAAGATGCAATTTTCCGCATCTAAGTGATCACAAGTTCTACCTCGATGCCGAACGAAGCAGAGATGAAATCCATCCTTGCTAAGTTCAAAGATTTCCAGAAATCCAATGAGGAAGAGAATCAAGAATGAATTACCCCCTTTTGACACCTTTTCTTCATGCAGTTGCACCGATAGATCCTGTCAATTTTTATGCAGCTGCACATTTTCTTTATGTTGTAGTTGTAGTAAAATGAGACTGTGCAGTTGAATAAGTCAACTGTGCCCACCTTTTTCTCAACTTCTTTTCCTATATAAGGAGGACCTCTTTTGTAAATATTTGATCTTTTTTCATGCTTAGCAAAACTCTGCAGAATTTTTATCCCAACTAAGACTTTGGGCTTTTGTGGTGAAAATTCTATCAAGCAAATAAAGAAAACAGTTTTGTTGATCACAAAATTTGTGTTGTATCAAGAAAATTGTTTATATAATTTAATGTTCCTATGTCCATTGAATATATATTTTCTTTACTTCTTTGATCTTGAAGATATTGTTATGTGGTTAAAGAGCTCTCAAATCTTGTAAGTAGACTTTGTGCTCTTAGCATATTTGAGAAATCTGCTGATAAATTAAGTAACTTGTGGTAAGCTTTGTATTGCTGTAGTTATTTGTAGTTTAATGGATTAGAAATTTATACTTGAAAACTTTGAGCTGCAAGCTAAGTTTCTAATTGTTTAATTTGTAATGGTCAGTTTGAGTTAGTGTTACCTTCAAGGAGACTTGTGCTACTTAATAGTAACTCTTATTGTAATTTGTTAGATTAATAGTTCTTTTCTTTAAGTATCTAAAGAGATAGAGAAATTGTAACTAGGTGAATGGAAAATACATAAACTCTGAAAAAAGAGAGTTATATGCCCAACACCAACCCACAAATTTAATTTCTTATTAATTAGAGGAGAAATTTCATAGGGAACCTCCCCTTGATGAGAGGAGAGATTAATTTCTCAGCATAGCCTTGCGTGAATTATATATTTTATCATTAGTACGCTGGTGACAAAATATTCACCCAACAGGGCTGAGGTTAAACTTGTTCTTCAAAGTAGACCTCCTCACCCACCTGGGAACACGTAGCCTCTTGTGGGGTCTATTGTTCCTACCTCTGTACCTTATGTAGAAAAGGGAAAGGCATTTGCGCTACCACAATCTATATATTGCCCTCCCTTTGAGCTTACCATCCTTGTTGACATCACTCATCCTGCCTGGTATGATAAGGGTATGCATTCTCCTCATGTTCATTCATCTCGACTGGCTCCCACATCACAACCTCTAAGGGTACCCCTTGTTCCTCCAACTGCTCCTCAAACAAAATGAGGAAGGGTACTCCTGGCTATGGACGTGAGACATGTGTCAGTTGTACCTCCTATTTCATCGGTTGGGCTATCTCCCTCATCGGTTATGACTTTAGAGGCCTCTCACATGGAGCATGATGCTATTAAGCCTCCCAAGGCTTCTGTTTCTGGACCACTTTTATGTCTTAATTAGCGAGTGCTCAAGTGCAAGTGTCATCGATACATGATGTCCTGTGAGCGTGAGGCCGCTTCGAGGGTTGCAAGTGAATTGATGGTGTTTGTCTCTATTGCTTCCATGCCTACTCCCAAGTTTGTTGATCTTTCTCTTGCTTTGTCCTTTGTCCTATTATCACCCGCTCCAGAGACTATTGACAAGCCCCACCCTAAACGGGTGCAAGTTTTCATCACCCCTCCCTTGGAGCTGTAGCGTCGTAAATTGTACACCTTAAATTAGAGTTGACCATTCCACACTTAGTTTAGCACTAGCCTTAGTGTGTTGCATTTTGCATTTTAAATATTCCTTTAAGCATTTAATTATTAATTTAATTAAATCTAAAGTCCTCTCTTATCATTCCACACATTACAAAATTGGGCCCTTAACCCTAATTGTGCCCCTTATTATTTTGTCTTATCTTCTTTAATCAATTAATTAATCAAATCTTGATAAAGGTCCTATTTCATTATTCAAGGCTCGATTTCGCATATCTAAACACCTTGGATTGTTGCATTGAGCCAGGATTAACTTTGTAATCATGAAACCTTGCATCCCTAAAAATTTAGGAAAAAGTTGGCTGGACCATGGTGCAACACCATGGTCCCGACTTTTTCTCCCCTAATTTTGGGATCATGTTTTGGTGGTATTATAATGTTTAAATCTTGCTTTGTGTGAAATTATATGAATTCTAGGTCGGCCTATGATCAAAAATAAAGTTAGGGTTTAATATATATAACCTTTCATTTCCTCATTTGAAGGATCCATCTACAAGCAATTGAAGGGGATCTCTTATGAAGTGAAAGAAAAGGTTTATATGGAGTCTACAATCAACAAAACAAACATTCATCAAGTCTTCATCAACCCTTTCTCATCATCGATCGAAGCTTAGGAGATATTGAAGAATAATAAAGAGATCACTGACTGTTGATTGGCTTGTACCTCTCCCTTAGGGTTTCGTATGATTTAATGTTATTTTCATATCTCTATGTGAGTTTCACATCACCCGTTTTCAGATTTACATTATTGCTTTAGATCCATATTGCATTTGTGATTTGAAGCATTTATATTATATTCATTTAGGGTTTTTACTCCAAACATAGGGTAGAACTATAGTTTGTATTCTAGCTCATTGGGATCTTACAAACACATGAGATTCTAGGGCACACACACTTTTCAATACTACATTGGCTATTTATGGAGGTGGAAATCACTAAAACAAGGGGTTTGACTAAGGAAAAACCTTATATAGCCACCCTTACACCAATTTTCAAATCACAGGTGTAGGTACAAGATTTCGATGGAGTTGCAAACTTTTGGGAAGCAAGAATTTGTAAGTACAGGTCTAGATCCAGAGGAAGGCCCTAGATCACTAGGATCGGGGCGCCCAACGCCTTGGTCACTAGGATCGGGGCGCCCAACGCCTTGGTCCTCTACATTTTTGGATAGTTTTTGGTAGTGCAGATTGTGGGGAACTCAATTGGCAGACTTCAGATTACTAGTTCAATACAGTAATAAGGACCAAGGCGCCCAATGCCTTGGTCTGACTTAGTCAGGCTCAAATTTCAATGACAGGTGCACATTAGAATTCTTTGTCCAACTCTATACTTTGTATCTCACTTTCAGTTTCGTATCTATCTATTATTGCAGTTAACATAGTTGCTTTCATTCTACATTTGATTCATTTCCCTTCCATAGTAGCAAAGGAATTAAAACCCTAAAAGTATTCCTCGACTCTCTTTCATAAGAAGTAGTCAAAGAGAATCATTTCCTTGGCTCTTTCATATTCCAATATATGAAGGAAAGTGGGGTTAGGTCTTAAACTACCTGATCCCATTTTTCATCATCATAGGAGCCTCCCTTGATCACCTCCTTGCCAGAAGTTTCTCTATTTTCCTAGCCTGTGGATATGCTTCATACATAGGTAGTGCCCAATGCAATCTTGTCTATTCTGCTTGCTTCACAACTGCCTTTGCATCAAATTTTCTTGAGGTACTAAAACCCACTATGGTTGATTAGAGGGCTTCACCTCTACAGAAACCAATGCGAAAGTTCAAGTAGGGCCCCATGCCTAAGTTTTGTTGTCGGAAGTCGACTCTGGTGCCTTTGATTTTTGTGTCTTTGCCTATTTCAATTTTGATTTCATTGTATGCTTCTATATTTTTTGTTGAGGATGTTCTGCCTTCTTCAGAGTATTTTTGATCCTCTTTTGGAGGTTGGTAGTGCGACTCCTATTTCGCCACCTCGGGTCGAGTCACCCACCTCTTCTGATGAGAGGTGTTTGCTTGACTCTTTAGAGGATATCTTGGCACCATCGATGATTTTTTTATGATCGGGTCTCTTAGGTGAAAATGTGGAAGCTGCCTTGTCCCTAGCTCTTGTTACTGGTGTTGTGCTCGATGCTCCCTCGTAGTTGTCCCCCTTCAGTCTTGATCTCCCTACTTACATAATCAATATTGGGAGGACGATGACCTATTGGTGGATGACCTGGACATGACAGTGCCTCTTTTCATTATTTTGTAGATTAGAGTGTGCCTATTTGTGTTCCCCCATGCTTGCTTTATATGTTTGTTCCCTCCCGAAGGACCCAAGTCACACCGTTGGTACTTGGAAATGAGAGGTTATTTGTCTTTATGTGTTATGTTCTCTCCTGAAGGACCCAAGTCACTTCGTAGGTGCTTGGAAATAGGGGATTTTCTATCATAATATTCTTGTATTTGTTAATCACCATTCTTCCATCTGTCGTATATTGATTTTCAATATCGGGGACGTTGCAAAGCGTTGGGGGCATTTAGGATCTCTTCCATGTTGACCTGATTTTTCTTTTATCTTTGTTTTCATGTGCCTTCTTCATATGATCTGTAAAGTTTGGTACCACGATGAAACACCCATACATAACAATTTATCCTCTTATTTCATTGTTATGGGTTCTAACATTGAATCAACATATCTCCTTGTGCCTTTGTGTTTTTGTTGATGTTGTGGGTACTATGTCTCATCTGTCGCAAGGTAGCATTCCATGAAAACATCTTGTTATTTTGATGTGACACAACATCCCTTCTCCTTAGAATTATATGTGTTTCACACATACCATTCTAAGGGGGGGCCTCTCATGCTTTCATATCTTTGCTTTCTGCATTACCATATCTGAATTTTGCAATATCTTTTTTCCCTTTAGTGGGGGCCAAACCACTTGATCTATTTTCTCGTTTGCCTTGGTGGGGGCCAAACCATTGGAGCTTATCGCCTTTGTGGGGGCCAATCCACTCTATCTACGGTCGCCCTATCGTATGGCTATCTAGCATTACTTGCTACCTACATCAACAAAATCTATTATCTTGTTTGCCTATTAGCGGGGGTCAAACCACTTGATCTAAGGTCACACTATCATATGGCTATCTAGCATAACTTGCTACCCATACCGGTGAAATCTATTTATCTTTTTATTGTTATTTGTTATCTCAGGGTTTGTCGCATCGTGTTATTTGCTTTTTCATCCAACATGTTTGTCTACAACTAACATGTTCTTGATAGAACAACCCAACAACATATTCTCAAGGATTCAAGACTCTTCCCTAGAGGCATCTCCGCATGGGTAGAGGATTTTGCTTCCCCTTCATATCTCAATAATTTGTACTTTAGCTTGCATCTTGATAATAATATGCTCGCTAAAGTGGGGGCAAAATGTAGTGTCGTGAATTATACCTCGTATAATTCTATGCTACATAAGAGTCTCCACTTTATGCTAATTATAGATCTTCTTCATTGCCTTGTCCCTTTGTCCATCTCACTTACCCCATTAGCCTCTGCCTTATCCTTTTCTAACTCTGCTGACTGTTTGACTCGTAGACACTAGTGTGCTGCAGAGACATTTGCGTGTCGCACTAGTGTCCTACGAATTTGATAGTCTGAAGGTGGCTATTTGAGTGTTACACCTATGCATGGAAGATGCTTGTAATGCCTCTCCATGACCACCAATGTCCGTTTTCATCCTAGAATGTTTATCTTTCCTTTTGGAGCTCATTTGGTCTTGCTAGTTGCTTCTTTAACTTTCTCCTTGAAATTCTATTAGATTTATGCTTGTTCGTTGTCTCATTTTCGAAGCTCACACTATGTCCTTGGCTCTCACATTTGCTACCATTGTCATGTTTTGAGGAAGATCGACTTATTCTTCTTCTTCATTCGACAACTTCTCACTTTGGGTGTGGAAGGGGAGTCTTCTTCTTCCTCTTTCTTTTGTTATCTCCATAGCATATTTATTAAGATATTTGTTGTTGTATTTTTATCTATTATTTCAACTGTCTTTTCATCTGTTTATCTTGGTTGTTCATGGAGATGGAAACACTAAAGTGGGGGTTTGACTGTGGTAGGCCTCTAAAAATACAACCACAACCTTTTCATCCTTGTTCGTCTTGTGTGCAGGTTGCTGAGTAGATTTGAAGAGGTAGTTGGAGACTTCAAACGTGGATTTATTGTGAGATTACATCTCTTCCTTTTTCCTCTTCATTATTTCACTTGTACATTTGGGTCAAAATTTTGACGGCAAATCGTCGGAATTCCAACGCATTTTTGTCACACTACCGACAAAAAAAGCCATCGAAAACTTTTTGTCGAAAGTTCCGACTATCCTTGTGGTCGTCGCAATTTTGACATCAGCCCCATCCTTTCCGATGGCCGCCATTGATACTCATACCCAGAAAGAATACCGCCTCGATCTCAGGCTACCGTCAGAATTCCAACATCAAAGCATAAAAATTCCGACAGAGGAGTGTCATCAGATGCACAGCATCCGCGTCAGAACTCTCCTGGAGGTCGTTGTAATTTTATCCCTTTGGTGTCAGAATTACGACGACCTCCAGGAGAGTTCCGACGAGGATGCTGTGCATCCGACGACACTCCTCTATCGGAATTTTTACGCTTTGATGTCGGAATTCCGACGGTAGGCTGATTTTTCAGAAAAAAAAATTTTATAGAAAAAGATTGGCATTGGTATCCCTATTCTATCTCTCTTCTCTATCCCTCTCTACTATCTCTCTTCTCTCTCTCCCCTCTCTAGGTCTCTTTCTCCATCCCTCTCTTCTTCTCTCCCTCTCTACTTCTCTTTCTCTACCCTCTCCAGGTCATTATCTCTTCCTCTCACCCTCTCTCTCTCTCACCTCTAGTCTGTGCATATGAGCCTTTCAAACCCACTCGGGGGTAAAATAGCCCGAAGTTGGCCTTATTTTGAGGAAAAATGCAAACATTTAAAGGATAAAATCAGTAATTTTCTACATTGCCGACCCCAATCTATGCAAACCTTCTTGTTATTTGCGCCTAAATCTATGCATGAGAGGAGACCAAACCCACTCAGCAAGAGAAGAGCACCTTAAGTCAGCTAGAAGGAAGGTAAATTCATGAATTTAATAAATAATTATTGGGTTGGCCGACCTATAGAGGTGAAATGAAGGCAAAGGTAAAAAGGAAGCATATAAAACAAAGATCAAATGCTCATCAAATTCAATTTGCAACCAATTAAGAGGAGAAGAATTAGGGAGCAGGTCTGTGAATTAGGGTATAAAATCATATTAAATTTATTTGTGATGCATTATTTGTTTTTCATTTCATTCATGATATGTTCTTTCTTGCTTTCAGGATGTGAGGACTTCATTACAAGGAAAAGAACACCTTACCCAACACGTAGAGCATGCCAACATCATGCTTCAATGCAAGGATGAAGACACTTGATGAAAGGAGGCTTCAAGGCATGAAAGAGGACATTGGCATCATGGAGGGTTTTCACATCAATATCAACACCAAGATTCACGAGTTTAGGATGGCAACATGAGGAGCTAAACCTATTCAAAGCTTTCAACAATGCAATACAAAGGAAGGAGCATCTCAAGGCGCAAGGACAATGTCAAATGATGATCAAGATATTATGAGGATTCAACAAGGAAGAAACAGAAGACTATCTTGCATTCCCTTTGAAAATCCAAGAATAGCAATCAGTAGAATAAGGAGAAATCAATAAGGATTGCTTTAAAATGAAGGGATCTACAACACGATAGGCCATATGTAAGACATCAATCACCAATGATCAAGGAATTCAAGTCAGAGTTACAAAGGTGATCAAGGTTGGATAGATCAAGAATAAGTGGGTTCTACATCAAGCCTAGGCATTACAAAGTCTATATCAAACATATTCACCAAGGTGAATTACCCCACAAAGAGGTAGATTTTTGAATCTCAAAGAGGATTTCATCAAAGCAAGCCATTCAAGTCAAGTATATGCACCATGAAGTTGAAGCAAGCATCATCGGTATGGAGATGCAACAAAAGGAGGACCAAGCATCATCAAACATATACTTCATTAAGCACACGGTCACATAAAAGGATCAAGAACTATCAGGAAGATGGAAGGACACAAACATGATCAAGTAGATAGTTTCAGAAGAATTAATCAAAAGCTAAGGACTTGATCATCTAGATGATACAATTTAGGAATATGTCCCACCACCTTCATCATGTTGAGAAAACTAGATAACGTTGAGTATCAAGAGATATTGCTCAATCACATAAGCTTTGTGATGATCGACTTGGCAAGTTGAGTTGGCATCCAATCATCATCAACCTAATCAAGTGAAGCCACATTGACATGTCCAAGTTCATCGTACTTGATTCATCTAATGAATGAGCTAGTGACACATTGCAATGCATCAAAGTTTGATCAAGCATACCTAACCTATTTCCTCATTGGTTAGAATTCAAGGTGGACATGTGTCCTATTCAATGTAATTATTTAATTGGCTAGAATGGAGTTTGTTATAACAAGCCCTAATTAGGGTTTCACTATATTATCTTGACTGTTGATTTGATAGTCAATTTGGGTCATTCATTATAATGGGGGTCTATAAAAGGCCTAGCCTTTTCATTTGTAAAGGTTAATAGTTGCTAGTCAATAATTAATAGTTCATAGATAGCAGTTAGATAGCAAGTATAGTAGAGTAGGAGGAAAGAAGGAATTGTTGCCAAGACTTGTTGATTTTAATACATGATCTTCATTGAAGCATGGTGGATTTCTACGTGTAATTTCTACATGTTGCATGGCTTCTTGTTACTTCTCAAGTTTAGATAAATTTCATATATTGCAATGGAGAAATGTGATGATTTCTTGATGGAATTCCTGTTCATACTATTTGTAATTTGCTGGTTGTAAGTTGCAATGTACGGTTAGTCTAAACTTCATTAAGCATAAGTTCAATTGTGAATGTTCACTTAAATTGCGCTAGTTTTGGGTATTCGAATGAATGTTCATGATATGAAAACCCTTTGTTATTCCTTAGAAGATTGAATTAGTTTTGTGTAGTTGTTTCTGCATGGCAAAGCAAAGCTTGATTATGGAATTCGTCTATCAAATCATCATCCTTTATTGTCACTGTTCTTAGGATTAAATTAGATCTCTAAACCCTTTATCTCTTTTGTCTTTTATTTTCCAAGCAAGTTAGTGTAGAGTCCAAGTTCCGGTAGAGTTCAAGAAAAATGTAAGCCCCCTTGTGATTCTAGCAAAATCACACCATATTCACTAAGTCTATCCCATGCAATTAAGTTGCATAGTTCGTATTGTAAACCTTGGAGTTGCTTTGATTGATCACTTTGTTTAGCATTCAAAGTTTCTTTGTTCAAGAGATGATAGAATACCTTGGTATTTTATTGTGTTCACGGTGCATAAAAAAACATCAATAGGTGGTTCTAGATGAAAGATAGTTGTGGGTTTGCATGCACATTTAGTGCATGATTCAAGGAGGTTGTTTGCAACTTTCTCATTGAGGAGATGTTGGTATGCAATCATTAGTCCCTCATCATCTCTACAATATTTTCTTGATGGATTCCTTGACTAGTGGAATTGTTTGGCAAATTGGATTTGGAGTTGATTTGGTGTCTTTGTCTTGAGATCCATATGGTATTTCTTTGTATTTCAGTTTGCAAGTTATTGATGTGATGATGAGTTTTACATGCGTCATTATTTTAGATCTACAAGTTACGCAGTTGTATGGATTTAATCCACCCATTGGTGATGCAGAGCCCTTGTTGCTGAGATAGGATCCTTCACTCAAGAACCCCAAACAAGGACCCTACAACTTCTACAAAGACATCAAGGGTTGGATTGGTTTCAATTTGATTTTTTTCATACCTCTCCCCATACTAAGCCATCTGGACAATGCCAATCCCACAGTGTCTCACAAAAGTCTCTCAGGACTCAAAGGCCACTACACCCAACCAAAGGTGGAAACACACTTCCTAAGGAAATGGGGACCTCAAATACCTTGATTTACTATCCTATAGGGTTAATAGACCTGTTCCAATCATCAAACATGATGTATAGAGAAAAATTAGTACTGCTGCTACAATTAGGCCTGTCACGCCTAGTAGCCCTGCCAATCTGAAAACTTAAGGTTTCTTGTTAATTTCTCAAAAGACCTTTGCAACTAAGAGTGGATTTTGTTTCATTCAAGTGAGTTCCAAAGGATTCAAAAAGGGTTTGGGCAGATCCAATGTCTAAGGGTTATAAACCCAACTTCACTCTTAGGCCACCTTAACAAAGGAAGTATACTCAAAACCTGCTTCCTGGGCAAAGTAAGACTTGAGACATGTGGGGGACATGGATAAAACATAAATTACCAAGTTATAGCCCTTGGTTCCACCGCTATCATCATTTGTGGGGTCGGATGCATACCCAACCAAGGTGGTCACATAGAGATGCCCACCTCTAAAACTTCAAACCCTCGCCTTTACCTGTCACTTCCCTACAAAAGGTCTTGGAAATATTAAAGTACATTGTCACCACTTTCTTCACCCCAAAGGCCATACAAATCCCATGAGTTATCAACAAGAAAAACTCATATTTGCTATCAAACCCTAGGTAGATTGTCAAATCTGGGGTACCTTCACAAAAAACCACTTTTCTCACGGCTCCAGAAGAGTTAGAGGATCAGACTTGTTGCATTGGAAAGGTAAGACACGTTAATTTCATATTCAAGAGGTTTTATGCCCTGGAGAAAGCCGTACTGTACAGAATATGGGAAATAGCAGCAAAATGCAGGAAAAAGACAGATTTTTATTGGTTTCTTTGTTCACAAAACTTTCATTTTCCTTCAAAAACCTTGCCAAAGGTTGGAATTCAACCTTTAATGACCCTTCCAATAGTTATCAACTAATTTTGGAAACCAACATGGCGGTTTGGTGGAAGTTGCAATTTTTGGTTAAAAGTTGTCATAGTTGCTTGACAACTTTTGACAACTTTTGACATTTTGTCCTCCTAAACACACCTAGACACTAATTGACCCCTAAGACACTTAAAACTCCTCAAATGCACTAAAAATGCCTTCAAGGCATGAATAACCCCAATTTCCATATACCCAAGGTGGTTTATAACACACCTACCTAGGGCATAGGCTTACAAGGTGGGGTGACTTATTACATCAACATGAAAATAAACCAAAACTATCCTTAAGTGTTTCAAAACCTAAAAACCAATCAAGAGGAGTTTGATTCTTCAAGAATCCCATGAGTTGAATTTGAAGATGCCCCTGCATCAATTGGCTATAGTGAGATGACTTGAATGTGGACTGTCTATATCCACAAATCTATGGTCATTTGTGCATTGGTATGTTGCACTGGGATGGGAGGAAGGAATATTAGAGTACCTAGATAGTTATATATTGCCACTCTTAGTGTGGGCCACTATTAAGGGATTCTTGAATGGTCATGCAAGGCATACAATTTAGTTTGCAGCAATGAAGTTCCCTCAGAGGGCATGATGCCAAGCTTTTTTGGGGGGAGTTACCTCCCCATTTGATGGGGAAGCTGCAGCTTTTTGGACAAGACTTGGCTTTTATTGTGAAAGTTATGCTTGCATGATTATGAAAGGATATAAGTTTTACACGTAGGATCTAGATGCTTTCTTTCCTTACCTATGCGGGGAGAGATTTTCCTTCAAATCATGCCCAGCCGAGGTAAACCTCTTTGGAATAATAATAACAAGCATTTCTTTAACAAAGTAAATTATATATAAGAGCAGTATATGCATGGATTTACAAAAGTGTCATGTAGAATGTAGATCTATACCTTGTTACTTAAAAATAGAAGTTCTTCTCCGTGTTCATTTTTCCATGATATAACTTGACCTCGGGCAACCTTTTGACTGTCAAGAAGTGATTGCCTCAGATGAAAGTAGTGATAAATGTCACTATCAACAAAAGAACAACCAATAAATGATAAATTTGCAATGAGATCATAGTGCCTAAATCAGTCTAAAAGCTTATAAGGATCAGAACCAAGCCATATAAGCTTCAAGAACAATTTGAGAGCATCAAAGTCATCTACCAGACATTAGAAATTGTCAAATCAATGACACATTCATATCAAGCATCTTTACTTTTTTGAAAAGTAGACCACATTTCAGATCTAGATGACACCATAATGACTTTGATTTCCTCTTGCAAGATATTCCTCCATCATGTATTGCTTCATCGAAGTTCAAATTTTCTTCTTCAAGGGCTCTCAATGATTCTCTATATAGAATTATTCGTGTCTATGAGATCCACTTCATTGGGAGGCCTACTTAAATATTTCACATCTGTTTGTGGACTCTCACCTTTCAAACATTTCACATCTTATAATTGAGCTTCGCTTTGTTTTGAGAATAGTTTAATATTCTCTACTTAACAGGGCCAACCATGTGAAGGTGGAAGCTCATTTGGCACCTTCCCCCCCCCCCTAACATCACTCTAAATTCCCCGTTAACATCTAACATTCATTCATTCTTTCATTCATTCTTTCATCCATTATTAAAATATAACATTCATTCATTATCACATAACGTTCATTAACACATAAAATTCATTAACTTTCATTAAAACGCAACATTCATCAATAATCATCAACACATATCATTCATGAACATTCATTAGCACATAATTACATTCATTACACATAAAAATCAGTCATTATCAAATAAGGTAGATTAAAATCATTTCTTTATTTGTTTTTTTTTTGAAGCTATGAAAAGACTAAGTGGAACATCGGTTTCTTCATCATTTCCCCCATTTGCGGATGTTATGCCCTCTTCTCATGCTCTTGATGTATGCCTAGTCCTATACAAAGGATGAGGATGCTGAATCAAAGGGGGGTCCTCTACAATAACAAAGAATTGGGTTAAATTCAAAACATTTTTTTATTATTGTTACAAGTATTTCATTAATTTAAAGAACACAACCGTTACACTCTTTACCTGATGGGGCCACATCATTTTGTCTAGCCTTCAACCTCGACATGCTAAGCACCCTCTAGATCCTCTGGAGTTGAAATACGAAACGTTACATTAATCAATACACCAATTGCAATTAAATTTGTTTAAAGGAATAACAGTGGTCCTCTTTACCTGATTGGGGAACATCACGTTCCTGATGTTGTCTACCTGGATCATGCTCCACTTGGTCACCACCGACTACATGCTCTAAAATATTAACAATAAAGGTTACATTAATTACTACACTAAATTTCAATTTAAGATGTTTAATTGTATTAATAATTACATAAAAAAATTTAAATAGCAAATGAATACCTCCACTACTAGGATGCACATCCGGACCTTCATGTACAGGTTCTGTTCCATGATTATCATGCTGCATTGCAATGTCACGTGCAATGTTATCATTGCTTGCTTATTTAAAAAAAATATAGTCACTTTATGTTGAAACTTAACATCAAATAGATTATTGGTTAAGTATTCAGTTTGAAATAATTTTCATTTAGCTTAATTATCGTTGTGACAGATGCATCAAAATCTCGTGTTTGCCCACTCAATTCTCGTAGTCATTCAGCCATGACTATATAGCCTTGCTGGTAGCGAATTCTCTTGTCATCTTCCGTGGGCGCTCTATTGAATTCAGAGCCCTACATTTTTGGTTAGTATTGTGAATTTTGCTTGTATTGTTTGATAAAAAAAAATTGTTTACAATTTATAAATATTTTGATGTGATACTTAATTTATTGATTCTTACAATTCATGTGGCAAGTTTCATATAACCACCAGAGCCGAGTTTGTGTTGCCCATGCTTTTCTTGTCTTGCCTTGGTTGCCTTTGATGTGTCACTCAATCTATGAGAAGTTTGAAATATGTTAGATTATATAAATATAATGAATAATTAGTACATATTCACATTCTTAATAGTATCACATACCTTCTTCTGGCATCTGGTGGTGTATTTCCTTTTTTCCTTTCAATTCTCTCCTTTCTATCCAAAATCAAGTCCTTCCACTCCCTCTCTGGAATCATGGGGGGACGCTCATACTTTACATTCTTCTCTAAATGTGTCCTGTATTGGTCCCTCACATACTTCAGATATGTGCCAGCTTTTTCCAGGAGCTTAGTCTTGTCGAATGTGTCATTTCCAAACAACCCTACCATAAGGTTTGTGAGTTCATCTTTTAACTTTTTTTCTTGGTCATTCCACCTCAAAAGCAAAAACAAACCTGTTAGATTTAGAAAGAAACTGAAGCTACCTTTGATATAGTTCAAGAAATGGATAAAAGGAAAACTATTCTAGCAATGATATGAAATCAAAATAGTGGATAAGGGTTAGTTCACGTATGATGTTCCACCTTTTACGTATGGTGGGCCCAAATATCTGCAATGAAATGTCATTAAGATTTTTATAAAAAATATCATTTCCTGCAAAAAAAACATGGGATCATTAGTCCAAAATGAGTGATCAGTAAGTAAATTACAATTAGACTATATATAATAATATTTTAAAAGTACCCGGAACCTTCTGTATCTTCAATGGAATCAATTCTTCGTCGCTCACCACCAATGTGGCCTGCAACGTTCCCATACTAGCAATACGGGAAGATCTAGGAAATGATGGTATGTTATCAACAGTACTCGCCTCTGGCGCATCCTCATGTGCATCTCCTGCCACAGTAAATGAATCCACTATGAAATGCCTCCAAGAAAGAACACTTCAAGGGTAATAAACACATAATGAAAGAGAGAGAAAAAGAGGGATCTACCACCAGTGGGCAGGTCAACACAAGCCAGTGCAATAGACGATGTCTACATGCTACGTGTTGCCGACATTGCAGATGGCAATACAATTGGGCTCGACCTCGGACCCATGTCAGCACCTGAAGAGTAATACATTATTAAAAAAGCAAGTTCACAAGTCCAAAGGAGTGATTTTAATATATAGAACATGGTCATCACCTGAACTACTCGCAATACCTTGATCATCGCCACCAGGATGATGAGGCCCTATAAATTTCTGTAAAAACAACACATACATATTTTAGTTAATGACATAAAAGAGATAAAAATATAAACCATTATTGAACTTTTGTTATGATTAAAGATTTCATTACTGCTTACTTGCAAGTTTTCCATTGTCGTCAACAATAGTTGCACCCTCTTTGTTATCTCATCAGTCTGAGGACTTATGGTTGCCAAATCAAGAATCTCTTGCCTAATTTTTCTAATATTCTTTTGTACAAATTGCATAGGGTTTGCGGTAAGTGCGATGTCATCAGCGCATAACACTGTCGAGTGCCCCACATCCCTATGGAGGTGCTGAGGTACTGCAGGTTCCTTTCCCTTATCCTGAACATCCGTCTGTGACAAGAATATAATCAACACTATCAAAATTACTTCAAAACACTCAAGAAAAGATCATAATGTAACAATTTGATTCTATCTAATTTGTACAATTACAATGAGGTTTACCTGCTCCGTAGAAGTGTCGGGACCTACACCCCTATCTGTGCTATGTGGCCCTGTGACAAAGAAAAAATATAAAAACGTTAGCGAAATGAAACCAATAGACTTAGCAAAAAAACTTAATAATACAATGGTTTACTGGATTCATTAATTGGAAGTTATATATATATATATATATATATATATATATATATATATATATATATATAGTATGTACCACCCCCATGATAGTAACTTTGTTTGTATCTATACGATTCAAATTGTAATCGATTAGCAGCTCTTCCCCTACACTTATTGATTTTATCGCACATACAAACACACAATTTCCCTCACGTGCCTCAAATATGCAATTGGGTTGCTTATTAGTTGACCCAGGTCGTGTACTATTTATAAAACCTGCAATATTCCCTGTTGCTTTTGGCCTTCCATCAATGTATACAGCCACTCGTTTACTTTGATCATTATCTTTTTGTTGTATATAATTGGCTGACAGTGCATACCTACGCATACTTTTTTTATATCGAACAATTTGCATCCAATCATTATAATTGTAACAAGGTCCAACAAACTCCATCAATTCAGCAACTTTGTTGCAACAGACCTTTATGTTGTCCATGGAAAATAGGCCCAAACCATGTAACGACGAAGGTGCTATGCAATATATCCTCTCATTAACACAAAAATCAGTGTTTATTGGAGGAAGTTCCTTGGGTACACATTGTTTCAGTAGATGTTTGTACCTCAAGGGCACCTCAATGTCACCTTTGGTCTCATCATCATAAGAACATGACCCCCCTTGAGCAAGAAAAAATTCCATGCATTTATTGAATTTTCTTCTAATCTTTTGCCCTCTAGTTGATCTCCCTATTTGAGATCTACTACATGTCTCACTTTCCTCTTCTATTCCTACATTTCCCTCACTCGAGGAAGACACATTTGACAAATACCTATTTGGTGATACCTGTGCACCATCAAATGAGAGAGTTAGTTGGTAATGAGAGAGATATTTTGCAAATGAGGGTAATATTGATGAAGAAGTCGGCCATAAAGTTGATGTTGATATTAAAATTTGAGTAAGTCCAACTAGGGCCTCAAGTGTTGATAACTGTATTAGATTTGCTGCTAATGTTGATGTTTGAAAAACTGAGGAAGTTTTTTTTTCTTGTAATTTTTTAAAAATATATTATTTCTATAAGGTGTATTGACTTATACCTGTCGATCCATGAGATTGTGCAGGATCCCCGTCAAAGGGGTTCAGGTTCCTGCACCAACAATTGAGCATCATAAGCATTACATTTGTAATTTGATAAACAATAAATACTGCAGTATCATAAGCATCATAAGCATCACATATGTATCATCATATATGTAATTGAGCATCATAAGAATCACATATGTATCATCGTAAACATGTAATCCATCACATACGTATCATAAATCACCATCCATCACATAGCTAATAAGTAGTCCACATTCCATAAATAAACACAAAGTTCAAAAAATGTCACATGTATCATCACAAGCATGTAATCCATCACATATGTATTTTAAATCACCATCTATCACATAGCTAGAGGTGCATAATGAATTAATTAAGTAATGGCATTAGAATTCAAAACATATGAATTATTTATGTAACCATATAAGTCAAATCAATTTCTATCAAGATATCAATATTAAATAGATAATATAATAATCGCATCTCATACATTTCATTCATGTCATTGATCTTCTTCTTCATCCAACATATCATCATCATCATCATCATCATCATCATCATCATCATCATCATCATCGTCGTCGTCGTCGTCGTCGTCATCGTCGTCATCGTTGTCGTCGTCGTCGTCGTTGTCGTCGTCGTCGTCGTCGTCACCATCACCGACACCATCACCATCACCATCACCATCATCATCAGCAACAACACCATCATCATCATCAACTTCTTCTTCGTGTACATTTCCGTTAGGAACATCATTGAGTAACTGTCGATCGTGATCATCTATATCATCTTCTACTTCTTTGGTATCTTCTTCTTCCATCACATTATACATTATCGGCCTTCCTCTTGGATCATGTCTAACAACAAATGACCAACCCGGTTTATGTGGAACCTCCGAGTAAAATACCTGCTCACATTGACTTGGAAGAACATAGGGCTCATCCCCAACTCGTTCAAATGACCTTGTATTAACCATTGTAAATCCATTATCATGTTCGATAACAATTCTATCAGGATCATTTATATTCAGTCGTAGCCTATACCATTTGACGACGAACATAACTAATTTGAAGGAATTAAAGTCACACTCAAGTATATCATCCAAAATGCCATAGTATCGATTTTGAGACACTTGAGGATGTATGTCATTTCTAGATGAAATATTGGTCACCTCAAAGACTGCAGTTATCCCAGAATCACAAGTTTTCTTCGTGTCATCCAACTGTTTGATGCAAAATTTATGACCATTGCAGCACATAGCCATGTGGTGTTTGACCTGCAATATGTCTAACATATTAAAATTATTGCATCATGAGTTGATAAACATACGGGTGATTAATAAAATTATACGTACCTGTTGATCTCTTAAATCATATGCTAAATCAATTTCCCTTTGTGTAACATTGGAATCTCCATTACGATGAGCTTCTTTAACCAATGAAGTGACACCATCCCATGTAAATGTGCGACCAGAATGTTGACATCGTTCAATCCACACCGTCATCCAATCAAGATTGTTTGCAATATACAAATGTAGCGCATCCCACTCCCGACCAACTGTACAAATAATTAATAGACCACTTACAATTGATTTATTTAGAAGATGAAGAATTAATTTACTACAATAACATCTTATAATTACCTCTCACTTTATTCAATCTGCCTTTCCCCATCAAGTGCTCCCCTTCGAATTTATTAATGGGGTTGGGATCCCAAATGCGATCTACGTGGATTTTTGCTGCAAACTTAGGAAGATATTCAGTAATGTACACCATAGTTTGGTATACCATATATCCCTCCACCATAGAACCCTCAGGATGTGCTCTTTGTCGAACCAAAGCCTTCAAAAATTTCAAGTGCCTCTCAACCATCCACATTGACCTAGTGTGTACAGGTCCACACAATTCAATCTCCTCAACTTGGTGTATGAGGTAGTGTTCTTGTGCATTGAAAAAAGTTGAAGGTAGACACTTTTGCATTTCACACATTAGATGAGGGATTTTTCTCTTCCAATATTTTATATCTTCCTTGTGGATTTCTTTAGATGACAACCACCTAATTAAAGAGATTGAAGACGCAAAAATATATAAACGAGACTTTACAAAATAATATACAAATATATTGCATAACAAGTAAAACAAATGGAAAATATAATATCTATACAACAAATTGAACAAACATCACTACTTACCTCATGTATTTTCCAAGATCATATATGACTTGCTTGATATTATTGTCGAAGTGGTCTGGGAGAGATAGAGGTAGAACGTACTGCAACAATTATAAAATGATCTTTTCATTGTTTTCAACATAATACAATGAAAAGTACATGCGCAGTATACAAATATATAGTAAATACACAAGAACGTGAATTACCTTAATGAAGGTATGCCAATCATGCGTTTTCTTCCTTGGCCCAAATTCACTCTTATTTGATATGAGATTGTTTATGTTCGCAGCAAATCCTGTGGGAAATCGAATTTTTCGTATGACTTCTTTTATAGAATTGCTTTGCTGCTCCGTTAATAACCAAGGAAGGGCACTTATATTAATTTGATCTCCATTGCTATTTGATTGAATGACATTTTTCATTGCATGATTGGATTCCACAATGTCACTACAAATTTTGACAATTTTTTCTTTGTCACGCCTTCCATCTAATATTTTCCATAATGTCTCTGTTATATTCTTTCCAATATGCATTGTATCAAACAAATGCACAATTTGTAGTTGCTCGTAGTAAGGCAACCTACTGAATTGTCTAGGATAACTTTTTAGTCCCTTTGGAAGGTGGCCATCCATGCCTTGACGACCTTCAGTATCATCAATTACATCATCAGTAAACAAAACATGATAGAAAAATTCAAATTCCAAACATAAACCATTAGATGGAATGACATTACCTTTATGATTAATTCTATTATTCCAACTTCCATAAATGAGGAGTCATTCTTCGTGGCTTTGATGTAGTCTCTTCTTTCCCATTGAAAAGATGTTTTTCAGTATTCCGGTACTTATGATTTTTGTGAAGGAAGTGCCTATACTCATCAAACACCTGCTTTCCTAAACTTTTTGAATGACGGGATTTCATCTTTGGACCACAAACTGGACATGCAAATTTTCCCTTTGTTTGAAGACCTACAAGATAATGTATAATTCTATTAAATCTGTTAATTTTTATAATTATAATTATCATGCGCAACTTGAACACTATAACGTACCACAAAAATGTGTTAGCCATGGGGCATCATGTATTGTCCATACAAGCATTGCATGGAATTGAAATTGTCTTTGTCCTATTGGTCTAGAGATGTCATACATGATCACACCATTCCATAACTCCAACAACTCGTCAATAAGAGGCTCAATATATACATTCATATCTTTAACTTGGTACTTGCCTAGTGGAATGAACAAAAACATTACATAATTATTATGACCATTTTACTGCAATATTTATAATTAAATGTAGATGACTATTAAATGATAAAATACCTGGAACAATCATTGCTAACATTATGTGCTCCCTCTTTATTGACATCCATGGAGGAATATTATTGTTGATAACAAAAATAGGCCACACCAAGTAAACAGATCTCAACTCTCCAAATGGATTGACATCGTCCACTGCCAATGAAAGCCTGAGATTACAAGGTTCTTCTTTAAAGTGTGGCCACTTTTCCTCTATGTCCATAAATGTTGAACCATCCGCAGGCATTCGAATAATGTCATCTCGACTTCTATTGCATGCATGGTAATCCATATATTGTGCCAAGCTAGTGCACCTGAATGGAATATAACGAAGAACCTTGTGAGGCACCTTTTTTGTTATTTGATCTGTTCGATATCTACTGATATGACATTCAGGGCATTCTGTTCCAAATTCATGTTGTTTATGATATATAATATGATCATTGGGACAAGCATATATTGTTTGATACTCCATTCCAATATCTTTCATAATGGCAGATAATTCTCGGTATGAGCGAGGTGGAATATTTGATGGTGGTAAGAAAAACTCACCTATCAAGTTTGAGGTGTTAATATAAAGAATATTAATGGTACATGATTCACCATTTATTAACTGTAATGACATGTATGACACACCTTAACATACGAGAGATTGTTATGTTGGATAAACCATTCATAACCTTCAAGTTCACCAACAACAATACAACTGAGAGAAGAGTTGTTTGGGAGCCTTTGTAAAGGGGCTCATATGCCTTCTCAAGAAGAGGTAAATCATGAACATCAAGGTCATCCTGATCATCATGATCAGTTGTGCCAATACTAAATGTGTCATGGATCAATGTATTTGTACCATCATCTTCAATTGTGTTTTCTGGTGCATGATCATCATTTTCCATGGGATCATTACCTTCGGCTTCGATATTCACACCTCCATGTTCCTCCACTTCCAAAACCATATTCTCAGGGTTTTGTTGATCCATACCATGTGCTCTAGGGTGCTCCACTTATATAAAATTGATATACATAAATAAACCGTGATCATGATCTCATTATCAAGTGATTTCTTATGTATATAAATTGTTAAAACGATATAATGAACAACTTACTAGTGGATGATAATCATGTCCCCCTTCAATGTGACCATGCTGCCTACAATGTTTCTTAGTTGTTTTGATTAGAAGTCTTCTAGTCTTTAAGCCCTTACAAATTTTGCAGGGACAATAACATTTCCCATCACCTTTTCTTTTCAAGTTAGACCATAATCTAGCAATTGTCTCCTTATTTTGTTCTTCGCTGATATTATCTGACATGGTCTTTCTTCACAGGCAAAAAAATCAGGCTATGGAAACTTCAGTGCAAAAGCTTCACAAAAATTGCAAATCGAACCAAAACCATTGAACTTAATAGAGAACGTATTTAATGTAGCTGATTGTGTGAATTTCTAAGCATTGTGTCTGCAAATTCTTACTAAAAGTTTGCCTGTTGCAGACTTTCTGAGAGACATTTTTGAGTATTCTAAGCAAAGCATTTATTTAAACATACACTTATTCATCCACATTGCAGGGATAACAATACAAGGCTCACATATTGGTCTAAGAGGATGCCATGGTCTCACAAAGTAACCAAGAACCATATGAAATGATGGCCATCTTGAATCCACACACAACTAGGGAGGATCCATACGATTATGTATGACTTCCCCCTTGTTTGTTTAATGGGATTAGCCAGCTCCAAGACATAGCCGTCAATAATCACTAAGAATGTACAAGTGGATCATAGCTACCCATACAACAAACACTTACCCCTATCCTCAAATTTTCCCAATGTTTGATTCCTTATATACACTCATCCAAGGTTATCTATGTCGATCTTGGTGAGGAATCACATCACAACAAAGAAGGCAACATTTAAAAATAGCAAGAGTTTCACTAAACTACCAAAGATCATAAATATTGAAAGAAAGAAAAAATAGTAACAATAATAAGTCAAATAAATGTGTTCAATTCCAATAGCAAATCAAACATAGCCACAATAACTACACAATAGAGAAAACTCACAATAGTGATTAAACTAATTCAAACAAGACAAAATAAAATTGTTGGCCAATGCAACAAAGATGAGAGATCATCAATAATTGAAGGAAACTTCACAATCCTTAAAAGTGCACATTACATAACTATACAACTAGAAATTGTGGCTAAATAGAGTGAAGATTCATCATGACTCCAATAATAGTCCCTCATGTGTGCATTTGTGGCATGAACACAAAAACTCCCACACGACATGGCCATGTACCTAATGGAGAAGACATGCCTAGGCTATATGCCCAAAAAACATGACTATAATAATAGTCCCTCATGCATGCATTTGTGGCCTGCACACTACAAATCCTAACATATCATGGCAGTACACCTCATAGAGAAGACACACCTAGGGCCACATTGCACATAGCAACATGCCTCACAAAGAAGACATGCATAGGGCACATGCCACATAGCAATGTGTCTTATGGAAAAATGTGCATGCATGTCACACACCAAAGCTATATGTATACATCATGAGGCACATTCAAATGTTAATAAACACAACCTATTGTATCTAACATGAGTTCCTCTCTACATGTGTGCAAATCTTCCAACACTAATCGGCACTAAGAAGGAATAATATAAAATGCATCTTCAAATATTTGTGTGTGTGTGTGGAATTGTGTCTTTGAACCCAAATTGCTACCATCAACGACATGTAACCATCACCTACACTATATCAAAACATAAGTATGGTGTGACATCATATCTATTTGCATAATGTCAAAACACATGCAAACATGAAAATCATCATAGCATGACAAAAATCAGTCTCCACATGTTGGAACAAAGATATAAATAAGATAATAGGGTAAGAGGAAACCCGTACCAAGAACCACATACCAACTATCGGCAATGCCATCAAGATAAATGTAGGATAGGATACCACTATGAGCCATCCAATGGTCCATTCTATGAGGAGAACTAGGGGATACTATCTTTGAAAGGTGTGGTCAATAGAGATAATCCCTACTAATGCCACAATATGTCACCATAGCTTCTTGAGTTTTCCATTCTTCTACTTAACACCACATTTATTGAGTTCCTCAATAGTGAGGTTGGTTCTCAATAGGATGCACAAACATGTAAACACACAAGCATGGTTTCATCATACTTGTATTGTATCATAGTTGTACAACAATACAAATTCATTTTTCTAGTTAATTACTTAGTGTAAAAATAATTCCATTACATGACATAGGGTAATAATCACCACAAGTTTTCAAATAAATTGCCCAAACATCAATTGGAGTTACCCTTTCTAAGGTACAAACATAATTTATTTATAACTTCAAAATTAAAATAATCACAATACATCCAAATAAGTTCAATAGTGCATGGAAATAGACAACATGATCCATAATTAAACCCATAAATTACCCTAATTGGATATGCTAATAAAATGGTGTCTCAAATAATAGAGATTATGTTGGACCTATAATAGAGATCTGGACTTTGTTTCATCATACACAAGCATGGTTTCATCATACTTGTATCCAAATACACCATCCATAGATAGGTACTCAATACCACAATCTCATGGGTACCCTTTTAGCTGAATTTACCCTATATTTAGGTGAATCTACCCTTGTATCATTCCTTGATCTAGTATGTCATTCCACCAATCAATAATTTTTCCATATTCTTGGGAGAATACACTATCCCTTAGGTGAATATGCCATATCCTTAAATGAATCCTCCTTGTCATCATCCTAAGTCCTCTTTTTGTTAAGTCTTATCCCTTCATCTTTAGGAAAATCCACCTATCCTTATGTGAATCTACTTTCTCTTAGGTGAATCTATTTCACATAAATCATTTATCTTATCCATCTTTCTTACGCAAATGGTGAATTTTTCCTATCCTTAGATGACTACACTCCCATTTAGGTGAATCTATCTAGTTTTAGTCTCCTTCCATTATTTTGTCCAAATTTGTATCCTCTAGTTTACATGAATCTACTTGTTCTTAGGAAAATCAACCCTATCATTCTAAGGAAAATTCACCTTGTCATCATCCTTAATCATCTACCTTTCAAGTGTATAGTCCATCCATCCTTGGGAGAATCTAACATATTATTGGGAAAATCCACTCCCTCTTAGGTGAATCCACCTTTTCCACCTTCTCATTAATTTATTATTTGTTCTAAGAAGGACACAAAAGTGGATAGAAAACAATAGAGGAGATAGTACTCAAACAAGTACTAAGGAATTGCATTAGTGACATGTCACAAATGTGAGTTATACATGTTCCAAATTGATTGATTCTCATGAAGGAACTAAGTTATCTACAATAAATAGCCACCCAAGAAACCCATTTGCTTTAGGCAAACTATCTTCTTAGTAGTAGCTTAATTCTTGAGACACTTGATTTAGATATGATCTTGTAAATGGTGTTAAAAAGAGTAATTAGTCACCAACCAACCACACTCTTCATTTGTATATTTAAGAATTAGTTTGGTCAAAACTTAATCTTTGAAAGAAGGTAAAAGAATTTATAGGCATATTATTTATTTATTTTAAAAAAAAAGAAACAACCACCTCACCATTCCCTTGACCCCTAAAATCCCCAGCATAAGCCACGATGAGGCATAATGCAAGGTGTGACACCAAGAAAG
Organism: Cryptomeria japonica; assembly: GCF_030272615.1. Classification (NCBI taxonomy): domain Eukaryota; kingdom Viridiplantae; phylum Streptophyta; class Pinopsida; order Cupressales; family Cupressaceae; genus Cryptomeria; species Cryptomeria japonica. The sequence continues at coordinate 391,983,646 of NC_081415.1, forward strand.
ATAGGGAGCTGGCCTTTGAATAAAGACATGCCACTTAAATGAGGATAGAGTGAAAAAGGCCCCTAACATCCAATGCCCATATAAAGAAGGCATTCTAGTTCATTTTCAAAACATCATCCAAACAATTAATGTTCTAATCAATGCATCAAGGCACAGTGAAATAGACCCAGAGAATGACCTGTTAGAACTAAAAACATCATTTGATCATATAAGATCATAGCACATAAGAGATGAAGGATAGGTAAAGATAATATGTACTTTATGATGTTTGATATCTTCTTGTTTGTCTTGTAGGTAAAAGCAAAGAGGCAGATTTTGAAGGAATTCTATTACATTATCAGACATGTAACAACAACAACACCAAGTTTAGGAAAGATTGGGCATTAATGAGAATTATCAAGTTCTAAATTGAAGTAAGGATGAAAAGATAGGAAGGGGAGGATAGGTCATTCTTTTCAAACATCAAATAGTCTAATTCAGTGCAGGTGCAGATTGAGAGATAACTCCAGAAATCAAGATTAAAGATCAGAGCAAAACAAATGAGTGATCAAAATCTGATCAAGTTCATTTGTTTGTACAAGTGAAGACAAGTAAAACTTGATCTTCCAAATCACCTTATGCAAATGGAACTTTAATCATCGATTTGGGAGTGAAGGTTTTGTTCACATAAGGATGAGGTAATACAAATGGAGAACCTAAGACCGACTTGATGCAATGCGAATGAATGATGAGGGGCAGATTTGTTTATACAAATGAATAAGAAAAAGCATCAAGACCTTGTGATACCAATGAAAGGGAAATGATCGATTGCATTGAGGAATACCACAAAGTCAAAATCCAAATGCAATTGAAATTGCAAACACCGAGGGAACAAGCTCTGCTCTGCCTGTGGTTCGAAAGCCGACTGTAAATCCGTGTATCTGACTGTGGTTTGGAAGCCGACTCTGAGTGTAGTTGTTCCTAGGTGCCCCCCGGTTAACTAGGAGTAAGAAGAAGCTGCCTGCTTATATCTAGATATATAGATATAGAAATAGATAAGTAGATGAGGGAGGCTACGCATTTGTCATCAATGCCAATATTAGTGAAGGAAGAAAAAACAAGGAGGTCCGATTGTCTTAAACAAGTTCATAATAGTGAACTCATCAAACAAAGAAGATCAAAATACAAATTTGTTTACACAAAAGAACAAGGAAACACCGAATTGCTTGCACAAAAGAAACATTCAAAATCTGCCCAAGTGAAAAATTGCAAAGGAACCTAATATGGCCGATCATGTTAAGGATTGCAAAGCAAGTTTAAATGGCCGATCAAATCAAATCTTGAAAAGGTCCTTCTAAATGCCGCCACAATCAAAATTCACCTGGACAAAAGCGAGCCAAAAACCTTACCTTGCTTGTAGTGCAGAGATCGCTCCGGTAGGGGGCGGGGGGGGGGGGGGAAGCGGCTTCGGTTTGCTTTCAAAATGAAAATGCGTTGTGTTTTTTTTTTTTTAATATAATGCTTGAGGCCGTCGGAATTCCGACGAACACGGGCATTTTAAAAAAAAAATCAAATTTTCACACAATGCTCCTTGTCCGTCGGAAACCTCCGTCGGAATTTGACCCCAAATGTATTAGTGTTTCATAGATAGTCGTATTTGCTTTTCAAAACATTATTTGCTTAGTTTCTATTATTTGGGCACATTTCCGTCACAACTCGTTCTTCGTACGAACTCTATGACTTTGCCTATACAAGATGCCAGTGCGCCGTGCTGTCGTCTTAGACCCGTACGTGCATCCTTAGATAAAGTGTCACCGAGTCACGTCAAAGGGCCTCTGTGACACTTTTAATGTCATCTAAAGGGCACCTAACAATTTTACAATTTGTACTGCATCTTGAGTGGAGAGGTTGATTACTAAGTCCTTGATAGGTGTTCACCCGCCTATCAGAGTGGTTCACTTTTTCCCCTCTACAATCTCTATCTCCCTATCTCTCTCTATCTTTATTTCTCCCTATACCTCTCTCTAAATCTCCATCTATTTTTATATCCCCCTCCCCCTCTATCTCTATATATTTATTTCTTCCATCTCTATCTATCCCTCTCTCTTCCTCCCTCAATCTCTATTTTCTCACACCTCCTCTCACTCTTCCCATCTCTCTCTCTTTCTCTCTCACAATTGCAAACATAGTTTGATTATCTTTTGTCATATTTAGATCCCTATAAGTGGATATATAGTTGATTTGAAGCTTGGCTTCTCCATTGATACCTTTTTTGCACAAACATGATTTACTTCATGATCTTCTAATTGATCTCATGTACTACACAAATATATGAAAACATTGACCATAATTTTTCCTAATTAATCTTCAAAACCAAAACTGCAGTTGCTAGTTCTAAAGTTATGCTCTAAATCCTAGGCTGATCGATTGTGTTTAGCTGATTAAAATCGGTGTAATTCAATTTTTCCCACAACCAGAATCGCCTATACTAGTTCAAATAACTTGTGAAGGACGGTGTAAGTGCACTCCAAGATCTCGGGAATGAATCAAGACCTTACACTGTTCGATAGTTGAGCTCCTCTGGAATACACAGACGGAAGGCTTTTTTTACAAGTCCCCTCACATACAATTAGACATTATGAGATTGACGTTGCTAGGCAGAACTGAATCGATGGCTAATTTCAGAGTAGCTTTGAAAGCACTGTCCGTAGCGGAGCTTGTAGGAAATGGAAGGGGTTGTTATAGACGGTTGGCTTCGATTTCATTGCGCTCGTTTGCCTCCTATGTATGCCCATCTTCCAGGGCTATTATTTATGAGGAACATGGTCCTCCTGACAAAGTTACCAGGTAACATTTCCCCCTCATCAACCTAATGCCTCAAATATATTTAATCTTCGTTACTTAATGTAGGTCAACTGAATGGGGATCATTACCTTTCATCTTATGGTATGGCCCCGTATTTTAAATTGGGGCACTTGATGCCACAAACGTTTTTGATCGTACGTATTCCACTTCAACTTTTGGGTTGTTGTTGATCTGATCTGTATTTTATCAATTTGTTGGTCTGCCTGTTAAATTTTCATTTGCCGAGTAGCCATCTAATCTTGGGATCAGTATGTGCCCCTGTGATTTAAACCTTTTTCAACATGATGAAAATGGTTGCTGTTTTTAACTCGAAGATTGTAGCATGCACCATTCTATGTGTACTACCATATCCTATTACCACTTCGTTCTCTTGGTGCCCGGGATATTCTTGAAGTAGGTCCTTTTTAAAGTGAATGCCGGATTACTCAACGCTATAACTAACTTAAGCCTTAAAGTTGATTGCTCATGATATATTTTTTGACAGAGTAAACTTAAGCCTTAAAGTTGATTGCTCATGATATAATTTTCGACAGAGTAAGTTTTTTTTTTTGTCTTCTCAGAACAGGATCAGTGTCCTCTTGAACGCAACTGCTAAGTTTTTCCCATGCAAGTATTCCATATAAAGCAGTAAGTGAGCTATATGTGTTCCGGTAATCCTTAAAATTGTGAAGAAAGTTTCTTGATTTTGTTACTGACAAAGTCTTAAAACTATGAGCAAGGGTGCACACATAACGCTTCTATGGCTGAGCTTGTAGAATCTGTTTCACTTTTGTAAACTATACTTAATTGGAGCTTAGCTTGAAGGACATTTTTGATATGCATGACCAATAACAATCATGCCATGGAATTGGGAAAAATTTGATTAGACGATTTGATAATCTAACAAATAAAACATCATAAGCATCTGACGTTTGTAGGAAATTGAGGTCCTCGTTCTCTTTGTCTTTCACTTGCTTCCACACATGGCATCTAGGCTTATGTATGTTGTAGATGGAAATTATCTCTTCTGATTTTGACTGCTATTTTGTGAAATTCAATGAACACTACAAGATCGATCTTCTTCATTCTGATAACTCATTGTGTATTAAATTGCATCCATGTAGTAACATTTTTTACAAATGAAGTACAGGCGACTAGTAGTAGCAAGGTGATATGGCAGATAGTACTAGCTACCAAATTCATTTCATTTGTTATTTTATATAACTCACTGTACAGAGATCTCCTTCATGCTAACGGTTCAAGGTTGCTCAAAATTGACATCAATTTATGAAGAGGCTTGCTTAGTTTTTATCAATGCTATTACATGTTGTGGTTTCAAATAGACATTAACTTCAAGTTGAACCCGATATAATTTGAAGTAATTCACTTAGCAAGCCCATAGTGTCAAGTAGACCCGCTGGCTTAGCACGGTCCAGATAACTAACTGGGACTGTGTAAATTATTGGCATAGGAACCACCTTGTTCTTTCAGCCCACGAAATTGAACATTGGAGCATAGAGTTAACCTTTAGGTGTGAGAATTATGGGAGAGTCAGAACTATTTAAATAATAAGAAACAACAAAACAAATGCTTCAACAATTCAATCAATAAAATTTTATAAAAGATGTGCAAGAAGATCAACAGCAATTTGGAACACGTCTTATTTTTCTTTCCTGCAGGAAATAGTACAATTAGCTGAAACCTAAGTTTCTGGTTTGGGTTTGAGAACCCGGTTCGACGGTTCGGCAAAATTTTAAAAAGGGGTTTTGGGTTCGTTAGTACAAGAAACAATGTAAAAATTATTTAAACTGTTGGCTTGATGGTGATGTTTTGGTGTAAAAAGTTGATTGGTGACTTGTTTTATGTTGTCATTGATGGCAACTATATTTTTATAGTCACATAAGTCTTGTAAGCCAACTGGTAAAGCATAACCGGTAGAGAAGACAGTTTAACAGTGAACCGGCAAATAGGTCTTCAACCGGTAAACAGGAATAGAGTTGCATTCAAGCAACCGGTACAGGCGATTGATGAAGAGTTGGATGATGCGGTTTTACAGGAGTGACGGAGACAGGTATTTGGTGTTATATTCATGACCGCATTAGCAGATTCAACAGGATGATCGAGATTTGATGTACAGAGGAGGCTATCTGGAAGAACACTTAACCGGTAGTGATAGTCACTAAGATCGGTAAACCGGTACAGTTTTGTTTTATTTTTGGTTTGTTATGTCGGTGGCCGACATAAGTAAGGTGTGCAATGTAAGTTTGTCTAGATTCATTGAACCTAGGAAATTGTTCCAAGGTTATGAGCCGACTAAGTTGATGTCTATAAAAATGGTGATGAGGTATGATATAAATATATGTGTAAGAGTGAGATCATTAACGAAGGATGCGAACTTGATTGTGCGGTGATTAGTGAAACTCTGTATTGATGTGTTGTTGAAGTTTTGGAGGAACTGAAGCGGATCTTATTAGACACAGAAGTGTTATATGAAGATCATTTAATTGTTGTTATCCTAATAGTTGCAGTAGTCAAATCCCTTAACCGGGTAGGTCCTGACAGGCCTTAATCTGTAAATCCCCTAACAGGGTAGCTCAACATCTGAGTTTAAATCCTCTTGCGAGGTTGCTCCTAACAGGGCTCATCATAGCAAATCCCTTCACCGGGTGACTCCTAACAGGGTCTGCTCCTAACAGGGCATATTTGTAAGACCTTAACCGGTCAGAGATTTCTATTCTGCAGATAGTGAATCTTGTGGGTACTAACTCCCACTATAGTTTTTCCCTTTTGGGTTTCCACGTATAAATCATTGTGTTATGGTTGGCATGTTTTGTGTAGTGTTTGTTTATGTGATTATTTTCTTTGCATGCCTATTGATTTTAAAGTTGTTAAGAGGTGTAATCAGATGCTTAAGGTTTTTGCTTGCATTGACCCCCCCCTCTCAGTGCCTTATAAGTTTATCATAAATAACAAAACCACCATAAACTTGATCTCATTTGTGACTTACAACTGAAGAAGTGTTGAATGTATACAAATCATATCCGACTACTGATGGGAATAAGAAGCTAATTGCAATTTAGCTTATGTTTATTTTAGGAGAAGATTGGGACTCTAAATCTGTGTGGAGATCAGCTATTCTATTACAAGTATTGTGTATATCTTAGATTGTAAGGTCTGATACAAGTTCAGGGATTTCTGTATTCAGTGAGTCCAACTGCTTAAGTGTGGAAATCATAAGTGAGCTCAGGAAATTGAATAATTCTGTTGCTGTTCATAAGCCGAGGATTGTAAATTAGAATGAGCTAATGGATGGGTATTCTGCTGTTGTGATTGAGCACGGTTCCAGTACATTGTATAAGGTTAACAAGTAAGAGGTCAAAACTCAATTGTTTGCTGCTTTTTTTATCTTGCTTCAGACATAAACAAAATTTGAATAAATCTATCAATTGTCTATTGCTGTTCATAGTAATTTTAAGTCTTAAACCTGCATAATAACTTGCAAAACAATCACACAAATCTGCAAATCTGAAACACATATCTCTACAAACAATAAACCTTCATTGCTATAAATTTTATGAAATTTTTCAAAGAAAAACATAAATTTGGGCACCCAGGCGTCCGGGTTCGCCCCGGACGAATTGGCTCACCTGGGCACGGACCCTGGCTGGACCCAAAGGCAATCCGAATCAGGGCCCGAACCCAAACTGGTACCAGGACCTGAACCAGGTGAACCTTGCAACTTATGCTGAAACTGATCATCCTCTCAACTTGGATATGAATTGGTCCTATATGTTTTATCTATCAAACTAACAATCATTCATATCAAAAACCTTCCTTTCTATGCTTGAATCTTGATTTCTCATATGATAACACTGAGTGCTTCCTAGATATTTCAAGTTCAATTCTATGATATCTCTTTATTAAGTATGAAAATAATATAGTTGCTAGGAGATTGGTACTGGTATTGGTATGGGAGCCGTTAAGCCATTTTATACAAAATATGTCAAAACTAAAAATAAAAAACACTTAAGTAAAAATAATGACCAAAATTTAAATTTAAACTACAATTTTCTAAATGTTAATAACCTAATTAAAATAATAATTATTAAAATAAATACAAAATTAAAAGTACAACTAATTTACTTAATCAGAACTGAAACATGTAAAAATTAAATATAATGAAGTTTAATTTAAAAAAAAACAAAAGTTCTATAAACAAACATATAAAATATTAAAATAAAACTTAAATCTAAACCAAGGCATACTCGGGATGGCTAAATGGGAGGGATACATATAAAACAAGGCATTCACTAAAGTTGCTCAAATTTCCAAATGTGTAAGTTGCAGACGCATTCCATAGATATTTGAGTTCACATACACTGTCGTGTACATTATGTTTGACTTTAAGAAATTCATATAAAACTGAAACATGGTATAATGCAAGGAAGCAATAATCATTTGGGGAATTAATCAGCAAAACAAAAGTATAAGATTTTTTCAAAAAATTGGGAAAAAATCGGGAAAAATTCGGAGTTACAAAAATACATAAAAAAATTGCAGAAAAACAATCAAAAACTACTTTTTTATATATTTTTTGGCATTTCCATAGCATAGAGATATTGTAGGCAAATAAAATAGACACTTGAACACATGAATTGCATGAAATAGATTTCCATTGTTTATATTCATATCACTGATTACGTTGCACACAATATTCTACACCATAAATAATATCTAGATGGTGATAGATGTCAAAATGTCAATTACAATATAGTTTGTGACTTTGAACAAAGTCAACTTGTAAACTAAGTACAAAATTCCAAAATATCAAATGTAGGCAATGACATGGTAGAGGGCAGGAGGCCCTAATGATGAAGATCCCGGGTGATAGCCTATCCTAATCCGTTCAACCCATTGAGGACCAAAGTTGGCTTGCCTCATGATATCAAAATCTTCAGTCTCAAGTGGACAATCAACAACAACATAATCATCATCATTATCAGCATCATCAACAACAATCAACTCACACTCTGGATATATCTCATCGAGGTCAATTGGCAAGCCATCCTCAATAGTTCCTGATTTTGCCCATGTAGAAATTAGTGTTTCCTTTACAAGTGAAAAACACAATGAATAGTGAATACACTTTCAAAAACTGCAACTATATATTAATATTCTCACCTTGAGCTTTCCTTATCTTCAAGCGGAGGTTGTGATGAACAAATACCAAGTCATTCATCCGTTGTTGTGATAGGCGGTTGCGTTTCTTGAAATGTACGTGTTCAAAAACACTCCAATTACGCTCACAAGCTGATGAGCTGCATGGTTGGCTCAAGATGCGCATTGCCATCCACCTTAAATTTGGTATTTCATCTCCAAAAGAAGCCCACCATGCAGCTGAAAAACACATTATATGGAGATGATATTGTAAGACTAAGATTATATGTCCCGTAGCCAGCCAAGGAAGGAAGGTAGCAACAAACTTAATGAGCATGTTGGCAAAATAAAGAGATTGTCAAAAGTTTATATAGTCTACCTGGTTGAATGGTCTTTCTGCTTTGTATAGCAGCCCTAGAAGAGAGAAAACCCTTTGAATGCTTGTATACTTCCAACTCTATCGTAGCCGCATCAAATTTTTCCAAGTCAGGAAACATTTTTTCCATGCACTTGAAGAAGCCGTGTTTGATCTCAGCATCAATTTCCATGAAGTTAGTCTTATAGATAACAAAGGATTGAGCAAGTATCCCGCAATATGGAGAGGAGTGTGCATCTGTCCATCCCATCTCCTATCAATTATGTCCCACAATGGCATATACCTATCCTTGTTATTTTCCAGCTTACTCCTTATCACCTCCTTGGCCCTATCCATGGCCTCATACACAAATCCTATGGGGGGTTTTCCCCCATCCGCTAGTCTCAAGACTTTTACTAAAGGTCTGAAAATTCTACAATCTGCTCAATTGATTCCCAAAAGGTGGTAGAATACATATACTCTGCCATTGCTATGCCATTTGCTTGAGTTGTGAAGCCAGACTCCATCCACTCAGCTGAAACAAACATTCGCCTCAAATTACCTTTTTGTTCACATAATGTTTGTAATGCAAGGAAATACGTTGCAAATCTTGTCACCCCTGGTCGAACTAGCTCCTTGCTTCCTGTGAAAGAACGCATTATAGCCAAAATCCTTGTGTGATTATAAACAAATTTGGTAACCTTGTGAGCCTTTTGAAATGCTGCCTTAACCCATTCAATTTTTCCAATGTCCTCTAGGGTTAGATCAAGGCGATGTGCTGCACATGGTGTAAAAAACATGGAAGGGTATTTATCTGTCAGAAGTCTCCTTGCAGCAACACAAGCAACAACATTGTCTGTGATAAATTGAACCACATTTTGTGGCCCTACATTGGCAACTACCATGTCATACATCTCAAACAATGCATTTGTGGATGTCATCATATTAGATGCATCCACAGATTTCAGAAAAATAGTGCCAATCTCACAAGAGACAAGGAAGTTAATGAGAGTTCGGTTCCTTCTATCTGTCCAACCATCTAACATGATACTGCAACCAGTTTTAGCCCACTGTAACCGATGTTGTTTAACAACATCTTGAACATCCTCTATTGCATCTTTCAACATACCAACCCTCAATGACTCATAAGACGGGGCTTGAAACCCAGGTCCTACAGCTGCAAAAGCATCTACCATGGGTTGCCAATATGGATTTTTGGAAGCATGGAATGCCATGTGAGAGGAATACCAAAAATTACCAATGGCCTTCTTTGCTTGTTCAGTGACAGTTCTCCTCCATCCTGTACTCTCTAGAGTGGTTTGTGATCCTGGTGTAGTACGAGGTTGGAAGAAAGTATTAATGTTTCCTCCACCTGTGTTTGATCCACGTGCTATAGAATTAGGTGTTGACCCACATTCCCTGAAACTCCCATCTTCGCCATCCTCCTCACCCAAATGGTTCGTCCTGGGATCTACAGAACTAGAACCTAGTTCAACCCCAATTCTTGCCTTTTTTGCCTTACTCTCAGCAATCCCGTCAAGAGATTGCTTTGCCTGATATGAGACATCTGCAGGGCATGCTTTGCATATCACTGTGTTATTTCCTCGTTCTTTGGACAAATGCCATTTGAAACGATAAATTCCATCACTGATCTCTTCTAGACACCAATTGCACTTGACCTTCGTGCTACCAGGAATTGTTGTGCAATGTGTCCACGCAAAGTCTTTTTGACGTGACATTCTGATCAAGAATCAGATATGCAAAAACATTACACTTAGTCTTTATTTCCGAGGGATCTAGGGTTGGGTTTGTGTATAATAATTGCATTTGAATTTCATTGACACGAGAAATTGCAAATGTAAATGTGATTGAATTTCAATACATAATCTAGTACAGTGGGAAGTTGCTCAATGTAAATGTAAATTGCAAATGTAAATGCGATTGAATTGCAAATGTAAATGTGGGAAGTTGCTCAATACATAATCTAGTACAGAAGACCACAAACAACAGTGACATTAATTCATAAATTTATGACATCAAGACAAAGAAATGATAGTAAGAAGTCACACAGTTATATGGGCACCTATATCAAACCTTTAACCGTCAAATAATCAATGATAGTCATGTTTATAAATAATCTTAGAGGTAGGTGTAAGAGCAGTGTTTGTGTCAATGTGAAGGCATGCATGTTGGCATGACAAGTATGGATCAAAATACACTTTAGTTCCATTTCAAATCAAAGGACATCGACTATGTTTATGATATGAAATATAAGGATAAAGCACAAGTAAATTCTGATGCAAGATTGTTGGCAAGTGTTAAGAAGAGTAAAATGTCTATTGGGGGAGGACAACATTACAGTGACATTTGTTATAAGTAAAGCGCATATTAAAGATTATATCAGGATTAATTTGAACAGAAAGATGATACATCACTCTAAAATAATTTGATGCAAGATTCATAGTATGACTATGACCAACAGTTAAAGCACAAAGACCCTATAATTTAATAGCAGTAAGAGTAGATTGTTCTTCTAAAGTTGTTTGTCAAGTTTAACTATGCTGCTAGAGTAGATTGTTCTAGTTAAAACTTAAATGTATTAAGTCAAGTATAACTAGATAAAAGTATATGTTTCTGATAAAAGTTTAATTATTTTTTATTAGAAAACTTGACTTAATATTTTTAAGTTTTAACTAGAACAATCTACTCTAGCAGCACAGTTAAACTTGACAAACAACTTTAGAAGAAAGCTTGGCTTAATATATTAGATGCACAGTTAAACTTGACTATATATATTTTTTATATACTAAGTCAAGTTTAACTGTGCATCTGATATATCAAAAATTCTAATATATTCTGATTCAGAATACATATTTTTTTTATGAGAATACATATTTTTCAAGAAAACGTATTTATCAGAATACATTTATTTTTTATCAGAATTTCTGATAAAAAATAATGTATTCTGATAAAAATAAATAATGTATTAATGTTAGAATACATTATTTTTTTATCAGAATACATAGTTTTCAGAATAAATATTATTGAAAACCCAAAAAATGGGAATATGGCATGACATAATACGTATTTTGTAAAAAAAATTAATTCTGATAAATATGTTTTGTGATTTAAAAAAAATTCTTGAAAGCCCAACAAAATTATCAACATATGGAAAACTCGAAAAAAATATTTGGAAGAAATCAACATACCTCTGTTTGTTGCAGCACCTGAATGATGAATCAACCTCGCTCGGCTCTGTCGCAGCACTTGAATTGACCTGGTAGAGAAGAGACGAAAATGGCAGGGAGGAAACTTGCGTTTAACCTCCTACAACCCTGCGTCCGTTATAAAGGCGTCGCGATGATTTTTTCCCGTGATTTTGTGATTTTCGCGTGTTGTTTTTACCTTATTTATGGCACCGTTTTATTCGCGATTAATCGCGTTAAAGTCGTTGACCGATTTTCCGCGATTTTTTTTGGGAATTAATCGCCAAATCTGCCGATCCGCGATTAATCGCGATTAGTCGTGATTTTTTCGCGATTATTGCTTCTATGGTATAATGTTTTGTTATGTCAAAACAGTAACTTACAAGTTTAGAACTACCAATGTAATTTCCTTGCACAATAATAAATATGAGCATACACACATTGAAAGTGTTCCATATAATTCTCTCAAAATATGTGAAGTCATTTTTCTGACTTTTGGTAAGAAAGTAAGTAAGCCCTAGGAGAGTTGTTGTGACCATTTCACACATCGCCCCATCGCAAATGGGGACCCCCTCTTTTTGCTTGTTTTTCGCTCGTTTTCGCTTTCGTTTTTTAGGGTTTTGTTAGTCAGTTAGTTGTCTGGATTTAGGGCCAAGCCTTAGGGTTTTAAATTTTGCCTTTTCAAGCCAAAATCCAGTTGTTTTTTGAGAGCTTTTGAGCTTCTTTTCTAGAATGCAAATTTTGAATGCAATGATTTCGCCAAAATGGTCTAATTTTCAATTGGAATGTTCATGCAGAGCTTAAATTTGTCTAAGTGTTGACCGGCAATGTGAATTTCTGTCCGATTGAATATTTTGACCAAATTTTGACTTTTTTGAATTTTGATCCTGGGCATTGGAATTGATTTGTTTTCGCCTCGTGAAGTGTTAAAATGTGAAAAATCTTGTTATTTTGGCCTGTAGGAGCAAAATCGCTCATGTCCCTCAGTGAAGGACGGGAGCTCATTTTCAAATATCCCATCGTCCCTGCAGAGTCCAGACAAATTTTACGTTCGAAGTAATGGAGAACGACGAGATCTTTCCATTGAATATAAATTGAAGATTTTCATGAGCACAAAAATGCCTCCAGGAGGAAAATCGCTCCTGTCCCTCAGTGAAGGACCGGAGCTACAATTCAAATTTCGCCTTGTCCTTGCAAGATTTTGAAAACTTAATAATTTGAAAGGGTCCGAAGGAAGATGCTTTGCCAAATGAATATAATTTGATATGCAAAAACGAAGGAGAATGACCTATATTGACTAAATCGCCCCTGTCCCTCTCCAAGGGACCAGGGCGAGGTACCTTGTAGCTCTCGTCCCTCTCCCAGGGACCAGAGCGATTTCCTTCATTATGCAAAATCTAGACAAAGGTCAAGGCAAGTTTACGTTCAAAAACAAGGGAAAACATGAGATGAATGCGTTGAATATAAATTGAAGATTTTTGGGACGTCCATACCAGTGTTAAATGCCTAGTTCGCTCCTGTCCCTCAGGAAGGGACCAGAGCGATTTTTGATATAATTGCTTTTCTTGCAAAGTTGCAGACAATGTCAAGGCATGAACGAATAGAGTGAAGAAGGACGAGTCCGTTGAATATAAACTTGGAACCTAGCAAAGTAAGATAGTGGCCACAAAGGGAGGATCGCTCCTGTCCCTCTCCAAGGGACCAGGGCGATACAATGGTGATGATACTTCCTACGCAAGTTCAAGGTCGTTCCTCCAAAGTTCAGGGTCGACACAAGTCAAGACAAGGTGGCGAGGGACGTTTCAAGGCATTTTCAATCAAACACAAGCATCAAGGTCGTCACGTTGGAAGGGTTTGCGCGTTAAGACCCAGGATCGCTCCTGTCCCATGGGAAGGGACCAGAGCGATATTTCCATTAAGGCATCGATTTCAAAAGACAAGCAAGTGTTAAGCGACCCCAAGGATCGAAAGGACGTCATTACACGCATTGAAGATAATTGTAAGTTGAAATAAACAAGAACAAGCTCACAATGATGAATTTCGCTCCTGTCCCTCAGGAAGGGACCAGAGCGATGTTGAGTATATTGATCAATTCATGCAAGATTTTGAACGTCCAAACATTATCAATCAAGCTAAGGAGTCCATATCGCTCCTGTCCTTTGGACAAGGACCAAGGCGATGCTATTAAAAACACTCACGTTCCTTCAAGATCAAAGCGAAGCGAGGACGGGTGAGGTAAAGGACGTTATTTTGAAGGCAATAAACAATGGACCAAGGTTAAACGTTACCAACTTGAGCTCAAAATGGAGAAAAATCATGGATCGCTCCTGTCCCTCTCTAAGGGACAAGGGCGATGATCCTTATAACATCAAAGGTACCTTGCAAAAGCAAGTGGGACGTGCGTGGAATGGACAAGCAATGATATTATTCGCCTTACAATGGAAGTTCGAAGGTCAAAGATACAAGATGAACGTGAAGACATGGAGATCGCTCCTGTCCCTCTCCAAGGGACAAGGGCGATGTTAGGCAAAACACATGATATTCTTTGAAAATCACGTTAAGACAAGGACGCACAAGGTTTTAAATGGCATTTGGAAGATGATACAAGGAAAGGATCGTACCAAAATGGAGAATTTCAAGCAAAAACCTTAGGATCGCTCCTGTCCCTCTCCAAGGGACCAGGGCGATAATGGTCATGAGATGCACTTGCTCGCACAAGAAAGAAATTTAAATTCGAAGGACCACCAGATGATCGATTTGGAACGTGGAAATGAAGGAGTTGAACGTTGAAAATGCAAAATCAAGACCAAAATCATGGATCGCTCCTGTCCCTCTCCAAGGGACCAGAGCGATGAGGTACGTCCCTTTATTTTCATATTTTTGGCGCCAAATTAAACAATTCAAATTTCCTTAAATGCTAAATCGATTTAAAATTTGAAAATCTTGTTTATTTAGCATTTAATATGGCGTTAAACATTTATTAATTATTTTGCCTTTATTAGAATCGAAATTTGCAAATTAAAAAACGCAAGGCATTAATAATTAATTATTTAATTAATAAAAAATCGATTTGAGCGCTCAATTAGGCAAGTCGGCCTTGTCATTTCATTGCAAATCATTTAAAAAATGGTTTTATTTTTATCAAGTCGGCCTAAGGGGTGAAGGATGAACGCGCTATATAAGGGGGGTAAAAACTATCATTTCTACATCATTTTTACCTTTCTTCATGCGAATCAAGGAGAAGCGAATATAGTGCGAAGTGTGTTCAAAGGTGGTGCGAGTTTCATTCATCCAAGGGTGGCGCGCTTAGTTATCAAAAGGTGGTGCGAATCCAAACCAAAGGTGATGCAAAGTATATCATCAAGTATAGAGTGCGAATTACGTTGAAGACCAAGGGTGGTGCGAATTTGAAGACCACACCAAGCGCGAACTCGAGGATATATTGAGGCGAATTTGCTAAGGACTTGGAGACCACACCAAGGCGAATTTGAAGATCCATTTGAAGACCACGCCCAAGGCGAATTTGAAGATCCATTTGAAGACCACGCCAAAGTGCGAACTTGAAGATCCATTTGAGACCACGTCCAAGGCGATAATTGAAGATCACGTTCTCTCCAGAGGTGGCGAAGTCAATTTTGAGGAGATCATATTGAAGATTACTTTATACCTCAATTTTGCCTAGGCAAATTTTGTTTTTGCATTCTAGAGTTAGCTCTCTATCGAGGTATGGCGATTTAATTATTATTGTTTTATTCATTCATCGTCATATTTCAAATTTTGAAATTTTGAGTTTTGAAATCTCTTGGCTCAATCGTTTTTTTTTAGGAAATGATAACTCTAGAGACTTATCATGAGGTTTCCTAAAATTTATCTCTCTTATTTACGTTATTTATTGCAAAATCTATTTCTTATAATGAAATGTTGTGTAGGTATGGCGACCCCAAAGGCGGGAGCATCCACCAGTCGCTCGGCTCTCATGAAAGAAGATCAGAAGACCGAAGAAGTGGAGACCAAGATCGTGTCCAAGTGGAGCAACATTGGAGATACAAACTTGGGGAACTTTAGCACGAAGAAGTTTCGAGAGGTCCCTTACATCGGCAAGCCATCACCTGTCGCCCGGAGAATAATAGAGAGTGGCATCATCAAGGCGGCCGGTTTTCCTCCAGCCATTTAGTGCCACGAGTTGATGATCGAGTGTGCCCGTCATTACAATCCACAGTCCAGGACAATTGTGTCCAATGAGGGAAACACTTTGGCGTACCTTTCAGAGGAAGCCATAAGTGAAGCTTTCCATCTTCCAGAGCACAGGGACATGATATACAAGAGCATTGAAGGAGCCAGATCAGTGTACGATGATGATCCAGATGCTTGCCTAAGCATAATCAACAAGAACTGGCTACTTAAGAGTCGTCCCCGTCTGAGCAAAGTACCGAACACACCACACAGGATTGATTTCCAGGAGGAGTACAGAGATTTGATTACCATGCTCAACAGAGTTACAGGAGCACCTCATGCCTTCTATTTTGAGAAATGGATGTTTTACTTCATCCAGGTGATTGTTCAAGGAAAGGGTACCATACATTGGGCTAGGATAATTAGCCATTGCTTAGACGTACAGTTGAGAAGACTCAGGGCTACTAAGTCCTTCCACATGAGTTCATACGTCATCTATGCCTTAATCAGGAGCGTTGAGTACGCAGGACTACCTCACAGAGGAGTGATTGGAAGAGGACCCGGCGAGGTCAGAGCTTGTGAATCCTATACCTACTTGCATCATCCACCAGGGAAGAACTACAAGTTAGTCAATGATACTTTCACGATGAACATCACAAGGACATTGCAAGGAGGGATTCACAACAGATTATCTCAGGATGCCCAGGAATTCATCAAGAGGTACGGTGCTTGGTTCATTCAGTTTCCCAAGTTCACTTACATTAGAGTGTATGGATGTCCTTTACCTCCATACATGTTGCCGAGGTACCCGACAGACAGAATTGTGTTACTTGAAGTAACAAGGCAGTTGGCAGCATATGTGAAGGCATTCAGACACAGACATCAGAATGGAGTTCAGGTACCTATTATTTTGGGTAATTCAGTTGAGGTATGTCCCAATGTCTCAGCCATGGATGACGCAGAGAAGGAGTTAGCCTTGTATCCTTTTTCATCTTTTGCTTGGAGGAATAGTTTTGATCCCCATGGACATTTAGAGGAGACGGTCGGTAGAAGATTTAGACATGAGCACCAAATTGAAGATTTTATGATGAATCTCCTAGATGATCTCGAAGTGAAACGAAAGATACATTCTAGATTGCCTTTGGATTTCATCAGGAAATGTAAGATTTACAGAGTAGCCGACCAAGCTCAGGACAACGGCAGGCACATCCAATCTTCATATGATAGAGAAAGTAAAACAATCAGTTTGAATTGGAATGAGCCCGAGGCCGTGGATTTAGATGATTTGATGGCACCAGTCTTGTCTTGTACTCGCAGATGGGTAGACGTTCAGCACCAGAGGTTAAGAGAACAGGGCATAGCCATGTCTTTTACTTTGGAAGAAAAGCCAGCCGAAGGTGGAGCCAGTGTTAGTGAAGGCAATCCTAATCCTAGGAATTCAGGTGAAGGTAACCTTCGATGTGCCAGTGAGGGCAATCTCCATTCGAGAGGTTCGAAGAGAAAGGAAAGATCAGAAAAGAAAGAGTCTTCCAAGAAAAAGCAAGGTGCCAACAAAGATCAAATACCAGGTACTTCTTCCAGACCAGAAGATAGAACAGTTCGAGTGGAAGAGTCCATGGAATCGATGGTACAGAATGATAGACAGGAGGAAGGACAGGCACAGCATGTTTCATCCGATGGATCTCTCCAAGACTATGATTTAGAAGAAGATAACGAAGTAACATCTCCTCCCAGACAAGAAGAAATAGTACATAAAGAAATTCAAGTTCAAGAGACAAGATCAAATATCCCAGATTGGTTGAAGGAAAGATTGACTAAGGTGATCGTAATTGAGGACGAGGACAGTGCAATTGATTTAGAGAGCCTCGTGGGACGTTCACATATGACAACAGAGAAGAAGAAGGCTACAAAGATGTCCAAGATGATTCGAGATGAGACTGGATCTAGAAAACTGCAGATAGCTACACCAGCAGCAGACAAATATGAGGGTGAGATCCTAGCAGAAGACTATCATATACAGACTATTGAGTTAGGACCATCCACAGCAGAGCAGACTTTAGATGATGCCACCGACACCTTTGAGGCATTGAAGGACAAGTTTAGAGAAGAAGTGGAAAAGAATAGAAAGCTTGAGAAAGAGGTTGGTGCATGGAGGACATATTTCAGTCACATCAATGAACCTTTGGGACGTCAGGATCCAGTTAGATCACCATTGCAGGCATTGCCCCTTCAATCGATCAATGAAGCAGAAAGATTCAGGAACCTGGTCCAGCGTACATGTAGTTGGATGGATAGATCTCACACGGTGGCCATTGAGTTTGTTACAAGGATGTCGAAGATCACCCACCAGGCTATCCAAGTTCTTGAGATTATTCACAGATTGATGGCAACAGTAGCTGCATTTGCCCATACCAAGGACGTTGTCATCCCTGTCTTGAAAGTTATAAGACACACATCCAGAAGAATTTTAGCACAAGAGAGGATCTTAGAAGGTGATTCTCACAGTTTGTTTCAGTGGTCAACCTTACTCCATATAAAGAGTGTTCTCTTCGAGGACATCAGTGTTAGATGTGGTCAAGTTGAGGAGGTGATCAATCCGATCCAGGACAGAGTATTTGAGGTACTTCGTACCATTCTTGGCAGAAGGATCGAGGTCGAGACAGATGTGGATTTACAAGAATTTGAGGATAGAATCAAGATCATCTTTCGCAAGGACGCAGATGTTACAGATGAGCAGTATGATCAGATGTATGCCACCATGCTCCTGATTGATAGAACAAAGGAACTTGAACCTACTTGGGACACAGCTCTTCTAGATGCATTTGATCAGGTCATCCACTTAGAAGAGAGTATCAAGAATCTTCCCGAGATTCCAAGCACAGAAATCGAAGGAATCGTGACAAAATTCATTGCATATGCTAAGAAAGAGAATTGGAAAGGGAATAAGATTCTAGATGAAAGGTTGTTACAGATGACATGACATCTTATTTCTCATTGGTTGATACCTCCTAGATTTTTGTGCCAAATTTAATATTTGGCTATGTATTTAATGTTGTTCAGTAAAAAGGAGGTCATTTGTAACAAACCCTAATTAGGGTTTAGGTGTCATGATCTTGTCCATTGATTTACTTTCAATCTGGACCTTTCATTGTAACTGGGGATGCTATTTATACCCCCATTTTTCATTTCATTTGGTAGGATAGAAAAATAGAGTAATAGTGAATTGTGTAAGAGATAATAGTTGATAGAAGAGAGATTAGAGTTAGAAGCAATTTTTATTTTGTAGCAAGATTGAGTCTTGAAGAGAGAAATTCAAGCAATTGTTGTATATGATGACTTGGAAATCAATAAAATATTGAAGTTATGGTGTTTTGTTGCAAATTTCTTAAGTTATCTTCATGGTTGTTGGATGTACTTGAATCACGCTCAATCAAAGTAGTTTGTTAATTTGAAAGACTAAGTGTGAGATTTGATATTTGGTAGGATTTGCAATCCAAACCACTAGCTTCTTGCTGATTGTAGGAACGCCTTGCGTGGTCGACTGGAGAACATTTTGAGTCCCTAACCTTCAAGCATTTTCGTATCTAGGATATGTACCTTCGTAGTAGTGTCCTTGGTCTTTGATGCATTGAACATCATTATTACCTTAGAAGATCGCACTAATTTCAATTGAGTTGTTATCTTATGGCAAAATTGAAGTTGGTTGAGTCTTGCCAAATCTCATTCATGCTAAGTCGTTCATAGGGTTAGGCTAGATTAGACTTCCTTAAACCCTGTCCTTTTGCTATTTTTTGAAAGCTCTTTTTAGTTTAGTAGAATCTTCGAGCTTTAGAATCCGTAAGACGCCTTGGAGGAAACAGCAAATCACATCATACCACTAAAAAAGCTTGTCCACACGTGGAGACCCCACTAAAAGAACCTTGGAGTCCATCTAACTGATCCTTTTTGCAGATCTTCAGCAGTTAGAGACTATTTTCTCAAGAGAGGATAAGATGCCTGTCGGTATTTTATTCTGTGTATGATTGTGTATGAAATACACGTCAACAAGAGTGCACGCTAAACAAGCCCATTTGGAGAAGAAATTGGTGATTGTTAAAGGGCCAACCCCTTTGAAAGTCTTGTTGAACGTGTTCAAGGTTTGTAAGCAGAATTAGTCAAAACAAGGTAGAAATTAGCGCAGCAAGTAGAAGTCTGTCAAAACAGCAGGTTGTATGAGAAAACTACAATTAGAAATCTGTCAAAATAGTAGGCCGTACATAAATAGTATAGAAAGGTTAGGACTGAGAACATATAGATGCATTTTTTTTTCTGAGTTTAAATCTGAAAAACCAGTCCAATATTCTGCTGTTATTGAGTGAAAAACTGTGCACTGTATTATTTTCTCTGTTAGAGTTCGTTGAGGTCCTTTTTTCCTGTAAATCATAGGCTGAAACCCAAGCAATGGTTAAAATCCAAAATCTAGTTTTGGTGGAAGCCCATTCTGCCACGGCTTTTAATGCCTGGAATTACAAAATACTCACCATTGCCGAGTATAGAAATTGAGATAAAATAATCCTGAAAACAAAAAGCAGATGGGTATCAAACTTTGCTGATTTGACAACTGTCATAAAGAAGCTTTACTGTTGTTGAAACTATTTGTCTTTAATGAATTGGTCCATGAAGTCTGAAACACCATTTCTATTGGCAATTTGTGGGAAAGTCCAAAAAACAAATACACCTTAGAAAAAGGTTGTGTATGGCATTTTGATTTTGTCTTTCTTTCTGCAAAGTTAAGTGAAGGTGTATCTTTGGCTGAGCATCTTTTTAGAATGAAAGATCTATTAATATTATAGTTTCCTAGGTTATTAATGCTCAATAATGTAATATATTGTAATTTTAGTTTCTTATTAGAAACTTTCTATTTTGTATTTCTTTGTAATTCTTTATAATGATCTTCATGATCATTCGTAAATACAACAATAATTTTCTACCAATTATGTCCCCATAATATGGTATCAGAGTAGAAAGAAAATTTTTGGTATCAGAGTAGAAAGAAAATTTTTGTTTTTTCTAAAAATTTTTGAATGAAATTATTTATCAGTGAAAATACAAATCTAGGGCCTGTGATTTTTTTTAGAATTCGAAATTCAAATTTTTTTTCTAAAGGGTTTTCTTTCAGGCGATTTTTTCTACTGTTCTTCGTGTTTTCAGTGGCGGATTTCCTTTTAACCAGACCTTCGTCCCGCGACGCCATTAATCCTCTGCGGGTGACGTGATTTTTTCCACCTGCAAATTTTTTTTCTGCCATTTTTGGACGGAAATCTGCATTTTTGATTAGGGTTTTTACCCTTTAGATCAAGTCGAATTTTTTTTCTGATTGCAAATTCTTGGTGGGTTTTTCGAGAGATCAACTGAGTTGTTTTCATAATTTTGTGGGTGCATCGTTTTTCGTGCCTCAAATTTCATGCCAGTGGATTTCAATTCTGATTTCAGATTTTTTTTGGGTTTTTCGCAAGGATTTCTAGGTTGTCTTTGGATTTTTCTAGGCCAGCCGAATTTTTCTTGAAATCCGTGCCAGCCGTACATTTTTTTGAAGTCTGTACCTGTATCTGCCTCTGTTTTCTGCATTGGGATTTGTGCCTTGTATTCCTTGCTATTGCCTCTTCTCTGATTTTCGTTTTCCATGCATTGGGAAACGTGCAAGATGGCGTCATTGACCAACTTGATGTTGGAAGGCAGTCAACGATTTAATGGCAAAAATTATAACACCTAGAAGCAGCGCATCCTGACTATTTTTGAATATCATCACCTTGATGATCTTGTTTTGGGAACAAAATCTCGTCCTACCACAGCCGGATCAGATCAGGACAACTTTGATGACCGGAATTGAGAGGTTGCTATGCTTCTCAAGCTCTCTGTCACAGATGACTAGTTACCTCAAATTTCTTTCGGCAAGTCAACCTCAAAAATTTGGAAGCATCTGAAGGAGTTGCATGAGACATCTGACAAAAGTCGAGCATTCTTCTTGAAGAACCAGTTGTTCTCCACCATGATGGATGAACGCATGTCCTTACGGGAGCATCTCATGAAGATTAAGGACATTAGAGATCAGCTCGACGCTATTGGTCGGAAAATGGAGGAAGAGGATATGGTAGTCATAACCCTCAAAAGTCTACCTAAATCCTACGAGCACTTCATAGAGACTCTCAACATTACGTCTACGAATGTTGATCTGAAATTTCCAGAGTTATGTACCAGACTTTTGCAGCAGGATCGCTGGAAACAACAGTTTGGTAGCGGTGCCACTTCATCCTCCTCTGAGCAAGCATTTGCATCCAAATCCTTTCACAACGATAAAGGCAAATTTCAGTCATCTCAGTTCTCTCAGTCGAAGGGCTCTAGTTAGTCACAGGAAGGCTTGAAAAAGAAGAAGGTTCAATGCAATTATTGTCACAAATATGGCCATCTGATTAAGGATTGTCGCAATCGGATGGCTTCCGAACAACGAAAGCAGGGAGGGTCTCAACCTAAGGCTAATGTCGCCGAGCACACAGAGCAAAAAGAGTCTGCCTTTTATGCCTTCATGGCTAAAAGCCCTGTCGACCATGTGAAATCTTCTGCTTGGTATATTGATTCTGGTGCTTCTTGGCATTTCACTCACAGGCGTGATTGGTTTACAAAATTCACTCCCTATACTGATTCGGTTATTTTTGGAGGAGGTGAGGATTATACAGTTGTCGGCAAGGGCAACGTCAGATATAGTCTGGTGGGAGGAATCTCATATTCCTCAATGTGTACTACGTTCCTGGCATGGAACTGAACCTTCTCTCTGTGAGTCAAATTATGTGGCATTCTCCTCAGCTTGATGTCATCTTCAGTGCACATAAGTGTTCTATTATTGATCGTGCGACACACACTACAATTGCTGTTGGTATTGAGGATCATGGTCTTTATAGACTTGTGGATACAGGTGATTCTCTTGAGCATGCCTTCGCAGCAAAATCCTCCTCTATCTCCCGTCTATGGCATCATCGATATGGTCACCTGAACATTCATCATCTTGCTCAGCTTGTTCGGGAAGATTTAGTACATGGCCTACCTGAAATTCAAACTCAGAATCAACGAGTTTGTGAAGCTTGTCAGGCTGGGAAGCAGCCCAGGACATCGTTTGAGGATGGTGACTCATGGTGAGCATCTAAGGTACTGTAGTTGGTCCACGCTGATGTATGTGGTCCAATGAATACTACTTCTTTTACTGGGGGTAGGTATTTCTTACTTTTTGTTGATGATTACAGTCGTAAGATGTGGGTGTACTTTCTTAGATAGAAATCAGATGTGTTTCCTATATTTCAGAAATTTAAGGCCTTGGTAGAAAAAGAGTTTGGTTGTTCTATTATTACTGTTAGGTTTGATAATGGGGGGGAGTTTTGTTCTACTGCTTTCTCCACTTTCTGTGATACACATGGCATAAAACGTCAGTTAACCACACCATACACCCCTCAGCAGAACGACATTGTAGAATGTCGTAACCGCACCATTACAGAAATGGCTAGGTCTATGTTGGAACACAAAAATGTTCCTAAGAAGTATTGGGCAGAAGCAGTGTCTACTGCAGTCTATCTCCTTAATAAGTCTCCCACTCATGTTGTTAAAGGGACTTCTGAGGAAGCCTGGACTGGTCGCAAACCCAAGATCAGCCATTTGAAAGTTTTTGGCTCTCTTGCATATGTTTGGATTCCAGATGCGAAGCGCTCTAAGTTGGATTCCAAGAGTCAGAAGCTTATGTTTACAGGATATAGTGACAACCATAAGGCCTACCGGTTATTTGATGGAGACACTGATCATTTCATCTTCAATCGCGATGTTGTCTTTGATGAAGATCGAGGACCATTTCAGCTTTCCTCGTCTGAACAAAATTCTGAGGATCAACCTTTGAAGGCTTCTGATTAGGTGTCTGTCTTCCATTTGGTTCACTTGATGGAAGGGATGATGCAGATTTTGTATTTGATGATGCACTACCTGAATTTCCTTCGGATGATGCTAATCTTCCACCTGTTCCAGATCCTCTTCCACCTCCAGTTCCAGTTATTCCTCCTCCATCTGATGTTGGCACATCTACTCTCCGGCCTAAGTGGTGGGCTAAGACCATCAGTGATCTTCGTCCTGATGAGCTCATTGAGGGTAGATCTTCCAGAAATAAGGGCAAGCAACAAAATACCTTTGCTCTCATGGCTAGCATTCATAGTATTTATGAGCCTCAGACTTATACCGAAGCAAAAGGGATTCCAGAGTGGGAACAGGCAATGGACGCAGAATACCAGAGCCTTCTGAAGAACAACACTTGGGTTCTCTCTGATCTTCCTCTAGGGAAGAAACCCATTAGCTTCAAATGGGTCTATAAGGTCAAGTATCATGCAGATGGTACCTTAGATAAATACAAGTCCAGATTAGTTGCTCGAGGATTCACACAACGGGAGGGCATTGATTATGAGGAGACATTTGCTCCTACTGCCAAGATGAGTACCATTCGTCTTCTTCTCGCTATTGCAGCTCAGTTTGGATGGAAAGTCCATCAAATGGATGTTAAGAGTGCCTTCCTCAATGGTGAATTGTAGGAAGAAGTCCACATGACGTAGCCTCCTGGTTTTAAGGTTGCCGGCGAAGAACATCAAGTATGTAGACTCGTTAAAGCACTCTATGGACTTAAACAAGCACCTCAAGCGTGGTACATTAAGATTGATCAGTACTTGGTTGCTCATGGTTTTCAGCGTTGCCCTTCTGACAGTAATCTGTATATCAAACACTTTGGTGATGATATTCTCTTTTTTGTTGTCTATGTGGATGACTTGATCATTACTGGGAGTTCAACACATTTGATTGCAGAAATCAAACAGGATCTGTGCAAGGATTTTGATATGACAAATTTGGGGCTTCTCCATTATTGTTTAGGTGTTGAGGTTTGGCAGACTGATGGTAGCATTTTTATTTCTCAGTCTAAGTATGCCAGGATCTTGCTTGATAGGTTTCGAATGCAGGATTGCAAACTTGCTTCCACACTTATGGAGACTAGCTTGAAGTTGTCAGCCAAGTCTGATTCTCCTCTTGTAGATGAAACACAATTCAGGCAACTAGTGGGCAGTCTCATCTATCTTATTGCTACTAGACTTGATCTTAGTTTTGTAGTGAGCTACATTTCACACTTCATGACAACCCCCCAAGGCTGATCATTGGGTAGCAACGAAGCGTGTGCTGCGTTATGTGAAAGGCCCCTCTGATTATGGACTTCTTTACACTAGGAGTCATGATCCTAGACTCAGTGGGTTCACAGATTTAGATTGGACAGGCTCGGTTGATGACAGGAAATCAACCTCTGGATATGTGTTCAGTTTGGGATCCGGTGCAGTCACTTGGACTAGTAAGAAGCAATAGGCAGTGGCTCTCTCCTCGACAAAAGAAGAATATCGGGGAGCAGTTAAGGCAGCTTGTGAGGCAGTTTGGCTTCGCCGGATGCTTGCGGATATGCAAATATCTCAAGCAGGTCCGACTCTCTTGTTCTTTGACAATCAGGGAGTTCTCAAACTTGCCAAGAATCTAGTCTTCCATGAAAGAACCAAACATGTAGAGCTTCATTGTCATTACATTCGACAGTTGGTTGAAGACGAATCCATTCAGTTGCTGTATGTTCCTACAACGGAGCAGCATATTCTCACCAAGCCCCTCAGTACATATAAGTTTGTAAAATTCAGGGGGTCTATTGGTGTAGTTAATAGATTGAGCATTAAGGGAGTGTATTAATATTATAGTTTCCTAAGTTATTAATGCTCAATAATGTAATATATTGTAATTTTAGTTTCTTATTATAAACTTTCTATTTTGTATTTCTTTGTAATTCTTTATAATGATCTTCATGATCATTCGTAAATACAACAATAATTTTCTACCAATTTGTCCCCATAATAAGATCTAAGATATTAGGTCATGGTTGATTTTGTGATATGGTTGCCCTAATCATCAACAATTTGTTTAGTAGCCAGAAACACCCATGGACAAAAAATGTGACCAACAAATTTTTCTTGAAACCAAATGCATTGTGCAACAGTGATGCAACATACAAACCATAGCACCAACGCTACTTGATACCAAAGCACACGGCAATACTAGGAAGTGCATGATGGCATAAGAGAATGCCCACCATCATAGAAAAACACTAGCGAAAGACTTACATGAACATCATGTAATGAAATCAACATGACGGGGAATAGAAGAATTAAAACTTCCTCACAATTGGCAATAGGTGCATGCTCACATCATCGACACAAACAAAAGACAAGGATAGAAGGGATGAACGCACACTAAGGCTCAATATTTACACATCCAAACCTACAAGTGAATACTCCAAAAATGGGTTCATCACACCCAAATATCCTCACAAACAAGCCATGACCGATCAGTCACAAGGGAGACGTGACATCTCACTTTACAATCACTAGTGACTAAGTGACTAACCAAGCACACCACGAGACACAACCACAACACTAAAATGAATACAACTAACGGAGGACAAAGATATTGCCAAACTAAGAAGATAGGCATTTAGGTCCAAATTGCTCCTATTGCTAGTATCAAGTCCCTGAGATAATTTGGAAATTGCATATATTACAAATGAAATTGCCCTCATGCCAGACAGTTGATTTCAAGCAATCTACAGGGCTTGAATGGCAAGTGGGTTCCTAGAAGCACAAAACTGACTTCCAAGGACATCCAAAGGGTCCCCTAGAAGCCTCATGACATAAACAAGGCTTAACACAATGCCATCACCCCACAAGACAAAATTCAAGGGCACAAATGTAAAATCCCTACAATTTATTTTTTCCAGATTTCGTACTTTGTCTCCCAAATGTATTTTATCAAACAGTTGGTGTTTAAGCTTCTGTGTAGATTTCTGAATTGCTGCAGGTTTGTAAAACACTTTGAATGTTTGTAGCGTTTTAATGCAATGTTGTCACATGATCATTCACAACCAACTTAACATTTTTTGCAAATAAATGAAGACTACACAAATTGGAAAAATACTGTCGTTTCCATTCAATATTTGCTGTCATGAACATATTTACAATTAGAATGTATAAAGATATCTAACCTTAAAACCCAGCAGCATTAAAACTTGGCAAAAAGCTGGAATTAGCCCCTTGCATTTTGCAACAGCTTATTTACTTTTGCACTAACAGCAAACAGAGGTGACCTGCACTGGAGGTATCGCTGTTCCAATTTCATGCACCCAGCAACACAGGAAGGACTAACTTCAGAAACAGAAAACAATATCAAATGCCTTGGAACTTGATACCTCTTAGTTTTCTAGTCCAAACTCCTACATGTTTTCCACACCAAACTGAGCCACTTTAACGCCTAACATAAGATAAACCCAGCAATAAAGTGAATCGTCCAATATTAAATCTGCAATGTCTCTGTTTGGGCTGGGATTTGTTGATGAAATCCTTTGACCGGCATATTTGAACTCATCTATCACTGGCGATGATCAGCAACTCCCCAAACCGCTTCAAATCTGTCTTGGGTTCACACACCAAACTCGTTATATGCTGCATTACCTGGTAAGGAAGCAAATCTCCTCAAAGATTAATATACATGTCCCAGCCAGCAGTATATCATTTAGTCACACCACTCATTAATTCATTCACAACCCACGTCCAACTTAATATAATGTCTTTTAATGATGTCCAATATGAAGGCTGAAAATCTACCCAAAATATTTGAAAAATCTATGGATCCAAAGCAAGAACTACTCCTCCATACATGGCTTCCCAAACTTCCTAGCAACCTTCCGAACTCTCAAACTTAGTAATTTGTCTTGCCTAACAAGACTTCGCAACCTTCCAAACTCTCAAAGTTAGTAATTTGTCTTGCCTAACAAGACTTCACAAGTTACAGTAACCTTCAATCGTTGAATCCAAGTGAGAAACCTAAGTGATTTCCCTGCAACCAGCTAGGGAGGACATTTTGCCACCGCAACTGATCTTCTCCCAGAGGCTTTTAGTCCCCAAGAAGACTGAGACGAACCAAGTTCAATCCCATAGAACCACAAGGGTTTCATAAGAGAATAAAATAATCTGCATACCAAAATGAGCTCTTTAAATCTCCTCCTATGCTTAAACTTTTCGGAAGATATATTGAAAAACTTAACCTTTTAATAAAATAACCCCTTTTTGGCTCCAAATGACCCTTTTTATGAAATAATAATTATATTTGATATGCAAGGTCCCTTTTTCAAGTGTCCATGATCAAAATTTTTGAATTCCCTTTTTGACGAGTCATACACTAAGTTGCTTTTTAAATTATTTTATAAAATTAAGCGACCTTAGTGAAATAACTAAATTAAAGCTCAATAATTCACTTGAGTTGTGGAAACCACTAAACAACATTAGAATCAAAATTTGACTACACTGGAATGATATTGATGATGAATTATGAAAATCGGGGTCGACCAGGTGACTTTCTATAAATAGACACTCTCTCCAAGAATCTTGGAGAACACACCAGAAGTTGGAACTCACTTTGGAAAGTGTCATAGGAGTTGTCAAGACCAACTGAGCTCACTGCCAACAACAAACATCCCTATAGAACATAGCTTGTATGCTCAAAAAACCTGGAGTTCCCCTTATCAAACACCAAGTTGTTTTGGCCAAAATAGGAGCTAGACAAAAGCTGGCAAAATCAGAATAGCTAAAAATCGGTACATTACATCAAAACCTAAGATGAGCAAAGGACTATGCCTAGTGAAGCCTAAAACAATCTACACTCAATGAGGAGTAACTTACATGTTTTAAGAATTGTTCAAATGAGTTGAACCAAACATTTTCAGTGCACCCAACATTCATTTAACCATGATTAACATTCATAGTACTGTACAATCAATTTTAACCACAAGCATGCTATAACTCATAAGCATAGAATCCTCTTCTAACAAGGCAACTACAAAATACACATAGAGCACAAGTTCGTAGTAGAATGTAGAGCTAAGTAAGTTTGACATATACCATTTGATTTTACATAAGCAAGGCATCAATATCATCTACTAGCATCCATCCACACCATAAAATCAAAATTGAAGTAGGTTACAATCCACAAAGCATAAACATACTTCAAATAAATCAAAAGTTCCTTTTTATACAAAGCAATTAATCATTGCTATTACATTCAAATGATCTCATCATCCAACATTCATATAGGCACTTATACTAAAATAAAGAATTCCATTTACAACTTTCAATTACAATAATACCACTTAATTACAAGATATACAAGTAGTTGAAACTACAAGAGTTCCTACTAAAATGCAAATGATATCCAAAAGACTTGAACTTCTCCAAGCTTGATTTTGCAACCACAGTCTTTACCATCAACTTGTCTACCTCTTGACCAATGTGGGACCTTGAAGCTTTCTCACTTGACTAAGAGATGGACAATTCCTGGACAACATTCATGCGCACACCAAGCAAGATGGAGTCCAACAACCATACAACTCACTCATAGACACACTCACATAGGCTTATCAATTCACAAGATAGGGTCTCACAATGAGATTTGCGAACACACAAGGAAGAGTCATACCAATCTAGACAAGGGGTGCCATGAGCCATCACATTAGGTCATCCAAGATACAAAGTGAAACATGAGGGCATGAAATACCTTGAGTGGACATTGTTTTTAATGGATGTCACTCAATCCCTACATCTCCATCAACACAAATTATAATCCAATGCTGGGTAGCAATATTGAGTTTATTATTTTCTTATCTTATTAGGTTAATTCTAATTTATTTTATTAGTTAAAGTGTTTAATCCCATACTTACCGCATCTAGAGTCCTTTCAGTAGATTGCAATTTGGAGCACTCCATGCCTACCCATCTTTAACTCCCAATTATGCATAGGAAGGCTAGATTACTCACAAATTCATAGCCAAAGAGAGAAAATGGTAAAAAATGGTGACACACAAATCCTAAGCACAAGTACTTCATTTCCATGGCAAAAAACATAACTCCACAAAATAGTAACTCAAGAAAAGAATTGAATCCCAAAATTTATTAGTTTTTTACTATTCATAGAAAACACATAGGACTCCTTTAAAGGCTCATACAAGATTTTTCTCCAAAATTGAAAATACTCTCAAATGAAAACAAAAAGCACCCTTTTACATGAAATATCATTCAAATTTTATTGAAATGGTAGAGAAAACACAAACAAAATTAGATCACACCATTGCTAGATAGAAATACCATAAAATAATATTTGATTAAATTGTGTAGGATTATATTCACATGAGATTTTTAACATTGCAATACAATTGGATTTTTTAAAGCCTTTCATTTTGCATGCTAACTTATTTACAGGAATGTAACTTCCAAAACTAAATTAACTTATTAATTTACTAACAATAAAATAACTTATCTAAATATTTATAAATTAACATTTATATGTTAATTTGTTTTATTACTATTATCTAAACTGTAAACTAATTATGATGTAATAAATCCAACCTTCTCCCTCTTATTACATCAATCCGAACAAAGGATGGGACTCTACAAGGACTGAAAATAACAATCCTCTCAGAGACTTTGATGAAGTGCCTTTACCAATTTTCCTTGCTCACTCAAGAAGCACCAAATTGACTCTATTTGTGGATATTCTGACTATCAAACTTGCAAAACCTCTATAACATGAGAGAACATAAAATATTCCCATCCTCCAATCACGATGAGAGAACTCTCTTCCAAGAGCCCACATCTCCTTCAAGTGTGTCAATATCCCTCCTCTAGTGCTGCACAATGAGAGAAGAACTCTCCTTCGAGGTGTCAATACCTTCCTCAAGTGCTGTGGGAACCGATCCTTCCTTTGTTGTACAAAAAAAATTAAACCAAATGTGAATACATTATTGCACTCACAAGCAAGAAATGTTAAGAAAAGCCAAGACCCCCTTTGCTTCATCAAGGGACACAACCATGAAATGTGCTTCTCATGCAATGTATCATGTAACACCACCAAGAAACCCTAGAGAATTAGGCTAACTAACAAACTATAAAACATTTAGGGATATTTCTTTTTTAAAATAGATATAACATCACATTTAAAACCTAAAGAAGATGCATATAACATATTAACATGATTGCATAACATTAAGCACAAGCGGAAATAATCTTATAGCATTAACTACCATTCCCTAGGGTATCCTATTGACATTATTGAAAAGCAACAAATAAAGTGATACATGATACATTCCCTTCTTGATCTAATTGCTAACATTACACATAGCATTTGAATGTACTCATTTAACCATAGAGAGATAACCATGAGACTTTACATAAACTAGCACTTTTAAGATATTTATTTCATTTTAATACACCATTATCAAATGTTCCTAAGCTATTAACACAATGAATCTATACATCCCTAAAATATAGCCGATACCAATATGGCAATGAGCAAACATATGTAAACATCATTGCACTACATATTGCATCTTATGCATGGTTTACATCATAGATATACATCAATCATTACAAATAGAATGTCATGATACATTGGTTACATGAATGATATCCAAATTACATAATACATAGGTATTTCTTTTACATATATCAAAGATCACATTTACACCATGAATCCATATCACTGGAACTGAAGAGAAGTAGGAACATCCATCACGCTCATGAACATCCACAAGATATCCCAATGGAAGAACGCATCAACCACCCGACCATGTGAAACCAAAATGGTCCATCCCCCATGCTCTAGAGAATGACATAAGGCCCCCCACACACACCAGACCTAGGCCAACACCTTTACATCCAAGGGAACATAAAACATAGGCATGACATAAACAAACTAGTCTAAACAACATAAGACATAGGCTCAATCACAAAACATAGACTCACCAGAGACTTTCACACAACACAGAGGTTGAGGTCCTAGGACACACATAGGGAAGAGTGTCATCACATGCCATCAAGAAGGGTTTCCCTGGTAATCTCTCACTAGACCCTGGCGCCCAAGTGACACCCATGCGGAACCAACTCATCCTTTCGTGAAGACAAGGAAGAACGGCCATGCCAACTAGCCTTCACAAACTCATCCTAAGCCCAAAGTAGCACTCTAGGCCTGAGTGGGACAACGTTCTTATCTTGTAATGTGAAAACTACCCAACCCCTAAATTCATTAATTATGATTTTCACTTGATTAAGGAAACTTCCAATGAGATTCCCTGACAGCCACTTAGGGCCTTGACACCCACTTGGAAGCCACTCCCCCTAACATGCTCCTAAAATCTAGGGTTCAAACATAATCATAAACATAAAAAGGATCTCATGAAACCACCTAAAACTTAAATACATTGGTCTTATATCAGAATCTGAACCACAACATCATCTCTGATCCATAACTCATTACTCAATGCCAATTGCTCACAAGCATCATCATGAATGCAGAATCCAATAAGCCATAGTGGACGACACATGTGAAAGAAAGGAAAACACAAATCCATCACAATCATTCATTCAAGCTTTGAAAAAACACAATAGAAAGTTATAGACCCCCCAACAAGCCTCTGGTACGATCTCAACTGACACGGATCCCAAAACTCAATCCGGGAATCAAAAATTGAGAATTAGCACTTTTTCTCCATGAAACGACACATTTGTCAATTCTTTTAGCGCTTTGGTTAGTTCTTTTAGTGCTTTTGTTAATTCTTTTAGCGCATACACTAATTCTTTTAGCACTTTTACCCTTTGTTCTGGCACATTCACAACAGAGACAAGATTACGACTCTGGGTCAACTTTGAGCCCACCAACGGACTCCAGAATGGCACAAATCCCAAAATCCGACTCATACCCATTTGAGATGGGTGATTTTCCTACCTGTTGTGACGTTTTCACACATCGCCCCATTGCAAATGGGGACCCTTGCTTTTTTTGCTTTTTAGGGTTTGTTTTCTAGGTCTTTTAGGGTTTTGTTAGTTAGCCTTTGCATTTTGAGTGCTGTCGGGGAGATCAATAGGATAGCAGGTCCTGCTGGAGTGAAGTCCTGATCCTGAAATTTGGGTAAGTCTGAAAGTCCTGATCCTGAAATTTGGCTAAGTCTGGAATGTCCTGATCCTGAAATTTGACTAGTCTGGAAACTGAAAAACCTCAAAAAACTAGATTTTGCAATATAACTCCTGGAGGTCTGAAACTACTCTCAAACATCCTGAAAGTATATATGGAATATAACTTAAAGTATAAGTGACATTTCCTTCTATCTTTCCCACTTATACTTAAATGTTATATTCCATAAAAATTATCCTGATGGAGAGTTCAAAAAGTCAAATTTCGCTCCTGTCCTTCACTGAGGATCCAGAGCGAAAAGCGCTCCTGTCCCTCTCCAAGGGTCCAAGGCGAATCGCTCATGTCCCTCACCAAGGGTCCAGAGCGAAAAAGCTTAGTGGAGTCATTCCTATCCTTGTTTGGACAAATTGAGACATCAAAGGCATGAAGGAGGACGTAATCAACCCATTGAAGATAGTTTTGAAAGTTAACAAGGCATAAATGAGCTCATAAAGGCCAGGGCGCTCCTGTCCCTCTCCAAGGGACCAGAGCGATTTTCCCTCAAGACAAGTTTTTGGCAAAAGGAAGGCAAGTTTCGCGTTTGAGGTGGGTGAAGGAAGATGCAATCGATCCGTTGAAGATAATTTTCGAAGCTAGCAAAACACAAGTGAGCTTATAAATGCAAAATCGCTCCTGTCCCTCTCCCAGGGACCAGGGCGAAAAACACATTAGCTAACCTTCCTCTCCAAATTCGGACGAATCCAATTCAGGACGCAAGGTCAAAATGATGTTTAAAAGGTTTCACGGAGGAATGAAGTAGCAAAGGCCATCAAGTTGATGAAAAATGGCTAGGGCGCTCCTGTCCCTCACCAAGGGACCTGAGCGAAATTTTCAAAATACTTAATTACCTAGCATTGTGAAATACTATTTCTTGCTTCCAGGACTCAAGATGAAGGGGGGAATGATATTCTACGTCTAGAAAGTGATTCAAGGTTGATACGATTAAGAATTTGTGCAATAAACTAAAAGGCGCTCCTGTCCTTCAGTCAAGGACCAAGGCGATATTCATTAAAACAATCATTTCCTTCCAAGACCACGCCAAGGCAAGGTTGTGCAAAGTCAGAAATGCCTTTAAGAAGATGGTGAACAAAGAAATTACCCCAAGAATCAATAATCTTAGGCTCAAATACAAAAATCGCTCCTGTCCTTCACTGGAGGACCAGGGCGAAAATCCTTAGAAGAGCTCGTTTTGTCTTGAGAGGGCGAATTGAACATGCATAGGACGAACAATAATGACCATTGCCTACCTCACAACTTGCATTGGCGATTGGAAAAGACAAAAACAAAGGGCAAAAGGCAAAATCGCTCCTGTCCCTCACCAAGGGACCAGGGCGAAAATGGTTCTAAGGAGCATTTCTTTCCAAAAATTGAATAGATCAAACTCAAGATTTCAAGTAAAATGCCATTTTGGACGTCCAGGATGAAGTGTTGAACGTGAAAAACAAGAATTGGAAGGCTAAAGTGTAAGGGCGCTCCTGTCCCTCTCCCAGGGACCAGAGCGATCTTGTTGATGTCCATTATCTTGCCATGCCTAGGCGCCAATATCATCTATGACACATTAAATGCCAATTTCGATAAAACCTTGAAATATTTTTGAAATTAAATTGACATTTAATAAGTGCGCAAAACATTTAATAATTAATTTATGCCTTTAAAAAATCGAAATTTTAATTATAAAGGCATTTAAAATTAATCATTATTAATTTAAAAATAAAATTGGGGCGCTTGGGGTATTATTTAATGTTTTTATAAAGTCGGCCTCTTCTTTTATTAAATTTTTATTTATTTTTGGCCTATTTTCCAAGTCGGCCTATGGGAAATTGCAATGGTAAGCGCCTATATAGTGGGGGTATCTTGAGCGATGTTAATCCATCATTCACTCATTCACTCAAGTGCGATTTGGAGAAGAGCAACAAGGTGCGAAATTTGGTCTAGGAAGGAGCGATTTTTGTTGAAGGCCAGAGGTGGAGCGAATTTTCCTCAAGGCGTTGAAGGCTAGAGGTGGTGAAGTTGATAGAAGAAGCACATTTTGAAGACTTCGATCCACATTTTGCCTAGCAAACTTGCTTAATTTTGCCTAGCAAACTTGCTTAATTTTGCATCTTTTCTTAGATTTAGTTCTCAAGTGGAGGTATGGCGAGATTCTCCTAGTCTCAATTTTGAATTTTGAATTTTCAATTTCAAGTGGCTTAGTTAAATTTAGGAAATGATAATTCAAAGATTTATCATGAGGTTTCCTAATTTAAAACTTAAATCCTCTTTCTAGTCTATATTTCCACGTTGCAAAACATGTTACTAATTTTGAAATGTTGTGTAGGTATCAAGATGGCGACTCCCAAACTCGAAGGATCTACAAGTCGGAAGGCTCTCATCAAGGAAAATCAAGCCAGATCAAGGACGGTCTCCTCCAGGACGATCAAGCAAGGACAAGGGCGACCTCCTCCAGTCTAGCATCGACAAGGACGGCCTTCTTTGGACTAACGTCATCAAGGGCGACTTCTCCAATCCAGTATTCCAAGGCAAGGTACATCAATCGTCCTGCACATCAAGGACACAAGAAGTCAAAGCAAAGGGTTCGTTGAAGAAGTAGATAGTTCCAGATGAATTAATTAAAGCTAGCTTCTCAACAACATTAAGTTGAATATCTACCAAGTTACAAGTGTCAGACAAGGTGGCATCCCAGTCATCGCTCCTCCAGTCGGATTGTTCCACCTCCGCATGTCCAGATTCAATGTACCTAACTCATGGAAGGTGGCACAAACTTCTATGTACCTACCCCGGTTATTCATTGTTGGAATTTTCCAGAGAGGACATGTGTCCAAGCAATACAATTTTATCATTGGTCAAGCATTAAATGTTATGTAATGGTTGTAACAAACCCTAATTAGGGTTTTCATTGTTGAATCTTGGCCATTGATCTCAAATCGATCTAAGCCATCGAATTGTATTATGGGCACTATATAAGCCCTGACATTTCATTTGTAAAGGCAATAGAATAGAATAGGAGTTGGAAATAGTTAGAATATAGTTGGAAGAGTTAGAATATAGTTGATAGAATAGCAATTAGAGTAGAGTAGAGAGAGAAGGCAAAGATTGTTGCCAAGATGTTGTTGTAAGAGACTTGTAACTTCATTGAAGAAATGGTGAAATTTATGGGTCGATTCGACAATTTGCATGGTCTTTATACTTCTCATATTTGATTTCATGTTATTAAATGAGTGGAAGAAATGTGCTTGATTGATGGTGGAATTCGTATATCGATACTACTAGCAGTTTGTTGATCGCAAACTTGCCTTGTGTAGTCAACTGGAATCATTCAGCTTAAGCTTAACTTCAATTGTCACTTCTTCATTGATATGCATCAACCTGATGGTGTCTATGCCTGCAGTGATGATTTGAACATCATAAAGCTTTCCTTCGAAGATCGCACTAACCTTGTGGAGATGTTCCTGTGATGTCAAAACAAGACTTAGTTAGAATTTCATCAAAGATCATTCATTGCTCTTACATTCTTAGTGTTAAGATTAGATCTTTTCCTCGCCCTCATCTTTTTTCCTTTTTTTTTAAGTCTAAGCTAGTAAGAGCCTGTGTTCCAGCAATATTCAAAGCAAATCAGAAGTTCAGGCATCAAGTGTAAGTCCCCTTGTGATTCCAGCAAATCACATCATACCACAGAGAGCTTATCCACACGTAGAGACCCTACATCAAAGAACCTTGGAGTCATCCTGATTGATCCTTTTTCGCGATATCTTCAGCAATCAGAGGCTTTATTCAAGAGAGGATAAGGTACCTTTAGGTATTTTATTCTGTGTTTGATAGTGTACAAAATACACGTCAACACTACCCAAAAACATAATTTAACAGACCTTAGGACCAAAAATTCATTTCACAAGACTTTAGACATCGAAAACAGCCTCTTAAAGGAGTGAAGCGAGAGTACCCCAAACAACTATTCTACAAAACAACTAAACAAAAACCCAAAATTTTTCTAGAACTTCAAAAGCATCATACAAACACAATAAACAAATTTTCTCTTTTCTGAAAGCAAAAATACATAAATAAGAGAAAATTATGAAAACCACCAACTTGGAAGAAAAGAAGAATAGGACTTTGGGTTGAGAAGGAAGAAGATCTCGCATGAACAATCCTTGACACGCAAATCAATCCACAACGAATCCAACCTTCTCCAATGCACGCACAACAACAATCCAACTCCGAGAAACACTTCCAATTCACTTTCAAACACACAAGAAATCTCCCTAAAACCCAAAGATTCAAGGTCCAATCTTCAAAACCAAAATGCATATTCTAATACTCCTTTTTCCATCATTTTGATTTTCGAAAACCATTTACAACCCCACACCATGAAGAAAACCTCTTCTCCAAAACCAAAACACCACTCAAGACATTTGAAAACCAAAACCACACTTTCCTCTTGCACTGAGGACACCCTCCATTAGAACACAAGATCACCCCCCATAAACAATTGAAATGAAAAGGCGATAATATCAATTACCAATTACAACTCCCAAAATAAACTTAAAATATAAATAAGTAATTAAATCCATATATAACATAAATGCTTAATTAACATAATCCACAAAAATAATATTAATATTATAATATGAGACTCACCATATAGCCCACATAATTAATTATTCACACATAGGGCTATATGTTATAATATATTTATTATTTACCTCAACCCTATAATATCAAACCAACAATAAAATTAAATAAGATACACCATACTTAAAACCACATAAAACCTAACAAGAAGACTCTAGCCA
The DNA here is from genome assembly GCF_030272615.1 of Cryptomeria japonica. Classification (NCBI taxonomy): domain Eukaryota; kingdom Viridiplantae; phylum Streptophyta; class Pinopsida; order Cupressales; family Cupressaceae; genus Cryptomeria; species Cryptomeria japonica. Next base: position 392,021,280 of record NC_081415.1, read on the forward strand.
AGAACATGGGAACTCACAAGACACTGACTAGGGTTAGAATGTGGTAGGGCCTTAGTTTCATCTCCGATCAACTGCCACTGGGATTAAAGGCACAGTTAGACCTGTGAGACCAGGTGGAGTCAATGCCTAGTACCTACATCTTGCATAACACCAAACGTCTATACACAATATATGCATAGCCATAAGATAAACAAATAGGTGGAAGAGAATCACAACATCACACCTTGCTCATAAATGAGTGATGTGACATCGTCCCTTTCACAACCTCAACAGTAAGACCTCATAACAAAGATATAACACCATAGATTGCATCAACATCATTCACATCTAATATAATCACAAAATAAGGGTCAGCACATGACAATACATCATAATAAATGAATGTAAACCACATCACATGATAATGAATAAACATAAATTAACCAAACATAAACCCTAACATCATCATAAGTCTCGAGTATAACATCATCCATCATAGTAACATAATGTATCAAAAGTCATCATAAAGTATCTCAACATAAAGAGTCTAAAACAAGTCCATAAGCATCTATCATAAGCATCATAAAAGGGCGTGTCATTGAAGGGCATTGCATGTCATCTTTGAGTGAGAAGCTAGTTTGAGATGATAAAAATCTTCTGTCCTTCGATGCCTTCAACCTCCAATATGACTTTGTTAGAATTTGTCTGTTGAATCCACCATGAGAGTCTCCAAAATCTCCACATGCCATAAACAAAAAAGGCAAGTAACCTTAAAACAAATAAAAAATGTCCAGCCACTTTGAGCACTAAACATAGATATGAGTTCTTCAAAATATTGATATATCTGGACTATAAATAGACTTCCAAGTTTTTGCTAACAAAACAATCTGCCCCACATGAAATGGAAGAGATATGAGAGCTATTTAAACTTGTCCATTATAATACATTTGATAGTCCATCTTCCTTCAAGTTGTGCAATTTAAGGGCTATAAATGAAAGGCCGACCTCAAATTAAATACTCACAAAATTTCCTTTGTCACTATTCAAATGCATAATTCTACTCTTATATCAATGCACTTTGCCAGATACATGACAACAAAATTACAAATAAATTTGAAAATGCTAGTTGTGTACCATTTTATGCCTAAATGCTCAGGTCACACATCAACTGCATACAATGTACTGAAATTTGCAGATTGTTGCCCCAATTTTCAAACACCCAAATTTTAAGCTTTTGCATTAAAACTAATGTCTGGCTTATCTATAATGTGTACTTTTCAAGAGTTTTCAAGATAGGTAATTATGTAATTTTGGTCCAAGGTCTTCATTTTTGAGCCTTGTCACGGGTTGGTAAACATGTGTCCCATCTTTGTCAACGATCAAATTCATTTTGTACATCCAAGTCCAAATGATCATTCCACGTTCATAAGGTCAAGTTCAGTCTGAGGAGCAAAATTATGGAATGTCCTATGTGTGCTCTGAACTGATCTTTTATATCTTCCAAAACATGAAGAGGATTAAATCTTAAATATTATCCAGTGTCAAGAGAAACCATTGTATGAGCATATTCCTTGTGCCATTCCGAGCAAGGTGACCAATTTTTGCTGTAATCCACTTCACTGTTTTCAAAATTTTAATGCTTTAATATTTATTGGCCTCTGTTCGGAAATCATTAAAATTTTGCCCTCGAAATCTCGTCACGAGCAAATTTTTCCAGAGTTGTGGTCACTACCCCTCCTTAATGCCTGGTCAAAATTTCAAAGCAATTTACCTTGCCAGTCAAAAGTTTGTTCGTTTTCATAAACCGGGTAACTAGGTCATTATGGGAAATATTAAATTATTTTTAAAATAATTTTGATATTCTTAAAATAATGTTATTTATTTCCCATTTAATTTTCATTTACTAATTTGGGAGGGAAATATTTAAAAATCTTTTTATTTGTCTTTCAGCATCCCTTATTATGCTTGGATGCCCAAAATTTATAACTTTTGAAATATTCCTTGTGCCATTCCGAGCAAGGTGACCAATTTTTGCAGTAATCCACTTCACCATTTTCAAAATTTTAATGTTTTAATATTTATTGGCCTCTGTTCAGAAATCATTAAAATTTTGCCCTCAAAATCTCGTCATGAGCAAATTTTTCGGAGTTGTGGTCACCGCCTCTCCTTAACGCCTGGTCAAAATTTCAAAGCAATTTACCTTGCTAGTCAAAAGTTTGTTCATTTTCATAAATCGGGTAACTAAGTCATTATGGGAAATATTAAATTATTTTTAAAATAATTTTGATATTTTTAAAATAATGTTATTTATTTCCCATTTAATTTTCGTTTACTAATTTGGGAGGGAAATATTTAAAAATCTTTTTATTTGGCTTTCGGCATCCCTTATTATGCTCGGATGCCCAAAATTTCTAACTTTTGAACTCAATATGCTCTATTGCTCCAAATTTCTAACTTTCTTACTTTTAAATGTCCAATGTGCTCCAATGCTCAAAAAGTGTAACTTTTGAATCTTGAAAATGTTTAAATGCTTTGTTGTTCCACGAATCTAACTTTTGAACTCTTTGTTGCTTGCATGCTTCAAATTCCTAACTTCTGAAACTTTATGTTTAGATCCTCCAAAATGTTAATTTTTGAACCTCATTATTCTTGAGCATTTTAAAGGGGAAGTATGTTCTCATTTCAGCTTGTGGTGAATTTATAAAAAACAAAACAAGCCTCATAACTATTGTCAAGCACCTTCTTGCCTATGCCAAACTGGGAGTTTATGGACAATGTATGAGCAACCATTAAAGTGTAAGGCAATAAAGGTTTTTGTTAAGAGGTTGTGATTGCAAGTGCCAAGTTATACATGAATGCAAAGTGCGGGATAATAGATTACACACGAGAACTGTTTTATAAGAATGCCTGCATGCCTTCATGCCTGTGGTGACCGTCTCCAAGGCACCCTAATGCCTTTAGAACTGTGGTGATTATGTGGATGTGTTTTCTTCGTGCCTGTAGATCATATAGGAATGCAAATTGTTGAAGAATTGACAAGGCACATGAGCTGTTGATAAAGTGTCTCAAACAAATGTGGTCTCTCGCTGCCATGTTAGGCATTGTTGACGTGTATTTTATACACAATCATACACAGAATAAAATACCGACAGGCATCTTATCCTCTCTTGAGAAAATAGTCTCTAACTGCTGAAGATCTGCAAAAAGGATCAGTTAGATGGACTCCAAGGTTCTTTTAGTGGGGTCTCCACGTGTGGACAAGCTTTTTTAATGGTATGATGTGATTTGCTGTTTCCTCCAAGGCGTCTTACGGATTCCAAAGGCTCGAAGATTCTACTAAACTAAAAGGAGCTTTCAAAAAAAAAAGCAAAAGGACAGGGTTTAAGGAAGTCTAATCTAGCCTAACCCTATGAACGACTTAGCATGAATGAGATTTGGCAAGACTCAACCAACTTCAATTTTGCCATAAGATAACAACTCAATTGAAATTAGGGCGATCTTCTAAGGTAATAATGGTGTTCAATGCATCAAAGACCAAGGACACTACTACGAAGGTACATATCCTAGATACGAAAATGCTTGAAGGTTAAGGACTCAAAATGTTTTCCAGTTGACCACGCAAGGCGTTCCTACAATCAGCAAGAAGCTAGTGGTTTGGATTGCGAATCCTACCAAATATCAAATCTCACACTTAGTCTTTCAAATTAACAAACTACTTTGATTGAGCGTGATTCAAGTACATCCAACAACCATGAAGATAACTTAAGAAATTCGCAACAAAACACCATAACTTCAATATTTTATTGATTTCCAAGTCATCATATACAACAATTGCTTGAATTTCTCTCTTCAAGACTCAATCTTGCTACAAAATAAGAATTGCTTCTAACTCTAATCTCTCTATTTCACTCTTATCTGACTATTCGACTATTAACTATTCACTATTACCAAATGACATGAAAAATGGGGGTATAAATAGCATCCCCAGTTACAATGAAAGGTCCAGATTGAAAATAAATCAATGGACAAGATCATGACACCTAAACCCTAATTAGGGTTTGTTACAAATGACCTCCTTTTTACTGAACAATATTAAATACATAGCCAAATATTAAATTTGGCACAAAAATCTAGGAGGTATCAACCAATGAGAAATAAGATGTCATGTCATCTGCAAAAACCTTTCATCTAGAATCTTATTCCCTTTCCAATTCTCTTTCTTGGCATATGCAATGAATTTTGTCACGATTCCTTCGATTTCTGTGATTGGAATCTCGGGAAGATTCTTGATACTCTCTTCTAAGTGGATGACCTGATCGAATGCATCTAGAAGAGCTGCGTCCCAAGTAGGTTCAAGTTCCTTTGTTCTATCAATCAGGAGCATGGTAGCATACATCTGATCATACTACTCATCTGTAACATCTGCGTCCTTGCGAAAGATGATCTTGATTCTATCCTCAAATTCTTGTATATCCACATCTGTCTCGACCTCGATCCTTCTGCCAAGAATGGTACGAAGTACCTCAAATACTCTGTCCTGGATCGGATTGATCACCTCCTCAACTTGACCACATCTAACACTGATGTCCTCGAAGAGAACACTCTTTATATGGAGTAAGGTTGACCACTGAAACAAACTGTGAGAATCACCTTCTAAGATCCTCTCTTGCGCTAAAATTCTTCTGGATGTGTGTCTTATAATTTTCAAGACAGGGATGACAACGTCCTTGGTATGGGCAAATGCAGCTACTGTTGCCATCAATCTGTGGATTATCTCAAGGACTTGGATAGCCTGATGAATGATCTTCGACATCCTTGTAACAAATTCTATGGCCATTGTATGAGATCTATCCATCCAACTACATGTACGCTGGACCAGGTTCCTGAATCTTTCTGCTTCATTGATCGATTGAAGGGGCAATGCCTGCACTGGTGATCTAACTGGATCCTGACGTCCCAAAGGTTCATTGATGTGACTGAAATATGTCCTCCATGCACCGACCTCTCTCTCAAGCTTTCTATTCTTTTCTACTTCTTCTCTAAGCTTGTCCTTCAATGCCTCAAATGTGTCGGTGGCATCATCTAAAGTTTGCTCTGCTGTGGATGGTCCTAACTCAATAGTCTGTATATGATAGTCTTCTGCTAGGATCTCACCCTCATATTTGTCTGCTGCCGGTGTAGCTATCTGCAGTTTTCTAGATCCAGTCTCATCTCGAATCATCTTGGACATCTTTGTAGCCTTCTTCTTCTCTGTTGTCATATGTGAACGTCCCACAAGGCTCTCTAAATCAATTGCACTGTCCTCGTCCTCAATTACGATCACCTTAGTCAATCTTTCCTTCAACCAATCTGGGATATTCGATCTTGTCTCTTGAACTTGAATTTCTTTATGTACTATTTCTTCTTGTCTGGGAGGAGATGTGACTTCATTATCTTCTTCTAACTCATAATCTTGGAGAGATCCATCTGACGAAACATGTTGTGCCTGTCCTTCCTCCTGCCTGTCATTCTGTACCATCGACTCCATGGACTCTTCCACTCGAACTGTTCTATCTTCTGGTCTGGAAGAAGTACCTGGTGTTTGATCTTTGTTGGCACCTAACTTTTTCTTGGAAGGCTCTTTCTTTTCTGATCTTTCCTTTCTCTTCGAACCTCTCGAATGGAGATTGCCCTCACTGGCACATCGAAGGTTACTTTCACCTGAATTCCTAGGATTAGGATTGCCTTCGCTAACACTGGCTCCACCTTCGGCTGGTTTCTCTTCCAAAGTAAAAGACATAGCTATGCCTTGTTCTCTCAACTTTTGATGCTGAACGTCTACCCATCTGCGAGTACAAGACAAGACTGGTGCCATCAAATCATCTAAATCCACGGCCTCGGGCTCATTCCAATTCAAACTTATTGTTTTGCTTTCTCTATCATATGAAGACTGGATGTGCCTGCCGTTGTCCTGAGCTTGGTCGGCCACTCTGTAAATCCTGCATTTCCTGATGAAATCCAAAGGCAATCTAGAATGTATCTTTCGTTTCACTTCGAGATCATCTAGGAGGTTCATCATAAAATCTTCAATCTGGTGCTCATGTCTAAATCTTCTACCGACTGTCTCCTCTAAATGTCCATGGGGATCAAACCTATTCCTCCAAGCAAAAGATGAAAAAGAATACAAGGCTAACTCCTTCTCTGCGTCATCCATGGCTAAGATATTAGGACATACCTCAACTGAATTACCCAAAATAATAGGTACCTGAATTCCATTCTGATGTCTATGTCTGAATGCCTTCACATATGCTGCCAACTGCCTTGTTACTTCAAGTAACACAATTCTGTCTGTCGGGTACCTCGGCAACATGTATGGAGGTAAAGGACATCCATGCACTCTAATGTAAGTGAACTTGGGAAACTGAATGAACCAAGCACCGTACCTCTTGATGAATTCCTGGGCATCCTGAGATAATCTGTTGTAGATCCCTCCTTGCAACGTCCTTGTGATGTTCATCGTGAAAGTATCATTGACTAACTTGTAGTTTTTCCCTGGCGGATGATGCAAGTAGGTATAGGATTCACAAGCTCTGACCTCGCCGGGTCCTCTTCCAATCACTCCTCTGTGAGGTAGTCCTGCGTACTCAACGCTCCTGATTAAGACATAGATGACGTATGAACTCATGTGGAAGGACTTAGTAGCCCTGAGTCTTCTCAACTGTACGTCTAAGCAATGGCTAATTATCCTAGCCCAATGTATCGTACCCTTCGCTTGAACAATCACCTGGATGAAGTAAAACATCCATTTCTCAAAATAGAAGGCATGAGGTGCTCCTGTAACTCTGTTGAGCATGGTAATCAAATCTCTGTACTCCTCTTGGAAATCAATCCTGTGTGGTGTGTTCGGTACTTTGCTCAGACGGGGACGACTCTTGAGTAGCCAGTTCTTGTTGATTATGCTTAGGCAAGCATCTGGATCATCATCGTACACTGATCTGGCTCCTTCAATGCTCTTGTATATCATGTCCCTGTGCTCTGGAAGATGGAAGGCTTCACTTATGGCTTCCTCTGAAAGGTATGCCAAAGTGTTTCCCTCATTGGACACAATTGTCCTGGACTTTGGATTGTAGTGACGGGCACACTCGATCATCAACTCGTGGCACTGAATAGCTGGAGGAAAACCGGCCGCCTTAATGATGCCACTCTCTATTATTCTCCGGGCGACAGGTGATGGCTTGCCGATGTAAGGGACGTCTCGGAACTTCTTCGTGCTAAAGTTCCCCAAGTTTGTATCTCCAATGTTGCTCCACTTCGACACGATCTTGGTCTCCACTTCTTCGATCTTCTGATCCTCTTTCATGAGAGCCGAGCGGCTAGTGGATGCTCCCGCCTTTGGGGTCGCCATACCTACACAACATTTCATTATAAGAAATAGATTTTGCAATAAATAGCGTAAATAGGAGAGATAAATTTTTAGGAAACCTCATGATAAGTCCCTAGAGTTATCATTTCCTAAAAAACAACGATTGAGCCAAGAGATTCAAAATTTCAAAATTTCAAAATTTGATTTATGACGATGAATGAATAAAGCAATAATAATTAAATCGCCATACCTCGATAGAGAGCTAACTCTAGAATGCAAAAACAAAATTCGCCTAGGCAAAAATTGAGGTATAAAATAATCTTCAATATGATCTCCTCAAAATTGACTTCGCCACCTCTGGAGAGAACGTGATCTTCAAGTATCGCCTTAGACGTGGTCTTAAATGATCTTCAAATTCGCCTTTGACAAATCGCCCAAACAAACCCTCCAAGTCTTTAGCAAATTCGCCTTGATGTATCCTCAAGTTCGCATTTGGTGTGGTCTTCAAATTCGTACCACCTTTTGATAACTAAGCGCCACCCTTGGATGAATGAAATTCGCACCACCTTTTGATAACTAAGCGCCACCCTTGGATGAATGAAATTCGCACCACCTTTTGATCTTCAACGCAATTCGCACTCCACACTTAATGATATACTTCGCATCACCTTCGCTTCTCCTCAAGATCGCATGTGAAGGATAAAAATAATGATGTGAAAATGAACATTTCACTCCCCTTATAAATAGCGCGCTCATCCTTTCACCCCTTAGGCCGACTTGACAAATAAAACCATTTTTTAAATGATTTGCAATAAAATAACAAGGCCGACTTGCTTAATTGGGCACTTCAAATCGATTTTATATTAATTAAATAATTAATTATTAATGCCTTGCGTTTTTTAAATGAGAATTTCGATTTTTAATAAAGGCAAAAAATAATTAATAAAAGATAACGCCATATTAAATGCTAAATAAAAATGGATTTTCAATTTTTTTAATCGATTTAGCATTTAAGGAAAATTTGAATTGTTTAATTTGGCGCCAAAACTGGAAAACAAAGGGACGTACCTCATCGTCCTGGTCCCTTGGAGAGGGACAGGAGCGATCCATGATTTTGGTCTTGATTTTGCATTTCTTACGTCCAACTCCTTCATCTTCGTGTTGAAAATCGATCATCATGATGAGTCCTTTGAATTTGATCATCTTGCATGCGTACTTAAAGGCCTTTTGAATGTTCATCGCCCTTGTCCCTTGGAGAGGGACAGGAGCAATCTCCAAATTTCTACGTCCATCTTGCATCTTTTAACTTCGATCTTTATTGTTGACGAATAACATCCTTTGTTCGCGTCTTTTGCGCTTATTCCATTTGTCTTCATTATGTGTTTGGACGCATTAAAGGGATCATCGCCCTTGTCCCTTGGAGAGGGACAGGAGCGATCCACGTTTTCTCCTTGACCTTGGCGACTTTAAACTTCAATCTTCGTTGTGAGGTCTTCCAAACGATGTCCCTTGCCTTGCTTATCCTCGCCTAGCTTTGATCTATGCGTGCTTTTGATGATATCGCCCTGGTCCTTGTCCAAAGGACAGGAGCGATGTGAGCTTTTACCTTGATTGGCAATGTTTGGACGTTCAAAACCCTTGCGAATTATCTTCAAACGATGCCTTGGACCATATGCTATCTTAGGACGTCTTGACTTAGCTTGAACTTGAAGCAAGACGAGGAATCCAAAGCAAATCGCCCTGGTCCCTTGGAGAGGGACAGGAGCGATATAGTCTCCATGCTCAAAATGATGATCATTTTACGTTCAAAACCTTTGTATATCATCTTTTATCATACCATGGACCCTCTAAAACATTGCAACGTCTTGTCCCTACGTAAATTTTGCATGAAATGGCCAATGCATCTAACATCGCCCTGGTCCCTTGGAGAGGGACAGGAGCGATCTATGTTATAGGGTGTCAATCTCTTCATTTTAACGTCCTTTGAGTGTTTGCGCATGATGAAGACGCCTTGAAATGTCCCTCGCCACCTTGTCTTGACTTGTGTCGACCTTGAACTTTGGAGGAACGACCTTGAACTGGCGTAGGAAGTATCATCACCATTGTATCGCCCTGGTCCCTTGGAGAGGGACAGGAGCGATCCTTCCCTTGTGGCCACTATCTCACTTTGCCAGGTTCCAAGTTTATATTCAACGGACTCGTCCCTCTTTACTCTATTCGTCCATGCCTTGACATCATCTGTAACTTTGCAAGAAAAGCAATTATATCAAAAATCGCTTTGGTCCCTTCCTGAGGGACAGGAGCGAACTAGGCATTTAACACTGTTATGGACGTCCCAAAAATCTTCAATTTATATTCAACGCATTTATCTCATGTTTTCCCTTGTTTTTGAATGTAAACTTGCCTTGACCTTTGTCTGGATTTTGCATAATGAAGGAAATTGCTCTGGTCCCTGGGAGAGGGACGAGAGCTACAAGGTACCTCGCCCTGGTCCCTTGGAGAGGGACAGGAGCGATTTGGTCAATATAGGTCATTTTCCTTCGTTTCAGCATCTCAAATTATATTCATTTGGCAAAGCATCTTCCCTTGGACGTCCTCAAATCATTAAGTTTTCGAAATCTTGCAAGGACAAGGCGAAATTTGAGTTGTAGCTCCGGTCCTTCACTGAGGGACAGGAGCGATTTTCCTCCTGGAGGCATTTCTGTGCTCATGAAAATCTTCAATTTATATTCAATGGAAAGATCTCGTCGTTCTCCATCACTTCCAACTTGAAATTTGTCTGGACTCTGCAGGGATGATGAGATATTTGAAAATGAGCTCCCGTCCTTCACTGAGGGACAGGAGCGATTTTGCTCCTACAGGCCAAAATAACATGATTTTTCACATTTTAACACTTCACGAGGCGAAAACAAATCAATCCCAATGCCCAGGATCAAAATAAAAAAAGGTCAAAATTTGGTCAAAATATTCAATCGGACAAAAATTCACATTGACTGTCAACACTTAGACAAATTTAAGCTCTGCATTAACATTCCAATTAAAAATTAGACCATTTTGGCGAATTCATTGCATTCAAAATTTGCATTCTAGAAAAGAAGCTCGAAAACTCTCAAAGAAACGACTGAATTCTGGCTTGAGAAGGCAAAATTTAAAACCCTAAGGCTTGGCCCTAAATCCAGACGACCAACTAACCAACAAAACCCTAAAAACGAAAGCGAAAACGAGCGAAAAACAAGCAAAAAGAGGGGGTCCCCATTTGCGATGGGGCGATGTGTGAAATGGTCACAACAGGCATGCATGCAAAGTGTGGAAACATACACAGGTGGCAGACTGTTTGACAGAATGCTTCGAAGGAATGTAAATACAACTTTGAAAGCATAGACAATGCACATGAATTGTGTGATAGACTGCTTTGAAAGTTTTTATCAAATATTATCACTGCTAATGCTCACATATATATGCTTGCAAACTGTGGAACCATATACATGGCATGTGAACTGTTTTACTAAATGTCTCAGATCTCACCCCATCAAATGCAATGATTATTAGCTTGCAGAACAAGGATTTGTTGAAAAGGGTATTCACAAAGTGGATTTGTTGAACACACTATAGAAGCTTTCGAGTGACTGCATGCAAAGTATGGAATCATAAACAAAACACCTGAATTGTTTTACAAAATGCCTCGAAGAGAGAGCTCACTGTGCAACACGTAATGATTGCAGCAATAAAAAATGCAAAATCTTCAACATGGCACGTGAACTGTTTGTCAAAATACCTCATGAGGTAGTCATCTCATGAATGCAATGATAGTAGGATATTCACAAATTGGATTTGTTAAAAGGCTTTGGTAACGTTTAAGCAAATGCAACTGGTAGGTGTAAAAATTGACTTTGTAACTTCAGCTAGTGTCCTCCCAACCTACACCAACACCTTTCCTTCTCATGCCAGAATGAGAGCCTTGAACCAACGGATGAACATCCACTCGAAGCATAAACGATAGAGGATTTTTGTCAAATTTTATAGCTGGGAATGCTGTGGTAAACACGCATGCAGAATGGGAAGAATGAATAGTGCACAAGAAATGACTGCCAGAATACCTGCAAAACATGTCATCTCATGGGAAGCAATTGACACGCAATACACCAAATGAATTTGTTGAAAAGGCAATAACTTTCAAGCAAATGCATTAGTCAGGGCCGTAGAGCAATTTGTGTTAGATACTATAGTTGGAAATGCTAAATTTTCAAAGCATAAAATAGGTATAGGAATTGTTTGATAGCATGCCCCAAAGAAAATGTCATCTCAATGTTACCACAAATTGCAAGATATACACTGTGGATTCGGTGAAAAATCTTTTGAAGCTTTCAAGACAATTATGCTTAGCAGGTATAATGATAAACCTACAACGTTTGCCAGCATTTGAGAGCCTTAAAATAGGTTTTGATTTGGCATCAAATTATTATGGATGTGAGTAGAATGAACTTTTTAAATTACTTTCAAAATTTTAATGTGAATACAAGTGGTAAATATGCTACAGTTGCTTTGGGCTCCAGACTGCACAAGAACAAAGAATCCTAAAATAGTGGTGTCAATTAGTGGGGTTAATTGGCAAAAGGATGATTCTTTTTAAAAAGAAACAAACTATAATTATCTGTGACAATAATGCAGAGTAAGATGTACTCCATATAGATATTACAAAATAGACAATATGGATTATGAGAAAACATGTGGTTTTGAGAATGTTTTTGATTGAGTAGCTTGATTCATTCTAATATAATGAATGGCAGTTTGGTTTGATGCAACTATTGTATCCTTCAGCATTATGGGTAAAGACAATATTATAGAAACTCTTCTTGATTTTAAGAAAGCGGTTCAAATACCATTTTATAGTGACATGAAAAAATGATGGTTTTGTATCATAGCTTTCTAAAGTGAGTTATTTTGTTGGAAACAAGAAGATAAAAGGGTCAATATTTGATAGAGAGGGTTTGTTCCTCAGCCTCTACTTCAGTTTTGTGAAAAAGTAATTATGAGAAGGATGTTTTGTTGGGTAATTAGTTGGCATATTGGAAAATCAACCCTGCTTACAAATAGATATCCAAAATGCAAAAATCCATTCAATTTTTTGATGTTGCAAGTGTGAGCAGTGTGCAAGATATTTTGGGATGACAAATTTCCTCCAAAGATGATTGATGAGTTATACAAGGTGGAAATGAGGAACGAGTAAATGAGAATTTATCATGCCTTATACAATTCTCCTTGTTATTCAATAAAACATTTAATTTGTGAAAGGAAAGGATGGTCATTGTTATTGTTCTCTACTGATCATAATGAGAAGATATTTGTGCCTAGTTGTATTTGCACGTGTTCATGTATCGTGGTCTCTTAACAAGAAAGATTCACAAACCATATTCTAGCTACTCATGAACACACTATTATATATGATAATGGTGACAAAGAAACACTTATTATCTCAAATGACAAATGGAAATTGGACATCGCCATTTCTCTAATTAAGACAAAAGTGACATACATATCATGATGGAATAATCATGGAAGATGAATACAATTAGAATGAGAACTTTGATAGAACACTTTTTAGCAAAGGGGAATGCATGGACGCTATCATTGACATTGTTGGGAAGAGGTTTCCATGAAATATCTTTCAAGAATGGCATGGGTAAGCAGAGCATTGATGATGCAAATTTTGGTTTTAGTTCTTATATACTGATCCTTCAACCTTCTGTGTAAAGACCTAATGATCACAACACAAAAAGGAATATTGGTGTCACTTGGAATACTCTCACAAAATTTCACAAAGATCAGTTGGAGTAGATATCTTCAAAGATCAAGTTCATGATTGCAAAAAGGCACATTGCCACTTTGACAAAGCTTGTATCATGTTTTCTCTTTGATGTTATGAGTTTCAAATTCTTATTTTGTAAAAATGACTTATGTCACTTGTTGTACTAAAAGTTAGAATATGGACTTGATTTCTGTAAAAGTTAGGCAAGTCCTAACTGGTTCCCAAAAAGGTAGTTACTAAAAGTGATCACTTAGTTGGTTACGAAAAGTGGTTACCTAGCTAATTATGCAAAGTGGTTACAAAGCAGTTATCCTCTAGAGCCTATAAATACAAGGCTAATTCAAATGTAAAAGGGGGGGACTCTTACAGAGGGGAATTTGGTGAGAAACTTTGGAGAACCTTTATGTTCACACTTTGTACCTAAGTGTTTTGAACTTGTATATTTTCAAAAGATAACGAAGAATGCATTTGGTTCGTATGTCTTGAATGTACTTCTAAGTTATTATTCCTAATTTCTCCTATGTTAAATTGGTAATCCCTTTATGCATTGGTTTTCAGTTCAATGATCTATTAATTGATTTGATGAAATACATCATTTCCTAGTATCTTGACTTGTATGTGCTAGTATAGCCTATCTCTTTGTATGTCAAAGTTTGTTGTACTTATTTCATCATCATTGAATATCAAAACATACTTTATCATGAGAACCCCCTTGTAATTGTTATGATTTATGAATTCCTTTTTGGTATTCGTATGTCTTCTAGTAGGGTTTCTGTTATCTATTCTCCTTTAGTTTTGTATTTTCTCCTTTATGTACTTTCAGGTTAAAAGTACACAAAAATCCTGAAAACCCTCATCATACAAGGGAGCTGCCCTCTCAAACACAGAGGAAGATTGTTACTCCATATTGATCTCTCCAACTGTTGGAACGGTTGTCACTGCTCTTTGGGCAAACAGGGCCAGTTTTGGAGAAACAATCACAGTGACAAGTCTGTTTATCAACATACATTGAAAGAATTTTTTTTGGAATGCTACACTATGCCCTTCACCCACATATTCCCTTGAAGGTTTCTTTGACAACGTTTTATTTCATACTAATTTCAGGTCTGCAATATTTAACTTCACCTTTCTTGTAGGTCTAGTATATCATTTGCAGCGTTTTATTTCATCGCTTCTCTGAGGCAAGTGGATTGATTCAAGATGGAAGAAGCTTCTCCTGACTCTGTTGCTTGAGGAATCCGGGCTATAACAGGTTTAATATCATATAGGCGTATCTCACTATGTTGTACTAGCTCATATGGACGTTTTGACTATTCACACATTCTTTATGCTAGTCTGCACTTTAGTAGGAATCAAAATGCCTTCAAACAAATCTCCATTCTTCATAGCCACAAGAAAGATATTTGCTCTGGTACCATATTGAAATGGTAGAGCAAACACAAACAAAATTAGATCACACCTTTGCTGCATAGGAATACCACAAAATAATATTAGATTAAATTCTGTGGGATTACATTCACACGGGATTTTTTGCATTGCAATACAATTGGATTTTTAAAGCCTTTCATTTTCTGTGCTAACTTATTTATGGGAATGTAACCTCCCAAACTTAATTAACTTATTAATTTACTAACAACAATCTAACCTATCTAAATATTTATGTAAGAACACCCCCCTTAACTTTTTTTTTGAAATAAGTTACCAACAAAGTTTCACAAGTTTGCAATAACATAGATCAAGAAGTAAATGCATTAAAGTCTCTTGCTGTCATAAAGGACTGAGTTTACAATTCATTGCTCATTACATTGCTATTCATGAATCTCGGAATAAATATCAATTTAGCAAACTTAATTACATGAAGAAACATTCATATAAATTCACAATAAATGTGCCTTGAAAATGTATTTGTTTGATAACATGTAAGGCTGTTTGAACTTTGAAAACATACAGCTCAGTCCAAGGTGGTTGCAACTACTCTTTCTGTACACAGTCCTGAACCCCCATGAAATGGCATCAATGATGGATATGTTTGCCTCCTACCTCTAAGGTTATCCCCTCAATCTTGTTCCCAGCTGTTCAATGGACTTCAAAACACACTTAGTACCGTAAACTCAAGATCTTAGTGGAAGTTACAGTCATATATCTTCTGGGAAATGGCACTCAAGAACAGGGGTGAATACCATAATAAATTCATAACAATTCCATTTGGCCTTGCCTTACGATGGGGACAGTCACCAATGATTTGAGAGGCCTAGGCATCTAGTTTTGTGTAAGAAAGAAATTGAGGCATAAACCATTCAACCTCCTAAATTCACATACCCAGCTGAAAGTGCATGTATGGCTTGCAAAGGAAATACGGCCTCCTAAATAAATGATTTTCCAGATTATAACTCCCTGCCATAGAAGCAAATGGGGATGCCTAGCAGAGGAAAATGCATTGAAACAATACCCAAAACACTTGCTGCAATCTGTCAGTCATAGCGCCCAAAATGAGAGGTGTAGCTAGCCATTATAGGCTAAGTTGCCGGTCCCGGTTCGGAATCGGATTCTGGTTCAAGATTCGGGTTCGCAAATTCGTTCATTTTTTTGGGGGGTGGGTTTGGGTTCGCTTTGGGTCCGTCTGTACAAAAACATATAAAAATAAAAAAATAAAAATATATACATATATGCAGCAGAAAATATATACAAATGGGATTTGACATCTAACATCTAGATCAAGTTTTGAATATAAATCTATGCAAGCATTGAAATCATTTTCTATTGGATTCAACTCTTTGTCTTCTTGTGTAAACTCAACTCTAGGAATGAATATAGGCTATGTAGGTCCACAATTTTATTTAAGTTACTACCTTCTACTACATTATTTTGCAGCGTTACCGGGAGACACGTCTCCAGACCCCTGGGACGCGTCTCGGAGACCGGGACACGTCTCCCGTCTCCCAGATGTCTCTGGAAGCGCCTCTCAGATGTGGGTGCTTTGGAGAGACGTCTCCTCACGTCTCCAACATCTCCCATAAAGAAATGTGGCGTCTTCCGTCACAAAAAACAATAAAAAAACTCGTTTTTTTAAAAACCCCCCGATGCGGCTTAAAAAAAACCTAACACAACTTTAAAAAAAGCCACGATGCGACGCGTTGACTTAAAAGTTTAAAACGCCCGATGATTTTTTTTAACATCATTCAAACCCGACGAAAACCTAGTGTCACAGCCAGCACAAACAAACCCGACGGAAACCGAAAAAAATCGACTTTCGCGGTCAGCAGGTGCAATGCAAAATAGGTGCAAGTGCAACGCTGAACAGGTGGACGCGATTCAGGTAAGTTTACTTCAGTTTTTTTATTTTCATTTTTCATTTTCAATTTTTTTTGAAACTTCAATTTTTTATTTATTTTATTTTTAATAAGCACTATTAATAATTTATTAATTTAATAGTTGATAAATTAGCACTATTAACTATATAATATCTTTATGTTTGTGGTTTTTATATTTAAAACTTAATAATAAACAAATTTTAAAAATTTATACAGTCCATTTAATTATTATAGTTTGCAAATTTAAACAGTTTTATTATACTAAACAAATTGAAATAATAAAAATAATAATATAGGTAGTAAACTTTTAGTTTTTTAAATTTTTTGATGAATTAAAAAACTGTATATTAGTGTTAAATTTGCAAATTTAACTCTATATACAATGATGCAAATTTAACACTGATATCAAACTGTATATCAGTGTTAAATTTGCAAATTTAACAGTGATATATAGTCTCATAAAATATTATACAGTCTCATAAAATAAGAAGGCATATATTTGTGGCATTTTGCAAAAAACTCAAAATAATCTAATTTGGAATTCCAAAACCAATGTGAAAAAAACATAAAACTAGTAATAGTTTTTGAAATTTCATTTTGTTTTGTAGATTGCAGAATGTCAGGGGGGGGAAACAAGGCTTGTACCCCTTGTGGAAGTATGTTGACCGTGTTCCAGGGCCAAAAGGAATAGGGGGACAACCACCATTAAATGTAAACTTTGTTCATTGGGATGGCAAGGTACCTACACGCGGGTGAAGTCTCATTTCCTTCACCAACTAGGACACGGTGTTGAAGTTTGTACAAATGAGTCAGACTGATATGATGCTGTGAGGGAGCAAGAAAGGGCTGATGGGAAAGTTTACATTATGAGCTCCTCTCATGCTTCAACCACAGGGGCAACTAGAGAGCCAGAGGTAGATGTGTCTTCTAGTGTTGTAGGAGCACAACAGTCTGAGTCTCACAAGAGACCACATACTAGCATCTCAAACCCCATTGGAAAGCTATTTGATGTGCAAGGTCGAGAAGCAATTGATGCAGCAATTGCACGCTTCTTTTATGCAAATGGAATACCATTTAATGTTGCTCGCTCACCTTTCTATGTAGAGATGGTACAAGCTATCAATAATGGACCATTTGGGTATAAACCACCTAGATTTGAAAAGCTCGGCACAACTCTAATTAACAAAGAAAAAATTCGATTAGAGCAACAAACTGCACCAATGAAGAGATTGTGGTCTACAAAAGGTTGCAATATAGTGATGGATGGGTGGACAGATGCTAGAAATCGTCCACTACTTAATGTCATGGTGACATGTAGCAAAGGGCCTTATTTTTTGAAGGCAATAGACTGTTCAGGGCAAGAAAAGAATGCAGATTTTCTTCATAACCAACTATGTGATAGCATTGAGGAGGTGGGGGCATCACATGCAGTCCAAGTTATTACTGATGCTGCCCCTGTTTGTAAAGAAGCAGGTATGATGGTGTAAAACAAACTGTACACGCATATATTTTGGACATCTTGTTGTGTGCATTCGTTGAACAATGCACTCAAAGATATTGGCAAGTTCCAATGGGTTTTAGACCTCATAGGAAAGGGCAAAAAAATACAGATGGTCATATGTAACCATCATCACACATAAGCCATTTATTGTACGTTTGCCAGGTGGAACTTCTCAAACCAGCTGATACACGGTTCGCTTCCTATTTTATTCTTCTTGACCGCCTTTGTGAAGTCAAAGGAGCTTTGTGTTCCACAGTTGTTAGTGATGCATGGGCATCTTAGAGGCAATATGCATCAGATACAGTAGTTGAGATGAGAGGTTTGGTACTTGATGGCCGTTTTTGGGCTGATGTGAGATTTGTTGTGGATTTTATTAGGTCCATATGTGAGGTGATTAAATTTATAGACTCAGACAAGCCATGTTTGGGGGAAGTTTATGAAGAAATAGATACCATGTGTGAAAGAGTAAAAAAAATAACTGATGCAAAAGATTCTTCTTTTAATCCTTTGATAGAAGAAAAGTTACATGGAAGATGGAACAAACTCAACACACCCCTTCATTGTGCTGCCCATGCCTTAAATCTTAAATGGCATAATACAGAAGAGACCAAAAAGAGGGCTCCACATGAGGATAGAGAGGTAATGAAAGGATTTTGGGCTGCAGTAAAAATGATTTATGGTCAACATGAGGATGCCTTAATCATAAGGACTCAATGGAATAAGTTTTCATGTGGGCAAGGTGATTTCTCTTCAGTGGAATCTTTACATGATATGTGGGAAAAGAAAGATCCTTTAGAGTGGTGGTGGAACCATGGAGGTGAAGCCCCTGAATTGCAATCATTTGCAATCAGATTTATCTCACAAGTAGCTAGCTCTTCATCTTGTGAGAGGAATTGGAGCACTTAATGTTTTATTCATTCACAAAAGAGGAACTGATTGGGGTCAAAGAGAAAGTAGAGAACTTGGTCTACATTCATAGCTCTCTTCGTCTTTTCTCTCGTGTTGATCTTGGTTACATGGAGGGTCCTTCAACAAAATGGGACCAAATTGTACCTGATGATGGAGGAGTTGCAGCCACGAGGGATGAAGCGGTTGAACCAAATGGCCTTAATGAATTTCCCCTAGCTCTACTACCATCAGAGGAACCTGAGTTAGAGAGTGATGAGTATCTGGAGACCATCCTAGCTGAGGACCTTCATATGGATGATCCAGACATAGCAGAGTAGATGATAGATTTCGGATTTTTGTTTTTCGCTTGTGTATCAGCATCAAACTGTCAATGTTTTTGAATTTCAATTTGTAATGATGCTGCTAACTAATATGAAATATCAAATATATAGTGTGAGTTTTGAACTTTTCAGTCTTTTTGACACAATGACATTTGACATATGTGTATTTAAACTTGAAAGTTAATATTGATTTGTTAAACTTTTCCACTATTCTTGTTTTCTAAATTCTATGTTATGATATTTACTGAAAATTATAAAATTATATTAAAAAAGTAATTTGCCATCTCCAAGTACCCTTGTCTCGTATTTTTGAAAATATGTCGTACCAGTACCTGTACCTGTCTCCGAAGTACTCAAGTACCCCTATCTCTTGGTAACCTTGTTATTTTGTGTAGATTTGGTGGAATTGTTGGAATTGTTCATGTCTTACAACATTTGAAGAAGTATTTGTGTTGTTTGCTCTTTTTGTTTTGCCGTTTGTTCCTAGCTATGTGCTATTTGTTGTATTCGCATGAAGGCTCTTCAATCCTCATCCCAATCCAACATCTTCTTACCCCTACCTTCAATTCTAGACCCTAACTATCATGACTCATCTTCTAGCTTCTTTCCAAGGCCCATGCTTAGCTGCATACACAACACACTCAAAAGACTAGCAGGTTTGTTGCCTCTAATAGCAATGTAATAACCCTAGGCTTTCTTTTAATTGCCCTAACCCATTAGAGCTTACATAGCCACATACCCAGTTTAAAGAGAAAATGACATGACAATGAATAGCTGTTTGTAATGAATTAAACACACAAGAAACACAACTATAATAGATTTAAATTATAAACAGTTCAAAATCTGAATCAAATTTGTTATCCATGCACCTAGTATAGGGTGAGTGATATCACTATTATTTTCCCTTTGAAAAATACACTCTTGAATTCTCAAGACGAATAAAAAAGAAAACTTAAAAAAAAAATTAAAAAATGTGTCAAATTGCCCAAATTCTCCTTGGGTTCTGCTGTTGGGGTCAAAATTCTCTAGAAAAGCATCAAAATTCTCCTTGGGTCCTATTGATTGAACCCATAGGACAAAATACGAACCTCGGGCGAATTTCCAACGAACCAAAATTTTGGGCGAATTGAACCAGGACCCAGCAGTTGCACAAAAGAATCTGGTAACTTAGATTATAGGGTGTGCGGCCCAACCCAGATAAGCCTGCAACCAAAATGGAAATTGAACACAACAAAATTTCTTGCAAAACCAACCAATAAACCTCTAGAACTTGATCCCAAAAGACCACAAAGATTTTCATCTTTTTTTTTTTTGCAAATTTGAATCACCAAAAACTTTGTGAAGTCGGTGTGTTTCTTGTGTGAAAACACCAAACCAGTTAGGGTGGATCTTTCACCATCAAAACTATTAAGATTGAAGAGGGTGTTTGTCCTCAACGACTCCTAGAAGAACTCCTATGTTCATTTCGACAACATCTCCTTAAGTTTTAAACTCTAAATGAGTGAACTAAGAGCCAAAATTTCAATTTATAGAGTTTGGAGGGAAATTTGGCATTTTAAAATTCAAATATTTTATTTTCCCTCGAAAAGCCCATTTGAGAATTTAAAAAACAACTTAAGTCCCTCATAACACTTAGGCCTCCAATTTTGGGGTCAAAACATAACACATTAATATTTAAACACTAAAGTGAATAATTAAATCACTTTATTACTTTAGTGCAAATATTAAATAATATCGTCGACCTTGCAGAAAACTCGCCAAGACACCGAAAATGTAAACCAATCATGTTGGAACATAATTGATGCTAATGGACGAGGACTGGTGTCGAAACGATCACTGACTATAAATAATCATGCTCTCCAAGGATTGAGGAGAACAAACCCCAAAAACTTAGAAAGATGAGCTTAAACAAGAACTTATTATAAATTGCAGTGTCCTCCAAGGGTTGAGGAGAGCAAACCTTAAAAAACCTAGATCGCTACTAAGAGCATTGTTACCAATTGATATTCACACAACTATCCAAAGCCAAGAAATTGCAAACAAGCTCACCTAGAAACAAGAGTTCCCTAACCACCACCGAATAGCCTACGAGAACCCAAGAGTAGGCTAACGGGAAATACCATAGCTGACTAGATCCAAGAAGGGGACATTGCAACTTATAAATTAACATCAATCTCTATATGGAACCGCTCTAGTGAAGATAGAGGGTTTTTGCCCTTAGCTTAAAGAAACCATTGGGGTTTTCATCTCGTTAGCAAGAGTTTGGCCATAGGCACAAATATTTGAATCTCCATAGAGAAATTAACAAACTTCTGAATCTTTTGTATGTAGCAAATGAGACCTCAACCTTATTTTATAAGCATCCTGGGAACTTTTTGGAAAGTGCAATATAAAATCACTTTATAATTTGATTAAACCTTATATCCTTAAAAAGTTATTTATTTAAATATTTAATTATTCAGAGCACTTTAGTCACAAAGTTAAATGTCCAACATTTAAAACTTTCCATTCTTATTCCAACAAGCTATTATACTAAGGTGCTCGTTAAATTATTTTAATTAAAATAGCAACCTTAGTAAATTTAATTAAAATATAGCTCAATATTACATCCAAGTTGCGAAAACAGTTGAAATGCATCAAAATAAAAACTAACACGAGTGATACAGATGATGAATGGTGATAATTGGACCTGTGTGGGTGACTTATTATAAATAGACACTCTCTCCAAGAATCTTGGAGAACATGCTAACAGTTGGAAATAAGTTTGGAAAGTGCCCTCAGAGTCTTCTAGACCATTTGATCTCATTGGGAACATCAAACAATTACTTTTATAAGGATGACACACACCTAGAAGGTTAGAGCCAACTACAAAGCAAGAATTCCTGAAAATGGGGACATTATACCCATGGCGAGGGCCAAAAATTGTTAGCATTTTAATTTGTCTCGTGTGACACTACACAAAATGAAACATTACACAAGCAAAACCTTTCTTCATATTAATACAAGAAACTCCTTGGGGTTTGAAATTATTGCTAAACCTGAATCTATGAACAAGTTTTATAGTTATACAACTTTACAAGATTATCAATGGGGCTCGCATGAAATAAATAATAGTACGAAAGTTGACCTGTCTTTTCAATCTTGAAGGTAAGCACAACACATGAAAGGTACTTAACTTCACACACAAGGGTTTTTAATATATGAGGCTTGTAACTAAACAAAATAAATTGAAAGATGAATGCTTACTAAGTGGTCAAAGCAGCAAACAATAGATCCACATTAACAAAAGATGTTTAAACCATAGAATTGAGTTGTAGGAAATTCTCACAATATATTGTGAGATCTTGGATCTCAACATATTCTCAAAATTTTCTTCAAAATTGCAGCAAAAAAACTAGTGCTGTACTTTTCCCTTGTTTACTTGCCATTTGGCTAAAATCTTGACCATTTTTTGACATTTTGTTTTTCGTTACATACAATGATAAACTCACAAATTTGTTCATATTTTTCATTGTAAATCACTTGCACTTTATATGTATGTGTTTAGGGTGTCTCTTCATAGTTTCAACATCTGGCAGTTGTTCCTCGACTTCAATTAGGGCTTATTTTTGTTGTTCCACAATATTGCTCCTTAACTTATATTAGGTTTCCTTTTCTACGATGCTATTTTGGTGACAATTGTTTTTGCTTTCTTCCATGACTTTCGATTGCTTGTTATAGATTACGTGCTCAAACTATTTATTTTCTTTTCATCTGTTTTTGTTGTGTTTAATTTTCTAATTTGTTATGATCCTAATATGATATATTCCTAAGTACAATAAGTTAATTACTTGTTTCATGGTTAACCCTAATATAAATATTAGTTAATACATTAATACCTCTTAATTGTTAGGATTAAGGTGCCATCTATCTTGTAAATCTTATGACATGGTTCAAACATCCTTGGAAAGTTGCCTAAGGCACTTCAGATGTATTGGGAAAATAATTTTTAATGTTTATTTCTCACTATTGTTTGTAATACATTCATAAGGGGTGATGGATACCACTAGCATTAATAAAAGTGGATTGTGAACACAACTATTTAATAGTGTTTTCCCTTTTTATGGACATTTATAATAAGATATAAAATGACTTAAGGAAGTGGAAAAAGAGTGACCTTTGGGCTTCTCCAAGTGGGAGCATGGAAGAGGCAACAAGTGTCTCTTAGTATTCCGTCATTCATAGCATTTAATGTAATGTTTATCTTGCAAGAAGGGCCACCCAAGTTGTAGGTAAAGTATTGGAGCCAAAACTAGTGTCTTTTCGAGTTTCATGGAGGCATTCCAAGGGTTGTGGTTGAAAATTTGATTGCTCAAAATAATCGAATAACTTTATTCAATTGTAGAGCCATTTAAATAGACGATTACAAACGGTGATGTTTCTAAAAAAGAAACAACCGCTTCTAAAAATAGAAGCCAAAAATAGAAAAGTAAATAAAGCAAATAATTACTCTAATGACCATTAATATACTAATTAAATATTCTAATATCCTTCCTTTGATGGTCATTTTATCAACTAACTACCCTACAGAAAGACACTGGAGGTCTTTTGATCACAAACAGAAAGAACACTCTGCTGTGGCAGAGACACTCCCTAGATTTGCAAAGTGTTAATGACCAAGATTACCAAAGTCCATCCAACTTGATGTTGGGTAACCAAATTGAAACTTGAAACCACGATTTTGAGGAAAAATCGGCAAACCCTCCAAAATTGAAGATACAAATCATCTTTTTTTGTGGAAAAAAATGGTAAAAACCCTAAACAGGAACGAAAACCCTGAAACGTTTTTTGAGGAAAAAATCGAACAAAACCTTGAAACATTGCGCGGCAAGACCCAGAACATCACATGGTAAAACACCAGACATCACGTAGTAAAACATCAAACATCACGTGGTAAAACACCAAATATCACGTGGCAAAACATCAGACATCACATGGTAAAACACCAAACATCATGTGGCAAAACACCATACATCACGTGGTAAAACCCTGATTTCTTAAGAAAAAATCAACCAAAACCCTCCCATGATCTTTATCGCGTGCAAAAAAAAAACGTGCCACCAAGTAAAGCCCTTGAAACACCATGCACCACAAACACCACGATAGAGATTGATTTTCACAATCTTTGGTATTGAACCTGTTTATTTTCCAACATTTGGTATCAAAGTTAAAGGTTATTGGTTTTGGGTATTCCTCTATTTTTGGTTTCTTAGTGTGGCAAGCTTGTGGGAATACATTAGAAGGAATTAAAGGTTGTTGGAAGGCTTTTGGGGCTGCAATGAATGTTCGGAACTTTGTTTTGCAGATTTCTAAGATTGCAAACCATGGATATTATCATTGTGATCTATGTTGGGCATTTGAAGGTCATGTTTATGGATCTTCATGGAGTTGATTATGGTTTGGTAACCCAGAGCTCTTGTTTGATAATATGCGTTTATCCTCTTGTTTGGTGGTTTTGTTCCTTTACCTTGTGGTCATGTGTAGCGAGAAGGTGTTCATGTTGGATGTGTATTGAAATCTTGGTCACATGGAGATACATCAACTGTTTGGATTATGAAATGGAGTGCTTATGTTGGGTTGATGGTTTTAGCCCAAGGTTACATGAAAGCACTGGAAGATAAGCCACTAACCTCTTTATGAGTTGTGGAGATGATATGTTTCATATGGTTTAAGCTCCTGGACAACTTTCTTTTCTTGTTGGATTGCAATGATCTGTTGTTTTCAGCTGTTGGGTTTTGTAGATCTGTGTTTTTCATTGTTGAGATGACATGTATAATGTGAATATTTGAATGTTTAAATGGATTTCAGATTTACAGAGATGGTTTTGCAGGTTTTAACATGTTAACTAAAATTTGTGGTATGTAAATCTATGGTAAGATTGGATTCAGGGTGTTCTAGATGGACACAATTACATGTTTGCGTGGCTGCTTGGAAGGTTCTTATTGATCCATGGTTACTCCAATGTGGGTTTGTTTGGCAAATCAGATCTAGAGTAGATTCTAGTGTTTGAGTCTTCGAAATCTACATGTTATGTCTAATTATTTCTGTTATGCACGATAATGATGTGTGTTGAGACATGGACCAGCTAGGACTCGAACCTAGGACCATCCATACGCTGCTGGAGTGCTCTACCACTGAGCTACTGGCCCCTCTTGGACTAGTCCATTGTCGGTCCGAGTGTGGCTTATTTCCAACACCAACACCCCCCCTTAAGCCATACCTCTTGTGTGCTTGGGGCTCCTAGCCTGGACCTAGCTCTGATACCATGTTGAGACATGGACCAGCTAGGACTCGAACCTAGGACCATCCATACGCTGGTGGAGTGCTCTACCACTGAGCTACTGGCCCCTCTTGGACCAGTCCATCGTCGGTCCGGGTGTGGCTTATTTCCAACACCAACAATGTGGGATTGAATCTTTCAGTTATTTTAGATTGAAGCATTGATTATATATTTTTTTCTTTGAGATGTTGCATATGTGCTGATCTTGTAAATTGTCTACTGAGGATTTGGTTTGGTAGGTCTCATTGTTGGTCGCAATTATTATATTGGCATTTTGATTGCAGCGAGAAAAGGATTATTTGGAGTACCTGATATTGTTGTTCATTTGAATCTTAGCAATAGATTATGGTGCATGAGAAACTCTGTTCACTTTTAGTGGAGTTTTGGTAATGATATTGTTCATGATGCCATGTATAACTCAATATCACTTTTAGTGGGAGCTTTATGCAGTTACATAATGTGTTCTATCTTCTTTGTTTCAAGATTTTGGTTCTAAGCTGTTATGGTTGTAGTGTATTGTGAGCCATGAACAATCTTTAATTAGAAGATGGATGATCTTTTGCAATGGGTGCTGCTGTCATGTGGGGCTCTCAGATTCTGCCTTCAATTGCAATGAGAGTTTGACATCTTTGGCTCTATTGACAAAGGATATGTAGTTGCATCTTATTGGTTTGGAGATCATTGTTTGACTCTTCCTTTTGGGAGCTCTGGGTTGAGTTATTTGATCTTGTTGGGGCCACAAAGGATCTTTAGTTAGGAGACGGTTATCACGATGCCTAGAGAGCTTGGTTACACGGTTTAGTGGGAGCCTTGGTAGTGATGTGGATTCATCATTTGATGATGGATGGTTATCTTCATGTGGTTTGGAGATGTTGACATCTTGGTGCCATGGAGGACTTTTGAGTCTTTGGTGAGGTGTTGTTGTTTCTCTTTGGTTTTGAGTATTAATCATTTGCTTGGAGCTTCATGATTTTGTAGGATTTTATTTGAAGTTGGCTTGCATTGATTGATGGATGCTCATGGAGACTAGAGAGACTTGGGTGAGACTATGAAATCTCATATTTTTTGGGATTGTGTGTTGAGATGGTTACTCTTTGATGAGGATTTCAATAGAAAGATCAAGGAGCCTATAGTTGGTTATTGATGTAAATCCATTATAGATATGAAGAGAAGATTGTAGATTTAGGGTTGATATGTTGATGGCATGAAGTCTATGTTGGTATACCTTGTTTTAAGGTATGGTTAGCTTGTATGAATTTCAATTTACTGTGGTTGCTATTCCAAGTGGTATGAGAAAGGCAGTTACTTAGAGCCTTTGTTATCATTTGAATCTTAATGCTTATGTTCATGTAGAGATTGTTGCAGGTTTCAGTGATAGTTGATATGGTTCACCTTAGCATGTTCCTTTTCTTCCTATGTTACCCCAAGTTTCTGGGACAGGGACAACAAGGGACGGTGGGATGAGTTTTCGGGACGGCAAAATTTTTGCCAATTTTGGGGACGCCAGGGGGACAACAAAGGGGACGACTATATTAAATATAGAGAAAATTAAAAATATATAGGGAAATTTAAATGTTCATATGAAAAAGAGATAAAGCATGTATATATACATTATATTCATATGAAAACATGGATAAAGCATGTATATATACATTATAGAACCTTAACATACCACATTTGTATTCGGAATCCATTGTCAATACTCCGATATGCATTCATAATTCATAATTCATTGTCAATACTTGATATGCATTCATAATTCAGAATTCATTGTCAATACTCAATATGCATTCATAATTGAAAATTCATTGTCAATATGCTAGCACTTGTTTGCATGTAGTTCATTGTTTCTTTCTAGTTGGAGGATATTTAGATAGTCTTCCATTACTATAATGACCTACAACCACTTCTTTATGCACTACAAAGTTTTGGGTGTTTGTGAAATTCATTACCAAGCTATTATTCATATTTCCGAGTGCTTTTGGCTATGATTCAGGCCTGTTTGCCTTTAATATTAGTGAAAAGTCCAATATTGCAGACCTGCAACCATGTTTTTACGCACTACCGAGTTCTAAGTGTTTGTGAAATTTATTACAAGGTTGCTTTTCATTATTTCTAAGTGCTTTTGGAAGTGATTCAGACATGTTTACCCGTCATATGAGTGAAAATTCAGTTTTATAGACCTGTAATAAAATTTAAAAATGTTTTTATTGAGCATTTGAGTCTTTTTTTTTTAAATGTGTTGGGAAAAGGAGGACGACTGGCCGTCCCTGAGATGGTTAAGGGATGGGGGGATGTCCCCTTTGAGAATCATTACCGTCCCCAAGTTTCTGGGATGTTTCCCACAGATTTTGCAATTTTGGGGACAACAGGGGAACGTCTCCTAGCCGTCCCCAAGTCCCCAAAACGTCCCCGGTACGGGGATGAGGGATTTTAGCCTAGGGATGCGTTCCCGAGTAACATAGTTTTCTTCCATATGTGGCATGTTGGAGGATGTGAGGAGTTTGTTGCTTGATGGTGGTTGTCATGGTTGCTTTTGCAAGTGTTTTGTTGTAGTATGAGAGCATAGTGAAGATTTAGATAGTATATGGATGGCTAAAAGATGGTTTTCCCTTGTTTGTGATTTCTTTGGGTGTATTTATAGTGTAGGATGTTAAGTGGGAGAATGTTAGGATTAAGGTGCCATCTACCTTGTAAATCCTATGACATGGTTCCAACATCCTTGGAAAGTGTCTTAAGACACTTAAAATGTATTGGGAAAATAATTTGTGATATTTATTTCTCACTATTGTTTGTAATACATTGATAAGGGGTTGTGGGTTCCACTAGCAACGGTAAAAGTGGGTTGTGAACACAATTATTTAATATTGTTTTCCCCACTTATGAACGTCTATAATAAGATATTTAATGACTTAAAGAAGTGGAAAAAGAGTGACCTTTGGGCTTCTCCAAGTGGGAGCATGGAAGAGACAACAAGTGTCTCTTGGTATTTTGTTATTTATTGCATTTAATGTAATGTTTATCTTGCAAGAATGGGCACCCAAGTTGGAGGGAAAGTATTGGAAGAAAAACTGGTATATTTTTGAGTTTTGTGGAGGCATTCCAAGGGTTGTGGTCGTGAGGAATGAAGAGGCTTCTTTGGGCATCTTGTTTGGTGGTTTTGGAGCTCTTGCCATTCTATAAATTCAACCTTTTGGGTATAGTTTTTTAAGGGGTAACAGTTGAATGTAGATTCCTTTGCAGGAATGAAGGACAAACGAGAGACTTAAGGAGGTTGTTCACATGTACATAGGTGCTGCTATGGTGGAGGCAAAGAGGAGAATGAAATTGATTGTATTGTAAGAACATTTATTGTTGATAATGCAAGTTTGTCCTCTCTTCTTGGTGGATTTTTTCTCCACAAGGGTTTCTCCACGTAAATCCCGTGCTATTTGTTGATCTTATGTTGCTGATTTATGCGTTATTGCTGCTCTCTTACGCCGATGTTAATCATTATTTATTGCTGTTACAAGTTCACATAAGATAGGTTTATTAAGCATGGTTAACAAGCTGATTTTTGGCATCATAAAGTATAAGTATCTAATCTTGGTTTTCCATATCAAGGCAACTTAATTTTCAGATTTGCATATGAGTTCTAGATTTCATATTGCAGCTATTCAAGCCTTGTATCTCATCTTTTGATTAGTTTATTGGATAGAGATTGATTTTCACAATCTTTAGCATTGAACCTATTTATTTCCCAACATTAATTAGGATGAAGATGTATGTCCCTAAATAGTTAAGCCTATAAAAAAGGATGAAAACTCTCTCCCATATTATTATATCATCAAATATTGAATTTATATATTATAATCTGATTATTGGAGGTCGCCCCCTTCAAAGTGGTATACTATATTTCTGATTTTTACAAATATTTCCAAGAAATATCATAACAAGTGGTATCAGAGCTATGATTTGGGCCAACATTTTTGTGTCCATCATAACTTTGAAACCAATGTGAATTTTGGTTTGATTTTTTGTGGGTTTTGAGGTATGCATTAGATAAGCTCTCAAAAATAAATTCAGACTTTGAAGGTAAGTTTTTCAAAAGTAATTGATATTTTTAATTTTATTAGTTTTTATACAATTTCTTTATAGGCTGCAATTTTTTGAAATATTTCAAACCATTTACATTTTGGAAAGCTAATAAAAAATTAAATAGGGTTAGTTCTTTGTAATTTACTGTAAGACATAAATTAGATGCCTTAATTTAGTGGTCAAACTTAGTCAATATTTTCATCAAATTTACTATGTACGCAACAAATTTTTGGAATTTAAAAAAAAAATTACATTTATGGAAAGCTTATAAAAAATCAGGGAGGGTTAGTTCCTAAAATTTTATTTTTATACATAAAATATATTCTTGTAACGTCCTAAAATTGTATCCCTTGCAATTTTCGACTTCATTTGGGTCTTCACCTTAGTGTTTGCGCCCCTTGGCCTTATCGGAGACCTGAATATGCTTATGTGCATCAAAAAAACATTGCAATTCAACCTTGTGCTATGCCCACACCTTGATCCTGGTCCTCACTGGGACCAGGGCGTGGCGCCCTGGGATCCCTTATTTGGGACCCCCCTTGATCCTCTCCCCTTGGACCTAACTCAAATTTGAAGCAGGAATTCCCTCCTATGTTGGCTCAAGTCGGAAAATCAGTCAATTAAACCTACTAGCAAGTATATAAGAGGGATTTCCCCTCTCATTTGACATAACAAGAAATCTTATCGAATCTATCATCAAGCATCAAGCATTCAAGAGATCAAGCATTCAAGCATTCAAGAGCAATTGAGCATTTTCAGTCTTTCTTCAAGCTTTGGAGCAGCAATAGAGACAAGATTCCAAGCATTGAAGAGGAGATCGACATTCTACTTCATGAAACCCTAATTCCATGTGGAGGCAAACAAAACTTCACAAGGAGGTATAAGCATTTCAATTTCATTCAATTCAACATCCCCTCAAAGAGAGGATTTCTAGTTTTAGTCCTTTCATTTACATTATTTCAACTACTTGGTTAATTCCAAAACCGGGGTTTGATCTGAAGACAAACCCCTATTCCCAACACATTTCCCTTTTTTTCTGTATGCAGGAAACAAGTGCGCAGCTGTACTTCTAGAATTAAGATTTATTTGCAGAGACGAAAAAACCCTTTTCAACGCGCGGAAAGTTCGGAGGACCGATAGGAGGGCGCTCCTGTCCAGACACACGGTCCCTGCAACTTTTGTTGGATTTCACAGAGTAGCTCTGAATCATCTCAAACTTCTTAGATATAGGTGCACAGCTGAATCCCGAATCTGTAGCTCACTGTTTTTGCATACTTTGTCTCCATTTTCAGCACTTTCTTAGTTCAATCAATCAACTTACAAGAGAGGGTCAATTGCATTTTAATCCATTCCAATCTACTTAGTATTCAATCCTTGCATCAGTTGGGATTGGATCTAGCAGATTCATCCCCCTCTTTTGAATGTAAAGTCTCCCTCAAGTGAAAATTGGAGCCTAGTGAATTCCGTCTTCTTCCAAGTGGCGAATTGGCTAAGGTTCCCAATTTTCCACTTTACAATTCCTTAATATAATGGTCAAAGTTTAGTCCAAAACTTAAACATCAAACTCTATCATTCCAAATACTTTACTACTTTAATAAATCTTAAAATAAAAACATAATTGAAGCAATGCCACATTTAGGATTAGAGGACCTTTCTATACACACAAAATTTAAGAACTCAATTTATTTTCAACCACCTAAAATTGAGGAAAGAATTCCATAAGCACATGAAATTCAAATAACAATACATTTCATTAAAGTTAAAATGCTTGACCCATTTGTAAAATCTTTAAATGAGGGTGTAGAGAAGTTTACAAAAGAATTATTATCAAAATTGAAGTCCCAAAGAAACCACCAACGTTGGTACAACCATAGTAAACCAAATCAAGGGATAGGACAAAGGTCAATAAGCATACCTACCAAGAATAAACATTCATAAATTTGATGGTATAAATGTAATTTCATGGATAAGACTCAGAACAACAATTTAAATTTCACAATTTACCAAATAAGTCCATGGTTGACACATCCTTACAATATTTTGAATTAGGACCTAACCAATGGTATTGATGGAAGATGAATGATAGACAAGGACAATTAGTTGGCAATAATTTAGTAAAGAACTAACAACCTTCTATGAATAACCACATATTGAAATCTTTTTTATCAAACTAAAATAATTTGAAACAATTAAGATCTTTAGCTGAATATAATGTTGAGAATTTGAGATTGGCACTTCAAGCTCCCGAAGTGACACCTTACCAAAGGCTACAATTGTACATCAATGGACTTAAGGAACAAATCCAAAATGATGTTCGTGTGTTGGAACCTTGTATAGTTAGGAAAGCTATGCAACAAGGATTGCATATTGAGAAACAAAACACCATCAAAGGTGAAACCATGAGAGTAATTGAAAAAAATGTGACTAATCCTACTAGCAAAAACATCCTTGAACCCAAGAGAAATTAGTAAGCTCTCTCCTCAACACGAGATAGATAAAAGAGAAAAAGGCTTAAGTTGGAATTGTGATAGTGAATGTTCAAAGAATCACAAGTGTTTTGGTAGTGAGAAAAATAATGAATTTAAAGAGGGAGAAGTATCTACAAAAGATCCAAATGTAAAACTTAATAATGAGGATTCCAAAGAAAACAAAAGAACTATTATCTCCATCATAGTTTGAGGACTCATGGGGCTCGCCACGGACTCGCCAAGACTCGTGCATCTGTTGGCGGGCCAAGTTGACTCACCCAAGGACTCTCGAGTCATGTCTAGATGAGTCCTGGCACAGGACTCGTGAGTCTGTGCCAAGGACTCGCGCAAGTCTTAAGTCGAGGCTTGCGAGTCTGACGAGAAGACTCGCGACGCACAGAAACACACCCAACCACAGTTAAAAAGTGATTTTTTTTAATCTTTCACTCATTTGCCATTCTTATTTGCTCAAAACAGATATGTAGGGTTTGAAGAAGGAGAGGAAACAAGATCAAAACAGAAAAAGAGATCTAGGTAAGGATTTTTCTTCTCTTTTATTTTTTTATTTCCATGTTTTGAAAATAAAAAAAATACTGAAAAACAAGGGGATATGCTGCCAAAAATTTTTCTATTTCCCTTCCTAACTTATTTCCTTATATTTTTTTCTTGTTTTCAAATACTATTTTTTTTAAATGATTCATATCATATTTTTGGTTGATTTTCCACAAAACCTTGCTGATTTTTTTATTTTTTCATGTTAAAATAGCAATGGCAAGTTCAACTCCAAGGGCAACCCCAAAGCCAAGAAGACTAAAGGACAAAGCATGGAAGTATGGGATACTAGGAAACAAAAAGGGGGATGTCACTTGCACCGACTGTAAGAAATGGATGACTGG
Organism: Cryptomeria japonica; assembly: GCF_030272615.1. NCBI lineage: Eukaryota > Viridiplantae > Streptophyta > Pinopsida > Cupressales > Cupressaceae > Cryptomeria > Cryptomeria japonica. Next base: position 392,054,208 of record NC_081415.1, read on the forward strand.
TGTAATCAATAGATTAAAATACCACCTTGCACAAATACTTGGACAAGGTGTGGAGATATGTGACAAAACAACTTCGGAGATTGTTAGAGAGATGAAGGCCCTTCTTGCTGAGTATGATATGCAAAAGGAAGAAAGGAAAGAAACGAAAGAAGCCATAGCAGCTGCAATGAATCCCACATTGTCCACTTCGGGTCCCCTTGGTTGCACTTGTAGAAGCCCAAATTTACGTCAACCACTTTCATCTTTTGGTGACAATGAGGGTGAGGCTAGTGAGACTCCTCTTAGATTAGACCCTAATTACTTTGTTCCACGTAATGTTCCAGGAGCACAACCTTCACTTGAAGGTATAGGATGGAGAGAGAAGCATGAGCAAGCAAGGATAGCAACAACAAGCTTTTGATATTACAATAATTTACCTTTCAATGCGGCGAACAATCTGTATTGGGACGGTTTGGTTAATGCATTTACAATTGCAAGAAAGGGTTTTAAGGCCCCAACAGGTAGAGACTGAAGTGGGCCATTGCTAGAGCAAGCCGTAAAAAATACACAAGTTTTGGTTGATGATCAAAAAAGATGTTGGAGGAGAAAATGATGCATCATTTTATCGGATGGGTGGATAGATTGACGGAATAGGACTCTCCTCAACTTCTTGGTGGCTTCAAATGGTGCAATGGTATTCCTAAAGTCTATTGATGCCTCAAATGAAATAAAAAATGTAGAAACTTTGTGTGATCCAGGAAGCTGGAGTTGAGAATGTTGTCCAAATTATCACAGACAACGCAGTTGTATATGTAGTTGCAGGTAGAATGCTTATGGAGAGGCATCCTACAATTACATGGAGTCCTTTTGCTTTACATTGCTTGGACTTGTTGTTAGAGGACATTGCGAAGATTGGATGGGTGAAAAGGGTGGTTGAAGGTGCAAAAAATGTCACCAAATTCATCTACAATCATACTTGGGTCCTTGCTTTGATGAGAAAACTCACAAATGGCAAGGACCTTGTGCGGCCTGGAGTGACGCAATTTGCTAGCCACTTCCTCACTTTGCAGAGCATTCTTGGTGCCATTCCTCATCTTAAGCAAATGTTTGTGTCTGATGCTTGGTTGGAGTTTGCATACTCCAAAAGAGCTGAAGCAGAGAAGATTGTAAGCTTTTTTTTTAATGAAGGGTTCACCAAAAGTGGAGAGGAGTTGATTGGGGTAAGTAACAACCACAAACGTAAACATTATACAAGATATCTATTTGGTGTTTTTTGAGGGGTTAATTTTGTACTAATTTAAAATTGTTTTCATTTTTTTAGGTGACAGAACCTTTGGTAAGGGTTCTTCATATGGTGGATGGAGAGGGCACGCCAATGGGTCTCATTTATGAGGCCATGGATAGGGCCAAAGAGGCCATTTCACGTTGCTATGGCAGAAATACAAGAAAATGTGAAATCCTTTGGCGCATCATTGATCGTAGCTGGACAAACCAACTCCACCAACCGATACATGCCTTCACCTACTTCTTGAACCCGAAATTCTACTTCTCTGATTCTTTTAGGGCTGATGAGGTCATGGTAGGTGTTGTTGCATGCATTGATAAGATGGCACCTGATCCTAAGTTGAGAGACAAGGTTCTTGACGAGTTGGAGGTGAGATTTGACATTTGCTATATCTTTATTTATGAATTTGGAAACGTTCATTGTTGAGTTTGACTATCTATTTTAGAATTTGGAAATGTTCATTGTTCAGGATCTACAAGAGTGCAGAGGGGAGACTCTTCTCTTCACAACAAGCAAGTGATAGGAGAGGAAAACAGCCAAGTAAAAAATTTAGTTCAATACTACAAGAAAAAAACTAGAAACTTGATTGTTACATTTTTTCTCAATTCTAATATTTCTAATTGTTTTTTTGTAGATTTATGGTGGGAGAATTATGGTGCTGGCATGCCTAATCTTCAAAAGATAGCCATCTGTGTTTTGTCCCAGCCATGTAGTGCTTCTGGGTGTGAATGAAATTGAAGTTTATTTGAGAACATTCACACAAAGAAGAGAAATAGGGTGACACAGAATTGCCTCAATGATCTTGTCTTCGTTCAGTGCAACCTTCACCTTTGCACTAGCAAGGTGGAGGGTGTTTCACATGAGGCCATTGACTTGGATGAAATTTATCCATATGGTGATTGGACCATCAATGAAAATATCTCTCTTTTTGGATTCCCAATATTTTCTCATATTTTCACAATATTATTTTGAGAAACTGAAAATATCTTTCTCTTTTGGTTTGCCAATATATTCTAAGGAAGGTATTTGCTTCTATGGCTTAAGCAGATACTAATTCTACTAAATGAAATCACAATGTAAGTTTAAGAAAAATAAACTTTCAAAATTAAACATAGTTACTTGCCAAGGCGAAAGATAAGTGTTAATACAAAGCTTAAAACAACTCTTTACTATAATCTATTATAAAAACTTTACACATGAACACAATAACACAGATTGACAATTCAAATGACAACCTTTGCAGCATAAGCTTACATCAACTTAAGTTGCTCGTTTGGGATTGGGTTCGGATACATGTTTGCAATATCATATTTTTTTCCACTAGGTTCAAATTTTGGGCATGACTGTATGTATGGTTTTTTTCCACTAGGTTCAAATTTGGGCATGATTGTATACATACATACATATTTATGTAATGTACAATTCTATGATATTATACTTATATATATTATATTTTATATGTATTATATAAAATATAATATATAAAACAATATAATCCATAATTTCAAATAATCTATATAATAATAATAATATAACCTATAATCAGCCCATGTGGGTAGTAGAGTTGGCTTGGGCCATTGGTTTTCTTCCCATAGGTCATGGGTTTGACTCTGAGACCTGGATTTCACCCAATGTACTTGGCAAGCGGGCTGCTTGGTACATCCCTAGGAACTGGTCTCGTCTCAGGTTGCCCCAAATGGTCGTTGGGTTGGGTCGCAGGGATACCTTATGGCAACAAAAAAAACCTATAATCTAGATAGGTAGGGCTTCTTCAATCTTGATTTAAGTGAATTACGTGAGTCACATGTCAAAAATCCAAGAGAAATTTATGATAAGTTGCAAGGAAAAATAAATTGATGACGAGTTGCAATTGATTTTAAATTTTCGTGCATTGCACTCATGATATTGTTATGAATTAGTCCTCACATGGGTGTTTAGGTTAGCTATCGAGTTGTTGAGAAGCAACTTAATATTATATTGTTGTTAGCGTGTAATTGTGTGTGAGCATAGTAATGCAAGTGAGTTGTTAACAAAACTCACATAGAGATTTAGGAGTGAAAATAGGAGAGAGAGAATTAAGGTGGCTGAATGACCCACCTAGATTTAGTGTGAGAGGTTGATAAAGTTGTTATAGGAGTTTGACAACTCTTCATATATATATATATATAATTCATATAATTTTTTTTTTGATCGATAAAAGGCCGAAGCCAAAATTTTATTATTATTTTTTATAAAAAATTTTACATCTCCATTCAGTGTGGGCACTGGTAGGAAAGAATGGAGACAAGAAAACCTCCGGTCTAGCCCAGATCCCTTCTGGGATCAGATATTATAACCAACTGTACATTTTTACAAATCCTCATCAGAGGTTGGAGGCTGACATATTAAGACATTTTAGATTCTTTCTATACATCAAATCTTTCAGCACTTTCCGGTTGGATCCATCTTCCACACTTTGGCTAACCCACAAATGCATCGAGTAATAACTTCTGACCAGATTCCCGAATCTGCAAAACCTTATTGCAACTTACTTTGCCAGACTGTTAGAAGCATAGTAAACATAATAATTTGCTGCAATCATCCAATAAATAGTTACATCTTTCTATTTAAGTAAGAGGATTATAGCCTGGATATCCCTTAGCTTGAAACCATCTTAACCTTTTGGGTTTCAATTTAAGAGATTATCCAGGCTACAATTCTGCCTACTAATGGTAAGGATCAATTTCTTACAGATTCATAATTACTTTTAACTCTGCAGAAATCAGATGCTCCCAAACATAAATATTTTCATATGCATATGTATGTGTATTTATATGCCAATATGCAAAAAAACTATCAATGAGTCTGCTAGGATCATAAGAATATACAGATGTACACAGAAATCAATATGCCAGGAGAAAGGAGTGAAACAACATAAGGACAGAGGGTCTTTCCAGATGTTTGCATCAATAGAACTTACTAATTAACTGAAACCATGAAAAAGTCAGAGTTAACCTCTACCACCCACCACAAAACTACAACAGGTAACCTGCCATCCATTCATCAATCGATTGAAAGAAATCGAATGAACCCAACACTGTATAGACAGGGTATCTCAAATCGAGATAAATCGAATGCTAAGCTGTTCTATAAGATCCTCTACTGTCCATCAAACTACGATACAGAAACCAGAAATAACTATCCCAGTTTAACAAGAAGGCTTGAATCCAAAGATAGAATTATTAGCAACTATAACCGATGAGCAGAATCTTGAAGACCGAATATCAAAAAACCAGAAACCATAACTCAAAGACACAAAGCTTGGCAGACCCAGTTTGCCTTTGAAAGAAATGATTTACTCCTTATTTAAGACTATACCTTCGCAGCCCAGAACCATCATAATACATATTACATTCATTGGAGGGATGACCTGCAAGAACCAAAACAGAGAGACCAGACTACTACCAATCACCCCTCTACACGACTGAAACACCCCTGGCACTCACTCACAGACTTGGTAGTCAATGAAACGGTCAGGAAAAAGAAAATCATATATGAAGGTTCAGATATATATATATATATAAATATATATATATTTATATATATATATATACTCATATATATATAGATTCTGTATATATATATGTATATATGCGTGTATGCAATTGTGTAAGATTCTATTTATACCCACACATACCCACACATATACATATATATATGAGAATATGGATATATGTATATATATATATGATTGTATATATATACACATATCTATATATATGAATATATATATATGTATATATTTATATATGTGAATACATCATATAAAGACTATAAATATATACATATCTATATATGTGAGTACATATATATATATATGTATATATATATGTATCTATATATATATCTGAATCTTAGAATGCCAAAATACTGAAAAAAGGCGGCTGTGGCCTCCCATCTTAGAACTTATATATGTGAAAATAGGAGAGGACTAGGAGAGGAGTGATATGAAGGGGTGACACGGCCATCACCTAAACTTAATCCGTGAGGCTATCCTTCCTAAAAACACACGAATTACCATCTGCCCCTAAATTGGCTAACTTGTCAGCTATAGAATTGCCTTCCCTATAAATATGTTTAACCGAAGTTTCCTCAAAGTATTTGATCAGATCCAGAATGCTTTTTAATTCCGCCTTCAATTTCCAGTTTGACACTTCCCTAGTCCTGACTGCATTTATAGTTACCGACGAATCCCCCTCTATTTCTAAATATTTAATCTTGAGTGATTTGGCTATAATCAATCCCTCCCGCAATGCAAAAAACTCAGCCAAGTTATTCGAAGCCAAACCAATAGGCTTATTTATGCTAGCAATCAGTACACCGTTATCTTGATGAATAGCGCACCCTATACCTGCTAAACCAGGATTCCCACGAGAGGCACCATCAAAGTTTAGCTTAGCCCAGCCCTTTCGGGGGGGAGCCCATTTTGTTAGCTTCCTATCTATCTCAGCCTGCTTACCACCTCTCCCAATAAACGGGGGGATTATCAAACCCCTCCACTTAGATCGAAGAACCTCATCCCATCTGGTTAAATTAATAGACTTTTCCTGTACATGTCTAAGTCTATTATTGACTTTTTCCACAATTGTTGCCTCGATCTTATTTAGAAGGGATTCCACCCTCAATTTTGATTCTTTGAAGATCCGCCTGTTTCTCTCCTTCCAAATTTCCCATATGAGAATTGCCGGCGCTATTTGCCACACTAAGTGATAAATATCCTTTGTGTGGGGAGGTTGCCAACTAATCAGCCATTCAAAAATGTCCCTAGGCCTCGGAGTCGGCCATCCAAGGCTTGAGCAAAGCCAATCCCAACATTTCTGACTGAAACTACAATTTAGAAGCAAGTGATCCACATTTTCTTCCTCAGATTCGCAAAGAGGGCATCTCGATGGTCCCATGAATCCTAATTTTAAGAACCAATCTGAAGTAAGAATCCTCTTTTGGGAAGCTGCCCATGAGAAGATACCAGCTTTGGGGAGACCCACTTTATTCCAGCAAAGGCTAATTGGAATAATAGGATTGGTTGCAGCTCTTCTGCATTTCAAAAGTGAGTAACCTTCTTTGACTTTATAAATGCCCGATGAACTACCTGCCCAAATAATCCTGTCTTTCCCACTATGCAATGAAAAATGCCTATGCCTCAAATTATTCCAGAGGATTTCCTTGTCAGCATTTGACAAGTTCATCTCATCAAGGGGTTTCCACTCCCAACCCAAAGCGGGGTCATTGGATATAAGCTTGATATAATCCTTAACAAACCTGCCCCTGATTGATTTGCAAAGTTCTATACCTTCTGCGCTTATTCCTGACTTGTCTAGGGCTGAATAACCCCCTCACGAGTCTTCCCAGAACAATGCCTCAGATCCTTCCGCAATATCCCAAGTTAGATAATCTCTGATCACCTCCCTACATTCTAGCATAAAATTCCAAACTTTGGATCCCTTTGGCAATATTTCCGTCCTTAGTATACTATCAGGATTGGAATTAGTGAGATATTTAGCTTTGAGGATCCTTACCCATTTAAGATCCGGTTTCGAGTACATTTTCCAGACTAACTTCGCCCCCAGAGCCATGTTTTGAACCCCCAAATCTTTGATGCCAGCTCCCCCTTTATTGATAGGCTGGCTAATTTTATCCCAAGAGATTAACGCAAATTTCTTTTTGTCTGAGTTCATATTCCAAAAGAACTTCCTCATCTTTCTAACCATTTCTAGACGAGCACCTTTGGGTAGTTGCTGACATGACATTTGGTATATCGGGATAGCCACCATAACAGCTTTTAGTAATGTAATCCTCCCAGCCGAAGATAGACATTTGTTCTTCCAAGAATCCAACCTAAGATCCATCTTTTCAAGGATTCCTTTCCATAATGAATTTATATTGTTTCCCTTATCCATCGGAATCCCAAGATATTTACAAGGAAGTTTCCCTTTATCAAACCCTAATATATTACAAATATCTGTCTCTATGTTTTGCGAAGTGTTAAAGAAGAAGATTTCCGATTTATTCTTGTTCACTTCCTGACCAGAAGCTAAAGCATAAATGTCAAGAATCCTTTTGAAAGCCATGGCTTCAGACCTATTCGCACATCCCATCAGCATTGTGTCGTCAGCAAACTGCTGGTGGGTTATGGCCTCCATTCCATTAGTAATTTTAATGCCTTTGATAATTTGATTCATCCGAGCACTAGTAATGATTCTCCCAAGGCCCTCAGCCATTATGATAAATAAGAAAGGGGATAAAGGATCTCCTTGTCTTATCCCTCTAGATATCTGGAAGAAGCCAGCAGGGGATCCATTTATAAGTAACGATACCCTGGGAGATGAGATGCATTCGAAGATTAAATTGATCCATTGTTTAGAAAAACCAAAGGATTCTAAACATTTACACAGAAATCTGCAATCGACTCTATCGTATGCCTTCTTAATGTCTAGTTTGATCATCATAGCAGCAGATCGATTCTATTGTAACGAGTGCATGACTTCTTGAGCAATAATAATGCCATCCAAGATAGATCTACCTGGTACGAAACCTGTCTGTTCCTCAGAAATTATGCACGGAAGGATGCCTTTCAGTCTATTCGCTAATGTTTTAGTAAAAAGTTTGTAAATAGTGTTGCATAAGGAGATAGGTCGAAAGTCTTCAAAATTACTTGATTCCTCCTTCTTTGGAATCAAGGTAATGAAAGTGTTGTTGATCTCCCTTAAAATACTCCCAGAGTTTCTAACAGCTTCCAATGCTTCCACAACCTCCTTGCCAATAATGTGCCAGCATTTTTGAAAAGAGCAAGCGGGAAAACCATCCGGGCCGGGAGCTTTATCAGGGTTAAGCTGCCCCAATGCTAATTTAACTTCTGATTCAGTAAATTTGTTGTTAAGCGCTTTGTTTTGGTTTTCAGTTATAATCTTAGGAATATTCCTAAGCAAAGTTAAATTGGCATCTTTAGGGGAAGATTCTGAACTGAATAGGGTTTTGAAATGGTTTACCGCTTCAGTAGTTATATCCTTTAGATCTTCCAGAAGTATACCATTATTACTCATGATCTTGAGAATACTGTTAGTGTTCCTCCTAATTTTTGTACTGTTGTGGAAGAACTTAGTGTTCCTATCCCCATTTTGAAGCCAATTCTCTCTAGACTTCTGTTTCCAAAATACTTCTTCTTTAGTCAACGTATCCTCATATTTCCCGAGAAGCTCCTTTTCTTTGAGGAAGCTATCCTGATCCATTCCAAGTCTAAACACTTTTTCATTTAGATCTGCGATTTCTTTTTCTAATGATATTTTGGTTTCAAAAATGTTTCCGAAAACTTCACTATTCCATTTCAGTAACTTGCTCTTGAGATGTTTCAGTTTATTTACAAGGCAAAACATCTTTGATCCCTGGAAACTTACCTCAGACCACCACCTGGAGACGAGATCATAGAATTCTGGATTTTGCATCCACATTTTTTCAAACTTAAAAGGGCAACATCGCGGTGTAGCCTCTCCCTCAATATTAAGAATAACAGGGTAATGGTCAGATCCTGAAGATGGGAGAAGCGAAGCTGAGAGGTTAACCGCTAGATCGCTCAAGTTCCCTCTAAAAAGGAATCTATCTAATCTCTCAGCGATTTGTGTAAAGCCTGATCTTCTATTGTACCAGGTATACACACCATTACTTGTTTCTATATCTATCAGGTTGTTATGAGCAACCCACTCTCTAAAGTCTTTTAAGGACTGCGGTTCCCTACGAATACCACCCTTTTTTTCTGATAAATTCAGGATAGCATTGAAGTCCCCTCCTAGAATAACAGGGGAGGAGATATCTAGCCCCATCATAAACGAGATTTCTGACCAAACCCTGCGCTTTCCGACATACGGGATTGGGCCATAAATGTTTATTAGGGTGAATGTGAGATTGCTATGTTTGCTAGTTACCTTCCCTAATAGCCAATTTCTATTACCTGCTATAGGACGAAATATAATACTTCGCGGATTCCAAATTATTCCAATACCACCAGAAGCTCCCCTGGCTTCCACAAATTCACAGCAAAGAAGACCTAATTTCCTTTTAAAAGCCTCAGCTTCGACCTGGGCTAATTTGGTTTCTTGTATGAGAACGATGTCATGTTTCCATTTTGTAATATTGCGTCTAATTAGACGCTGTTTGTTAGGGGCATTCATGCCCCTAACATTCCATGAAGAGATTTTCATGGGGCCGTGGGAAGGCCCTTCCCCTTCCCAGCATCAAAGAAGGCTGTTAATTTGCCTTGGTCTTTTGCATTTCCATCCTGCAGTCTTAATTCGCTCAAAGATTTTCTGCCTCTACTTTTAGCTTCTCTAGCGCAGTCAGGAAAGTTTTTCCCGTCATATATGTTTTTTATCCCTAAGGTTTGCTGGGAAACTATCATTCCATCTCCATCATCCTCTCCCATTTGGGACTGAGCTACTGTGTAGTCATTAACAGGATTAGGTATAATGTCTCCTACCCTATTCTCAATAATTTCTTCCTCTTCCATAGAAGACAAGAGTTCCTGAATTAGGAACCTCTTCTCAGCTTCCTCTTCCGGGGAAAGATTTTCTACTACGTTATTGTCGAAAACCTCAAGAACAACAGCCATTCTAGAGGACATTTCTTCTTGATCTGCCTCATTGTCTTGTCCCAGATTTTCGACTGACTTTGATTCAGATGGAAATTTCAATGAATCCACCGAATCGGAGATTCTTTTTGTCATCTCCACTAGGGCATCATCTTTTATAGAATTTGCCTCATCTATTATTTTATCCAGATCACTAATGTTACTGGATTTATTGTTATTATTTTCCTCAGTGTAAGCCACTGGAGGGCAATTATCATGTGTGAGGGATGCATTTGATGTGATATTTTTATTCTGATCTGGAAGAGGGTTTTCCATTTGCTCGATACTATTAACCAGAACTGGGCATGTTTTCAGTCTTATATCGGATTCATTTATAACCCCATCATAGAAGGTGGGATGAATGCACCACTCCCCTCTGCTCGATACTAGCATGGAGGGTTCTAAGACCGTAGATTTAATGTCAGATTCAACTAAGATTTTGATATTCATGTTTAAAACCTCTTTTCCTAGTCCTTCACAGCCCAGAAAAGAGCCAAATTGTTCCCCTATATATTCTAAGATTTTAAAATCCAGATATTCGACTGGTAAAGGACCCAGATTTATCCATCTAGGGCATTTATTTACATTCTGTGAGTGTGGGTCAAAATTTGGTTTCCATTCACATCTAAAAAAACCATAGCCTTTGTACAGTTTTACCTTACCATGGAGAATATCATTTTTTGTATTTTGATTATCACACAAGATTGCAAGAAAATTATTTTCCAAGATAGAGATACTTACCTGTCCCGGGTATTGGGCCGTCCACCAATCAATAATATTTCCTGAATCTTCACCTATTCCTGCCCATTTAGCAAAAACCCCACATTCGCTATATAAATTGAATTGGGTTCCATTAACTCTGTCGGGATATTACAAATTCGCCTCGGCCTTCTTCTGGGTTTTGGCTCAAAATTTCTTACTTTCCCGAGTGGCACCAGGTTTGCCCCAGTTGCCGGACATTGGTTCGAGGCTGTGGTTTTATGCCTATCGAAGTTTAAAGACAAATTTCTGCTTTCGCCCATCTTCTTCTTGGCAATTTTCGATCGAGCGACTTGCCAATTTCCGTCGGAGGGAAGTGACAAGGCTTTGGTTTTTTTTTCCCTAATTTCATCGTTTTTCCCAAATTCGCCCGTTCTGTAAACCGAACGCCTTTCGTTTGTTGCAGGGTATCCCTTACATGGCGGACTGAAGACCGTAATGCTCCTCGGGCGCGTGGCAAAGACTTGTCTGCAACCCCCCGCCGAAAACCTTGCCAAGTTCGCTGAGAAATGATTTCGCATCTCGCCAAATAGCAGAGCTAAGTTTCAATTTCTTTCGATTTAATATTACTATATAATTCATATAATTGAATGTGGGAAGCAAATATAATAATAGTATTATTACTGTGTGTACTCTGAAATCAAACATTGTATCTGAGCCATGCCATTTCCTTGCACACCCTCCTTTTAGTGCCCACTTTAGAGTGACTTCAAGCCTTGTGGCTTAGGTTTGAGGGAAACTACCACAATGTTTCTTCTTGGAGTTTTTTTACGCTATTTTCATGTTGGGCTCTACTACGTTGTAGGAAGGAATGAAACATTGGGATTTGTTAGTATTTCTAATGTTTGATAGCTATTGAGGCAATACATCAAGTGAATTGCTTCATTTTGACATCTCCCTATTCTTAAACATTTTGATGTTAGTCCGCAAAGCTCATAATTTCAAACTTGGCAAAAGATAGTCACACTACAAAATTGTCTTTGTGGGTGTGACATTATTTTTTAAATCAGACATTGGGTGGCTTGGTAAGTCTAGCTGGCCCTCTCCTCGACTCATCTATTTTTAATCAGAGATGCCATTACACCATTATGTAGCATTAGGACTGTAATGGTCCACTTGCTGCTGATCTTATTCATCTATATGTTGCCCTCGTTGTACTTAGGAATCATAGTCTTAGACTCCTAGTTGCTATTTGCTTGCAAATGATTAAAATTGCTGCATATTGTATGCATTGAATAATTACGTTTGCTTGTTCTATTTGTGCCATGCTTGGAGTCATTCTTTTTTAAGGGTTGTGTTAAATCTTGTATAGTTGCACCATCCTAAATGCTTAATTATGCCATTTAGGGGTTTGTTTTACCATTGAAGCTCCACTTTCATAAGCAAATAATCCATTTCTTGTTCTTCTTCGGCATCGTTATCGAGTGTTCCTATTTTAAGCTTGGTGCTGGTGTTGGTGCTAGGAATTTCAACACCGCTGTTGGTTGCATAGGTTCAAGGGCATGATCGATTGTGCATGATTGCAAAAGAGAAATCAAATGGTTTGATTGCTTTGTCTAGCAAATACACTTCCTAATAAGTGTCAACTATAATAAGTAGCATCAACTAATCTGAATATTCATCCAAGGCTGTTCGTGAATGAAGGCAAGTTGGTTGTGGAGAGGATTCCAGTTGAGGACAGCCAGGAAGACAAGATCATTGACAAATTAAGTCTCATCGAAAAATTTGAGTGTTGAGACCAAGGATGAAAAAATCGTGTAAAAATCGGCAAAATCGTGATTTATTAGGAGTAAATTTGCCAGACGATTTAATCTTCTTAAAAATCGCAGCTGATTTTTTTGTTGTAAAAATCGCGGTCTTCGAAGCGATAAAATCGCGAGCAAAAGGGGAAAAAAGCACGTCTCAAAAAGCGATCATTTTTTATTTATTGCAACCCTAAAAAGCGAGTTTGTTTTTTACGCATAGGGGCTATTTCAATTTTTCCTAAGCGTGCGAGTCTTCACCTGACAACCGACGACATTTGTGGACTGAGTCTGGATTCGACGAGAGGTTACACAACTAAGAGTAGAAGACTCTTCTTTATTTAAGTGTTTCAACTTTCACGTAAATAAGCCACTAGTAAAATGAAGCTGCCATAGATAACAAGGTATTCAAATCTGATGTGGAAGCACTAAGAGCAAAGGTTTCCAACATAATGTTTAATTTGTTTCTGCCCTGTCGTTTTAGACTTCATTTCTAATCAATTTTTATTTTTATTTATTTTAATCTAGCATTGATATCAGACCTCAGTAGCAATTTAATCTTTTTGACTTTTAAGTATAATCTCTGATGCCTAAAAACTTATAAAGCCATGCATTTATTGCTTTTTTAAGAATATTTAAAAAAAATTATATATTTTCAAATGTTCGATAAATTTGCCGATTTATTGCCGTTTTTTGCCGAGTCCCGATTTTTAAAAAATTTTGACCGAAAAGATTTATTGCCGATTAAGAGTTTTTCATCTTTGGTTGAGACTTTCGTACATTGCAAATACAAATGCAGTTACACTTGATTAAAAAAAGATCTTTGGGATGTTGTCAAACATAGCTTAGTAACTCCAATTGATGCAAATGGACTTTCCAAGTGGAATATCAAAAAAAAAAAGTGCTGGGGACTTTTGGCCTTGGATTGTCAAAGGCATACCTACATCATGTGGATTTCACAAAGTCTGCAAAAGAAATTTGGGAGTCATTGGACGAAGTTTTTGGATAAGAAGCAAAGGGCGTAAAGACAACATTGAAGCATAGATTGTATGGATTGAAGATGGATAAAGGTGCAAAAATGGCAAATCATATAAGTAAGTTTCACTCCCTACTAAAGCAGTTAGCTAGCATTAACGAGAAAGTAAAGGATGATGATGCAAAATATATTCTTTTGAATAGTATGCCTGAGAGTATGTTTGGTTTGGTGTTTACATTAAGCAAGGTAAAAATTAATATTGAAGGAATTGTCTCGACTCTAATTGATCAAAATGAATGCTTAGAACGAAAGAAAGTATCATATGTACAAAAAAGGGGCAAGTGCAAATCAAAGCATGTTTCTCCAAAAAGAAAAATCAAATATTACTAGTGTAAAGAAGTAAGACGTGTAATTTTGAATTGTAAGAAGAGGGCACAAGATAAACTAGATCAAAATGTGTACTTGGTTGAAGAAATATATTGGGAAGAATAGGTGAAAGATGGAGAACTATCTTGTCCTAGTGATGAAGATTTTCTATTTTAGATAATTTCAAAATGGAAGATTGGAGGCATTGGAGGAAGGAGGTTTAATAGCGCCTCTCATCAGCCACTAATGATGAGGTTGCCTTTTGTATTAGTGGCATTTCATTTCATTATTTTATGCAAGATAAACCATTGTAAACATTCCTCTACTAAGTTTGAAAAGAGGAGAATGTAGATATCATTTATGTTGTAAATAGTTGTATAGGAGAGCAGTTGGCTACAAAGATTCTCTGAGTGCTAGATTTCTTGAAAGTATGGCTGGCCGGTGTTAAGTTTAGAGGAAGTGAAAGTGATAGAAGTTCTTGTATGTAGTGTTGACGTGTTTTTTATGACTACGTCGAACACAGAATAAAGTTGCCTAACGGTCACTTCACTCTCTCTTGATCAAAGTGCAATTGTATGCTAAGATTGCAAGAAGTTCAAACAATCGACTCCAAGGTTCCTTCAATGCGTGGACGTGACTCAGTTGGCTGATGTGTTTGCTGGTAATCCAAGGGGCCTTACGTTTGCATCATTCTTTCACTTCTTTGTTGTGGCTGGAACTCCATCATCGGATATGACAATTTTGCGATGTTGCTGCTTCAAACGGACTAAAATGAATTGAAAGAAAAAGGGAAAGGGTTCAGAAGGATCTAAATCTATTCCTAAGGGCTATGATATCAACAGTTACTGCTTTGGTGGACAAATTCCAAACAAACCAAGCTCTGCTTCGCCAAGATCAACTACAACTCCGCAAGAACCGATGCAATCTTCTAAGGATGCTAGAGGATTTTCAAATCGAGAAAGTACATTTGAATACCCAAAACGGCGCAATCCAAACAACCATCTACAATCGAACTCAGCACAAATTTAAGGGGTTCAGGCTAACTTTACACTGCAACTTACAATCAGCAAGATGCAAAAAGTATGAACCATGGAAATTCATCAAACACCATTACATTCTCCATTGAAATCAAAGCACTATACTACTTCTACTCTAAGTGAGGAAGGTGAAACCATGCAAGTTTTGAAAAAATAACTTAAGTGGACACCATCAGAGAACAATGTTTCACTGTTATTATTTCAAAACTTATCGCAACAATTTCATACAAAGCTCCCCCCTTTTACAAATGAAGGGGGTCACCCCTTTATATAGGCCTCAAGCCATGATTACATGCAAACCCTAATTAGGGTTTTCCCTAAAAGATTCTCCACTCAAGATGCAACACGGTGGGAATCTCCAATTAATAACCCATCATGCCCATATACAATTAATTCAAAGTACCCAAAATGGCATCCATTGCGCATTAAATGCACCACCTCCTTCAAATTCGCCCAACATGCGTTGAACATTCATCCATGCAAAAATCACCCCATTATGTCATAAATGATCCATCATTTCCACATGCAGCGGCTGCATGCAAAAGGAATCTACCATAAATTTAACATGCAATGACCGGGTCGCCATTTGGTCAAATATTCCGGTAATGAATGCACCACTCTACTGCCACGTGTTCAATAGATCCTCGCCATGCAAGTGGACCCGCCGTCGTATATCTGCTCCGACACATCTGGAATTGTTGGAGAGGGAAAATTCGATTCAGGAAGAATTTTCTTGAAGTCTCTTCAACTTTCCTTTCTTAGAGAAGGTTTTTCATCAATTCTGCACATTTCCTATTTTTTTAGGAAAATTTCCAAATTAGGGTTCCACGGTCCAGGAGAGAAAATTCTCCTACGAATCCAAATCTGTAAAAAGTTTTGAAATTTGGATGTGATTTGATGCCCGGGAATGGATTTTTAAAAACTTTTCTTGGGGGAAATTTCTTGTTTAGTTCATCCCTGATTCCTTCCTTGCCTGAGAAATTTTATCTTCAATTCATCCTTGGATGTGATTTCTTGTTGTGGAGGAATTCTCCTTTGGAAAGAAATTTGTTCCTTACCCCTTCCTGGAATTCTGTCCTGAAGGAAGGAATTTCAAACACTTAGTCAATTTTTCACCTTTCCTGGAATTTCTTCTTCTTGGGTGCAATTCTTCCTCGATGAAGGAATTCATCTCTTTGTGTACTGTCCATGAGAAGATCATTTTAGCGCACTCCTGTGTTCCTAGGCGGCATTTTACACTTGGTGGGGAATTCTTTCAATTCCATGGATTCCTTGCATCCCTCTATCTGGCGCTCCTTCTATCACTTGGGGCGCTAAAATGCCTTGGTCAAGGACTCTTGCAATTTGCTTGTTTCTCCATGCACTCCTCATTCTGGCGCCCTCCACAAGGCTGGGGCGGAAATTCCTTTGAGGAAGGAATTCATTGTTTTGTGAATTGTCCATGTCTTCTTTTCAACATCCCTATTTTTTAGGGATCCTCCTAAATTTAGGAGCCAGGGTCATTGGATGGAGAATTCTGCCACAATTCCGAATCTATAACAATTTCCTCATTCCGGCGAGGTTCGGTGTCTAAAAATAGCAAATTCAAAAATTTGCCGGAGGGGAATTTTATTTTCTATTCCTCCTTGACCCCTTGGATTCCATGCCTTAGGCAAAATTTCAACTTTTTAGCTTGGGCATTGAATTTTCTCTATGTGGAGGATTCATGAAATTTATCCATCTGTCCTTGCCTGACCCATTTTGGTGCCCAACTGCATCCTTGGGCGGGATTTTCACTATGCTGTGGATTCATGGAATTTTCCATCTGTCCTTGCCTTCCTCATTTTGGCGCCCAACTGCATCCTTGGGCGGAATTTTCACTATGCCATGGATTCATGGAATTTTCCATCTATCCTTGCCTTCCTCATTTTGGCGCCCAACTGCATCCTTGGGCAGAATTTTCACTATGCCATGGATTCATGGAATTTTCCATCTGTCCTTGCCTTCTTCATTTTGGCGCCCAACTGCATCCTTGGGTGGAATTTTCACTATGCCATGGATTCATGGAATTTTCCATCTATCCTTGCCTTCCTCATTTTGGCACCCAATTGCATCGTTGGGCGAAATTTTCACTATGCCATGGATTCATGGAATTTTCCATCTGTCCTTGCCTTCTTCATTTTGGCGCCCAACTGCATCCTTGGGCGGAATTTTCACTATGCGATGGATTCATGGAATTTTCCATCTATCCTTACCTTCCTCATTTTGGCGCCCAACTGCATCCTTGGGCCGAATTTTCACTATGCCATGGATTCATGGAATTTTCCATCTGTCCTTGCCTTCCTCATTTTGGCGCTCAACTGCATACTTGAGCGCAATTTTCCTCTGGCCATGGATTCGCGGATTTTTCATCTGTCCTTGCCTGGAATGACTTCCTGAACCTTGGTGAATTTTTGAGCTTTCCATTTTAGGCATAGGCTTCCAGCACTTGATCAATTTCTGGCTTTCTCTGTCTGCTATCTAATTCTCCAGAATTAGAAATATCTGCAAACGCCTGATCCTCGTCGCCTTGTTTGACTGACCTTGCCAGTAATGACTTTCCAAAAATAGAAACCTTCAAGGTATCAACGTTAGATCCCTAGATAGGGTGTAGGAATGACTTACTATAAATAGAAACTTACTAAAAATAGTTAGTTTGATTTTTGGCAAAATGACGACATTCCGGGACTCGGAAAAATCCCTAAAAAATAGGGACTTTCTAAAAATAGAAAGTTGCTCCGTTTGGGCTCAAATTTTACTGGGAGGTCCCTTGAAGGGTCCTGATTCCAGACGTATGTTCAGTTTTTCCAAAACCCTAACAGAAACCCCTAAAATCTAGGACAAAAGGGAGAAACCCTAAAAAAAGACAAAATAGGCCCTAGACTTCACCAAACTCGCTCAAACGAAAAGCAGATTAAACCCAAATGACCCCCAAACACTCGCAAACTAGAGAGACTGCTGCGAAAAGATCCCAAAAATGCAAGCCAAAAGACCGGGAGGGCCTAAAAAGAAGGGGGGTCTCCATTTGCAATGGGGCGATGTGTGAAAACGTCACAACATGTAGGTGATCATGTGTAGCAAGATCCACATAGTAGAATGCAGATCTAAAAGTATGCATGGCATATGATTCTGTTTCTAGTTCATGTGATGTACTTTCTCCTATGTTCACACTAAGGGGGGACCCCATTAGGGATTAGTCCTCACATGGGTGTTTAGGTTAGCTATCAAGTTGTTGAGAAACAACTTAATATTATATTATTGTTAGTGTGTAATTGTGTGTGAGCATAATAATGTAAGTGAATTGCAAACACAATTCAAGTAGATATTCAGGAGCGAAAATAGGAGGGATAGAATTAAAGTGGTTAAGCAACCTAGCTAGATTTAGTGTGAGAGGTTGATGGAGTTTTTATAGGAGTTGGACAACTTTTCATATATTAATGTAATTCGTATTATTGAATGTGGGAAGTAAATATAATAATATTGTTATTGTGTGCACTCTGAAATTTAATTGAGCCGATAGGCTCTTTGTATGGGGTTTCGTTGCCGGTAAATAGTCAGTATATCGGTTATTGCTTTTTCCCGAGGATTGTTTTCACGTTTTCCAGTGGCGTCGAAAAGGAAAGGCAAGATGCTGCTGATGCGTGTTTCTAGAAATCTGTTTTTGCAAGGACTCCTGAAATTTATTAAGAATGCTTCCTCCCCACCAACGATAATATCATCGCAGGGCTTATAATTGTGAATGACCTTGCTCGTGTTCCACTCGTCAATCTAGACAAGAAACCCATTGCTGTCAAATCCTTCGTGTCAGTGGGCTTATGCAGCCCGGTTTGGGCCCACACCCCACCTCTCTCTCTCTCGCTGCATTTAATAAATTTTTAATTATATTTTTAAAAATTTTTAATATATTTTTTCTATATATATTTTTAAACTGTATTTTATTTATACTTATTTTTATTATTTAATGTATTCTATTTATATTATAATTTTTTATTGTTTTAATATATCTTAAATTTAATATATTTTATTTATATTTTACTCAATAAATTTTAAAAAAATTAGTGTAATAATTTTATTTTTTATTTTTTAATTTTTAATATATTTTTATATAAATGTTCAATATTCATATTATATTTTTTATTTTTCAATATATCTTTATATTTAATATTTATGTTGAAATATTGAATATTATTTTTAAATACAAATTATTAAAATTTTGCTTGTCATTTTATTGTCATTTATTTTAATATTAAATATATATTTAATTTTAATTTAAAAAATAGAGTTAAATATAAAATATTAAACATGATGTTAATGTAAAATGTAAAATTTAACAAACTATATTGAACTTTAATATACTTTAAAGTTTAACATCATAATATAATTTAAATATTATAATTTAAAGTTTTATATTTAATATATAAAGTTATAAAACTTTATAAAATTTATTATTAGGTATGTTTACAAACTTTATAAATAATATAGATATAAATAATAAAACTTTATGCACTTTTAATTTATACACTTATAATTCAAAAGTGTATAAAGTTTATTATAATATAGCTTTTACATACTTAATATTATAATTCCAAAGTGAAAAACTATTATTTATAATTCAAAAGTGAATAAAGTTTCACTTATAAAGTTTATTCAAAAGTAGATAAATTTGAGAACCAATTGTGATTATTTCGACACAAAGACCCATGATAATTATATTATAGTTGCACAACCTTACAATCTCGATCATCATGCAAAATTGTGCTTTTTAAGGCTTTGCTAAATGTTGTTGTGTATGTGTAGGATTTGTCAAGTATCACCAATAGTACTCTTAGAGATCACTTGTAGATAACATGTAATGATGGAAACCCCCTTATTTTAAGGGGGTACCAAACCCTTAATAATTAAGGATTGTCTAATACGCTTCTCTCTTTCACTGATTTTTTTGCCAGCACTGTTTTTATTTTACCTCCGTCATGACTTTCTGTATTTCTCCCATCCACATTGGAGATCATCTTTCCCTGCTGCATAGCTATATTTCTTTGGTCTATTTCTATTTCAAACTATATTTTCTTTCTTGCCTTTCCACACATTTGTCACTAATTTCTTCTAGCCTGAACAACAATTTATGTTTCCTTCACAAGTTTTCACGCTATGGGCTCCTTTTACATTTTCAGACTTTAGCATTGTATTACTATTGAGTGATTGGCTGAAGCATAACAAAGCTTTTGGGTTGACACCCAATTTGGTAGATAAGGAATGAAATTTACATTGATGAAACTATTCATTGAGATTTAGATAACAGATAAACAATTCGGTGAAAGGATTCCAATGTTACCAAACCCAACTATTCATTGGTATTCTGAATCACAATTTCCAAAATATTCAAGCAAATTGTATTTGTTGGGTTCTAGAGAATGTGTTGGCCTCACACTCAATGAAAGTCATCATTCTCACAATCAAACCACAACCAAGATTTCTTAAAAAAAAGTCTAACCAACACCATTTTTCAAACAAATTGAGATGCTTATAACCCAAACCATTTTTCAAACAAATAGATTGCAAAATCTGTCCATTTGCAATGGGTAATTCTTTGGAATTCTCAGTATTGCTTGGCTTATGCATGCCAGATAGACATTGCACGCTTTGATATAGACAAACAAGTTATTACGTTAAGATTTTTGTAGTCTATCAACAATCAATAACAATTGTATGTTTGAAATTTTTCCAATCAATTCATCAGGTGATTACCATCACCAAGAAAAAACTATGTTCTTATAAATCTATTGTACACTGATACTTTCTATGCATATCATCTGAATCTATATTAAGCAGGGAAGATGTACATACTTGAAATTTGACTGCTATCTTCTCAACAATGAATTAGATTTTGAGATATAGCAGAAGTATTGGTGACAGCAAGTCACTAAATCTCAACCTTTATGAAATATGTACATACAAAATCCCACTGATGCTAGAACTGTAGTTTGAAGATCTCATTAAAAACCATTGCTGCTGAAGCACAATTCTTCATTTTTGTTGGCCAAATCTTGTTTATGAGTGCTCACTGTTGATTAATATGCATACAATTTAGAAATATGATATTTATTTATGATTGCTTATATATATGCCAAAATATAAGACTCTTTAGATATGTTTTGCTTAAATGTTCAACCATATGCTACTAAATCTTGACAACTAATTACTCTTTCCAAATATTGGAAGTTCTGATATCACATTGCCTATAAAAATATGGATAATAATGAATGCTATATATAAATTCACTTGTGAACATCTCGCTTTTGGGTTGTTAAATGATATTATGTCAATTTAACAAATCTCTTTGCAGATCACACTGTTCATCCATTTTCAACAGCATATGAATTTTGAAGACTAACAAATCTAACTGTGAGTTGTGCAACTGTAGTGCATACCTATTCAGAAACCATCTAATTGTGGATGATACTTTTTAGTGTTGTACATTTTTTTATCAATGTTAGTTTGTCAATACATATAAAATAATTGCAATTGACAATTGATATTTGTGTTCATTTTTGAATTTTTTTTGTTAATGCTAATTGTTATTGTATATTTTGTTTTCGTAAAGTTCAAAAGCTTTTTATTGTATGTTACCAAATCACTACCCATGCCCTTAGCCTTGCATACTTGACCGCCTATCGGCTTCTCGTTGCACGAAAATAAAGCATGCAAGTGCTAGTTAGATAAATTCCAGCTCCTAGCAACTGGTTGAGTCTCTTGATCTCCTTGAACAAAATGATTTTCAGCATTTAAAAAAACACTTTCGTTTGTTTTTTGGATTTCCATGTGGGTGTGGCCTAGGCTTTCCCATGACAGATCCATAGGGGACCTAGGGTGTTAGGGACAGAACTTGAGCAAACCTAGGGCTGTTGTGGACCTACATCCAAACTAGGATCATTGTTTTGTAGTATGGGGGCCTTTTTCAAAGAACCTAGTGACATAGAATTCAATTATTATTAGGGGTTAATGTGCTCAAAGCACTTATTTATAGGTTACAATAAATAACTTTTTGAGATTTGAGAATAATAATTAGATATCCCAAAATCGATTGCTATAAAGCAAACCTATCCACAAGCAGTAGAAAAAGTGGAAAGAAAGGAACTTGAAAGCAAGTTAATCACAAACCAATTAATAAAACAAAAATGGCCTAAAATAGAGTCTCATGCTTTTCATCCACTGCCCAGAACTTAAACATCAAGAATAGCCACTGTTGGGGTTGGCTGCTGCTAAAAATAGTCATCTCCACTTAAGTGACCTCAATGAATTTTTTGTGCTGATTTGAAATTTACTAGACCATTTGAAGAAATCCAAAACTGTAGCCCATAATAAATCTACTGATACCCCATCTTGGTGATATGCCAAACACTGGAATTTGAAAATCTCAACCTTAGAAACTCTGAAAAAGCTTCATTTGATCTTGTCATCCATATTCCTCATCAGGTGAGATGTTCATGTGGCTGAGTAGTGGAGCTCATGCAACTTTATTGCTGATAAATTCTCTCCTCTTGCCTATCCAAGAATTTCAGTATGCAAAAATTTAATAAACCAGCCTGCTGGAAATGAAGGACAGTCACTCAGAAAGAAGATGATTTGGTATAGGGCTGTGTTACAGCAGAGAAAAGATAAGACTGGAAAGGGAGATTATAAGAATGTTGCAATCTACTCTTGTCTAAGGTGCTGAATACTGCATTCACAATTGCTTCACGTTAAAGTCCTTTAAGAGATGCTGAAAATTGCCAATACAGACCTCCAAAGAATGGGAATAAAAACCTTGTTTCTGCTGAAGGCATCAAGGAAGCATGTTTCCAAGTTTGAACTATGAATTGTTTGTGTATAGGTGCTTAGGATTCCTCTATGCTGGCTTCTGCTTTGATTTTTGCTTTCGGGCGGCCAAGATAGAGAGGTGCCCCCTTTTTTGATTTTCTCTATGCAAACTTAAACTTAGGTGTGCTTGAAATGAGTGTCTGCCATGTTAAAAAAGGGATGCAGATTTACCATGGCAAAGTCATTAAGAAAGAGTGCTGATGGAGAAGGTGAATGGCAAAGCCCTCATGAAAGTGGGCCAAACTTTAAACTATTTCCTTTCATCAACTTAGTCACAAATTATTTAGGGTTAAATCACTGAATTGTGTGCTTTGAGGAGAAAACATGTGACCAGTTCATTAATAATGTGTGCCGCCTTTTATGACTGACTTTTGCCAACTTAGAAAGGGTGGAGCTTACTTAGGTTTTTGCCATTTTGTAAATTAGGCTAGCCTATAATTTTTTTAAAAATAGATAGTTTAAAAAAAATGAAGGCAATATCAAGAAAAATTAATCCTTGACTATGATAGGGCCAATCTCTAAAAAGTTTATAATGGGATAGAATAGCTTAGGATTAGCCAAAGTTATAGAATCATGGAAATAAGTCCCCTCAGTACAACTCTTTTGGGAGATCAGTTATGTAGATGAGGTATTGCTTGAAACTCATTATTTTCATGCATTTACGACTGAGTTAAAGATAGCTATTGATGCTAGCTATAAGACTAATTGATCTAACTGGTGATGCCCTATTTTATGCAAGAGTGGCTAAATATTAAAATCCATGTCTTGTTTCAATCTAGGTTGCTAGTTCGGGTTCGGGCACCAGTTCGGGTTCGGGCACCGGTTCGGGTTCGAAGAACCGGTACATTGGTACGACAAAATTTTGAAAAAGGGTTTGGGTACGTTTGGGTTCGTTAGTACAAAAACATGTAATTCTTTTTTAATATATATATATATATATATATATATATATTTTAATATTTATGCAGCCTATAAGCATGAATTAAGATTAGCATGTCACATAGCATCATATATGATATTAACAACAAAACAAACGTAAACTTGTAATCATAGCATCATGATCATACCATAATTGATAATAGCATCATATACATCAAGTTTAATATCAAAATGACAAAATATTCAAGTATCATTGTTTCAACTTTTAACAATTTAAACTTAAAGTTTAATCATCAAATGGATTCTCTAAATTTCTAATTCATCATCCTCATTCTCCTCCTCCTCCTTATCCTCTTCATCATTGACATTGACATTAGATGAGCCAATGCCACTTGCACTTGCACTGTAAGTTTGCTCGCTATCTGAGTCATCAAGTGTTAATGCAACAAGCTGAGAAGTGGGAGCATCCAAATCAGTATGCTCTGGCTCTATATCCCACATCTTCATTTCCCCTTGGGTGTAGTCACGTTGTTTGTGTGAAAGAAGACGTAGGTTGGAATGCACATATACTAAATTCTCTGCTCTTTTTGATAGCAACCTATTGTGCTTTATTGAGTGGATGAAAGAGTATGTGCTCCAATTTCTTTTTGAAGCAGATGAACTAGCAACCTATGAAGACAAAGTAAACAATTAAAGTTATCCATTTATAAAATTAAAATTAAAAATTACTAGCAACCTATGAAGACAAAGTAAACTATAAATAAACTTGTGTTAAATTTTAATTAATTAAACTTGTGATAAAAATTTGACAGCAAGGGGTTGTAGGTGTTGGAAGCATGCGCCATGGAAGTACCACCAACTATGAGCATCCTTCTTGGATCTATGACGAAGAGCATCAACACTTAGACCATTCCCATTTGCAAATTCTATGAACTCATTTGTAACAATATCTCGCAAATCATCATCAGGATATAGTCCAAGGAATGCTACCTTGTACCCATCAGATACTTCTAGATCTCTCCATGGTGGAATCCTTCTTGGTTTATCAAGAAATCGATTGTTATAGTACTTTGGTGTCAAGGCATAGGCAAGAAGATGCAAAGGAGTGGTCATCTTATTCCACCTTTCTACAACAATTGCTTCCACTTCTTTGAAGAATTTCTCATTGGGGTCTTTCTCTTTTGCATTTATAGCGCACTTCATTTTTTCAAGCATTGAGTCAATGCCATCATAAATCTCACCAATGCAAGGCCTATCCATGTCGGTATAGTGAGTCATGCTCATAATGGGCTCAGTGATACTAAGGAGATATGTCACAAGATCCCACCATTTCTCATCCAATATTCGGTCCCTAATTTTCGCTGCCCTATCATTGCTACTTTGCTTCCATATAGTCCAATTGATGCTGATCACCATATTGCATAGTGCCACTCTAACTTTCACAAGCCGTCTCAAGATGATTGTGTTTGATGCAAAACGGGTCTTAGCAACCTATAACACAAATTAATGCCAAAATGAAAAAATAAAGCTAAACTCTAAAGAAGAATACACAATATAGCTTACAGAATGATATTATGAACATTGAAAATTAAAAAAATCAGAAAATGTAAAATTAAATTACTATTTTACTTACCTTCAATAGCTCCAAATTCGAAAAGGATCTAAAAATCCCTTGAGACGTGTGGTGGTTTGTGATAAACATCTGGATATCCTCAGCCTCTGCATACACATCTGTGATCCATTTTATTTTATTCCCAATCCTTTGTAGCATAAGATTGAGTGAATGGACCGCACAAGGTGTCCAAAAGATGTGATCATAGCATTCCTCAACCAACAAACCAGCAGCTCTACAATTTTTTGCATTGTCCATTATGACTTGGACAACATTGCGGGGTCCCACTGACTCAATGGCGGAGATGAGAATATCTGCAATAAATTGGCCATCTTTTACTTCGCCCTCACAATCCACAACTTTCAAAAACATTGCCCCTTTAGGGGACACCGCTATGACATTGATCAAGGGACGATTTTTAGAATCTTTCCACCCATCTGAAACAATTGATACACCTGTCTCAGCCCATGAATCCCTTATGGGTTTCAATGCATCTTCAAGCCCCTTCACTTCTTTTTCCAATAAGGTTCCACGTACCTTCTCATAACCTGGGCCCTTATACCCTCTTGGAGCTTCATTAACACTTTTCAACATTTGCTTCCAATATGGGGAGCGAACAACATTGAAAGCCGATCCATTTGCATATATGCACCTTGCTACATCTTGGTCAGCAATGTCTCGACTCTCATTTTGAAATTCGGTTTCTAAAGGCCCCTTTGTTCTTTTGCGTGTCAAGGGTGCTTCACTTTGAGGTTCAGTTGTGGAAAAGAAGGGGTGGTTTTCTAGTACAACATCGGGATTAGATGGGGCTTGCATTCCCTTTGTTTTCTTTGGTGCGGTTTGATTCAATCCGTGGGCTTCTCTCTCTTCTACTGCCTCATACTCCCTAATATATTTCATCACCGTCTCATCTGGTATAGGTATACCATCTTTTCCAGGGCATTTTTTGATGCCTCTTCCTGGTATTCCACACAAATGGCCTACCACCCGATAATATGAACTATTACGTTCTATACCCTATCCTTGGCATCTCCAATGGAATCCCCCACCTCCTGAAAGTGGTCTTATAATGTCAACATACTTCCATAGAGGAGAATTCAGATCATTTCTTTGTTTTGATTGTTCATTTGTGCCAATGGAGGAAGAGGTAGATGCCATTCTAGTTCCTATGACAAGAAATTATATGAACATATTAAAAATAAAAAACAAAAACAAAATAATGAAAAACAATTAATGTTTCATGTTTGACAATTTGTGAAACAAAAATAGTTGAAAAAATGTTCAAAAACCTACCTCTTGCTGCCAATGGGAGCTTGCAAATGTGTGGAAATGATGCTGTAACACTTGTTGAAGTTTCAAAAATCAGTCTTCAACTCCTATTTGATTTTGGAAGCCAAACTTTGTTCACCCTTTCTTCAACCTGCTAGCAAAAAACTTTTGTTTGCAACACAAATGAGGAGAAATGAGCCAAGTTTATGTTTTAAAGGTCACTTTTAGGGTTTAATTTTCATTTTTTAATTGGCGGATTTCAAAAAAATATTAAATCTTGCTAAAAATATATTGTTTTGGGTCGGCCGGCCACTCGGGTTTGACCTGGCTCCGCTCGGATCCGTTCTGGCTCGAACCCGGCTTGTGGAAAGCGGACCGTGTGCGAACCACAGCCGGACCAGACCAAAACCACGAACCCGGACCGGACCGGACTGGGACCGGGGGGCTAGGGGGCTGAACCCGGTAACCTAGGTTTCAATGCATATATTTCAAGTTATTTAAAATTTTATGGCTGGAGAAAATGCCATCAAGTGTAAGACAAAGAGTAGTTGTTTGCTATCTTGAGAAAGTCTAAACATTGAAGAAGAGTTGATGCTTAAGTTTTTTAAATATCCTCTTATAAGATATCCGTGCATATTGTCTTAGGTAAAATTTATCTTGTGCTTATTCTCTGAAGTGCCAATCTCTAAGGAATTGAGTTGTCTTGACTATACACAAGTGATCCGATTACTATCATTCTTCCTAATGTTGATTCTTCTCTGTTTGAGTAGACACAGCCCTTGAGATTGAACTATTCTGCATGGTAGTGCATTACCATTTTCCAAGTGATCACTGTCAACATACAAAATCCAAGATAGTCAAATCATCCCAGGAGATGTTGCATGAAAGTTACCATAACAGGAAGAATGGGGAAGATGCATCCTAAGAGCAGCTCCTTACTTCGCTCAATGCTTTACGTTCATAACTGTAGCATTTTTTTTTCAGCTTTCTTGTGATTAGTTAGAAGGCAAATACTGATAATTTTATTATGTTTGAAAGATTTTTATTTCTCCATTGAAGTAATAATTATATCGTCAAATCCATTTCTAAACCTTTAGACTAGTAGCAGAAATGTTTAGGTTCTAAACTTGAATTACTGTATCATCTGAGTACTAAATTGCTATTTTATTCTGTTCACCAAGAACTTGTGTTTTTGGGCTGGACTAACAGCTATCACAATAGCTGATGAGAGAAATTAGATATTGCGATAACTTTTGAAACCTCTAAGAAAAAGCCTACAAATACTTGATCTTTCAAAGACCACTGTGGTGACTGTTTTAGAAATTGTAAGAATAAGAAATAAAAACTCAGGCATCCTTTAGTGTTTTGCATATTGTTGGATTGCATTTCATTTCTTACCCCAAATAAATGAGAAATGGATTCTAATGGTTTCAGATTGTTTCACCTCCTTGGAGTTGATTTCTTATCCTGAAAACAAGAAAGTTGAATTGCAATTGTTGCAGATTGGTTGAACTCCCTGTATGCGATCTTAAGGAGAATGAAGTGTGTGTAAAAATGCTTGCTGCTCCTATCAATCCATCAGACATCAATAGAATAGAAGGTTGTATCAATACTAAGCTCATCTAATAAAATATTAGAATTGAA
This sequence comes from Cryptomeria japonica, assembly GCF_030272615.1. Lineage (NCBI taxonomy): Eukaryota > Viridiplantae > Streptophyta > Pinopsida > Cupressales > Cupressaceae > Cryptomeria > Cryptomeria japonica. Next base: position 392,082,287 of record NC_081415.1, read on the forward strand.
TTTTCCATGCAGTAAAATGAGTTTAGGTTCATTGTTGTTCATATGTAGCATGGTTTTCTTGTTCTTCATCAACATGTGCTTTGTAGATCCAATTTTTATAATTCTTAGAACTCGTTTTTCATTGAGCTACTGACTTTATTTTAATCAGATAGGATGTAAAAGGTGTACTATGCTAGTTGAGGTGAAATTGTTTTTCCTTTGTGCATTGCTGTCTTTTGTTCTTAACTACAACACATTTGGCAAGAGGGTATACCTGTCAGAGAGACAAATTTTTAATTCAATAAGGGCAGTCAATTGTGTGTTCAGTGAAAGCATAGATCATTGCATGCCACTTTCTATGACATGTCAGTACATCCCCTTCTAGGTAGAGTCAAGAGAATTCTCTAGGCACTGAGCTCAATCTGCAAAGATTATTGACAAGAAATCTGATGCAGGGATGGTCCCTATTTATTGTTAATCCATGATCAACTGATGACAGTAAGGTCTTAATCATTATTTTTACCATATTTGCTCAATGATGAAGATTTTTTTCTGCAATAGTTATGATTGTGTGGCATTCCCTAGTGTGATTCTACATATATTTTTACCATGCTTGCTCAATGATGAAGATTTCTTTCTGCAATAGGTATGATTGTGTGGCATTCCCTAGTGTGATTCTACATAAGATTTTATGCAATTTTGGTCATACAGACCCTAATTACCATCTTGAGTGCTCACATCCAGTTTAGAGGTCAAATTCTCAAATTTTCTCCATTTTAGAGCTTGATTTCTGGAAGCATTCTCTTAGACAGTGGTCAGTGTAGTCATAGACAATGTTGATGTCTCTAGTGCACTTCTCACCAATATCAATATGATAGTGTGCTTTTGAAAACCATCACCTCTACTGCTTTTACTCTGCTGGGGTTAGATATCTTATTTTCTTCCTGAAGGTTTGAGATAAGGATAAAATAGGATGATGCAGATGATTGCTAAGATTCATCTTTATGCATAATGGCCCATGACAAGTCATCTTGTAAAAGTACCAATGTAAATTAAGAGAATGTGCTAAAAATGTGAATGAGTTGAAGTTCCAACTTCTGTGAAAGTGTGAATGTTAATCTACTGGAGAAATTAGAACAAAAATCCTAAACTTTGAAAACTCTAGGGTGCTACCTCTAGTCCTGCAGAATCTGAAATTTAAAATAGCTTATGCTAAAACTGGAAGGAAAACATATCTGCAATATCACATAAAATAAAAGACAGTGCATCTGATAGGCAAACTTCGTGATTGAGTAAAATTGCTTGCTTAGTTTGAATCTAGTATAATATGGATGCTACCTTAGCCTAACACAGTCTTCAGACTTGCATCTAAGAACTACTTTCACCAAAACATTTCCTACTCTACTCGTTGAAGTCTGTTTAAAACTTTTTCCCACTTCAGCTCTTTTATCTCTTGCATGTGGTATACAAAACTGGTCGAAATGGACCTTCAAGACCACTTTTAGAAAACATCGTAATGGATCCCATTGACTGAAGTACACAATTTAAAATTGTCTTAACAATTATAAAAAGGTCATAATAGTCTCCCCTTCTTGAGTTACTTTCACCTCAAGTGATATGAATGTTGTATTTAAGCTTTTGAACTTTCATCAAATTGTTGATATATCTTCCTGGATTTAATGAATGAAAACAATTATCAAGTAGATTTATTACAAATTAGTGTTGAAAGAGAAAACTGTTGATGGCTACCTAAAAGAAAAGGGAAACTTCTCCAACTTTCACTTCACATGTTAAGGGTATGATGCATCATCAGCCATGACAATAAAGGATCCTATCACTTTCTCAAATGATATAGATTTTGATGGTGATAAAATCCAGAAGGAATTTTAATTGATTTTCATACAATTATACTTTGTTATGAGATTCTTCAAGAGGTTCTATGCATGGAGGATGATGTGGAGCTCCAACTTGTTCCACTTAAGCACTTATGTCAGTTCTCCTAATGCCTTCTTTGTGATTAGCAAATAACCTTTGGTTAGTAAGTTTACTTTGACACTCTAGATGTGGTCATTCAACTTCCTTACAAGAATTATACAAAGCTTTATTATTTGAAATTGTTACAAGTTTGCTAAAAGTGTTTCTCAACTATGGATCTAGGATCTCCAATCTTAATACTTTAGCTGCATTATGTCTATTTGACGCAAATATGGCACTAGAATAGAGCCATAGGTGGCATGTTTTTGGAGGCTACTTGTAGGCCTTTTCTCTCATTTTGCTAGATTCTCTTTTGAAACATCATCTGTAAGAGGACCACAAACACAGCGATTGAGTAAGCTTTTAGCCACATTTATATTGTCAATATATGTTCATGAAAATTATCACTCAGGTTTGGACCATTGTTAGTAACTTCGTGTGCTGATGTTTTCAAGGAGAAGAGAGTGTAGGATAACAAAATATTGGTGAGTTTTGTTACAGTGTATCTTTTCACCAGGATTCCTATTGATGATGCCATTATGATAGTTAAAAAGCACCCTATCAATGAGGAGGTTGTAATGACCACCCCTGATTTTTTGGCTTTTGATATAATTGGAACAAGATATACTAATGCTGAATGTTAGCTTTAGATTACATGCATGCAACTTAAACCAAAATATGCAATTGCCTTTAAAGATAAACAAACTAATTGAGTGGGGAATGTCTGCACCAACTCAATTCAGTACAATAACATAAATTAGAAAATGAGCATGCAACTATCTAAATGAGTAGAGGTTTGTTACCAACGTCACTATGATGAATGTTTATGATATGTAGTAAGCATAAAATTACAATACAACAACCTGTTGTGACCATTTCACACATCACCCCATCAAAATGGGGACCCCCTCTTTTGCTTCCAGCAGTAGCAATCAGTTGGTCAAGTGGTTAGCTCTCAGGTTAGACTCCAAAATGAAGTTCCCTTTAGCATTGTCGACCTTACTAAGCCTAGGGTGATTTTCATAGGTTAAGAGGTATGTAGAAGGATTGAGATCATTAATGTCGCCTAACACTAGGTCGATTAGGGTTTGAGATTGGGGTTTGCATCAATTGTGTTGAAGCATCAAGATCTAGTGCGAAGGAGCCTTAGATGGCTGAAGAAAGAAGTATTGAATCAAGATCTGTCTTAGAAGTGAAAATTTGGCAAGCTCAACTTTGGATGCAAATGAGTTGCAATGGGGTCCTGAAAAGCCGCCTAGGTGAACAGTTGCAATGCTCATTCAATAGTTCGCCTAAGAGCAAATCTTGTAATGCTACCCCATTTTGTTGCCTAAGAGATGGAATGCAAATGGTAAGTTAGAAATTTGACCAAGTAGTGAAGTTGCAAAGGTGGTAATGAACATTGCCAAGATCAACACTTGTAAAGGTGAGTTAAAATTCCAACTCAATGGCTAACTTGCAATGATGTCTTCAAAAGCCGCCTCAAGTTAAATCTTGTAATGATGCCTCCAAATGCCACCTAGGTGTTGAGTTGCAATGCCTCTCCAAAAATCTGACTTAATGTCAAATTGCAATGCTCATTCAAAAGGCCACCCAGATCCAAAGATGCAAAGGTGGTGTAAAAAGCCGATCCAAAGGTTTGATTGCAATGGTCTCCCCAATTGCCGCCTCCATCATATCTTTCAAAGGTGTCAAAGAGAGGTCGTCTTAAACATGAAATTGCAAAGAAGTCAAGAGAATTCAACTTGGAGATTGAGATGCAAAGTTATTTCAAATCTTCCCCTTCAAGCAAAAGTTGCAATGGTGCCTTGAAATGCCGCCTTGATGTTAACATGCAATGGTCTTCTAAATAGCCGCTAAGATCATAAGTTGCAACACTCTTTAAAAAAGCTGATCCAAGTATTACTTACAAAGGGGGGTAAGAATTCCGACTTAGTAATTGATTGCAAAGGTTATCTAAATTTCCGCCCAAGGCATTAGCATGCAATGGTCATCAAAATTTCCGCCTTGATCTCAACTTGCAATGACCCCCCAAAATGCCGCCTTGGTATTAATTTGCAATGATGCCTTGAGAAGTCGGATTTGATGATAAATTGCAATGATCAATTAAAAAGCCGCCAATGTTGGAAAGATCAAAAAAATTAAGAATTATGAATAGAATGCAAAGTCGGCCTTAAAGTATAATTAAAAAGTTATTTTTATATATGTAAGTCAGCCTAGGGAAATTTAAAATGAGGAGATGCACCCCTAAACCCAAACGCCTATATAAGAGGGTGGTGATCTTCATTCTAAGGCATCAATCAAAGCAATCAATTACAAGCAGCTCTACAATTCAAGGAGACAGCAAACTTCTAAGGCAACATACAGATTTATAATCAAGAAGGGCGAATTTGTCTTCATTAGCAAAGCGAACCTGATCATTACACATTTGTAAGGAGGGAGAAAGCAGTTTAGAGATCAACATTCAGATCTGCATCTCTGAAAATCACGATTTTGAAGGCAAATCTCTCTACAACAGCAATTTTGATAGAAAGTTTGATCATTACATTGATCAAACACTCATCTACAAAGAGGGGCGAATTCACCTACAGCAGCGATTTTGGATAAAACGTCTGATCGTTTCATTGATCAAACATACATTGGCAAGGAGAGTGGAATCGATTTGAAGATCACTATTCTGATTTTAAGAGCATTTTCAGATCAAAGTCTGTGTGTAATCAATCCTACATCTGCATATAAAAGGTGAAATAAGGTAAAAGCAGACCTTAACATTTGGTAGACTGTCATTTGTAAGAACGTATTCCTATGCAAAACACCTTTACAAACCCTAGGATTTGATAAATTGCTATAAAGGATAGAAAGTTTAAGCTCATTTTATTATTTTCAGGTCTGATTTTGTCCTAGAGCTGTAGCTTTCAAGTTTTAGCAAAGGTTTTGTTTGCCTTAGCAAAGGTAAGATAGGGTATTGATCAATTTGAATATAAAAAATACTCTTATCTATCCCTTGAAACTGCAAGGGTCACATCCATTTGGTAACAAACTTATATTGTTTGCAGGTCAATGTTTGAAGCGAAGACGTGAGGAAACAAGAGGCAGGTCCAGATGAAGAATGAATTCAAAGATACACTCTTTGAAACCAAGCTTACCTCCAAATGGCGGAAGATTGGCGATACCAACTTCGGAGACACCGACATGCAGGATTTTCGAGACCAAGTGTTTGGTAGAGGCAAGTACACTACTTCAAAGATGGCGAAGAAGCTCACAAGGAATGGCATCGCTCACATTGCAAGTTTCCCACCAGCAGTGCAATGTAGTGGATTGGTCCTAGAATGTGCAAGACATTATGACCCGGAGAGGAGAATTATAATAGCACCGGATGGGAGCAAGATAGCATACCTCACCGAGCTATCTATAGCCGAAGTATTCAATGTGCCCACATGTGACAAACTAATTTACAACAGTAAGGATGATGCACTAGCACTATATCAAAGCAAACTGGACATGTGTGATGATATCCTCAACAAGAATTGGGTCATAAAACCATGGAGTAGTACTAAGAGAGTACCCAAGAAGATGCTCCTCAAATCGGATTTCAAGGAAGGAATAGCTGAGCTTATAATGATGCTGAACAGGGTCATGGGATCTCCACAATCGGCATCCTACGACTCTTGGATGTGGTACTACATAGAAGAAGTAGTTAAAGGTTCCAACATAATCAATTGGGCTAAGATAGTCAATGATAATCTACATGAGCAGTTGAGGAATGTTGAGAAAACTAAGACATTTTATATTAGCTCATACTTGATATACATTTTGGCAAGATATGGGAAATACAAAGGTTTGAATAATAGAGCACCTGTTGGACCAGCAAAAGGACAAATGCTCTCATATGATGCATATCCACAATTGTAATTAAGAAATAGTGTTACTCATTTCAGAAGGGTGAATGATGCATTCACCATGCACATTGTGAGGAGATTGCAAGGAGGGACTCATATCAGACTATCCGAGGAGTCAATGAACCTAATAAAGAAGTATGGATGTTGGTATACTCAATTTCCAAAATTCACATATTTGAGGATACAAGGGTGTTCTTCACATGCCTATCGATTACTAAGATATCCTATTGACAGGATGGTGTTGTTAGAAGTGTCCAGACAACTGCTAGAATATGATGCAATCAAGAAGAAATGGAAGAAAGCAAAGACTACTTTCCCAGTCATGGTGGGAAAATCACTTGAATCATGCCCTACCTATTTAGCAACACAAGCAGTGGAGGAAGAACTACAATACTATAATCTTAGGACTCACACCTCAAGGAGCAATTTTGATCCCTATCATAACATCCGAACAGTGAATAAAGAGAGGTTTTCCCACATCATGCATGTAGAAGATCATTGGGCTAATGTAGTTGATGATTTCGAGATAAGAGAAAGAACATACTCAAGATTCTCTCTCAAATTGATTAGACAAACAAAAGTATTGTGGGTACCAGATCAGATTGAAGGGGATGAAGATGTGATATTACCACATTACAAAAAAGAATAAGACAAGCGCTTTCCTTCAATAGATTGTTATGCTCCTGAGGTGACTCAATTAGAAGTTGTAAATCAAATAGTGCAAGACAACACCAGGAAATGGATATTATATCAATCAGATAAGTTGAGAGCAAAAAGCATTACTTTGACATATAACCAAATGGATAATGAAGAATCATCATCCTATCAATATGAAGATTCAGAGGATTTTGAAGATGAAAATACAGGAAATGAAGCAAACACACAAGGAGAGAGAGATCAACAGGATATCCTTGAAAGTTCACAAGCTCAAGCAAATAAGAGGAAAAGGGTGGATGATAATGCTGCTCAACAAAAGAAGCAAAAATCGACAAGGACTCTATCTACCACTAGTAGTCCTTCTGAAAGAGAAGTGAATATCTTTGTAGATATGAATGCAACATTGAAAGGGAAGAACATCTCGTAGGAAGATGAAGGAGTTGATCATAATACACAAGATAAGAGGAGTGTCAATGAATCTAATGACACCAATCAGCAAGAGGAGCAAGAGGTTAATTCACCACCTCATGATGAAGAACATATCTATGATCAACAAATCAATACCAATGAAGAAGTACAAGACATGGATGTTGAGGATCAGAATCAAGGACATCATAAAGACACATTCATGGCCCCCAATAGCAATCAGCAACAATTTGATTTAGAAGAGTTAGATGATCAAGCACTTGAATGGTTGAAAGAAAGAATGAAGAAGAAACCGGTGACGATAGTTGATGAGGTTAAGAGATTTGGATACCTTGCTTGCAAGAGTAGAGCAGAGTGAAGAAAAGAAGCCCAAGAATTATTCCAGAATTGTGAAACATGCATCTGTCTCACATAAGGTGCAAGTAGCTGTTCCTAATTATGATAAGCCCAGGGATCAAATCATTGCAGAAGATTATGACATAAGGGAGATAGACATTGGTCCTATCACTCGCACTCAGGTTGTTGAAGAGTTTAGAGGATCAACCTCTAACATGGAAGAGTAATTGGAGATCGAGTTTAGAAAGAAGAGGCAATTGAAAGAGGAAAACAAGCAATTGATAGATTACATCCGTCGTATGTCGTCCAGACAAGAGGAAGATGCACCTCCTCCACCTTAAATACTTTCCAAAGAAACAGTTGAAGGGGCAGAAGAAACAAGGATAATAGCTCAAACCACTAAGACATTGATCGAGAATGATTTTCAACAAGCTAGTGCCTTCACTCATGAGTATCTACAAACTTATGATAGAGTCACCACATTCTTGTGCAAAATCCAGAACATTATGAAGATATGGGATGAATTTCAGTTCATCCGAGATAAGACCATTCCACGTTTACAAGCATTGAAGGAAATTCCCAAACATATGTTGATTGATGGTGGAGTAATGGATGCAAAAGTAGTTTATGACTTCAACAGATGGTATTGCATTTTGGTGACTAAGAAGGAAACTATTGATAAGACGAAGGATGATCGCATCAAGATGGAGGAATTGCTCAAAGCAATTCAAGAATAATTCATCATTTTAACTAGAGAAATGTTCTTGCAAGATATGCTTGATGAAGATGGTTTTAGTGCTGAGGAATTGCATAATCAAATAAAGTCTGTCTTCTTGCCAACCATGGGATTCTCAGATGCTGTTTTGACGGGAGCATGTTCATTCATGGCTTTCATGGGAATGTTTCGAAAACAGGATATGGAATGGCAAAAGGTCTTTGTTGCTTGTGCTGATGCATTGGAGGTGATCAAGTTCAAACTCAATAATTTGCCTAAATTGTCCATGGAGGAGCTCAACGCAGTGATGTCCAGATTCATTGCATTTGCCATTAGAGAGAAGGATCAAGGAATTGAGCTTCTAGAAGAAAGTATGTTATGATTTGCATCTGGTGTTTATTTTCTCATTGGTGGATTTCATTTTGGAGCTCTATATAAGCTGCCATTTCTTTTATTTGAATGTATGAGAGGAACTTGAACAATTGTTTCTACTTTGCTGCTAGATTAATAAAGACATTGAAGTGTGGTGTTTCTACTTAATCTTTGGAGCATATGCATGGTTATTTATCTTCTCAAATCCAAGTTTTAGAATTTTGTTTATGTATTAGAATTGAATGATAGAATGTTGCGTATGATTTATGATGAAACTCTTAATCCATACCACTAGCTGTTTGTTGATTGCAAATATGCCTTGTGTGGTCAACTGGAATATTTAAATGTGCTTAAGTTCAATTTTTATTTAATCACTGATATGCATCCAATTGATGGTGTCTTTGCTTGATAATAAATGGAAATTCATTTGATTTCCTTAGAAGATTGATTAGCCTTATTGGAGTTGTTCTTGTTTGGCAAAACTAAGAGTAGTTGAGTTTCACTAAAATCATCCTTCATCCTTGCATTCCTAGATATAGTTTTAGCATCTCTCAACTTTAATATTTTTGCTATTTTTTGATAAACGTCTAGTAGTAGTAGTAAGAGAGCTTCATTGCATATCACTTAAACACCATTCCTTGAGTATTCATGTCTTAAGAATACGTAAGGCCCCTTGATGAAACAATAAACATAACGATCAACTGTGCTTATCCACACGTCGTGACCCGACATACAAGAACCTTGGAGTTGTCTCAAGTGATCCTTAGGCGAATCTTTAACATTTGAGAGACTTTGATCAAGAGAGGATAAGATAATTTTGGATATTTTATTCTGTGTTCACATGTGCATGAAAAACACATCAACACAACCCAACTAGAAACATCCAGATGATGAAAATCGATTACAGTCATATATATAACATACCTAGTTGCTGGTAAATGAAAATAACATACATGCAACAACAATACTAGCAAATGAGAGTTTCCAAACCCTAGCAGCCTACACCAAGAACTTTGAAATGGATGGTTGGAAGTATGAATGAGTAATGGCACCACAAACCAGTTATAAACTTCTACAAACTCCTTGAAGATGTACAACTAGCCTTAGAGGGAACGACCAACAATGATCAGACCCACAAATATACAATCAACTATACAAACTCCTCAATCAGCCCTCACAAATGGTCTCTAACACTTGTCTATCCAAAGAACTGAAAATATCAACACCATTGAAGCTCCGCTGTGATCTTTGTGTGAAATCACCAAGTTATCCTCTAGATTGTGTCTTTCAACAACATGAAGAATGTTGCCTGCAAGGGTTTCTGTCCTCACAAACCAAGAAGAAGCAATAACTTTTTCAAAATCAGAAGCATAAACAATATCCAATTCATCAACAACCAAGCATACTGAAAATGAACTCTTAAGAGTCTTTTATAACATTCCCAGGAGAACCCACACACTTTTCCAGCTAATGTGGGATAAATAGAAATACTTCCTTTTAATATTTAAGTCTCCAAGTACCTTTAATGAAGGAGAACTTTTAATATTTAAATAACTTTCCCTTTAACTTAAGTCCCCATATGAATAAAGTTAAATATTTTAATTTTAACTTTATAACTTAGCTTTATTGATAAATACATTAATAATCACAAACAATTATTAAAATCTCTAGTCGATATCAACAATTACCATCAACAGGATATTATGCATGAATAATTGATGATCCTAGCTTGGCCCAATTGACTTACTATAAATAGTAAGTATCCCAAAACCACACCAAAACACTTCGGAATCGCCTGAAACTGAAATTGTCTAGGCCAAATATCCTCAAGGTCCCTTAAATGTCCTGGTTAGCCTACGAGATCACGAAGAAACAGGCTAACGACAACATCATACAATATGTGCTAGAAAGGGGACATTACGGTCCGCCCTTCCCAATATTGCTAGTCCTGAAGCAATCTCTGGCAAAAATGTGACTCCGTCAAGCACCTGGATCCCAAACCAATCTGACGGATTCTGCTCTGCCATTCCGCTTCGCCACTCTGATATAACTTGTATACTGCATAATCCTATGAATCAACTGACTTCTCCATGGAATCCAAACCATAAGGCAGTTATACACCTGCAAGATGAAAGAAGCTTCTCTCATCCAAACTCCATGACATTATATGGGCGATTCTATAACTATTTGAGATTGCCCCTACCATTCTATAGGCGGGGTGGGTGGGTTGGTGTCTCGTCAATGCTCCATTGGTCAAAACTGAAAGTATAATCTTCTTGACACCATACCACATACTCAGTTATATTTAACAATGCAAATGTTGGAAACTGATATCTCCATTTTGAAAATTGGCTCTCATGAAATAGTCCATTCATACACGTTTGCCAATCCAAACATCTCATTGTTGTGACCATTTCACACATCGCCCCATTAGAATGGGGACCCCCTCTTTTTCGCTTTTGTTTTGCCTGTTCTTCTCTCTGCTTTTAGGGTTTTGAGTGAGTGAGTGGTCTGTCTGGGCTAAGACTAAGCCTTAGGGGTTCCTTCTGACATTATTCAAGCTGAGTCTAGTCAAATTTTGAAAGTTGTTAAGTGTCCTCCCTAAGATTGAGATTGTCAAAGTAAGGTAAGCCTGTCAGGAAGGTCAGATAGGTCTCAGGTTAGGTCTAGATTCAGGAATTTTTTGGGGTAAAATCCTAATTTTGTCTAGGTGTTAGCATTTTGAAGATGAAATTGTGTATTCTTGCCTAGGTAAATTTTGATCAAATTTTGGAGGCAAGATGATATCTGAAACAGAGATTTCGCTCCTGTCCTTCACTGGAGGCCCAGGGCGAAATTCATTCTAAGTGCAATTTCTTGTTTTCAGAAGGCTTACTAACTGGTTCCTGGCCTTGAAGATGACCTAACTCTGCCTTGTGAAATGATTGGAGACTTAAATTTTGAATATTTTAGCCAGAAAGGATAAAATCGCTCCTGTCCCTCTCCAAGGGACCAGGGCGAAAATGTTATTTAATGCATATTTGTCACTGACTTTTCTATTTTTTGTGCAGGGTCTCCAGGAGAGATAATTGGATGTGTTTTGATGCTTCTAAAGATTTTGAAGGCATGGAAATGAAGCACTTTGGCCTAGAAGGCAAAAAGCGCTCCTGTCCCTCACTGAAGGATCGGAGCTTGAATTTCAAATTTGCACTATTTTTGCAAGATTAAAGTGATTTTATGATTTGAAGAGGTCAAGGGAAGCATGTTTTGTCCATTGAATATAATTTAAGTGGTCTACAAAGGAGTAAATCAACCCAATTGACAATAGGCGCTCCTGTCCCTCACTGAAGGACCATGGCGTTTTTTCAAGTTTTTCTTCTTTGTTTGGGATTTAATGGCAAAACTTGACTTGGATGGGAAGGACGAATGATGTTTTATGCCTTAGACGTGATTGAGGGTTTAAAAAACAAGGAAATATACCATGAAGTAAAAGGGCGCTCCTGTCCCTCTCCAAGGGTCCAGAGCGATTTTCTAAAAAGTGTAAATTTCTTGCAAAGACAAGGCAAGTGTTGTGATCGAAATGAATGGAAGAAGACATGATTAGCCCATTGAAGATAATTTGGAAGGCTAGCAAAGGACAGACAAACTTGAATTAACAAAAAGCGCTCCTGTCCCTCACCAAGGGACCAGGGCGAAAAACATATTATCTGGCTTTTCTCTCCAAATTTGGACAAGTCTAGGGCAAGGCGCAAGTTTGAAATAATGTTTAAAATGCTTCGAGGTGGAATTGAGATGCAAGAGTTGCAAATTTTGATGACAATTGGCAAAAGCGCTCCTGTCCCTCACCAAGGGACCAGGGCGAAATTTCCAAATATGCCCATTTACCTTACATTTTGAAATGCTATTTTTGTTTCCAGGACTCAAGGAGGAGTGGGGAATGATGTTCTACGCCTTGAGGGTAATTTGAAGTTGATGTGATCAAGAATTTATGCAATGGAGTCAAAAGCGCTCCTGTCCCTCATTGAAGGACCAGGGCGATTTTTATGAAATCAACAATTTCCCTCCGAGATTATGCTAAGGCAAGGTTGTGCGAGATGGGAAGGATCTTCTAAAGCATGATGAACAAAGATTTGACTTCAAAATTTGAGAATCCTAGCCTAAAATACAAAAAGCGCTCCTGTCCTTCACTAGAGGACCAAGGCAAAAATCTTGGGAGAGCCTATTTTGCCTTGCAGTAACAAGTTAAGCATGCATAGAATGAATGAAGGGGATCATCGCTTACCCCACAACGAGAATTGGCAATTAAAAGATGAAGGATTGAGGACAAAAGTGAAAAGGTGCTCCTGTCCCTCACCCAGGGTCGAGGGCGAAAATGTCCTAAGGCACGTTCCTTCTAAAGATCAAGTGAATTAAACTCAAGGCTCCAATTGAAAATGCCATTTTAGATGCCTAGATGAAGTTTTGGCAATTAAAAATGAAGAATGCAAGGTTTAAATTGCAAGTTCGCTCCTGTCCCTCTCCAAGGGACCAAGGCGAGGTTATTGGCATTCTTTATTTTTACATTATTTCAACGTTGATATCCTCTAAAATCGCATTAGATGCCAAAATTGCCAAAATTGCCAACTTCAAAATATTTGGAAAAGTTTAAATTAAATTGGCATTTAATAAAGGGCGCATGGGCATTTAATAAATTAATTTTGAGCCTCAAAAATCGAATTTTTTATTGTTAAGGCATTTAAAATTAATTTTTGTGAAATTAAAATTAAAAATGGAGCGCTTGAGAGGCTTATTTTTATTTATTTTATCAAGTCGGCCTCTTGTTTTTGCAATTTTATTTATTTTTTGGCCTATTTTTGCCAAGTCGGCCTATGGGGGTAAGGTGGTGAGCGCCCTATATAATAGGGGTGTTTTGATCAAGTTTAATCCATCATTCATTCATTATTTCAAGTGCGAACTTGGAGAACAAGAAGGAAGTGCGAAATCTGGTCTATTTGGAGAGAATTTACCTCAAGTGTTGAAGACTAGAGGTGGTGGAGTTGATGCTTGTGAGGACTAAAGGAGGCGCATTTTGCTAAAGGAAGGACTTCGATCTACATTTTGCCTAGCCAAAATCCTCCTATTTTTACATCATTTCTTAGAGTTAATTCTCAAGGGGAGGTATGGCGAAATCATCCTAGTCCCATTATTGAGGATTTGAATTTTGTGCTTTGTTTTGAAAATTCTAAGTTTGATGTAGTTAATTAGGAAATGATAACTCAAGATTTATCAAGAGGTTTCCTAATTAATATCTTTTATCTTCCTTGCTACTCTTCAAGATATATTACTCATTATGAAATGTTGTGTCGGTGTCAAGATGGGGACTCCAAAGGCAGGAACATCTACTAGTCGTCCAGCTCTCATGAAGGAAGATCAGAGGAACGAAGAATTGGAGACTAGGATTGTGTCCAAGTGGAGCAACATTGGAGATAACAACTTGGGAAACTTCAGTGTGAAGAAGTTTCGAGAGGTCCCTTACATTGGAAAGCCATCACCTATCGCAAAGAGAATAATTGAAAGCGGCATCATCAAGGCGGCCGGTTTCCCTCCAACAGTCCAGTGCTATGAGCTGATGATCGAGTGTGCTTGCCATTATGACCCACAATCAAGATCAATCGTATCCAAGGAAGGGAACACTTTGGCATACCTTTCGGAGGAGGCTATAAGTGAAGCTTTCCATCTTCCAGAGCATAAGGATATGATTTACAAAAGCCTAGAAGGAGCCAGGTCGATGTATGAAGATGATCCAGACACTTGCTTGAGCATCATCAATAAGAATTGGTTACTCAAAAGTCGTCCTCGCCTGAGCAAAATTCCCAATACACCACATAGGATCGACTTTCAGGAGGAATACAGAGATTTGATAACTTTGCTCAATCGAGTTATAGGGGCTCCTCAAGCCTTCTATTTTGAGAGGTGGATGTTCTACTTCATCCAAGTGATAGTTCAAGGAAAAGGAACGATTCATTGGGCTAGAATTATTAGCCATTGCTTGGACGTGCAATTGAGAAGACTAAAGCCTACCAAGTCATTTCACATGAGCTCATACGTCATATATGCCTTGATCAGGAGTTTCGAATATGCAGGACTACCTCACAGAGGAGTGATCGGAAGAGGACCCGGAGAGGTGAGAGTTTGTGACTCTTATGTTCATTTGCATCATCCACCAGGAAGTGACTACAAGATAGTCAATGATACCTTCACGATGAACATCACTAGGATATTGCAAGGTGGGATTCACAATCGACTATCTCTAGATGCACAAGAGCTTGTAAAGAGGTATGGTGCTTGGTTCATCCAGTTTCCAAAGTTTACATATATCAGAGTTCATGGGTGTCCTTCGCCTCCCTACATGTTGCCGAGGTATCCGACAGACAGGATAGTGCTACTCGAGGTGACTAGGCAGTTGGCAGACTATGTGAAGGCATTCAGACATAGGCATAGAAATGGAATTCCCGTGCCCATCATATTGGGGAATTCAGTTGAGGTATGTCCTAATGCTCTAGCCTTGGATGATGCAGAGAGGGAGTTGGCTTCATATTCATTCACGTTCTTTGCCTGAAGGGAGAATTTTGATCCTTATGGGTATATAGAAGAGACATATGGTAGGAAGTACAGGCACGAATTTCAGGTAGAAGACTTTTGGATGAATCTCTCAAGTGATTTAGAAGTGAAAGAAAGATGCATTCCAGATTACCTTTAGATTTCATCAGGAAATGCAAAGTCTACAGAGTGGCCGATCAAGCTCAGGACAGTGGCAGACATCTCCAATCATCCTATGACAGAGAAGACAAAGCAATGAAGATAGATTGGAACGAGCCTGAAATCTCAGACTTGAGAGCTTTGATGGCCCCAGTTTTGTCATGTACTCGCAGATGGGTGGATGTACAACATCAAAAGTTAAGAGAGCAGAACGTACCAATGACTTTTACTTTAGAGGAAAGACCAGAAGAAGGAGGAGCAAGCGCAAGTGAAGACAATTCTCATCCTAGAGGCGCGAAGAAGAAAGAAAGACCTGAGAAAGGGGAACCCTCCTAGAAGAAGCAAGAGGCCAATCAAGATCACTCATCAGGTACATCATCTCGACATGAGAAAAGGACAAGTCAAGTTGAAGGACAAGAGATGACGATGCCTGAGGTGGATGAATCTATGGAGTCAATAGTACAGAATGATAAACCTGAAAAGGGGAAGGCACCTCAGCATTCATCAAGTCAATCCCCCCAAGTCAATGAGCTACATGAAGAGAAGAATGATGATGGAGTGACATCTCCTCTCCGAGAAGACGAACCATTGCCTAAGGAAATACAAGTTAGAGAGACGAGATCCGCCATTCCAGATTGGTTGAAGGAGAGACTGACAAGGGTGATTGTGATTGAGGATGAAGATAATGTAATTGACTTAGAGAGCCTTGTAGGAAATTCTCAGGAAGTAACGGAGAAGAAGAAGGCCACTAAGATGTCGAAAGTGATCAGAGATGAGACAGGGTCTAGGAAGTTGCAGATAGCTACACCGGTAGTGGACAAGTATGAAGGTGAAATTCTCGCAGAAGAGTATGATGTAGAAACATTTGAGCTTGGTCCACTCACTGCTGAGCAGGCACTGGATGAGGCAACCAATTCATTTGAAGCACTTAAAGACAAGCTTAAGGAAGAAATGGAAAAGAATAGAAAGCTTGAGAGAGAGAGGTCGGTGCTTGGAAAGGCTACTTTAGTCATCTCAATCAGCCCTTGGGACGTCAGGATCCAGCAGTGTCTCCTGTGCAAGCACTTCCCCTTGAATCAGTTGGCGAGGCAGAGAGAGTCAAGAGCTTGGTTCAGCTTATGAGCTCTTGGATTGACAAGTCCCACACAGTAGCCGTTGAATTTGCAACAAGAATGATGCAGACAATCCATCGAGCTATCCAGGTCCTTGAGATCGTCCACAACCTAATGATAACAGTAGCCGCTTTCGCTCACACTAGAGATGTTATCATTCCTGTTCTGCAAGTGATCAGGCAAACACCAAGGAAGATCCTGGCACAAGAAAAGATAATGGATGGAGGAGCTCATAATTTACTTTAGTGGTCAACTCTACTCCAGATGAAAGAGGTTCTTTTCGAGGTCATCAGCACCAAATGCAATCAAGTTGAGGGCGTCATCCATCCAATTCAGGATAAGGTGTTTGAAGTGTTATGTACCATTCTTGGCAGGAGGATCGAAGTTGAGACAGATGTGGACCTTCAAGAGTTGGAAGAGAGAGTCAAGGTTATTTTTTGCAAAGATGAGAATGTCATCACAAATGAGCAACGGGATCTAATGTTCACTACTATGCTCCTGATTGAGAAGATCAAAGAACTCGAACCTGGATGGGATATGGCTCTTCTCAAGGCCTTTGACCAGGTTATCCACTTAGAGGAGCGAATGAGGAATCTTCCCGAGATTCCTATTGCTGAGATTGAAGGAATTGTGTCTAGATTCATTGCGTATGCTAAGAAAGAGCATTGGAAGGGGAATAAGGTTCTAGAAGAGAGGTTGTTATAAATGATGTGGCATCTTAATTATCATTGGTCTATGTTCCCTCGATTTTTGTGCCAATTAAATATTTGACTATGCATTTAATAATGTTCAACTAAAAGGGGACTTTTTTGTAACAAACCCTAATTAGGGTTTAGGTGTCAGAATCTCAGCCGTTGATCTTCTTTTGATCTGGGCCGTCCATTGTAATTGAGGATGCTATATATACCCTCCCTCATTTTCATTTTGTGATTAGATATTAGAGATTGGATAGTTAGAAATTAGAAGATTAGAGCTTTTGGAGAGAAGAAAGTTATTTTGTAGCAAGATTGAGCATTGAAGAAATAATTTCAAGCAATTGTTGTCTATTTTGGCTTTGAGATCAATAAAATATTGAAGTTATGGTGTTTTATTGCAATTCTTGTGGCTATTTTCATGGTTGTTTACTTTCTTGAATCATTCTCGGTCGAAGTAGCATTTTAGTTTGAAGGACTAAGTGTTGGGCTTGATCTTTGGTGAGATTCACATTCCAAACCACTAGCTTCTTACTGATTGTAAGGACGCCTTGTGTGGTCAACTGGAGATATTTGGATTGCTTAAACCTTCAATCATTATTGAACTATTCATATGTATCTTTATGGTAGTATCTATAATTCTTGATGAATTGAAAAATCACTAATCACCTTAGAAGATCGCATCAATTCCAGTAGAGTTGTAATTGCTTGGCATGTAATGTCCCCATTTTGCGAGCATCAGAGTTTGTAAGAATTAGCTTATCATTTGACCCTCGTAGGCTAACAATTATTGATAGAGGGCCTCGTGTGACAGTTACTTGGTGATTAGAGACATTACTCTTCAGCTGGATTCAGGTTTTGGCCTTTGCACAGGTTTTTTGACTCAGATTGGCACACTTACTATTTATAGTAAGTCACTATTCAGGGTTTCTATTTTTAGACAGGCATCCAATCACATGGAGAACAGGGAGAGTCGACTCCTGGCTCAGACGGCTTAGCAATCAGACAAGTACATCAAGAGATATTAAAGTTTAAGTGACTTGAGTGATTTATTTAATATTTTAATATTATTATAAAGTTCTAAAGTAACTTTATAATAATAAAGTCACTTTAATATAATAAAGTGCGTTAAGTGAATAATTTAATGTGGGAATAAATCTTTTATCCCACATTGGCCAGGAAGGTGTTTGAGCTCTCTTAAGGAAAGAATAAAAGGAAAGGCAAGAGTTCATTTTGGGCATCCAGTTGATGAATAGCATTTTGATTGATTTTTATTGTGGAGCCTAGGGCTTTCGCAATTTTCTTCTTTGATCATAGGAAACGAAAACTTCCTATTGATAGCAATTTTGAAGGTGTGAAATAACACCTGAATTATTGCAGTTGTGGGAAAGAATACTTCAGTTCTTTCATTTGTGCAAATTGGTGAAGTTTTCTACAAGGGTTTGAAGTTTATTGTTGAAGAACATTTATAGTTGGTTGCGAATCATCCTTCTTTGGCACATGGAGTTATATCATTCTTGTTGGGAGAGATTATCAACAAATTATTCAAGGTTTTAAGAGCAGATTGCAAGTTTGTTCTTGCTGCTACAGTGCGCATGAACAGTGCACGTGAACAGTGCGCGTGAACAGTGCTGCGCTACAGTAACTCGTGAATAGTGAAACGCTACAGTGATACGTGAATAGTAAAATCGCTACAGTATATTGCATCTTAGTTGAGTCTACTCAAGGGTTCTTCAAGGGTTTTAATTGCTGCTCATTTCCAGATTAGTTGCTGCTGTCATGACATTGAAATTTGGGCAGAATTTATAATTGTTGGAGGCCGTACTATAGCAGCAGCAGCCACACATGTTGCTTCACAATTTACATGGTATTTGAGTTGCTACATTACCCACAACGTAGGCGCTTCATTGGATCAGGTTCTCTTGCATTTAATTTCAGTATTTAATAGACATTCGAAGTTGGTTGTATGCTGCCACTGTACTCAGACCTGGGTATTTTGTTTCATATCATATTCAGCTGTCAGCCAAGAGGCTTGGCCCTTTCATATCTGTGGTAATTGGGACATCAAAAAAAAGGAGTTGCATATGATATATTTGTAGTATTTATTTCAGTTTGCAAGATAACTGTTTGTCTTAATGTCCCTAGCTGAAAGTCAACATTTCATAATAGGAATTGCATGGCAAATGTTCGATAAAATGCTTATGGCTGTAGCTCTCATTTCCATACTCTAGTTTGCAGCATATGTTATTTGCACTTTCTTTATTCCTTGGTGAAACATCATTGAAAACTCAAGCAAAAACCCAAACACTGAAAACATTGAAAAATCAAACAAAGGCAGAAAATTGTGGTTGGTTAGAGTCCACCAGGTGTGGGTTCTTACATGGCAATACTGAAATTGGTAGAATCTTACCAAGTCTAGCCTACATTGAGTCATTCTTAGGATTAGATTAGAATTCATCTCTTGCAAACCCTACCTTTTGATCTTTTTTAAGAATTTGTTAGTTTTAGGAAATTTCTGTTCTTGCAATTCGAAAACGTAAGGCCCCTTGAAGAAACAGCATTCACAACGACCACTGGTGCTTATCCACACGTAGAGACCCTACAACGAAGAACATTGAAGTCACCCTGATTGATCCTTTCTCGCGATATCTTCAGCATTCAGAGACTTTATTCAAGAGAGGATAAGGTACCCTTGGGTATTTTATTCTGTGTTTGATAGTGTACAAAATACACGTCAACACTCACCAAATCCAAGTTGTCACAAAGATATGCCCTTATGAAACCATGAATAGCAACTTCATTACCCAAAGGCAAACCTGGTGAGGGTAACTTACCAACGCCAACTCCTTGAGCTAACATATCCCATAAGGAAGGAAATTGAAGAAGCACATAAAGATGGGCTCCCTATGCAACCTCATTATGTCCACCCATAACCACAACCTCCAATTCCTTCACCACTATCATCTGTGATGCATCATCCACCAAAACTTTCAACACCATTTGTTTATATTGATCATGTGATTGCATCCACTCAACTCCCAAAGCAATGCTAGCCCCACCAAACTCAAACACGTAGGAGCCTTTGATGCTGATGTAATCATGCAACTCCTCAAGGCTGTTGGAACAAAAGATGTTTGCTATATAAGGTATGAAAATCTGATTTATAATTACTTCAAGAATGCCCCTACTATCATGAAGTGGTAAGCTCGGATCAGAATCTGATTCCCAATGGCTATAGTGTCCATTCAGTGAACACAATTTTAACACAATCAGCTGCTGTCATCATTGCATAAATCAGAAATTTCATGATCTGCATCATAGAACGACTTTTAAACACTAAAGTGTAAGATGGAGGCCAAAGAAACAAGACTGAAATATCATTCCCACTTAGCTGTATACTGCTGAAAAGTGACTCATGCAACAATTTTGGAACATGTAATATTCTTTTATTGGTTAGTGAGAGAAGGAGTTCATTTGCTAACCAACTAGAAGAAGTGTTACCTTTAGCAACCCATGCAATTTCAAATTGTTTTATCTTCTTCTTAGATTTCACAATCAACTCCTTAACACCATAACTCCCATGTTCATTTAAACTTCTAGGTATATCCATACAAACAAGAATTTTGTACTCCTCATGCTCCTTTATGCTAATCCTCAAATAACAAGGGAAATTCATACCTTGTGAGGAAGTTGAAACAATGAAGACATCTTCATGCTTAGACTTGAAATCTTGATCATTAACAAGCTGATTTCCCAAACCTACGTTGACTTGAAAGTTCATACCTGATTTCTTATGACAAACAAGAGCACAAGGACTTCTGTTCACTGACACCAAATTAGCATTTTTTTCAGATCCTCTCATGGAATCTTCATAGTGTTCAATCAATTCATCTTCAAATGTTGGTTGCTCATCATTGGTATTAGAAGGAACTCTATCATCCAACTCGAAGAGTGGATTATCAAATGTCCAATCAGCACCTATCTCAAAGAGTGGGTTATCAATCAGTTGAGGTTCAACAATGTCCCTATGTTGCATCCAATCAAATTGATGTTCTAGGCTCCTAATTTTAGATTTTAGGGGACAATGTGCAAGGTCATACCCTTCCTGAATGTAGTCAAGCTCATCCATTACCTGTTTGATCTCCTTAGTCCTTTCCTTGCTCTCTTGTTCTTTGTTTTGTTTGATGATGTTAATCTAATTTTCAGCTTCTAGTAGTGAAGTATGAGCATCCTCCAAAGTTACTTTGGCTGTTCTAAGCTTCAAGGTAAGCTCATCCACCTTATCCTTAGTCTTCTTTATATAATTTAAGAGCTTCATCTACAACCTTAGTAGCTACATCCCTGTCATTAGTCATGTGCATGTAAGCTGCTTTGATTTCTTCCATAGCTTTCTTCATTGTTTGCAAATCAGCAAGGGAGATATTAAGTTCATTTTGTTATATTGATGCCCTACGAATCAAATTTTCAACTTTCTTATGAATGGTATCCAATCTTGATAAAACATGCACTTCATTCTCAACAGATACCAAGAAATGTCTTGTCTAGTCATGATCAAACAAAGGTGATGAATTGGTGCTATGTTGCATGTTAAGATCAGAATTTGTCCCATACCCATCCATTGTGTCTTCATGGCTGTCCCAAAACTTATGTGCATCCTCCAAGTCATCAGGCTCACTAGGATTCTGCTTATGAAAAACTTCTTTTTCATACGATGAGGTAGGGAATGGACCTTGAAGGTTTTGAATCTCATCAAAGTCTTCTTCTGTGATGTCTTCCTACTCTTGCTTCTTGGAATTGTCAAGCATAATCTCAAAATTACCCACAAAGAGGCTCATGCAACTATTACCTGAAGCAATAGCTGATTCATTATGTTGGAATCTATCCTCTTCTTTGGCGGATACAACTTCTCTGGCTGACTTATCTTCAAAAAAATCTTCATCGGTAGATGCACATGGAAAGTCAACTTCATGCTTAGAATCAGCTCCCTCATTCAAATAATCTTTTTGAAGCAAACTTGTATTGAGCTCAAGTATTTCTCGTTGAAATGATGGCAAGAGAGACTTGGAAGTAGATGGCACGTCTTCCAATAACCTTTCACCCATGCATTGATGATTAGGCTTCCAATATTTATTGCACAAGAGGCATAGGTTTTACCTTCTTAATTCATTCTTGTTGACCTTTTGAATTTTGTCACTAAAAAAGTCCTTTTCTTGGGTTTTTGATTTCTTTTTGAAGTTGGATCTAAACCAACCAGGATGCTCATGTAAGTACTTTAAGTGATCCAAGCACTCACTATAACTTTATTGCACATGTTTGTACTCCTCATTCTGTCTTTCACATCTATGCTTCAATTCCATCAATTCTTCTTCAAAAATCTTCATCTTCCTAAATGCTAATACAAAACAACTTGCTGCACTGATAAAAAGTTCTAATAATGATCTTCAGATGTTAACCACTGTTCAACTTCCCTTTTCCTTAATCTTTCGTAGTAACTCCTTTTCCTATCATTGGCTCTCATAGAACATGCTCAAAACTGCCAGAAACTAACATGCAATGTGAACCCACTACTCCAAATAGCTTCAAATTGACATGCAAGAGTTACCCGCTTTCGAGAATCGCCAAAAACTGTCATGCAACTCCAACCCGCTAACATGCAAGGCTCCAAAATGACATGCAAACATTTGGGTAATCTCAAATCTAACTTGCAAAGTAAACCCACCTTCTGGAACTGATCAACAATTGCCAAGCAATCAAATCCACAAATTTTTATTGCTCGAAAATGGCATGCAAAAGAAACCCACTTCATAAAACTGATCTAAACTATCATGGAACCATCTAGGTATCTGAATAGAAGACATGCACTGATAAAAAACAACATGCAAGACCTCGGGTCACCTCCAAACTGACATGCAAGCAATTGGGTGTTTGTAAATCACACATGCAAGCACTATTCGCTCACATGCAAAACAGGATGGCAGGATTTTCTGCTCTGATACCATTGTAATGACCACCCCTATTTTTTTTGCTTTTGACATAATTGGAACAAGATATACTAATGCTGAATGTTAGCTTTAGATTACATGCATGCAACTTAAACCAAAATATGCAATTGCCTTTAAAGATAAATAAACTAATTGAGTGGGGAATGTCCGCACCAACTCAATTCAGTACAATAACATAAATTAGAAAATGAGCATGCAACTATCTAAATGAGTGGAGGCTTGTCACCAACATCGCTATGATGAATGTTTATGATATGCAATAAGCATGAAATTACAATGTAACAATCTAACTAGAAACATCTAGATGATGAAATCGATCACAATCATATATCTAACATACCTAGTTGTTCGTAAATGAAAATAACATACATGCAACAACAATACCAGCAAATGAGGGTTTCCAAACCCTAGCCGCCTACACCAAGAACTCCAAAATGGACGGTTGGAAGTATGAATGAGTAATGGCACACAAGCCAGTTATAAACCTCTACAAACTCCTTGAAGGTTTACAACTAGCCTTAGAGGGAACGACCAACAATGATCAGACCCACAGATATGCAATCAACTCTACAAACTCCTCAATCAGCCCTCGCAAATGGTCTCTAACACTCTTCTGTCCAAAGAACTGAAAATATCAGCACCATTGAAGCTCCGTTGTGATCTCTATGTGAAATCACCAACTTATCCTCCAGATTGTGTCTTTCAACAACATGAAGAATGTTGCTTGCAAGGGTTTTTGTCCTCACAAACCAAGAAGAAGAAGCAACGACTCCTTCAAAGTCAAAAGCATAAACAATATCCAATTCATCAACAACCAAGCATACTGAAAATGAACTCTTAAGAGTCTTTTATAACATTCCGAGGAGAACCCACACACTTATCCACCCAATGTGGGATAAATAGAAATACTTCCCTTTTAATATTTAAGTCTCCAAGTACCTTTAATGAAAGGGAACTCTTAATATTTAAATAAATTTCCCTTCAACTTAAGTCCCCATATCAATAAAGTTAAATATTTTACTTTTAACTTTATTGATAAATACATTAATAATCACAAATGATTATTAAAATCTCTATAGTCGATATCAACAATTACCATCAACAGGATATTATCTTATCCATGAATAATTGATGATCCTAACCTGGCCCAACTGACTTACTACAAATAGTAAGTACCCCAAAACCACACCAAAACACCTCGGAATCGCCTGAAACTAAAACTGTCTAGGCCAAATATCCTTGGATTCCTTAAATGTTCCGGTTAGTGTACAAGACCATGGAGAAACAAGCTAACAACAACATCATAGAACATGTGCTAGAAAGGGGACATTACAGAGATACCACTTGAACTTTTCTTAAGATCATATTTCTTCACTTGTCAAGTTTGGAACACGATAGGAGACACTTAGCATGGCCTTTAAATAATGGTAGATTAACACAAATAAACAAGTGTGCTCAAAGGGTTGGTGGTTCACAAGAACTTCATTCAATAGAGTGTTGGGGCTACAATATACCAATCTTAATATTTTTTCCTTGCAATTGAATATATTTCCCAGAAGATTTTTATAAATGTTTGAAGCTTTCGAATATCAAGTGGAATTTCATTTTTGGAAAACGAGATTAAGAAAGCTCTCAAGATGTCTAAAGATCAATTGAAATTAAAAAGTGGGTTCCATTGCATTAGGTGCTCATGTGATGGACTAGATATATAGGAAAGAAAAAGATAGATTTAAACCTAAGTTGCCGATATGGGTATGGGAATGAGCTCACATTTGGTGCCGGTTATGCTGGTATGACAATTTTTTCATGGATGCGGGTACAAGTGTATACACACAAAATAAATGAACAAAATATAAACTATATAATTTGGTACTTTGGTTAATGCTTGGTTCAACATTTTTTGGGGCCAAAATTAGCTTCTAGAGCCTCAAAAATTGCATTTTGTTTATATAGTCCAAAAAATTGTGTTTCTTTTTGATCTTAAGACAAGGATTCAAGGTTGAGCCACCTTTCCTAACATTGCAGGCGTCCAACACATCAAGAAATGTCTCTAATATCATGATTCAATACCATCCTATCAATGCAGGAAACAATGCTTTCTATGACCTCCACATCAAGCCATAATGTATCAAAGAAGTAGCAATTTGGGTTTAGGTAGTAGGCCAAGGGAGGTAATGACTAGTGGAGTAGGTTTGTCCATCTACGACCAATGATGCATCAAATGATCTCATATTTTTTTATTTCCACCATAAATTCAAAACAATCTTTTTGGCCCTATCCATTGCTTCGTAGAGGCAACCCATTAGCATATCATCCCCATGCACCAAACATGAACCTTGACCAAAGGTTCTATCACCTAAAAAATTGAAAATAAATTTAAAATTATTATAGGTTAACTAAAAACAAAAGCACACCAAACATATTATTCCTTTTAAATTTATGTTTGTAATTGTTACTTCCATTGAGTAACTCTGCATTTTGATGAACTCATCAAAAAATGTTCTTTTCAGCTTTCTCCTATTCAATTCTTTTGGCATATGGAGACTCCATTCAAGCATTGTTCATGAACATTTGCTTAAGAAAAGAAATTGTGGCTATAGTGGTTTGCTAAGTGAGAAAGTGAGTGGCAAATCATGTCTCTCTTGGTCACACTGGCTTTTGATCATTCCTGTGATCTCCCATTAAAGGTAGACCAACTAAAGTTGTAAATAAATTTAGTAATTTGTTTAGTGTCTTTAATGACACTTTTGACCCATTCAATCTTCTCAATCGCCCTCCAGTATCAAATTTAAGCAATGTGTAGCACAAGGAGTCCAAGAAATAGTGGGATGTCTATAATAAGTCTCCTTTTGGATATATATGTTGTTGCATTTTGCCGTGTTAATTTGAACAATATTCTCAACCCTAACCTCTAGATCAACCCATCCACAAGATTGCACAAAACCACAACATTTTTGACTTTCTCCAAAGCATCTATGGACTTAAAGAATGCTAATATTTCACTTAAAGCCACTAAGAAGTTTAGGAGAGTCCTTTTTTGGCCATCTGCCATCCATTGAATTAGATGTTGCAACCCTTTCTATGCCATACTTCCTTTTGGTCATCAACTACAAGCCATGTATTTTTAATGGCTTCCTCTAATAATGGCCTAGTCAAATTATTAGTCTTTGGAGTCTTAAAGACTTTATTGATAATTGACATTGCATTTACCAAACCTTGCCAATATGGATTGTTTGCTACATTAAATGGTAAATTATTGTGGTACCAAAAGTTTGTAGCTACCGTCCTAGCCTCATGACGTTTCTCTTTATTCCAAGTGGTACCTTCAACTGAAAGTAGTGCTCCTAGACATCGGGTGGAATAAAGAAACTGGGTGAGGAAGTCTTGTGACGTTTTCACACATCGCCCCATTGCAAATGGGGATCCCCACTTTTTTCTTAGCTTAGGTGTTTTGTTATCTTGGTAGTAGTTTCTTAGGGGTTGTTAGCCTTTTCTTATGAGAGGATAGGTCTTGTCAGGATTGAGTTAAAAAGGTATATGATGTCAATCATACGGATGTTGGCAATAATGCTAAGCTTGCTAGGTCGTCAATGTTGTCCAAGGGATGAAAATTGCTCAATATTGTAAAAAAACTTGTTAAGGTTGTCAAAGATGCGAAGAAGTTGTGAAAATGTTGGAGTGGAAAGTTTACCTGCGATTCCATTAGGAATTGCAAGTCTTTCATGTAGGTCTTGTTCTACAATGTCAGAGTGATCCCTAGAATTGTCTGGTGCAACAAGTGAAATGGTTAGATGCAAGTGTTGTTGTAAATGCTGAAATTGTCAGCTTTGAAAGTGTTGCATTTTGCCTAAATGTTGAGCAACCTAAATATTTTCATGCTAAGGCAAGATGGGATATTTGTTAATCAAGTGCAAATCTTGAACAAAATCCAAGTCTTGCAAGGCATTGACCAATGCATGATTGAATGAAACTCTGATCTTAATCAATGCAAAAGTGCTACAAACTCCATCCAAGGGGAAAGAATGTTGAACATTGCAAAACTTTGTCTAACTCTGCCTTGTGCAATCTTATCACAAACTCTGACCTCAAAATTGCTAGGCTTTTTCAAACACCGCCAAGGCTAGAAGGGAAAAATGTTGCGACAATGTTTGAAAAGTTAACCTTGCACAATGCAAAATTCTCTCAAAGTCCGACTAGCTAAGGGGAGAGTTGCATGAATTGACATGAAATCCGCCAGTGATCAATTGTAATGTCCCTACTAGTTAGAGATCATTGTCCTGCAAAACAGATTGTTAGAATACAACAAATATATATATATATATATAACTAATCTAATTTGCAATTAAACTTCAATTACTTAATTAACACTAATCTCAATTCTTATTTAATAAAAAGGATACGAGTGCAGTACTGGGACATTACCTTAGGCGGCTGTGAAGCTCGCCTTCTTGGAACCCATCTTGGTTCCAAGCCATACTAGGAAATCGAAGGTTAATTCGATTCCTGTCTTGGATGTAATTTCTTACACCCAAGCCATACCAAGGAAGACCATCATATATGATCAATTCCTTGCCTTGGATGATGCATCTCATCGTCCAAGTCTACTAGAGAGGACCGGCCAGATCCGTCTCTTCTTGGATGAACTTTGTCAACCAAGCCATAACATATATGCATATAGATATTCAGTATATACTGCCTACCAGGGATTATCATAATCCCTCCATTAAGCTAAGGGAATTTCCTCCCTATAGCCTCCATCATATAGTCACATTATTCATATTACATTTTACAATTCATTATCATTTTCCATTCCATAATTTACGTCTACATTTACATATTCTTTAATCCCCTTTATTGATCCTAGATATACATAAATATTTTGCATGCATACCTATATTTATTGCCGCATACATATAAGTAAATATTCATTAATATATATATTTGTAAATGTGCATTAATATATATGAGTGTGTGTGGCACACACGTCCACACACATATATACATTGTGACTCGTAACACCTCTTACCTGTACACAGTTCATAGCCTGCTGTTGAAGTTTGTAAACCGTAGTTTGCCGTCTGCAGATTGAAGTCCGCAGTTCAGTTCGGTCCTTCCGTCTTCGTCCTTTTCCGTATCCCCGACGTAGTCTCTGGTATCACCTTGAGCTACCAGCAATAATGGTGTTGTCTCTGACATATTCCATTTATGGGATTGTGCATACGATATTTGGGCCTTCCGCCTTACTAGAATTCTTTCACCCAAAATCAGAAACAAGATATAAACCAATTCCCTCCCTTTATAGAACGGATTTGATATTCATTATATACCTTTGGTTGGTAACATTTTTTGGGACACGTCTCTTCACAATAGATAGGCTCTCTTAAACCCATCGCACCCTTTCTCTAATTAAAGATTATATGACCGCACCCTATGGATAATAATTCTCCAGCAAACTAATGAATTGCACCTCTTCATTATCTTTGACCAGATCGTATTATTGGATTTCACCTTAGTTACTTCACCGCGTCAACATATTGTATTACTTCAGAATTACGGTATCTTTGTATATCATCACTATGGTTTGTTCTAATACTTTAATATCGAGGTATCGATTTTGTCCAATAATCTCAATCTTTTAATAACTGTGCTGGTACCTTAGCAGATCGTATTCCTTCCTTATGTCAGGATTAATATTTCATATCTATCATATTATATTGCTATCTTTGCCAATATTATTTCTTGTTAGGCGCTGACTGGGAGATAGTTGATTTCTTGATTAGTTTTCAATTTCTTGTATAGTTATTCCATATGGTTGTAACAATATCTTGATATTGGGTAACACGATTATGTCTTGTATCGGCTCTCAAGAGCCTGTTTGGAATAGGCCATAAAGTTCCTCACCGTATTATCAATCACGCCCATACTTCGTACAATGTTCAAGGGATTCATTTGAAATGTAAGTTCGCGACAACTGGTTGTACACACTCTTGTGACATTATATTTCTATGCTTATAGATCATTCACTAACTCTAATCAAATTTTTATTTAATTATATTCTTTTGTATTTGTTATTATTATTTATTAAATTATAGCTCGAAGTGGGGACATGACATCAATGCAGGACTTGACATGAAGTCTGTCAATGATTGATTAATTTTGTGCTAAGTAACAAGAATGCAGAACTTTGCCCAAGGTCCGCCATTGTGCTTTGATGGGAATTGCACAATGCAAAATTCTCTCAAAGTTCGACCTTGTTGTGCAAAATGAAAGATTCATTCAAATTCGGACCTAACATTGTGCACATTCACACTAAACTCCAACCTGATATCATTGCAAAACCTTGAGGAACTTTGACTTGGATCATTGCAAGATGTTTCAAAAGTCCGCCACAATGCATAATGTAGAATCATTTCAAACTCTGACTTTGATTGAATAATGCAAAACTCTCATAAAGTCAGATAGAAAAAAATGCAAAACCTACCTTGAACTCCATCAGACCCTAAAACATCCTAAGCAAGCCTAAAATCAGACCTGAGTATAGCTAAGATCAGACCTAGTCAGACCTAGCTAGAAAATCTGAGGTGAATCCTGGAGGACTTGACCTAAAACACTGTAAATCAGACCTCTAAGCAATCAGAAATTCAGGGCGAATAACATAAGAGCGACCTGAGTGAAGATAGCTTGCAGAACTGAGAGGAATTCTAATCAATTACCTTTCAAATTGAAGCGAATTTTGTCAGCTTATAGGGCAAATTGCAGATCAGACTTGATTGAGGACAATTTCCGTCAGTAGGAGAGTCATTTCCAGACTTGAAACCTTGCATTTGCAGACCTGAAAACATCACTTTCCTAGTCAAAATCCCCAATTCCAGGGTCAGAAAATTCATTTCCAGATTTGAGAAGGGTAGTGAGAGGCTTGATTTGTGAATTGTTAATAGCACTTTCATTCATTCTATAGTGTTTTGATTCAAAATATGTTTGTTTTCCAGGTTTGATGCAAGAGTGATGAACATACAAAGGAATGTGAGGAAGTCAAGGATTCAATGAGCAAAAGGGAGATTACAATTATACATGCTAGGAGGAGATCAATGTTGCAAAGGAGAGACAAGTTCAAGACAACACCACAAAGATGAGGAAATTCTTGCAATTAGCTTGAATTTCCTTTGGAAATCCAAGTTTACAATTAGTATAGCAAGGAATTCAAGTTAGTGTTAAAGGAGGATCAAAGTCAAAGCACATTGTGAACAAGGGGTTCTACATCAGACATCGACATCATGAGATCGAGATCAAATATCATCAAGAAGAAGTGTAACGCAAGGATGAAATTCCTAAGCTTGAAGATGGAAGAATGTAAATGTGATCCAGGCAAAGTCAAGTGAGGACATCATGAAAGTTGAGATCAAGCACCATACATAGGAGGTGATATACAAAGTCGGTATTCCCAAGTTAGGAGGTAAAGTTGTGCAAGCATGATCAAAGAAGCAAATAGGTTCAAAAGAGTTGATCAAAGTCAGAAGGCTCGATCACTTAGATGATACAATTTGGGAATATGCCTCATCTTCATCATGCTAAGCTTGGATAATGTTGAGTATCAAGAGATATTGTCCCATCACCAACACTTTGTGATGATTTATGTGAGGCATGCTGAGGTGCCACCTAGTCATCACCAACCAATCAGGAGATTCCTAGTCAGCACGCTCGAGTACTGTTGTCCTCATTTTTGAACTTTAAAAAATTAGGCAACTCCTATGAAATTTTTCCTTGAAATCCATACTCTTGTTTCTCTAAGGCATGTTTTACGAGGTGCAAAACTCATATTTGTTAATGTCAAATCATGCATGGGTGTTTTTGTCATCATTGTCCAAGTTTTGGTTGATTTTTGCCTTCATTTTCCTAGCTTTTTGTGCAATTTCGGGTTTCAGGTCAGTCACTGCAAGTAGGAACTTTTTGCTGTTATTGCAAGTAAAGTCACTGCAAGTAGTAGGAAGTTTTTGACCTCATTGCAAGTGGTAGGAACTCATGAATGACGTTACAAGTAAATGCACTTACTTGTTATCGGGCCTCTAAGACCCGACTACAAGTTAGTTCATTGTTTTAATTGTCAAGTTACTTGTCAAGTCGGGTCTCTAGAGCATCATTACAAGTTGTATTATAACATTTGCAATCGGGTCTTTAAGACTCGACTGCAACTAAAGTCTCTTTGGTGGTGCGTTTTTGTCAAATGTCAAGTATTGCAAGTGTTTACCTGCAATCGGGTCTTAGAAACCCGATTCCAAGTAAAAAGTGTCTCTAGTATGCATTATAAGAGGCCTTTCGGATTTCTAAAAGGTGGTTGCAGGTTCATATTTTCCCCTTTGCAGTTCCAAATACAACTTGTAATTCCCATTAGCAAGCAATTCTTACTTGCAATCGGGTCTTGGAGACCCGATTGCAAGTAGAGGTTTATTGTTGCATTCCAAGCTTACAATCTTCATGCTCACTTGCAATAGGGGTTCCAAGACCCGATTGCAGGTTACTACCAATAATGTAAAAAGGTTTACTTGCATTCGGGTCTTCAAGACCCAATTGCAAGTGTAACTTTTGGTATCTCTTCCCCATTTTGCACGTCCCAAACATTCGAGACTTGCTTGCTTGCTATCAAATCCCCAAGTTTTGATTTCAAAGACCGATTGTCAAAGGCAAATTCCCGATTCATTTGCAAGCTCATGTCCATTTTGCGAGCCTTTGATGTTTCACCATTGGCAATGTATATTTTACTTGCAATTGGGTTCTTGAAACCGGATTGCAAGTGTGCAAGTACTACCCTATCACATGTAATCAGTCCTCCAAAACTTGGAATTGGTCTAAAATGCACTCGAAAACACTTAAAAATGAGTCTTTAGGATCCAATTACAAGTGCAAACTTGTATTTTCCCATTACACATATGAAGTTGCATGTTCATTCTCCACAATTGCAAGTCAATGCTCTTGTTTTTCCACACATGTAATGCAATCTTCAAAACCCAAAATTCATTTGTGAGCCCATTTTTGCATCAATTTATCCCTTCCCTTGTCAGTCTTGTTTGTACACACGATCTATCAAACCAACAATTCAAGTCATGGGCATTGTTTTATAATAATTTCATCTTGACTAAGGTGTTATGGTTTCTTCATCAGTGAACAAAAGAAGAAGAGTTACAACAGTAATTCATGGGGCAGCCCAAGGGTCAATAATCCTCATGAAGTCATCTGTAAATAGAAGTCATCCAGTGACAAATTGAATCAAGCATGGAGAAAGAACACAACGAAGAGGAGGTATCTCTCCTGAAGAAATGGTACTACCCCAAGCATGTGATAAGGTTGAAGTTTGCTGGCCAAGGACACAAAGACTATCAAGGGTGCAAGTTCTTGTTCTGGTTCAAGATGCCATTCCCAAACCCAAGCACTTCAATCACAGAGTGTCTTATAATAGCATGAAGATCAAACAAAGGATGATGTAAATAGAGTCGTGTCTCGGGACACTTACTTTCAATTATGCATTTGTAATTTCATTTTGACAAATCACATGTAATGTCAGAAATTGTAATTGTAGGAGATCACATCACTTGCATTCTTGTAACTTGTAATTGCATGTAAACAAATTACAAGTCGAAAGTCAATAGGACTGAAATTTGAATAAGTCATTTTTAGTTAGTTGTGGAATAAGTCTCAGTTGGTTAGACTTTCCCACATTTTGCTCTGAGACCCTCTCCTATATATAGATGAGGGTGCTCTATGTAATTTTTATCTTTTTGGCAAGCGAGAAAACTTTGCAGAATTTTGCATTCATAAAGACTTTGAGCTTTATAGTTGTAAACTGTTTTCTCTCAAGCGAGAAAACTTTGCAGAATTTTGCACTCATAAAGACTTTGAGCTTTATAGTTGTAAACTGTTTTCTCTCAAGTAATATCAAAGAGTTTGGAATTTCAGACTTTGTGTTGAAGCCATACTTTGTGTCCATTGTGTTCTTATGTCATATCGGGACATTTCTTTGTACTTGCTTGAAGTTGTGGAAAGTTGTTGAGAAGAGCTTCACTCTAAATATCTGCAGACTTTGTGCTGCAAATATTAAAAGTTGAATTATTTTTATTCGTGATTAGAATTTGAGAAGAGTTGCAAGACTTTGTGCTTGTAGTAATTCCCCTTTATAGTGGCTTGAAGGTGCATCATACTCGTAGACTTTGCGTTGGCATATGCTGTATGTTGTTATTATTTCATCATTCTAAAAAGGGTAGATAGGATTTTAAAAACTCAAGACTTTGTGCTTGGTTGCTGTTTTCTCGTCCCGGAGGAGGTGACAAAAGTCTTTGTACTTTCAGGAAACTTCATTTCCTCTCATGGTTTTGTTTTAAGTTGCTGTTATTATTACTTTAAAATTGTTGTTTCTTTTCTGTGAAGGAAAAAGAACATAATATTTTCTGAAAAAAGAGGAAAGGTTGCTGTCCTACCTATATTAGATTAAATAAGTTTTAGCTAAGTGTTAGAAAAGGAGGAGCCTTCCCTATATTAGGGAGTTTATAGTCACACGCTGTGGTTGAAACCACAATTTTTCACATCCTACCAGGTGTACAAAATTTTCAACCAACAAGTACATTGAACTTGATTCATCCAAGGAAGGAGCAAGTGACACATGGCATTGCATTGGAGTTCATTCAACATACCTAGCCTTAATTCCTATTGATCATCGTTCAAAGATGGAGATGTGTCCAAGTCATTGTAATTTTCTCATTGGCCAGATGGAATTAGTTATAACTAACCCTAATTACTGTTTCATTATTTAATCTTGACTGTTGATCTTGAATCAATCTAGGCCCTTCATTGTATTGGGATATTTATATAAGGCCATGCCTTTTCATTTGTAAAGGTTAATAGTTAATAGCCGATCAATGGTTTATGGTTAGATAGCAAGTACAAGTAGAGTAGGAGGAGGAAAGAAGGAATTGTTGCCAAGACTTTTTGAATCTAATACAAGATTTTCATTAAAGCATGGTGGATCTCAATGTGTTTTTTCTTAATGTTGCATGGTTTCTTGTCACTTCTCAAGATTATTTAGAGTTCATTGATTATGGTGGATGCTTATGAAAATATCGTGATGAATTCCTTGGTTCATACTTTTTGTGGTTTGCTGATTGTATGTTACAGTGTAAAGTTAGCCTGAACATAATTGTTGTGCTAAGTTCAATTATGGATATTTGTTCAAGTTGTGCTAGCATTGGGTATTGTTATCACAAAAGCTCGCACTTAGCAAGCTTGTGAAACATGGAAACAACCCCAAAGTGTGGGACCTTGCGCAAGGGGGTTGAATCTCCGGGAAGGCTGACTTCCTTCTCAATCTAGGTGCAGGTGTTGAACCAACTCAACAGTTCAAAACTTACTCCTAAGCCTATTCTAACAACTTGCAGAGGTAAAGGGAAGAGAGAAATACTGAAAATAAAAGGAGGTGATGCACCAAGAAGAGATTGTTTCTCTCCCTACCCGAAATGACACAAAGAATCAACTCAAATACCCAGGAGATGCACAAACTTCAGTTGTATGAATGACCCCAATGCATGTATGGAGGTTAGAATTCGCTGAATGTCAAGAGGGGAGAAGGTATCCCACAAGTCACACTCAGAAAATAAATTAACACAACATATATGAGAGAAGGAATACAAGACATACACCTATGATGAAGGTAAGGAAACATACACAACATACATAAGTTGAAGGAAGACAAAAATGGTGATTTCAATTCATTATAAGGCCAATGGCCAAACTTACAGTTGCATAAATGCAAGATAAATACAAGAGAAGTTAAAGAGCATAGAATAGCTCAAGCCAACAGGGAGAAAACCCTTTACAATGAGGCTTAACAATCTTTATATAGAAAAATGGTTACAAGAGTGATCATGACCCTTGTGTGTCAGTCTGGGAGTGCAGGGAAGTGTATGCACTTGACTTCTGTACATGCAAGCAACCTAGCCATACCTTGAGAAGGGTGGATTGACTGACCTTCCAAAGTCAGAGCATGCAGACATGACAAAAGTCACCACAACAAGCATGGCCCCGTACCTCTCTTGATGGAAATTCTATAAAAAACATTAAATGCACCCCTGTGGCTCCACAAAAGAAGGTGCACAAGTCACAAAATTCATCGGAGCATTTAAAGCTTTGAGTGTTGATCACACCGTGTGGAAGTGTTGCTAGCCGGAAAGAAGTCCAAGGACTTTGGAAACTCGGGTTCCCGAAGTGGGGAAGACAAGGAAAGAACTTCGGAACCTCGGGGTTCTAGAGCTCCGGGAAGGAGAAAAGAGAGCAGCACGAAACTTCGGGACCTCGCAGGCCCGGAGTTCCGGAGAACTAAAAAAGGGGCTAAGGAAGGAACCTCGGGGTTCCAGGGTTCCGGGAAAGAAGAAGGGAAGCAAAAGAAGAGAACTTCAGAACCCCGGGGTTCCAGAGTTCCCGAGAAAGAAAGGAAGAAAGGCTAGGAGGGAACTTCGGAACGGTTGCGAAGTTCCGAGGAACTGAGAAGGAGGCAAGGAAAAGGCGAGACTTAGCAAAGGAACTACGGAATCTCGGGGTTCTGGAGTTCCGGGGAAGGGAAGAAGAAGAGAAAGGAACTTTGGAACCTCGGGGTTCCGGAGTTTTGGGGAACAAAAGAGGAGGGGGAAAAGAAAGGGAGGAACTTCAGAACCTCGGGGTTCCGGAGTTCCGAGGAAGGAAGAAAAGGCCAAGGGAGGAACTTCCTCTGGGCAAGGCAGCATTTCACACTTCATGATTCTTATGCTTTTCTCCTTGATCAACTGGGGCAGTGGTGGTCCATGGATTGTATCTTTGATCGGTTCTTACTGATGGACCAAGTGTGTCATAAAATGACAACATTTTTGGCGATTTTTGCCTGATGCTTGCCTGCTCAGCATGAAGTCCAGAAGCCTTGAGCATCCATTGGGCACTGAGTCATTGAAAGACCCAAAACATGTGTGTGCCATCACTTGGAGGAAAACTGGAAACTAGAACGCACACCCTCTTAAGGAGAATGCGGCAGGTGCACAAGCACTTATGAAAGCAAAACAACCTCTAGTCTAATATTTACATAGTCATCAACACCCTGTTTAGAAGCAGGGCTTGAGATGAATTCCATTCATTGGGATTGGAAGAAATTCACCATCAAGCATGGAGAGATGAAATGCATTGGCCTCCTTGCAACTAGTGATGACATATGGACCACTCTAAATAGCATCAAATTTGGAGTGCCGCCCAACTTTGGCTTTGTCTGCATCCCACTTGAGAACTAGATCTCCCTCTTTGAAAACCCTATTAATCGCCTTTTTGTCAAAAACTTTCTTGACCTGCTCTTGATGAGTCTCAAGTGTTTGCATAGCCTGACTTCTAACCTCCTCCAGCTCCATCAGCTCAGCCAACCTTACTGTCATGGCATCATTCTCTGCCAATTCCAGCTGATGTGCTAGTTCAAGAGAGGGTAACTCTAGGGAAGTTGGGAGTCTTGCTTCCCTCCCATATACTAGCATGAAAGGGGAGTTACCGATTGCCCTCTTGGGTGTGATCCTATCAGCCCATAAGGTTGTCCTCAACTTAGTATGCCGTGCCCTCTAATTGTCTTCAATCGCTCTTTTAATTATCATGATGAGGTTCTTGTTGGAAGATTCAGCTAAGCCATTACCCTGAGGGTAATAGTTGGATGATGTCTTCAAGTATACACCATCCTTAACTGCCCAAGAACTGATTTGGGTTCCAACAAATGCCCTGGCATTGTCTGATATGATGGTGGAGGGGACACCGAATCTTGTCACAATTCCATCATGGAATTCCAACGCTCAGGCCTTAGTGGTATCCCTCAATGCAACTGCCTCTGTCCACCTAGTGAAGTAATCTTTTGCGGCCAAGATCCACTTATGGCCAACACAAGAAGGTGGACTTATCATGCCAATGAAGTCTAAACCCCATTGGGCGAATGGTTGATCTGCTTGGATGGGATGAAGAGGTAGGGCAGTTAGTCTTTGCTTCCCAGAGAAGAGAGCACATTTCTTGCAATTCTTCACCCATCTATGTGAGTCATCGAATAAGGATGGTCAGTAATAACCAACCCTCATTATTTTGATAGCTGTAGTCCTTGCAGAGAAGTGGCCCCCTGAAGGGCCATCATGAAATTCCTCTAACAATCTGTTGACTTGCTTTTGCTTGATACATCTTAGTAAGACTCCATTAGAGTCTCTTTGAAAAAGAGTGCCATTCACTAAGACACAGGGAATGGATTGCAACTTGAAATGCCTTATTTTGGTCCTGTCCAAACCTCGAGGGTATCTACCTTCCATTAAGAAGGTGAATTGAGTGTTGTTGCCAGTTGGTTGACCCTCTTGTAACACAAGGGCGACCTCTAAAGTAGTCTCAGAACATGAGACAAGCTGTTCACATAGGCCCCTGCCTCTTACAAGCTCGGTGATCTTGACATTGATGTCATACTCCATGACCTTGGCTATCCACCCAACCCTCTTCTCACTAATGTCCTTGTTTAGAAGGAAATCCTTGACACTTGCATGTGGAACTAAGAGCTGGATCTTGTTGTTGGACAACATGTGTCTAATCTTTTTTAATGCCCTTACAATAGTGAGGACCTGCTTCTCTACATAGCTATACTTAAGCTCATAGTCCTTTAGCCCTTCACTAACGAAAGCAATAGGTTGCTCCAAACTATCATCGTTCAGTTGTGTTAGGACAGCTTAGATGCTGGATTCTCCTTCGAAGGTATAGAGGATAAAATCCCTTTCATAGTTAGGATTGACAAGGATAGGGGCCTGAGCAACTGCCTGTTTGATTTCTTCGAAACCGGCCCGTCCTTCCTTGGTCCAACTGAAAACCAAGTTTTTCGTCAACATGGAAGTGAGGGGTTTTACCATTGTGGCAAGGTTGGGAATGAACCTCCTCAAAAAGTTGATCCTACCAAGGAAACTTTGCAATCCTTTCTTGTGACTGGGGAGTGGAAGAGAAAGAATAGCCTCCACTCGCTCTGGATCAATGGTCAAACCTTCCTTGGATACAATGTGTCCTAGCAATCTTCCTTGATTAGTAGGAAATACACACTTGCTAGGGTTCAAAGACACACCATACTCCCTGCATGTCATGAACACCTGCTCAAGATGACCAACATGGTCAGCTGCATGCTTCGAATAAACAATTATGTCATCAAGGTATACAAGCACAAACTTTGCTAATATCCCCTTGAAAGCCATGTCCATTGCTCTTTGGAACATGGCAGCTGCATTGGTTAGCCCAAAGGGCATTTTGCAATAAGCATAGGTACCCCACTTAGTAGTAAATGCAGTCTTGTATTGGTTTGATTCTTGGACCAAGATTTGATTGTAGCCCGAATACCCATCCAAGAATGAAAATCTTTCTGAGCCACTGACCTTTTGGGGAATCCGCTTCATAAAGGAAAGGGGATAGTGATCTTTGAGGGAAGCTCTATTGAGATCCCTAAAGTCTACACATAGCGTGATTTTCCCATTCTTCTTTCTTACAGGGACAAGGTTGGCCACCCAGGAGGAGTGCTTGATAGGGAAGATGATATTGGCTTCTATGAGCTTGGTCAACTCCTTCCTCATTAGTGGCTCAGTCTAGGGGTTTATTGGCCTTTGCTTTTGTCTAATTGACTTTGCATCTAGGTTTAGCTCTATAGTATGCTGGGCTAAGCTAGGGTCCAAACTCTTCAAGTCTTCATAGGTCCAAGCAACTATGTCATCATACTTTTGACAAAGCTCAATAAAGGCCTCTTGTTCGGTTGAGGAACACACCTTGCCCAAGTTTAGAGACCTACCTTCGACGACAACAATTGGCTTGTAATCATCCCTATTTGCAGCCAAGTTCATCTTCTTCTTCAACTGACCATCCGAGTTGAAAATGCCTTCCAAGGTAAGTAGACCTTTAGGAAACTTGTTGGAGTTGAGCTGCATGATTTGATCTCCATACTGGTCTCGGAGCTTAGACTGATTTTTAACAGAAAATTCTGCTTCATTTCGCAAGAAGTTGACAATCTGCTGATCGCTTTCGAACACTTGCCAATTTACCTGATTTTCTGGGACAACAGGCCTCACAACAAGCTCGATGTGTTGCTCCTTCTCACTTGCAACATGTGTTGGTATGTCCAATTGAGCACCAACCACTGCAAGCCTATCAACATGCTTGCTCTGACTTCTAGGAATGCTCTGGATATTGAAGGCCTCAAATCCTTTAATCAAATCCCAATCCCTATGTTTGTATGATTTGAGTAGGTTATTCTTTGTTATACTTTGAGCTCGGATGTGGTTAACAACCAACTCACTATCTCCAAATACTTGCAAAGATCTGATATTTCTGCTTTGTGCAACTTGGAGACCTTGGATTAAGGCTTCATACTCAACGACATTTTTGGTGCAACCAAATTGAAGCCTAAAAGAGAAGAAATATTTCTCCTACTCAGGAGAAACAAGCATCATAGCGGCACCTGCACCGTGCTAGTTTCTTGAACCATCAAAAAACATGCTCCATAACCCCTCTGAGTCTCCTTGTGTCTTGATGAGGTTAGGGATAGGAGTATCCTCTTCATGGATACAATAGGTGCCAAGCCCAGTCTCTTCAGTCTCAACTAATGGATCAAACTGAAAAGCATTGGCCCATTCATCCAGCAAGCAATTAGGGACCTCTTGCACAAGAGTAGCAGGCTAGGGGTTTAGGGCTCAATGTGGTTTTGGGCAATGGGCTCTGCCCTTATGGTAACGTTTGTACCATACCTTGTTCGAAATAGCATGTGGGACCAATCAGAAAACAGGTACCCACCAATCTTGGTGGTGAAGTCTCTAGACAGGCAGATGGCAAAGAAGGCAGGGAGGTCGATGATTGATACGTTTTGCTAGACAATGCAACCAGGGCATGCATGCAAGGTTAACTTCAGATTTTTAACAACTCCAACTGTCTTAATAGAAGTGTCATCCAATTGGACCACCCCTTTTGTCACAGGTTCGTATTCTATGCCAAGAAGACCAGCTACCTTCTTAGGCATGGCTGAGCTACTAGCTCCTGAAATCATCATGCAGTTGTGAACCAAGTTATCTCCTATGATTAAGGAGAGATAGAAAGGGGGAGGCTTGCTGATCTTGCTTGAATCCTCTTCCTCCTTGGAATGCACCAAACTGGTGGAGACTGCCTTTCTGCTGACCACTACCTCATCAGCTGACTGATCGACATCCTTCAATGCCTCTTTAAGCAAATCCCTTTGAGATGGGATTGAAAGGGCCTCCCACATAGTGACATTGAGGTTGGCCTTCTTCATCTGATCAACTATGTTGAAAGGAACACCGATTGATTTTTGAGGCCCCTTTGAGGCTACAAGGTCTACTTTTGCTCTTTGGACGACTTGGGCCTCTTCCCGCCTCTTGCTCCCTTGCAAGGTATTTTGGTTTGTATCATGGACGGCTATATTGGATATTGGAGCTTGGGCTGATGTTGAAGGTGAGGCAACCTCCATGGCTCTCTTCTTTGACCTTGTATACAGCAGCATAGACTCACCATTTGTTTGGTTCAAACCACAAAATTCCGCCTCCTGCCAATTGGCAAAGGTAGAATCCCCTTGTAAGTAAGCCCGTGTGCTATCACTAGGCTGATTTGGGTCATATTGCTGGCCAGAAGTGGTCGGCTCATCCTACACCACTAAGGTTTGGACAAACCCTCCATTTTGGCATGCACATTGGTTGTGTGGCTGATTGCATGGTTGACACCAATCCTGCTCTTGGGTGAGGTTATTTTTCATTGGAACTATTGCTTTTGAGTTGATTGCAGCTGTGGGGTTCACACTATTCAAAGGCCTAGTGTTGCTCCATTGGTTTTGCCCTTGAAAGGGTGGCCTATTCTGTTGATAGTTCTGATTTTGTGCCTGATAAGGTTTGCTATGCTGGGCTTGTTGCCTCTTTAGTGTAACCAACTCATTGCTAAAATTTTGCAATAGAGCCTTGACCTCAAGGAGCTCATTGGAGGATGTAGAGGGTGTGGATGATTGTCCTGCGGACGCCGTAGGGATAGGAGCCCAGGTGGGTTGTTGAGTAGGAGCTTCTGGGAAGAGAGGCATTGGAGGCCTTGGAGCTATCTTCCCTTGGAGCTATCTTCCCAGCGTGGATCAAACAATTTTCTGCCCTTATGGCTGTCATATGCATCCGGTAAAGAGGCTCCACCCATTGATTGTACCATGAAAGGTATATCGCTGTTGAGAGCTCTAAGATAATACAAGAAGGCATGATTTGGAGATGGCTTCACTCGAGCAGGAATTGTATTTCATGTCTTATGCAATATGAAATTGAAATCTCCCATGAACTCGTGGGGTGCCGTCTTGATCGTAGTCAACTGCTCCACAAGTGATAGGTGATCACTTTTGTCTTCGAAATGGTTGCACAACCTCTCCCCCAATTCATCCCAATTGTGAATGGAGCTAGACGACAACCCTCTATACCACTGCAAAGCTTTGCCTTTCAAAGATGTGGCTAAGAGTCTGACAGCAACATCATCTTGAGTGATATTATGGACGGAGCAGATGTTTGCAATGTCCTGAATGTGCTCAATGGGGGTAGTAGCTGTTTCGCCATTGAAGTATGGTATGCTCTTTAACGCAGCTATTGGTATATCATTCCATTGAGTCAAAATAAGGGGACTCCCCCCATTGATGGCAACAAAAACTTGATTGCTTGCCATGCGAAACAATGGTCTATTGTTATGAGTGGTGGGAGCCCTTGACAGTAATGGTCTTGTAAATGGAGGGGTAGAATGAGACCTGGGAGATGGAGTGTTTACAACCCTGACCTTCCTAATTGGTGATAATGAAGGTCTACCTCTCCGCCTTCTAGAGCCTGAAGATGAGAGTTCTTCGAGCTGGAAACTACCTCTAGAAGACGCCCTTGTATGAATTGTGGGCATGAAATCCGGAGCTGCAACAAGTCATGAGCAAGTAGTGGACTTGTTGAGCAGAGACTTCGGAACCTCGGGGTTCTGGGGTTAAGCACTTCGAAACCTGGGGGTTCCGGACCTCCGGAGTGGCGAACCTCGGAACCTGGGGGTTTCAGACTTCCAGAGTTGCGAACTTGCGATGACTTGGGAACTTGGGGGTTCCGGGGTCCCAGAGTTAGGAACTTCGTATGAATAAGAATTGGACTTTGAGCAGAGTCGCCAAGTGCTTAAAAGGTGATTGTCTCTAAAGGCTAAAACACTAAGAATTAGCACTGAATCCTTAGCGTGTATGTCGAACTAAGTCCCACCGGGCATGCCAAAAACAGTTATCACACAATCTCGCACCCTTGCTGAGCTATCAACTCAACAACCTTGTGAAACAACCCCGAAGTGTGGGACCTTGCGCAAGGGGGTTGAATCTTCCGAGAAGGCCAACTTCCTTCTCAATCCAGGTGCAGGTGTTGAACCAACTCAACACTTCAAAACATACTCCTAAGCCTGTTCTAACAACTTGCAGAGGTAAAGGGAAGAGAGAAATACTTAAAAGAAAAGGAGGTGATGCACCAAGAAGAGATTGTTTCTCTCCCTACCCGAAATGACACAAAGAATCAATTGAAATACCCAGGAGATGCACAAACTCCAGTTGTATGAGTCACCCTAATGCCTGTATGGAGATTAGAATTCGCTGAATGTCAAGAGGGGAGAAGGTATCCCACAAGTCACACTCATAAAATAAATTAACATAGCATATACAAGAGAAGGAATACAAAACATACACCTACGATGAAGGTAAGGAAACATACATAGCATACATAAGTTGAAGGAAGACAAGAATGGTGATTTCAATTCATTATAAGGCCAATGGCCAAACTTACAGTTGCAAAAATGCAAGATAAATACAAGAGAAGTGAAAGAGCATATAATAGCTCAAGCCAGCAGGGAGACAACCCTTTACAATGAGGCTTAACAACCTTTATATAGAAAAATGGTTACAAGAGTGATCATGAACCCTGTGTGTCAGTCTGGGAGTGCAGGGAAGTGTATGCACTTGACTTCTGTACATGCAAGCAACCTAGCCATACCCTGAAAAGGCAACTCTGAGAAGGGTGGATTGACTGACCTTCCAAAGTCAGAGCA
Organism: Cryptomeria japonica; assembly: GCF_030272615.1. Classification (NCBI taxonomy): domain Eukaryota; kingdom Viridiplantae; phylum Streptophyta; class Pinopsida; order Cupressales; family Cupressaceae; genus Cryptomeria; species Cryptomeria japonica. Next base: position 392,125,286 of record NC_081415.1, read on the forward strand.
TGCAGACATGACAAAAGTCACCACAACAAGCATGGCCCTGTACCTCTCTTGATGGAAATCCTGTCAAAAACATTAAATGCACCCCTGTGGCTCCACAAAAGAAGGTGCACAAGTCACAAAAGTCGTCGGAGCATTTAAAGATTTGAGTGTTGATCATGCCATCCGGAAGGGTTGCCAGTCGGAAAGAAGTCCAAGGAGTTTAGAAACTCGGGTTCCCGAAGTGGGGAAGACAAGGAAATAACTTCGGAACCTCGAGGTTCTGGAGTTTTGGGGAGGAGAAAAGAGAGCAGCAGGGAACTTCAGGGTCCCGGAGTTCTGGAGAATTGAAAAAGGGGCTAAGGAAGGAACCTCGGAACCTCGAGGTTCCAGGGTTCTGGGAAGGAAGAAGGGAAGCAAAGGAAGAGAACTTCGGAACTTCGAGGTTCTGGAAAAAGAAAGGAAGAAAGGCTAGGGGGGAACTCCAGAACCTCGGAACTGAGAAGGAGGCAAGGAAAAGGCGAGACTTAGCAAAGGAACTTTAGAACCTCAGGGTTCCGGAGTTCCGGGGAAGGGAAGAAGAAGAGAAAGGAACTTCGGAACCTCAGGGTTCCGGAGTTTTGGGGAAGGAAGAAAAGGCCAAGGGAGGAACTTCCTCTGGGGAAGGCAACACCTCACACTTCAAGATTCTTCTGTTTTTCTCCTTGATCAACTGCGGCAGTGTTGGTCCATGGATCGTATCTCTGATTGGTTCTTACTGATGGACCAAGGGTATCATAAAATGACAATAGGTACTTTAGTGATGTATTCGTGATGTGAAAATCTTTCATTTCTTTAGAAGATTACATTAAATTTGTGCAGTTGTTCCTAATTGCAAAGCAAACCTTGGTTTGAGGGAAATTGTCTATCTAAGTATCAGCCATTGTCATCTAAGAAGTAGATTAGATTTCCTATCCCTTATCTCTTTTGTCTTTTATTTTCCAAGCAAGTTAAGGTAGAGTCTACGTTCCGACAAATTTCAAGCAAAACATAAGCCCCATTGTGATTCCAACAAATTTATGTCATATCACTGAATCTATCCACAACATTTAAGTTGTATTGTTCACATTGTAAACCTTGGAGTTGCTTTGATTGATCACTTTGTTTAGCATTCAAAGTTTCTTTGTTCAAGAGAGAAATAGAATACCTTAGTATTTTATTCTGTGTTATAGGTGCATAAAAAAAACATCAATAGGAAGGAAGTTGGATTGAACACTAGGGAGTCTCTAGTAGAGGAAAGTGGATGATGATTTCATGGGGCAACAAATTAACCTGGAGATGATTGGGAATGGCATTCATCACTGCTGCCATTTCTTTTTGTGTCCTCCCCTTTTTCATTTTTTTCATATCAAAACAAGCAATCAGGGCACTAATTTCTCTTACAACCTCTTTTAGTTCGTAATCACATGCACTAACATTATGTTCATGTAGCAAGGTGCTATTTTAATTTGTTGATTCGTTTTTTCATAAGACGCTTGCAAAAATTATAGTGAACCTTTCCCTTGGTGTCATCCTTTGTCTAGTGCTTCCATAGTGTTGTTCTTGCTACTTCCTAGAACTTGCCAATGCCGGTTTCAACATAGAAGAAAAAATGAGTAGGGTTTTGATTTTCTTTCTGCAAATATTCATAAGATAAAATAGAATGAAATAACTTGGGGTAGGGATAGGAAAGGGAAGGGAAAAACAAAAAGAAAAGTGTAGCGTCTTCCCTAGGTTTTCAACATTTGTCATTTCAAATTTGAAGAAAGAAAATAGATATATACCTTTGTGAAAGCACTTCAAATTTGTTTGAAGCTTCCAAGATGTCTTAAAAATTGTTCCAAACCCTTCAATGCTGCCTACAATTTTGCTTGGTTGAGAAGAGAGACAAAACATTGAGAATTCGGGTAAACAAAATGAAAAATTAAAATGTGCATGTGGGTTTTTTTGTTTCCATGCCAAGTGTGTTAGACATCAGAATGCATGGGTCACCTCCAAAAACATGACACTTGTTTTTGTAGACATTCGAACAAGTCATGGGGAGCATTCAATCAAGACATAAGTTGCGGGTCATGTCAACTCAGCATATTTTTGCAGATGACTCATGAGTCATGGTGGGTTTTCCATTAGAGATACAAATATTGATTTGTAAGCTTTTAATGAATCTAAGTGATAATAATATAAAATTTCATTACATATATTTCCTACACCTTGGATTGTGTAAAATAGTGTTACATTACCCCCGATAGATAGGTCTATTTGTGAAACAAAATGTTTGTGTCAACCATTTTGGCAATCTTTTTTGTGTATTGGGCATCTCATTTTCTTGATACGGAGCTCCCATCCTTTGCAAAAGGTATCAGCTAAGTGATAGTTTATTCCCTTTTGTGGTCTTAAAGTTTTCATCAACCAAGGTCTAAGGTATTGACTTGGTGTAGATATGAGTTTACTTCTAGAAATTTCTTAAGTAGACTCGGGTGTTGATCGAGATGATGCTATATCTCATTTTTTTATAGAGTACTGCATCTCTTTGCTTCAAATTTCAAATGGTTGGTAAGGTCGTGCTAAGGCTTTTGGCTTGTCCCATGTAGGTCCAAGGTTCAACTCTTGCCAGCCATTTTTGTCCGCTGGCAGCATTGTTTGAGCTCGTGTAGTCAGCTCTTAGGGACTAGTCTCGCCCTAGCTCGCCTTCTCTGTTGCCCCAAAACTCAACAAAAAAGTAAGCTTGACGCAAGGTGCGGTGGGGTCGCTAGACTGGGTCATGGGGTTACCATAAGGTATAAAAAATAAATAAATAATTTTTTTTGGGTTCAACATTTATACCTTATCTTATACTTAATTTATGAATTCACCACTATTTGTGTTCCCAGTGACGAATGAATTTTCAGAAAAAAGACTACACAACTTCCAAGTGTCAATTCAACTTCAGTCTCCAACTTTTATGAATTTTAGAAACTGAAAACTGAAATGAAAATAAAAAATGAACCTCTTGTGCATTCTGGTTAAGGATAGTGCCAATTCAACTTTATATTCTTGGCCAATGCTCAAATTTGGTGGAGACAACTTTGTTGGATGGTTTATTGGCAGACGTGTTTGTTTGAGAACATTCAAAATAGCTTCTTAAAGCAACCTGCCACCACATTAACATTGTAGATTTCTTTTTAGTTGAGACAATGCTGATAACCTAAAATATAATAGAATGATACTCTCAATCTGCCATGGCTAAGCATAAGTTGGACATTGTCTTTGCCTTTTCTTCTGAAGCAGATACCTCTTCTTTTAGAGAATAGCAGCAGCAAAACAATATTGATGAATTAGACCCTGACTACAAGGAGATTGAGGTCATCAATAGGACGACTCCCTTGGATTATGGAGCATCAAAAGAGAAACGAGGAAGAAGATGAAGGGGCTGACTTTTTTCAAAGAAAAGTGAGGAAGAAGTTGCTCTTGCTGGTTCTGGAAGTACTAGATTAATCACAGAGCCATCTTGTATTCAAGGGAAAATAAGAGATTATCAGTTAGCTGGATTGAACTGTCTCATCCAATTGTGTGAAAATGAGATAAATGGAACTCTTGCAGATTTAATGAGGCTTGGGAAAGCTTTTCAAACTTTCTCCCTATTGAACTTCCAGCAGGACTAAGAGGGGGGGTAAATCAGTCCGAAACTTCAAAAACAATTATTAATCAACTTATTTAACATCAACACATCCAACATAAACACATAAACACATGAACATCAGATTTACGTGGAAAACCCAAATAGGGAAAATCCACGGTGAGAACCTAACTCACAATATGGATAACAATGTTTACAACATTTTAGGTTTGCAGCCAAGGAGAACCAACACCTAAACGACTTGAAGAATTAAGGCGCACTACCTTAGGCAAGATACAAGAAGGACTTGTACAATTGAAAAACATTTCTTTAGGACAAGATACAAATTGCTGCCAAAGGAGTCACTGTCAATCAGCAACGAATGAAATATTTGAATTGAAATTGAGAAGGATTCTCTTGATCATGAAATTGTCCTTGAACAATAATCAAGTGACCAATAACATGACAAACATCTTTGATAATCTCCACTATCACAGTACATTGTCTTGCAGAATATATCAGCTTCAAAGCTCTTCTCAAACTGACTTTCTGATCACCATAAACTCAAATTTGCTTGCAAATCATTCTCATACACTTCTCATCCACACTCAATTCATCCATCCGCTCATCTTAAATATGAGATACAACATTGAAATTCTAATTAAGGGTCGGCCAAAAAATAGAATAAGCAATATTACACAAAATAAGCCGCTCGGACCTAAAACACTTAGATTGGTCCACTCTAAGAGAAAGAGGGAACCAAAACTTATTTTATTACATCTTTTCATGAATGATCTGACAATCCGCACACGCTAACACATATTCCAAAGGATGTTACAAAGCACAATGTGTAGATGTAATCAACTAGTTGGCCACATAACCACTTCCAATGCAAAATACTCCATGTGAATCTCCACACGCCAAGGTGAAACCCAAATAAATATCTCAACAGATCTTGCAACACATATCCGGACCAAAAGAACATGATCCATTAAACTGCAAAGCAATTGACAACATATTCGGAGGGCACCAAATGCATTCTGGACCACCTTGAATACAAGATGACATACTTAACACCAAAAGAGTATCTGGACCAACATCCATTTACATAGCCAAGGTCTGACAAAGCATATCTGGACCAATATCCATCTAGATAACCAGGTTTGACATCAATGACAACCATACAAGCTCATGCTAACAACAATCTCCAACAATCTCCCCCTTTGTCATTGATGGGAACACCAATAAACAACACCAATGAAAATTGATAATCTCACAACAACTCTCTCTCTCTCGCCACAATAATTTCACAACTCTCTCCAATAATCTCACAACAACTCTCTCCCCCTTTGATAACAATGACAAAGGGCGTTGAAAGAAAAAACAAAACATATTGACCAACTCACACCACTGCTCCCCCTGAGAGTAGAATCAACATTAATCCAGGAGACAAGGATAAGCTAAGTCTCCCCTAGAAAGATGCACCATTCAGAATGCATCTAGTTAGAAAAAAGAGGGGCAATAACCCCAAACTTCTGCCTGAGATACTCAAAAGTATCTTTTGCGAATGCCTTTGTAAAAATGTCTACTATCCGCTCTGATGTAGAAACGTATTCCAGTCTGACTTCCTTTTCTTCAACCGTCTCCCTCAAGAAATGGTAACGGATTGAAATATGTTTAGTTCTTGAATGCATAACTAAATTCTTTGAAATGTTTATAGCACTAGTATTATCACACATAATAGGAATAGCTTCATCATATACTATTCTGATATCTTTAAGAGTCTGCTTCATCCACAAAACTTGAGTACATCAAGATGTTGGGGCAATATATTCAGCTTCAGCTATAGATAATGATATGGATTCTTGTTTCTTACTCATCCATGCAACGAATCTGTCTCCCAAAAAGAATGCTCTACCACTGGTACTCTTCCTGTCATCAACACTTCTGATGCAATCAGCATCTATATATGCCATTAACATGAAATCTCCATCTTTCTTGTACCATAAGCCAAAATCTTGAGTTCCTTTTCAAAAGTCCGAAGATCCCCTTTGCTGCTTGATCACGAGTTTGCTTAGGACTAGCTTGAAATCTTGCAACCAAACATACAGCCGGCATAATATTTGGTCTAGAAGGGGTAAGATACAATAGTCCTCCAATCATAGATCTATACTTTTGATCAACATTCGGAGATGAATCATCTTTGCCTAACTTGCATCCAATAGCTAAAGGGGTAGTAATAGGTTTAAAATTCTCCATATCAAACTTTTTTAACATCTTTTTAATCAGTGTTCCACGGGCGTTGGGGACGGGGGGACGGGGGGGATGCGTTTCCGGGACGGGGGGACCAAGGGCCTAAATTTGGGGACGGCGGCGGGGGGGGTGGCGGGGTGGTGGTGCTCATATACTTATACATATACATATAGTACTTGAAAAACTAGTTTTGAAAAGATGTATGACAGTATTACAGTGTAAGAATTACATTTCAAATGAGACTAGAGAAAATTTGAAATACTAAATCTAAATACCAAGATTTCTAAGTTGTGTTGTTATATGGAGCCTAATCAAACTCGAAGGTTAGATTTTCCCTACTTCTATCGGCGTGGTTTCCCCCTATATTTTTCAACGGGGGTTTGGGGGCAGCGCCCCCAAGTTGAGGTCAAGGGGCATCGCCCCTTGCGGGGTCAAGGGGCAGCGCCCCTTGCGCGTTCCCGGGTTTTATTTTTCTATTGGCCCACGTCCAATTAGAGTTACCCCTTAACCCTCAAAAAACTTTAAAACTCACTTTTTTTTTAAATTTTAATTTTAAACATTGCATATAAGTGGGGGTGACAGGAGACGTCTGGGCGTCTCCCCGTCCTTGGAGAGACGTCTGCACGTCTCTTGAAGGACGGGGAGACGCCCAAACGTCTCCCAAGGAGACGTGGAGGCGTCTCCATGTCTCTCTAGGAGACGCCCAGACGTCTCCCAAGGAGATGTCTCCACGTCTCCACGTCTCCACGTCTCCCTGGGAGACACGGGGACGTCTCCGCGTCCCGGTGGCGCTTGGGTGGCGGTGGCGGTGGCAGGACGGCGAGGGACGTCGCGTCCCCGAGACGTTTCTGACGGGGGGACGTGCCCAAAAAGGGGGGGGGACGCGTCCCCGTGGAACATTGTTTTTAATACACTTAGCTTGAGAATTAAAAATTCCATCATCCAACTGAGTAACTTAAAAACCAAGAAAAAATGACATTTCTCCAAACATAGACATCTCAAATTCTTTCTGCATTTCTTTTGCAAATTCTTTACACAAGCCATCACTTCCTCCAAAGATAATATCATCAACATAAACAACAACAATCAACAAATTAATGCCTTCAACCTTAAAATAAAGATTTCTATCTGCAATACCTTTCCTTAACTTTTGCTACGACAAATATCTGTCCAGTCTTGCATACAATGCTCTAGGAGCTTGTTTAATTCCATATAATGCCTTCTTTAATCTACAAACCATGTTTGAATCATCTAAAAGTATAAATCCATCCAGTTGTTCAATGTATACCTCTTCTTCCAATTCTCCATTTAGAAATGTTGACTTAACATCCATTTGATATACTCTAAAGTTCTTGTAGGCAGAAAATGCAAGAAACATTCTAATAGCTTCCATCCTAGCAACAGGGGCAAAAGTTTTTTCAAAATCAATACCTTCTACCTTAGAATAACCTTTACATATCAATCTTGCCTTGTTCCTTGCTCCTTGTCCTTGTTCATTCATTTTGTTTTGGAATCGTTCCTATCACATTCTTATTCCCCTGTCTAGGTACCAACTCCTATTGTGACGTTTTCACACGTCGCCCCATTGCAAATGGGAACCGCGGTAGTAGTTAGAGTCTTTTGCTATTAACCTTTGCATTGGAGAGGTATAGTTGATCAAGAGGGCAAGAGTTAGGAGGATAACCCTTTTTGTGAGGGGTGATATGAAGTGATGTGAGATGAGAAGTCAAGTCAAGAGGGTCACATAGGGCGAAATTTGTCTAAGTATTGGAAAAATTCCATTGTTGATGCTTTGGAGCGAACTTCCTTTGCCTTGGCATTGGAGGAAATTTCTTCCTTGGCCATCAAAGTGGAGTGATTGCACTTTTTCTAGAGGAAGGTAGCATGAGGAAGATGAGATTAAGATTGATACACTTCCTTTGCTCCTTTGGAGGAGCGAACTTCCTAAGTTGGTTGACCTTGCTCATTAGCTTGGCATAAGCAAGATATAGAAGAGAATTTGATGGAGGAATCCCTTAGATCAAGTCTAGCTAAATATGGAGGTGTTTCCTTCATCATCCAAGTGACCCAATTGTATTTCAGTGAGAGGTGAGATATGGGAGCAAAATTTGACTAAGTATCCAAGAATTTCCATTGCTCCTCCCTAGGAGTGAAATTCACTTCCTTTGCTCTAGTCTTGGAGCGAATTTTGCTTCCATTGCTCCCTTTTAGGAGCAAAATCCCTCTCCAAGCTTTCCAAATCATCTAAAATTACCTCTAGCCATCATGAGATGTCTTGGTTCGAACAATGAATGCAATCTTTGATCAACAACCTTGAAATGGGCTAAGTGTGGGGGCCATTTCCATTGCTCCCTCTCAGGAGCAGAATCTTCTTCCTTTGCCCTCACCTTGGAGTGATTTTGCTTCCTGCGCATATTTAAGGGCAATTTGATGAATTTCAACTAAAGCAACCTTGTTTTGATCATTAAAAGGATCAACTTCATCAAGTTCATCATGATTTTGACTAAGGAATGGAGGGGAGATGGCAAATTCAAGGTCACTTCCATTGCTCCTCTCCAGGAGCGAAAAACACTTCCATTGCTCTCCTTTGGGAGAAAATATCCCTTCCATTGCCCTTGGTTAGGAGCGAAATCATCTCCAAAGCATTCATTGAGGGCTTTTCATAACCTTTTTGTGCATGAAAACAAAACTCTAAGGTATGAGTTGATAAGACTGGGATAGAGGGGCGAACTTGAGTTTATTTCCATTGCCCAAGGTTCAGAGTGAAAAACATTTCCATTGCTCCTCATTTGGAGCGAAATACTCTTCCTTTGCTCTTCCATAAGAGCAAATTTGCTTCTAGCACCTCACATGAACCTAATTCGATGCATTTGAGTTGGTGGAATGAAGGTAAATGGGTGAAAAGGAGCTAAGTTTTAAATTTGACTTTATTTCCATTGCTCCTCATTTGGAGTGAAATTTACTTCTATTGCTCCTCTTCTAGAGCGAATTTCACTTCTATTGCCTTGGTTTAGGAGCGAAATTCCTTCTAAGGCCTTCCTTGAGGTCAATTTGACACATTTTCATGCGTGGATGGCTAAAAGCTTAAGGTATGAGTCAATGGAATGAAGGTAAGTGGATGAAATTGAGCTAAGTGTCCAAATTGTAAGAACTTCCTTTGCTCCCTCTCAGGAGCAATTTTCACTTTCATTGCTCCTGCTTCGGAGCAAATTTCTCTTCCTTTGCTCTTGCTTAGGAGCAAAGTTGATTTTAGAGCCTTCCTTAAGGTTGGTTTGACAACTTCATATGCATAGATGGCAAAATACCCCAAACTCAGGTTGATGTAGAGTGAATTTGATTTTACTTCCATTGCTCCCCGGTTGGAGTGAATTATGCTTCCATTGCTCCTCCTTGAGAGTGAAATACCCTCGTAAGCATTTTTAAAGATGATTTGGATCGATTTTCACTTCCATTGCTCCTTGGTTGGAGCAAAATCACTTCTATTGCTCACATAAAGGAGCAAATTTCTTCCTTTGCCATCCGAGGAAGTGGACTTCACTTTATTGAAAGGTAAGTTGCAAATTTTGCTGAGTGTTGGAGAACTTCCTTTGCTCTCTGACTAGAATGAAAACACATTTCCATTGCTCTTTGATAGGAGCGAAATTCCCTTCCTTTGCCTATCCTTAGAAGCAACCTCCCCTCTGAATGCACCTGTCAGACCTGCAACACAAAATCAAAGACTATATCAAATTAAGAAGATGTGTAAAGGTTATATATCATGTAAGTTGATACCATATTTGATTTGTTTTGCAGATATGATAATATGATGATGGAAATTGCAAATCAAAAGGAGGATTGCATGACCTACACCACCATACAAAGGGAAAACTTCATTGACAAGAACGAGAATATACAAGAAAGATCTCAAAGACTTTCGTTGCATCATGATGACATGAAGAGGTCAAAACCTTGAAATGTAAAAGAGAGATCATATAACTATCTCAAGGCCGGATAAGCAAGCAAAGATGGAGGAATGACTCGACCATATTGATTGTTCCCTTCATCATCACCACATTGAGCGAGCTTAAAATATTGAGTATCAAGAGATATTGCTCAATAGTCATTCATGATGATGAATCGAGTCTCTACAAGTGCAAGAAGGTGGCACCTCGATCACTACACCAATCAAAGAAGTTCCACATCAGCATGTCTTGATTCAATGTACTCGACTCACCCATGGGGCACAAACTCCAATGTACCTACCCCCACTATCCATTGGTCGAATATTCTATAGATGACGTGTCAAAATGTTGTAATTATTTCATTGGCCTGAATAAAGCTTGTTGTAACCAACCCTAATTAGGGTTTTATTGTAAAATCCTGGCCATTGATGGGATTTGATCCTAGCCACTCATTGTAATGAGCTCTCTTTATAAAGCTCAAGCTCTTTATTTGTAAAAGTTAATAGAATAGTGAATAGAGAATAGTTAGTAGCAGAGAATTAGTGAATAGGAGAAAGATAGAAAATAGAAGATTAATAGAAGTTAGAAGTTAGATTTGAATAGGAGAAGGAGGAATTGTTGTTAAGACTTGTAAATAGAGATACTCTTTTCATTGAAGTTATGGTGAAATGTGTTATTTCAACAAGTCCCATGGTTTCTACTTCTCATTTACTTTCATGTTGATTAGATTGAATGGAGGAAATTGTTGAATGCATTTGTGTGGAATTCATTTAGTCCATACCACTAGCCTCTTGCTGATTGTAAGTGTGCCCTGTGTGATCAACTGGAATTACATGAGCTTAACTTCAATTGTTATACATCCATTGTTTATGCGTTAACTTGAATGGTAATCAATGTTTGATGATAATGATTTGAATATCTTCGAATTGCACCTTAGGAGATTGCACTGAGCTTGTGTCAAACTGTTCGGTTTGATGGTGAGACCTTGCCCAGTAGGATTCCATCGAATCATTCACTCTTCTCTTACATTCTTAGGAGTAGCTTAGACTGCCTAAACCCTCCCTCTTTTGCTCTTTTTTTAAATTCTCCATGTGAGTAGATAGAATCTAAGTTCCAACAATTTAAGTATTCGATGTAAGTCCCCTTGTGATTTCAGCATTATCACATCAAACCATTGAGCTTATCCACATGCCGTGACTTGACATTGAGGAACCTTGGAGTTATCTCAAGTGATCCTTGTGCGAATCTTCAACATTTGAGAGACTTTGTTCAAGAGAGGATAAGATACTTTTGGGTATTTTATTCTGTGTTCGCATGTGCCTAAAATACACATCAACTCCCAAGTCTGATTCTTTTGTATTTGATTCAGTTCTTCTTCCATAGCTTTAACACAACTTTCTTCTTTGTTTGCTTCTTCATATGATTTAGGTTCAATGAGTAAAAGAAAACAACAGTCAGTTTTCTCACTTACCTCTATAACACTTCTTCTTGTTTGGACTCCTTTATTCTTGTCTCCAATTATCTGATCTTCTGAATGCTTCCTCTGCACATATTTTGGGGTCTTAATTGTTTGCTTTAGTTCTTCTTTGTCCTCTTCTTCTGCTTCATCTGGTTTCTCTTCATTGCTTCCTTCCGGAGTTGTCTTTTCTTCTACGATAGCAGGTATGATCTCAAATTCAGTCTCTTGAATAAGGGCAGTTTGATCCCATGCCTCGCATACTTTCACATTTGTACTCTCCACTATCTTGTTCAATCTTTTATTGTAACACTGGTAAGCCTTGTTGTTCGTAGCATATCCCAAGAATATTCCTTCATCAACTTTGGTATCAAAATTTCCGAGGTCATTCTCATCTCTTCTGATATAGCATTTACTCCAAAAGATTCTGAAATATTTCACAATAGGTGGTCTTCCATACCACAACTCATAAGGTGTCTTTGTATGATTTATCCTTATCTGAACCCTATTAAGAATGTAAACAACAATATGCATAGTTTGTCTCCAATAAACATTGGCCAAGTTAGCATCTTTCATCATAGTTCTAGCCATCTCAATAACAGTTCTAATCTTCCTTTCTACCACACCATTTTGTTGAGGAGTTCTCGGAGTAGAAAGATGTCTCCTAATGCCATATTTCTCACATAAATTGTCAAACTCATTTGAAGTAAACTCTCCACCTCTATCAGATGTCAAACATTTTGTTTAGCATCAACCTGATTTTGTACCATTGTCTTGAACACTTTGAATCTTTCAAAAGCTTCAGAATTTTACCTAAAAATGTAATTCATCTCATTCTAGAATAATTTTCAATGAGTAATATAAAATACCTTTAACCATTAAGTCTTCTTGTAGGACTACACAAGTCTGTATAAATTATCTCCAACATATGTGACGTAGAATACTCCTTGTTCTTGAAACTTCTCCTTGTTTGCTTTCTTAATTGACATTGCCTACGCATAGTGTCAATCGGCTTGATAATCCTTGGTAAATCTCTTATTGCTTTATAGTTATTGATCTTTATCATGTTATCAAAGTTAACATGTCCCATCCTCTTGTGCCATAACCAACATTCATTACTCTGACTTAGATAACATCGATTTCCACTTTTGTCCTTTATGTAATAAGCATTTCTAGCTGTCTTAATTCCTTCTGCTACCAATTTTCCGGTTTTACCTTTTTTGATCATACATCGACTTTCTGTAAACACAACTTCATAACCTCTATTGCACATCTGACTAGCACTCAACATACTATGTCTCAATGCTTTTACATAATAAACACCATCGGTTTTATGCTTACCAATAATCGAGATGCTTCCTATTCCATAGATCGGTGTAGCTTCCTCTCCTGCAAACTTTACAGATCCACCATCTTACTTCTTCAGAGAGATAAAATTCGTCTTTGTCTCCGGTCATGTGATTCGAGCATTCAAAATCAATGATCCATGATCTAGGTTCAACTTTAGCATGCAGTGTAGTCTTCTCTTCCGGTCTTCTAGTTTTTTGTAGATACTTTTCCTCTATAGCCAGAAATAAGGATTCTTCATTCAAGTCCTCAACATCTTCTTCTTCAGATGAATGTGTCTCCATAGAGCATAGACTTCTTTTCCCTTTTTGTCTATCATTTGTTCTTTTCTTAAAATCATTTCTTCTATATTTACTTTTCTTTTCATTATCCTCAGGGTTTCTGTAAACTTCTTTGTATATACATTTAGAAGCTTAATGACCAATAATTCCCACAATTAAAGCATTTCAAGGGCAAGTTACCTTTGTACTTTCTAGTTCCTCGCTCTAGTCTTCTTACAAAGTTTTCTTTGATCTCATCCAAGTTCTCACTTGTTTTTGGTTCATCTCTTGATATCCTTGAAACATTGAATGCAATTTCTCTTCAATATATCTTCTATCTCTCCGATTGCATGGGCAGATTATGTACCAATAAGCTGATCAATTGTGTTGTAGTTCAAATCATGACATTCTTCAATTGCACACTTCTTCGGTTTGTAGCGTTTTGTCGATGTAAACAAGATCTTCCTGATAACATCACTTTCTTCAAGCACTCCTCTAATAGCTCGGATAGCTTCAGCTGTATTATTCACTCTATGTATGTAACTTTTCAACGCTTTCATCATCAGCCATTCTGAAACCTTCAAATTTTTGCTTTAGGTTCAAAAGTCTTGCTTGCTGAGTGTTCTGAGCACCTTCATATGCATAACACAACTTGTTTCAAATTCCGTTAGCTTCTTTCATTCCTTTTACCTTGCCAAATACTTCATCACTAATATAGCTGATAAGCATTGTTCTAGCCTTTGCATTTGTCTCTTGAGTCTTAATCTCATCCGGAGTTGATGGTCCATTCTGAGGTTGTTGATAACTTGTCTGGATAATCTCCCAGATTCCATTCTGCAATGCTTCCAAATAAGATTCCATTGTTTCCTTCGAATAATTAAAGTTTGTTCCATCAAACATCGAAGCTTTGGCATGAAGTTCTTGTACCATTTCTAGATCTACCTCAAGTGGTTAAACTTTCAAAAAGGAATCTTGCTCTGATACCAATTGTTGAACACCCAGTAGGACTGAGAGGTGGGGTGAATCAATCTGAAACTTCAAAAACAATTATTAATCAACTTATTTAACATCAACACTTTGATCATCAACACATCAAGCATAGACACATAAACACATGAACACTAGATTTACGTTGAAAACCGAAACAGGGAAAAATCACAGTGAGAATCTAACTCACAATATGAATAACAATGTTTACAATATTTTAGGCTTGCAGCCAAGGAGCACTAGCACCTGAAAGACTGACAGAACTAAGGCGCACTACCTTAGGTAAGATACAAGGACTTGTACAACTGAAGAACACTTCTTCAATACAAGATACAAACTGCTGCCAAAGGACTCACTCTCAATCAACAATGAATGAAATTGTAATGTTCCCTTCTTAGTGATGAGAAGTTTGGTTGGCCATTAGCCTATTCCAGAGACCCGTAGGCTAACTGGAAGCAAAAATTAGGGTTTCCAACTTTTGTGGAGATTTGCGTGTGCTGTTTTGATGATGGACTAGTTGGAATTCTACAATTTAGACTGTAGATTCCTTCTGGTTTTTCCGAGAGCTTCACAAAGGTGTGACATGCATTCTGTTCGGGGAAGTTTTCTGAACTTACTATTTTTAGTAAGTTGATGGCAACTGTCAGGGTTTCTGGGTTTTTTTTGGTTTTTTGAGCTCATTCATAGGGTTTGAAGAGCAATCTTTTTGGAGTTGTTTTTAGGACTTACTATTTTTATTAAGTGCTATATCAGGCAGTGCTATTCTTAGCAGTTCAGTGCAGAGCTCCAACCCAGTTCAGTTTTGATGGTTTCAGTACTTCAATTTCTAGCTCAATTTGGCATTAATCAGTTGTTGAATTAAAGGTAATTTATTATATATTATTACCTTAGCCGAAGGTTTTAATATTTAATTTATGTGGAGGAACGACTTAGGAAGGGAAATATATATTTTTTTATCCTAAGTCTCATTTTATTTCCTAAGACAGGTGGTGCCAAGAATGAAAAATATTTCACGCTTTATGATGTTTTTATGTTATAACATGTTGACCTTGGAAAAGTTCGACTAGGAGGGTTGAAGAGGGGACACCAAGCCTTGAGGGGTCATGAAATGAAATGCAAGTGAAAAAAGGTGAATTTGGGTGCCATGTGAATTTGAATTTGAGCCTCCAAAATCTATAAATAAGAGTGTTGAGCTCTCATTTGAGGAATGCTTGATGAATGATAATGTTATGTCACCGGAATGGTGCCAGAATTGAGCTTCAAAGTTGAGAGCTTCCTAGCAACCATCAGTTTCGTGCTTGAAAGACATTGATACCTAGTTGATTATTTGTGACTATCTTTCATCTAGAGAGATAGATTGTGCTGATCGAAGAGATTGAGAGATTTTCAGTTTTGGTGTGTTGGGTGTGTTTCCAGTTTGCTGGTTTTTGGAGTAGTTGTAGGTGATTTTCAGTCATATCTTCTTGCTTGAGTGACTGTTTTTTTTGGGTAATAGCTCGTTGGAAGCCTCTCTATTGGGCGATTCATCGTCTGGAGGCTCGTGTCAAGTGGTTTGGTGTGCATTTTTCTCTTGCTGATCGAACTTCCCAGCTGGCTGTACATTTCCAGCCAACCCTAGGGCAGCGTGCAACATTTTCAGTGGTGATTTGATAGGGTTGTTGAGCTGGGGGTCTGTTCGCCTATCCCCTAGCATTCATTTGCGGCCGGTTTGGAGCTGTTTGGTGGAGTTTTGAGTGAGTTGTGTGCATTTCATTGTTGCTGGCTCGTTTTTGGTGTTGCTGATAGTTTCATTTCAGCTTTGATTAAGTGTGTATATGGGTTGCAATTTCAGTGTTATCCATTGTAATCTCTAGTAGAACTTTCCTTCTGTTAGAGTTGATAATTCTCTTGTTCTGACAGTAGTTGCAGCATTCATTATTGTAAGATTGTTTCAGTAGTACTGATCAATCCCTTTGCTTCAATTTGCTTGTATCCTCCACTGCATAACTGGAAGAGGCTGGCCATGCCGCTTATCTTTGTTTGTAATGTTGTCCTCCTGCTGAATAAGCAGTGGAATTGATAGTATTCTTCATTTCCAGTCATCTCGCTGCATAAGCGGTAGAGTGATTGTTGTTTTAGTTGTTTGGTTTTTTCCTGGCTGGTTTACCGCCAGGAAGTTTCAGAATTTCCATCACCCACTGTATTAGCGGAAGGGGCTGGCTTGCCGCCCAAGTATTGTAATAATTTTCATTTTTTTGCGACTAACGATCCCCTCAACACCGTATGCTCTCACCTTCCCAGATTGGGCACTTGGTGATCAGAAAGTGAAAGGGTTGCAATTTCTCAGAATTATTATATTTTCATTGCTAACCCTAACGGGTTTTTGTTGTGTTGTAAATTGCTAAATTAAAAAAAAAAATTGTGGGGATATTACAGAAATAGCTGATCTGAAATTGAGAAGGATTCTCCTGATCATGAAATTGTCCTTGAACAATAATTAAGTGACCAATAACATGGCAAACATCTCTGATGATCTTCACTGTCACAACACATTGTCTTGCAAAACATATTAGCTTCAAAGCTCTTCACAAGCTGACTTTCTCATCACCATAAACTCAAATCTACTTGCAAATCATTCACATACACTTCTCACACAATTCACTTCTCATCCACACTAAACTCATCCATTCGCTCATCTTAAATATGAGATACAACATTGAAATCCTAATTTAAGAGTTGGCCAAAAAATAGAATAAGCAATATTACACAAAATAAGCCACTCAGACCTTAAAATACTTAAATTGGTCCACTCTAGGAGATAGAGGGAACCAAAACATATCATAATACATCATTTCATGAATGATTCGAAAATCTGCACACACTAACACATATTCCAAAGGACGTTACAAGGCATAACATGTAGATATAATCAACCAGTCAGCCACATAACCACTTCCAATGCAAAATACTCCATGCGAATCTCCACATGCCAAGGTGAGACCCAAATAAAGATCTCAACACATCTTCCAACACATATCCGGACCAAAAGAATATGATCCATTAAACCACAAAGCATTAACAATATATCTGGAGGGCACCAAAAACATTTTGGACCACCCTGAATAGAGGATGACATACTCAACACAAAAAGAGTATCCAGACCAACATCCATCCAGATAACTGTTGATTTGTTTTTCATGCACATGCGAACACAAAATAAAATACCCAAAAGTATCGTATCCTCTCTTGAACAAAGTTACTCAAATGCTGAAGATTAGCTTAAGGACCACTTGAGGTAACTCCAAGGTTCTGGTATGTCAGGTTTTGACTTGTGGATAAGCTAAATGGTTTGGTGTGATAATCCTGGAATCACGAGGGGACTTACGTTAAAGTGTCGAATGCTTGAATCGCTGGAACTTGATCATTTGATATTGCAATCTTGTGATGCTTTTTTTTAGCCTGAACTAGCTTGAATTGAAAAAAAAGGGCAAAAGATGAAAGGTTGAGAGCCCATTTTAATCCTAAGAATGCAAGAAGATAAGTGAATGATTGGATGGAATCCTATCAGGCAAGGTCTCACTATCAACTTGAACAATTTGACACAAGCTCAGTGCAATCTTCTAAGGACATTTCAAAGATGTTCAAATCATTACCATCGAACATTGATCACCATTCAAGTTAAAGCATAAACAATGGATGCATAACAATTTGAAGTTAAGCTCATATCATTCCAATTGACCACGCAAGGCACACTTACAATCACCAAGAGGCTAGTGGTATGGACTAAACGGATTCCACACAAATGCATTCAACAAATTCCTCCATTCAATCTAATCAACATGAAAGCAAATTGAGAAGTAGAAACCATAAGACTTGTTGAAATAGTACATTTCACCATAACTTCATGAAAAGAGTATCTCATTTACAAGTCTTTAACAACAATTCCTTCTTCTCCTAATCTATTCTAACTTGTTAACTAAACTACTCTTCTCTTATTCACTAATTCTCCTACTACTAACTATTCACTAACTATTAACCTTTACAAATGAAGAGCTTGAGCTTTTTATAATGCTCTCTATACAATTCAATGACTCGGATCAATTTGAGATCAATGGCCGAGATTTTACAATGAAAACCCTAATTAGGGTTTGTTACAACAAACTCAATTTTGGTCAATGAAATAATTACAACACTTTGACACATGTCATCTTTGGAATATTCGACCAATGGATAATAGGGGTAGGTGCCTCGAAGTTTGTGCCATTATGGATGAGTCAAATTCATTGCATCTAGACGTGCTGAGGTGAAACTTCTTTGATTGGTGCGGAGGTAGTGATTGGGATGATGACTAGGATGCCACTTCAACTTGCACTTGTAGACTTGATTCATCATCGGGAAGGGATGTTGAGAGATATCTCTTGATATTCAACCTTTCAAGCTCACTGAAAGTAGTGGTGATGGGAAACATTGAGGTAGCTGAGTCCTTCCTTCATCCTTGCTTGGTTGCCTTGGGGTGATCGTATAACTCCTCCTTCGCACTCCTTTGATCTCTTAATGTCTCCATAGTGTGGTGAGAGTTGAGATTCTTCCTTCCTTGATACCCTCGTGCTTGCTGATGAAGTTTTCTTTTGGTGTTGCATGATGGTGTAGATCTTGCAATCTTCTTTTTCCTATTTCATTTCTTCAAGGTGCTGCTTTGCAATTTGCATCATCTTCCTTACATATCTGTAAAACAAAACAAGTATGGCATCAAACATTTATGACATATAGCTTTTATCCACCTTAATATAATCTCTGATTTTTTATGTGTTGCAGCTCTGATAGGTGTATTTTGCGCCTAAGGGTGGGCAATAGAAGTTTGCTCCTGTAAGTGAGCACATGAAGTAACCCTCTAACTTACCCTTCATCATCTTAAATTCAAAATTGTTCTCTCCTAAGCATGTTAAGACATCAAATTAACTCAAGGAAATGATCTATTAGCAGTTTTGCATCTTATTTTGGGCAAATGGGACAAATTCGCTCCAAGGCTTATGGACATGAAGTTTGCTCTCCTAGGCTTGGACATGAAGTTCGCTCCCCTAGGCTTGGACATGAAGTTCGCTTTTAGAGGTCACCACATGAAATTCGCTCTCCTTGGCTTGAACATGAAGTTCGCTCTCCTTGCCTTGAACATGAAGTTCGTTCTCCTTGCCTTGAACATGAAGTTCGCTCCCCTTGCCTTGGACATGAAGTTCACTCTCCCTGCCTTGGACATGAAGTTCGCTCTCCCTGCCTTGGACATGAAGTTCGCTCCCTTGGTCTTGGAGATGAAGTTTGCTCCCCTTTCTTGAACATGAAGTTCGCTTTCCTTGCCTTGAACATGAAGTTCACTCTCCCGGCCTTGGACATGAAATTCGCTCTCCTAGGCTTGAACATGAAGCTGATTTCAAATAAAATTTCCTCCAGTCACTTCATTGCTTCATCAACTCAATCCTGAGGTTCTTCAAGTCTTGATCTACAAAAACATGTCAAACTTTCCCTATGAAGGCCTAAAATGCAAAATTCACTCCTACCAAGGAGCACATGAAGTAAATTTTGCTCCAAAGAAGGAGCACTTGAGGTGATCTCAAACTCAATCATTCTAACCCCCTTTGCTCACTTACACTCATTTTCCAAACTTCACTTCGTCATAGCATGCTCAACATGAGGTCTTAGGATGAATTTTGCTTTGAGGGAGAGGCACATGAAGTTGATTGAACTTTGGCAGTTAGTGCTTTCTCACTTGCCTTCCTCTATTCCATTTGGTTGAAATCATGATGGAATTCACTTCATCCATGACCAAGGTGTTACTGAAGGCTAACAAACTCATTTATTTCACACCTCACACAAGGCTATCCACCTGACTCCAGACTTCTTGATCATCAATACCTCCTCAATGCAAAGGCTAATAGCTAAGGATTCTAACACTACCCTAGAGAGCAAAAAAAAGTGGGGGTCCCCATTTGCAATGGGGCGATGTGTGAATACCTCACAACAATAACCAAGGTCTGTCAAAGCATATCCGGACCAATATCCATTTGGATAACCAAGTTTGACATCAATGACAACTAGACAAGGTCATGCTAACAACATTCTCCAAATCTCCCTACTTTGATATGTACAAGAAATCTAAGGATTCTCAGACCCACATAAAAATAAACTCTCGGTAATTAAAGGAATGGGAATTGAATGCGGGTAAATAGAATTTAAGGATTGAAAAAATGCAGCAAATAATTTTGAACATTAGTTTGTTGCTGTGAGTGAAAATTTGCTGTAGCATAAAGTGGAGAATTGGAAAGATTCAACAAATACATTTTCTGCTAATTTATTTGTTAATGAAAATTAGGTTTCTCTTTGAATGGAAGATTTGGAAAATGCAACAATTTTTTTAAACTGCAAATTTATTTGATATGAATGGATATTTGCCTTGGCTCTACGATGTTAATGTCAGGCCAGGAAATGGACTATGAATAGATTTGGAATCAGAAAAGCGAAGCCCAATTCTCATTCTTGGAAATGTGATACAATATTGCAAAGTACATATTTAACAACATGAAATGACTATTCAGTTCATCTTCAAGATGCCCATTCAGCTTCTGATGGATCTAAGTAATAATAATATTAAATATTACTATCACAGTTATTGTTTACACTGAGGATTATGGACAACAGTGTTACAGAATAGGTCCTTAAATATTAATTATTGTGTATTCTTTCCTTTCTATGGCTTTTGGTCCTATAACATATTAAATTGTCGTTTTTTCGTATCATCCCTTTTCTTGAATCTATTAGTATCTTGATAAATGGTAAAGTGAGGGTTTTGAAAGGAACTTTACAAAAGGAGAAGATCTAGCAATAAAGCCCAACAAACAACAGAGAAACAACAAGAAGGAACCAACAGCTGAAAGGCTAAAACTGAACACCATCACAAATAACTACTTCCAACAAGGGACATGAAACTGTTAAAGCACCTATAAACTGTTAGAAGTGGATTCACTCTGAGAGGGGGGGAAGGGTGTGAATCAGAGTGATATATATTTAAACTTTGACTTGAATGCACAATAAAGAATTGTAACCTTGAGCCAATGTTAGAGATTTGTTTATGCAAGAGGACACTTAAATTTGTTTTCAATGATATGCAAGTGAGTAACATTAACACTTCATATTAAAAGCATCATGTAACATTGTTCCATGAAGGTGTGAACAATCTTGTTTATGCTTTTGAAACAAAACTTCAACTTTGTACAATGCAAGTTTTGATTTACTTTATGAAGACTTCTATAAACATATTTAAACAACTCAACTTTGCATGACAGTTTAGAACACTTTGAAATATGAACCTTTTTGAACAAACTCAAAGTATCAGAGCATTGACTGAATAAACACATTAACATATAACAGAATGAGAGTTTAATAACATCACATAACACAAAGATTTCCTGAGTGGAAAAACCCTCATGGGGTATAAAAAACCACTTGCTAAAATTTCGTTTTCATTAATCAAAGAGCACCAACTCTATAACAATGGTGGAGTTACAACTCAACCCCTTTTCTGAAATACCAACTTCATAGGAGCACCAACCCCTCAAATTTCAATGTCACTGTCTAAGTTTGTAATCAATAATGACCTTACAACTGCATCAAACTTGCAGTCCTAAATTCATCAGTGAATACAAAACATATATGATTTTCAATGTTTCCAATTACAATATGCACTATATGTAACAATGCCACAAAAACATCCTTCAACTGAATAACCTTACAATTTTCAGATGTAACAATAAAATTCTTCAGTACTGCTCTGCTCTCACTTTTTCATCCAACAGATCAATGGCTAAAGCCACGAATTTATAGAGCAAAATACCAATGAAACCCTTGAACCAAGCTATCAAACTCGAGTTCAATACAACACTCGGGTTAGGGTTTCCATACATAGAAACCAAAATACAGTTACCAAAAATAAAATACATTTCTTTCCAACTGTAATTTGTTTTCTCTTTCATTTTCAAAAATAAGAATATGAAAAGTAATTCCTTTCAAAACTAAAAACTGTAACCAGAAAAGAAGTAATTTCTTCTTTCATTTTCACACTGAACTTCATTCTTTTCCAATTATAAAGCAAGGTAATGGAAATCTGTTCGAAAATGAATCAAGATAATCTTTTCAAATTTACTTTTCCATTTACCAAGTTTTCCTTCGAAAGACCAAGGCAATGTAAAGATATTACCTCTGTTATGGCGGTTTAAACTGTAAACACAATCCCACAAAAATCTCTGTTACCTCCATTTTCAGCTCGTGGAGAGTCCACCAACCAACTTGCCACTCGTTATAGTCGAGCATACCTGAACCCCAAGACAGAATACCAGCAAGAATACATTCAACCTGTGACTGCAAACTCATCATGGCAGCTAGGGTTTGGGCTGCCCTTCAAAATAAATAACTAACTTTTGTTTGCCCTATCTTTCTTTTTTCCCATCGAAGTGTACTTTGCCAAAACAAATTACCATTTGAAATCCACATTATCATTACAAATTTACGAACACATAATTATGTTTGGAATCCAAACCAAGTATGCCACATCATGTTGTCTATCTCAGTCCGCGTGTGATCTCATAGCGCTGTCCAAGTCAAACAGTCCGAATGTAAATGTTGAATGCCAATTTAACATATCGACTCCCAATATAAGTCGATGTTTACCTTACTTGAAAGCCTGATTCATAAAAAAATTATAGACCAAGTCAACTGAAGTGTTGACACTTAACTATTTTGAGCCCGTGGAACATGATATATACTGTCCTATAGTCGACATATTAATGCTTAAAAACATTTAAGCTTGAGCACGATACCATGTTATATGATTGGCTGAGTGCAATAAAGAATATGCACTCTAACAATATTAATATATGCACTGTAATATAATAATGAACCCGACATATAAATGAATGCTAAGTGTCGGTGATGCATTATGAACCTTGAACACAATGTTCATTAAGTATCAATGAGATTAACAATGCATTTCTCCTTTAGATGTATTCATAAAATGAATGTGTAAATGCTGTCATATACGTAAAGTACTCAAGCATGTAAATGCTTATGTGAATGAACCCAAAACTGAATGCCAAGATAGAGCTCAAGAATGTATATAAATGTAGCATTGAAAATGACTGAGTACCAAGTATGTAAGCTGAAGCAAAATATAACTTTGCACATAAATGTCATCACCTGCAAGTCTCACCATAGAACCAAGTATCAAAACAATACAGTGAAGATTCAACTATCTGGATGATATCACCTGTGAAGATCAACATAACTACTCTGTGACTGCACATGTAGCCAACAAGATCAGTATCACAACAAGATCAATTTGAAAGTAAGTCAACATTATAATACTGTCCATGATCAACACACTGAATGCCAAGGACTGAGACAAGAATGCCAAAGTCAAGTGTCAAGTCTGAATATGCCATATACCAAGATCAATTTGCCAATCACTAAAGTGCCATGCCAAGATCAATGTACCAACCGAATAGTTTTGTCATCAAGGACAAATAACACAATGGAGAAGTCAACATAAATGGGGAATCACAAGCTCAAGGTGGCTTAAAGCCAAAATGCTCCAAAGAGCTTTGGAAATTACTCAATTTTCACCCTCTGAATCAAAAGTGGCATCTTTCCTTGCTGTCTGAAGATTGAACACCCATTCATGGTGGCTGATCCAAGCTCTCTTTGGGATGACCAAATATAGCATCCATATCCAGTTTTCTTTTATCCCTCTTAGTAGTAGGTGCTGAATGCTGTAACTGGCTAGCTTTTACAATTTGTTGCTCTTCCCTTCGATCCTTGATGATAAGAGACAACTCCCTGCAAGTAATCCACAATTGCTTGCTCAATAGAGACTTGGGATTCTGGCATAGGGCCACTGAATAGAGAAGGATCAACATCTGACAGTGTCTCCACCACATGTTGAGGACTAGGCATTTTGGGGTCTTTTGTCCTCCAAGATTATTGCTACAAATTATTGACTAGGCATCAAGCAAATGTTATCTATAAATCTTCTAATTCTTCTATTCTCGCACACTTCTTTTCAACTGTCAACTATGGGTGATTGCTTTTTATAAAGCATTATTCATTCTGTAAGGCTATTGCATTTACAATGGATTAGCTACCAGTAGTTATGATTTTTCACTATGGTTTTGTTTTATGATATAATTTTCCAAGTTTGCTTCATCCCTACTAACAGGACATGTTACACCTTCAGGTGTTTACCCAGTGCGCCCCCCACTGCCTGCAGTTGGAGGCTATGAAGGAGTTGGAGAAGTAAAGGCTTTGGGATCTGGCGCGAAATATCTTTCTATCGGTGACTGGGTTATCCCATCACCTCCATCATTTGGTACAACCATGATAACACTTATCTTTATCCTTGGAAGGATTTGTAGGCTGGAAAATTAAAATAATAAATGATAGTGTATTAGCTACTAGCAAGGGATATGTCTACCATATTTTGTTATGTTAAAGTTTAAACATTATTTCTTGCTATTTCTGAGATAACAGAAGCACTGATGTGGCGTTTAAATTGCTTTAAGGATATATTCTATTTTTTATAGATTACCATGCAATGATATGATCTGTGATTTCAGGAACCTGGCAGACATGCATTGTAAAGGAGGAGAATGCGTGGTGTAAGGTTCCCAAAGATGTACCAGCAGAGTATGCTGCTACTGTCTCTGTTAATCCCTCAACAGCCCTTCGTATGCTTGAAGATTTTGTATCACTGAAAGCTGGTTAGGATTTTGACTAATTTGAAATGTCTTAATGCACCAATCATCTTCAGTTTATCCATTTCAATGAAATATTTGATTTTCTTATTTCAAAAACAGGCTTTTGTTATGCTTGGTATGTTAAACTTGCTTTAACACATTCTTCATGTGTACATCATTGTGAGACAGGAGATGTGGTGGTGCAAAATGGGGCAACAAGCATGGTGGGTCAATGCGTAATTCAACTATCATACCTACGGGGCATTCAGACAATAAACATAATCAGAGACAGGTTGGTTTATATCACATCATTACTATTTAAAACTTAAATGCTTTTTCACGTGACATCATCAGATTTTCTCATTAAACAGTGTCTGTCTAATTTCAATACATTCAAAAGGTTTCCATTTAAATATTTTTAATCCATAAAGTTGTTCTTTCTGATAGGCCAGACTTGGATGATGTTAAGCAGAGACTCAAGGAAATGGGTGCAGGGAAGGTGTTTTCAGAGAGTGAATTGGAAGTGAAGAATGTTAAGAGTCTTCTGGTTTGAAATTCTTAGCCTCATTTGAATTGATACTTATCCTTTGTCTTACTTTATATTCCAAGTGCTCTGCAGTGATGTATCATGAACATATTTGACACTTATACTAATCTCAACCTTTTTATTGTGTACATTTCAGAATTTTGTCACCATTCCGAGCATAATTTTTTTATTTTTTATTAGTACCCTTCTAGATTGATTACTTTTCAATGTTGTGTTGAATAACTAATCTGGATTTGTTCTCGTTTTTGAATTTTTCCTAGGGCGATCTATCCGAACCCATCCTTGGCTTTAATTGTGTTGGTGGCAATGCTGCATCTTTAGTCTTAAAATTCTTAAGGTAATATTACTGTTCTAGTTAAACACTAGTAAACAATAGAATTCTTATGTTCATATGGTTTTCAGAGCCCAAAAAACTTGAAAAACAGAGCTTTTCGGAAAAACTGTGGCTCTATTTCTCAATAGAATTTGTGATTGTTTAATTTTCTGTAACAACTGAATACTATTTTTATATACTGTTAACTTAAAGCAGTTGTTTATAGGCAAGGTGGGACAATGGTGACGTATGGTGGGATGTCAAAGAAGCCAATCACAGTTTCTACCTCATCATTTATTTTCAAGGTAATAAATCAACAGTTTCTATGTCCTTTCAGCAAAATTAAAAAATGTTTTCTTGCCTTGACCTGCAAATGAATGATGACAGGCTAGTATGATGAATTTCTGCACTCGTTTAGTGGTAAAAGAGAATTAAGTAGAGTTTTCTAGTTGTGACATTGGGGCTTGTCCCGTGATGGTCGATATATGTGACCATGCTTGTTCAAGTTTGGTGTTGCATTTCATAGACATGCACATTGCAAAATATGACATTGACATGCTAAAACATGTTTTATTATCTGGCATGAGCAGCATTCCTTTCGTGTACATTTGGTCAAGTTTTGTATTAAATTGGATGGATATTCATTGTGCAAAATGTTATTGGTGACATACTGAAAAATTATATCACATGATGTAGTTCATGCTGTTGGTGTTAGGAACTGATTGTTTGCTGTTGGAGACCTAGGGGATCCACATTTATCTGCTTAAGATGGATAAATGAATACATGTGTTGGTCCATATTAAAAGAAAATTTAGAAGGTATCTATTAGTGAATAATAAATGATATTACAACAGAAGTTTGACACACATGTATATATTGACATGTACCTTTTTTATGTAATATAAATTATGTTTCATCAACTCTGCTAGTATTGGTATCACAAGTACCATTAATCATATCAATTCTAAGATGATTAATTTTTGTCTTTTTTTAATTGATAACTGATAAGTTGAGGGGAATAAACTATGAACTTGAAGTTTTCTTCAAAGATTTGATATTTCCTTGCCTTTGTGAATTGTTCATTATTATATTCCAGAGTAATGTTTTTTGCATATGAAGACCATTTCATGATTGGCGTAATGCTACTAGAGTTGTTATACATAAATATGAAAAATGTTGGTCGCATGTATTTGCATATGTATTCATGCATTTTACTGCTGTAGAATTTCTATTGGAGCATGTACTTCATATGTACAGATAAGAAGGGATTTCTTTTTATGACCTTGGTGCACTAATGTGGTCATCATGGATGTAATGTAACTTGTTTGTTGATTACATTGATATGTTGCTTTCGCATTGATATTTTACTTATCAAGAGTAATATTCATTTGGGTCTTTTGCAGGATCTACACTTGAGGGGATACTGGATGCAGAATTGGGTGAACTCGCATACATCGAATGAATTCAAGACCATGACAGATTACTTGTTAAGACTAGTGAGGGATGGACTGCTGAAATATAAGTAAGTTCTTTGCCTGAACACGTGCAAACCCAAGTGAATTGTTTATATTGTAGCAACTTGGACCCAGCTGTGACCAACTAGCTTTCTATAGCATGACCAAGATAAATATCTATTATGAACACAAATTATGTCCTTTAACCTGAAAGATGGTTTCAAAAATTTTCCGGACATGCACAATGATATCAGCAAAAGAGGAACATGATGGCTAGCTGTTATTGTGAGAAGATATGACAAAAATAATAGAGATGGGCATTAAACCATGAAGAATTATTAAATTCATATAGAGTATCTCAAGGGAAATTCTTAAACCTATTTGGGTGAAATGTGAAATAAAAAAAATAAAGACTTAAGCATAAAATAATGAAATATATTTCATTGTCTAATAAAGATAAAAGTGTCCAATGTGAGACAACCAGATGATATTGCACCCATTTATCAGTCACTTTCCCAGAACATTTAGTGGGATGTTTTATAGAGAGAGTATAGCGGCTAATTCAAGCATCTTATCACAGTCTCCTGTGGGAGTTGAGATACAATGCATGAAATCAATGTCTATCTTTGGACATCCAAGGTTTATCTTGTACTTTAAGGAGATGTAAAAAAATATGTAGTACCGTGTCTACATGAAGAGTTGTGGTAGACACTTTTGAGTTGTTGTGGGTGGGGCCCATAATGCTTTTAGGGCTTGGCAAACAATTTTTTTTGGTTGTGTTTATGATTTTTCATGGTTATTAAAATGTCCCCTAAGGAGGTGTCCTAGAAACTGAGAGACACCCCCTGCAGACATCTTGAGATGTTAAGAGATGGCCAAAGACGTTTGAGGTCTTATCTGAGGTGTAATTGAACTAGATTCTATCTTTGAGACACTTGATTGAAGAATAATCTTTTGGAGTGAAATATAAGCTTGGTGAAGTTGAGGTGTAGCTATCTCAATTCTCAAACTTTTCTTGTGCTACCTCCTATTGACCAGGTGAAGTTTGTGAGAAACAGTGAGGAGTTGAAGCTTGAAATTCCTCCCATTTCAGGAAACGTTTGGTGCATGGTACCTAAGAATTTCATTAAAACTAAATTTAATTCACTTCATGAAATTCAATTGCTTAAAAAGTATAGTTATAAAGCTTTCAAAAAACATAAACCTGATCTTCTATTCAAAGATTTGTTTGAAGTTGCAAATGTGAAATTTTATCCCTTATGGCCTATTCAATTCTGCTGCGAAGGTGATTATAATCTGCAATAAGAATGAAAAATGTCCAGATCTATTACAACCTGTGCAAGAATGTGAATAATCATTGTACTAGCATTGAATAACTGGAATTCAACAATGAGAGAAAATAATCCATTCGTTTAACCATCCTAAAAAAATCGCAATGCTCAACTCTAAAGGATTATAAGAGGAAAATATGCAATGAATAGAGTTTTCTGATTTATTATGCAAATTTATGCAAGAAAATTAAAATATCAATGTTTCAAATTAATTCCAATTCTATTTTGAAAGGCAATAACAATTTCCAATAATAATGACAAAAGTCTAGATGTACTACAACCTGGGCAAGGATTAGAAGAATTATTCCAATAACTTTAACAATAATTCAAACAATGAGAGCAAATAACCTAGTTCCTTTAATTATCCTAGACAATTAATGGTTCTTAAATATAAAGGTCTATTAGAGGAAACCATATGGTGAACATAGTGTGATTTTTTTTCCAAAATTGCATTAGAAAATCAAAATAAGAGTGGTTCAAATTAATTCTTAAGAACAAATTGGACATAAGTTTCAAGGAATTTGCTCCTAGCTAGTTGCGAACATGACCTGCCAACCTTTTCATTGAGTGACATAATGGTTCAACAAACAAGGTACTGTTCCCTATACCACTACCCATTTTTTTGGAATTTTACTATTGATTGAATATGTTGCCTTTATTTTTTCCATTCGAAAAGTCCAAACAAGCATAACCCTTACTCAACCATCACATTCTTTCCGTTTTTAGGTATTTTATGTTGAGTTCATGGCCCTTATAATCCCATCTACAGAAAAATGACAAGTCCTTTCCTTTCCTGAATTTTATCTAAAAAGCACTCCAAGGAATGGCAAAGTTTATCCATATTTCATCTTAAAGGGATTCAAATCTGATTTGCAAATTTTACACTTCCTAGATAGCTGTTTTATTTTCTTTTGGCGTCCTTGTAGTATGAGCATGTGGACCAAGAGATGACCGTGGATGTCTTCTGTCATAACATTCCATGCTTTCCACAGCATATTTCCCATACTTTGCAACCATTCCACACCTTATATAATAACAATAGTTGCAAACCTCACAACACTGTTTCTGCCAACATCTTCTTCTCATAATGCAATCTACAGAGTGTCAAAGAATGTGCATACTGCTTAACACATTGGAGCCAAGTGTACACCTGACGAAGGTAAGTTTTCATTGAGCTTGTGCTTTTTTCAACATTCAGCTAGCTCATTGTAAGTTACACAAAGTAATTCCTTTCCCAACTACCTAGCTTGTATATGTGACAAAACACTGTAAAGCATGCCATTGAGTCAAATTTTGTGTATTCTACTATCCAAGCTCTCATTCACATTGAAATTCCTGTTTCAAACACATTTCTTCATTCATGCCTTTGGATGCAAGCTTTAATCTGCAAAATTGCTTGAATTGGTGAATTGTGAATTGGTTTACCACCTTTGTGATTACTCATTTCCTTGTGGATGAAAAATGCTTTTATCTTGGTGTTGATTTCTTTCTCTCACTGGCTTTTTATTGTCTACAAGACATTCTTATGCCACGAATCTTCTTCTTTGCCTATTCATTATCAATAACTATGCACCTTCTTAGAGTGTTTTGAATTTTAAGCATGACATTATCCCTCCTAGGTATGCTCCTGTTGACTTATGCAGCCTTTTTCAACATGTAATCATAAAAATTGCTAATCCTTTTTTCAAGCGTGCTCCAAGAGCCTTGATGACCATTTCCTACCTTAAAATGCCTTTGGTTTTCTTTTAGTGATCGAGATTTTTTCTTTGCCCTATTTGGTGTGTTCAAAAATTTCTTTCATTGGCTTGCTTAGGTTTTAGCTAAAAATGATGACAACATTGATATTTATTGGGAACATGGCTACAAATATGGTTTACAAATGAGAAATGATATGATTTTTGGCATGAAACATGACTTAATAGGATTTTTTTTGAATGGGTACAACACATCCTCCATGTCAATAAAATCCAAAGAATGAAATTAAGAGAAAATGGTGTGCTTTCTTAGGTTGAGAAGATCACATTATATTATTGATCATAAGCTAAAAATAGGAATTGTTACATATTAAAACTAGATGGTAGTCTAAAAATAGATAAAAGTTACAACAAAATAACTACAATTACTTATTATAGATAATTGTACACATACACTTAATTATAATATCAAATTTATGTTTTAATATCTCACATTAAAGACTAAATTGG
Organism: Cryptomeria japonica; assembly: GCF_030272615.1. Taxonomy (NCBI): domain Eukaryota; kingdom Viridiplantae; phylum Streptophyta; class Pinopsida; order Cupressales; family Cupressaceae; genus Cryptomeria; species Cryptomeria japonica. The sequence continues at coordinate 392,155,722 of NC_081415.1, forward strand.
AAGGATTTGAAGGTTTAGTTATTAAATTACAATTTGGCCCTAGATATGTGCCAAAATGGGAAGAAATATTTGCAGGAGTAATCTTCATGACAATAGGCACTAGAGAAAGATTTGTAAAAAGAACAAAATAAACATGCTGTGCTGTGGAATTACTAACTGGTTTTCTTGTCTTGCAAGGTTCCACCTTTGATTTGGTGAAGTCATCATTGGACTCACCTTCAAAGTACAACTGGGGCCTTTGAGGCATAATAGGTGAATACTATGGAGACAAGATCTCAATTGGAGACCAACTCTATATGGGCTGAACCTTAGTTGGATGGAGACACCTTCAGTTTTGCATTGTTGATACATAGGTGGAGAAGAACCACTCAAAGGCTAGTGCATTGAAACAGCTTATTAAGTAGAAAACTGTAATAACCCCTTTTTGGGGTTGCCCTGAATCTTGCCCTAGAATCACAAATTGCACACTATACTTGTAAAATAAGAGATTATTGCAGGGTATGTGATTTCAGTCTGCTGTTGTAATTCAGGCAGATCTGATCTGATACGGTTTTCCTCTTGGATGCTGACTTCTTGATCCTTTGGATATGTGCTGATGCTGATTGGTTCGATGCTGCTTGCTCCGATTTATATATCTCTGAGAATTCCTCTTCTTCAATGCCTACTTCAATGGATGATGTGCTGCATATATATTTCCTTAATGTGGACGGAAGGTATGTCTCTCCCAAACGGTCATTTTCCTTGCAAGGGTGGCGACCTTTAGTACAACGTCTTTGCCTTTTGAGTAATTAACTGTTGTTATCGCCTCTCGCCATGGATTAATAGCCTGTATTAAAGTGGGTATTGAACCATTTGCTGCATCTTTATTTTTGTATATGGATCGCTCTATCTCTCAAGTGTATGCATCGATGCAACTTATAATGCTGGCCTTCCGGATCATTGTCTTCCCGTTGCTGCTTTATGAAGATGTCTATTGCCTAAAATATTAGTTCCTACAAAAAATCGTGAAGACTTATTAATAGGAGGATTTTCTAAGTATTGATTCCCTTTTCATACTTCTTTTAAGGCGGGGGGGCATGATAGTCTGCCCTCCCCAAGATTGCTTGCCCCCAAGCAATGATGGTCCCTGTTATCACAAAAGCTTTCACCCTTGCTGAGCTATCAACTCAGCAACCTCGTGAAACATGTAAACAACCCCGAAGTGTGGGACCTTGCGCAAGGGGGTTGAATCTCCGGAGAAGGCCGGCTTCCTTCTCAATCCAGGTGCAAGTGTTGAACCAACTCAACACTTCAATACTTACTCCTAAGCCTATCCTAACAACTTGTAGAAGAAAAGGGAAGAGGGAAGTGCTTAAAATAAAAGGAGGTGATGCACCAAGAAGAGATTGTTTCTCTCCCTACACTAAATGACACAAAGAATCAACTGAAATACCCAAGAGATGCACAAACCTCAGTTGTATGAGTGACCCCAATGCATGTATGGAGGTTAGAATTCGCTGAATGTCAAGAGGGGAGAAGGTTTCCCACAAGTCACACTCAGAAATAAGTTAACACAACATATATGAGAGAAGAGCCACAAAACATACACCTATGATGAAGGTAAGGAAACATACACAACATACATAAGTTGAAGGAAGGCAAGAATGGTGATTTCAATTCATTATAAGGCCAATGGCCAAACTTACAGTTGCAAAAATGCAAGATAAATACAAAAGAAGTGAAAGAGCATAGAATAGCTCAAGTCAACAGGGAGAGAACCCTTTACATTGAGTTTTAACAACCTTTATATAGAAAACTGGTTACAAGAGTGATCGTGACCCTTGTGTGTTCAGGGAAATGTCAGTCTAGGAGTGCAGGGAAGTGCATGCATTTGACTTTCTGTACATGCAAGCAACCTAGCCATACCCTGAAAAGGCAACCCTGAGAAGGGTGGATTGAGTGACCTTCCAAAGTCAGAGCATGCAGACATGACATTAGTTACCACAACAAGCATGGCCCTATACCTCTCTTGATGGAAATCCTGCCAAAATCATTAAATGCACCCCTGTAGCTCCACAAAAGAAGCTACACAAGTCACAAAAGTCGTCAGAGCATTTAAAGCTTTGAGTGTTGATCATGCCATCCAAAAGTGTTGCAAGCCGGAAAGAAGTCTAAGGACTTCGTAAACTCATGCACCGGAAGTGGGGAAGACAAGGAAGGAACTTTGGAACCTCGGGGTTCTCAAGTTCCGAGGAAGGGGAGAAGAGACTAGGCTTGATGAAGGATGAATGACAGAGGAAGGTCAGAGTTTTGCTGGCGTCGTGTTCAAGGCATGAAATCAGTTTGCAGGATGACCTCGAGAAGGAAACAATTGGATCATAAATGTGTCAGCAGTTTTCGAGGCTGAAGAACAGGGTTAGGTTTGCTATTTTTAGCAAATATGCATTGGATGATGGAAAACGTGTAAAGATGCATTCCTCCAATGTAGGTGATTGACCCAAGGCAGATTGGATCGGATCTGATGAAAATTTGATCGGTGGAAGAAATCCTAATCGCCTGAAATTTGAATTGGCTTTTGGCAGGAAGACCAGGCTATAAATATGCAAGCCAAAATTATTGTTAAGTGTTGCTGAAGGGGAGAGTGTTGCTTCTGTAAGTTAGCGCAAATCAGTCAAGTACTCAACGAGTATTTGAAAAGAGACTGAGGTTGTGCGAGTGAGAATCAGGTTGAGAGGATCAACCGACAATAGTGAGAAAAACCGGTAGTGTCCATACCGACAGAGAAGAAGTGAAGGTAACTGCAGAGAAGGCAAACATAGAACCGACAGAGTGTAGTATCGGTGAAGAGAAGCAGAGCAGTGGAGAAAAGAGGCAACCAGAAGAGAGAACCAGCAGATAGAGAACCGACAGTTAACTGGATAGATGATCCAGCAGAGGGATTTGCAAAAGAGCTACAAAATCCATTTGTAACAAGGGTGTTAATTTGTAAATGATTATGTTTTTGTATTCGCTGAGTTGTAGCTCGGTGCAAGGGTTGTAGCTCCTTGGGTTGGTGCCCTAAACAATGTAATCAAAGATTCATTGTGAGGCTGGATTGGACCAGTAGACTCCAATAGCATTTCTCACCGAGGTTTTTCCCATCTTGGGTTTTCCTCGTACATACTGGTGTTATGGGATGTCCCTTTATGTGTGAATGCTTTTGTGATTAGTCTCCCCACTAACCGGTAAGTCTACATTTAGTTAGATCTATTAACAGGTATACTGACATAGGGTTGTAAAAGGGAAAAGTTTGAGAACCACTGATTCACCCCCCCTCTCAGTCGTGCATTGTGTCTAACAATTGGTATCAGAGCCTAGGTTCCCAATAAGACGAGCTTTCTCTAGCTTGGGTAGATTCTGGCTTAAGGACACAATGGTTTGTTTAGTGTCAAACCCTGCTCCAGTTTTTGATGGTTCAAACTACTCTATTTGGAGCTGTAGAATGGAAGTCTACCTATCCTCTCTAGGTTTTGATGTCTGGATGTCGGTTGTTAATGGTCTCCCTAGGAATGTCTTTCCTCCCACCGGCTCTGAAGAAGAAAGAAGATGCAAGTGCAATGAAGAAGCCATGAAGGCTATATTCAGTGGGCTTATCGGTGATGTCTCCTCACAGGTGGATAAGTGCAGATCGGTAAAAAGCCTATGGGACAGACTGAAAAAGCTCTATGGAAATGAGCCTACCACTACTGGATCAGTTTGTAGAAGTGAGAAGAACAATGCTGCAGACACCTGTGCAAATGACATATGCAAATCAGATTGTTGCAGCAGCAATAGTGATTAGGAGACTCATCTCTTCATGGCCCATGAGACAGATATTGAGAATCACACATCAAAAGGGGTTAATGCAGATAGATCCTACCGGTATGATGTGTTTGACAGTAATAATGAAGAAGATGAAGAAGGAGACAAGGTAGATAGATCTAGCCAGCAAGATCTATTTGGAAGTGATGATGAAGAAGAAGATGATGCTGAAGTTGACCTTGAAGGTGAACTAGTAAGTGCACTAGAAGAGCTGCAAAATGTTAGAAATGAATTTAAAAACTACAAAAGATCAGTTCATGAGGATTGCAGCCAGTTGAGAACCTGCCTTGAAGAATCAAACCAAAAGGTTAGTTTATTGACTACTCAACTAGAAGAGGCAAAAATATTGACTGATGATTTGAAATCAGTCTTGGACACCAAGGAAAGTGAAATGGAGAATCCGAGGAAAGAGTACAAGATGTTCAGGAATGCTGCTATTGTGGAACATAACCGGTTGGTCAATAGTCTTCAAGAATCAGAGTTATCCCTTGTTAATCTGAAAACACAAGTGGTTGATGCTAAGAATGTGAATGTGGAATCCAGATCAGATCTGTATACCAACAAGTGTAGGTGCAAAGTGTTAGAGCAAGAGGTGGAGACTAAAGGAAAGGAGTGTCATGTTCTAAAGGATGAAGTTGCAAAGCTCAAATTAGAGCTTGATAGGTGCCAAAATGAGCTTAAACTGAGAAAGAAATATGATGGTGGCACTAAAGCCTTGGATAGGATGTTGAGCCAACAGAAACACTCCAAGGATGCAGGTGGATTAGGTTGTGGTACCGGTGAATGCTCCACAAGCAAGAATATCCCTCAAAAGGACACTCAGTTTGTCTCCTCAAGTGGAAATGGCAAGGGACAAACCTTCACAGTCAGATATGCTCCAAGGAAGAAAATAGATCTGACCACAACTAGTGAGGACATGAGGCTAAGGATGAAGACCGGTGTTGCAAGAAGAAACAATGTAGATCCAAAAGGAAAGGGAAAGATAGGAGAAGAAAGCTTCACCGGAAGCAAGAACATGAGAAGACAACCTAGAAGACCTCCTACCGGAAGAAGACAAGGAGATGTTGTTGTCCACAAATCAAGACAAATGTGGAAGAAGGGATTTGATGGAAGACCTGCAGAGAATGGACAACCCAAGATCCATTCTCGGAGAAGCAGAGATGGAGATGCCAAACCGGTAAGATCACCTCATGTTTGGTAGAATAAATTTGTAAGTAATAAGCCTCCTTTCTCCGGTTATTGTTTTGCATGTAAAGGATATGGCCATAGGGTAGAAGAATGTCAAATGAGGTCTAGGAATAGACAGAGTGTTCTTCCTAGGAATAGTAAATCAGGTGGCTATAGATTTCATGTATATGAGCAGAATGTTTCACAGAGTAGAAATATGCATGTTCCCTTTCCCGGTTATGCTAACAAGAATCCATGTGCTACTCCTAAAAATGTAAATATAGTATGTTATAACAGCAATGGATTTGGCCATAGAAGTTTTAAATGTAGGAAGAAGAACTTGCAGTACTATGGCAACCGGTGGAATTGTCCTAATCAACTCAGAGGCGGTTATAGGACACAGGAGAGACAAAGACCTGCATGAAACGAGAAGAAAAGTGTTCCTGCACATGCAAGAAATCCACGGAGACCGACAGTCGGGTACAATGGCATGAACAAAAAAAGAAAAACAAACCGGTATGTTAGAAGGTTCCCCAATCATGAGATTGACATGGATGTTGCATGCTACTATAGCACTATCTGCAGAGGGAGAACCAATGAGCAGAAGAAGGTCAACACTGCTCCCAAGACTGCAGATATGGAAAGGAAAGAAATCAAGCATACATGGAGGTAGAAGCTGAAAGATAAGAGCATGGACCGACATTGTGCATTCAATGCACAAGTGATATCTCATATGGCTTAAAGGAGATGCAGGACTCAGGTGGAGTTACATATTGACTAGATCATTCACCCCTTGGTTGAAAGGGACAAAGGAGATGAACAAGCTACTCCTGGTAAGAGGAAGAAAATGAGATGGTAGTGTGTGTGTAGTTATCGCCTTGACTACACATGGAAGATGGTTTACTGCTACAGGTGAAATGAATGGTAGCAGAGGTAATTGGGACCAGGAGATAGAGGTTAAGAGGAAAGTGTCCCGGTAGAGACAAGAGACCGGTATAGGACATTGGTATGTGCAACATGTTACTGGCATGGATGTTGATCAGAGTTGCAGGTTATGTAAGTCAATGAGTTGAGGGATCATTGTAGTAACTCCGGTAGTTTGGATGGATGAGGTTATGTCTCAGGTGATATTGGAAAGGACCTGAATGTAATATCCCAGTTATTTTTATTTTATTTTTAAGGCCAGCAATAACATCAACAAGAAATTAACCCCTTAAGATTATAAAACATAAACTGAAAACTTGCTGAAGATTGCAACCCTTCCACTTTCTGATCACCAAGTGCCCAATGTGGGAAGGTGAGAGCATACGGTGAATAGGGGATTGTTAGATCTCAAACTGCTGAAAGATGAAATGAAATACAATACTGGGCGGCAAGCCAGCCCCTTCCGCTTATCCAGCGGGAATGCAAGAAACTTGGCGGTGAACCAGCCAAGAGAAACACACAAGGCACAAATCACTTGACCGCAATATTTCAGCGGGAGGACCATTACAATCAAACATCACTCGACCACTTATGCAGTGGGAGGACTGAATTACAATTTACTTGAAAATAGGCGGCAAGCAAGCCTCTTCCACTTTCCAGCGGGGTGAGATTTTACAAGGCAGAATTGGTTAGTAGTACTACTACTTAACCTTACAATAATCAAGATGATGTGAGAAGAGAGTAATGCTGAACATCCAATTAAGAACATGAAATTTCTGCTAACATAAAAAATCTGCAGGTTGGAATTGCAAAACCAGCAGCCTGTGGATTCACTAAAACGCTCATAACTCTCTTATTACTCACCCAATTCACCCAAAATCTGTTCTAAACAATTGCTATACCCGCCACAATGAGAACAAACCCAAGGAAAGCCATCGAAACACCCATATTTATTTTGCACGCTCTCCAATGCATTAACTAAACCCCACGCCTAACCGGGGAAGTTCGATTTTCAATATAATAATCCACACTCAAAATAAGATGCTAAAAACTTACAACATGCATCGCCAGTGGTAGGAAGGAAGGATGAGCTGGTACCCAGAATGATGGAATCGCTTGGCCAAGAGGTGCGAGCAAAATACACTTTCAGCAGTCCCGCGACTAGCAACCAGAAAACACTCCAATCTCAATCAAAACACTCCACAATCTGCAACTCACTCATCAACAACACTGGGAATACATGAACACAGCTAGGTACTATCTTGCAAGTACGAAACTGAGACTTAGCTAGGAAGCCACACTTCGAAGCTCAGATTTTTCAATTGCCAATTCGGCAGCATAACGATGCAAATTCATTTCATACCAAATGAGAAGCCCAACACTTTCATTTATAGATTTTGAGGGCTCAAATTCAAATTCACAATCCCTCCAAATGAACGCCAAATCCAAATGCACATTCACTTCACATTATTTTGAAATTATATTTCATTTCTCCTTTCTCCAAATCGACCTTCTCATAGGAGCAAATATTCTTTATAAAAATGACAATAAAATCATAATGTGGCATCCAAGGTAGATAAGTGAAATATATTATAGAATTAACTTATTTCTCCATAAGGCGTCCATCTTGCCGTATTAATATTTCACTTTATAAAGTATTTTTCCTGAACAATAAATCACCCAATATATAATTAAGGAAATGACTTATATATCAATATAACTTAAGCAACCCCCTTTTAAATAAATCGTCCAACCTTTGCCTTAAGTTATAATTTAATTTAAAAAACCATTTTTCACCAAATACTGAACCTGCCAAAACAAGCTGCAAGGATATTTGGAAACAAGCTGAGAGAACTGCCCTGCCAGAAATAGTCACTGAACTGAGCTGAGGAACCCTTACCAAGAATAGCACCAAAAAAATGAGGGAAGACCAACTACTCAAACTAACCTGTCGGAAATAGCCATCTGAACAAGCTTGCTGACATTCTGCTAAAAATAGAACTGCTAAAAATAGTACTTACTAAAAATAGCATACTGCTAAAAATAGTAAGTGTTTCCAAAGTGATTTTAACCACATTCTAAGCAATCATCGTACTTACTAAAAATAGTAAGTTTGGAAAAAGTCACCTGATGCAGATGCATGTCGAACCATCCTGAAGCTCTCTGAAAACCCAGAAGGAATCCAGAATCCAAACTGTCAAACTCCCACATATAGCCCCTGAAATCACCAAAGAAACCTCCTAGAAAATAGGAAACCCTAATTTCTGCCCCCGACTAGCCTACGGGCCTCCAAACTAGGCTAACGGCCAACATAACTAATCACTACAGAGAAGGGGACATTACAATCCGCCCTTCCCAAAATTGCTTGTCCTCAAGCAATGCCACAACAATTCCAAAAACTTTTAAACTAATCCACACCCAAGCATGTATGAGCCCAGGGTCCCATGTCCGTTTCAAGAAGAACCTACCATGCCGATGCTGCACCAGTTTGATCACATCAGTGAAAACATCACGCCAAAACTGCACTGACCTCCCTTGTAACTCCAAAATGTTACCATCCATGATACTCAAACTAAAAATCCCTGAAGGACTGAAATCAATATCATGCAACATGTTGTGCCCATAAGGCTCTAAGTAATCAATATCAACAGTGCCACTGTCTATCACAAGCTTGGGCAATAGAAAATAAGGTCTACACAACTCACGATCAAACTCCACAACACATCTCCATATGGTATCTAATAGAGCCACGACTGTCAATGTGACATCTCCAAATCTTCTTGCAAAGAGGAAAGCATTCCTTTGCAAGAGCTCAACAAACTCATACTCATATCTGCACATGAATCTACTATGCCTCAATTGAATTATCCTGATACAACCATGGAGATTTTTGAAAACTCTTACAGTTCGCACTCCAAGCCCCTCAAAAAGGTGAACCAAAGAAACCAAAGGTTCACTGTCCCAACCATAAGAAGAAGAAAGGGCATAAGGATAACCTCTAGTTAGAGCTTGAACACTTCCCATACACGGATACTGATTGCCCCAACTCGCCATACCTCTCACTGGAGACCACAAACCCGTCCTGCTAGGAGACTGTAAAGTCTGAAAAAGAGTGTACCAGTAGCCCACCAAGTCTGAAATGATTGTCTTGAGGTCTGATTTTAGGAAAATCAGCATCCAAGAAGATGAACAGCTGCTGCAACACAAGAAATCGTCGTCCAAAACAACACATCTACTCATGTCCAAGGTTGGAAAACACCTCCAAGCAATCTCCAATTGAAAACCATTACTTGCATGACCAAAGAAATTGCACCAACTCCCCTGAATGAGAGCAAACCATAAAGTGAAGTGGCTAATCTGCAACCAATCAGCAAGCCCAAATCTGAAAATCTGATCCATTCTTTTCCAAAGAAGATGCCCAAGAGTATGCATTTGATCAATGCTCCAATTTTGAAACAATATCTCATGGTTGCAAATTGCACCTAGATCCCAGACTCTGCAATGTGATCCACCCTCACCAGTGAAGTCAAAAGGAATTCCCACATCAAACTTGAAAAGTGGATTAATAAATGTCCAATCAGCATCTGTATCAAACAACGGACTATCAACCTGCTGATTACTATCAAAGTCATGTTCCACCCAAACATTCTTTTGCTCCAAAATCACTTTTTCAGATCTTTGGGGACAAAGAACAAGATCATACTCCTCCTGAATGCAATCAAGCTCCTCCATTACCTGATTGATCTCCTTGGCCATTTCTCTATTCTCTCTCTCTTAAATGTTTGAAATCAGCAAACTGATCTTCTACCTCCATTAGAACCAATTGAGTATTTTCTAACATATCCTTTGTTGACTCAAGCTCAAGAGTAAGCTCTTCAACTTTCCTCTCTTTTCCTTGGAAATCACTAAGGATCTTCTTTGCTAATTCGATGGCATAATCACGATCTGTGATCAATTGTATGCACTCTGATTTCAATGTCTGCAAAGATTCTTTGATGAGTTGCAGATTAGGGAAAGCAACTTCATCCTTAACTCCCTTCCGTCTCTCTTCAATTTGAGCCTTCCAATAGAGTTTTTCTATCAAACTATGTGTATGGTCAAACCCAGATAGAACTCGCACCTCATTCTCAAAGGACCTCATGCATTTATCCTTCCACTCGTGAACATTTAAGGGTGGTGTACTAGTCATTGGCTGCAACTGAAAATCAGAACTTTGTTTCTTGTCTTTGCTGCCCACAAAGCTGCTCCAAGACTCCTTTTCTTCACCACCCACTAACTGCAATTGCTTAATATCATGAAGAGGATCAGATTCTGCTAAATCTTCAACTTTTTGCGTACTACCAACTTCATGAATGGGTGAATCAGATTTGCATTTTAGAACCTCTTTAAACTTTCCATCATCAAAAACCATATGGTCCTCTAACTCTACAACACAGTCTTCTTTTTGAGCATCAGGATCAAAGGGAAATTCATCCCACACAGGTTCCTTGTCATCGCTAGGTGCCATCATACCCGGATCCCAAGTGCTAAAGGGCTGATTACTTTGTTTAGTTAAAAAGTGCTCACCATAGCTCCAAGTATCATCCAACTTAGATCTTGAATCTTCTCTAAATTTCCACACATTGCTATTCTCACCAAGAGCAATGCTAGAACCAAGTGATGTTTCATCTTCCCACTCAAAAAAGTGGATTGTCATATGTTTTCACTTTACCCATCTCAAACAATGGGTTATCAACGATCTGGGAAGTATTTCCTTTTTCCAACTTAGACGAACAATCCTGCTGTCCTAAATCTGAAAATTCCAATTTAGGACATTGCTCAAAGACTTACAGAATTTGGTCAAGCTCATTCTTCAAACTACGAGTCTCAACCCCATTATTTTGAAATGCAATTTCTGATTGGTCCTCTAAATCTGCCCCTTGAATGTCATCATTTTGGTATATTTTAAACTCACAAAATAGGACAACCTCTTGGTCATTAGGAACTTCATCATTAGCTGCAATATTTTCAGTTTCATAACATGAATCTCCATCCAACAATCTGTTAATCTTTCCCTCTTGTTTAACATCTTCAATTTTCATTTGCTCTTCCTCTAGAAGCACATGAGTGCATTCAACACTGTCACTAACTCCATAAGAAAAATTAAGAGATTCATCATTCACAACCTCAAATATTGTTTTTTCTTCTTCTTGAATGCCAACCTCATCAATTGTAGGTGCATGCATCACCACAGAGTTTTCATGAAGCACTGTCTCAAAGTTAGGTGTCAAAACACCAACTCCATCATTTGTCTTTGTATTAAAGATATTGTTTTCAGACTCTTCCTTATGTTTGGATTTTGCAAGAACCTTTACGAACCCCATTTTAATATCTGGATCCTTCATCAAATTAATCAATCCTTGCATTAACTCACAAATAGACTTATCTATAGTAGACATTCTTCCAAACTCTGATATGCAACCAAACAACCACGACCCAACAGGATGGCAGGGACAACTTGTGCTCTGATCAATTTAAACACACAGGCTGGCAGGAAAACCAGCTCTGATACCACTGTAATATCCTAGTTATTTTTATTTTATTTTTAAGGCCAGCAATAACATCAACAAGAAATTAACCCGTTAAGATTAGAAAACATAAACTGAAAATTTGCTGAAGATTGCAACCCTTCCACTTTCTGATCACCAAGTGCCCAATGTGGGAAGGTGAGAGCATACGGTGAATAGGGGATCGTTAGATCTCAAACTGTTGAAAGATGAAATGAAATACAATACTGGGCGGCAAGCCAACCCCTTCCGCTTATCCAGCGGGAATGCAAGAAACTTGGCGATGAACCAGCCAAGAGAAACACACAAGGCACAAATCACTTGACCGCAATATTTCAGCGGGAGGACTGAAATTACAAAACAAACTCAACTCAACCGCTTATGTAGCGGGAGGACCATTACAATCAAACATCACTCGACCACTTATGCAGTGGGAGGACTGAATTACAATTTACTTGAAAATAGGCGGCAAGCCAGCCTCTTCCACTTTCCAGCAGGGTGAGATTTTACAAGGCAGAATTGGTTAGTAGTACTACTACTTAACCTTACAATAATCAAGATGATGTGAGAAGAGAGTAATGCTGAACATCCAATTAAGAACATGAAATTTCTGCTAACATAAAAAATCTGCAGGCTGGAATTGCAAAACCAGCAGCCTGTGGATTCACTAAAATGCTCATAACTCTCTTATTACTCACCCAATTCACCCAAAATCTGTTCTAAACAATTGCTATACCCGCCACAACGAGAACAAACCCAAGGAAAGCCATCAAAACACCCATATTTATTTTGCACACTTCCCAATGCATTAACTAAACCCCACACCTAACTTGGGAAGTTCGATTTTCAATATAAAAATACACAATCAAAATAAGATGCTAAAAACTTACAACATGCATCGCCAGTGGTAGGAAGGAAGGATGAGCCGGTACCCAGAATGATGGAATCGCCTGGCCAAGAGGTGCGAGCAAAATACACTTTCAGCAGTCCCGCGACTAGCAACCAGAAAACACTCCAATCTCAATCAAAACACTCCACAATCTGCAACTCACTCACCAACAGCACTAGGAATACATGAACACAGCTAGGTACTATCTTGCAAGTACGAAACTGAGACTTAGCTAGGAAGCCACACTTCGAAGCTCAGATTTTTCAATCACCAATTCGGCAGCGTAATGATGCAAATTCATTTCATACCAAATGAGAAGCCCAACACTTTCATTTATAGATTTTGAGGGCTCAAATTCAAATTCACAATCCCTCCAAATGAACGCCAAATCCAAATGCACATTCACTTCACATTATTTTGAAATTACATTTCATTTCTCCTTTCTCCAAATCGACCTTCTCATAGGAGCAAATATTCTTTATAAAAATGACAATAAAATCATAATGTGGCATCCAAGGTAGATAAGTGAAATACATTATAAAATTAATTTATTTCTCCATAAGGTGTCCATCTTGCCGTATTAATATTTCACTTTATAAAGTATTTTTCCTGAACAATAAATCACCCAATATATAATTAAGGAAATGACTTATATATCAATATAACTTAAGCAACCCCCTTTTAAATAAATCGTCCAACCTTTGCCTTTAATTTAATTTAAAACACCAATTTTCATCAAATACTGAACTTGCCAAAACAAGCTCCAAGGATATCTGGAAACAAGCTGAGAGAACTGCCCTGCCAGAAATAGTCACTGAACTGAGCTGAGTAACCCTTACCAAGAATAGCACCAAAAAAAAGAGGGAAGACCAACTGCTCAAACTAACCTGTCGGAAATAGCCATCTGAACAAGCCTGCTGACATTCTGCCAAAAATAGAATTGCTAAAATAGTACTTACTAAAAATAGCATACTGTTAAAAATAGTAAATGTTTCCAAAGTGATTTTAACCACATTCTGAGCAATCGTCGTACTTACTAAAAATAGTAAGTCTGGCAAAAGTCACCTGATGCAGATGCATGTCGAACCATCTTGAAGCTCTTTGAAAACCCAGAAGGAATCCAGAATCCAAACTGTCAAACTCCCACATATAGCCCTTGAAATCACCAAAGAAACCTCTTAGAAAATAGGAAACCCTAATTTCTGCCCCCGACTAGCCTACGGGCCTCCAAACTAGGCTAACGGCCAACAAAACTAATCACTATGGAGAAGGGGACATTACACTGAATCACATGTGTTGGTCCGGTAGCTGACCTTATGTGCATACATCTTTATGAGTCAACCGGTTGATATGTGACCTGCAGTTGGCATTGTGGTCATGATGGTGGATGTCACAAGGTATAGATGGGAGTCCCAGTTTAGGACTTGATTGAATAGATGAAGTTCAGAGGTCTGCGTTTCAGGAGGAGTTCAGGGCCATATTATCTGATTAGTATCAGACATGCTGAGCTCAGTAGCAGATCCGACAGATGTTTGAAAACACAGGTGTGTTTGTGACTTTTGTATGTCTATATTCAATTTGTCTATCTATCAAAGTCACAATCTGTTGTCTCGGTGAAGAAAAGAATAGGAAGAAGATGTGCCTATCACCGGGTGAAAGGAAGAAGAGTTTGGTTAACCGGTAGATCTACCTGCATAGAAGAGATGTGATTTTAATAGTACAATCACATTTAATTCCTACCAACATAAGCATCAACAAATTGGTAGTGTTCGAGCCCTTGATGGTCAAAGGATGGGAAATAGGATGAAGTCCTACAGCATGATTGGTGTCAGGGAAATCCCCACAGAGGAAAAACATACCACTGGTTGTTTCATTAATAAGAACAATCATTCTTATCAACAATCGGTATCAGACGGGTGTGTGTAGTTGAGGTATGTTGGTGTCTAAGTCTTCCATCTTCTATGCTGCTGACTGAGATGGTGTTCAGAACAGGGGGAGAAAGAGCCTGCTATAGTGGTGATGCAGGATATAACAATTGGTATCAGACTAGTACACTCAATGTGTGTCAGTCGGTATGAGAACTCTTTCCATCTCTTGTAGTGTTGCTTGAGATGATGAAGCAAATGAAGGTCAAAGAGGGAGAGATAAGGCTAAAAGCAGTATGATTTGTGTCAGACCAAGGTTTCCTATATGCTACTCAAGAGGGGGATGTAGCATAATCTGACAAGGAGGAGAGAAAGAGCCTGCAGTGTGACCCTTTGCCATTGTTGTCAAAGGGGGAGAAAGATACTGTAGTACTTCGGATACTACATGTGTTGACATCAATGCCAAAGGGGGAGATTGTTGGCATTGTGTTGTCATTGATGTCAGCCGGTATAGAAGGATGCAATCGATATGATAGATTGTTGGTACTGCTATCATTGATGTCAACCGGTATAGGAGAAGAGTTGATGTGTTGTCATTGGTGACCATCATCATGCAGAAGAGTGTAAACCAGTATTTACCGGTATGCTAGAGGTGCAGTAAAGTGACCACTGAGCAAAAGGTTGTTGTCATAGTGATGCATACAACCAAAATGTAGAGATTGCATGATGGGTTGTTGATTGTGATGAAGAGGCGGAATGTTACTTGAATCACATCAACATCGGAGGTGAAGTATAAGCAGGCCACCAGATTGCTAGTGTAAGGTCAACTAGCAGGACTCCCACTGGATGAAGTTGCTATCACAGGCTTGGTGATAGGTTGACAGAGGGTGCTGCCTCTATGAGCAAGGGTGACATATGTCAACCAGAAGTTGTATCCTCTCCTTGGTGAAGTCACACTTGTATTGGCAGAATGATTCCCTGAGACAGACAGGTGAGTGAATGCAGAGACCGGATGAGCAAGTGGAAGATGATGAAGTCCCAGAGCATAAGATCAGAGATACACACCTCATCAGCATGTGAGGACAAGGTGTGCTACCGGGACAGAGAAGGAGAATTGAATTGATGAGTTTGCCATCTTGGCGAACCGGCAGAAAAGAGACCCAATCAGGAGAAGATGAGGTTTGTAGCTGCAATCATGAAGTTACCATTATGCGGATGATGTGTTATGTTGCCACAGGTGTAGAGCATTGGAGGATGATGACATGGAGTCATCTAGGTGATCATCGATATGCAAAAGAGTGAACCAAATGAGTAGAAGTGAAAGGCCTTCTTTGATGAAGGTACACATGATGAGTTACTCCTGATAGCTGTTGAGGTCCAACATGTTTGTTGATCAGGCAAACATGACATATCGACAGGATCCAGAAGACATTGGTAGGAAGTATAACCGGCAAGGTGATTTGTGCCGGTAGGGTCAGTGAACCGGTATGTGTGTACCGGTTATGTGTGTGGTCGGTGACTAAGTCTGAACTGACATAAAAAGTGTGCTAAGGTGACGTCGACAATGATGCCATGTGGAGCTAAGGTGGCGAACATGTAGAGGTCGATGATGTCTGGTGCTAGAGAGGTAGTTGTGGTTGGTCGACATTAAATGTTGACTGCGACAATCACGGGGGAGTTGCAAGGTCTGCGGCTCAATGAAGGATGAATGACAGAGGAAGGTCAGAGATTTGTTGGCGTCGTGTTCAAGGCATGAAATCAGTTTGCAGGATGACCTCGAGAAGGAAACAACTGGATCATAAATGTGTCAACTGTTTTCGAGGCTAAAGAACAGGGTTAGGTTTGCTATTTTTAGCAAATATGCATTAGATGATGGAAAATGCGTATAGATGCATTCCTCCAATGCAGGGGATCGATCCAAGGCAGATTGGATCGGATCTGATGAAGATTTGATCGGTGGAAGAAACCTTAACCGCTTGAAATTTGAATTGGCTTTTGGCAGGAAGACCAGGCTATAAATATGCAAGTCAAAATTATTGTTAAGTGTTGCTGAAGGGGAGAGTGTTGCTTCTGTAGGTGAGAGCAAATCAATCAAGTACTCAACGAGTATCTAAAAAGAGACTGAGGGTGTGCGAGTGAGAATCAGGTTGAGAGGATCAACCGGCAATAGTGAGAAAAACTGGTAATGTCCATACCGACAGAGAAGAAGTGAAGGTAACTGCAGAGAACGCAAAAATAGAACTGGCAGAGTGTAGTATCGGTGAAGAGCAGCAGAGCAGTGGAGAGAAGAGGCAACCAAAAGAGAGAACCAGCAGATAGAGAACCGGTAGTTAACTGGATAGATGATCCAGCAAAGAGATTTGCAAAAGAGTTACAAAATCCATTTGTAACAAGGGTGTTAATTTGTAAATGATTATGTTTTTGTATTCGCTGAGTTGTAGCTCGGTGTAGGGACTGTAGCTCCTTGGGTTGTGTTGATGTTTTATTTTATGCACATGCGAACATAGAATAAATACCAAGGTATCTTATCCTCTCTTGAACAAAGTTATTCGAATGCTGAAGATTTGCCTAAGGATCAATTGAAATAACTCCAAGGTTCTTTATATGTAGGGTCTATACGTGTGGATAAGCTCTATTGGTGTGATGTGATTATGCTGGATTCACAAGGGGACTTACATTTGAATGCCCGAGCGTTTGATTTGCGGGAACTCAAGTCCTAACTGCTCACCGAGAGATAAAGAAATAACCAAAAGGTATAGGGTTTAGAAAGTCTACTCTAAATCCTAGAATGTAAGAAGGTAGATGAACAACTAGGTGGAGTCCTACTGGGTTGGGCCTCACCATCAGGTTGAACAATCCGACACCAACTCAGTGCAATATTCTAAGGGATGCTTCGAATATGTTCAAATAGTTACACCATCAGACACTGATCACCATTCAAGTTAATGCATGAACAAAAGACGGATAACAATTCGAGATTAAGCTCATTCAATGCTAGTTCACCACGCAGGGTGCCCTTACAATCAGCAAGAGGCTAGTGGTTTGGACTAGGCGGATTCCACGCGAGTGCGTTCAGTAACTTCATTCAATCTAATTATCTATCATGTAAAATGAAGATTCAACAAGAAAGCATGCATATTGCAAAGAAACAACACACTTCACCATAACTTCAATGAAAATGAAGCTCATTTACAATCAAGGCAACAGTTTCTTGGCTTCTCTTCCTAATCTACTCTAATTGCTATCTATTCACTATTTCCTTGCTACTAACTATTAGCTATTAACTATTAACTATCAACTAACTATTAACCAATACAAATGAAGAGCCGAAGCTTTATATAGAGAGCTCTTTACATTTTAATGGCTCTGATTGATTTGCAATCAATGGCTAGGATTGCAAGATAAAAACCGTAATTAGGGTTTGTTACAACAAACTCTCTTGGCCAATGAGAAAATTACATTTCATGTGTGGACCAATAGGAAACCAGGGTAGGTGCCTTGAAGTTTGTGCCATCACTGGTGAGTCAGGTACATTGAATCTGGACATGCTGATGTGGACCTATCTGACTGGAGGAACAGTGACTGGGATTCCACCTTGTCTTGCGTTTGTGCTTGGTTAATTAAGGAATGTCATATCTCTTGATATTCAATGTGATAATGATGAGAAGCTAACTTTGATTAACTCTTCTGAAACTATCTGCTTCTTCAACGTACCCTTGCATTGACCTTGGTTGATCCTCCTTTGTCCTCGATGTGCTTGATGAATGATGTACCTTTCCTTGACTCCCTTGTGTTCAATGAGGCCTCTTCATGATCAAGTCTTTCTTTCTTCTTTGCCATCTTATCTCCCTTTGAAGTGTTTGTAAGATCCTTCTTCTGATATCTTGTGATCTCCCTGAGGATAGTTCAAACACCTGAAGTCCTTAGATTTTAGCAACACCTTGGGCACCTTCTCATGCATGTAAGGCGTCCTTAATGTGGATGAAGCCTGAAGGAGTCCCTCTCGTCTTGGCTTAATCTTCCTCCGACTTGATTTTATTGATCTGCAAACCAAACAAAGATGGTGTTAAGCACATATGATATACTCATCCTAACATGGTATTTCTCACTTCAAAGTATCAACAAGAAGGCATTTAGATCAATTTCGCTTTGGACCCTCCCCAAGGATAGGACCTATAATGAAATTTTCGCTTTGGACCCTCTCCAAGGACAGGACCTATAATGAGATTTTCGCTGTACACCCTATCCAAGGACAAGCCCTAAATTGAGCAACTCTGTCAAATTTCGCTATAGGACCTATAATGAGATTTTCGGTCTGGACCCTCTCCAAGGACAAGCCCTAAATTGAGCAACTTTGTCAAATTTCGCTCCTGACCCTTCTAGAGGTGCAAAGCGAATTTTCCAGAGGTTCTAAGTGTCGATTGGGTCTTTATCTCTGAAATGTTCAGGAACATTTATTCGAGGTGGTGCTAGATGTTGTGACGTATTCACACATCGCCCCATTGTAAATGGGGACCCCTACTTTTTGCTTTCTTGGGTTTGTTTTCTTGGCTTAGTCTCTTAGGAGATGGCTATTAATCTTTTCATTAGGGAGTTGCCAGAGGGATCATTAGGATAGCGGGGTTTGCTTGAATTGAAGTGGGTTGATAGGTGGTCCAGGTTAGGGTCTCTATTGAAACCCTCCCCTTGGTTAGGCATGGGTCTTGTTTCTAGGGTCGAGTTTGATTGAGTTTGAGGAAGTCATTGTATCATGCTAGGAGTCTTGCCTTTTGAGACCTATGCCGTTGACTCAAGTCAAGGATGCCTTGGACATTAAGTTGAGCAAATTTTTGATCATGGATAATGAGGAATTTGAGTGAGAACCTCAATTTCGCTCCTGATCCTCTCAAAGGGACAGGAGCGAAATCCTTCTTAGCTCCCTTTTGACTCCTAGTTTGGGCAAAACCTTCACTTTAAGGTGTGGATTGGGAGGAAATTAGCTTGAATTCACCCTTGGAGACGCCTTGGACAAATTTAGACTTGGAAATTTGGAGAAAAGGTCAAGAATTTGAGCATTATTGCAAAATTCGCTCTTGACCCTTCCAAAGGGTCCAGAGCAAATTTCCTTAGACTCTTCTCTTCCTCCCAGTTTAGACCACAAACCTTGCTTTCTAGTCATGATTGAGGAGAGGATGACCTATCTAAGCCTTAAGAATGAATTGAAACATAGCCAAATGCACTTGGATCATGGGAAAATTTGGAGAATTTGAGCTAAGAAGCAAATTTCACTCCTGACCCTTCCAAAGGGTCCAGAGCGAAATTCCTCTTTAGGTCCTGTCCTTCCAAAGGTACCTAAGCGAAATGGCCAGGATGTGCTTTTGATCCAACATTTTGAACTAGGCGCCTCCTTAAGGTGATTTGTTAGCATGTTCTAAGGCCAGGGCAACGTGAGTGAAGGTGAAGTTTGAATGTTTGATTGATGTCCAAGACTAATCCTTCAAAATTGACTCCTGACCCTTCCAAAGGGTCTAGAGCGAATTTCCTTGGGATCTCCTTCCTTGCTCCTAATTTACATCATAAACCTTGTTTCCATGGTGATTGGAAGAGGATTAATGACTTAAAGTGATTTTAAGATCCAGATGAATGCCCTTAGCCCTTGAAAGAGTTAGAAACTTGACCAAGAGTGCAAAATTTGCTACTGACCCTTCCAAAGGGTCCAAAGCGAAATTCATCTAAGCTCCTAACCCTTCCAAAGGGTCCAGAGTGAAATCCTCCAAAAGACTTAATTCCTCACCAAAAGCATTGAGTGGACATCACTTTGAGAGCAAATTGGCTTGAGTATGATAAGGTAAAGGTGGAAAAGACAAGTCCAAGGCAAGTTGAGTGTGAATAGAGTCTAGAAAAGAAAATTTCGCTCGTGACCCTTCCAAAGGGTCCAGAGCGAAATTCCTAGGACTCCCTATTTCGCCTAATGCACTAAAAGGACCTTGTTTTAAGCTAAATCGATGGCGAATTGACTTGATCAGGATAAGAGGAGGTTGGATAAGTTAATCTCAAGACAAAATAATGATGAATGGAAGATGAATGGCGTCAAAGGAAGAATTTTGCTCCTTACCCTTCCAAAGGGTCTAGAGCGAAATTTCCTAAACCTCTATTTGTTCCTTGTTTGGGGTCGAAATCTTGGTTCCTAAGGCAGGGTTGAGAGAAGATTGAAGTATACTTGCCTTGAGAAGTGATTTGAAGCAAAGGAAATGATGAATTTGAGACTAAAAGACAAAAATCGCTCCTGACCCTTCCAAAGGGTCCAGAGCGAATTTCACTTAAGCTCCTGAACCTTCCAAAGAGTCCAGAGCGAATTTCACTTAAGCTCCTGACCCTTCCAAAGGGTCCAGAGCGAATTCTCTTGAAACCTTTTTCTCTCAATTTTGTATCAAGCATAACGTTGATTGAGGTTGATTGAACTTAGAGGCATCCTTAGGCATGCATTTGAGTGAGTTGTGGTCACAAAGTGTGAAGAATTTGTCCAAAAATGCCAATTTCGCTCCTGACCCTTCCAGAGCGTTTAGAGCGAAATTCCTATGAGGTCTAGTGTTTTGCCTAGGCCCTTGAGCGAAACCTATCCTTAAGCATTTTTGGAGGCGAATGATTTGATCTTGGTAAGGTAAGGTTGAAAATAAAGTCTATGTAAGGTAAATTGAGCAACTTTGTCAAATTTCGCTCCTGACCCTTCCAAAGGGTCCAGAGCGAATTTCATTATAGGGCTTGTCCTTGGAGAGGGTCCAGAGCGAAAATTTCACTATAGGGCATGTCCTTGGAGAGGGTCCAAAGTGAAAATCTCATTATAGGTCCTGTCCTTGGAGAGGGTCCAGAGCGAAAATCTCATTATAGGTCCTGTCCTTGGGGAGGGTCCAAAGCGAAATTGATCTTAATGCCTTCTTGTTGATACTTTGAAGTGAGAAATACCATGTTAGGATGAGTATATCATATGTGCTTAACACCATCTTTGTTTGTTTTGCAGATCAATAAAATCAAGTCGGAGGAAGATTAGGCCAGGACGAGAGGGACTCCTTCAGGCTTCATCCACATTAAGGATGCCTTAGATGCATGAGAAGGTGCCCAAGGTGTTGCTAAAATCAAAGGAGTTCAGGTGTTGGAACTATCCTCAGGGAGATCACAAGATATCAGAAGAAGGATCTTACAAACACTTCAAAGGGAGATAAGATGACAGAGAAGAAAGAAAGACTTGATCGTGAAGAGGCCTCATCAAACACAGGGGAGTCAAGGAAAGGTACATCATTCATCAAGCACATCGAGGACGAAGGAGGATCAACCAAGGTCAGTGCAAGGGTACGTTGAAGAAGCAGATAGTTTCAGAAGAGTTAATCAAAGTTAGCTTCTCATCATTATCACATTGAATATCAAGAGATATGACATTCCTTAATTAACCAAGCACAAACGCAAGACAAGGTGGCATCCCAGTCAGTGTTCCTCCAGTCAGATAGGTCCACATCAACATGTCCAGATTCAATGTACCTGACTCACCAGTGATGGCACAAACTTCGAGGCACCTACCCCGGTTTCCTATTGGTCCACACTCATGAAATGTAATTTTCTCATTGGCTAAGAGAGTTTGTTGTAACAAACCCTAATTAGGGTTTTCATCTTGTAATCCTAGCCATTGATTGTAAATCAATCAGAGCCATTGAAATGTAAAGAGCTCTCTATATAAAGCTTTGACTCTTCATTTGTAAAGGTTAATAGTTGGTTAATAATCAATAGTTAATAGTCAGTAGAATAGTTAGTAGCAGAAGAATAGTGAATAAAGTAGCAATTAGAGTAGAGTAGGAAGAGAAGTCAAGACATTGTTGCCTTAATTGTAAAAGACTCCATTTTCATTGAAGATATGGTGAAATATGTTGTTTCTTTGCAATGTGCATGGTTTCTTGTTGAATCTTCATATTAGATGGTAGATAATTAGATTGAATGAAGAAAATTGTTGAATACACTCGTATGGAATCCGCCTAGTCCATACCACTAGCCTCTTACTGATTGTAAGTGCGCCTTGCGTGGTCAACTGGCATTGAATGAGCTTAATCTCGAATTGTTATACGTAAATTGTTCATGCATTAACTTGAATGGTGATCAGTGTCTGATGGTGTAACGATTTGAACATATTCGAAGCGTCCCTTAGAAGATTGTACTGAGCTGGTGTCAAATTGTTTAGTTTGATGTTGAGACCTAGCCCAGTAGGACTCCACCTAGTCGTTCATCTATCTTCTTACATTCGAGGTCTTAGATTGGATTCTCTAAATCCTATGCTTTTGATATTTCTTTATTCTCCTCGGTGAGTAGATAGGACTTGAGTTCTAGCAAATCAAGCTTTCAGGCATACAAACGTAAGTCCCCTTGTGAATCCAGCATAATCACATCATACCACAAGAGCTTATCCACACGTAGAGACCCTACATATAAGAACCTTGGAGCCTTCTCGAATGACCCTTAAGCAAATCTTCAGCATCCGAGAGATTTTGTTCAAGAGAGGATAAGATACCTTGGTATTTTATTTTGTGTTCGCATGTGCATAAAAAACACACCAACAGGTTGGTGCCCTAAAATCAGGGGTTGTAGCTCGTTGGTTTGGTGCCCCTTGGGTTGGTGCCCTAAACAGTGTAATTAAAGATTCATTGTGAGGTTGGATTGGAGCAATAGACTCGAGCAGCATTTCTCACCGAGGTTTTTCCCATCTTGGGTTTTCCTCGTACATACTGGTGTTATGGGATGTCCCTTTATGTGTGAATGCTTTTGTGATTACTCTCCCCACTAACCAGTAAGTTTGCATTCAGTTAGATCTATTAATAGGTATACTCACATAGGGTTGTAAAAGGGAAAAGTTTGAGAACCACTGATTCACCCCCCCTCTTAGTGGTGCATTGTGTCTAACATGCCTATCCCTTTTACTATGTGGGACTTGCCAACACTAAGTGAAACAAAATCCCTGTGACTATCATCAATAGTGAACTTGATGTATCAGTTCTTTCAATAGGTGAAGTATTTTGATGCACCCGAATCAAAGAACCAACAATTGCTTTTAGCATTGCCTTCCTTAATAGTATTTGCCACATTAGTTTCATTATGTTGCTTGTGAGATAGATCTTACCATTGTTTCTTGCAATCATTCGGCATATGCCCAAATTTTTGACAATTGAAGCCTTGTACCTTTCTATGTGGTTGTGAAGATAAAGAATCAGAACTGTATCTTGTATTCTAAAACATTTCTGCAATTGCACTTTTTGAACTAGAAGAAACTTCACTCATTTGATCTTATTGTTGTTACTTTTGCAATAAGTACAAATTGACCTTGTAAAAGGTCAAAGTTTGATTTTTTGCCAATAGGTTTCGAGATTTCACAAACGTTTCGTAGGAGGGTGACAAGCTATTAATGGTTAGAGAAACTATATCCTTATCATCTACTATTTTGTTGACAACCTGATCACTAAGATGCTTTATTTTTTAGAAAATGCTCTAGTAGAGGCCCCCATATGCAATTTGGTAGAAAATAATAGTTTTTAAGATACAAGACCAAACCATTGTTTGACATTTGATATTTTCTTTTTAGATTACCCTATTATGTTCTTGGAGACGTGTTGACATGGGTTTTGTGACCACACCAACATAGAATAAAGTTTCCCAACAGCTACCTTACCCTCTCTTGATCAAAGTCAAATGTATGCTAAGATTGCAGGAAGATCATATGATGACTCCAAGGTTCCGACTACGTACTAGTGACTTTATGTGGATATAGGCTTGTGTGGTGATGTTGCTGGTAATCCAAGGGGACTTACGTTTGGATCATTATTTCACTTCTTTGCTGTGGCTAGAACTTCATCATCGGATGTAGCAATTTTGTGATGCTTTTGCCTCGAATGAACTAACCTGGAATGAATTGAAATTAAAGGGGAAAGGGTTTAGGGATAAGATCAACCACTCTTCACTTCGCCACTAGAAGACAACTACATGAAGCGGGTGCAATCTTCAGAGGTTGTGTTTAAAGATTTTTAAACTACAAATGAACACCATCAGAGAACAATGTTCATCTAATAATTTAGATTAAGCGAACACATACAAAAGCTCAGTCCAACCTTGCACTGTCAATAGAAATCATCTATTAACAAAAGGTATGAGCAAGTGATCTTCACCTTAAAACATTGCAATCAACTTTGTTCATCTAACTACTTGGAAAATAAAATTCTACTATAAGTGAGGAAGATGAAACCATGCAAGTTTTGAAAAATAACTTAAGTGAGCACCATCAGAGAACAATGTATCACTATTATTATCTCAATAACTTATCGCAACAATTTCATACAATCTCCACAATCTCCTCTGTTTACAAATGAAGGGGTCATTGTCTTATATAGGCTTCAAGCTTTGATTACATGCAAACCCTAATTAGGGTTTAACCAAAAGATTCCACACACATGATGCAAGAAGGTGAAACATTAATGACCCATCATGTCCACTATCAATAAATTCCTTTCTGCCAAGAATGGCATCCATTGTGCATTAAATGCACCACTTCTTTCAAATTTGTCCAATATGTAATAAATGCTCCATCATGCTAAAAACTACCCATTATGCAATAAATGAACCATCACCTCCAAAATCGGCCACATGCTAAAGATGCTCCACTATCTCATTAAGTATGATGATTGCCATGCATTTTGCCGCCACTTGGTCAAATATTCCAGCAATGAATGCGCCAGTACCTCATGCAGTCAAAATATTCTTGTCATGCAAATGGACCCCATTGTCATAGGAACTTTTATAATTTTCTGGGTTGTGCTTCATTAATACGAAATATTCTCTTTGCATGTCACCAACTCATCTTTTGCAAGAATCTTTCCATTCCGAGCTCACAAAAGACATTTTGGAAGATTTTCCTGCTTTGGAAGAATTTTGACAATCTTTTCCACTTTTGAAGGATTCCTGCACATCTGGAATTCTTGGTGTTCTCGTTCACATCTTGTTCTGAAGGAAGATTTTTCAATCAATTGACCACTTTTTCCATGTTCAAGGAATTTTGTCCTGTCCTGAGTCCTGGAGAGAAAATTTCCACACAACCAATTTTTTTGGTGCCTTGAAATTCTTCACCTTGGGCGCATTTCTTCCCAAGGAATTTTTTTGAAATTTTGAAATTTTTCTCCTAGATCATGTTTCTGCATTTTCTACTTGTCCTGGAGCGCATTTGCTAGGAAGTGGAGGAATTCTGGAAAACTAGACTTTTCTTCCTTGATGTCACTTTGGGGTCCAACCTTGACCTTGATTCTACTTTTCCCTTGAGGAAGGAAATTCTCCAACACTTGGTCAAATTTCACATTTTCCAAGAATTTTCTTCTAAAGGAAGGAATTTCCAACACAGCCAATTTTTCACTTTCTTGGAATTTTCTTCACCTGGGGCGTAATTCTTCTCTTGGGGGAATTTTGAAAAATTCTTGAATTTCTTGAACTTTGAATTTTCCTCCAGAACCTTGTTTCAATGCCGATCTCCAGCCTTGGGTGGAATTTTGCAGTTGGAGGAAAAATTCCTCCCTTACCTCATTCTGGTGCTCTCCATCTAGTTTGGGCGCTAAAACCACCCTATGCAAGAAGTCTTGTTTGGGAGAGATTCCTCCCCTTGACCATTTTGGCGTCCACACCAGGATTTGGGTGGAATTTTCATACTAAGGAGGAAAAATGTGCTTGGAGGAGAAATCCTCCATCACCTTGATTTGGTGCCCTAAACTCTTGCTTGGGCGCAATTGTGACCTTGTGAAGGAATATTTGATTTGGAGGAGAATGTTTAGCACCCATGCACTGATTTGGGCAGAAATTTCTTATTGTGGGGGAATTTTTGCTCAAAGAAGGAATTCCTCCTTGAGGCCATTTTGGCACCCCATCTTCATCTAGAGCGTTATTTCCATGTGCAGGAGGAATATTTGATTTTCAAGGAATTCCTCCTTAACCTCTACTTGGCGCCCAAACACATTCATGGAATGCTCCTTGGGCATGGTCAAGGATTTCAACTTGGCCATGATTTGAAGTGCATTTGCCAAACTTAGAAATTCTTTCCAATTCTTTCCAAACTCGTCCATTTTTCATCTTTTACAAATTTGGATGCCACTTTGGGAATGAAGTGAATTTCTCTACCTTAGAATGATTTTTTATGCTTTTCCACTTCAGGAAAGAGTTGTATACTTAGCCATTTCTCTGATCGACTGCCTACTTCTTCAACTTTCCAGATTTAGACATGGATTTTCAGGAATGCTCTGCCTTCAGTGTCTTGCTAACTACCTGAGATGGACCTACCAAAAATAGACTTACTAAAAATAGTAAGTACTTCCAAACATCATGTTAGGGCAAAATGGGATAGGGTGACACTAAAAATAGTAAGTTTATTTTTTGGCAAAATTAGGCCGATCCAGGACACAATGAAACTTACTAAAAATAGTAAGTGCTTAAAATTCTCTCAAATTTCACTGGTAGTTTCCTTGAAGGGCTCTGACTTCATTGCAATGCTGAGGTTTTCCAAAACCCTAAGGAAATAACTTCAAATCTAAGTCTGAAGGGCAAAACCGTAAAATAGACAAAACAGGTTCTAGACGTAGTCAAATTTGCTCAAAACACTTGCAGACTTGATCATAAGTCACCAAAAACACTTGCAAACTGAGGAGATCGAAGAGATTGCTGTGAAAAGACCCAAAGAACCAAAACCAAAAGACCAAGAGGACCTAAAAAGTAGGGGGTACCTATTTGCAATGGGGCGATGTGTGAAAATGTCACAAGAAGACACAACATTGTTGACTTTAGGGATTAAATCAGCCGAGACAAGAAAACTTGAAAAGAAATAGGGCTTCCTTATTTTATTTGTCAAAGTCACCTGGATTAGTAGTGGGCCTAGTTTTTGTGCCTTTTCCTAGCAACTCCATAAAATAAAATTTTCTCACTTGTTTTTTGCAAACCTTGGCAACTTCTTTAATTTGAACCAAATTTTTTTTCTTTGGTTTCAGAAAATAAAGTTCTAAAAAATAAGTTTTGATCTTGAAAATTTCCAACCCTCTGATATTTTTTGAAAAATCTTATTTTCATATGACTTAGACAATTAAACAATTGACTTGACACCAAGTTTATTAGGAGATAGGGTTATTTGGAGACTTCAGAAACTGCTACCTATACTAGTATGGCAAATTTTCAAAAATAGGAGATGGGGGTAAACATGTGCTGGTAAACATGTATTCAAAATGTGGAAGCATTCACACGGCGCATGAAAACTGTTTACTCTTATAGTTTTGAGCTTAAATAAATAAACCAAGTGTGTGAAAAAAAAATATATGCAAAAAGCTGTGAGCATTCACATGGCATGTTAACTGTATGCAAAATGTGGTCTCATTGAATGCCATGATTGTAGGGTTTAAATGAATAACAAAAATGATTTCCAAACCTGGTTGCAATTTTCTAGGTGCGTTTCACTATTCTAGGACCAAAGAAATGCTTCCAGCGGTGTGTAATGTCCCCTTGTTGAAATAGGATTTATTAATAAATAATAATAATAAATTAAAATATAAAGGAATAAAAATAAAAATTAATAAAATTAAAAATTAGTTGAGTTTAATTAATGGTCAAAAGGCATGAAATGAAAAGTTGCGACTCCCTCAAACACGAGATATAAAAGGGAGAGAAGAGAACTTCATTTGGGGAAAAAAAGGAAAAAAAGGAAGAAAGAAGGGAGCAAAGGAATTAAGGAAGCATTAATGGGAAGAAGATAAGGAAGTCGCTCTTTCAAAGGGGCAGCAATGATGAAAGGTTGTGACCCTTTCAAAGGGTGGTAATTGGGAAAGGTTGTGACCTTTAAGAAGAGGTGTGACTCTCCTTGGCATTGGAGGATATAAAGTTGAGAAGTTTTCATTTGAGAAGGATCCCTGGAATATAAACTATATCTGAAGGATTAGAAGCAGATTTAGGAGCAGACCTAAATCAGAACTATAAGAAAATCTGGAAGAATGATATGAACATTTATCAAAGAGATCAGAACACAAATACAAATCCACAAACAACGACAAAGCAGGCATCGAAGGAAAAGAAGAGGAAACATTAAATCAATAACCCAAGAATCAGAGCTGATGGAATAGCAAGGATTCTCATGCACACAATATATATATTGGAGAATTGGCAGTAGATCAGATTGATAAACAGAAGACCTATGCATTTAAAGAGGGAAACAAGATCGAATTGAATCTGTCCAAATTACCACAGCAGACTGAAAATACATAACCTGCAATAATTCTACAAGTATATTGGGCAAGATTTAGTGTCCTCCTAAAGGGGGACATTATGCGGTGGATGAAAATGCAAGATAATGTTTTTTGTTTTGTTTTTTACCTAATAAATTGCTTTTTTTTGGTAGAGAGGTGTGGGAGATGCCAACTTTTCTTGGCGGGAGACTAGGAGATGGCGGGAGATGCAGGCAAAAGGTCTTTGGGCCAAAATGAAGACTCCAGGGATGCCAAAAGAACTGAAGATGCATCTCCGTCTCCAAGACGCGTCTTAGGGGTGGAGATGTGTCTTTTGGTAACACTATTTGACACCTTTCCAACAACAATTTTTTAGAGTTCTAAAAACTAAATTGGATTGTAGATTATAAAGGAAAGTTAAAACAAGAAAATACCTGGAACAATCACAATTGCTAAAATATTGCATAGACTTTAATTGTGCCCTAGCCTTGATTGATAAAATATTGTGCAAAATGATACCCTAGGTGTGAACCTCGATAGATTCCATTTTTAGATGTCCATGACTAAAAAAAGTTATGCTAACACTAGCTTTAGTTTTAAATGTATCCCAAATTGATTTTGTGAGAACCATGTCTTGATCTTTGGGAAAAAACCACAAATGAAACTTGTCACAACAAGAGCAACACAATAACAAACACAAATTAACAAGGCACAATACAAGAGAGTAGACCTACACTTCAACATGGGCATGACAACACCAGTGATTGCTGAAAACAACCAACAAATGTACCTTCTCCATCAAGAGAAATAGTGCTTCAAGTACTAGCCATGGAGTGGCAGCTTCATTAGATCTCCATACAAGCTCGTAAGATACAATGTTCATTGACCACATTTGTTTGTAATTTTATAAGATTAAACCCACAAGGCTTCAAATTTTCCATGTTCTTCTTTTTCCTCCAATCTAGCATTCCACTAGTACGATATCTCCAACTTGAAAATACATTTGAGTTACCCTTTTGTCAAATAAATATTTCCTTGCAATAGCTTTTTGCCATGTGCTATCCTTCTTGCTTTCTTGAGCTCAATGAGGTTATGAATTCTATGGTAAATAACTTCTTGTTCTTGTCCTTCTACCCCTTGCAGCAATTTGTAAACTAGTAGCTCGCGATTGATGGGTATTTTGGTCACTGCCACAAAAATGAATTTATAAGGACTTCTTCAAATGGATTTTTTATATTCTATCTTGTCAGCCAAAACATAAAACTTAAGCTTATCATCCCATCTTTTCTTGTTCGCCTCTAATGTCCTCCAAATGACCTTCATGAGATTCTTGTGGCTAGATTCAACTTGTCCATTTCTTTGTATATGATAAGGAGAAGAATGTGTCAAATAAATACCATATTTGGAGCACATGTTAGAAAGGTCATGAGATTTGGAACATATTGTATTACCAGCTATTATCTTTGTGGGCCCACCAAACCTTGTATCTCATTAGAAAGCAAGAAGTCAATCAGTACTTTTGATGTTGCATTTCTAATAGGGATTGCTTCCAACAACTGGGTAAAGTAGTTAGTGGCCACAGGAATCCATTTATATCAATTACTTGACCCTTCAACAATCTCACCTATGAAGTCAACACTCCATTGTTGAAATGGAGCCTCAAATTGATATGGATGTGAGGGGGATGACACTTGCAAACTTCATTTTGCCACAAAACCTTTGGCAAGTTTCCCATTTTCTTAATAACTTGGGCACATCCAGCACTATTTGAGTAGTACTCTTTGCCATAAAGCGTCCACAAACTTCTTGGTGACACCCACAACCTTGAGAGATTGCTCTTGATCCGAACACCTAAGTAATGACCTATCATGATTCCTCCACATCAATTCTCCTTGTATTAGCATCTACTTTTGGGTTGATAGCTCTAAGGTCGTTTGCTGATTCTCATTCAATCCAAGAGTGCAGTTCATGTTCTCCAAGATACCATAGTATTATGCCATGGTTTCTCACTCAAAAGACTAGGAAGAGGTACAAGATTAGGACTCATCATTTATATCAGCTACCTCTTAAGTTTGCATCAGCCATGAGCTTAGCCAAACCTTGGCCTCTAACTAGTTTAGTTGTTTGTATTTCCAGGTCATATTTTTGGATTTTGCCGGTAGCCTCTTGTTGAGCAAATATATCCTTTACAATTGTGTGGCACGTATGCAACAATCTTTTCACCAACTAGATAGGAAATGAAGTTCTTAATAGTCTTAACAAGAGCATAGGTTTGTTTCTTAATAATGGAATACTTCAACTTAACATTTTGCAATGATTTGCTAAAGAAGACAATAGGCTGTTTGTACCCATCAACTTTTTTTTGAAGTAAAACAGCAGCTATGATGTAAAAAGATGCAAAAGGAGAAACTGAAAAGACTAAAATAGTTGGGACTTATTAGAACCAGTGCTTGTTTGAGTGTCTCAATCTTCAAGAAAGTATCATTTGACTCTTTATTTCAACTGATCAGCTGTCCCTTCTTAAGCATCATAGTGATAGCCTTCGTCTTCCCAGCTAAGTTAGGGATAAACCTCCTAACAAAGTTAACCTTTTCAAAAGACTACAGTCCCTTGATTGTATTGGACTGAGAGATGAGGTCTATTGCTCTTACTCTTGTAGGGTCAATCTTGAACCCTCCTTCGACACTATATGCCCAAGGAGTATGCCTTTCTCTACACCGAATACACATTTTTCTAGGATTTAAAGAAATCCCATACTCTAAAGTTCTAAACGTTTTTGGAAGATAAATTTGAGGTATTTGTGGTGGTCATTTCTATTCTTGGAGGTAAGAAGCCATCTTGGTAAACCACCATAATCTCATCTATGAGACTTGTAAAGGAAACATTCATTGCCCTTTGAAAGGCGACCCCAACATTTTTAAGTTCAAATGACATCCTCCCATAAACAAAAATGCCCAAGGAGGCATGAATGCTGTTTTGTATTGCTTGTACCCCTTGATCACCACTTGATTGTATCTTGAAAAGCCATCCATCATTGACATCAATTTTGAAATCGTCATCCTTTGTAGCAAATGGTTCATTCTTGGCAATGGGTAGTTGTCCTTATGAGACTTGATATTCAAATTTCTTAAATCTACACAAAGCCTTATGTCTCCATTATTCTTTCTAACTAGTACAAGGTTGGATGCCCATGAGAAATGCTTAACTGACGTAATTATAGCTTAAACTTTCAGTTTCATTAGTTCTTTATGTATTCAACCAAATGAGTTTTGAGTCAAACTCATTGACCTACACAACTTTTGCATCTAGGTGCTAAGTGTACCATTCATTCTTATGAGAGATGTGTTCATGTGAACCACTACTCATGAAATATGGGTCTATGAGTTTGGCTCGAAAACTACGCAATTGAATCTTGATATAAGATTATAAGAATCCAAAAGTGTGTAAGTTTCACTTTCTTACTTTTATGTTCACTGGCTTCAATTGATACACTACTGAATTTAATACAATTGCGTTCATTTTCTATCAATTGTCAGTAAATCATATTTCAAATGTTTTCTTCATATGTTTTGTTATTTTCTGTAACAAGTTTGTCCTGGAACACTAACAATGGGCTTCGATAAAAAAATTTGATGATACCATCTGGGCAAAAACCATCTTACATGGTTCCTCCAATTCTGTAGGTGAAATTAGTGATGAGTCTATGCATGCTATTCTTCTCAGATTACACCCAAACCTGTCGCTAGCAGTCTTTGCAAAGGTGCACAACCGTTAAGAAATAAGCAAGTGCATAAGCATTTTTTAAACTTAATATCACAACTGTATTGTCAGTGAAATTCATTCATTTTTGTGGTCCACAATCTGTTAAAAAATAGGTAATGAACTAAGTCAACGGCAGAGGCACTGAAGTTATAATTGCTAGGGCTGTAGCGAGTTGGATTTTAGTAAATATATCAATGTGAATTGATTATCTGGAATCCTGTCATCAGTTGGATGTCTGGGTAAATTGAAGAATTGTGAAAGGAAGAGAACCTATCGTAGGGTGCATAGGAAATTTTCTAATGAAGCAATATGGGGTATATGTGAGGAGACTCGGGAGAAGCTTGTACAAGTTGTGACCATTGTTGGTGATACCAAACATCCATTGCATGGCTTTTTTGATAACTATTTTAGATTTTTATGCTTAAGAAAAAGGGAATGATATCAATGATAAAGAGAGCGCATTCTTTTATTGTTGCATTCAGTGGTTATAAAGCAACACAAACTTTATTGTTGCATTCAGTGGTTATAAAGCAACACAAACTGAATGGTGACTGGATATCATCTGCAGCCTTTTCTGAAGTCATCTTTTGCAAATATAATGAAATGCCTGACAGTCATGATGGAATGTTCGCAAGGCATGACATATTTTCCGAACTTCTATATTAATGATCTCTGAATAGAACTCTACTAATTCAAGGATGATTGCACTACCCACTGCATAGAGCATACCTTTGGCCGTGGATGGTGAATGCAAATTCAGAACCTTAACGTAATATTTTGAACACACTCAACTGTTCAAAATCACTACATTAAATACTAAGCATAAAGGAGTGATAACATGGGCCATCGTTTAAGTATATATCGTCATATTATATTTGTATCTAACAAAAGGCTGCATGATAAAGGAAACTAAATTTAGTCCTACAAAATAAGTAACCAAAATTTTTACACGAGAAATCCAACTCAATTTTCAATCATGAAATTTTTCCATGTGTGATATTTTAATATCTGATCCTTGAGTTTTTTTTTTTTTTTTTGTGCAGAACGGAAACAGTCCCCTTTCAAGATTTTGATGCAGCTTTACAAAAGGCACTTGGTAAACAAGGCCATTTCTCCAAGCAAGTTCTTATGTTCGACAAATAGGAGTCACTTTTTATAAATTGACTATCCTTAAAGTACAATTTTGTTCATACACTAGCTATAATTTCCCCTTAGTTGTGCATGTTTATGCTGTAATCACCATGTTTACATGTGCCTTACTCCGGCACAATATTAATGCAATTTACGGTTCATTGGATCCAAGAATTTAAGCTGCATCTGTAAAAATGACTAGAAGATCCAACACCTATGTCCTATTGATTTGGATACTTTTGGATACAATCTTGTTTATTAATCTCCAATCAAAACATGAATATTGTAGATAATATCTTACCCATGAAATAATGAGACAAGCAACATTATACAGGTGTACTTATTAAGTTTAAACTTTATATAACTAAGGAAAACGATAGTCTTCTATTAATTGCTGGGAAGTTATGTAAATACCATTACATTTCATAATTTAACAACGTAATAATGTAACTTTGCTAATACAATCCTTTTCAGTTGTTCGATTTCATCGCCATGCATGGCAGGCCAACCTAAGCCATGCAGGGCACTCATCATTGGTATTATTATGGAACTGTTGCCTTGGTAAATTCGATTGTCAAGGTCGATCATACTTTTGTTCACTTACAATATCCTTCTTCTTGATTAGATTTTGTAATGTGTACCCTGATTTTTTTTTTGTGAAAGTTATTTGCTGATTTGAAAGACCATAAGTAAAGGAAGTCCACTGTTTGGTGATCATCTTTATTGTTTTCAGTTTCCATTCATGTTCTCATTGCGATAACATTTTAAAGTATTCAACATAAAGCATTATGAAAGAGCAACTGCATTGAATCACCAAAAAAATCTATTGTTTCATCAAATTCATATTACATAACATCAAAAGATAAATTGATTACAAATATTGCAGACCTATGGACTACAGATTTGATTGTGATTTGTGAACAACACACTTGAAGTTTGGGGTCTCATTCATGCTCCAAACAAGGGTCTAGTTAGTGTATTTTGAGTCAACTCCAGTAGCAAAAACACCATTCACTTGCAGACTTGTAAGATCAGAATTTAATGACTTAAATGCCTTCCTAAGTTCAGAAATACCTTCAGGAAACCCTGCTGCAGCAATTCTAGTGTCCCCATACACCAAGGGAGATTAATATAAGAAATTCCAGTCACTTTTTTCACCCTTCAAACTGATCCAGATTTGTTAGGAACTCTTAGATGCCTCAAAAAGATGATTTGCAGCCTTCAAACACAGGAGAATGTCTCACAAATTCCCACATGGCAATACCCAAGTTGGGTATTGCTTGGGGGCAACTCAAGCTAGAAAAATAAATGCCAAACCAGAGCCCACATATCATATGCATCCTCATCACCTAGCCATAAGGAAATCTTTGAGACAAAAGCCAAAATAATGTCTTATTTTTTGGAGATATGAGCAAAAATGCTAATCTCAGGGTAGCTGGAATGCTACGGTCAACATTGGAAAATGTCTCCAAAAACTCTTAAAACTTGAACATCAATAAGGAAAACCATAAATCACATCAAAAACAGGAAACACAAATAAAAATACCTTATAAATCTAAATTTCTTCATCAAACCCTTATCACCAAACTTCCAACAAAACTCTTAAAACTCAAACTGAAATCAACAATTAGCTAGGGTGTATCTTTCACCACCAAAACTAGATCAACTATAGAGGGCTTTTGTCCTCAACAATCTTTGAAAGAACTCTATCGGTTCATTTCAACATCTTATTATTGGTGCACAAGTAGAATGAGGTAATGAGAGCCAAAATTCCAATATATAGACTTGGAGGGAGAAATTAGGACAAATTAAAATATAATATTCTCTCGAGAAAAGCCTCCCATATAACTTTTAAAAACAACTTATGTCTCCCATAGCCTAGGCGTCCCAATTGGAGACACACCTTTTGAAATATTATTTCACTAAAATATTAAAGTCATCTTTGAAACACTTAAGTGAAAATATTAAAATGATTTTCATCACCTTATGGAAACTCACTAAGGCACCTAAAACAAGGAATCAAATATGCTGGAATCAACTGAAACTGACAAATGATAATTGATGTTGACACAAGCATGTACTATAAATACAAACATTCTCTGAGAACCATAGAGAACATACCTAGAGAAACCTAGAAAAATTGACCTATCATAAACCACTTACAATAAATAACAATGTTCTCTAAGGACCAAAGAGAACAAACCCCAAAAACCTAGAAAGATTGGTGTCATGCAACCACTTACTATAAATAGCAATGTTCTTCAAAGACCAAAGAGAACAAACCCAAAACACCTAGAAAGATTGGTGCTATGCAACCACTTACTATAAATAGTAGCATTCTTCAAGGACCAAAGATAACAAACCCAAAAAACACAAAAAAGATCGATGCCATGCAAGCACTTACTAATAATAGGAATTGTTGCTAAAATTAATTGAAATGGACAAGCAAGCTCACCAAGGAGATTGGAACTCTCCCTACGCATTAGAAAACCCATAGGAAACCCTAAAAACTGGCTAACGCATGCAAAATAGAATGGTGTATAAATGGGGACATTATGATCCTTGTCCTCAAGCAATTTTTGCACAACACTAGAAACACCAAACTGAATTGGATTGCAAACCAATGTGATCGCAGGATCCTACATCAATCTCAAAAAGAACTCACCATGTTGTAGTTGCGCCACTCTGATTATAATTGTAAATCCATCAAGCCAAGTTTGCATTATCCTCTCTTACATTCCCAAAATGTAGCCATAGTCAAAACCCGAATTGAAATGCTTGTAAGGGTTGAAACCTATACCATGAAACATCACAGTAAGGTCCATATCTGCAATCCCATTGCTTAATATGATCTTGGGCAATAGGAAAAATTGTTTGCTCAACCGACAACCATAATCCTCAACATATCTCCACACAGTGTCATGCAGAGTCACAATTGTAAATGCTACATCCTCCAATCTTCTTATCAAAGGGAAAACAATCGTTTGCAAGAGTTCAACAAACTCATTACTATAACACCACATGGATCTAACATGCCTCATCTGAACTATTCTAATAAAACTATGAAGACTTGTGAAAATTCTTACTGTTCTATCTCCACAAGTCTCTGAATGATGAACTCGAGCATGCATAAAGTTTCTGTCGTGAATCATAACTGAGAGTAAACTATCAACGTGTACATCACAAACCTTCATAAGATGAACTCCCAGAGTTTGGAAGGTCTAAAGAAACAAATGATCATTGCTGTTCAAAATTGGAATCAACAAAGTACAATATGATTTTAGTGTTCTACATAAGGGACAACAATAGTACTGATGGAATTCCCAAGTATAAGCATGTGGAATGAGCATTGTGTTACACGAAAATAACTTGGAAGTGGTTGGGAAACACTTCCAATAAATCTCCAACTAAGAACCTTTACTTCCTTGATGAGGAATAATATACCAACTCTCATGAATGAGAGCAAACCAAAATGTGAAGTGATTGGCTTGCAACCAAACAACAAGATCAAGACTAAAAATTTGACCCATTCTTTGCCAAAAAACACTCTCAAGAGTAACCATTTGTTCATTACTCTAATCCTATTGAAATCTCATTCCAATCCCTTTGTAGATGAACAATTAGAATCACCAAATGGTTGGTAGGAAAGGAAAAACTCTATTAACTCCGAAAAAATTTATCCTTATCCCTCCAAGGATCATTCCTACCA
This sequence comes from Cryptomeria japonica, assembly GCF_030272615.1. Classification (NCBI taxonomy): domain Eukaryota; kingdom Viridiplantae; phylum Streptophyta; class Pinopsida; order Cupressales; family Cupressaceae; genus Cryptomeria; species Cryptomeria japonica. The sequence continues at coordinate 392,192,780 of NC_081415.1, forward strand.
TTCCCAATAAGTTTTATCAAGACTTGTTGAGGATCTCAAACATGGATGCCCAACCAAGACCGATCTCCAACATACCTTGAAAGATATGCATTATAGCTCCAAGTGCCATCCATAACATCTTGCTCATCATGGAAGTTTGACTTCTTTGGTAATCTCTTGTAACCCATCCATGAAAGCAACAACTACTAAGGGGCATAGAGCAATTGCTGCCTTCAAACCCAACCCCAACGAAGGATTAGTATAAGATAAAAACATCACTTAGTCCAAAGCGTGAATTGTCAAACATGTAGATGTCATGTTTAGGTCCTTTCTCTAGAGCTTCATAAGTAACAAGCTTAAAACCTCATTTCTTTGTTGTATTGAAATTTCCAGCAACCACAAAACCCACGTTTGGTAACTCACCTTGATCCATCATGTCCCATACAGGAAATTCATCTCCAACTACATATGATGGGAATGCATTACAACTCAACTTATATAATTTATGAAATGCCTCACTTATTCGCCAACTCCAATACACAAGACAAAAATTCATGCAAGAATGATGCAACTCCAAAGTGAGTACAAACAAGGAAATAAACCTCATTTGAATTCATCAAATGGCATAACCAAATTACCTTTCAATTCCTCATGTAGTAAGGAACGATGATGTGTAATGTCCCCTTTTTTGATTTCTATTGTAGTGTAGTTGATGTTGACTTTCAAAGTTTGTGTTAGCTAGTTTAGGGGAGTATTTCTATGTCACTAGTGCTTAGATGATTTATTGGAATTGTCTGACACTTTTTGGAGGGATTTCAAACAATTTGTCTATCCTCACTATTTATAGTAAGTGTCAATTTGGACACCAACTTGGTCAGTTGGTAGTATTACCTTTTTTTTATATAGCTAGTGTTTCGATTAATTAGACATCTTGATGAGTTATAGTGTTTAGGGATTTTTGTATCATTTTAAATATTATAATACAAAAGTTAAATTTAAACTGTTATTTAATTTAATAAAGTGGCTTTCTTTTTTAGCACCTAGGGAGACATAAGGTGTTATTGAAGTTATATTAAAATTTTGCAGAACCCTTATTAGGGCGTTGGAGTTGGAGTTTATAAAAGGGCTTTTTGGAGCTCATTTGCAACATGTTGAAGATTGTTGTTTCTATATATGAAAACCCTGTGAGTTTCTAGAGATTGAAATTGGTTCATCTCAAATTTCTTAAGGACAAAAATCCTCATGGAGAAGATTGGCTCTAGTAGTGAAAGATCTACCTTGACTAATATTTTGTTGGAGATATTATTCAATTATTTCATAGTGCTTTCAAGTTGTATTCAATCAAATCCAGGAAGTCTTTTTTAGAGATGAATTTTCAAGGTTTTAGGGTTAATTGCTAAATATTTGTGAAGATTGGAGACATTCAATTTATCATTATTTCTAGTTTGAAGTAAATATGTTTGGTGCCCTAGTCATGAGGTTTAGTTTCTATTTTAGATGGTTGTATGGGCATGCCATAATGGCTTAGGCACAATTACCAATCTAAGAATGAGTTTCCATTTTCATAGCGTACACTTGTTGCTTGGTGTGTTTTTGTAATATTATTGCAAATGTGGGTTTTAAATCATGTTATAGACTCATTTCATTTTGTGGGACAATATTGTGAATATTTATTGTGAGCAAGTGGATGAGGGTCTTTCCTTATGGCGTGAGCATTTTATTTGGCATAATTTTCGGGTGGTTCAAATGTTTGTTTTAATGAGACAAAATTTCAGAAGGGATAAGCACATAAAAGTTAAGAATTTGGTGAGCATGACATGGAAGATTCTTTTAGTGTTTAGTGCTACTTCCTCCAACTAAGTGCAACTTTGAAAGGGGGAAAAAGTTCTACATAAGACAACAATTGGCCAAGTCATCTTAGGGAAATGGCAAGTGAATAAGGCAAATGGAGATAAAGACAAATCAATTTTTCATCACTAACAATAGATAACAAGATAGTTTATGGTGTTAGGAACAAGACAAAGAAATAAAGACAAATTGCAAATAAAGACATGTTCTTCATAAGTTTGCACTGCTTAATACTTAGCTTGAGAGTTTACAATGTATTTCTAGTTGATGGAAAGTATGGTCTATTGGTTATTGATGTGGCCTTGAAAATTATTTAAATATTCTTGATAATTATGTTCTCATTTATCAACATGAATTAAATGACATTTTCCAAGTTCTTTAAGGATCATTTTCAGACCCGAGTTCTATTATATAGTGATAGTGAATTTGGAAAAGAATAAATCCTTGTTCATTCACTAGTGTCACTTGCAAACAAGGTATTCTAATTGGGTTTTAATCATGTATGTTCATTCATATTTTGAAGGACTTGGTGCATGCATAATCAATATGAATCAAATTTATTGAAGATGGTTAGTTTCCATTAAGAGATTGTCTTGAAACATGAGGAGTTTTTGAAAAAGCTTTAGGATGACTCTTTGGACATGCTCATGGTTACCATTGATGAGTTAATGCATGAAGGAAAAGACTGAACAACAATCTTGTGTTTGAGTTCATATATTTTCAATAATTTTGGTCTAGATGGATATATGTTGGATTTCCATATAGAGCCTTTGGAAGGAGTGTCTATGATAGTTTTAGTTTCTATGACTTGGAGAGTAATTTGATTAGAGAATCCATCACACATGAGGTACAATATTTTCTTGAACAAAGCAATCAACACTTTAACGCATGGGATCTAGTTGTGTTAACACCTAAGTATGTTGAGGATCCTACATGAGATGATTTCCTTTTGATCATGATGATGTTATGAGTTTAGAGCACAATGATACATGGAGGATGGCATTGATGGTGTTGATTTTCATGATGGTCTTTCAAACAAATCTGATTTATCATTAAATGAAGCTGATTTTGAGTAGAGTTTTAGTTACTTTGATGATTTGGATCCATAGTTTACTGCTGAAAATAATAATGGAGAGGTAGAGGTGATTTGGGACAACCTTGGAGTCATTGATGACAAGTATGAAAGTTATAATTTTAGTATTCATCATAATATCAATTCTTTTTGTTTGCTTGATCACGATTGGAAGCTCCAATTCTTGGTGTCTACTGTAACCCATTGTTTGTGATGGGTGTTGAGATGGCATATGACAATTCATTTTTTGAGTTGGATGATGAAACAGATCCTGGTTGTAGTGTTGCAGATGGTGAAAATTGTAAGGTATGAGATCTAGGAGAAGATTCATAACCTGAGTTGAAGTATGGTTTTCAACCTGCTAATGATATGAGTTCACTTTATGAGGTGTCTGGTTACCCTCTCGAGAGACCACCAAATATGAAATGTGCAAATGAGGAGATAGACGAAGATTGAATTTGGAGTGATATGAAATTAGGAGGCACCATCATTCCTTACTAGATAAGGAATTGAAAGGTAACTTGGCTATGCAAATTAATGGTTTCAATTGAGAGTTATTTCCTTGTTGATTTTCACTTCGAGATGCTTCATTCTTGAAAAAGTTTTGGTCTTGAGATTTGGAGATGGCTACCAAGTGGGACATTTCATACATTATTTTAGTTGATGTGTAGTAATGCATGCTCTTTTATGTAGTTGGCATTGTTGTTTCTTCATGGGATGTGTTGATTCTTGGAGACTTTAGCATTTTGAAAATTTTAAAGTTCCTAAACAATGTTCTTGATTTTGTTGGAATTTTCAGAATAACAATAAGGAAAAGTGATTACAATCTTGGTACTTATGTAATTATAGAAAAGGGACTTAAATGTGACATTGACATGTTTGACAATCCCTCCCTTGGGTTGAATGATGTTCTATTTTATACTAATCTTTCTTTGAGATTTATTTTGAAGACAACAATTGCTCCTTGCACCCTAGTTGTTTATGCTTTCATGGATGGGTTGCATGAGATTACCAAGAAGGTTACAAACATCCAAGGCGAGAACGATGTTATGGATGACATTTTGAGTTTTGGTGTGTGTTGGTTCCCAAATCAACAGATCCAAGTCCTAGAGGAATTGCCACTAACTCATGATCAGACCTAGAAAAGGATTTGGCCAACGAACAAGACTCAATCACAATGACTGAGATCTCCTACACTTTTGGCTCCACAAGACCAACGACGTTACATGCTACAACGGATCATCTCAATGAAAATATACCAAGGAAAGATGGATTAACTCTTGGTTATGGATTTAACATTAGTTTCTATGCATCTATGAACTTCATTGAGGGAAGGGGGAGGCTCTACACTAATCCTATTCCTAATGCAGAAAGAAATACAAAATATAAAGATATTTTGATACTAAAGAGATCCTGAAAAACTGAAAGCAACAACCATGACCAGTGCCTTGTATGGGTAACAGAGTCAACCTTACAATATGAAGACTTAACATTCAAATAGGGAAACATGCAACCTTTGAGCTTTGAATGTTAATGCATTGCATCAACATTCTCCCTTTTGGTTTCACCAATAACCATACTGAGGATTCTCCGATATACACAATACTATTTCTATAACTTGAAGAAGCAAATTAATCTCTTCCTTGAAGAGAAGAAAACAACAAGATGTACACTTGACTTGCAGGGGCAAGACAAAATATCCTTGATCATTTCATTTCATAAAATAAAGCATACATAAGAGAGACAACCGTAAATAAAACCTTTGAAACTATTTGTATTTAGGTTACAAACTATTTGAAACATTAAGAAACTACAAATTGAAAGAAAACTAAGCTATCATGAAAAAATACGCACCATGCACATGGAAGCCTTGCTTCCAGAAAAATTACAATCAGAATCCCCTCTTCTCATTGGCCCTAAAATCCCTTTTATAGACCAAGGGAGCGAAACAAGCTACAGGCTAGGCGATACACACTTGTCAAAATTTGATTGCATGGGACAAAATACACAATGAGGTGTCCCTCTTCCTACTTTGCACACAATCCATCCAAAGGCAATCAATGCAAGTAGCAATGAGAATAGCCTTTGGGATCTGGGACCATGAGCCTCAGGACAATCAATAGGGGTAGGTGTCTCGAGCCACAAAATTTTTTCCTTAAGTTCATCCCCTGCTGCACCTTGATTGATCTCTGAATCTGGATTACTTCATTTAGTAATCCACACGTGCTCTATGCCCTTTCATCTTCTTGGTCAATAATCCCCTGGCGTGCCCGAAGCTGTGAAATCTCGCTGACAAATCTTTTGATTTCATGGAGCCGCTCAACCATCTTCTATTCGATCCTCATTCAATGCGAGCTCCCACTTAGGATTTGTCGCTGTGACCCGATTTGATTTGGTCAGAAAAATCTACCTGTAGCGTCGACACAAATATTCTCCATCGGTAGCATCTCTCCCATCGATAGATGGAATTTGGCGAATCTGCACGTGTCGCGTTCTTAAAATACTCCCCTCTGTCCTTTGGTTAACCTTCGTCAACCCTCCACATGGACAGTTTGACCATTGGGTTGTGCTTTTCAAATCGCATAACACGCATGTTATGTGCCCATGTGGTTCCATCATTTGGTCTTCAGTGTTGTGGGATAATAGACTGCATCATTCTCTCTTTGTCTTACTTATCCTGCGGCCTTTTCCTTATCCCCACGGGAACACGTGGGATAAGGAAAACCTTCTTTCTCCACTTCATCTTGTTATCCCGCGATCTCATTTGAACTGGTAAGAACGTTGGTGGGTTAAACTTTCATTGGTCTCCTTTGTTATTTCTTATCTCGGAGCATCGAAGGATGCACCTCCCAACTCCCCAGGATAAGCCTTCCATTGTATTCCCTTTTGTCTTCTTATCACGGGCCTCTTTTCTTTGACCTTTGCGACCCTCCGGGATAAAGATTTCATTGCTCCTTTACTAATTTCCTTATCCTGGAGGCCAAGTGTCTATATGCATATTCTCACTGAAATCCAAAGTATTGCTCCGTATATGCCCTCTATTCCTTCAAGATAACTTTTGCTTTGTTCCATCCCGCTTCCTTATCCCGGGATCACAAGAGATGCATTGCTAACCACCGCAAGATAATTTCTTCTTTGTTTCTTTGTAAAATTATCTTGGGGCCTCTCAAGCTAACTGGAAACATCCCTGGGGCAACTTTTCTATGGTGATTTTACTCTTCAGAAGTTACCCCGAGATAAAACTTTATCCCCTTGCAACTCTTAGTTAGGAGTTATCCCGGGTGGTCTTTAGACGCTGCCATCTACTCCCCGAATAACTTTTCTTCCCTTTTCTTCTTTGCTTGCCTTATCCCGCATGACCCTTTGGTTGGTCACCTTGCCTCGCGAGATAACAAATGGTCTTACCGCTAGTCGGTAAGAATGAACCATGGAGACCGGCCTGCCAACGACATGGAACCCTCCAGTCGGTGAAACCTAAGTGAGCTGACTGGCTGGACCGGTCAACTCAAAAATAGAATTTTGGAGCCCGAAAAGACTCCCTCCTGCGCTGCAAAATACATAGTCACCTGTTGTTGCCTTAGCGGTCAATAACACGCTGCCCAAATACTCAAGGCGGTCAATAACACGACGTGTTAATGATGTCAGATGTTGATGTTAGGCACCGGGTCAATAACACATCATGTTATTGATACTTCATATAATCCTCATGTTATATGACCATTGTTGCTTGCTACAGTATAATAACCTATGTGTTATATGATACCTCTAGACCTTTGACAATTCTCTGGCTCAAAACTTCAAGCTCACAAAATGAGCTACTCAATCTTGCTCTGAAAGGCTATTCTAAATGCAATTCGCAAAATTTTGAGCCTAGGACTTCAAATTTAGACAAAATATTTGAAGTCCTAATAGTGTGTACCTTTTAAGGTTTGTTGGAGATCATTCTTGGTTGTTATCCATGCTTGGGATCCTCAAAAAATATTGATAAATCTTATTGGCAATGGTACAAATGTTTTTTGGATGGATAAGGATCAAGATTTTAGAATTAATATTGGTGTTCCTTTTCTTACCAACTACTATGTTATTCAATTGGTTCATCTATAGGTGGATTAGGGAGAGAATTTAAGTAAGGATTGGAGCAATGATCAAATGGATATTCTTGGGAGTATCCCTTGGCAAAAAATGGATTAAATTTTCATTCTTGGCCTTGTTGTTTGGTTGTAAGACAATCACCTTAGATTTTGGTATGCTTACATTTAGGAAGTTTCGCACACTACTTATTGTCAAGGGAGTAAAATGATTCAATTGGTGGTCATTTGGAAGTACTTTCCAACTACTTTTGAGTTGTTTTTGAGAATTGCAATGCCCAACTTTCATGCTAATACTTGTAGATTCCATTGGTGCAACTACTATCCTTTGTGTAGAGTGTTGAACTTGTTAAACTCAAATCATACCTCACTGATATCAAACTTGAACAATAATGATTATATGTCTATTCAAGCCTTTCAAACTATGATAGATTACTCTTGGAATACATCCAAAACAACAAACCTTTGCATGCTTTGGTTCATTGTTTGGAGACTCATTAGTTCTTTTAGCTAATTTTAGTTTCTTGATTTTAGATTAGGGCTTCTCTTGCTTTATATAAAGCAAGTCTTTATGAATTGTTTTATTCATTATACAAACTTTTCCTTTTGAGGAATATAACATTTCTTTCTTGCTGCTCTCGTTTGTGGAAGGTGTTCTTAGTTTGCTATTTGATTTTGTAGGCGTTTGTGTTGCAAACTTCAATAGGAACAGTAAGAGATTTCACAAGTCTTTATGGTTGTATCAAATTAGCACATGGGAAACATGTTAGATCCATGTGGTGTTATGTTGGTGAGTTTTTCCAACTCTTGTAAAGGATCGCTTTCCTTTTAGTAAGAAGATTGGAGGAATTCATTGTTGTAGTTATGATTCAATATGACAACTTGAGGAGATATACTAAGGATTATGGTTTGGGGTTGAGCATATGATTCTTCTAGTCATCTAGGATCATGTTAGGTATAGGCATTGTAGTTATGGACCTTACTGGGATGCTTTAGGATGAGATGTTTCATGGTATAGATTTCAACCCTTATAGGTTTTCCAGCTTGTTTCTTGATGATGATTATTTTATTGGGTTCCATGAGAGGAGAGTGTAGTTTGGGCATGATGTGTTCTTAGTTATGATTAGTGTGACACAACATCAACATGGTGAATCTTTATGGAGATTGACTTGGAACCTTGGGTTCACTTTAGTTTATAGTCCAACATTTTTTGGGAATGAGAGAGTCAATGTTGAATTTATTGAGCTTATTTTCTATGTTGCTTTAGTTTGGTTCTTTCAAAGAGAAATTCAATGAGGAGTTGATTGAGTTTATGCAGTATTTGTTGCTCTTCTTATAGGGTTGACTTGGGACCCTGAGCTCATTCTTGATTTTAGTTTGGATCAAGTTGATGATTGTTTGGTTGTATTAGCATTTCTTGGGGACAAGCAATCTTTGGGAAGGACGGATTATGATATCCCCTTTTCCAGGTTCTCTTATAGTGTAACTGGTGTTGACTTTTTGGATTTGTGTGAGTAAGTTTAGAGGAGTATTGTCATGTCACTAGTGAGCTCAAATGATTTAATGGAGTTGTCTAACACTTTTTGGAGAGATTTCAAAAAAATTGTCCATACTATTTATTGTAAGTGTCAATATGGACACTAACTTGGTTAGTTGGCAGTATTACATTTTTTAGACAGTTGGTGTTTGCATTAATCAGATATTTTGGTGACTTATGGTGTTTGATTTATTAAATTGGCTTTCTTTTGGGCACCTAGGGAGACATAAGGTATTATTAAAGTTATATTAAAAATTTGCAATACCCTAATTAGGGTGTTGGAGTTGGAGTTTATAAAAATCCTTTTTGGAGCTCATTGGCAACATATTGAAGATTGTAATTTCTCTATATGAAAACCCTACATGGTTCTAGAGATTGGACTTGGCTCATCTTAGCCTTCTTGAGGATGAAAATTCTCTTGAAGAAGATTGGCTTCAATAGTGAAAGACCTATCATGGCTGATATTTTATTGGAGAAATCATTTAGGACATTTCACAATGCTTTCACAATTGTATCAATCAAATTTGGGAAGTCTCTTTTAAAGATGTATTTGCAAGGTTTTGGGGTTTCATTATTAAATATTTGTGAAGAAATTTGGAGACGTCTAGTTTACCATTATTGGTAGAGTTATCTTGTATTAGCTAATAATTATTTATTTAAATATTAGTCTATTATACTCTACGCTTAAGAGAAACTTAGGCATTTAATAATATTGTAGGTATTTAATAATTATTCTAATTATTAAATACACATTCTCCCTTTAGGGCTTCTTTAGGGTTACACATATTTAGGGTTGCAAATATCCTTTTATAAGGATTGTATTGTACTTTTTCATTAACTGATTCCCTTTTTGAATGATAATCTTGTTCTTTAGAGCCATTATTGCTTTTTGTCTCCATTCTTCTCTTGTGATAGGTATTTTGTTTGTAGGTGTTCTTGGGATCTCTGAAGTTGTATTTTCTCAACTTCTCCATGGTATCAGAGCCTACATCTGCTGTTGCTTGTTCTGGTTTTTAAGAAGATTTTTGGGAGGAGGGTTTCAAGCTTTTTCGCATCTTTTTTATTGCATCTGGGGTAGCTGTTTTGTTTCTGATAATTTTGGGCTCAAACAGACCTCACCATTGATCTCAGAATGCCCCAAAACCCCCCATTTCCATATAAAATTTGTCAAATTTTTGGACATATTTTTTGTTTTGCCTTTTTTTTGCACGAATTTCGAGAAATTCATTAAAAAAGTCATTAAATTCTTTTTAAAGCAGTTTGGGCCAAAAAGAGACCTCACCGTTGGCTTCCGAAGGGCATTTCTAGTCATTTTGATATATAATTCGACCTATTTTAGTGACAAGGGCTTTTGGTCCATGATTTGTTCATTGGCACACTTTACGAGGCACACAAATCCATATGGCTGTACCTACAAATGCATCAGAAATTTTTGTCAAAAAAAAAGAAAAAAAAATTAATTTTTTTTTGTTTTACCCTCTTTATGCCCTAAAAGAGGGTTTTTTTTTTCTTTTGGCCGTAACTTGGTCATACAGAGGCGCTTTTTCGAAAACTTTATATTGTCGGAAAACTCTTTTCGAGCTCTCTTCAGATCTGGAGGTTTGATCTTCTGATTTTCCTTTTTTGATGGTGTTTTTTGCTTTCAAAGCCAGAAGTTCCTTTTTGCACTCCAGGAGACATAACTTGAGCATCTGAACTCCGTTTTTCGAAAACTTTATATCGTTGAAAGCTTGTTCTATGCACTTTCTATTCATATGAGTTTTATTTCCAGATTCTACTCCAGGTACATTTTATTTATTTTTTTGTTTTTCAGTACTCTGGTGAATATCTTGGATGTTTCAGGTCCTGGGATCTCTTTCTTTGAGTAGGATGTCTCGTCTTTGGCTGTTCTTTTTGTATTTCCAGCCTTATGTGTCTTTTGATCTTTGTATACATCATTTTGTAAGATTTTTTTTTTTTGCAAACACACCAAGATAAAGTGCCACTATGCATTGTATACTTGGGATCTCGCACATCTTGTGCCTTATTGTACATGCACTACATTGTAAAGTGCCATTGGGGGTGGGGGGGGGGGGTTGATGTTTGCCTTTGTTTGCCATCTACTTTTGTCACGTGAGTGTTCCTTCCATGACATTAGCCTCATGATGTGTGTCGAGTGAGTGTTCCTTCCATGACACTATGTACTTTCTTTGCACCTTCAATGTTCCTGGTTCTTTGTCATGCAGTTCTTGTTGGCTGTCCTTTTTAGTGTACCTGTCCCTCACCCTTGTTCGCATTATGGGGGGGTTTCTCCTGTTGTTCTAATGCTTCCTTGGTTTGTTGGATCAACTCTTTAGGCTTTGGTGTTTTATGTCATCTGTATCTTCGAGTTCAGTTGTTTGCCTTTGTTTGCCATCTGATTCGAGTAGTGTTATTTGAGAGCACTCATGCAGATTACAGTCTTCTCTACCTGATCATCTTCTATTTCAGTGGAGGTTCTTCGGATCAATAGTTATTCTTCGATAGTGTTTGCAGGTTCTTCATGCTTCAGTGATTCTTTTGCTCTTCTCTGGTTCCTATCTTTTTGGAACATTCTTGTTTGGAGGCTTCTTCAGTCCTTCACTTGCTTTTTCCATGTCTTTTTGGAGTAGAGTTTTTTTCCCACGTGGTTTTCTCTATTTCTTCAGTTCATAGATATTTGGCTGTGATTGGGTACCTCATCAGGTTTTTTTGCCGGGACCCAAATTTTTTGCCTTCTCATGTAGTTGCATTTTTTTTGCTTCGTGCATTTAGTTTTTTAGCTACTCCCTAAGTTCATCTTAAGGGGGGGTGTTATAGTTATCTTGTATTAGCTAATAATTATTTATTTAATTATTAGTCTATTATACTCTACGCTTAAGCTAAACTTAGGTATTTAATAATATTGTAGGTATTTAATAATTATTCTAATTATTAAATACACATTATCCCTTTAGGGTTTCTTTAGGGTTGCACATATTTAGGGTTGCACACCTTTAGGGTTGCAAATATCCTTTTATAAGGATTATATTGTACTTTTTCATTAACTGATTCCCTTTCTGAATGATAATCTTGTTCTTTAGAGCCATTATTGCTTTTTGCCTCCAATCTTCTCTTGTGACATGTATTTTGCTTGCAGGTGTTGTTGGGATATCTAAAGTTGTATTTTCTCAACTTCTTCAATTATTTTGGTTTGAAGTGAATGTGTTTGGTTCCTTGGTCATGATAAACTAGATGCTTCCAATATTTTGAAGGACTTTGTGCATGAATAATCAATAAAATAAATTATATTTATTGAAGATTGTTAGTTTCTATTAAGTTCATGTTATTAATTTTTTTTTTGAATGTTTAGTTGTAATAAATACATGTTTTTTTCATTACACTCAAAGCAGAAACAAACTTACTGTAAACTTGAAACAATAATAGAGACATCATATTCTATTATGCATGCAAACTATTTGACATAATTACAGAGAAGGAAATAAAAAATATTAGTACAAAACATGGCAACATACTACATATGCCACCAAGTGTCACCTCCCTCCAAATGCAATCTTCATCTTTCTCCTTATTTGCACATTTCATGTTTTGTGGTCTTCCAATAGGAAAACCAAATAGCTCATTATATGAACTTAGATCAACACCAAGTTGAAAACTACACTCCAACTCAAGTCCTAAAAATTCTCCCCAATCCCATACCTTGCCTTTTTCACCAAGTATAGTTCTACAGTCATCCATCTCAAATAGTGGATTGTCAAACTACATATCAACACCCATCTCAAACAATGGGTTATCAATAAAATAAAAATTATCTTCATTTGCAAACTCAAGCCAATCCTCCTACAACACCAAACTTCCATTTTCAATAGTAATCTTTGGATCCAAATCAACCAATTCATTAGACCTTTGCTCAAGATCAACTCCATGCAATAACAAGTCTAAATTATTTTCAAGATTTCTCTTCACAAAATCAACTCTTTTAACAACATCCTCTAAGCATAACTCTCGAGATGAGGTTAGAACAATATTATAGTGAAAAGGAAATTCATCACACATAGGATCTTCATCATACTTGTGTGCCAATACACTCGATTCCTAAGGGCTTAATGGCCGATTGCTTTGTTTAGTGAAAGTATTTACCTCATATGTGATGGATTTTTTTAAACAAGCCACCCTCTAAGTCATAGAGACTAAAACTATCATAGTCACTCCTCCCCAAAGGCTTTGTTTGGACACCCAACTAGTATCCATTTTGAATGACATCAAAAAAAACATTTGAACTTGACCCCAAGGTTGTTGTTTTATCTTTTCCTTCATTCAAAATATTATCAAAGGTAATTATAATGTATCATTTTAGGGCTCTATCATATGCTCCTCATGGGGTAGGGGAATCTCTCCATCCAAATGCTCTGCTATAGACTCCCTTTCATCCACCTAAGTTTTTTGATGTGGAGTCTTTTGCTCATCTTCTTTCATAATTGGTTCCTTATGTCCATTTTTTGCAACAATATTTAAAAATTCCTTTTTAATGTTTGAATCCTTCACCAGCCAAATCAAGTAATTCTTGCATCATCTAAGACATGGACTTATTGAATGTGAACATATTTTCAACTCTATTCTAGCAACTTTTAGGGGAGGTTCTAAAAAAAAGCCATTGAAACTGACAAACAATCAATGAATTTAAAACTTGCAATTGAAGACCACAAGAAGCAACCACAACCAAACACGTTGGAAGGAAAAAAAAGATCTGATACCATTGTAATGTATATGCCTATTTTTTTGTGAATATTGTTTCCTAATTTGAAATATCATAAAGAAAGGAAATGCATATTTTGTTGATTATATTTATTGTTTTCAATTTTCATTCAAGTTTACATTGCAATAACATATTTAATCATTCAACATATATCATTGTGAAAGTGGTGCAGGAGCACCTAAGTTCCCATCAAGCCTCTATGAGGAAAATTATGAGAACCTTGTTTTTTGAAGAGTGAAAGTGGTAAATAAGGTCTTGAAAGACCATACATGATGCAATAAGGTCATTAACACCATTAGTTTGTATGTGGAGTCTTAGTAGGAGTCATGCTGATAAAATTTGTCAAAGCTGTCATTATGTGAGAAACATGTAGTAATGGGTCTAATATGGTATTTTACGATGTATAAAGGTCATATGAACCTATTTTGGATTATTTGTATCAATTTTGAGTCATAATGGTCTTAGGGTAGGTTTATGTCCTATTCTAGGCAAAACTTGTCAATGTTGACAAAAATTGTCAAAGCAACTTTTGTGTTTGTAAGGGTAATTAGGCGTTTGTTAGTGATATTGGTTCAAAATGTGGTTATAGCCTTTGGGAGGACTTGGAGGCATTAAAATAGGTCCTTCCCATGACCAAAAAGGGGTTGGATGCAATATTTTGTATGAAGAAGGAAAAAATTAACAAGAAAAGCATTGAGTTTCTGCATTTTCTGAATGTAGCAGTCTGTTCCTAAGCATTTTTATCTATCAAAAATCATTAATTTGCCTTGGGAACCAATTGGATCTTGTCTCATCTGTTTTCATTGAATTTTTGAAAAGTTATAGTAAGTTTTATAAAGAACCTAGGGCTGGCAGTGAGCATATAAAATGTAAAAACTTATTTGTATCCATTGTGAAACCCCCAAAATGGGTGGAAATTGTATCATATTATTCTCTTTCATATGAATGTTCTTGCAGGGCCCCATGCATCATCTTGGAGGTGCCAAATGAGGAGGGTGTGACTGTTTTCTTGTGTCTAAGACTGAGAACACAATGTGTGCATGGGTTTGAGTGGCGTAAATGCAACAAAGGTGTTTAAATAGTTTTTTAAATGAAGAGAGGTATGTGTGAGGGAACCCTCGGTATGATCCAAGTGTTAGGTGATCAAGGAAGCCAATCAATTCATGAGGGTTTTTGACTGTCCACTTTTGTGTGTTGACTGTCAAAGAATGACAATAGGCTGAGTTCTTATACTTTGCAAGGTTGAGAGATGGTTGGATGTTGAGTTGGAAGATAGGGAAGAGAATAGATAGTCCCCACACCATAATACCAAGTGTTTGGAGTCCTTTGAAGGAGGAATGAACTATGTAAACATGACTGTCCCTACACCTTGTATGACTGAACAATGAATCCATATTAAGCATTGTTATGTCCTCTTGGGTGGTTGGGGGGGGGAGTAGTGAACCTTGTTTGAGCATGTTGAGAAACCCTTATAGGAATGTCAAAATGGGTAAATGTGTTTGGGATTATCCATTACATGTTGTGAATGGGTGTTAGTTGTGATTGAAATCCTAGTAAGTGAATGGTGATGAGCAAGTGGCTACAAAGGGTGTTCATGGTGATTGAGAGTTGGAAAGGATGGATTGTGGTCTAGTTATTTTGTTTTTCCCTAGTTGAGTGTATGTCAAGGGTTGAAGGTGTGTTGAGAGGCATGGGTGTGTTGTTGGGGTATGGAAACCTTGTGAGTGCTCAATAACCTTGTGAGGGGTTTTGGTGAGTCAGTGAAGGGTTGACACCTATTGGAATAGGTGAGTTGGGAGAAAGATCTCCCTTAGTTGGTTATGTGTGTGGATGCTCTGCATCAGAAAGAGTAAGTGCATAGAATCACCAAGAAATATATTGTTTCATCAAATCCATATTACATAACATCAAAAGATAGATTGATTGAAAATAGTGAGGACTTGTAGAATGCATATTTGACTATGATTTGTGAACAACAATACACACTTGACGTTTGAGGTCTAATTCATGTTCCAAGCAAGGGTCTATGGAGTGTATTTTGAGTCAAATCTAGTAGAAAAAACACGATTCAATTGCAAAATTGTAAGATCAAAATCTAATGACTTAAATGTCTTCCTCAGTTCAAAAATACCTTCATGAAACATTGCTACAACAATTTTAGCGTCCTCATACACTAAAGGTGATTCATATAAGAAATTCCAGTCACTTCTTTTACCGTCCTAACTGATGTAGATTTGTTAGGAACCCTTATATGCCTCCAAAAGACAATTTTGCAACCTTCAAACATAGGAAAGCGCCTCACAAATTCCCACGTGTCAATACCCAAGTTGGGTGCCACCTGTAGGGGGTGAATTGAGATAGAAAAATAAATTCCAAACCAAAACCCATAAATTATATATACATAAGCATCACTTATAAGAGAACCTTTGAGACAATAACTTGAAAAATATGTCTTATTTTTCAGGAATATGAGAAAACATGTGAATCCCAAGATAGCTAGAATGGTACAACCAACATTGTAAAATGTCTCCAAAAAATCTTGAAACTCGAACAACACTTATAAAAACCATAAAAAACACAAAAATTAGGAAAACCAAATCAAAATACTTATAAATATTCATCTTTATCAAACTCTTACCACCAAACTTCAAGCAATAGTAAAACTCAAGCTAAAATTAACAACTAGCTAGGGCGGATCTTTTATTACCAACACCATATGAATTGTAGAGGGTTTTCATCCTCAACAATATTTAAAAGAACTCTCTAGGTTGATTTCGACATCTTGTTATGTGTGCACAAGCAAAATGAAAGCCAAAATCCCAATATATGCTTGGAGGGAGAAATTAGGGTAAATTCAAATATTCAAATATAATACTCCCTCAAAAAATGGGCCCCCTTATAACTTTTAAAAACAACTTATGTCTCCCATAGCCTAGGCATCCCAATTGGAGACACACCTTTTGAAATATTAATTCACTTAAATATTAAAAATTTACTTTTGAAACACTTTGTGAAAATATTAGAAAAATTCCCATCTTATAAAAACTCACCATAGCATTGAAGACGGGGAACCAAACATGCCTAGTCATATGATAACTGATGTGGAAATGAGAAAATACTATAAATAGTAGTGTTCTTCAAGAGAAGAAAACTCAGAAAAACACAAAGAGATTAGTGCCATACAACAACTTACTACAAATAATAGTGTTCTTTGAGGACCAAAGTGAACAAACCCCAAAAACCTAGAAAGATCAGTGCCATGCAACCACTTACTATAAATAGTAGAGTTCTTGAAGGACCAAAGAGAAAAAACTTATATAATCCTAGAAAGATTGGTGTCATGCAACCACTTACCATAAATAATAGTGCTCTCCAAGGACCAAAGAGAACAAATCTAGAAAAACCTAGGAACTTACTATAAATAGATATTGTTGTCAAAACTCATTGAAATTGAGAAATAATCTCACCAAGAACATTGTAACCCTCCCAACACATAAGGAAACCTACAAAAAACCTTGAAAATTGGCTAATGTTTGCAGAACAAGATGGTTTAAAAATGGGGACATTACATTTTTCCCTTTTGTATAAACTTCCCCTCAATCATTCATTTATTCCTTTAAAATGTGAATTACTTAAAATCCATTAATACCTTTTTAACCTGCATTTAGGAGTGAAAGAAAATTGTTATTCATTCCAAGTAGAAGGTGAAATTAGGTGTCATGAATTTCTTCTTACTTTTGAATGGTCATATTTTGATTTATTATGGTTTTGTCTTGTTATAGAAGCTCTGCTAATCCATTTTTAAATCTTGTTTGTGATTATTAAAAGCACCAAAACAAGGGTGTTGACCCTATTTTACAAATGACCCATAGCTGGCACAAAAGGAAGGCAACAAAATAGGGTTGTTGACTCTATACAAGCTCAGGTCAACTAAGCCATTAACAACAGGTCAAAAGACCATTGTTAAAATGCCTAACAAACCAACAAGTAGAAATATAGGAACCCACCTCAAGAGTGAGGAGAATCATGCACACGTCAACATCGGGGGAGGGGGGAAGACTTACCTTTATGCCTATGAAAAACAATAGTCTAGACAATACTATTATTAGGAACATATTGCAAGTGGGATCAAGCAGCAAAATTCCATCAGAGTGTTTGTCAACACTTGGAGTAGATTGTTGCTTCATAAAAATACCTGCAATAGACTCACATGGAGAAAAGTGTTGTTGTAGAACATGAGAAACAAGAGTAAAAAACTAAAGGCCCGAGGAGGCCATAATAGCAGTAAGAGGCACAACCTCATATTCGGAGGAGTCATTAGAATCAAGAGCTTCGATAGTGAAATGATCAACACTAGTACCTTTCCACCAAGCAACAACACCTTTACAACGTGAGAAAGAATAATCTGAAGCTAAGTGACTAGTTGAGAAGCATCTATGATAGCAAAATGTGAGGCTCTCATAATCAAACGATTAAGTCCATGGCCTATCCCCAACCATAAGAACCACATCCCTAAGGAGAGGCATAGAGATGTCAATGTCGGTTAAAATGTGAGCAAAAGTAGAATGACCCATGAAGGACGTGGAATCATCAACCTTCAAGAATCAACTACCAATGGCCTTGTAACAAGAATGCTCCAAAAAATGAAGAGGAAGATTGCGAAGGTGAACCCACACTAGATGCACATTATTTATCTCTTGTCAATATTAATCACCATTGGTAATAAATATTGGTCAAAGATAGTTTGAACTTAAATTATACTAATATTTTCAAAGAACAAAATAGTTTAATGAATTTGAAGTACATTATCAAGAATATCAACAAATATCAACATTCAAAATAGAGGTTAAGTTTATAAACAATTGAAGAAATAAAAACGTATCGTAGGTGTACAAATTTCAGAAGTATGAAAAGGTGTAAAGTCCCCAACTAGGAGGCTATCAATTCCCAATGATTAACATATGCCACTATGCATTTAAATTGTTGGCATTGGGTTGTCATTGAGGTCAACCGATATGAGTAATGTATGTGCAACACTGTCAAGGAGGAGTATAGGATTAGATATCTTTGATATCGCCATGTGTTGTAGGACACCGGTAAGGTAAGGATGAATGATCATTGGAGTCACCATTAACAAGTTAGAGCTTGATTTGTGTGGATGGAATGGTAAGGTGACCGGTACTGGTACAATATATCACCGGTAAGGAAAGGATGTCAACTAGTAAGTGATGTGTTGACATGGAGAAGTCAGATCAACTAAGTGAGTGATTGTCAGTCAACAATGCTCATGACCAGTGTACAAGCCAAATGGCCAAGGTGCAATGCTCATGACCAGTGTACAAGCCGGATGGCCAAGGTATTTGAATTGTTGTTTGTGATGAAGAGGTAGAATGTTACCTAAATCACATCAACATTGGAGGAGAATAATGAATAGGTCACAGGTATGTTGTGAGGTTGCAGAACAATAGGACTCCCAACAGATGAAGATGCAATCACTATGGGAAGAGATGACTGATAGAGAAAGTGTCAACACCGGATCACATGTGCATGTTTAAAGGTTTACTGCACAAAAAGGGACGTCACAATAAGTGCATTGCAGGATACAGAAGACAAGGTGTTACTCCACTGATACAGATGAAGAGTAGTGAGTTTGTCACTTCGACAAACCAGTTGGGATATGATCAGAATTGATCAGGAAGTATGCAAGGCTGAACAGATGTAGATGTCTTCCTACTTTGTGGGAATGCGCATTCTTTGGATAGAAATGTTTGAAGATCAGTTTAGGTGTTCCATCGACAGTTCAACAGAGTGCAAGGTTGATGACAGACCTATTTGAGGGTTTAACTAGTAGGGTTAGTAAACTGGCTGAAAAGATGAACCGGTAGAGTGTTTGGTTGGCGATCCTAATTGGACCACCATGGATCCAATCTGGCAGTTGGTCAACATGGATGCCACATGGAGTCAAGGTGGCGGACTTGCATGCAATGGTAGATGGAATGAACACAGACGAAGTAGTTGTAGAGTTGGTCAACATTAATGGCAGATCCCACAAATCACAGGATGTGTTGCAAAGCTGTTGCAGAGGTTTGCAGCTCGAGGTCTGGAGGACAATTGAGAGACAACTAAGACTGATTGATTGAGGAGATCAAGGTGGATTAAGGAAACAACAAGAATGATCTTGGTGTTTGATCAAGAGATTAGTCGATAAGGTAAAAAGAAGATTGCGAAAGATAGAAGGCATAATCAAGAAGGCAAGACAATAGCGATGATGAGGAAACAACTGTATGGGTGATCAGATTGGGCAAGATCTTATTGGATTTGGTTTTCCTTGAGGATGATGAGGAAACCCTAACTGCCTAAAGTTTGAATTGGTTTTTTAGTGGGAAAACCAATCTATAAATATGCAAGCCAAAATCAGAGATGGTTGGCGCTGGATGAGATAGTAGGGATACTAAATAGAAGAAGAGAGTGTTGTTGTGAAGTGATTAAGTGTTACTTTTGCATGTAAGAGAAAGTTAGTCAAGTGCTCAACAGATACCTGAGAAGAGAGACTGAGAGTGAGGGTGAACACTGGTTGAAGTGTTCAACCAGTACCAGAGCAGATTCGGTAGTGTTCATACTGACAGAGCAAAAGTGAAGGAAGCTATAGAGGAGGCAAACATATAACCGACAGAGTGTAGTACTAGTGAAGAGAAGAGAGTAAGGTGAAGACTCAGTAGAGAAAAATAAGAGGAGAGGTGTACTGACAGAGTTTACCGATCGTGAATGAGCAGATGTGAGCAGCAGGAGAAGTGTATCGGCGCAGGAGAGAAGGTATCTCACCGATAGAGTAAGGTATATGGAATGGTTACAAGATTCACTTGTAACCAGACAACTACTTTTTTAATTGATGTTTTCATTGTGATCATTGAGTTGTAGCTTGGTGCAGGGGCTGTAGCTCCTTTGGGTTGTAGCCCATAAAGTTGGTAGGGGTTAGTACTCCTTGGGTTGGTGCCCTAAAGAAGGGGTTGTATCTCCCTTGGGTTGTATCCAATAAACAAGTCAGGGGTTGTATCTCCTTGGGTTGGTGCCCTAAACATTGTAATAGAGTTTCATTGTGAGGCTGAATTGGAGCAGTAGTCTCCAGTAGCATTGCTCACCAAGGTTTTTCCCATCTTGGGTTTTCCTCGTACATACTAGTGTTATGTGATGTCTCTTTGAGTGTGTTTGCATTTGAGCCGGTCTCCCCACTAACCGATAAGTCTGTTATCAGTTAGATCTAATAACCAATATGTTCACATAGGATAGTAAAGGGAAAAATATTGTGAGCCATTGATTCACCCCCCTCCTAGTGGTGCATTGTGTCTAACAATTCATATCAGAGTGTATTTTCCTAGTCAGATGAGTTTTCTCCAGCTTGGGTAGATTCTGGCATAAGGACACAATGGTTTGTTTAGTGTCAATCCCTACTCTTGTGTTTGATGGTTCAAACTATTATATTTGGAGTTGTATAATGGAAGTCTGCCTATCCTCTCTAGGGTTTGATGTATGGATGTCAGTTGTTAATGGTCTCCCTAGGAATGTCAGTCCTCCCTCCGGATCTAAAGATGAAAGAAGATGCATATGTAATGAAGAAGCCATGAAGCCCATATTCAGTGGGCTCACTGATGATGTCTCCCCACAGGTGGAAATATGTAAATCAACAAAAATTCTATGGGATAGACTAAAGAAACTCTATGGAAATGAACCTTGCACCACTGAATTAGTGTGTGAGAGTAAGAAGAACAATGTTGAAGATACATGTGAAGATGACAAAGGCAGTTCAGATTGTTGCTACAACATTGGTGATGTGGAGACTCATCTCTTCATGGAACATGAGACCGACATTGAGAGTCACACATCAAAAGGGGATAATGCAGGTAGATCCCACCAGTATGATGTGTTTGACAATGACATTGAAAAAGAAGAAGAAGAAGTAGAAAAGATAAATAGATCTAGCTAGTAAGATCTATTTGGAAATAATGACGAAGAAGAAGATGCAGAAGTAGTTCTTGAGTGTGAACTGGTAAGTTCTCTAGAAGAGCTTCAAAATGCTAGAAATGATTTGAAAATCTACAAAAGATCAATTCATGAGGATTGCAGCCAGGTGAGAACCTACCTTGAAGTATCAAACCAAAAGGTTGGTTTATTGACCACTCAACTAGAAGAGACAAAAATATTGATTTGAAATCAGTCTTGGACTCCAAGGAAAGTGAAAGGGAGAATCTGAGAAATGAATACAAGCTATTCAAGAATGTTGCTATAGTAGAGCAGAACCGACTGACAAAATGCCTTGAGGAATCTGAGAAATACATCTCAGAGTTGAAGTCTCAGGAAAAGAACACCAAGGTGTGTCGGTGTGAAGATCTAGCATCTAAGGTAGAAGTTAAAGATAAAGAATATCCGAAGCTGCTTGGAGAAATGGAGTTTCTCCGAAATGATCTTGAGAAGTGTCAGGATGAGCTCAAGGTAAGAATCCGGTTTGATGACAGTAGTGCTGCCTTGGACAAAATGTTGAAAAAGGAAAATCATGCCAAGGACACTGAAGGATTAGGAAGTGGTGCCGGTGAATGCTCCACCAACAAGAATGTCCCCCACTATGATATTCAGTTTGTCTCCTCAAATGGAGAGAACAAGGGACAGACCTTCACAGTTAGAAATGCTCCCCAGAAGAAGGTTGACCTAAGGCAACTGATGAAGACTTGCAGACAAGAATGAAGACCGGTGTTGCAAGAAGAAGGAACAATGGAGATCCCAAAGGTAAAGGGAAGATGGGAGAAGACAACTTCACCAGAAGAAGGAACATGAGAAGACAACAAAGAGGACCTCCTATTGGCGAAGGAAAAAGAAATGCTACCACCCACAGGGCAAAGCAAGTGTGGGTGAAGAAGAGACCAGATGGAAGAGCTGCACAAAATGGATAATCAAGTATCCATTCTCAAAGAAGAAGAAATGGAGATGCTAAACTAGTAAGATCTCCCCATGCATGGCAGAATAAATTTGTAAGTCATATGCCATCCTTTACTGGTTACTGCTTTGCATGTAATGGCTATGGCCATAGGGAAAAAGAATGTAGAAAGAGATCTAGAAGGAATAATCTAGGATCTCATAGACATCATGCATATAAGAAAAATGTATCCAGGAGTAGATACATGCATGTCCCCTCTCCCGATTATGCAAATGTTGTTTGTCATAACTGCAATGGTTTTGGCCATAGAGAGTTTGAGTGCAAGAAGAGGAACTTGTAGTCACATGGTGGCCGATATAACTATGCTTTGCAAAAAGATGAATTCATAGAATATGGAAGTCAGAGACCTGCATGGAACCAAAGGAGAATTGTCCCTGCAAGAGAAAGAGGTCCACTGGTTTCGATTGCTAAACACAACAACATGACTAGGAGAAGATGGTCAAATTGGTATGTTAAGAGATTCCCCAATCATGAAGTTGGGATGGATGTTGTGTGTTACTATACCACTACTTCTGGCTATGATGGAGAATCAAGAAATGGAAGGACCCATCAACAGAAGAAGGAAAGACCTACTCGCAAGCCTGAAAATGGGAAGATGAATGAGACCAGACACGTATGGAGGAAGAAGACCATGGACCAACACTGTGCATCCAATGCATAGGTGATATCTCTTAAAGCCTAAAGGAGATGCATGATCTTAGGGGGAGTAATACACTAAACTTATCATTCACCCTCTCAGTGATGAAGGCAACATGTAAGAACATGTTGCTGTTGGTATGAAGGAAGAAAATGAGAAGATAAGTGTGTGAAGAGGCTGACTTGACTACACACCCACATATCAGAGCTGAATCACTACTGCTATATCAATGTATGACAAGATAACAATTGGAATCAGATACAGAGTGACACAGAATGTCAGGAGTCATAGGAAAGTGCTCTGGTAGTGATAGTGGATCAATACAGGAAACTGGTATGTGCAGGATGTTACCGAAATAAATACTAATAGGTACTTGCAGGTTATGTAAGACAATGAAGTTGGAGATCATTGCATTAGCCTTGGTAGCATGAAATGTGGAGTTATGTCCTAGGTGGTGTTGATGAAGACCTGAATGACATATGTTGGCTCGGTGGTTGATCATGCAGGCTTGCATGTTTTGGGCTAACCGGTTTGATTCTTGGCATGACAACAACATTGTCTAGCATTGTGTAGATCTAAGATCATGTCATAGGTCATGGTGGAAACAATGGAGCTCTAGTATTAGATCTTACTAGAATTGAGAATCTGAAATGTATGACTCAGGGGGAGTTCAAATAGCTATGATGCAAAGCCAAGATGCTTGAACTTGGAAGAGTAAGTGCACTGACTGCCCAAAACTGTAGATGATGAAAAGTTACAATAGGAATACCCAAGAAAATTTCATTGGTGTCTAACAATTGTAAGGGGAATCTACCTATCATTTGATTGGTTGTATTCATGGTACAATCAAATTTGATTCCTACTTGTCAGTTGGCTGGTTGTATTGGTAGTACAATCACATTTGATTCCTAAAGAAATTTGGGATCAAATGAGAGGTGATGCAGTTCGATCGATAGGTGAGTAGTGTTCACTGACACATCCCTCTGTAATTGAGTATTTTAACAAATGGTATAAAATTTGCATGCTCAATTAGTGTTAGTTGATGTTTAAGACCTCCATCTCAAGTGTTGTGACTTGAGAAAATGTAATAATAGCTAACAATTGGTATTAGAGGGGGAGAAAGAATTTTGTCAATGACCGGTAAATACAAGGAGGAATGATATCCTGACAGTGCCCTTTGCCATTGTTGTCAAAGGGGGAGAAATATTTTGTAGTATAAAGCATACTACATGTGGTGAGAATTCATGGATTGGACAAAGGGGGAGAAGGATTATGTAGTATGCCGGATACTACATGAGTTGACATCAATGCCAAAGGGGGAGATTGTTGGCATTAGGTTGTCATTGATGTCAACCGGTATGGAATGAGTATTGGTGTTAGTGATGTATCCAACGATTAAGTCCATGGCCTATCCCCAACCATAAGAACCACATCCCCAAGGAGAGGCATATAGATGTTAATGCCGATTAAAATGTGAGCAAAAGTAGAATGACCCATGAAGGACGTGGAATCATCAACCTTCAAGAATCGACTACCAATGGCCTGTAACAAGAATGTTCCCAAAAATGAAGAGGAAGATTGGGATGGTGAACCCACACTAGATGCACATTATTTATCTCTTGTCAATATTAATCACCATTGGTAATAAATACTGGTCGAAGACAGTTTGAACTTAAATTATACTAATATTTTCAAAGAACAAAATAGTTTAATGAATTTGAAGTACATTATCAAGAATATCAACAAATATCAACATTCAAAAAAGAGGTTGAGGTTAAGTTTATAAAAAATTGAAGAAATAAAAACATATCGTAGGTGTACAATTTTGAGAAGTATGAAAAGGTGTAAAGTCCCCAACTAGGAAGCTGCCAATTCCCAATGATTAACATATGCCACCATGCATTTAAATTGTTGGCATTGAGTTGTCATTGATGTCAACTAGTATGGAATGACTAGCGGTAGGAGTGATGCATGTGCAACACTGTCAAGGAGGAGTACAGGTTGATATATCTTTGATATCACCTTGTGTTGCAGGACACCGGTAAGGTAAGGATGAATGATCACTGGAGTCACCGTACACAAGTTAGTGCCTGACTTGTGTGGATGGAATGGTAAGGTGACCGGTACCGGTACAGTATATCACCAGTAAGGAAAGTATGTCAACTGGTAAGTGATGTGTTGACATGAAGAAGTCAGATCAACCAAGTTAGTGGTTGTCAACTGACAATGCTCATGACCACAAGCTGAATGGCCAAGGTACAATGCTCATGACCAGTGTACAAGATGGATGGCCAAGGTGTTTGAGTTGTTGTTTGTGATGAAGAGGAAGAATGTTACCTAAATCACATCAACACTGGAGGAGAATAATGAACAGGTCACAAGTATGCTTTAAGGTTGCAGAACAACAGGACTCCCAACGGATGAAGATGCAGTCACTATGGGAAGAGATGACTGACAAAGAAAGTACCAACATCGGATCACATGTGCCTATTTAAAGGTTTGCTGCACAAACATGGAAGTCACAATAAGTGCATTGCAGGATACAGAAGACATGGTGTTACTCCACCGATACATATGAAGAGTAGTGAGTTTGTGACTTTGACAAACCAGTTGCGATATGATCAGAATTGATTAAGAAGTATGCAAGGTTGAATAGATGCAGATGTCTTCCTATTTTGTGGGAATGTGCATGCTTTGGATAGACATGTTTGCAAACCAATTTAGGTGTTCCACCGACATTTCAATAGAGTGCAAGGTTGATGACAAACCAGTTTGAGAGAGTGCAAGGTTGATGATAGACCGGTTTGAGGGTTTAACTGGTAGGGTTAGTAAATCGACAGAAAAGATGAACTGGTAGAGTGTTTAGTCGGTGATCCTAATTGGACCGACATGGATCCAAGCTGGTAGCTGGTCAAAGTGGATGCCACATGGAGTCAAGGTGGCGGTCTTGTAAGAAGTGGTAGATGGAATGAACACCGACAGAGTAGTTGCAGAGTTGGTCAACATTAATGGCAGATCCCACAAATCACGGGATGTGTTGCAGAGTTGTTGTAGAGGTTTGTAGCTCAAGGTTTGGAGGACAAATAAGAGACAGCTAAGAGTGATTGGTTGAGGAGATCGAGGTGGATGAAGGAAACAACAAGACCGATCTTGGTGTTTGACCAAGAGATCAGCCGATAAGGTAAAAAGCAAATTACCAAAGATAGAAGGCGTAATCAAGAAGGCAAGACAATAGCGGTGATGAGGAAAAGGTTGTCTGGGCGATCAGATCGGGCAAGATCTAATTGGATTTGGTTTTCCTTGAGTATGATGAGGAAACCCTAACCGCCTAAAGTTTGAATTGGTTTTTTGGCAAGAAAACCAGTCTATAAATATGCAAGCCAAAATCAGAGATGGTTGCCGCTAGATGAGAGAGTAGGGTTGTTGAATAGAAGAAGAGAGTGTTGCTGCAAAGTGATTAAGTGTTACTCATGCATGTAAGAGTAAGTTATTCAAGTGATCAATGCACACCTGAGAAGAGAGACTAAGAGTGAGGGTGAACACTGGTTGAAGTGTTCAACCGGTAGCAGAGTAGAACTAGTAGTGTTCATACCGACATAGAAAAAGTGAAGGAAGTTGCAGAGGAGGCATACATAGAACCGGTAGAGTGTAGTACTGGTGAAGAGAAGAGAATAAGGTGAATACTCAATAGATCAGAAGAAGAGGAGAGGTGTACTGATAGAGTTTATCAACAGTGAAGCAGTAGATGTGAACAACAGGAGAAGTGTACCAGTGCAGGAGAGAAGGTATATCACCAACAGAGTAAGGTATATGGAATGGTTAGAAGATTCACTTGTAACAAGACAACTACTTTTGTAATTGATGTTTTCATTGTGAGCACTAAGTTGTAGCTCGGTGCAGGGGTTGTAGCCCATAAAACTGGTAGGGGTTAGTGCTCCTTGGGTTGGTGCCCTAAAGTAGGGGTTGTAGCTCCCTTGGGTTGTATCCCATAAACAAGTCATGGGTTGTAGCTCCTTGGGTTGGTTCCCTAAACATTGTAATAGAGTTTCATTGTGAGGTTGGATTGGAGCAGTACTCTCTAGCAACATTGCTTATCGAGGTTTTTCCCATCTTGAATTTTCCTCGTACATACTAGTGTTATGTGATGTCTCTTTGAGTGTGTTTGCATTTGAGCTGGTCTCCCCACTAATCGGTAAGTCTGTTATTAGTTAGATCTAATAACCGGTATGTTCACATAAGATAGTAAAGGGAAAAAGATTGTGAACCATCAATTCACCCCCCTCTCAGTGGTGCATTGTGTCTAACATAAATAAGATTAAATTAAGAAACAATTCTTGATTCATAATACATTTGATAATTAACATATTTAAGCCCCAATTCCTTACTTCTCTCATAATCATCAACCATAAGGAGGATGGAGAATTACTTGTCATAGGGCACTAGGAAACCAATCTACAAGTAGGATCCCTTAGGGCTTCACAAACCCATCCATATCCCATCTTAGGTGGTGCAGGAGCACCCAAAGACATAAATGAAGCCTAAAATAGCCTAATATCACCCATGAGGTGAAAATGATCATATGTAGTAGGTTGATATGTTTGTGAGTCAATAAGACCCAATTTATGTAAGGTATTGTCATGGTTGCATTTTATAAGCCACCATGGATAAATGACCATGTGGGTCAGTAGGAGTCTAGGCATGAGTCACGAAAATAAATATTGGTCTTAGAAACATCAAACCAATCCTTAGAATAGGCCGAATACACCTTGGAGTCACCAAATTTGAAAAGTGCAAGTTGACAACTTTTGTTGTCATTGCAAAATGTTGTAAAAAGGGGTAAGTAATCCTCCAACGGTTCCAAATTTTTAAAAGTGGTTGGAAACCATTAGGGAGGCTATATTATGCCCACTTGGATTGATTCCAGGGTTTTTGTTGGTGTTGTTGAAATTGATGATGTTTTGGAGTTTGGAGCAATACAATATATTTGGAGTTTCCTGAAATTCTGCATGTTTGTTGTTCATTTCTGACCAAAACTGATTGGTGGATTCCTGAAACCAATTGGATGAATTAGGGAAGTCTCTTACCTTTCATTTGAATCAAGTTTTAGGTCTTGTAAAAATCTATTTGTAGAGATCCATCAAAATCTAACTAGATTGGTCACAAACCCTGCTAGCACCTAGGGTTTCACTGTAAAGATGCCCTTAATCTGACATTTTCATGAGAGGACCGAACAAAATATGGGAAATTATTAGAGGGGCCATTGTACCATAAGATTTTAGCATTGGTTTGTAGGGAGTCTCCAAGCCCGAAGCAATTGAATTGACCCTAGGCAGACATCTCTATGTGACCACCTGAACTGAAGAAGTGAAAATTACTTGAAGTAGATAAAGAAGATGGGATCAAGTCTTGAAACCTTGGATTTGGTGATTTTACACCTTACCCCACCTTTTAGAAGTGTTGGTTTAGTCGGGGTAATAATACAAGGGGTACTTTCTTTGTAAATTAGGCTTAATTGGCTTAATTAGGTCTGGAAGGACAGTAATGATATATACATTTCAAACTTGGGGTTAAAGTCTAAGCCTTTGGGGAATTGTGTGACTTGATAAAGGGTATATGAATCTGCCCTTAGTTTCTTGTCCTTTGTAATTTTATTAAGTTGTGTGTGGAGAACTCAACCAGTAGGGCTACTAATCTACTGGTAGGGCTACTAGACAAATAGGATAGTTGTGAGACAAGTACCCCCTAACACATTTGATAGTCAGATATTATGGGTGTTTTGTGTTGGTTAGACCACCAATAGACAAAAATCCAATAGGTTTCCATCCCATCGATACCGGAAGATTGTCTGCTATTCACACAAGGGTAGAGTGTTTTCATCCTATCGATACTGGAAGATACTAAACTGGTATGGATCTGGTCACACAAATTGTTGTGTGAGTTGAGTACTTGGTAGGTGTGTTGTTTGACACCTTGAAAAAACAAAAGAACTTTCTTTGGACATAGTAGTTGTGGGTGATAGAAGGTTTATCACCTAGTTTGTTGCTTGGCTCTACATCATATTGGTATTAGAACGCGAGTTGGATCACTTGGGGAAAGTGATTTTTGGTGTAAGTCCATGGAAGGAAGTGAGGGAGAGGATAGAAACATGCCTCATAAGAGTATGCCTCAAGATGCCATCAAGAAGTTGTTTGAAGAGATGTTTGAAAATAGAGTGAGGGAGTTAGAGAAGGCTAAAGGAAAAGGAAAGGAGGGTAAATGTGACTCTGATGAAGAAGAAGAAAAGGGGGGAGAAGAAGAGACCCTAAGGTAGGAAGATGAGTTACCTGTAGATCAAAGAGTATTTGTTGAGGTCCTAAAGTCCATTGGTAGATAATCCTCATCAGGTAAAGATGACATCCTTATGTTTAGTGGGAAAATGAATGCAGAAGAAGTGATGGATTGATTGAGGCATTGAACAACCATTTTCAATGCAAGGAGACCCCTGAGAATAAGAAGGTTATCTTTGCTAAGTCCAAGATGAAAGGAGCAGCGCTCACTTGGTGGAATTACCTCCAAGATGAGAGGGTGAATGAATGTAGAGGTATGATAACTTCATGGGATATAATGTTGAAAAAGTGAAGGCATAATTCATCCCATTAGACTATGAAGTCCAAGTCTTCAAGAAGTTGCAAGGTTTGAGGCAAAAAGACCTTGATGTGAGTACATATACCAAGGAGTTCCATAGGTTGAGTCTAAGGACCAAACACCATGAGGAGGAACTAGAGAAAGTGGCAAGATATCTTAGTGGATTGAAATATAGTACCCAAGATGAGATCAACATACTAGCACTAGAGACAGTGAACAAGTGCTTTCAACTAGCACTAAGAGCAGAGGAGAATCTAAAGAGAAATAATGATCATAATAACCGAGGTAGAGGGGGCATAAACTTCAAAGGTAGAGGCCCTATGAATGGTAGAGGACAAACTCCTGGGCCATAAGGAAAGGCTAATCAAGAAAATCAGAATGGAGATGGTAACACAAGAGGGGGTTTCAAAGGAAGAAGACCCAATCATAGAGGTAGATTTGGTGGAAGAAGCCCGAAGCCTTTCAGATGTTACAACTACAATCAAGTAGGTCATACCACAACTAAGTGCCCTGAGAAGACCGGATCAAGCTCCCAAGGAGAGAGGAGAACACATTTGGTTCAAGAAACTGATTGTTAGAGTGTCAATTCACTTGATTCCTACGGACTTCTAGAGAGAGGAGAGGCCTTGATGATGAGGAGAATATTGTTGAAGGTACCAAGCAATACTGAACCTCCACAAAGGGAAACACACAAAGCTCATGATGAGAAAGGTTGGACCTTGTCAAATACTCAAGAAGTTTGGGAAAAATGCATATGAAATCCAATTACCTTCAAATATAGGTATATCCCCAATCTTTAATGTTGCAGATCTAACACCATTCAAAGGTATAGTGCAGGAAGATGATACATTCCCAGTGGAAGATGTTGCAGACATACCAAAGGAATTTACAAGTCAAGGGCCACCCAAACTTGAAAGGATATTGGACACCAATATTTTGAAGACAAATGGGAATAAGGTCTACAAACAATACCTTGTCAAGTGGCAAGGACTCCTCGAGGAAGATGCAATATGGATGGATGAAGACCAGATGAAGAAACATGAGACTACATTGTAGTAACTCATCTCAAATGGACTTGAGATTCAACCACTTGGGGAGTATGGTGCATGAGCACCCAAAGACACAAATGAAGCCTAAAAGAGCCTAATATCACCCATGAGGTGAAAATGATCATATGTAGTAGGTTGATAGGTTTGTGAGTCAATAAGACCCAATTGATGTAAGGCATTGTCATGGTTGCATTTTATAAGCCACCATGGACAAATGACCATGTGGGTTAGTAGAGTCTAGGAATGAGTCAAACAAATAAATATTGATCTTAGAAACATCAAACCAATCCTTGGAATAGGCCGAATACACCTTGGAGTCGCCAAATTTGAAAAGTGCAAGTTGACAACTTTTGTTGTCATTGCAAAATATTGTAAAAAGGGGTAACTAATCCTCCAACAGTTTCAAAGTTTGAAAAGTGGTTGGAAAATATTAGGGAGGATATAATATTCCCACTTGGATCAATTATAGGGTTGTTGTTGGTGTTGTTGAAATTGATGATGTTTTAGAGTTTGGAGCAATACAATATATTTGGAGTTTCCTAAAATTCTACGTGTTTGCTGTTCATTTTTGACTGATACGGATTGGTGGATTCCTGAAACCAATTGGATGAATTAGGGAAGTCTCTTACCTTTAATTTAAATCAAGTTTGAGGTCTTGTAATAATCAGGTTGTAGAGATCCATCAAAATCTAACCAGACTGGTCACAAACCCTGCCGACACCTAAGGTTTCATTGTAAATATGCCCTTAATCTAATATTTTCACCAGAGGACTAAAAACCTTGTGGGAAAATGTTAGAGGAGCCATTGTACCATAATATTTTTGTTTTGGTTTGCAGTGAGACTCCAATCCCGAAGAGATTGAATTGATCCTAGGTGGGCATCTCTATATGATCGCCTGAACTGAAGAACTGAAAATCACTTGCAGTAGATAAAGAAGATGGGATCAAGTCCTGAAACCTTGGATTTTGTGGTTTGAAACCTTACCCCACCTTGCATAAGTGTTGGTTTAGTTGGGGGAATAATACAAGGGGTACTTGCTTTGTAAATTAGGCCTAATTGGCTTAATTAGGTCTAGAAGGACAGTAAGGATATAGACCTTTCAAACTTGGGGTTAGAGTCTAAGCCTTTGGGGAATTGTGTGGCTTGATAAAGGGTATCTGAATCTACCCTTTTTTTTTCTTGTCCTTTGGAATTTTATTAAGTTGTGTGTGGAGAAATCAACTGGTAGGGCTACTAATCTACCGGTAGGGCTACTAGAAAAATAGGACAGTTGTGAGACAAGTATCCCCTAACACATTTGATAGTCAGATCTTATGGGTGTTTTGTGTTGGTTGGACCACCAATAGACAAAAATCCGATAGGTTTCCATCCCACTGGTATCGGAAGATTGTCTACTATTCACACAAGGGTAGAGTGTTTTCATCCTACTAGTACTGGAAGATACTAAACCAATATGGATCCGGTCACACAAATTTTTGTGTGAGTTGAATACTTGGTAGGTGTGTTGTTTGACACCTTGAACAAACAAAATAACTTTCTTTGGACATAGTAGTTTTGGGTGAGATAAGGTTATCACCTAGTTTGTTGCTTGGCTCTACATCATTAGGAATCACCTACCTTGTGAGGAATTACTTTGCCTCTCCCTAACAAAAGCAACCTATCCTCTTAAGAGGAAATAGTGAGTGATGAAGGAATGGGCTAGGAGTGTACTAAATTCAAATGAATTATGAATAATTATATAATTAATTATATTAAGTCAATTATTATATGAAATTAAATTACCAATGTAAATCTTATTATTTATGCAATAATGTATAAGATAAGAATAATTATAATATCTATATTATAGGCTCTATATTTGTCTTAACTCTTGTAATATTTAGACATAATCATAATTGTAAATAAGTATTTAATTTATAATCAAGGTCATCATAACAAACTGATATTTTCAATAATGGATGCAATAATCTGCCAGCTAAGAAATTCTATCTGCCAATTAAGAGATTCCAACTTGCAAGGCATCCTTTTCTAATCCTTCAATGGGTGCAGATTATATATAATGCTTATGATCCCTTTCGATTGGTGAGTTCTGTCTCCTTGTCGGATTGTGACCTTTGGCATGAGTATGCTACTTCATTATTAACTTGATAATTGCACCCCTTCATCCTAATATGATTTGTTATTACATGTCTATCTCCTCTTGGGTCATTTGGGGAAATGATTATTGCTAAGCCCCCAATGATTATTAATTATAATTTGGTTCCTTTCCCTGGAATCTATATTTATGCTAGTCGAGGGTCTGACTGATATGATAGCCAATGGGAAGAAATTGTGAAGTCTCATATATGTGAGACAATTTCTTATATGTATCAGATCAAATTATGAAAAAAGGATTCAATCTATGTTGCAATTGATAGATGATATATGAAAACTAAGAGATATTAGGACATCCATATGCTAGGAGGAACACAAGCCATAAATAACACATGAGTAGAACTACAAAAAACCCACATCAAGTGTGGGAATAACTTTCATCCACACGACATAGAACATAAGACCAAGATCCACTTTCATAGTATGAAAATGGAACTGAGTAGAACATAAGACCAAGATCCACTTTCATACCAATGTTTTGGTGAACCCAACATGCCTTATGCTTACACTTTCATTACTTCTGATTTTTATTTTTGGATCTAATTTGTATGCACTTAAACATTCATATTTGCAATCATTTTTTAAACATATAGCTTACACACCTTCATTAGCTACAATGGTTAGTTCATATGCTTGCACTTAGCTAATCACATGCTTCATTTCTTAGATATCCAATTTTATTTCTTTGTTTACATTGTTTCTTTCATTGCATTAGACATTGTAAAAAAAAAGGATATTTTAAAATCTTTTCATGTTGCCAATTTTTTTTTTGGGGCAACACTCCATGTTAATTCTAGGATGAAATGTTGGCCTTCAGCCAACTTGTCTTTGCATTAAGATAGTTTCTTAGACCTTCTTATGACCCTGCACTGAGTCTCTTAAAGATCATACCAAGGAAATTTTGAGGAAATTGGATGATTTTAATAACACCTTTATTAATGCTCTCCCTTCTAAAGATGAAGTATTAATGAATAATGCTTGCTCCTCTCCCAAAATTGACCCTACCCATGAGGACATCCTAGTTCAAGAAGGGACTATTAATATTTCTTTCAAAGATCTCCCTCTCAAGGATGAATCTTTGATGATAGATGTTGATCCTTCTCCTAGAGTGTACCTCCCCCATGTAGATCATTTGGTGCTAGAGGATGATATGGTGCCTATCTTTCCTAGTGACATTGCACCTTCTCTCCATTTCAATAACATTCCCTTTAGAGATGAAACATTAAAGAGTTGATGTTTGTGCCTCTTCTAAATATTGTCTTATTCATAAGAATATATTAAAGGATGATTACAATTAAAAGGATGGAGTATTAATGACTAGTGAAAGTCCCTCTTCTAAAATTGATTCTATCCATGATGACATTTTGGTGCAAGAAGAGACTATTAGCACTTCTTTCAAAAATCCCCCTCATAGGAATGATGTTGATCTTTCTCCTAAAATGTACCTTCCTCGTAAGGATACTTTGGGACAAGAGAATTCTCTTAGGCTACAAGGGTTCAATATCACTAACAATCCCCTCTATGTGGATTTTCCTTTCCTTCAATCAAAAGACAATCCCATTCATGAAAAAGTGTTTAAGGTTGATAATAATCTTTAAGAACCACTTGATGATTTAATTTCTACTATATCTTCTTCACATACTCCTAAACCATATTTGATCAATATGATACATGTGAATGGTTATGAAACTCTGAACAAGCCTTTAATTATTGTTAAGGGTGGTAGTACTCCTCAAACCTTTCAACCTCTTAATAAACTAGTTATTATGGTTAGAGGTGGTTATAATCTTGATACTTTTTGCACTCCCAATAAACTAGTCATTACCATGAAAGGAGGTTATGCCACTAAAAGTCCTTATGAATATGCCAAACAAATCACTCAATAAATTTACAATGCGGTTGCTCACACAAACAACGCAATAAATAATAGGCAACCTAATCCTCTTCTGGTCCTATTTCTCAACCAATGCTTCCTCTAACACCTCGTCTTTCTCAACATCTTAGAGTGGAATATGATCTTTTTGAACAACTTTGAGCTACTCCTACCAAGATATTTATTTAGGATTTGATTCAAACCTCACCCACCTATTATAGAATGTTACAAGATGATTTAAAGAACTTAGATGTTCCACCTATAGTGACACCTAATAATATGACTTCTTTGATTTATTCTATGAAAGCACCTAAAGCTCAAATTGTGTTCTCTCAAGATAAGTTAACTGCTAAGGAGATTCAAAATCAACATGACCCTCTTATGATTTTTGTCCTTATTAATGGCGATTCTATAAGATGAACCTTAGCGGACAATGGATCTGGACTTAATGTTTGTAGCATTTATTTGATGCATAAGATTAATGTGGACACTTCTCTTATTTAACCTGAATGTCTTTTGATTTATTTCTTTGACAATGTTGCTAGAGAATCCTTAGGTACTATAACATTTCCTATTAAAGTAGGACCTATTATTTTACCTACACCTACCCAAGTCATGTACGATAGTCTTACTTGCATTCTTCTCTTAGGATGACCTTGGATTCATAGTATTAAAGTTGTCCCTTCTATTCTTCATCATCAAGTCAAATATATTTATGACAATAAGATGTATAATTTGCACGCTAACAAAAATTTACAAGCTTGTTTTCAAACTTCATGTGATTCTAAATCCTCTTCACATTCTTCTAACTCTTCTAATTAATCTTCTACTCTTAGAAGATGATTGGGGGTCCTAATATTTTACACTTACCTTTGTAGGGGACTAGGCAGAGATGGGAATTTATGCCTCGACCACCCCCTTCACTATCATTTAGGAGGGGCCTTAGAGTAGTAGGGGCCTCCCACCCCCTTTTTGATATGTAATAGTTTACCATCTCACCATGTTTATAGTGTGATGTGCATGAAATGATTGGGGGTCTATTGGGTGAAAAATTTATAAACTCAGTGAGGTTTGCAATATGTAGGTTTCACCATAGTACATGAGATAATATCTTTGAGAAAGCATGATATAACCCCTCCTATTTATAAGGGAATTATCCTCTCTATTGCAAACTTTATTTGATACTAATCTACCTACTAACTTTACACTAATCTAGGATGATGCAATTACTTTACTCTTTTTTTAGAGTAAGTATTTACCCAATTCTCTATCTAGAATGTATTTAATTCCCTAAGTCTGATGACAATTCTTATTTGAAGCAATACAAAAAATTATGCTAATTTAGAAGCAAAGTTTCCATAAGATTACAAAGCCTCTCATTGCTTCTTTTTTTTGAAAATAATTAATGGGATGGGAAAGTAATAATGGAGCTCAAAGCCTGCTTATTATCACTGTCCTATCAACCTGTACAAATGGTACTTTTTAATTAATACTTCCCAAGTAGCAAATGAAGCACAAAGTCTTAAAGTTGCTACTTGCATACCATTTGTAACTTTCTCCAAGAACAACAAAGCTAAGCACAAAGTCTTTGAATTATTATTCACACACAATTCCTACTTTCAAATTCACAAAGTAACACAAAGTCTACTAAACAAATTTAAAATACTCATCAATATATTACAACTCACACTACTCAACTCAATTGAGAATATAAGACAAAAATGACATAAGAACATATATTTCATGAACAAAGATGATCTCAACACAAAGTTTGAGAGCCAAAATTGCCTTCTCCTTTTATTAAGCTTCCAAAATCATAATTTGAACACAAAGTCTCTTTTATTTTCACTTTGACAATGATTTGTTGCATAAAATAAAGATACTAATTACAATGAGCAACCTCATATATATATGTGGGGTTCAATGAGAAAAAATAGGAAAGTTGCAACTAATTTAAGCCTAAGTCAAAGAAAGAGTTCGATTTGACTTATAACTTGTGCACTTCTAAATGAAAAACTATAATCTAAAATGACACTTGAAAATGTCAATTGAAACTACAAAAGGACACTAGTCTATGAATGGATCAAAATGATTAAGTCACTAGGGCTCCATTTTGTGTCTCGTCATCTCCATCTTTTCTCAAAAATTCTTCATATTACTGTAGAGAAGCTTGAATCTTTGCATCAACTGGTCCATCTTCATAGAAAGAGATAAAGAGTATTCTGGTGAGTGAATTTTCCAATAGGGCACATTCTTTCTTAGATCTCTTCAAAAGAGATTCCAAATCATCCAAAATAGCTTGAATTTCTATCAATTTGTCAAGCGAGACAATTGAGAAATCTTCTTGCTCAACTTCAACCTGGATGAACAAATTGAAAGCCTGAATGCATGAATCTAGGAGTAGTAGGTTTTTCCCTTCATCAAACATTTGACAAGAAAATTATGTGATCTTGGCCAAGATTTCTTTGATAGTATATTCACTAGTCTTCCTAGCCTTTTTGATATCTCCAACTAATTCTTCTAAAGCTTCCATTCTGTGTTTTAGAAGTTCTTTGTGTTGCACATAAAATTTCCTTGAAGGAACAATATTTTTGTCAACAAGAACATCCAAAGGGAAGTTTCTCAATTTAAGCTAAGCTTTGAAGTTCTTTTCATGTGTTTCAATACCTTGTGTTAATGTCTTGAACATTCTATCAAATTCAGATTCAATACTTTGAATTCTATCAATCAACTTGATTGTTGAAGTCAAAAGATGTATTCCTTGACTCCACATCTTATCCATGCTAATTTTCCTACTACAATACCCCTTGAGGTGAGCCTTTCAACTTGTTTGGTTATTGTTTCATCAATTGATGAGGTTATTGGCTCAAATATCTTGGTAGACTTGGTAATTGTGATCAAAAAATTGGTAAGAAATTCTACCTGAGCCTTGAGCTTATATTTCTTCATTTTCTCCTCATCATATTTGACAATAAGGGATTTAAAGGCCTCTTGTGCATCTTTCTTGACACAATCATGAGTTTGTTTGCCAAGATCTATTCTTTTCACAATATAATTCTCTTCTTGAACTTTGTCTACATTCTTATCCAAGGAAGGTTATGCAATCTCAACGTACTTATTATCACCCTTGAGATATTTTTGGCCTTATTAGTACAATCTTTGGCTTTATAGAAACTAATTGAACAAAATCAAACTCATCAAGAGAAAATTCTTTTTTCTTTCTTTTGGGAGTATTTGAAAGTAACCATGGAGGAAGAACAAAAACATTTTCAGAACCGAAAACCAGTGTTTGAGATGAAACCCCTTGAACTTGGGAAATAGTGGCCACTATAGGTGAAGTAGAAGTGGTAACAACCACAAGCATAAGATTTTCAATAGACAACTCACTAGGCTTGGAACTAGTTTCTACCAGGAACTTGTCAAAATCATCTAACATATCAGATGTTACTTCTAGTAGAGATGAGAAAACATTAACAATGTCATCTTGGGAAATTTCTAATGTAGACTCATTGGTAGACGCATGATTGACATTTCTAGGGGTAACTCCAACTCCTATTGAGTCAACAATAGAAGTTGTGGGTACATATGAGACCGTTGACCCAAAAGGTAAAAAAGTATGAATAGAAACTTGCGAGAATGAAATAATAGTTACCAGATCAGGTGCTTGGGAAACTTGTTCTAAAATATTCTCCGATACTCCATCCTTTCAAGTCTTTGGTAACGTTTCTTCATTGAATTCTCCGTCTTGTTCTTCAACATGCTCTTCCTCTATAGACTTCTCTTCAATTAGATTTGCATTATCCAAATCGGGAGTTTCATGGTCTAGGTTCTCACCTAAAACCTCCAACTCCTTTTCTTCTTGAGTACTTGGAACAAAAGTAGTCAACTTGCTCCTTACCTTTACTTTTTCCCATTGTAAACTTTAATCTAGAGCAATATTTGAGACATTGGAATCTTGTCTATTCTTTGTCCTCAACTTTGACTTCTTCTCAATTGGCCTAATAATATCTTCCTCTGATCTAGTTAAAAAATCTTTGAGATAAACGCCTTTTGAGGTGAGCCACACATTTGTATTTGCAAGAATCTTTAGAAAATCAAGCTTTTATAGAAACAACTTCATTTTGTGACCATTGGATCAAAGGAAGGGGAGAAAATTCAATTTTCTTAGCCTCATTTATAGGTTGAAGAACATTGCCATCATCATTAAGGTCTTCTGGTGTATTGGAGAAATCAATATTGATTATTTTCTCTATGGTAAGATGACAATAATCAAGTTTCATAATCTCTTTCTCTGTTCTACGATCTACCCATACATCTTCAACCTTATGAACATGAGTATAAGACCTTTTCAATTTGTTCTTCATACTACTCTAATCAAAATAATTTTGAGCTCTGAAGAACCTCATTGTGACTCTTCTTATTTCCTCATCCATGACTCTAGCCTTGAAAACTAAATTGATTGAATACCCGCAGATAGACAAAGAGAACTTGAAACCCAACCTATGTGAACTTGATTGCCTCTCATGAACATATATCATTTGTCATGCAAACTCCATGAAGACAAGTTTGTCAGATGGGTACCTGGGAAGCATGAATGGTTGGTCATCAAAACAACCAACTCTTAGATAAGTGAAGGTAGGAAATTGGAGGAACATGCATCCATACTTGTTCACCATTTCCCAAGCCTAATTTGAAACTCTTTTTTCTTCAAGACTCTTGTCAAACAAACAAAAGAATGACTAAAGAAAGCATCAATGATCCTTCTAAAATGATATTGAATTTTCTTCAAAGTCAATTGTGGGTAGTATTTCCAAACTTACATATCTTTTATTGATAACCTTTAGGTAGACAAACCTGGAAAATTTCTCATGGTAGCTTCGACATACACCAATTATGAGGTCTTGTATAATTTCATAGTAGTAGGAACCTTGGTGAGTTTATCAAAGAGTGCATCACTTATTTGCCTACCCCAAAAGATCCTCTTGTTATTTCATCTTATGACATGATTGTATTGATACATAGACTCATAATATGTCTATGAAGTGGGAAAACCTTTAACCCTTCTTAAGAGAGTGATCAGACCATTCACTTCCTTTTATAAATCACTCCTATGAATAGTCTTGAGCCACCTAGCGATGGTTGGCCTAGGAGTTTTCAACCAATTCTCATTAATATTATTCCTATGCCTATTTGAATTATTTTCATAATAAACCTTAGTTGATTCCATATCTAGATTGGCAGAGGAATCTATTTTTGGATGCTTGAACAATGTATCAAATAAATATTCATCTAAGATGAACAGTTTATTCCCATCATCATCCTTGACACTTCTGCTAACAGGATCA
Source organism: Cryptomeria japonica (assembly GCF_030272615.1). NCBI lineage: Eukaryota > Viridiplantae > Streptophyta > Pinopsida > Cupressales > Cupressaceae > Cryptomeria > Cryptomeria japonica. Next base: position 392,232,726 of record NC_081415.1, read on the forward strand.
AAATGGTTCGCCACTACAAGCATGAACTTAGGATTTTGAACTGACATAGGAAATGTTGCAATCTAATGAATACCACTATTGATAGTGGGTTCCATCAAATAGTAATTTGGAGGATTCTCCACCCTTTTGAGAAAAACTTCTAAGTCAATAGACCTATTTTCATATCTCTTATATGTTTAATATTAGAGGTCATTGAAGACTACGGAAAGGTAGGATGTGGATCTTGCTTTTTAAATTTCATCCTTTTCTGGCTTAGATAAGGTGAAGTCATCTAATAAATATAACTACAATATGTTTGAGAAAAACTGCTTGAGTTAGCCAAAACATCTTCAAGAGAAAACCCCTTTATTAGAACCATAAAACCAAAATGGCCATGTATAGTGAGTTTTCAAAAAGGGCCTTCAAGAGTAAAAACATTGTCTACATACTTAGATAATTCTAATTATAAATTTGTATTTCTTTCATCTCCACTCAAAAAAATTTCTAAGTATAAGTGTTAATTGGGTCTATAGACCAGATTTGCATCTAGGGTAGAACTTACGAAAAACATGGTGCAAATCGGGTGTACAGACCTGAATGACATCTAGTCAAGAGTAGGATGATTCAAAGTGTAAGTTAGATTCATGGACTCAACATACACCTTAGATAAGGGAAGAGATTGTGTAAGTCGGGTTTGTGGATACAACTTACACCACAAAAATGGTTGCAAACATAGAAGGTGTCGGTCGAGTCCATGGACCAGACTTGCACGAGGGCAAAACAAAAAGGAAGTGTCATTCAAGTTCATAGGCTTGAATGACACATATCTTTTGGTGTCATTTAGGTCTATGGACCTAAATGATACTAAGGCAGGCAAATAAAAATATTGCAAGAGGCTTCAATGTTATTTCGGTTCACAGGCCTGAACAACACCTATCTCTAGGTGTTGTCCAGTTCTATGGACTAAGATAGCACAAAGGGATACCATATACAAAAAAAAAATATTGCTAGGGTTTGATTCCTATGGTGATGTTCAGGTTGTTAGACCAGACCATCATCAAAATAATATAAGGAACGGTTTTGTCTGGGCCTAACAACCTGGACAAGATCATAGGTAAGATCATGCTATGGAGTCAAAATGTAACAATGGCTATAATGTTGTTTGGGACAAATGACCTGGATAACTCCATAGTCACTATTATATTTCATGACTTGCAATATGTTAAAATGAAAACAAAGTTAAAAGATACAAGAGGGAAAAAATATGAGAAACGTACCAGATAAAAATGTTGACAATGAAGTTGCCTTCTTCAATGAAATGGATTCTCAGCTAGGGCAGGATATGAAATGAGGATAAAAGTGAATACATTAAAACAAAAAGGCAAAACCCATTCAAAAGAGTTTGATTTTCAAAATAACTCAAACTCATTGAATGAAGTTCATGGGAAATAAATTATGTAAGTCAGGTCCATAGACCCGATTTGCAATCAAATAGGTGCATTTTGGGTCTAAGGACTTGATTTACACCTATGACTAGTGAGAAAAGAAAAATCGGGTCTAGAACCTGATTTGACACCAAAATGACCAAAAAGAAAAAAAAAAACTAAGGCAAAAGAAAATAAAGACTAAAAACTTACAAGGAAAAAAGACCTAAAGACCAAAAATTAATAGGGAAATTTTGGACAAAAATAGCCCATATTAAAATACTCAGAGTGTAGAAGCCACAATTGGCCAAGGATTGTGGGGGTTATCATAATCTTTTAGATTTGAGTGTCGAATCTAAAATCATGATAACAACTGGCTCTGACTGGGGAATCATTCTTCATCATCCTTGGAAATGATTAAGAGAGATAGAATCCTATAACTCTAAGTTCCTTCATCTACTCCATTGGGTAATAGAGTCAGGCGACAAGGCTAAAAAAGACACAAAAACTAAAAAGACTCAAAATAAACAACTATGTATAAGATGTTACCAATTTTATTGAGTAAAAAATTTGAGATGTTGTCCACTATGAGGCAGTGAGAAAGGAGGCCTATCACTGTATGTCAGAAAATAACTTCCTTCTCCACAAATTTGATGAATGGTAAATGGTCCCATCCATAAGGAATCAAACTTTCCATGCATTCCCTTAGGTTCACATCTCTTATCCCAAAGTAGGACAGGATATCCAACTTTGAATTCTTGTTGCCTTGCCCTTTTATCAAAAAAGAGCCTTGACCTAGTTTTGATGTTCTAAAATGTGATCAACTACTTGGACATGTTTCTCTTGAAGTTCTGAAAGGAACATGATGCACTTATCCAAAGAACTCTCATATGTTTCATCTTCCACTACTTTAGCCAATTTTAAAGTGGATAACTCTAGGGTAATTGAAATTTACACATTTACACCATAAAGAAGCTGTAATGGAGACATCCCAATAGCTCTCTTAGGGGTAATTCGATTTGCCCATAAAGCATCAAATAACGCCTTATGCCATAGCCATTGACTTTCATCAACTAGCTTCTTGATGATAGTTACCAAATTCTTGTTGGTAGATTCATCCCGACCATTCCCTTATGGGTAGTAGTCTAATGAATGAGAAAGAATGACCTGATACTCAAAAAAAATTTGAGCTATCCCATATGATAAAAAATAAGTAGCATTGTCAACTACTATCTTATTTGGCACACCAAATCTGCACACAATATTCTCTTTAATAAAATCACATACTACCTTAGATGTAGTCTGCTTAACTGGTATTGCCTCCACCCACTTGGTAAAATAATCTGTTGCTATAAGAACATAGTGACGACTAGCACTAGAAGGAGTATTAACCAGACTAATGAAGTCAATGCCCCACTACTGGAAAGGTTCCTCAATCATTATTGGCTTTAAAGGAAATGCTACAAGCTTGAGCTTGCCAATGAACTACTGACACAATCCGCATTTATGAACCTAATCATATAGATCTTAAAAAATTGTAGGACAATAACACTTCACTTGCAAGATCTTATGAGTGGTCACAAGAGTTGAGAAATGTCCACCACAGGCTAGATTATGAAAAGAATCCAACAATAACTTGTTGAGATTTATCTAGGCACCTCAAGAAAGTTCCATCTATGCTCCACTTATATAAGCCATTATTCTAAAGGACATAGTTTGTAGTTTTTAGCTTCAAAGTCCTCTTTTCCTTATATCTCAGATGATGAAGAGATCACCATATGTGACAAAGTAAACAATATTTGCATACAACTCATCTATAGTATTGGAAAAAAGTATTGTGGGAACATCTTCTTGAGATCTCTTTTCAAGAGGAAATGCTTCTTTAGGCTTTTTATTTGCTATCAACTGATACAAACTTTTTCCCCAAACCAGTTTTATGGGCCAAAGTTCTATGTCATACTCTTGGATTTTTGCTATCCAGTTTTGTCTCTTTGTTCCAAAATCTTGTTGTGTCAAAATCAATTTGACTAGAGTCTCCTGAACAAGGCATATGACATGAGAGTTCAAAATGTAGAACCGAAAATGTTTAACTGCCTTGACCACAACAAAAGCATGTTTATCCATTTGAGAATACTTGAGCTCATGAGATTTGAGGGGATAACTCATGAATGTTATTGGTGATTCTAGTCCTTTTGAATTCTTTTGAACTAGAATTGCAGAAAGTGTATGATCAAAGAACAACTATACATTATGAAATCTCTGGTATAATCTAGAGATACTAGTACCAGAGCATGAACTATTGCTTCTTTGCTTTCCTCAAAGGTTGCTTTCCCTTTTGGAGTCCAACAAAAAATAGTCTTCCCTTTCATCAAATTCACAATATGATGAGTTTTCTCAGCAAAGTATGGAACAAACCTCCTTATGAAGTTAACTTTACTAAAAAAGGAATGTACAATAGTCAAACTTGTTGGTAGAATTAGACTTTGTATTTATTTAACCCTTTTTTGATCAATCTTAGTACCTTCTCTGGACACTGTATGTCCAAGAAGCTTACCTTATATTACCCCAAAATAGATTTTTGGTATTTAAAGAGACTCCATGCTTACGATATCTTTTCAACACATCTTGAAGATGAAAGAGATAATTTTTACGATCCTTTGAAAATACTATTAAATCATATAAGTACACAACAAGATACCTTCCAATAATACCACAAAAATATATATCCATAGCTCTCTAAAATGTTTCACTGACATTTATCAACCCAAATAGCATCCTTCAGTATGTAAAGGTACCCCAAGGAGTTGTAAAAGCGGTCTTATGCTAATCCTCCTCACTTACTTCAATATGATTGTAGCATGAGAATCTATCAAGCATAGAAAACATTTGAGAACCTGTTACTGTTTGAAGTAGTAATCCTTTAATGAGGCTTGATTCAAATTAGCAGGTAGGATATTAGCGATCCAAGTAGAATGATGAATAGGGAATATAATTATTGCATTCAACATATTTTGGATCTCAGAAAGGATAGTAATTGATATCTTAGGATTGTAGTGCCTTTGCCTTTGTTTAAAAGGCACTACTCCTAACTTTAGGAGAATGTCATGATGTATCTCCTTTGGTTGGAAGGAATTAAGGTCATATGAATAAGCCAATACATCAATGTATTGACACAACAAATTAATAAACTAGCATGTCTCCTCCGGAGTATAATTATTACCAATATTAATATATTTTGGATCTCGATCCAAACCAATATTATACTTCTCATATCCCATTGTTGAATCTAAAGTTACTTCTTGTTGTTTCTTGATGTAATGATCATGCTTGTTGGATAATTTTTCAAGTGACACCCAACTCTTAGGAATTTTATTACTTTTCAGTAGTAGGATTTCTCAATCTTGCGAAGAATCATTATCTGACGTTGAATCAAAACAATTACTGCCTTCAAAGTACAAATTATTAAAATTATCACTAGTTTCTACAAAATTAATGATTTGATTATCATCATTAAAAATTTGCTAGTGATCCCAATTATCTAGAGCAATTCGACTATAAACTAGCTTTATTGTGTACCTATCCTGACAAAAATCTTTATGAGGTATTAAAAGCGTGGTAGGTTGTGCAAGAGAATCTGCCCTATCATTAAATTATCTAGAAACAACTGAAATATTACAAGCATCAAAACATTCAATATTATCCCATACCGAATTGCAATAGTGTTTATAATCTATCATTTCTAGTTTGGTAGATATTCCTGACCAGACATACTACCAGTTCAGTATCTCCTTGTGCATGAAGGTTCTTGATACCACATTTGCATGCAACATCAATTCCCAACAATAATGACTCATTCAGTCGTATTGCTAGTGTTGATGAACTGTAACTTAAAAGAATATGGAAAAATTTCACCTTGTGGAGAAATAAGAACCACTCCCGCACCTAAACTATTTGAAGTATAACTACCATCAAATTGTAGAGTCAAAACATTATTTGAATCCTCTAAATTGGCAGCTTGTGGGCTAGAAACTTCATCATTTGATAGAACTGATTCAAAATCATCACTAGAAAAACTCTAATTGTCTAAGTCATTTGAAGAGCTTGAATTTTCCTCCATTTGTAGAAAGTAAGTACCCATTCTGAATGACTCAAGAAGAATTTGAGCTTTGAGATCATTTGATTTAACCATTGAGTATTTCACTTCCTTTTTAGGAAGCAATTTATGTATTTCACCCTTGACGTGTATCTTTGCTTTTGACTAGTCCATATTAGTCTCACCCCCAAATCCTTGCAGAAATTTTGTTCCCAAAAGCATACCATAAGAGGCTAGGACATCATCCACCAAATTAGTCATTTTGATTCTTTTATCTGGGAAAGCAGCAAAATAAAACTGGGCATGTTTGATTTGGCTAATCAAGGGTACTTGCTTGTTCTCCATTAAATTTTTTTTACCAAAGGTTTTAGTAAGAGTAAGGCGTTAGCTACCTTAGTTGGCATTACATTATTAGAAGCTCTAGAGTCAATAACATAGTTGCTAAATTTATAACCATTAATGAGAAGAGAAATGTAGAAACATTCAATCCTATCTGACATGGTGGATGGGACAACAACTAAATTATTCTGGAAAGACACAGGAACTTGGGGAATTTCTTTTTCCTTAACAAATTTGGCTAGTCCATCAAACTGGTCAAGATTTTCCTATAAATAGTCTACCTCTGACATTTGAATCTTATTTTTCTTAGCATGATCTATGATGTCAAAATGTTGATATGGTAGTAAAGAAGATGGTAAAACATCACTTGTGGATTTAGAAATAACTAGTAAAGACCTAGAGACATTTGAAACAGGAAGATCTGAAGTACTTACTTGTTGACTTGCTATGGGATCTTTGGGCAAGGTAGGCAAAGGAGTCCCATATTTTGCAAGAGTAATTGGTAATTGTGGAGAATATTTTTCCTTCAATTTGTCATTTGTTTTCCAATCAAATTGATTATGCACTTGAGAACAAGTGAAAACTACAAAGGCTTCACTGTGTTTAACTTCTTCAGGCTCCTGGTACTGCACAAACCATATGCTAGAGTTGCTAGTTAACTCACCTTCTTCTTTTTGAAAGGAATTAATAATATATCCTAAATGAATTTCTTTAGTAGTGTCATCTCCTTGGTTCATCTCATAATATCCTATGAAAGAATTGAAAAGAGGTGCTTCAAGAGCCAACCTTTCAGGAGGATGAGGTAACCTGTTCTGATTTCTAGTTGCATAACTAGAAGCATTATTGGGGTAGGTCCTTTGTGGAACATCCTTATATTGAGTGGGAAAGGATGTTTGCAAAATTTTCTTCTTTAAAGCGAGAACTTAATGTGCGAACCTTTGCAACATGGGGTCAGTAGTACTTGAAGAGGAAGAATTTGAAGTCTCCAAAGGCGAAAAAATTACTTTTGCCTTATTTGGATCCTTCTTAATTTTTCCAGCTAGGATCAAATGATCTTCCACCTCCATAGACTTAACTTGTGCTATTGAAAAATCTATAGGAGGTGTTCTTCTTAATATAAAGCTAACTTTAGATAACTGAGCATTGATAAAGACCCAATTGGTTGAGAAACAACTGGAATTCTATTTTTCAACGTATTGGACTTTGCCACAAAATCCCTCATGGGCTTATGTGGTTCCTTTGTCATTGAAGTCAACTGAGCTAAAAGAGCATTTGCATCTTTTTGTCGAATTAAGTCATGCCTCAAAATGAGTCTTGAGAGTATCCCACTTGGTAATAGTTTAAGGTGCCAAATGGTATAACCAATCTGTTGTTGCACCTTGTAATGTTTCAACAAAAAGTCACATTGAGATATCTTCATTCTCCACACCAAGAATTCCACATGCAATATATAAAGCCACAATGTGTTCATCCAAATTTTACCATCCCCAAAGAACTTGGGAATATTCTTTTTTGAACTTTGTAGAAGAGGATGAAGAGGTGGAGTCAAATTAAGGGGACCAAAATTCTACCCCTACAGTACTTGTGCAACAATTGTTATTGGTTGTATACGTTGATATGGAGGGATTACAAACTTTTTCACTTGTGGAATAACCAAAAACCTTGGTGCACTTGAAGCCTCATTGGGAATAGGATATATTTGACTGGTAGGTGGAAAATTCCTTTTCCTTTGAAGAGAAGAACTAGCGTGCATAGGTAAATAATCAAAATGATGCTTTGAAGAAGCTAAAAAATGGTATCAGCAACACCTTAATTTCTTCTCCCACACGTATAACTTTGACTTGATAGATTAGATACTTATAACACAAGTAAAAATTAGCAAGAATATATACCAATGATAAAACACAAAGGAAACTGGAACCAGAACGTTAAGCGCCTAATTGGGTGCTTGTCTCCCCAGTAGAGTCACCAAAAAACTGTAGGGTGAAAATTTTGTAAACTCTGTGAGGTTTGAAAAATGTGGGTTTCACCACAGTACAAGAGACAATATATCTCAAAAATAAAGATACAACCCCTCCTATTTATAATGGAAGGCTCCCCCTTTCTACTGCAAACTATATTTAATACTAATCTTCCTCTTAACTTTACACTAATTTAGCATGATGCAATTACTTTACTCTATTTTTTTAGAGTAAGTATTTACCCAATTCTCTATCCAAAATGGATTTAATTCCTTAAGACTGACTACAATTATTGTTTGCGGTAATACAAAAATCTATACTAATTTAGAAGAAAAGTTGCCATAAGAGTAAAAATTCTCCCATTGCTTTCTTTTTTTGAAAATAACTAATGGGACGAGAAAGTAATAATAGAGCTCAAAGTCTTCTTTTTATCATTGTCCAATCAACCTTTACAAATGACTCTTTTTAATTAATACTTTCCAAGTAACAAATAAAGCACAAAGTCTTAAATTTGCTACTTGCATACCATTTATAACTTTCCCCAAGAACAACAAAACAAAGCACAAAGTTTTTGAATTATTGTTCACACACAATTCCTACTTTCAAATTCACTAAGTAACACAAACTCTACTAAACAAATTCAAACTACTCTTCAACATATCACAACTCACACTACTCAACCGAATCAAGAAATATATGACATAAATGACATAACAACATCTATTTCATGAACAAAAATGATCTCAACAAAAATTTTGAGAGCCAAAATTACCTTCTCATTTGATTAAGCTTGCAAAATCACAATTTGAATAAAAATTCTCACGTTGCTTTTCACTTTGGAAGAGTTTTGTTGCATAAAATAAAGATATTAATTACAATGAGGAGACCCATATATATAGGTGAGGTGCAATGAGAAAAAATAGGAAAGTTTCAACTAATTCAAGGCTAAGTCAAAGAAAGAGTTTGATTTGACTTCGAACTTATGCACTTCTAAATGCAAAAATATAATCTAAAATGACACTTGAAAATGTCAATTGAAACTACAAAATGACACTTGAAAATGTCAATTGAAACTACAAAATGACACTAGTCTATGAATACATTAAAATGAATAAGTCACTAGGGCTCCATTTTGTGTCTTGTCATCTCCATCTTTCTTTAGAAATTATTCCTATTTCTATAGAGAAGCTTGAATATTTGCATCAACTAGTCCATCTTCATAATCGAAGATAACCTATATTATGGTGAGTGAATTTTCCAATAGGGTGCATTCTTTCTTAGATCTCTTCAAAATAGATTCTGAATCATCCAAAATAGCTTTGCTATCAATTTGTCAAGCGAGACAATTGAGAAATCTTCTCGCTCAACTTCAACCTAGATGAACAAATTGAAAGCCTTAATGCATGAATCCAAGGGTACTAGGTTTTTCTCTTCATCAAACATTTTACAAGAAAATTTTGTGATCTTGGCCAAGATTTCTTTGATAGTATCTTTTCTAGTCTTCCTAGCCTTTTTTATATCTCCAACTAATTCTTCTAAAACTTCCATTCTGTGTTTCAAAATTTTTTTAAGTTGTGCATAAAATTTCCTTTAAGGAACAATATTATTGTTGATGCAAGGCAAAAGGGGCACAAGGCACAAAAACACAAGTTCAAATGTTAGCAGATTAGATACAACCAAAACAATATACAAATGAACTTAAAAACCTTAAGATGCATATCAAGAGAGATATAAAGCACACAATAAAGAGAATACATAAACAAAAAAGGGAAAGAAGACCCCCCAAGATGCTCCCCCAAATGCTCATAGATTTTCCTCCCTCGTTCCTCTCCTCTCTAAGTCCCACATGAGTGTAGCCCTCAACTTTTAGAACTATCCATGTATGCCATATGAAGATTCAAGATGGTTGTAAAAATGAAAGCAAATTCTTATGCAAGTGTAAATGATTTACTATGAGAAAGCACCTAATTAGTCTATGTGAATCTTAGTATAATAACAATGTAAATTATTCTTAATGCTCTCTCTAAAATGACTATAAGTTTGATGCACAAAAGAATTGATTCTAAAAATGAAGAATGAGAGCTCTATTTATAGGGGAAATAGGGCAATGGACGGTCAAGATTGAATAATATTAGCAAGGGCCAGGATTGAAAGTTAATCAATCCATGTGATGACTCTCAACCCAATCCCATGATGACAAGTGTCAAAATGAGATGGCTTGAGAGGAGAGGGAAGAAGCATTAAATGCTTGAGATGACATGAAGGTTACCTTAGGAGGGTTTGGTTAGGCTTGAGTTAATGAATAAAACTTTTATCCAAGGGTAATTGCTTTTATCCAATGGATAAACTCTTGTGCAAGAGTTAATGGGAATAGCCATGGTCAAAGCAATGAATACTTGAAGAGACCCATGAGTTAAATGAGGGTTGAGTAAGAGGGAAAGCCTCTAAACATGTGGGTAAGTTGAGTTAACCATTAATGGCTATGTAAGAGCCATAAATGGTTTGGAAGACTTTAGGGGTTAACTTGTTGAAGAATAAAAAGCCTTTAATGCATTTTAAAGACTTTGAGGCTTTGAGAAGTGACTTCTCTTTGCTTAGGAATGTGACAATAACTAGGGACGGAAATTAGGGTAATTTGGAATGGATTAGAGGAATCTAGAAGGGGTTTAGGAGGCAAGTGGGTTTGGTGGGTGAGAGAAAATAGGATTTTATTTAGAAATAAAATCTATTTATTGGTGCAACTTGTATTTGTAGGAGAATGCAAGTGGGGTGAGATTTTTTAGAGATTTAAATAAATATTTATTTATTTAAATGAGGGAAGGGGTTAAATTAAACAAATATGCTTTATTCATTTAATTAATTGTTAGAATATGGTTTAATGAATTAATCTAAATAAATTGAATAATTTATTTAATTAATAGGAGAAGAGGTTCAAGATGAATTAATTAAATATTGATTTAATTAATTATTTATTGATGGTTTAAATAATCAAATAAAAACTAAATATTCATTTAATTAAGTGGACAAATTTATGTGTCTACATTTTCCCCTCTTTGAGATGGTGCGGTTTATCGCGTCATTTCGAAGAAAGAAAGATAGGTATGAAAAAATGTGCCCCAAAAATGTTAATTTAGTGGGTGGTGTGCCCCCTTGAGAGATGGACCGAAAAATTTCCAAAAATCGGGCAATCTCTCGAAAAAGAGAAAGAAGTTGGGGGGAGGTAGAACAAAAGAAATTAGAAATAATGGTGAAAGAATGAGAGAAAAAAAAATGAATAAGGAGAAATGAGAGGCTTTCGAAGTTCATAGGGACCACGACGGTGAGCGGGGTGAAGTAAGTTAGGGCTAGGGGGTGCATATTTGGAGGGGAAGGGGTAAAACTGTCTCATTTGTACCTATCTCCCTGGTAGTTTGGAGCTCTAATAGTGACCGTAGGTGAAGGAGTGAGCATCAGTCATCATGGTCATGCCCATAGAAAATCACCGACTAGAGCGAATCTGTCGATACCAGTGGCTAGAGGACTACGAGCCGCCAATACGTAAATGTTTAATTTTTCTTTTGATGCATTTTTAGCATGTTTTTCTAAGCGTCAAATTCCAAGGAAGACAATAGCGCTAGACCTATGTTTTAGCGCTTTTGTTACCTAAAGTAGCCCTATGGTGCCGCAATGGTGCTTTTGCATAGTTGTTTTAGTGCTTTTGTTAGTGTAGCACATTTGTATCATAGATATAGCGCTTTATAGCACTTTTGTATGGTTGTTGTGGCGCTATGGTTATGAAATAACACAATTGTATAGCTTTTGTAGTGCTATTGTTGTTCTAGCACATTTGTGCTTCAATTGTAGCGCTATTGTTAGCAGAGTGGCGCAATTGTGATAGATGCCCCAATGTTAGATAAAATATCACTTGATGCCTGTGTTGATTGATTGATTGGTTGTTTTGGTGAATCATAGCAGCCCCGTTGAGACTAGGTCATTGTAATAAATGCCCGTTGTAGTCTAGGATTGCCATAATCGATTACCTATTGAGACCCAAAGATACTTGATTAAAAAGTATCTGTTGATAGTCTAGGTTGAAACTTAAGAAAGTTTGTAGCAAAACAACTGATATTTGTTGATATGTGTAGGAGGATCTTCCTATCTTACAGATGCGGGAGTGGCATCCCGCGACACAATAGTTGCATGAGTAGTTGACTGAGGTGGAGATAGATTGTATATGTGCAGCTGGGTTATATGATATGATGCACCTACCCATGATTCAGATGAATCGCAGACTACTAATAGTGTTGGCGGAGCGATGGCACAACGAGACATGCTCCTTTCATTTGGTGATGGGAGAGATGACTGTGACATTGGAGGATGTCTGGAGGATACTACATATCCCGATTAGAGGGGAGATCGTGACATATGATCGCCACCTAGGGATGACAGCCATACAAAGGATATTTACCGAGGATATATACATTGAGGATGGCTCTATGGTGTGGGAGGACACAGTGGTGCTCTATGAGCCACTACCATTAGTACTAGCAGGTATTGTCAGGGGGTTTTCTTTGTCCTAATTAGCATTCACATGGATTGGCCATTGGGTGGGGCCAGGTATTAGAGAAGATGGTGACAGAGGGGACCCGCTATGCATGGGGGCCATGTGTGTTGGCGCACCTCTACAGGGATTTACATGAGGCAGTGTATCAAGAGAGTAGATCACTAGGTGTAGGGATCACTTTGTTACACATCTAGGCTTGGGAGCACTTGCTAGTCACACAGTCAGTATGTATGAGGTTTAGGGTGATAGATCAGCCCTATGTATTTATGTATGGAGGTTTGACAACCCAACCCCTTTTGGGGAAGCTGGAGTTTTGGCAGAGGGCATTAGATGACTTAGATAGGGTCATATGGAGGCCTTACACTAATTGTGAGCCCTGGGAAGATGATGGAGAGGCCTTACCATATGTATATGTGACCCGATTTTTGATTGGTCGCACATCCCATATTGTGGAGAGATAGTTGCTAGGGAGAGTGATGAGACAGTTTGGGCAAAGGCAGAGTATGCCGAGGGGTTCGAGGGAGTATGCACGGGTACTACGGGAGAGATTTCAGTGGGGGCCGGTTTTTCCCTCTGATCAGGCCCTTGCGGAGTTCCAAAAATTACAGGCGAGACCATGGCAGATGAGGCTAGAGATTGCAAATGCGGGGGTGACAAAGGAGTATACACAGTATCATGCCACTCATCCGATTCCATGGATCTCAGATCCTGTAGAGCCCATACCATCATTTGAGGATGACAAAGCACTGCGATAGGGGAGGAGGAGGAGATTAGGTAGGGGTGGTAGAGGTTTTAGTGAAGAAGGAGGAGGTGCAGGGGGTGGGGGAGGTGGATTTGGAGGTGGAGGTGGTGGAGGAGGATTACAGAGGAGAGGCACATGTGGGTAGCCTTTAAGACTATCACAGGGTCCACTGATATAGGGAGCAACGAGAGAAGGAGGGAGAGATGTCAGTGGTAGAGAGGGTGGTGATGAGGCGATGGAGATGGGACAGAGAGCCGTAGGTGGTGGAGAGGAGCCGATGGAGATGGGATAGGGAGCCATAGGTGGGGTAGATCTATGATGGATTAATTTTGATACATGTATTCTTTTTGATGCGATATATGATGAGATCTCAGTTTTGGTGATGATATGATATGTACCCATGTGATGATATGTTATGCTTAGATACATGATATGGAGATCTTTACTTTCTATATGTACATGTTGATGATATGAGTTCTATATGTATGTTATGGATTATTTGCTAACATGTGGATGCAGGTTAATAGATGGATGATGCTTTTGTAATGATATTAATGCGATTAAATGATGATGATTTATACTAAATGATGAGATTAGATAATGAATAATGATATTTGATAGATACTACTATATATGTTGAAATGATGAGATAATGATATGAGTGACATGAGTAAACTATGCATTTTTTAGATGTACCTAAATGAATGAAATGTTTATAAAAATGTCATGTATGTTTTTAAATGAATGCACTAAATGGATAAATGAATGCACTTAATGATGAATAAAAAAATGCACTAAAATGAAGAAAATGAATGCACTTAAATGAGTAAATGAATGCACTTAAATAATTTGAATGCACTTAATAAATAAAATGCAACTAAATGAATGACTAAATGCACTTAATAAACTAAATGATAATAAATGCACTTAAATGAAGGAATGAATTAAATGATTTGAAATGCAACTAAATGTAATGAATGCACTTAATGTAGCTAAATGATGGAATGATTTGAAATGCAACTAAATGAAGGAATGAATGCACTTAATGATTAAATGAATGCAACTTAATGATTGAAATGTAACTAAATGGTAATGAATGCACTTAATGCAGCTAAATGATGGAATGATTTGAAATGCAACTAAATGAAAGAATGAATGCACTTAATGATTAAATGAATGCAACTTAATGATTGAAATGTAACTAAATGGTAAAGAATGCACTTAATGCAACTAAATCATGGAATGATTTGAAATGCAACTAAATGAAGGAATTAATACCATTCCTTCATGATATATGAATGTCAAGTTGGTGAGAAAATGCAGATATGGAATGGAGATGTGAGATGATGTATTAGAGAACTCTGTCGTGATTGTACCCAAGACAAAGTTTATAAGCTTTAGCTTTCTCATAGAAACCTAAATTAATTGCATGCGAGCGACAGATATTAACAATGAATGATCAAATGGATGGGTGATATGCAATAGAATGCAATATAAACAAATGAGATGAAATGGCGATCCAAGGCTTATTCACACTGCATAATTTTCATCATCGAGCATGGTAGTATCAATCTAGGCCGAGGTATGAAAAATCACGGTTGAGCGTTTCACTTGTAAGCAAACATCATAGACAAGGAAAGTTCCCCTCCATTCTGATTCATGTACAAATGGTCGAGGTATACGCTATAGTCAGTAAGCCATAGTGATCTATGACTATATTTTTGCATAGGATCATGTAGCTTAGTGAACTTCCCAGGTAGACACCATTAGTATATGCCCTAGAACTTCATTGGAACAATCAGCAGACAAAAAACAAAGAAAAAGATATCAAGAACCATCCCGGCTACTCTAATCACTTGTGGATATCCTGGAGTAGTGTAGGAACCTTATATAAATAAATAAAATAGGAAAAAATCGACCAAGTACTTACCAGCCAAATTTTTTTTTCTTATCAAAGAAAATGTTACCATGTCTTGTTTGTGAGGAAGGGTGCATCCTTGTGAATACAGTTGTGTGCAGATATTTTGATTGGTTGGTTGATTTGATAGGTGGTCATCTTTTTAGTAGATCAAAATGTTGTTTGGTGTCTTTTGCGATGTGTGTACAAGGAATAATATACTTTGCAATTGTTTTTGATTAATTTTGATGTTTTTGTCATGTTTTTAGATTTTTTGAATGTTGTAAATGTTTTTGGTATTATTCTTTAGGATATTTTGCAAATGTTTTTGGGATTTTCTAAGATTTTATGAATTTTTTTGGTATTATTTCAAGACATTTTTGAATGAGTAACTCAATGAATCACCAACATGGAGAATCCACTCTCATTAGTAGGTTAAGAACATTGCCCCCAGTTAGATATTGCTATAAAAGCATGATGCAAGACACATGAATTAATAATCCTGATTTCATATCAATAACAAGCCATGGTATAAATGATGGATGAATGGATGCTATTGGAGTTGAGGAAAAATCAACTCTGTAGCTCCCAAAGATCATCTGCATGCAAACCTGTCACAGAAAGAGAGAAGCAAAAAAGCTATGGAGGCCAGAATTCAGAGATCTAAAAAAGAGGAGTCATATTGATTTTGCAACAAGAATGTAATTCAATAATTACAGTTGTTATGAAATTACAAAGAGAGAATCCTTATACAAGGATACTCAAAACCCTAAAGGAGAAAACCCTAAAGAATTATAAGATTCCTAAGTTTAGCTTAAGTATAGAGTATAATAGGCTAACAATTAAATAAATAATTATTAGCTAATAAAAGATTACTCTAACAGATGCAATGGATGTGATCGCAACAAGTCTGAAAGATAATGGAGCCATAGCCTTTACGAATGGTTCTTGTTTACCAAGTTTTCACCACCGTACTTACCCAAGGCACCATTAGAGTGGTTTTCACCATTTGGATGAATGATTTTTCTTTACTATTTTCTTGATTTTTTGTATTTTGTTCAGGACTAGTTTCTGAATGTTGTTGGTATTTTCTGATATTGGAGGAGTCTAATTCTCTACACAACTTATGTATGAAACCTTTTGAGATGCATTTTGTTGACTGGATCTGCTAGTGGTTCTCCTTTTGAAGTTGCTAACTGATATGCCCCAGACCCGAAGACGGCAGTGATGACATATAGACCTAGCCAATTGGATTCAAATTTGCCCCGATGTTCTTTGTTTGGTTGATTGTGAGGATTCTCCCTGAGAACAAGATCTCCTACTTCAAATGTGCAATGTTTGACCTGATGATTGTAGCTTCTTCTCATGCACTGTTGATAGGCTTTTAGATGGTTGTAGACAGCTTGTCGCTTTTCATCAAGAATTTCCAAGTCTTGAAGATGTGAGACTTGATATTCTTCATCATTTATTAGATTGTGCAAGGAAACCCGTAGAGATGGTTATTCAACCTCAATAGGCAAGATGACTTCAGCTCCATAAACCAGTGAGTAGGGGGTTGTGCCTGTAGGGGTTTGAATACTAGTCTGATATGCCGATAGTGCTGGATTCAAACGAATGTGTCAACCATGGCCATTATCATTGACTGTCTTTTTGAGGATCCTCAATATATTCTTATTGGATTCTTCTGCTTGACCATTGCCTTGTGGGTAATATGGGGTGGAAAAATGGTGTTGGATATGAAACTTCTCACAGAGTTCATGGACATCTTGATTTTTGAAAGGGAGTTTGTTATTTGTGATGATGGACATGGGTATACCATACCACTAGATGATGTAATTGAGGATGAATGAGGTGATCTTCTTGTCGGTGACTTGGGTGAGTGGAACGACTTTGATCCACTTGGTAAAGTACTTTATGGCGGTAATGATAAATTTATGACCGTTCGATGAAGATGGATGGATTTTACCCACAAGGTCAAGTCCCCATTGACAAAAGGGCCATGGTGTTGTGATAGGTTGTAATTCCTATGCTTGGGCATGTATTAGATCTCCGTGAACTTGGTACTTCTTGCACTTTCTGACAAAATAATAGGAGTCTTTTTCCATGGAGGGCCAATAGTATCTGGCTCACATGATTTTCTTTGCTAGTGAAGGACCGCTTGAGTGAGCCCCACAAATTCCTTCATGTACCTCTTCCAAGGCTTTTGTTATCTCATCTTGTTCTAAACATCAAAGGAGAGTACCATCAAGACTTCGTCTGTATAGGGTTTGGACAATGATGGTGTATCTAGCAGTTTGGCGGATAAAGGTTTTTCGTTGGTTGTGTTGTCATCGAGGATTGCACCGGTGATGCTAAGTTCAAAAATAAGCAATCTTGTGAAACATGGAAACACCTTCAAGCTTGTGGGTTGCTCAAAGTGAAGGTGAATCTTTGGAGATTAGGTCGGCTTCCTATTTGGCGAATCTCTTGTAAATACTTTTGATAAGAAAAGGGATAGAAAGGGATAGAAAGCTTGCATGTAATGAAAATCTATTCTAATGAAGGTGATGCACCAAATATCTTATCTGAGATCTACAACCTACTTAACTCACAAAACCTTCAACGAATAACCTTGATTGCTTCACAACTCAATTGAACATGTAGATGCATAAACATTTCCTAGAAAGGGATGAATTTAATGCATGCATAAAGGAAAACAACAATTTTTCACAACTTCAAGCAATTAAAATCAACTAACACAAACTAGAACCTACAACTAACACGTATCTGCTTGCACCACAAATTGACTGAATGAGATAAATTAGAGGATAAAAATCATAGGAAATTATCAAATCATTCATTCACTAGATAATACAAGAAGTGCCAAGAAGGAAATCTACTGCTATATTACTGAAAAATAAAGGAGTGTTGTTGTTACAAAACTCAAATACTGCTAAGCTATAATGCTTTTTTGCAATAATGTGTATGCAAAAAAGAAAGAACCAGAGGGAAAAAAGGAGAGAAGGATTATATAAAAATTATGATAAATCCCCTTCAAAAACCTAAAATGACTGCATGAGAAAAGCCTTAGGCGAATCTGCCCCAAAAATGGCATAAAAACTCATGCATAATTTTGTAAAATAATAATCTTTACTGCTCAAAAGGACTACCACTGATCCTCCTGTTTAAAAATCTGCATGTCTAAATGTGAAAAACAACCATCCCCATGTGAAATTTACATGATGAATTGAACTGTAACTGTATGGAAAAGAAATCCCACTGAAAAAAATCTTATGCATTCCTTGGCAACTACTCTCCATGTTGAAAACTTCTGTTAAAAATGGTTGTGGAAATGATCTCCCTATTTCGCGAGCTTTCCAATGGTATGTAACACTTGCATATTTCAAACAATCAGTAAGCATCTACATTAATCTTTCATGTAGAAATTAATCTCTTTGATTGGTGGGATTTTCACCATTCAAGCAACCAGTTCTGAGTCCACCGTGCAATTTTTTATTATTTCTAGCCACTGAATCGCCTACATTGACCATGGCTGCTTGCATTAACTTATCACTTACTTTCTAGCAGGCCCCACCATTTGTCACCAAATCTGCATGATTATCCATCGAGCAGTTTCCCACTCTGGTATGGTGACCACCGTCTGATCTGTCGAGAACCTGCTTGCTTTTTACCTCTACTTGTTTACTTTTATATCTCCTGGGCCCACAAGAATGAGCGACAATAATGTACTTTGAACCATTGAACCACTTTGAATCATTGAACCACTTTGAACTAGTTCAAAGTTCAAGTTCAAAGTTGACTTAAAAAATATAGACATCCACTCATTTGTAGACTTTTGCCACGTGTCAGCCTCTGATTTTCTCACGGGTCCACTTTGTCTGCCATCTGGACCTGGACCCACCTTGTCACCAAGTCACGATGATAACCTGGTGTGCATCTTTTCATTTCACCTTAGCGACCACCGTCGGATCTTTCAGACTTGCACGATCTCTAGCCTCTTTGAGCACTTTCTCTTATGCCACAATGTCATCACTTTTGGATCCAACTAGGCACCACCTTAACCACCACGCGATCAGCCTCTATGTCATAGGGGATAATCATCAAGCATCTTCATCATGTGGTATAGCGACGGTCGTTGATCTGCCCTCAAACTGATCAATCTTTAGCACCTTAGCCGCTCACCTTTTCCGCATGTGCTTTGTCACCAAGTCGCGAAGGTAATTGGCGAGCTTCTTTCTATAGCGGTATAGCGATAGCCCTTAGATCTTTTAGACTACCATTGATCTTCTCTTAATTTTCTCCACCTTTAACCTCGATTGATCTTTCCTCTTGTACCACGTGTCAACATGTGTCACCCCCTGATTGGCTCCAGAGATCCGCCTGGGCACCACCTGTTTGTCGGGCCTGCCATGCATCTTGCTCTATCGAATATCCTTCTTTCGGCCAAAGTATTCCCTTGACGAGCCATTTACCAGTCTCATCAAACCTACAGTTTCATCGATATTATTATGTTGATGAAACTGAGCCTTTGGTGAAACCTTTTCGGGACTCATCACGGCCAAGGTCTTCTTGATGTCGACGAAACTGAGCTTTCGATGAAACCTTTGCAGGACTCATCGCGGCCAAGATCTGCTCGATAAGTCAACCATCTGTGCCATGTCACCAGCCACTGGACCACCACCTATTTGCCACCTGTCCTTGGTCTTATACTCTCTGCCCCGCCATGTCATTAGTCGCCAAGTCACGTGAGATATCGGACGATCATATTTTTATTGTGACATAGTGATAGTCATTAGATCTCTGCAATCACCATTGATCTTTCTTCAACTTTCTTGATCTTTAGTCTCTTCCCACCAGCCAGTCACAAAATTAGGATGCCTTGAGATGCATGCGCATGCGGGGTCCACTGGATGAGGAGCCTCTTCTTGCCAAAAGCTCGTCAGCTTTGACACTATAGTTACATGTGATCTTATATTTAAATGTGATAAACTGCCTTCGCGTGGCTAATGTGAGATAAAAGGTTTTCTTGCCTAGCGACTAAAACCGCTTAGAAACTCTAAGGCCTTTTAAAACCTTCTTTGGCGCCTAAGTAAGAAACTTTACATAGGCCAATTGCATTTACTTTGAGTTTCTTTTGGCCTTACATTAGCCATGCCATTTCATCTGCAATGGAGCATAGATGTCTCTGTGATCTACAACATGCTGAGCTCAACCCTCGTGGGAGCCACATTTTAACCCACATACTGTCTCACTTTTATTGTATCTGCACATGAAGCAAACAAATTAGACAAAAATAGTGCATTTCTGATTTCTCATTCATGATTTGACCTTCTCAAAATGAATGAATGAAAGGCTTCATTAGGGCACCAAATTTGGCATGTGCAAAATTTTGGTAATAGGTTGTTTGATTGGTTAGGGGGGAGTGTGTGGTCATGTAGGTAAGTTAAAAACTCATCGTAGCATGGGGAGTCAGAACCGGTAAGGCAACATATCATTTTAGATTCAGGGATATCATAAGTGAGAATCCAAAGCTATTCTACCAAGAACTCATAGCGTCTTGAATTTTGTGGAAGATAGAGGAGAGATGCAATTGTATCCATTGCATCGACAACTCGATTCTAATCTCTTGGTATTTGTTCAAATGCGATAGTTGTAAATGATTCTTTGAAACTATCCACCATCCTTTGTACGACATGAGCTTATCATCCTTTGTTTGTTATTCATCAGTGACTTGTCAAATGACCAACTGGGAATCTCCATATACTTGTAGCTCTTTTAAATTCCATTGTATGGCCAATTTGAGTCTTGTGATTAAGGCCTCATATTCTACTATATTATTTGTGCATGGGAAAGTGAGTCTGTATGACTTCAGGATACTGTCACCTTGAGGTGTGATAAAAAGAATTCCTGCCCGAAGCCATGTTTGGTGTATGAGCCATCAAAATATAGCTTCTAGGGTTGTGTAGCCGTGATCATGAAAATTTGCTCATCTGGAAAGTTGGAAATAAGAGGATGGTCGCTTTTGAGTGGTGCATCAACCAACTGATCTACAATAACCTGTCCCTTGATAGCTTTGTGGTCCACATACTCAATATCAAATTCATGCAGGATCATAACCCATTTGGCCAAGCAGCCTGTCAATGCTACCTTGCTGAGTCGGTACTTGAGTGGATCTATCTTGGCAATAAGTTGTACTTTATGTGTTAACGTGTAGTGTCTTAATTTGGTGGCTGCCAAAATAACTGCTAGGCAAGCTTGCTCAATAGGTGTGTAATTGATTTCATAGCCTACTAGTGTTCGAGAGATGTAGTAGACAACACATTCTTTTCCTTCCGCATTATGTTGTGCAAGCGATACTGCTAATGTCGTGGTTGTAGCTGAAATGTATAACAATAGAGGTCTTCTTGGATCTGGTGGAATCAATAATGGTGTATTCATTAGGTAGTATTTAAGCATTTGAAATGTTTGCTAGCATTTTTCATCCCATTGAAAGCAGATATTTTTGTGTAACAAATGGGTGAAGGGATGACATTTATCAGCCAGTTGTGCAATGAACTGCCAAATGGATTGTAGCCACCCTTGCAATGTCCTCAATTGACTGATATTCTTTGGAGGTGGCATGTCCATGATTGCCTTGACTTTCGCAGAATCTACCTCAATACCTTTACTTGAGACAATGTATCCTAAGAGCTTCCCGAAAGTTACTCCAAAGACACATTTCTTTGGATTGAGATGGACATGGTATTGTTCTAATCTGTTAAAGATTTTCTACAGTACTGCAAGATGACCCTCTCTTTTTAATTATTTAGCTAGTAAATCATCCACATAATCTTCCATTATTGTGTGCATCATATCATGGAAGATGGTAGTCATGACTCTTTGATATGTTACCCCTGCATTCTTTAGACCAAATGGCATTACATTCCAACAGTATGTTCCCCATGGACATGTGAAAGCAGTTTTGTGTTGATCCTCTAGAGCAATTTTAATCTGGTTGTATCCTAAAAATCCATCCATAAGAGAAAGCATTGCATGACCTGCTGTTAGATCGAAAATCATGTCGATATTTGGTAAGAGAAAGTCATCTTTAGGACATGCTTTGTTTAAATCTCTGAAATCCATACAGATATGGATTCCCCATTAGGTTTACCAATAGGTACAATATTGGAGATCCACTCTGCATAATCAATTGGTCTGATGAAACCAGCATCCAAGATCTTTTTAAGTTCAGCCTTGACAAGAACGACAATCTGTGGGTGCATCTTTCTTAGCTTTTGTTTGACAGGTTTAGCTCCTTCTGCTATAGTTAGGTGATGCATGACTAAATCTGGATCTAAGCCGGGCATGTCTGGATAAGACCATGCAAAGTTGATTTGGCGCTTCTAGAAGAATTCCACAAATTTTGGCTATTCTTTTGGAGTTAATAGAGATGCCAAATGTATTTTGTGAGGAGTCTCAGGGGTCCCACATTGAATTCTTTTGTTTCTTTTATTAGGATGGTTGATCTCTCCCGATTCATACTAAAGGGGAGGATGTCAAACCTTTCATCCTCAAGCACCTCAGAGAGGTTTTCACCTTTGAATACACTCTTTGTTTTTACTCTTTTGGGATCAAAAAGTGCCACCATGTGGTTTTCACTAGAAGATCCATGCTTTATTGTAATATTTTTTCAGCTGAAAGGTTTGACATCTGCCTCAAAGTATGTTGCTCTATTAAGTTCAATGGAAATCCCAGCTTTATGATCACCGCTTGGTATGTTATCCCGTAATTCTAGAAAGTCTATGAGTGCCTCATCATTTTGGAAATGGTCAAGGCAGGGGATTTGGCTGGTTCCATTCAATGAGTTCAGGATGAATGATAGGTATTACTTCATTGATTAAGTTGAGTTCGTAGGAGGCATCAGTGAGGGTTAATATGGAGGCGTGAAGTTCATCGATGGTACTCTCCTTGTCGGATTCAGGCGCAGGATTTGACGTAGAGCATGTGGAAGTTTCTTCTATCTTAGGAACCCAAAAAGTTTTAATCTATGCTTCTCCATAAACTAGTATATCCTTATGAGGTGGTGGAGGTGATGTTTCTTCCTCATCTGAAGTATTTAAATGCACTAAATCCCATTCCCACTCATGTGAGTTTGTCTCAGAATTACTCTCTAGCATCCGATTACTGTACCAAACTGGGATATCATTTGAATTGAATAGTGCATTATTTACTAGCTTATGTAATTTTGGAGGTGGGATTGCTGGTGTTGTTGGGGTTTCAAATATAGTCAAGGATTGCATCCTTGGAGTAATTGGTTGATACACGGGTTTGCTGGGTTTTCCTTTGAATCGAAGCTTAGGAATAGATTCTCTTTAAAAACCTACTCCATTTTTATCTCTTGGTTCCAACTCAGGTTGTAAGGGATCTTCTTGTCCTTTCTTGCAAGGTCCCAAAGCACTATGGCCATCATAGCCTATTCTTTACATTATAGTGAAGTCTTTGCCATATTTGTCAGTGGGGAGCTTAGCTTTGGGGCTTTCTTTGTTGAGAGGGTCTGTATAGATCCATTATGCCAGGTCTTCATCCATGGTTTCCTCCTCTTGAATTTTACCAGGGGTGAATTGTGCCAAAGTGCAAGTTCTTTTGGCTAGCGGTGATTGAATTAAACCTTGGGGTTTGCCATGAATCTTAGGGGATGTGAGTAACTGCCCAACACAAAAGAGTTGGCTAAAATTATATTCACCAGGACCTTCCTCATCCATTTTCATTTTTTATTTCAATTGTTTTGGTGTAGGGGTTGTTACGCTGGAAAGAGAGGTTGGATTAACATAAGATGAGGAAGGAATAGCTTCCCTATTGTTAGGTACGGTGATGTCTAGCTAATGGTGAATATTATTACAATATGCAAATAGATTAGCATCACCGAGGATTGTAATTTCTACCTAATTATGTGGAAACTTGATACACTGGTGATAAGTGGATGAGACGGCTTGCATGGAATGTATCCAGGGTCTTCCTAACAAGAGGTTGTATGGCCAAGGAAGATCTAGAACTTGGCAAACTATATGTTTCACCACTGGCCCAACCCTGATGGGTAATGTAACAACTCCTCTGAAAGAATGGTTTGCATCATCATATGCTTTGATGGTTATCTTCTTGCTGGTATCCATTGATTCTGCTGCATAACCCAATGCTATGACTAATTACAAGGTGCATATGTTTAAGCTGGCTCCATTGTCAATCAAGACTCGCTTAATTCTATGTTGGTTTACAAACCCTTCAATATGGAGGGAGGCATTATGGGGTTGTTGGAAGGATGTGTTCTCACTTTTGGTAGAAGTAAGACATAGTGATGATTTTAGACTACCAACCATGGATTGAAACTAATCTGTGTTGAGGTTGGCAGGGACAGACGCTTCTTGGAGAGCTTGGTCCAAGATTGTTTTATGTGAGGGGGATAAGTGTAAAATCTCTAATATGGAGATGAGGGTTGGCATCTTATCCAGTTGTTCTACAAGATTATATTGTTTGGGGAGGGGTGTCATTCCTTGTGGTGCTGCTCGAATAGTAATCTTTCTATGATGCGTAATAATGTTGCATGTAGGATTTTGATCTTTTATGGTAAGAGTTGCAACTTGTTCATCCGCATCATGAAGGTGATTCACAGTATAATTGTATGCGGCTTGTATGTAATTGGTTGTGTTATCTGTGTTTCTCCATGAAGTGGAAGGACCCCTTTGATCATGTGATGGAAGTGGATTCTTGAACATTAAGTGATCATCATTGGATGTTTTTGGGTCATGTCCTTCAATTTTGATTTCTCCTCTATCGATAAAATCCTGAACAAGATCTTTTAGCCGATGACAATTGCTTGTTTTATGCCCTCTTCCATGGTGAAATTCACAATGTTCATGATCTCGCCACCATGGAGGCTTGACTTGAGGATCATGATTGGATGTTTTTGGTAAGGTTACAAGATTGGAGGATATTAATTGGCCTAAGATTGTTTCGATACGTTCTCCTAAGGGTGTATATGTGTATTTTGGCTTGTAGTTTTGTTTCTTTTATTTTTGTTCCTCTTGTTGTGTATTGCAACCTTGATTTTGTGGATTATTGATGGTGTTGTTGTTTGGAGGGTGATTTTGTCCTGCAAACCTAACCATAGGCTGTGCAATTTTCATTGTTCTTGCGTCCACTATCCTGTCATTGACAACGTTCTTGTTTTTGTTCCAAAATTTTGGTTTGTCGCTATTATAGTGTGGATGAGGACCATCTTTGTTTTCATTATAAATTTTGATAAGTCCCTTTCTAATGAGGGCTCTTTCACATTTGAGCCCTTGAGATATCATTTCTTCAAAGGATTATGTGCCCTTCATGTCCAAATGAAATTCTATTTCATCATTTAAGTTGGAAATGAAAATTCCACAAGTTCTTGCTGAGGTAGATAAAGGGAGTGTTTGCTAGATAGTTGTCTCCATCGTTGTAGGAAAGTTGAGAACAACTCCCTTGGTTTTTGTTTTGTGTTGCACAAATATGCCATGGTGACGTCGTGTTCTGTGTTGTGTGCATAACAAGTAATAATTTTTGGACCAGTTCTTCAAATGATCTAATACCACCCGGTAGTCGTGAAAACCATTGTGTGGTTGTGCCTCCCAAACTTTGAGGAAATAGGCGCATCAGATATGTGTCCTCATAGGCCACCTCTAAGCAAGCGGAGTGAAATTCTCGCACATGGTCCCCAGGATCTCCTTTGCCTCTATATTTTTTAAATTTGGGTGTTTTAAACCCTGATGGAATAAGTGGCATAAGAATGTTCCTATCAAATGGATTTGGACAAATGTCGTTAAGAGAGAATCGATTGGTCTTCACACCACTATTCATTTGTTGGGCGAGATTTTCTACTTGTTGCCTCAACATGTCCATTGCTAAAGGAGGAGGAGGTGGAGGATTCCCTTGATGATTAGGGTCATAGCGGAAGTAGTCTCTACCTCATCCACCATCATGATGGCTATGTTGCTCGGATGTTTGTCGTAATTGTGTTGTATCAAAATTGGAGGGAAGTTTGGCACCCTCTTGAGCGAGTCTC
Organism: Cryptomeria japonica; assembly: GCF_030272615.1. Lineage (NCBI taxonomy): Eukaryota > Viridiplantae > Streptophyta > Pinopsida > Cupressales > Cupressaceae > Cryptomeria > Cryptomeria japonica. Next base: position 392,258,769 of record NC_081415.1, read on the forward strand.
AAGAAATGAGCATTAGCATTGTTTCTAAGAATTTCATCAAAGAGTGTTAAATTTTGGATTATGTTGTGCTCTTTCTATATCTTTTGGAGTTGGAGTGATGGGATCTTCATCATTATTGCCTCCTCCAAAGGCCTCATGAAAGTCGCTCATGTTTTCGTCCTCCTCTTCAATTTTTGGTTGTTGATTTTTCATTGATCTTGTTTGAGCCATGGTTTTAAAAGTTGATGTTGTGAAAAATGACTATGAGGTGGTGATGAAATGGTTGATGGAAGACAAGTTTTTTGAAATGTTTTGTGGAATATAGATCTCTAATACTGAAGGTTGGATGTCAACAAAGTTCTTTGTGAATTGCTTTTGTGTTTTTCAACAATTTGATGCGATGAGGTATAGCAAGGTTTGAGATGTGTTACAATCCAAGCTACCTAGTAATGAGAGGATGCACTCATAAACTAGTTTTAACCTATCTAGATGTGTAGAAATGCCTCTTAGGATGATTGATCTTATATGTAGAGACACCCTAAAAATGATTTGTTGGTTTGTTCAAGCAATATCTGAAAGGACTAAGGAGAATACCTCTTTGTGTTGAGAGTTGAGTGAATTTGTGATGTTTGGATGTGAAAGTGGATAGAATATGTATCAATAAAATTCTTCTATTATGAAGGGGGTTTCTACTTCTTCCTCTCTTACAAGGGTTGGTGGTTCCTCTTGAGCTTCATTGTATGTGATACAAATTTTAGGAAAGAAAGCAGGATTGATCTTGCCCCCTTTGTTCTTTCGATAATCAAAAGCTCTATACTGAGTGAAAGCTCTATTGCTCAAAGGCTCTTTGTCAAATTCATTGGATTTACCCAAAAGGTCATCAGGTTCACCAAATGATGCAAGAATACTTTATGTGAGAGAAAGAGTCGTCTATTGATATAGAGAAATTTCCTTTTCTTGATAAGAGCCCTTGAACCAAGTTGTCTCTTCTTTAAATTGGTCTTTTGATGAAGATCTATTTTTCTCAAGATATGAGTGATTGTCAAATATAAAATGATACTTTGTTTCAAGTGTTGATGTAGATTTGTTGGATGGATACTTTGTTTTAATTTTTTTAAATCCTTTGACAAGAAAATACGACAAGCACAAAAGCACACAATCTTGCCCCTTTTCAATAAAGGCACAATAGGTGTGGGTCTTAATCAACCCAATTATCAACTTTTTGACCCTTTATAAATGTATGTATGTTCCCAAGGCCTAAAGTCGGCCCAAATTTTTACTAGTTTGAAAAAAGACGAAGACAACTCAAACACTTTTTATCCCTAAGGTCATGGCCAGTTGCGATATTTTCAGCCCACATCTTGATATTTCTTTGACTTTGGTACTACATACCTTATTTATCCCATTGTGGTAGGTAAGGATGTGATATACTAAGTTTTGTGTGAGCATAACAGATAGATGATCCCTATGATGGAGGAGTCACCAGTTTCATCAAGCTACAAGTAGCCTTTCAAAAAGCCCTGTTTCTACTCAGGGAAATATGTATGGTGAGCATCTTGGGATAAAAACCATCTATGCTCTTGCACTAAACTTTTCACAAATATCCTTAATCAAATAGAATGGGTGAGCTTCTAAAATAAGAGGTGTGTAGTAATGTTCGATGTCTTTGGACGTAAGTTCCATTCTGCAGTGACTCACTTAAGAGCCTTGTAACTCATGGCGGGGCCCAGATGTCCTTTCGGCAAGTTACACTGTAGGAACAACTACACCTAAGGCTACAACTTTCACTCTCACCTGATTTCTATAGTGGCTCGAAGGATTTACCATGCAAGGTCGTCCCAAGAGTGATGTGTCTCTTGGCAGGCCTTTCTTAAAAATAGAAAATTTAGAGCATTACTAACACTTTTCTCTTGCACCTAGGACCATGAGAGCCAAGGGAGAGGGTAGTGTGTGTTAGAACTCGGACCACTCTACAAATTTGTACAAGCGTGCCAAACACAAAAGACACTTGTTCTTTTTAACCTTTTATTGCAATGTGATCTATTTGCTACTTGGAGATGTTGCTCCAATAGACATGGTGTTCTTTTTATCCCATAAAGCAATTTGTTTTCTAACTAGGAAAGTGAAATCCTGGTCAACAAAATGAAAGCACGTTTTGCTTGAAAGTAAATCGCTTTTGTAAGTAAATGGACAAGTTGATTGTTCTTTTTATAGCCCAAATTTGAAGTGTGAATTTGCAAAAAGAAATGTTAAAGTTGTTGTAAATTTTAGCTTTGCAAATGGTGGTCTTTTTAAGCCCAAAAGACAAGTTTTGATTTGTTTTAAAACACCAAAAACTAAAATGTGAGGTTCTTTTTACCAAAAAAGAGAAAATATGAATTCATTTTAACCAATTTTTGAAAAGAAGCTAAAATCAAAATCCTAAATTAAACTCCTCCAACCTGCAAGAAATCATTAAAAACATGCAAATAAAGAAGTTAGTAAAATCCAAAATCTTATGTGGGCTTCCACAAGCCTAAATTCAACTTTTTGGTTACAATTTTGAACTCTCTGGAATAAAAGCACTACTCTGTGAGAACACCTAAGCGCTACTTCTGACAACAATGCCAAAGTACTAATAAAAGTGCAACACTATAAACAACAACACTATACTATGAACAAAAGTGCTATATTAAAATGTTAGACAAAATTAAAATAGACAGACAGAGAGATCAAAAGAACTATATCATTACAAAAGCATTGATTAATATGCAAAAGCATTAAAACACTAACTAAAGTGTTAAAACTCTCTGACAAAGGTGCCAAAATACAGAACAAAGGCACTAAAGCGCAACCTGTGCATGAACATTCAAGAAAAGCACAAAACACAAAGTGAGAATCAAAAGGTTGCGTGTTCGATTCACACTGGGACCACCAAATGATGCAAGGCAAAAGGGGAATAAGGCACAAAAACACAAGTTCAAATGTTAGTAGATTAGTTATAACCAAAATGAAATACAAATGAACTTAAAAACCTTAAGATGCATATCAAGAGAGATATCAAGCACACAATAAAGAACATACATAAACGAAAAAGGGAAAGAAGATCCCCCAAGATGCTCCCCAAAATGCTCATAGATATTCCTCCCTTGTTCCTCTCCTCTCCAAGTCCCACATGAGTGTAGCCCTCAACTTTTAGCACTATCCCTGGATGCCATATGAAGATTCAAGATGGTTGTAAAAATGAAAGCAAATGCTTATGCAAGTGTAAATGATTTACTATGAGAAAGCACCTAATTAGTCTATGTGAATCTTAATATAATAACAATGCAAATTCTTCTTAATGCTCTCTCTAAAATGACTATAAGTTTGATGCATAAAAGACTTGATTCTGAAAATGAAGAATGAGAGCTCTATTTATAGGGGAAATAGGGCAATGAATGGTCAAGATTGAATAATCTTAGCACGGGCAAGGATTGAAAGTTAATCAATCCACATGATGGCTTTCAACCCAATCCCATGATGACAAGTGTCAACATGAGATGGATTGAGAGGAGAGGAAAGAAGCATTAAATGCTTGAGATGACATGAAGGTTATCCTAGGAGGGTTTGGTTAGGCTTGAGTTAATGAATAAAGCTTTTATCCAAGGGTAATTGCTTTTATACAATGGATAAACTCTTGTGCAAGAGTTAATGGGAATAACCATGGTCAAAGAAATGAATTATTGAAGAGACCCATGAGTTAAATGAGGGTTGAGTTAGAGGAAAGCCTCTAACCATGTGGGCAAGTTGAGTTAACCATTAATGGTTATGTAAGAGCCATAAATGGTTTGGAAGACTTTAGGGGATAACTTGTTGAAGAATAAAGATCCTTTAATGCATTTTAAAGACTTTGAGGCTTTGAGAAGTGACTTCTCTTTGCTTAGGAATGTGATAATAATTAGGGAGGGGGATTAGGCTAATTTGGAATGGATTAGAGGAATATAGAAGGGGTTTAGGAGGCAAGTGGGTTTGGTGGGTGAGAGAAAATAGGATTTTATTTAGAAATAAAATCTATTTACTGGTGTAGCTTGCATTTGTAGGAGAATGCAAGTGGGGTGAGATTTTTTAGAGATTTAAATAAATATTTATTTATTTAAATGAGGAAAGGGGTTAAATTAAACAAATATGATTTATTCATTTAATTAATTGTTAGAATATGGTTTAATAAATTAATTTAAATAAATTGAATAATTTATTTAATTAATAGGAGAAGAGGTTCAAGATGAATTAATTAAATATTGATTTAATTAATTGTTGATTGATTGTTTAAATAATCAAATAAATACTAAATATTCATTTAATTAAGTGGACAGATTTATGTGTCTATAGTTGTCAACATGAGCATCCAAAGGGAAGTCTCTCAATTTGAGACAAGCTTCGAAGTTCTTCTTACGTGTTTTAGTACCTTGTGTTAAAGTCACAAACATTGCATCAAATTCAAATTCAACACTTTGAATGATATCAATAAAATTGATTGTTGAAGTCAAAAGATGTATTCCTTGACTCTGCATCCTATCCATCCATTCACCTACTGCAGTACCCCTTGAAGCGAGCCTTTCAACTTTTTTGATGGTGGTTTCATCAATTGATGAGGTTACTAGCTCAACTATCTTGGTAGACTTGGTTATTTTTATCAAAACATTGGTCATAAATTCTACCTAATCCTTGATCTTATCTTTCCTCATTTTATTTTCATCATGTCTGACAATAAGATATTGAAAGGCCTCTTGTGCATCCTGCTTGGCACCATCATGATTTTTTCTGCCAAGATCTATTCTTTTCACAATATAATCCTCTTCTTGAACTTCATCTACATTCTTATCCAAGGAAGGTTCTATAATCTTAATATACTCATTCTTGGTCTAGTCAATTCTCACCTTTGAGATAGTTTTGGGCTTCTTGGCAGTATTCAGCTTTACAGGGACTAATTGACCAAAATCAAATTCATCAAGAGAAATTGTTTGTTTCTTTCTTTTGGGAGAATTTGAAAGTAACGATGGAGGAAGAAAAAAAACATTTTCAAAACCAAAAACTAGTGTTTGAGATGAAAAACATTGACCTTGAGAAATAGTAGCCACTATAGGTGAAGTAGAACTATAGAAGTGGTAACAACTAGAGCTAGAGGATTTTCAATAGATGATCACTAGGCTTGGAATCAATTTCTAGAAGGAACTTGTCAAAACCATCTAACATATTGGATGTTACTTCTGGTAGAGATGAGAAAACATTAATAATGTTATCTTGGGGAATTTCTAATGCAGAATCATAGGTAGACACATGATTGACATTTCTAGGGGTAACTCCAATTGCTATTGACTCAATAGTAGAAGTTGTGGGTACATATGAGACTATTGACCCAAAAGATAAAAAAGTAGCAATAGAAACTTGTGAGAATGAAATGATAGTTACGAGATAAGGTTATTGGGAAACTTGTTCTGAAATCTTCTCTGATACTCCATCCTTTGAAGTCTCTGGTAAACTTTCTTCATTGAATTCTCTATCTTGTTATTCAGCATGCTCTTCCTTTGTATACTACTCTTCAATCAAATCTTCATTATCCAAATTAGGATGTTCATAGTCTAGGTGCTCATCTAAAACCTCCAAATCATATTCTTCTTGAGTACTTGGAAAATATTTTTCAGCCTGCTCCTTACCTTTACTTTTCCCCATTGTAAACTTTAATATAGGAGCAACAGTTGAGACATTGGGGTCTTTTATATTCTTTGTCCCCAATTCTAACTTCTTCCCAATTGGCCTTGCAATACCTTCCTTTGATCCTGTTATAAAATCTTTCAGCTAAATGCCTTTTGAGGTGAGCTACATATTTGCATTTGCAATAATATTTTGAAAATGAGCTTGTATAGAAATAACTTCCTTTTGTGACCATTGGATCAAAGGAAAGGGAGAACTTTAAATTTTCTTAGCCTAATATGCATGCTCAACAACATTGCCATCATCATCAATGTCTTTTGGTACATCGACCAAATTAAGATTGATTATTTCCTCTTTGGTAAGATGACAATCATAAAGTTTCCTAATCTCTTTCTCTATTCTATGATCTACCCATACATTTTCAACCCTATGAACATGAGTATGAGACCATTTCAATTTGTTCTTCATACTCCTATAGTCAAAAACTTTCCAAGCTCTAAAGAAACTCATTGTAACTCTTCTTATTTCCTCATCCATGGCTCTAGCCTCAAAAATTGAATTGTTGAATGCTTGTTGATGGACAAAGAGAACATGAAACCTGACCTATGTGAATTGATTTCTTCTAATGAACATATATCATTTTTTGTGCCAGCTCCATGAAGACAATTTTGTCGGATGGGTACCTTGGAAGCATGATTGTTTGGTCATGAAAACAACCAATTCTCTGGTAAGTGAAGGAAGGAAATTGGAGGAACATGCAATCATACTTGTTCACCATTTCCCAGGCCTAATATGAAATTATTTTATCTTCGAGACTCTTGTCAAATAAACAAAATAAATGACCAAATAAAGTATCATTGATCCTTCTAAAATGATATTTCCTTTGCTTCAATGTTAATTGTGGGTATTATTTCCAAATAGGAACATATCTTCTATCACCTCTGTAGACAAATATGGAAAATTTCTCATGGTAGTTGCAACATACACCAAGTATGAGGTCATGTAGAATTTTAGAGTAGTAGGAACCTTGGTGAGCTTATCATAGAGTGCATCACTTATTTTATTGCCCCAAAAGATCCTCTTATTATTCTATCTTATGACATGAATGTATTGATACATCCACTCATAATATGTATCTAAAGTTGGAAAACCTTTAACCCTACTTAGGAGAGTGATCAGGTGATTCACTTCCTTTATTAAATCACTCCTATAAATAGTCTTGGGCCACCTAGCAATGATCACCCTAGGAGTTTTCAACCAATTGTCATTAATATTCTTTCTATGCCTATTTGAATTATTTTCATAATAAACCTTAGCTAATTCTATATCTAGGTTGGCAAAGGAATCTATGTCTGGACACTTGAATAATGTATCAAATAAATATTTGTCTAAGATTAACACTTTATTCCCATCAACATCCTTGACACTTCTACTAATAGGATCAAAACAGTTTTCCACTACAAGCATGAACTTCGGATTTTGAATTGACATAGGAAATGTTTCAACTTGATGAATACTACTATTGATAGTGGGTTCCATAAAATAATAATTTTGAGGATTCTCCACCCTTTTGAGAAACTCTTCTAAGTCAACATGACATATCTTCATATCAATGTTCAATGTTAGAGGCTATCAAAGACTGCTGAAAGGTAGGATGTTGATCTTTCTTTTTGAATTTCATCCTTTTCTAGCTTAAAGAAGGCGAAGTCATCTGATAAATGCAACTACAATATGGTTGAGAAAAACTACCCGAGTTATCCAAAACATCTTCATGAGAAAAACCCCATCATTAGAACCAGAGACCAAAATGTCCTTGTCTATGAAGTTTTCAAAAAGGTCCTTCAAGAGTAAAAACATCATCTTCATACTTAAAAAATTCTAAGTATAAATTTTTATTTCTTTAATTTGGTACAAATTAGGTCTACAAACCCAATCGATACCTAGTCAAGAGTAGGCTGATTCAAAGTGTAAGATGGATCCATGGACTTACACCACAAAAAAGGTTTCAAACATAAAAGGTTCAGGGTGGGTCCATGGACTCGACTTGCATGAGGGTAAACAAAAAGGAAGTGTCATTTAGGTTCACATGCCCGAATGAAACCTATCTCTTGGTGTTGTCCAGGTCTGTGGACTCAAATGGCACTAAGGTAGGCGAATATAAATATTGCAAGAGGCTTCAATGTTTTTTGGGGTCATAGGCCCAAACAACACCTATCTCTAGGTGTTGTCAGGGTCTGTGGATTGGGATAATACAAAGGGATGCCATATACAAAAAAACAAATACCACTTGGGTTTGGCACCTACGGTGATGTTTGGGTTGTTAGACTCGACCATCATCAAAATAATGTAAGGAAAGGTGATGTTTGGGACTAATAACCCAAACAATATCGTAGTTAAGATCATGCTATGGAATCAAAATGTAACAATGTCTATGATGTTGTTTAGCCTACACAACCCAAACAACACCATAGTCACTTTTATATTTCATGGCTTGCAATATGTTAAAACAAAAAAAAAGTTGATAGATACAAGAGGGAAAAATACAAGAAACATACCAGATAAAAATTGTGACAATGAAGTCGCCTTCCTCAATGAAATTGTTGCTTAGCTAGGGCACGATAAGAAATGAGGAAAAAGTGAATAAAATCAAACAAAAATGAAAAAATTAATTAAAAGAGTTTGATTTTCAAAAGAACTCAAACTCATTAGATGAAGTTCATGGGTAATAAATGATTTAAATCAAGTCCATAGACGTAACTTGCATCAAATATGTGCATTTCGGGTCTATGGGCCCGATTTACACCTTTGACTAGTGAGAAAAGCAAAATCGGGTCTAGAACTTGAAACCAAAAGTACCAAAAAGAGAAAAAAAAGATAAGAGAAATGAAAATAAAGACTAAAAACTTAAAAGGAAAAAAGATCTAAAGACCAAAAATTAATAGGGAAATTTCGAACAAAAATAGCCCATATTAAAATACTTAGTGTAGGAGCCACAATTGGCTAAGGATTGTGCGAGATATCATAATCTTTCACATTCGAGGGCCAACTCTAAAAGCATGATAACATGGTCCTTATATTTTACACCTACCTTTGTAGGAGAATATAAAGTCCCCCCAATGGAGCCATGATGATATGGTGAAATTTAAGAAGAAATCAACTTTGGCTAAACAGCTTAGTAACAATTTTGTGGCTACTTCTAACAATTATTTGATATCTTCTTCTAGTTCATATAATTATGACATTGAGACCTATGAGGCCCCACCATATATTTTCGATATGGATCCCTTTATGGTCCAGGTTTCCATATTTTAGCTAAAAGTGGATATAATTGCAATGGTTTTTGCATAAGTGAACAAGGGATTAGAGTTCCTTTATAAAATAGGATATGTGAAACCTCATTCGGACTCAGATATAATCCTTCAAAGCCCACCAAAGCATCCCCAAGACCATCTCTCAAGCTAAATGTCATATTTAGTAGTAATGACTGTGATATGTTAAATGAAGCCCTTAATGACTTCATCCATTTAGATCATCCTCTACATCTCTTAACACTCCTCCAACTCATAAGGAGATTGTGATGTTTGACAAAACCCTTTTTAAGCTCTCCAAGAGGTTAATAGGATTGATAGTCCCATTTGTGAGGCTTTACCTTCTATTTATTCCAATACCCTCCCTTATAAAAATGAGGCCCTAATGAATTGTTTTTGCCCCTCCTAAGGTTTCTTTAATGCATGAGGAAGTTTGTGTGCAAGAAAAACATGACTTAGAGGCCTATTCTTCTCCTATAGACTACTATCTTAATCAAGACATTTCAATGCTTATCCTCTTAGGTATAGTATTACTTCCATTAATTATAGAGAATTTAACATGTCATATTCAACTTCTTCATTAAATATATCATATAATTAAATAAAATTAGTGGCTATTATGTTTCTCCTCACTATGTGACATTATTAGCTTACCTATTGGGGGCTCATTGTCATTCATGGTGTTACAATTTCATGTACAATGATACTTTGGTAGCAACATAATAACCTATTTTATATCTTCTTTTTTCTCTATGTTGGGGGGGAAGAATGGTTTTCAAACATCCCCCTTCTTAAGATTAAACGCTCCCTTTGTGAAGTAGTGTCTTCTATAAGGATATCTTATTGACTATGAAGGTGTATATGCCTACTGAGGATCCCCTCCCTCTTATTGGAACACGTATCCTTGATGAGGATATTATCCTTGCCTTCTAAGTACATATCCTTAATTGGTACCTCTTCCTTAGTGTTGGAAGTCTATAACCCTTCATCAAATCCTTCTCTTTATTGATTTGTGTATTTTATATTTGTAATACCCTAAAAATGGTCATCTAAACCATGGGCCCCTAATCTCGACAACATCACCAAGGTCCTAACCAAAGGCAATTAAATCAACCTTGAGCACATTATTAATTCTTTAATCATCAAATATCACATGGCAAATCAATTACTCAATATTAATTAAATATTCATTTAATTAATTGAATCATTTCCAAGAATATCATTATGATCAATTATCCCATTTTAATTTATTAAATATTCTTGCATATTTAATTAATTAATAAATTTGCCATTTAATCATGCAAGAGGAATTACTTACAAAACAAGAGTTGAATTGAAATTAAAATAAAAAGAATTGAATTGAAAGAGAAATCAAACTTGAGATATTATTTCTTTTTCTAAATTTAGAACTTGAAATCAGAAAAGCAATTTAATTGAATTATTGAGTATTCTCTAAAATTGGAACTCAAAGCTTTTCAGAAAAAGAAGTTTAGTTGCATTGAAAAGACTCTCTTATAGAATAATTAAAAGAATTATCTATTTTTATCACAAATGCATGGAATTAATTTATTATTGTTTCCAATGCAACTTGGACTTCTAATTTGAATGCATTTCAATTACACTATAATTGGAATCTATCTCAAGGTTAACTTCACCTGATTTCTCAATTATTTTCAATTAATTCTAAATTGAGCTTTTCTCTTGGTAATTCTCTATAAATTCAGTCTTCAGCTCTCATTCCAATTTATCCCAGAGTTTTTTGACAACACGCTTGGAGATTATTATCACGCTAATTTTGCTCTGGATTCATAGAAGATTATTGTGCTTTTCTAGATTATTTGCCTCCATTATTGCTTACATCCATTATTGCTTGAATTTATTATTTGCTTGAATTATTCATCCATCTTACATCCATATAGTTAATATCACATAGATTAAATCCTTCGTCTTGGTGTAGTCTAGTCACTGGTATTGCTTATAACAATATGAGAGCAATCTTATACTCGCATCTTTTAGAAGGCAATTAGTCACTTTGTTATGGTTTTTTACTTATTGATTATTGATTACTAACCATGCATATAATGACTTAATTGAAGTGTTGTGCTTGCAGCTTACAAACCACTTTTTCACACACACATATCTGACGCCCACCATGGGGCAAAAGACTACATTTTTTTGGCCTCCAAGACTGATTGCTTTATTTTTTCTTATTTTCCAGATTTTGGATTTTTTGATTTTCTTTTTTCATCCATACATCTCGTACGACAATTCCCACAGGCTAAAATGACAAACTGTAGATGTCGTACGAATTGGAATCATGTCTCGTACGAGTTGGGATCCTGTATCATACTAGTTTTTATACTGTCGCACAACTCTGTATTTTCTGGTTAAAAGGAAATTTTCATATTTTTATTGATTATTCTGATGACTCACCCTAACTGTTTATCTGTCTATCTCAGAATTTTTCACAGCCTAATCAGTTTTTGCAGAATGCTTGTCACACAAAGACAATACGACTACTGATTCATTGTCTTTGTAGGTTGCCTAAGGAGAATCGACTAAACATCATGTATTCTTTAAATTCATTTTTAGGAACCTAGCTTGCTATATGGTTAAAGAACAAATTTGTTTTTTGTGTTTTTAGAAAATTTTGAGAGGTAGGAGAGTATGCTCTTGTCTTTTTTTAGACAATCAGAAATCCAGACCCTTGAGGCTTTTTCTTTGTTTGAGATTTGTACATCTTTAGCAGGCCTGCCCTCCCGATGGGTTGAAAAACTCTTAAAGCCGTTATGGCTGGTGTGAGGGGAACAACCTAAGTGGGAATGGCTAAATGCCAAGTACTCCAACCCACTATAAAATAAACATGATTTGATGAAAATCAAGTCAACAGCAGTGCCCGGGAATAGCTCTCCTCTATACCTTCGGGTGTATTAAACCTTGGTTTTTAAGGCTGGGAGGCCTCTTAATTGAGTTTATACCTCAACGCACTGAATGGATCCCTGACTAAATCCAATTCAAAATTAGAAGCTACCCGGTTCATCTCCGAAAGAGGGATAATCTTTGTGCAAGAAAGATAGTAACTCTCCCAAGATACTTGTCATTTTGTGCCCCCATTAGCATTTGGAGTCAGATAATACGACATTGAGAATCCATTGCATGAGACTCAGCGGCCATATTCTGATTAGCTATTGGGTGTGTACCTAAGTCTACAAGCAAAGACTTTATTTCCTCACCAAATTCCTTAGGGTTTGCATGATGTGATTGGAGTCACTATACATACTACTTATTTTCTGTGTTTTCATCCCTGAAACAAAAATTGAAATACCAAAAATTGGAGAAGACAAGAAACAACTCAGTGATTTGAAACTTTGTCTGTGTAAGAAACTAGTCCATCTTAAGTCGAAACTCTATCCGTGTCAGAAACTTGTCCATCTTAAGTTGAAACTCTATCTGTGTCAGAAACTAGTCCATCCTAAGTCAAAACTTTGTCCGTGTTAGAAACTTGTCCATCATAAGTCAAAATTCTGTTTCCTGGTCCAAAAATCAGTCCATCTCATAATTGGTCATACTCAGTTATCATACTCAGCAATAAAAAAAACTCATAATTTCTAGGCTCTGTCTTGTGAACAGTCATACGAGTCTGATAATTTATTGTGCTACACCTGATCCTGTCTCATACGAGTCTTCTGATTTGTCGTTAAAGACCCGATCTTGTGTTGTACGAGTCATTTTAATCTATCATCTAGTTCTGTATCCTATATCATACGAAACATAACTACTCTAAGTCTTTTATCGTCCTGTACATACCCATCTGTCATACGGTAAGAAACAACAACTCCTATGAAACATAACTTTTGTTGTCCTGTAACTGCTAAATTGTCGTCCGGTTTAGAAAATCCCGTCGTACGAGTCTCTGGTTTTGTCAGAACAAAATAGTCAAATTTGCCTAAAAAAATCTTACAGTGAATATAATATTGGTTATCAATTTTCCTGAGCATAAACAGATCAAGACAGTGTACCTCTGCCATTTGCGTTGCACAATTTGGTCGATCATCTTTCAGTTAGTTCAATCAACTACCTATCAAATTTTAGTCACTTAGATAACGTCTTATACAGGATAGATCATTCCTGAAACTAGATTGAATCTTACACTATTCTTAGAATCAACTTAGATAAACGTCTTATACAGGGTAGATCGTTCCTGAAACCAGACTAAATCTCAGTTGTTTCTCCCAAACAATACATTAACCGAACAACTAGCTCTGAAATTGATCTTGACCTCTGCATCACAAACAACTTTAGGTCGCACTAATCCATAAAAATGCCTATACAAACCAGGAGTTCTAGTAAGAAAGAAGCCAAAGGCAAAGGAATACCCTTTTCATACACCGACAATCCATTTTACGAAAAGGATCCACTCACTGACATACCGTCGTCATCAAGCGAACCAATTTTTGAAGAGCCTAAGTCTCCTACTATATATGAGATGGAACACAATGATGAAAACAAGGACGATAATAACATTCCTGAAAATGATAATGATTCCTCATCGTCAAATGAGGCTGACGAAGACAGCGAACCTCCAGAAAAAGAAATCCTTGACCGTCAAAAGGACAAAGACTTTAGAAAAATGATGAAAGCTATCATGACCCGAGAAAAGGAAGACTATTTCTTAGAACTAGCAAAACAAGGTGCTAAACTTCCTACTGGATATGATGTTCAGACACTCGTTACTAAAAAGAAAGAATCACCTATACTCATGGTACACAAAAAATTACTAGCCTTACGAATGGAGGTCACAAAATTGAAGAATAAGGACAAGTCCCCAAAACAATATTCTCTAGAAACAATGTCCCTTTTCATTTGACAAGAATCTATACATGCCTCCATTTCCTTCATGAGTGGAGATCCCAAAATTTGATAAGTATGATGGTACCTCAGATCCTCAAGATCATGTTAGAGAGTTTTGTGATGCCTGTATGGAGTTCATGCATGATCAAACATACCTCATGCACCTTTCCCAAGGAGTTTAGGAGGTCAAGCAATGGAATGGTTCTCAAGTCTACCCAAAGGAATAAAAACGTTTGAAGAACTAATCCAACTATTCTTACAACAGTACTCATACAACATTCGACATCCTGTGACTATGATCAATCTTTGTAATAGTCAATATAAAATAGGGGAACCTCTTCTTACTTTCCTCCAACGTTGGAGAAAGATGTTCTCTAGGTATCCACGACTTATCCCAGACTCTGAGAAAATGGATATAGTTGTCAATAACTTGGTCCCCAAACTGAAATATAGTATACCAATGCAAGTACCCCCATCATTTAACAAAATGGTAGATAATGCCATCGAATGGAAGATGTGCTCATAAAGAAGGGAGATATCATGCCTTGGAAAGAAACACAACCAGGATCTATCTCTAAAGAGAAGAACAAGTATTGGAAATTTGGCAAAGACAACAACAAGAATGTTGTTAATGATGGAGTAGTAGACACTATCAAAACCAACTCAAAATCCACAAGATTCAACTTGGCTAGTGGTACACAAGCACTTAAAGCCACTGAGGCTGCAACAGAAAATCCGCCAAAGAAAACAAAGGAATGGTTCAAATAAAAGCCTTGGATTTCCAAACCTAAGCGTGATTTTACTCCTCTTGAAGAATCATATGAATTCACTTTCAAAAATCTATTGGCAAACAACTTCATAACACTACCAGATAACTCCAGACCATATGATCCAGATGTCAAACCAAGATGGTGGAGAGAAAATGAATACTATGACTTCCATCGGAATAAAGGTCATAACATAAACAATTTCATGAAGCTAAAACATGAGATTCAAGATATCATAGACACTGGTAAAGTTGTTGTTGGGAATCATTTGACTAATGTAGATCATTAAGCATTTAAAGACCCTTTGCATGTTTATGAACAAGGTGATTCTTCAATGACCAAAGGAGGTGCCAAGGTAAATTATACTTATGTCATTCAAGACAACGTTATCAACATGATTGAGCCTTCCCACTCAGAATATTGCAATGTGATTATAGTCCAAGATAAACCAAATGAATCATGCTATGCAAGAGCTCTCACCCGTTCTCAGAAGAAAGTCACCCTCCAAGGAGCTAGTTCTTCTGACCCAGCTCAAGCAACATCAAACCCATCAGCCTTGCCAAACAAACAAAAAGAATCAACCTTAGACAAATTTAAAAGGCTAACTTCATCATCATCTTCTAGATATAGTGTCATTGAACAGTTAAAAAGGATAAATGCTCAAATCTCAATCTTTGAATTGCTAAAACTCTCATCTGCTCACAAAGAGATCCTAGACAAAGCATTTCTCACCAACAACATTCCAAAAGATTTAGACATTGATCGGTTTCAGTCTATGGTGGGTCATCTGACTTCACCTCACTATTGACCTTCTCTGAAGAAGATGATAACTCACTAAATCATCCACATAACTAGCCATTGCATATTGAAGCCATGATCCACAAACACAGAGTCAAACGTGTTTTGATAGATGGAGGTGCGGGGTTGAATATATGTACTTACAGTCTGCTTACACAACTAGGATTCTCTGAAAATTCATTGATCCTGGCAACAAAATAACAATAAAAGCCTATGATGAAGAAGAAAGGACTTCTAAAGGTCTGGTGTCATTACCAATCAGAGTGGGACCGGTAGAGAGAGATGTCCTTTTCCAGGTTCTTGATATTCCATTGTCATATAATATATTACTGGGCAGGCTGTGGATTCATGAAATGAAGGCAGTGTTGTCAACGTACCATCAATGCTTAAAGTTTCCTTATAACGGAGCTAAAGTCAGTATTCTTGCTGATACAAATGTCATCTGTAATGCATTAACAAAAGGTGCAGATACTTTTGTGCCTCATAATAGGGTAGATTCTCCAAATGCAGATCCAGAAGCACTAATGAAAGACTTAGAAAAGAGATTGAAGATTACAAATACTGGCATGGATGGCTACAAGATAGAACCGGTACTTTCATTAGTTTCTCTCCCTCCATCACCAAAACAGTTGGGCAAGCCATCAGAGGCTATGAGAACACAAACTTCAGCTCCGAATACCATATATGATGGTCTCTTTGTACAGTCTTCTACCTCCTTGGCAGATGAAATAGAAGAGGATGTTGTTCTTAACTAGCTCTTTAAGGAAGATAGTCAAAATGAGGAGGTACAACATTCTGAGATTTCTTCAAACCAATATGGTCCTAGATACAAAATAATTCAACGCATGGGGTACTTAGGTATTGGTCCTTTGGGCAAACAAAAAGAAGGTATTACTGAACCAATTCAATTACAAACCAAATCCATAAATGATAAGGCTGGATTGGGTTACGATCCGAAAAAGACATCAGACCAAAAACATGTTTCTAAGTCTAAATGGCAGAAAAGAATATTGCCTTTAACATTATAGGAAGTAGACACTCAACAAACAAAAGCAGAGTGTAGAAAAGAGATAGAGGAATCAACAATCAAGAAAGAAGAAATAGTCAGTGCTCAAGCTTTGATGGTATCAGCTACAATAATACAGGAAGTTGAGGTCCCAGAAAATATAAGAGATGAAGTAGTAAGAATCAGAGAATTGTTTGCACCACTAAAAGTTCCAGTCACATATACTAGCAGGCAACAAGTAGATGATTCGAAGACTAATTCAAACGAGTATGAATGGGGTCCTGACCATCTCTTAGACACATCCACTACAAAAACTCCATAAGAGTCTAGTGATGTCATAGATGATACTCAAGAGCTGATGCACATAAAACTAGAGAAAGAAATACAGGAAATTAGACAAAAGAGACAAGCAAATTATGAACAAGGACTGAAAAAAGGAAGAATACCAGAAAGCTTCTCATCTATGTACCCCTATCCTAAAACAGAACAAACCAGGTATATCACTACACAAGAAGAGTTGGAAGTTACAAAACAAGAACTAGTTATTAGTCCAGAAGAAGCTGAATGGAGTAGACGACAAAAAATTACAGAAACATCAAGATCATGTCAACAGGTGTGTCAGATACAACTGACAAATGAACCACAACATGAAGGAACTTGCAGCATTAAAGATGTTGGTGTTGATACCATACATACACTTATTAAATCACCTAAAGAAGACTCGAAAACTTCATCCGATGACTCTGACGACTTTGATGACAGTCTTATTCAAGGCGATATCTACTCAGCCTCAAATTCTGAATCCGCTGATACAAACAATGAAAAATTGTCTACTGGTCTTATTGTTGATAAACCACGATATGAAGTCCAGTCTGGCGTAGTGAACGATGTTACAAGTATGTCTATCGGATTAGATCAACTAAATATTAACGTGAACTTTAATAATCATGATCTGACTTTTCCTGGTCTCAAGACACTTACGCAAGGTATCATTCTGGAACTCAAATTTTTGATCCGCCGCTGTGATAACAATACCGTGAACGCTATTGAACCTATCCAAGATTTATCCTTAGTACATCCCAAATTGATTGACTGTACTCTACAAAAATAGCCCATGAATATACCTACTTTTGCCAATGACTATACGTTAGCCTATTATCTCAATGTCATCAAACCTATAGACTCTTCCACCAGTGAACAGAGTAAAAATATGACTAAAGCGGATATCAAGTATCTTAGTCACAAAAACAAGAAAAATAAAAATAAAAGATCTGATGGCAAAAACCACATTGTGCTAGTGTCAGAATCTAAAAAAGAGAAAATAAAGGACGTACCTAAAGGTGAAAACCTCTCTGAGGCGCCTGAAGGTGAGATACTTGATATACTACCATGTCATTTCTAGGAAAGGTCCTCCATATTGATCGAGCCAACTGAGCCAGTGAACATTGGGAGTCAAGAGACACAACACATCGTTCATGTAGCTCAATCACTATCAGCAGAAGAATTGAAGGAGTTCACTCAGCTATTCTTAGAAAAGAAAATAAACTTTGCATAGACGTATTCTGATATGCCAAGCTTGGATCCTGATCTCATTATGCACCATCTTTCAATCACACCAGGAGTAAAACCAGTTAAGCAAAAACTCTGTAAGATGCACCCGCATGTAGCACTATTAGTCAAGGCTGAACTAGAAAAACTGCTCAAAGTTGGATTCATTAGAGCTATTGATTATGCTGAATGGATTTCAAACATAGTACTTGTGTCAAAGGTAGATAAGTCTATCAGAGTTTGTACTGACTTCATAGATCTTAACAAAGCCTATCCGAAGGACGACTTTCCATTACCAAATATTGATATGATAGTCGACATGACTGCTGGGTATGAAATGTACTCACTAATGGATGGATTCTTTGGATACAATCAAATCAAAATAGCTCCTGGAGATCAAGAAAAGATAACTTTCACCTGTGCATGGGGAACCTTTTGCTGGAACGTCATGTCATTTGGGCTAAAGAACACAAGAGCAACCTATCAAAGAGCAGTTACAACTATTTTTCATGACATGATGCATAAGAATATGGAAGATTATGTTGATGACACCTTAGTGAAGACTATGAAAAGATCAACGCATATTCAAGAGTTAGGTCCTTTACTAGACAGAATGGAAAAGTTCCAACTCCAATTAAATCCAAAGAAGTGTGCATTCAGAGTGACATCTGGTAAACTACTTGGCTAAATCATTTCAAAGAAGGGAATAGAGGTTGATCCTGAGAAGGTTTAAGCTATAATGGAAATTTTGCCTCTGAAGAACATCAGTCAAATGAGAAGTCTACAGGGACGTCTCCAATCCATTAGACGATTCATTTCTTAGCTAGCAGACAAAGCTCAACCTTTCACAAATGTATTGAGAAAAGGAATAATATACAACTGGGATCAGCAGTGTGAACAAAATCTTCAGTAGATAAAAGAGTACCTGTCAAATCCATCGATATTGATGCCACCGATTTAGGGTAAACCACTAATCTTATATATATCAACAACTAATTCATCACTGGGGGCACTTCTGGTGCAACAGGATGACAATAAAAAGGAATGAGCTATTTATTACATCAGCAGGACATTGGTGTCTTATGAAATGAACTACACTATAATAGAAAAAGAATGCTTGGCGTTAGTCTTTGTATCACAAAAACTGAGGCACTGCATGCTAGCACATTCAGTCAAGCTAGTGGCCAAAATGGATCCACTAAAGTATCTTCTCAATAAGGCAACACTTACAGGAAGATTAGCGAAATGGGTCATGATCCTTACAGGGTTTGACATTGAATATGTGGAATGCAAAGCCATAAAAGGATAGGTAATTGCTGATCAACTTGTTGAAGCTCCGCTTGAGGACACTCAACCGCTATGCATAGAGTTTCCAGATGAATCTATAATGCACCTTACTCAACAACCTTGGAAAATGTTCTTTGATGGGTCCTTTACTCAAAATGGTTCAGGTGCTGGCATATTATTCATTACTCCTCAGAAGTATTCAATTCCAAAGTCTTATAAGATTCTATTCCCTTGCACAAACAACATTGCAAAATATGAAGCTTTGGTTAATGGGATAAAACTAGCTATTGAATGGAAGGTTGCAGAATTGTATATCTATGGAGATTCTCAGCTGGTGGTTAATCAAATCAACTATACATATCAGACTCGAGTGAGAAATTGATGCCTTACAAGAGGATGGTTGATGATCTTAAGAAGTATTTTGCTTTTGTATCATTCCAACAGATTCCTAAATCCGCAAACAGAGCAACAGATGCTATGGCTACCTTGGCATCTATACCTGAGCTACAAGAGTCTAATTTTTGCTTTGATTTCCTAGTGGAAGAGTTATATTACCCCGCTTATGATTATCCTTAGACCCAAATAGTCTATTCTATTATTGGGCATGACTCATCCTGATATAGCCACATCTATTCCTATCTAGAAGACCAAATCATCCCTGGAAATATTACCCGAAATGAGAAAAGAAACCTAACTCGAAACGTTTCATGGTATGTTATCATAGCTAACGATGTATTTAGACAAGGTTTGGACAGTACACTGCTTAGATGTCTAGAAAGTGAAGAATCTAAATGTGCATTATCAAAAGTCCATGAAGGTATTTGTGGATCTCATTCGAATGGCCTTACTTTATCTCAAAAACTACTATAGGCTGGCTACTACTAGCCAGACATGGAAAAAGACTCCATCCAATTTTCTAAGACTTGTGAGAAATGTCAGCTTCATGGAAATCTCATACATGCCTCGACAAGGGACCTCATACCATTTATTACACATTGGCCTTTTTAGCAATGGGCCTTTGATATCATTGGTCAGATATATCCTGCTTCATCCAACAGACATAAATTCATCATAACTGCCACTGAGTATTTCACCAAGTGGGTAGAGGCAGTTCCACTCATTAAAGCAACCGGTAAACAAGTCGCCTTGTTCATCCTAAATTATATCTGCAAGTATGGGATACCTTCATCCATCATGACTGATAATGGAGGATAGTTTAAGAATAAAGATCTAGATGAGCTTTGTGAGAAATTAAAAATTAAAAAAACACTGGTCATCGGTATATTACCCTCAAGGTAATGGACAAGTTGAGGCGTCTAACAAAAACCTACTGACTATTTTGCATAGAACAGTGAACAAATCTGGGAAGGATTAGCATCTGCAGCTCAATCCTGCATTATGGGCTTACAGAACAAGTATAAAAACACCTACTGGGGCTACACCTTTCTCTTTGGTGTATGGGTCCGAAGCAGTATTACCTGTTGCAGTAGAAATACCATCTCTAAGAGTTTCTTTGCAAGGTCTTGTTACCAATGAAGATCATAGAATATCTAGCTTGCAAGAATTCAAATTGTTGGATGAGCATCAGCAAGTGGCATTTGATCATCTCAGAGTGTATCAGAAGAGAATGTCCAGAGGATATAACAAGAAAGTTTGACAAAGAGAATTTCAAGTTGGTGACCTAGTTCTGAGAGAAAATCCAAAAAATCAACAGTTTCGCAACAATAAAGGGAAGTTTGAACCCAACTGGCTAGGTCCCTACATTGTTACTACAGTATTCGGCTCTGGTGCCTATCAACTCTCAAACTTGGAAGGAGAAAAGCTCTGTGAACCGATTAACACCATCCACTTGAAGAAATTCTTCGCTTAGCATTCTCTGTGCCACCAACTTGTACAACTGGAAAAAGTCTCGAAAAAAAAATGGAAAAATCATCAAAAGAAAAATAAAAATAAAAGAGAGAAAATGCCTTGGAGAAAACCTGGTAAACAGGAACCTTGGTAAAAAAAATAAAAAATGAATCTCTGCCAAGCAGGTGAAAACCTAGCAAACAGGCACCTCTTGTACTCAAGCGCTCCATCTATCAACACAACGTTGGCATTTCCCGCTTTCATGCATCTTTGCTTTCGCTTGTACATATTTTTCAGTCACTTTTGTGACATCATGGTTCATTGGAACCCTCATGACTTGAAACTGATCAACGTCCTAGTCTTAGGTTACTTGACAGAGCAATTTACATATCCTAAGTAGTGTCAAACAAGTCATCTTACCGTCAGTGAAACCTGGTCGTCCACTCTGAGTTACTCACCTATCTCCTAACTACCAAAGAGTTTTTATCACTGAGTAAACAAGCAAAACAACATAACGGAAAACAATCACTAAAGAGTTTGAGCTATGAATGCAAATTTTCTTTGTGTGCTGTCTTTTATATTGGTTTTTGATTATTATCCCTCTGAGTAACTCGAGGAAGTCTATTGTGACTAAGAGGAGCAAGGATTGGGGGCATAATATTTTCTTTGTTTTCTGCTTGTAGGAATGATCCCAATGATCTGGAAACATATAAATTAGTTGGGTGTCTGTGATAAGCACCTTCACAACAAGGTGAAATCGCCTCACATACCTCGACTCCGCTTATTTTTGTGCTACAGGGAGGTCCATATCATTTCTTTGTCTATTTTGAGGAAATTTATTTATGATGCAATTCGGGTCCCTGCGAAATCTGTCCAAGGATATGAACAAAAAAAGGGTCATTGCAGACAAGATAATAAATATTGCACATTTGAGAAAGAAAGGAGCTCTAACCTACCTGTTGTGTTCGTTATGCTCAGTGACGAATCTTAAGTATTTTAAATCCAATGACTAGGTTTAGGATGCATTTTGCATATCATTTCGCATATCATTTTGCATATCATTCTGCATTTTTGTGAATTTAGAGTGATTTTGGTATAATAATAATCTCTTTATCTTCTGAATGTGAGCTAAAAGCATCATCATTTCTTATGCTAAGTGGTCTATTTATCATCATTTCTTCAATCGAGTACTTGTGTTTTGAGATGTTTAGTTGCATACATAACATTTAATATAGCTTCATACATTTCATTATTTACTCATCTGCATTCATCTTATTGCATAGAAAAATGAAAACATTGAATTACTCATTACTCATACTCATTCATTTATTTGCATATGAAAAGAAACAAAAATAGACATCCATAATCATTTGCATTACATACATTCATATTGAAAAGAAATGCATACATATAGAATAAAGCATATAAAAGACATCTCATAAGCGAATCAACACAAGTATGATGAAGTCAAATCGGATCTTGTATATATATATATATCATGTCAAGTCTAAAGGTACAAAATGATGTCGAATGATATATACAAACTCCCATCAGAGTAAGAATCATATAGGCTACAAAAAATATCCGAGCTACAAAAAGAAATAATCTAGCTAGCACCCTCTCCCTCATCGCCTAGTGGAGGAGGAGGAGCCTGATACCCGGGATCCTGACGAGGTACCCGAGATCCCTCTGATCGTGCCATATATTACGAGTAGGGTATAACTTGCTGCGCAATAGGAGCTATGACACTATATGCTACCACATAATAAGCTGCCCTACTACTCTAGAGAAGGACCTCTTGTCATAAAGCCTCTATCTTTGCTCTCGACTCTGCTCTCAATGATGTGATCTGGCGATCATGCTCGACCCTCACCTCGACAAGCTATTGGTCTCGCTCCACCAGCTGAGTTTGAGCCACTATCAACTATGACTGTAGCTCTGCAAGATGTGCTCTCATCGACTGCCCTGCATCAGTCCCCTACTCTCTCATAGGCTCCCCACCCCCATCTCCACCTGTAGCTCCACCCTACTCATCCTGCCACTGCTGAACCTATCTCAGAGCTATTCGCTCCTCCTCAGTCCCACCCAATCTCACTCCTACATGCCCTAGGGATCTGCCCTCACCCCTCTGCTGTCCAACATCAGCTGGCACCCTGCTGCTGCTAGCACCAGGATCACCACCACTCCGCCATGGAGCCTCAACTCTCTATGCCTATCCCTGCCTATGGCCCTATCCCTGTCCCTGTGCCGGTGCAGGGGCATCATCCTCAACATCCTCAATATGAGGAGCCTGCTCTACTGAATCTGTAAATCGAGGGAATGGATGCTGCTGAAACCAATCTCTATACTAAAGCAATACCCCCACATCCGCCACATCATCTATATAATCCCACCTCAGGCAATGTAAACCAGTCAGCTCCTACATCGCCAAAGCATAGGACAACCGTGGAGACCATCCCTATCTCTCCTCATTTGCATAATGCGCATACATTGTAAACTCTTGTGAGATCCATTGAGGCCGACCATACTGCCTCATCACTCGAGAAATGAGGAATCGCTCCACAATGGTCTGTGATCTCCCAATAAGAGGATTCATGACAAAAAGGTCCCTGTGGACTAGCCGCCAGTCATCCCAAGGCTCTAAGCCTCTGTATGGTCTCCACACTATGGCTATCAGGTCATCTAGCTGCCATCTCTAAAAATTTGTCTTGCCCAAATGGGGCTGTGTAATGTATCCGACATACCTATATATAATCGGCTGCCCAAGCTCTCTACTATCATCTACAATAGGCCGACAAATGGGAAGATTCTCCCAAGTGCACACCTACAAAATATATACACCAATGGCCATGCTCCACCCATCTCTATACACGATCTCATGCATCTCTCGATACATGTGGGCCAATAAACACAAACCCCAGTCAAGTCTCTAAGGGGTCTCTATCAATCTCTCTAACATTCGACCCCATCCGCACTAGAAACCCTTCTGCCCTCTGTCTGGCATCAGAAAACAACCTATGAACCCTGCTATAACACATGCTAGAGGATACTCCTCACTGTACCTGCTCATGAATATGTCCCAACTAATGGAACGAGTCAAAATGTCAGGATCACTAAAGACATGCCTCACTGCCTGTAATCCTGGAAGGTGCCCTGAATCATAATCAACCTTATCCCCAGCAAAAGGGATACGGAGGATCCTATATACATCCTTGAGAGTGATAGTCAAATCCCCCATTGGTAGATGAAACGTGTTATGCTCTTAATGAAAATGGTCAACCAATGCTGTGAGCATTTCGTGATTCACAAGGATATCAGGTAATCTCAATAGATGGGTCAAGCCGCACAAGTCAATATGAGCCTGCTCAACCTCAGATAAATGTCGAACTAATGCCATAGTAGGAGGATAAACACATCTAAATAGCATAGGAGGTAATCGAACCTGCAAAAAACCCAACAACAAAGCATCAAAAAACATTCCAAATGAGCCTACAAGAGAAGTAAAACATCACGCAAATCCAACCAAGTCAAATGCAAAATCAAATTTTCACGTTTAGACCTTCAAAAATGCTCACTGTCTCTTGAATGACAAAACACAAAGAGACAGAATCTCGTACGAGCTAGGAATAGCTCTCGCATGACAAAACAACCCCAAATGACATACTATTGGCTTTCGCATGACAAAATGGTCTTTTAATAGACTTGTCGTACGATACGAGGGTGCCTCTCGAATGACAATTCTAATGACCTTAAATGATGAAAGAAATTTTACCAGTTACTTGTATGAGACAGTATCCTGTCTCGCACGATAAAACGTGAAACCCGACCCCACACATGCGAAAAACTTGAAAAATGAGCAAAAAAATTCAAAATTGAAAACATAAAGAGGCTTAAGATCGATCACTTACTGCTGGCTCATAGTTTTGGGTTTGATTATGTTATCTCTAGCACTTGAATCGATGCTGATGAGTAGGGACCACCATTTTCTTCGTAGAAGGCTTTTTGAATTTTCAAATTTGGAGGGTTAAAATGATTTGAAAATGACACTTTTGTCCCATATATAGCAAAAACCTAATTTTTCAACTTGCTCTGATGGACATGAAAATTGTACCCTTACCTAATTTGACCATTCTGATTCCATTTTCAGGATCGAAATCGAAATTGGAGATCATTTTTCTAGTCAATTTCACAATTTGGACCACTTAGCGCTCTTTTCATCAAATGCTCATTCTTTCTTCCAATTGCGCTCAATTTCAATGCTGGATATCAATTTCAATACATTACGATCAACTCTGTGCTTAACTCATCAATCAACGCCAAATTTTTCAAATATTCCTCAGAATCAATTTGTGCTCAAATAACTTATTATCGCCAGCAATTGCCTATAATCATGTACCCTCGCTATCTTTCGATTTCACTCCCGAGGGGGCATACTCACGACCTTATGACCTCACATCTCACAAGTTGAGAACTTTTTTTTTTCAAATCTTCATCAAAAGTCGAGCAAAATATTTCTTAACTAAAGAAATTCAATTCTTATTGCTAAGGGGCATCTCAGCTTCATCACTTCAAATCAAGTTGAGATCTCTTGATTATGTGAATCGAATCAATCGCTAGGGGCATATCAGTTTCATCACTTCAAATCAAGCTGATATTTGTCCTTCATCTGAATCAATCTCTTAACGTTAATCAGTTTCATCACTTCAAATCAAGCTAATTATTCATTTAGACTTAATCAAAAGTTTAAAGAGTATTCTTTGATCACACTCAATCTAAGCAGGTGTTCAGTATTTGTTTCTTGATCAAGCTGAACAGTTTATCTTCATCGTATCTTGATCATTCAAGTTCAAGATCAATTTTTATCATCACTCACTGCATCTAAGTTCAATCAAGTTCTAGATCAGTAAGATCCACTTCTTGATAAATCAAGTTCAAGTTCAGTATCTTTGTTTCTATCGTTCCTCAATTCAATCAAGTTCGGGAATGGTATCACTTTAATCAGACTTCATTCATCTTTGTTGCTTTGAATCAAGCTAAACACCTTGCTCTTCATCTAGTTCATGATCATTCAAGTTCAGAACTGGTATCTCCTAGACATTACACATTCTTTGAACCAACGCGTTGCTCGCACATTAATTCAAAGAGGGGCAAATGTAATACCCTAAAAATGGTCATCTAAACCATGGGCCCCTAATCTCGACAACATCACCAAGGTCCTAACCAAAGGAAATTAAATCAACCTTGAGCACATTATTAATTCTTTAATCATCAAATATCACATGGCAAATCAATTACTCAATATTAATTGAATATTCATTTAATTAATTGAATCATTTCCAAGAATATCATTTTGATCAATTATCCCATTTTAATTTATTAAATATCCTTGCATATTTAATTAATTAATAAATTTGCCATTTAATCATGCAAGAGGAATTAATTACAAAACAAGAGTTGAATTGAAATTAAAATATAAAGAATTGAATTGAAAGAGAAATCAAACTTGAGATATTATTTCTTTTTCTAAATTTAGAACTTGAAATCAGAAAAACAATTTAATTGAATTATTGATTATTCTCTACAATTGGAACTCAAAGCTTTTCAGAAAAAGAAGTTCAATTGCATTGAAAAGACTCTTTCCTAGAATAATTAAAAGAATTATCTATTTTTATCACAAATGCATGGAATTAATTTATTATTATTTCCAATCCAACTTGGACTTCTAATTTGAATGCATTTCAATTAAACTATAATTGGAATCTATCTCAAGGTTAACTTAACCTGATTTCTCAATTATTTTCAATTAATTCTAAATTGAGCTTTTCTCTTGGTAATTCTCTATAAATTCAGTCTTCAAATCTCATTCCAATTTACCCTAGAGATTTTTGAGAACACGCTTGGAGATTATTATCATGCTAATTTTGCTCTGGAGTCATAGAAGATTATTGTGCTTTTTTAGATTATTTGCATCCATTATTGCTTACATCCATTATTGCTTGAATTTATTATTTGCTTGAATTATTCATCCATCTTGCATCCATATAGTTAATATCATATAGATTAAATCCTTCGTCTTGGTGTAGTCTAGTCACTGGTATTGCTTATAACAATATGAGAGCAAGCTTATACTCGCATCTTTTAGAAGGCAATTAGTCACTTTGTTATGGTTTTTTACTTATTGATTATTGATTACTAACCATGCATATAATGACTTAATTGAAGTGTTGTGCTTGTAGCTTACATACCACTTTTTCACACACACAATATTGAACCTTTCTATATAGTGGGTTTGCACATCCCTATTGAGGATCACATCTCTCTCATAAGAAAATGAATCCTCAATGAGGATATTTTCCTTATTTTAGAAGAGTGTGTCTTTTATAAACGATCTCTCTTTGGTGTCCTTGTCCAGATTCTTTGGAGGCAAGAATAATATTTCATTCTCCCTCTCTTTTCCAAAGACTCACCCTTTTGTTGTTGAGTTGCATCTTTCATTCGATATCATGTTTTACATAGAATTATCTTGTATGTGAGTACATGTATGTTCCTTTTTTAGGACCTTTTTTTTTTTAAACGATACATGTCTTATGAACAATCTCTCCCTAGTGAATGTTTGTTATTATTCACTAAGGATTCACTTTTTCCTATCAATGGGAGAAGATGTGTATTCTTAATCTTCTTCTCCTCTTCAAAGATGTTACCTTTATCAACTTAGACCCCCTTATTTTTTAGAGGTGGATATATTTGGATAATGATCTCATCATCCTTTTATCCATCAAAAGGATCCCTTTACACCTGTTGCAAGATATCTCTTTTACAACTATCTTTTCCTTGCTTATCATATTTATGCCTCTTTAGCATGGAGATATGTGCATTGTTTCATAAAGGATATCTCTTTGGTGGTGAAGGTGTGTATCCTTATTTCTATCTTCCTTAAGACATCAGCATATTTTCATGTTGGCATGTTAAGGGGATTAGGGGGAGAAGAATACATCACGACCTCCTTGTGCCATATATTCAATTCAAGTTGTATAATTACTTTCATAATGTCTTGCTTGGTTGTCCTTGTTGCATGTCTTATATGGGGTGTACATTATTGAAATTTGATCTACCACTTATACAAGATGCTTCATTCTTGAAACTAGACACAATCCTTTTGTATGTCTTATATGAGGTGTGCATTCTCTAAACCAAACCTAAGTCTTAGACAAGATGTTTCATTCCCAAAACTAGACACATTTATTTTCAATTGCATTTCTAATACAGGTTGTTGCATACCCAAAAAAAGACCAAAGTCTTAGATGTGATGGTTAACTCCTGAAACCATATGAAATTTTATTAAGATGAGTGGAACTAGCATAAAACAACTTGCTAGACTATTCTGACTCTTCCCTCCTACTTGGATCACCTAGCATAACACAACTAGCTAGCTGGTGGAATCCATGTTCCTTCTCTTTCTCTCCCATGAACCAATAGAATAACACACTTTGCTAGTGTTGGATCATGGTTTATTATGATTTCAATTAGTATATGTCCTTTCTCTTTCTATAAGTCCACTTGTTCTCTTGCAATAACATTCTTAGAATGATATTAGCGGTCGATTCATTTTGATTATCAAGGTCTCTTCAACTAGTTGACTTGGAACTTTGTGTTTTAGTGCTAACGTTCTTTGCTTTCGTTTATACTTGAAGGTTACTTGCATGGATTGATAGGACCCTATGCTTTGGGGCTTGATTATCCCTCAACATTATCCTATCCCTAGTTTTCCTTGCTCTTATATGCTTTATCTCTTCATTTCTACTTTAGCAAGAGTCTGACCATAAGATCATACTCCACTAAAGTGGGGGATAAATGTAGAATTATAAATTGTACACCTTTATTAGTGTATCCAATTTCACACTCTCCTAGCACCTATTTTAGTATTTCCCTTTCCTATATGCATTATTGGACCTTTATTGTAATTAATTAATATTTAATTCAATATTATGGGTCTTATTCCTTTTTATTATACCATTACACTCTTATTTGGGCCCTTAACTCTAGGTGTGCTCTTTATCATTTTATCTCTATTTATCCTTAATCCTACCCCAATTTCAACTTCCAAGACACATTTCACACATCTATACATTATGGTTTGATCCATCAAGATGGAATTGACATTAGAATCCTATTATCTTGCATTCCTTGAAAGTCAAGAAAAAGTTGTCGGGACCAGGACTACCTACCACCATGGTATTGCACTTTTTTCCTCCAGATTCAGGAGGATAATTTGGTGGTCTTATCTAATCCTAATCCCGCTTTGTGCAAAAATATAAAATATAAGCTAGCATAAAGGTGATTGTAACTATGAAATCCCTATATAAGGCATCTCTCTCAATTCATTTTGAAGATTACATCTCATGCTAACATTATCATCCAATTCAAGAGCAATTCTTCTACCTCAAGAGTAGATTTTATTCAAGGATCAACAAACTATTGGTATTTTGGTATGGTTTTTTCATTGATGTCAACATCTACTAAACCTTATCAACTCTGAAACTTTGGAAGAATCAACAACATTCACCGACAAGCAAATGACTTATGCACAGTCACCGGTATTTGGTACACCGATAGAATATAATGATCACCGACACTTGGAATGGCATGGAAAACACTTGGTTATGACAAAGACATTGTTTGGACACCTTGTCTTGGAGATTTGATTATTGGTATATTCATACTTCCATATTTGCTATTACCGGCAAATAGGTCTAGGTTATACATCGGCAGGATTATCTTTTCTAGATCAGCATGGCACACTATGGAGATGATTTATTATTGTTGTAAATGCATTAAGCTGACATGTTGAATCAGTTATTGCATCAGGCATTAATTTATTTGTAAATTGATTTTATTGTAATATCTCTTAGAGCCGACCTACTAAAATTGGTCCTAGGTTATGATATAAATGTAAGATCTTATTTGTAAGATTACTTGTGGAATGTGAAGAAGAATTGTGAAAAGGTATATGCGAGATTAAGCAGAGCTATACACACAGACATCATTTGATGGTGAAGCAAGGTTTTTGAGAAAGCATATCAGAACTACACCAGTATTAAGTAGTAAGTTGGTTAAGTTGTTTTTGTTTTGAATTTATTTGACAACTGATTCACCCCCCCCTCTCAGTTGTCTCCGAGACCTAACAATTGGTATCAAAGCTTAGTCCTCTTTTACAGAAGTTTAACAACTTGAGGAGATCCAATGTCTACTAACTATTTCAGGAAGGACAGTCCTAAACTTGATGGAACCAAATATGGCATATGGAAGATCAGAATGGAGACACATTTAAATTGCATTGGAAAGGACATATGGGATGTTACAAAGAATGGCTATACCGCTCCTACTCAAAGCTAGCCTAATCCACCTAACTTGACTAAAGATGAAGAAAATGATTGCAAAATAAGAGAAGCATTTTTGAGCGCATTAACAGATCAGAAAATCATGGGATTATCAGATAGATCAACTACTAAAGCTATTTGGAAACACTGAATGAAGGAGGTTCCACAGTCAAAATTGCAAAGATTGAAAGCTTCCAGGTCAGGTATGAAAATCTGAAAATGGAAGAAGATGAAAGGATTTCTGCTTTTATGGAAAGAGTAAATAAAATTGTTTTGGGTATTAAATGTTGTGGAGGAACCTTAAGTGAAGATGAAATTGTTTTAAAAATTTTAAGAGGATTTCCACCGGCATATAAAATGAAGGTCACTGCTATAAATGAGTTAAGAACAATGCCTAATACATCAGTAACTAGAGATACATTGATTGGAAAACTTTCAGCCTTTGAAATTGAGGAATTTGATCATATTGCTACTATAAAGACAGATTTAGCCTTTAAAGCATCAACATCATCTACATCATCATTTGACAAATCTGATTGGAAAGCCTTTTATACAAGAGAACTTGAAGAAAGCAGGAAAGAAAATGAAGAACTTGAAGAACTTGAAGCTCTATTCGCAAGAAAAATGCCTAAAGGTCTAGTTGGAAGTAAATATGAAGGTAAAGCACCCTTTAAATGTTTGAACTGTAATAAGATTGGTCACATGGCTTCAAGATGCCCTGATAGACATGCTAGACTAAGAGAAGAAGCTAGAAGAACATACAAACCTAACCCTGAAAATCAGAGATACAGATTTAAGAAGAATAAAGACAAATCTTGTTATCTTGCTGATGGAGTGACTGATGATTCTGATGAGGCTCCGAAAGACAATGGATGGGTTTTTGTTGCTATAATAGAAGATCAACCGGCACCTACAGTCCAACTGGTAGAGCAGGCCTTGGCAGCTAAAATTGAAGTAAAGGATGAATGGATCATTGATTCAGGATGCTCACATCATATGACAGGTGATATAGGTAAATTCTTGAACTTTCAAGAATATAATGGAGGTCTAGTGAGATTTGGAGATGATAAAGCTTGTCTGATCAAAGGTAAAGGTACAATATCTCTTGATGGTAAGCATAATACTAACAATGTTTATTATGTTGAAGGTTTAAAGCATAATCTTTTGAGTGTTGGTCAATTATTTGAGAAAGGATTTCAGTTACAATTCAAAAATGGAAAATGCAAAATCATGAATAGAACTGGTTTAGAAATTGCAACCGGTAATCAAACTAGAGGTAATATCTTTCATTTGAATAACAATGAAAAGACATGCTTGATTGCACATATTGATGAAATTTGTCTATGGCATAAGAGAATCTGTCATGTAAACTTTGATTGCATGGTAAAAATCAGTACTACTAAGGCAGTTAGAGATTTACCTAAAATTATCAAACCTCACAATACAGTATGTAAGGAATGTCAATTTGGAAAACAAGTTAGAACTACCTTTAAAAGTATTCCAGAAAAATCCAATAATGCTCTTGACTTAATTCATACTGACTTATGTGGTCCAGCTAGAACCAAAAGCTTTCAAGGTGATAGATATTTCATGCTAATCATTGATGACTATTCTAGAATGTGTTGGGTTACTTTTCTAAGAGAAAAATCAGAAACACTTGGGAAGTTCAAACTATTCAAAGCAATGGTAGAAAATAAAACCAGTAAGAAAATCAAATGTCTAAGATCAGATCAAGGAGGAGAATTTACATCTAAGGAATTTAATGCATTCTGTGAAGTGAATGGAATCAGAAGACAACTATCAGCACCTCAGACACCACAGCAAAATGGAGTTGTTGAAAGGAAAAATAGAACTATCTTGGATGCATCTAGAAGTATGTTATCAGAAGCAAATCTACCACATGTATATTGGAGAGAGGCAGTAAGTACATCGGTCTATACATTCAACAAAGTTCACATCAAAGGTGAAACTGGTAAGACTCCTCATGAACTATGGTTTAGTATTACTCCTACTCTTAAATATTTCAGAATATTTGGAAGTAAATGCTATATTAGAAGAGATGAGTATATTGGAAAATTTGATCCTAGAACTGATGAAGGAATATTTCTTGGTTATTCATCTAAAAGTAAAGCATATAGATGTTTTAACAAAAGATTGCAGAAAATTGTTGAGAGTACAAATGTGAAGATTGATGAACAATTCAGAGGAACTTCAAGGTATATAGATTTTGAACTGACAACAGAAATTCTAACAAATGAACCTACACTAAACCCATCGGTAAAGAATGAAGATCCAGTTACACCGGTATCATCTGAAAATTCCACTATGACTGAGGAACAATAGAAAACAAAGACACCCCGGTATGTAAGACTGAATCATTCTGAAGATTAGATAATTGGAAACAAGTATAAAGGAGTTATGACAAGAGGAAGATTGGCAAATAAAGAGGTATGTCTTATTTCTCAAATTGAACCATCATCAGTTAACGAGGCATGCGAAGATAAACACTGGATTAAAGCTATGGAAGAAGAATTAGAACAAATTGAGAAGAATAACACTTGGACATTAGTTCCATGCCCTAAAGATAAAAATGTAATTGGAACCAAATGGGTATTCAAAAACAAACTTAATGAAGATGGTAAGGTTATCAGAAATAAAGAAAGACTAGTGTGTAAGGGATATTCTCAGAAAGAAGGAATTGATTACAATGAGACCTTTGCACTGGTAGCCAGAATTGAGGCAGTTAGATTATTTTTGGCTTTTGCAGCACACAAGAACTACAAAGTATATCAAATGGATATTAAATGTGCATTTCTGAATGGAGATCTTGAAGAAGAAGTTTACATTGAACAACCTGATGGATTCTCTTTGACAGATAACAAAGATATGGTTTGCAGGTTAAGGAAAAGCTTTGTATGGATTAAAACAAGCTCCAAGAGCTTGGTATGCAAGATTGGATAAGTATCTTTTGAAGATTGGTTTTTCTAAAGGTAATGCTGACAACAACTTATATTATAAAGTGACTAATGATGACATCTTGGTTATAGAATTTTTTGTTGATGATATAATCTTTGGAGGAGAAGATGGACTATGTAA
The DNA here is from genome assembly GCF_030272615.1 of Cryptomeria japonica. Taxonomy (NCBI): domain Eukaryota; kingdom Viridiplantae; phylum Streptophyta; class Pinopsida; order Cupressales; family Cupressaceae; genus Cryptomeria; species Cryptomeria japonica. Next base: position 392,292,307 of record NC_081415.1, read on the forward strand.
AGAATTTTCTATTGAAATGCAGCAAGAATTTGAAATGTCTATGATTGGAGAAATAAAATTCTTTTTAGGATTGCAGATTTCATAGACTGACAAAGGTATATTCTTGAGTCAATCCAAGTACTTAAAGGAGTTACTAAAGAAATTTGGGATGGAGAACTCTAAATCGGTAAGCACACCTATGACTACAAATGACAAACTATCACTAAGGGATGAATCTACACCTGTTAATCCAACTAGGTACAAATATATGATTGGAGGTTTACTGTATTTGACACAGACCAGACCTAACATCATGAATGCAGTATGTATTGTTTCAAGATTTCAGAGTAATCCTAGAGAAAATCATGAATCAACAGTAAAAAAATATTTTTTGGTACTTACAAGGCACTACAAATCTTGGATTATGGTATCCTAGAGATGAAAATTTTAAATTATGTGCATACACAGATGCAAATTGGGCAGGAGATGTGGATGATAGAAAAAAGCACCACCGGAGGAGCCTTTTTTCTTGGAAACAGACTAGTTTTTTGGTTGAGTAAGAAACAAAGTTGTACATCCTTATCAACAGCAGAATCAGAATATGTTGCAGCAGCAACTAATTGCACACAGGTACTATGGCTTAAATTAATGTTGAAAGACATAAAGGTAAAATGAAAGGAACCTATTACTATCTATTGTGACAACATTGCAACAATTGATATATCTAAGAATATGGTACTACATTCTAAAACCAATCATGTTTCTATCAAACTGGATTTTCTAAGGGAGAATGTTGAAGTAACAAGAAATTAAACTGGTTTATGTGAATACTAAAGAGAAGATTGCAGATATTTTCACTAAACCTCTGCCTAAGGAGACTTTTGAATATCTTAGAGATCAGCTTGGGGTCATTCCCCCATCGATAGATACTTAGAAAGTTGATGTTTGTCATCAACCGACAAAATTAACAGAGAAATCTTTTTACTCCGGCTTTGATGAGGAAGCTACTTCTCAGGGGGAGTAGTTGGTATACTAAATTGGTTGGTATTTTGTATATGAAATTGGTTTTATAGTAACTTTGGCATTTGATGTCAAAGGGGGAGAGATTGGTATGGAAAAACACAAGGAAACACATGTCACTCTCAAGGGGAGAGAATGTTACTTTGAGAAAGATTACTTAGATTTTGGTAATTATTGGTATCTTGGTATTTGGCATTTCTATTTTGGCAGTTTGATGGTTTTTCCATCTTGTATTGCCATCAATGCCAAAGGGGAAGATTGTTGGTATTTTGGTATGGTTTTGTCATTGATGTCAACACCTACTAAACCTTATCAACTCTGGCACTTTGGAAGAATCAGCAACATTCACCGGCAAGCAAATGACTTATGCACAGTCACCAGTATCTGGTACACCGGTAGAATATAATGACCACCGACACTTGGAATGGAATAGAAAACACTTGGTTATGATGAAGACATTGTTTGGACACCTTGTCTTGGAGATTTCATTATTGGTATATTCATACTTGCATATTTTTTGTTACCGACAAATAGGTCTAGGTTATACACTAGCAAGATTATCTTTTCCAGATCAGCATGGCACGCTATGGAGATGATTTATTATTGTTGTAAATGCATTAAGCCGACATGTTGAATCGGTTATTGCATCAGGCATTAATTTATTTGTAAATTGATTTTATTGTAATATCTCTTAGAGTCGACCTACTAAAATTGGGCCTAGGTTATGATATAAATGTAAGATCTTATTTGTAAGATCAGTTGTGGAATGCGAAGAAGAATTGTGAAAAGGTATATGCGAGATTAAGCAGAGATACACACATAGACATCATTTAAAGGTGAAGCAAGGTTTTTGAGAAAGCATATTAGAACTATGCCGGTATTAAGAAGTAAGTTGGTTAAGTTTTTTTTTTTTTGAATTTATTTGAGAATTGATTCACCCCCCCCCTCTCAGTTGTCTCTGAGACCTAACACAAACTACATCAATACATCTTCCATTTATGTTATATATATATGATTTTATGATATATTTAATGTGATTTATCATGTTATTGCATCAAAACATGGAGGACTTATCCTAAGAACATTGAATCACCTATCAAAGGCATAATCATTTACATTTAAGCATTTCAATTTTAGATCTAGACTTGTCCTCAAGATTCAAGCTTTCCAATTTAATTCAAGTTCAATTTTAATTTAATTATAAGGTTAATTCCAAACTTGGGGTTCAACCTAAGGCAAACCCCTATCCACAACCCCCCTTCTTTCCTCTTGTGTCTAGCTATAGGTACCCAATAGAGCCAGAAGACCTCAAACAACATCAAGAGCCCAAAGAAAACTCAATCCTAGAACTTGGACCTAGTTTTCAAGGACCAAGGAGCTGGGGTGCCAAGGTGTCTGGGTCCTCAACATTTTTGTTAAATTTCACAGGTGGCTTCTAGACTACTTTAGGTTGCATATTCTCCAATAGTAGCTCAACATTAGAAGACCAAGGCATTCAGGCACATTGGTCCTACTAGATTAACATCAAATTTTAGTCATAGGTGCATAGTTAGTGTAGCATCGTAAATTATCACTGAGCCAATTTACACCTCATGTTTGTGGCCCTACTTTAGTGTGTCGCCTCCTCATCACCTATTTAGGTATGTTTTGTGTCCATTCTATAGTTCTAATGTCATGCACACCCACATATAAACTTCCTGGAGGGGTACCCTTCTCCCTAGGGATTTGTTGTTGTCCCTTTCTAAGCAAGACCATGACACCCAGTGCCATGGTACCTCTTAGTAGGGCTCAATTTTGAAATAAGGGACCTGGTCCCTATCTCTCTAGTGGGAATCCATCTCCATGGCTCCGCATGACCATTAGAGGTCAACCTAATCAATAAATGACCTAGATACCCCTATATAAAGACATTTTATCAACCTAATTTTAGCCAAGCATCATAAGACTCCAAGCTATCAATTCTTAGCATTCTTGCATCTGTGAAGCATTCATCATCAAGCATTTTCAAATATCTTTAAGGCTAAATATTCTTCATTCAACCATTGTGGAGCAAAATTAAATCATTCATATGCAAGCATGTGTGTGTGATTAGGGTTTTGTCATGTCCATGCCATTTCATACAAAATATGTGATTACATTCAAGAAGAAAAACATCATCATCAAAAATTGCAAATCTGAGGTATATCTTTCTATTATTTATTTTAGTATTTGCATTTATTCATTCAAGGTTAACTCCTAAATCGGGGTTTGACTTAGGAAAACCCCTATTCCCAACAATTTATCCTTTCGTTTTGTGTGTAGGAAATAGGTACAAAGCTATAATTCTTAGGATTGACATAATTCGTAGAGACGAATAGGTTCCCCTTTGGACAATGAAAAGTTTGGAGGACCATTGCGACCACCACCATGATCTTGATCATTTAGGTCAGATTTGGAGGAAAAAATCCAAACATTCATCTACTACTCAGATCCAAGTTTGTGGCTTCGTGCAACAATTTTAGCTCATTGTTCATACTCGATCTCTTCAATATCCAAACATTTACCCTAATTTCAACATCTTCAACAAATTCAACTCAAGGGAAAGAAGAGACCTATCAAAAGGGTGTGGGATTAAATTAAAAACTAGTTCTATTAGGCTTAAATATATCAAATTTATATATTTCCCTAATGTAGTGGCCCCTAAGCAAAATTAGTGGTTTTATCACACTTAGTGGTGGAAACCCTAATTTTCACCTATCACATTTTGGTGAACCCAACATCTTACACCTTAAATTCTAATTTATGTTCTCAAATCTGATTGTTTATGCATTTTCAAATTCAAATTTACATTTACAAGTTTAATTTTCAATTGAATTACATAAATTTAGAGGTTAGATTCACACAAACCCTAATTTATAATTTTAAAATTGAACTTGTGGGTTGTCTAATTTGGATTAATTGTTTTAGATATGATTTATGAACATTTTAATTTTTAATTTTTTTTTCATAGATCTTATTTAATCAAATTACATAAATTTAGAGGTTAAATTCACAAAAAACCCAATTTATTTTAGTTAGTTTGATTTGTGGATTGCATAATTTGTAACTTTTATTTTCAGATCTGATTTTAGATATTCATAATGACACTTAATAGATATAATATTTTTCATTTCACATGTGATTACATTGTTTTTCACGTATATTTATCATAATCATGTGTTGGATAATGGTTTTTCTCACTTCACATTGCTTCTTTTCATTCATAGAACTTTGGCATATTGTATTTTTAGAGTTTCCAAGTTGCTTCCTATTAATAAATTTAATCTCAAACCTTGTTTCCATAATTTATGTTGTTTTATGGTGATATTTTTAGGAAAATTCATTACATATGTATATCACATAAAAGCTTTTGTAGATCCTAATCCTAGAGATGCAAGTGAAAAACCTAATACTTGTACCTCTCCTAGGGTACCCAATGTGAATGAAGAAAAAAATAATACTCCTATCAATGATCTCTCTAATGGAAAGAAAGCATTGAAGAGAAACATGACACCATTTTCTTTTCATACACATACCCTAACACAAGGGTGGTAAGATCAAAATATTGGTCCTTCAATCTCTTTAGATCCTCCTTATTCTCCTAGAGCCTATCTTAATCATCAAAACCTTTGTAGAGAAGATGTTGTTATGCATTTAATTCATTATTTATCTACCCACATAACATTAAGTAAGTATTAGGGCATAGATGATAAGGATCTTCCTTCCCAACCTATCAAAGAGGATATGCATGATGATAGAAAGGAGAATCTCCCTATAAAGGATATTCCCTCTTCATCTATTTTTCCCTTTGTTCCTTCTAAATACACTTACACTAAAATTTTTAAAGAAATTCATTATAATACTCCTCCTTCTCAATTAAGACATTCTTACAGGAGTGGCTATAACATAATATAAAAACAAGGTTTTAGAGGAGAAGGAATTTGAAAATTTGAACAAGGAATAGAGTCCATATAAACCCACCTACACAAACTAGTACTAAAGGTATAGGACATTATCATGATTCACCTATGGATGATCTCCTTAGAATTAAAAAAGTTAAGGATTATCTTGCAAGACGGATTATATCGTCCATCTAAGGGTGCTTCTTCTTCAAACACTCATTTTTGTTCATATCATCAAACTCATGACCATCATGCTAATGAATGTCCATTTTTTCAAAAAAGTATGCAAGAACTAGTTGATAATGGAACTATTAAAATCATATATGATAGCCCATCTTCTTCTAACAATCCTTTTCCTACATCACAAGGGACAAGACCTAATCCTATTTATGAACAAGATAAATTAGCCACTAGAATATTTTGGAGATTGAAGTATGATAAGAATGTTGATTTTCATTTCATTAAAATTAATTAGAATTCTAAGCATAAGGAAGGTGATGCATAATTGTATTTTTCATCATAGTTATTTTGATTCTCTTGGAAAATGTAAAGCATTTAGAACTTTTTTTTCAAGACTAATATGATATAACTCACATAGCTCTTACAACCAATCTTTCACTCTTCATTGGTGAAGAGGTAGTGCCTTAGCACTCCATTCACCCTCCATATTGCTCCTCAGCCTATGACACAAGTAGTTAACTTTGTTGGGGACTCTTTCTCATGAGAGGTGATGCTTTCTCAATTACAAACATCTTGGGGCAGCAACATAATTCATTCTTTCCTCTATCCTATTATTTTCTCTATCTAAGGTTTCACTATTCCCTTTAGAGGTTTCACTTTTTATACTTTGATGTCCTTTCTTGCATGAAATGGTATGTCTCTTATGATTAATCTCTCCTTATGGGAGTTTTTGATCCTTCGTCTAATTATTTCCTTCTCTCTTTGAAGATTATCTCTTATTTAGAGTTGCATTTTACATATCTTAATGTCTTTTATTTCATGGAATATTCCTTCATGTGATTACATTATGCATTTTCTTATTTATAATCTCTCCTTAGAGGTTGTGTAATAATTCTCACTGTCCCTACACTTGGGGGGCATTTGTCCCTCTCTTATCCTTTCCAAGGATCCACTTTTCCTTTGTTGAGTGTTGTTTTCTTATGATTTGATTTTATTCCTTGTGTAAAGTTGTTGTTTTCTCAAGGATTATCTCTTATACAAGAGGTGTGTATCCTTCACTACAACCTCTTCATCACTTGGCAATGTAAGTCTATTATAAACTTGCCCCTCACATTGGGTCAAAAGTGTGTCATCCTTTATTAAGAATCCCTTTCAACTAGTAATAGGAGGAAGGGAGGCATCCTTGTTCTCCTTCCATTCTTTTGGTAGAAGATGTTATGTTTGTTCAAAGAAATCCTCTTAAAGGTAGATTTCTTTTGAGTAAATATCTATTCTCTTTCAAGGACCCCCTTTACACTTGTTGCAAGATGTCTTTTTCAACTATCTTATCCTTGATTGTAAGAGTATTGCCTCTTTAGCTTGGATTTATGAAAATTATTGCCTAAAGAATATCTCCTTGGTGTTGAAGGTGGGGTATCCTTGTTTACAATATCCTTAAGAAATCAACATAGACCTATGTTGACATCTTGAGGGGGGGCATACATATTTTCCTCTTTGTACTATATTTTTGTATATGTTAAATGAGGCGCTCATTCTAAAAACCAAAGAAAATAAATTCTTACATGAGATTCCTCATGACCGAAACAAAATGCAACATTGAAATGTCTTATATGGGGTACACATTCTCAAAACTAGAGAAAACAAACTCTTACATGAGATGTCCTTGAAACCAGACATATATTTGTCTTACACAGGGTTACACATACTCAAAACCAAAGCAAACAAACTCTTATAGGAGATGTTCATGATACTAGACACACATTTACATATTCATTTCATGTCTTACATAAGTTCTTGCATGCTTGAAACAAGAGAAAACAAACTCTTATATGGGATGCTTAACACTTGAAACCAGACATCACTTGCACACATGCATGAGGATGAGTGGAATTAGCAAAACATAATTATACTATTCCTATTCTCCTCCCCAACATGGACCACCTAGAAAAACACATCTAGAATGTGTATCCATGTTCTCTCTCACTCTTATTCTCATGGATCACCTAGAAAAACACATCTAGAATGTGTATCCATGCTTTCTCTCTTTATTCTCATGAGCTCATAGCTTTTCTAGTTGTAGTTCATGGATGATGTGTGCTCTTTCTCTTTTTATGTGATCACTTGTGTTCTTGAGATGACATTTTTCAAGAATGATATTAGTTGTTGAGATATTTTGATACAGAGGTCTCTTCAGCTAGTTGACTTGAGGTCTTGTTTTGGGTTTTTAGCTTTTGTGTGGTGTGTCTTTTTGCCTTTTGTCTTTGTTTGTCTTTGTTTTCCTTTTCATTTTTGTCTTGTTTTGTGTACCATTGCATGCGATTGAATGAGTTAAGATCTTAAGATTGGGGGCTTGGTTCCTCAAAATTAGTGATGTCTTATACTCCTTGTGATTGTGCTCCCAATTTCTCCTCTCTTTCATCTTTTATATAATTTACTGCAAGTATTTTTATAGGCTCATACTCCCATTAGATTGGGGGCTAAATGTAGCATCAAAAATTGTCATCGAACCAATTTACACCTCATGTTTGTGCCACTACTTTAGTGTGTCCCCTCCTAATCACCTATTTAGGTTTTTTTTTTGTCCATTCTCCAATTTTGATGGCATGTACACCCACTAATGAGATTCTTGGAGGGATACCCTTCTCCCTAGGGCTTTATTGTGGTCCCTTTCTAAGAAGTACCATGGCATCTAATTCCTTAGTCTCAGACTATGGCGCATAGTGCCTTGGTCCTGGACTATGGTGCCCAGTGCCATGGTCCCTCTTAGTAGGGTGCAATTTTCAAATACGAGAGGGTTCCTATCCCTCCAACATGAATTCATCTTCATGGCTCCACATGACCATTGGAGGTCGCCCTAATTGGTAAATGATCTAGATACCCCTATATAAAGACATTTCATCAGCCTAATTTTATCCAAGCATAATAAGACTAAACAATTGTTGAATGATCCAAACAACTGAGAGAGGGGCTGAACCAATTGTTAATTAAGCTTATTAATTTTTTCATAGAAGTTGATCTGATAAATTAAATTTTAAATTGCATAACCATGAATAAATGATAAAATGAAAAGAGCACACACAAGAGACACCAGACATGACATGGAAAACCTAAGGAGGGAAAAATCATAGAGAATTTTAGTTCTCAAAATTAAAAAACATATTAGAATGACATTGGTTAGGGTGATTTTTACAAGATGGCTCACTGCCAGAATTGCTCACAATAGGTGGGATCACTGCCTGACTAAAACTGTCAAAAAAAGAGGGAGGGCTGACTGACCAGAGGAAGAAAGAAAGAATCCAACACAAAAGGCACAACTACCACTTTGGTGTGATGTTGAAAGAAACCATAGACTCACTTCCATCGATACCAAACAACATCAGCAAACAACCACACTGATCAATCACTTCAAATCACCAAAGATAGATCTTTTTTTTTACAATCAACTTCCTTCTACAACCCTTCTTCATCACTTTTCATCACAAGTGATCTTTATATATATATACTAATCTCTAGAATAGATTTTTCAAGTCAGCTAAGGAAACAATAAATCATAATTTAAAAATAGGTCTTCACTAAACATTCATGCATGTAGAGGAATGAAAAGTGGACCACACCACAATGCAACAACAACATGCTATCTAATACTACAATCATTGGACCAAAAGATAGAACATTCCGGGTCAACCGGACCAAGTAAGAATACTTCCAGAGAACAACACATGCCAAAATATAATAACAAATATATATGCACTAGAAACATAAAACCATAATTAACAAAAGAACTAAAGATGTAGAGATTTGCAATCTCTATCAGACAAGCATCATCAACACAAAATAGGCTTATAGAAAATACCTTCTGGACCACCAAGTCATGCAAGATGAATTTGAAATAAATATACAATAATGTGCCAAAAAATCATGAATATATCTGCAATAAGTTTGAACATCTGGAGCAAAAACCAAGCACAAAAAAAAGAATCAATACATTGACATCAGTGACAACCATACTAAAATATCAATCATCTTCACATTTAAAAAAATATCCCCCTTTATCATTGATGGCAATGTTCATCATTGACAAGCATGTTCAAAAAAATTCTCAAATACTTCTCCTCCTTTAGAAAAATAAATAAAATTATATATTGTGCAAACTTGTCTGAACTTCTTCTTAAGTACACAAACTTGTCAAACTTCTCCCCCTTTGACATCAAGGACAAAGGTAGAGAGAAACACAACTCAAAATCCACTCTGCTCCCACTAAGAGGAAGCCCCAAACATTATTCCAAACAAAAATATGCATGACTTATCTTGGACTAATGCACTGCCAAAAGTACTTAGTTCAAACTAGGAAGGGGGAATAACCCCTAACAACTATTGGATATACTCAAAAGTATCTTTGCACAACGCCTTTGTAAAGATATCTGCAAATTGATCTTTGGTAGGTTAATATTCAAGTTTTACTTTATTATCCACTACTTTTTCTCTCAAGAAATGATACCAAATGGAAATATGCTTTGTTCTGGAATGGAAAACCGCATTCTTAGAAATGTTGATTGCACTTGTATTATCACACATGATTGAGATAGGTTCATCAAAAAATACACCAATATCCTTCAATGTCTCTTTCATCCAAAGTACCTAAGTGCAACATGAAGCAGCTACAATGTACTCAACTTTTATGGTTGATAAAGATACAAAATCTTGCTTCTTACTTAGCCATGCCACTAACTAAGAGCGAAGGAAAAATTCTCCACCACTTGTACTTTTTTTGTCATCTACACTTCCTACCCAATCTGCATCAGTATAATATTTTAGAGTAAAGTTTCATGCTTTGGGGTACCACAACCCAAAATTTTCTATTCCTTTCAACTATCTGAATATCTTTTTTACTACAACAACATGTGATTCTTTTGGTTCTTGTTGAACTCAGTTGCAAGAAAAACAACATACATGATATTTTGTATTGTAGTAGTCAAATATAACAATCCTCCAATCATTGATCTACACTTCCTTGCATCAGTCTTAAGAGATTTATCATCATTAGTCAGCTTGCATCCGCTAGTTATGGGAGTGCATACTGGTTTGGAATTATCCAATCCAAACTTCTTCAACATTTATTTAACATATTTTGACTGAGAAATGAAAATGCCTCTATTTCTATAATTTACTTGCAATCCAAGAAAGAAATTCAACTCACCAATCATAGACATTTCAAATTCCTTCTACATTTCACTAGCAAATTCCTTGGACATATCATCATTGCCACCAGAAAATGTGTCATCCACATTCACAACAACAATTCAGATCTTACTTGATTCAACTTTGAAGTAGAGATTGTTTTTAGCAAACCCTTTTTCAAATCCTTGATTCGGTAGATACTTATCTAACCTTCCATACCAAGCTCTAGGTGCTTTCTTCAATCCATACAATGTCTTCCTCAATCTGCAAACAACATCTGGGTCATCTGATAACATGGATCCTTCTAGTTGTTCAATGTAGAATTATTCTTTTAATTCTCCATTTAGAAATGTTGACTTTACATCCATTTGATAGACTTTGAGATCCTTATATGTTGTAAAAGCCAAAGACATCCTAATAGCCTTCATTCTAGGAATAGGAGCATAATTTTAATCAAAATCACTCCCTTCAACCTGTGTGTAACCTTTGCATACTAACCTTGCTTTGTTTCTTATGACCTAACCATCTTCATCCAGCTTGTTCCAGAATACTCACTTGGTTCCAATGACATTCTTATCTCTCAATCTAGGTACCAATTTTCAAGTGTATTTTTTCTCAATTTGATCCAGCTCTTCCTTCATTTCTTTCATCCAAATCAAATCTTTGCAGGCTTCTTCAACTATCTTAGGTTTGGTCTTAGAAAGTAAACACAAAATAACTTGTTTTTCAACAACTTTTCTTCTTGTAATGACTCCTCTATTTTTATCTCATATAATTTGATTCTCAAAATGATTTTTCTACACATACCTTGGGGTTTTTGATATTGTAGCCAAAGCAACTTGATTTTCTTTCTACTTCTCTTCAACTCTGTTATTCTCTTCTCCTTCATCAAATTCATACCCTAGTTGAATAACAACTTCTTTTGAAATTTTCTCATCAAACTTCACATTTGCACTTTCAACAATTTTGCTCAATCTCGTGTAACATTTGTAAGCTTTGCTCTTTCTAGAATAGCTAAGAAATATACCTTCATCTACTTTGCTATCAAACTTTCCAAGTTTTCCTTCATCTTTTTGGATATAGCAAGTTCTTCCAAAAACTTTGAAATACTTCACAGATGGGATCCTTCCATACCATAGTTCATATGATTTCTTCCCAAATTTCTTTATGAATAGAACTCTTTTAAGGGTATACACAATAGTGTGTATAGGTTCTCTCCAATAAACTTCTGGTATATTTGTTTCATTGATCATAATTCTTATCGCCTCTTGATATTCATGTTCATCCTTTCAACTACTCCATTCTGCTGAGGTGTCCTAGGAGCTGATAATTGTCTTTTGATTCCATATTTCTCATAGAAAGTATAAAAATCATTAGAAATAAATTCTCCTCCTCTATTAGATCTCGGATACTTAATTATCTTATCTTCTTCATTCTCAACTCTAGCTTTAAATATCTTGAACTTTTCTAACACTTCTAACTTTTTTCTTTGAAATGCAACCCAAGTCATTCTAGAATGATCATCAATTAAGAGCATGAAATACCTCTCACCTTGTAAGCTCCTTGTTCTGGTCAGACCACATAGGATTGTGTGTATTAGATCCAACAATCTAGTAGATGATTATTCCTTTCCTCTTAATGTACCTTTTGTCTTCTTTCCCACTTGACATTCTTTGCAAATATTGTTATCCGGTTTAGTCAACCTTGGTAAATCTCTCACAACTTTATCATACTAATCTTCACCAAATTATCAAAATTGATATGACACATCCTCTAGTGACAAAGCCAACTCTCATTGATTTGCGATAATAAGTAATATCCTATAGCAGCTTCCAATTGATACATGTTTCCGCCAATTTTTTCTCCACAACACTAACAGATCTAGATCACTTATGAATCTCAAAACCACCATCCTGAAAGACAACATTGTAACCATTTTCGTGCATCTATCCAACACTCAAAAGATTATGATGCAATCCTTCTACATAGTAAACATTTTCAATGTTATGCTTTCCATCAAAGGTAATAGAACCAATTCCAACAATTTGAGTAGTCTAATCATCTCCAAATCTAATAGAATCACCATCATATTTTTCAAGCTTTAGAAACTTACTTTTGTCACCAGTCATATGATTTGAACATCCACTATCAATCAACCATTCATTTCTATCTTTCCTAACATTGAATGCTAAAGCAACAGACTCAACAATTTTAGAGTTATTAGATTTAGGTCCATCTTTCTATACCATGAACAAACAATCACCATCCTCATAATTTGACTTATCATCTAAAATATCGGCATCATCTCTAACATAGTAGGCTTTCTTATTGAATTTTCCTTTGTTATCTTTAAACTTTTGTTTTGATCCTCTTTCCTAGACATCTAGATGCATAATGACCAGTATTTCCACATTTAAAATATTTAAGGGGTAACATACCTTTATACTTGTTGGTTCCTCTCTTCAGTTTTCTCAAAAAGTTTGCTTCCATCTCATCTAGGCTTTCATCATTTGAATCTTCATCTATAGCTTTTGATGCATTAAGGCCATTTCTGATTTTTCTTTGTCTCTACCAAACTTCCTCATCTCAAATATAGTCAAGGTGTCAAACAATTGTTTTGTAGTGAAGTTTGTTAGATCATAGGTTTCTTCAATAGCTGATATTTTGTCACTGCAACTCTTTGGTAAAGTTCTCATGATCTGTATTACATCCTTCTCATCCAAAACACCACCAAGATCTCTAATTTCATTCACAACACTATCAACTTTCTAAAAATAGCTTGCAACACCTTCACCTTCCATTCTCAAATTATCATAAGTGCCTTTAGTAGTCTGCATCTTAGATAGCTTGACTCTTTCATTTCCTTCATATATACTTTTCAACCTTTCCCAAACACCACAAGAACTGTCTAAAGAAATAACCTTTGCCAATTCAGTTTTAGATAAAGCACTAAAGATATCATACCTTGCTCGCTCATTTTCTTCATAAGCTTCTATCTCATTTGGTGTAGTAGGTCCACTTTTTGGTGTCGAATACTTAGTCTCCACAGCCTTCCAAGTCTTGTAATTCAGAGAGATCAAATATCCTCACATCCGACAAAGGTATGGATAGTCAATTTATGTGCCATTGGATCTCCTTGAGTAGTTAGTCTCAATTTTTAAGAACCAAAGATCTGATACCAATTGTTGAATGATCTAGACAACTGAGAGGGGGGGTGAATCAGTTGTCAATTAAACTTATTATATTTTTCATAAAAGCTGATTCAGAAAATGAAATTTTGAATTGCACAACCATGAACAAATGACAACATGAAAAGAGCACACAAAAGAGACACCAGATATGACATGGAAACCCCAAGAAGGGAAAAACCATGGAGAATGTTAGTTCTTAGGATAAAAACATCTATTAGGGTGACACCGGTTAAGGTAATTTTTTTCAAGATGGCTCACTGCCAGAATTGCTCACTGTAGGTGGGATCATTGCTTGGATAAAACCACCAGAAAAAGGAGGGCCCATTGCCCAAAGGAAGAAAGAAAGAATCCACCACAAAAGGCACAACTACCACTCTGCTGCAATGTCAGAAGAAACTTTAGACTAACTACCACCAGTACAAAAAAACATCGACAAATAACCACATAGATCAGTCACTTCACATCACCAAGGATATATCTTCCTTTAACAATCAACTTCATCATTATTCATTACAAGTGATCTTTATATATATAAATATTGATTTCCAGGATAGATTTTTCAAGTCAGCTAAGGAGACAATAAATAATAATTCAAAAATAGGTCTTCACCAAGCATTCCTATGATGGAGAGGAATAAAAAGTGGACCACACCACCATGCAACAATAACATGTTATCTAATGTCACAATCACCAAACCAAAAGATAGAATATTCAGAGTCAACTGGACCAAGTAAGAATACTTTTGGAGCACAACAATACATGTTGCAACAAAGTAATGGAGATACATGCACTAGAAGCATAAAACTAGAATCAACAAAAAGAACTGAAGATGTGGAGCTCTGCAAACTCTATTAGACAAGCATCATTAACACAACATAGACTTCTGAAAAATACCTTCCAGATCACCAAACCACAAAAGATGAATTTGAAAGAAATATCCAACAATATGTTGACAAATCATGAGTATATCTACAATAAGTTTGAACATCTAGAGCAAAAAACAAGCACAAAAAATAGATCAGTACGATGGCATCAATGACAACCATAGTGAAACATCAATCATCTTCACATTTGCAACAATGATAAATTCCTAGCATTCTAGCATCCGTGAAGAATTCATCATCAAGTATTTTCAAAAATCTTCAAGGTTGAATATTCTCCATTCAACCATTATGGAGCATAATTATATCATTCATATGCAAGCATGTGTGCGTGATTAGGGTTTTGTTATGTCCATGCCATTTCATAGAATATATGTGGTTACATTCAAGAAGCAAAGCATCATCATCAACAATTGTATATTTGAGGTATATATTTCTATTATTTATTTTAGTATTTACATTTATTCATTCAATATTAATTCCTAAACTGGAGTTTAACTTAGGTAAACTCCTATTCCTAACAATTTCCCCTTTCTTTTTGTGTGTAGGAAACATGTATGAAGATTTAATTTTCAGGACCTACATAATTCATAGAGACGAATATATTCCCTTTTGGACGACGGAAAGTTAAGAGAACCATGGCAACCACCACCACCACGATATAGACAATTCAGGATGGATTTCAGGGAATAGATCCAAACCTTCATCTACTGCTCATATCCAGGTTTGTGTCTCCTTGCAATGATTTTAGCTCACTGTTCATACCCAATCTCTTCAATATCCACACATTTACCCTAATTTCAGTATCTTCAACAAATTCAAAACAATTCAACACATGGGAAAGAAAAACCCCATCAAAAGGGCCTGAAATCAGATTAGAATCTAGGTCTATTAGGTTTAGATCTAATGTAATATTTCCCTAATGTAATGCTCCCTAAGAAAAATTAGTGGTTTTATCAATGGAAACCCTAATTTCAGTATTCACAGTCAGATTTCCTACTTAGTTCTATGTTTTTTACAACATTTTTTATTATATGTTAGTCATTCACAACAACTTAATTGTTTAATTTCTTCATACCTTGGCCATATTTTTTTAACTCACTTCAACATATCTCCATAGTTCATTCAATTTTCATTAGTCAAATACGATCACTCCTCTAGGTGATTTCATATTCTAATGTTGGTATGGAAAGTGAAAGAACTACAGAGATATGTTGAAGTGGTGCAAAAAGTATGTTTTAGGTATGAACAAAGTAGCCACTTAAGCTGCAGTAAATGACTGACAAATAATTAGAAATGTTGGAATAGACACAAAACTAAGCAAGAAATTTGACTGTGCACCTGTACGAAAATCTGATGTTGATTTGGTAGGACTAGGACACTAAAATGCCTTGGTCTTTTGAGGTAGAGTTGTTGTCAAAGAGTCTACAATTTGATGAAGTCTGGAAGCCACATATGAAATTTGATGAAAAATGTTGAGGAATAGGGGCCCTTGGCACCTTAGTCTGGGGATGGGGGCACCCTAGCTCCCTGATCCTTGAAAACCAGGTCTAAAGTCTAGGATTGGGTATGTATCAAGCTCTTGATGTTTTCAGAGGTCTTCCAGCTCCATCAAGTACTTGTAGTTTCTCACAAGAGGAAAGAAGAGGGTTGTGGATAGGGTTTGCCTTAGGTCAAACCCCAATTTTGGAATTAAACCTATAATTAAATTAAAATTAAACTTGAACTGAATTGCAAAGATTTCCTTTTGAGGAAAAGGCTAGATCTAAAATTAAAATGCTTGAATGTAGATGATTATACCTTTGATAGGTGATGTAATGTTCTTAGGATATGTCCTCTATGTGTTGATGCAATAACATGACAAATCACTTAAAAGCCATCATGAAATCATAGATAGAACATAAATGGAAGATACCTTGATGAATTTTGCTACTCCTTAAATCAAATCTGCTTTTGAAGAAGAAAAATTACTCCTAAATGGGATGATAATGTTAGCATGAGATGTAATGTTCAAAATGAATCAAGAGAGATTCCTTATATAGGGATTTGATAATTAAAATCACCTTTAGACTGACTTAGATTTGTTATATTTTTGCATAGAGTAGGATTTGGAGTATATAAGACCACCAAATTATCATCTTGAAATTCAGGGAAAAGAGTGTGTGACCATGGTGGTAGGTCTCCCTAGTCCAAATAACTTTTTTCTGACTTTCAAGGAATACAAGATAATGAGGTTCTAATGTAGATTCCAACTTGGTGGCTCAAACCATAGTGTATAGATATGTAGAATGTGTCTTGGAATTTGAAATTGGGTAGGATTAAGGATAAATCAGGATAAAATGGTAAAGGGCTCAAATAAGAGTGGGGTGATGTAATAAAGTGGAATAAGACCCATAATATTGAATTAAATATTAACTAATTACAATAAAGGTCCAATAATGCATAGAGGAAAGGGAAATACTAAAATAGGTGCTAGGAGAGAGTGAAATTGGACACACTAATAAAGGTGTAGAATTTACGATGTTACACCTTCATCTACTAACTGCTAAAGCATATTTAGCGATTAGTTGTTTTTTTATAACTAGTTATGTTTTTTTGCTCTTTTGCTTAACAAAATTCAACATGATATTAGAGCATGGATTTGACAAGCCCCTTCTCAATCTTTGAGGGTTTTCTTTACTTAGAAGTGTTGCAGGGTCTTAGATTTGTTTTTTTTGTGGATCTAGAAGTGGCAAAAAATTATTAGTTTTAGATCAAATTGAGCATCATGATCACATTTGCAGCATAGAAAAACCCTAAGATCGCCTATTGTTTCATCAAAATTCGAGCAGTTGAATTTGGGGTCCAATTGGCCGACACATTCTTTGAGCCAAGTTTTGGAGGCAGATAAAAAATTAGGCAATTTAGAGAAAAACAAAGGTCACCATCACATTCACAAGGTAAAAAAACCCTAAGATCGCCTATCAATTTGTTGAAATCAAAGATCGAGGAATTCTTTGCAAAAATTCGCAAGAAGTTTCCATTTTTGGAAAAAAATTTGTTTTTGGCAAGTTTTCATTTTCAACACTTTTTTGAAAAGTTTTTATTTTTTAAAACTTTCTATTTTTGGAAACTTTTGATTTTAGAAAGTTTCTATTTTTGGAAACTTTCTATTTTTAGTAATTTTCCATATTTGGTAACCCTTTAAGCATTCCAAACCATTAAAAGTTGTGGTTGATTTTTTGTGCATAAATTTGTCATACAAATTTGAAATCAAGTAAACAAGATATCATTGTCCAAAGTTCTTTCCGACGTCGATTTGATTCTGCAGGTGGTTTCAAATTTTGCTCTTGGTGTTTGCTACAAGCTGTTGAAGTCAACTTACTTTTTCACTCTTCTAGGGCCATAAGTTGGGCAAATGGACTTTTTTTTTAACTTCCACATATCGTCTAAAAGCTCTCGACGTCACCTATTCAAATTTGTTGTTATCTTTTCTAGATTTTTCTTCAAGTAAGTTTTATTCAATCTTTTGTGTTTTTACTTCATGGCTAATTACTTGGTCATTGTAACTCCTATAATATTTCTATTGGTTGTGGATGTCTTCTCTTGGGCTATCGTACATGTATTTGCAACAATTTTCCCCATTTGGGCATTTTGACTATCCTTTTCATGCACTTATTTTCTTGTAGACACGCTGAGATAAAGTGTCACTCTTGTGTGTGGTTTTTGAAGATTTTGCACATCTTGTTATGCCTTATTTTGTACATGCATTGTATTATAAAGTGCCATGGGGGTTGTGTAGTTCATTTTATTTTTCCATAACACCTTTTTTTCGTGAGTGTCCCTCCACAACACCATTAAATCCTAGAGTTTCTTGTCCCATGCGTGTGTGCATTATTTGCACACACCTTTTTAGTTGCAAGTACTTTCTTGACCACATTCAGAATCTCCTTCATGCACTTCATGGTGACACACAATTTCAATGGACCTGTCATGCCTCTCCCTTGTTATCATTATAGGGGTGTTTCTACTATTGGTGCTAATGCTTCCTTGGCTTTTCTTTAGAGTTAAACACTCTTGAATTCCATTTTGTGGAGGCAACCTTCCATATTCTATTGACTAGATTTATTCAAACTATTGGCACCAATATTTTCAACTAGTAGTTTTATCTTGCATGGTTTAGTAGTGTCGTTGGTGTCACTCATGCATATTCATGTGCCATCTATATCTTCAATTGATAGGTGTTTTCACCTTTGTTTGTCATCTAATTGTTTGAGTAGCATCATTGGGGGCACTCATGTAGATTGTTGTCTTCTTGATCCTAATCATCATCTTGGTTTCAAACGAGTTTCTTCATTCATCACTATAGTAATTATCAATTGATCATTGTCTACAACATCTTTATGCTTCGAGGATGTTCTCCATGTTCCTATTCTTTTGGGACATCTTTTTGGAGGCTTCTTATTCCTTCATCCCTTCCTTTTTTTTAGTAGTTCACTCATGCATTTCTTCTATTGCTTTTGGAGAGGGGTATTTTCCCATGTGGTTTTTCTCCTTGTATTCACTTAGAGAGACTTCATTGCTTTATACATGAGTACCTAATTAGGAGGCCTTTTGTTGTTGGGACCCATTTATGCATTCATACATTTAAAAAAAAAAATTAATTCACCCCATGTTTCACATAAAAGGGGTGTTAGAGAATATTTAGCTATTAGTTATTTTTGTACAACTAGTTATACTTTTTTTCTTTTTTTCTTAAGTTCACTTAGGAGTGCTTGCTTCGAATTTCAACTTTATCTTTTGTGCATCTAGTTCAGCTAGAGTTAAGCTTTATTTAGCTCCTCAAGATTGCACTTGAGTTCCTCTAAATTTAGCTTTGTGCTTTCTTTATAAGCACCTCATTGTACAATTATAATGTATTATTTGCATTTGAGTAATATAACATTATTTTATGTATCTATTGTTTGTGGAAGGTGTTTGTATTTGTCATTTGATCGTGCAGGCTTGTGTTGCAAAATTCAACACCAACAGTAGTCCAAGCAATACAATCTCCAACACCCTATTACAAGGAGAAGAAAGAGTGGAACTGCCTGTCAACATATGAAGAGAGGGAAAGAGGATGATGAGGAGATAGGAAGCCATCCACCTCATGCGACTAGAGCTAAAAAAAGTTGCAAGTGAAATAGGTTGCAAGCATGGAGTCGGAGGATCCCTAATCAGGTCCACATAAGAAATAGTCACATCATTATATTGGGAAGAGTCATCATTATCCTAGGAGTCATTAGATGAAGAAGAAATAATCTAGATTGTCAAGTGTTCTTAATATTATTTCACCAAGTAGAAACACATTTACGATGCAAGAGAACAATTTATAGCCAAGTGACCAATTGAAAAGTAATGACAACATCAAAAAGGGAAGCCCTCATAATTAGGAAATTGAGTCCATGACTTATCCCCAACTGTAAAAATCACATCCCTATAAGAGGCTTGGAGATGTCAATATATATGAAAATGTGAGCAAAAATAGAGTGACTCGTAAAGGAAGTGGAGGGTAAATTTGGCACAAAGAAGAGGGCAAGATTTCACCTTATGAAGAAGGACAACAAAAAAAATGATCACCTGAGAAAAACTCAGACCTTCAACACTAGGACTAGGCCTTAGAGGGGGGCACAACCTTCACCCACAACCCCAAGCATAACCCCAACAAGGCCAAAGGAGTAGAAAATCCATTTCCAAGGGCAACAAGACCAATAACCCTTGCACCATATGAAATAGGGGAAGAATTCCCTTCACAAATCATTAGAGGTGAAAGAGGAGCCCTCCCACACCCCAAGAGACTAGGAAGTGAGAACAACAGTACCTTTAGATCCAAACTTGAGTAGTAAAGAGGACCCGTCCACACGCAGTATAAGAATGAGCTGAGAAGACCTAACAAGCAAAAGTAGAGAAGACCCAATGAGTAAAGACCAGGAAAACACAAGCGACAATTTTAAAACTTGATCGTATGGGAGGGCCTGAGAGCCATTATAGGAGCTTCTAGAGCCATCTAGTTAGAGTATTTTATTGTATTATCAAATTTTAAAATATTCAACATGGTTATGCAAATTAGTATTATGAGAAATTTTACAAATTAATTTACATATATAATAATCATTATATGGTCAAGATCCATTTATCCTTGTTTAATTGTAGAAAGTACACCGCATTCTATTGGATTTATCCTATAATTTATGCTATAGCTCATCAAAATGTTAAAGAATAAGCCATGCTAAAATAGAAGTCTTTGATCAATTCCATGATTTTTTCATGATATTGGTGAAGCATGCAATAACACTTTTATGTAATGTAAGTAATTAAATATCACAAAGAAGGAACAAATAACATGGTTTTAAAATAAAAAATAGGTTTATTTTAATATGTTTAATAAGTTTATATTTTAATAGTTCTTAATATTCTTTTTTGTGTGTCAATGGAGTTGTGTTTAAATGGAAAGGCCATAGGGTTTACAAGATATAAATATAACTTTCAATCCCAATAGTGTCATCTAAAAGTGGAATTCCAAGTGGTGCTTCTTGAAATTTCATTATGGCTTCTAAGCGGATTTTAGTTAAAACATGTAGCTTTAAGTTAATTTAGAAGTTTAATATATTATTTGAAGTGGCCATGTTAATGGGAGAAGGTCTCCCTTGTAATCACTACTAGTGCAAGGTTGACCTAAACAATCCTCCTTCACAACTCTTAATTGTATATAAAAAATATAAATAAATTGATTAGTTTAGTGATGGAGTGACATTATTAAAACACAATTCATTAATTTTAATTAAAATAAGAAGCAAAATAAGGGTGTTGGCCCTGTTTACAACAACCCATAGGCAGCATAAGAGAAAGGAAACAAAACCAGGGTGATGGCCCTATACAAGCTCAGGTCAAACATGCTACTAACAACAAGTCAAAAGACCATTGTTAAAACGCCTACCAAACCAAAAACAACACAATATAAGAAAGTTGTAAAACTGAATTAAGAGTGGGGAGAATCATTCATAACTCGGCATGAAAGAGATTGGAGGGGGGAAGAATTACCTTTCTGTTTGCGAAAAATAATATTCTAGGCAATACTATTATTAGGAATATCATTGGAAGTAGGATCAAGCAAGGAAATCCCCTTAGAGTTTTTTTCCACACTTGGAGCATATTGTTGTTGTAGAACAAAATCTGGAGCAAACTATTGCTATAGTACTTGAACAATAGGTGTAAAATCCTCAAGGCTAGAGGAGACCACACTAGTAGTATCCAGGGGGCCAACAGAGGCATCAATAGTAGTAAGAGGCACAACCTCATCCTAGAAGAAGTCATCATCAGCATGAGAAGAGTCATCAGAATTAGACGCATCGTAATACAAAGGAGGCATCTCAATGGAGGCTTAAGATCCTTCTAAATCTGCTTGTATTGATATCATGGATGACCATAAAAATATTATACTTGTAACATTATTTGTTAATAGACAATATATTTTCTATGTTAACATGAAAAATATTACAATAACGTCTCTTTTTGTCAAGCTCTATATAATCTAGATTTTTTTAGTTTGGATTTGGTTCTAAATTTATCGTTGACTAGCTAATTTTATTGAATAATAAGTTGGAAAGGGTTATGGCATGCGAAAGGGGAAAATTATAATGTAGGGTGATCTTTGATTAATACCTTAAAAGAACCTTCCAAATTGAAGGTTCAAGAATCATAACTTTGGTGAAGTAGTACTAGGTGAGGATGATTTAGGAAATAGTAGTGTAAGGTGAACCTCTCCATCCATTGAGGATGAATTCAAATATAAAGTGGTTGTGGTGATAAACAATAAATGAATTTAAAACTAAATTTAAAAAATTGTGTTTAGAGGAGAACAACCTGCTTGGTTAGACTTGCAAGGGGGTATAGAAGAAGGACTAGGGAGGAAGTGTAAACCCCATGGAATTGAATCCAAGAGGATCACAACATATTGGAGGCAATTAACTTCCACTATGTATTTTATCCAACATGTCATTGACCTATAGATTTGTCACATATAGAGGAAGTTGGTGTTCTCTTACTCTATGCGTATGCATAGATTAAAGTAGCTTCATTCAATGTATAAAATCCCTCCAAGACATATAATATAGGAGCTTAGAGTGAGCGGGGACATAGGATTTCTTCCCACATTGGTGCACAATGACCTAAATGTCTCAATTCCTTCATGTAGACCAAACTAAGCATGAGTTGGCATAAGGCATCGGTATTGTGGGTAGAGAAGATTGAGACTTTGTCATTCTTGGAGTTGAAGTAGTTCAACATAAAATTACTTGACTATAGGGAAAATAAAATTCATGTGGAACTTAGTTGAGCAACATTTTGATCATTATTCATAAATCATTCCTCTTTATTTGGGGTTTAGGTTCTATGCTTTCTTTTTAACAACATTGGTAGAAAAGTTGTCTTGTAATGGATTTTCATTTTTCAACCTTTCTGTACTTGAATATTTTGAATGAAAGTATTTTGAATTTCACTTGGAACTTTATTGATCTCTAACACTAATACATTTTTATATTGTTTGATTTTGATAAGTTTTAGTGAGAATTTCAAATTTCCCCTCAAGATTGTAACAATTGGAGAAAATTAGTTCATGATGGACCCTTTGTTAGATCTGACATTGAGGTTTGCATGACTTTTTCAAAGATTTTTGATTAGGATACATTAATTTAGTATGTATATATATGTATTAATTCACTATGTATATACACACACATACATTCTTATATATATACACGCATATATGTCCTACATACTATATTTCAACTAGTATTAACATTGGAGATTAAGGTTTGAAATAAAAATTTGCATATTTATTATTTTTCTAATTGAATCTACTTATTGAAGAGTTTTCGAGAACAATTGAAGACTTCTCAAGAGAATAAATATTGAGAGTTTTCAAATAGTTCGCGAATAGTTACTGTAGCTAGGAATTTAGGAAAAGGCATCAAAGTATACAATTAGGCAACCACAAACCTAAAAGCTTATGAAAATAACTCCTAATTCAATCAATGAAAGCATGAAGACAAGATTCCAGAACCAAAATGCAAACCAAAATGTGTAATCTTCTCCATGTGATTCCATTGTCCTTCTTTCACCTTCAAATTTGATGTGGATCTCACCTACAAAATGCAAATGCAAGTGAAGAGCAAGTGAAATAAAAGATGAAAATTGTAGCATAAGGTTACTCAAAATGTGGTTGTTGAAAATGAGTAATGAGAGCTCAATTTATAGAAACATTGGGATTGATTGGATGGCTAAGATTGATTTGAGACTGAAAATAATCAACGAATGAGATTGAGTGCACAACAGAGCTGACATTCGGGGAAGGATGAAGATAGAAGAAAGAAAATGAGAAGATATTATGAGAATAAATAATAAAATCCTTAATTATCTTCTCATAAATACCAAATTAGCATGTTGAAGAGATAAGGGAGACAAAAATAGAAAGTGAAAGAGATAATTGGAAATAAAAATTAGAAAGTGGAAGAGCTAAGTGGGGTCATAAATAAATAAACAAAATTCATTTATTTCACCCACACATGACAATTAAAAAAATTAAAAATTTATTTAATTAGAACAATTGGAGAAAGGGGATTAAATAATTAAAAGGGGATTAAATAATTAAAATAATTATTTAATCATGAAAGAATAATTATCTTAGAATAAAGAGATTTAATTATTAAGTGAAGTATTTAATCAAAGAGGAATAGTTAGGATGAATTGATTAAGATCAGGATTAATTGATTATAAAGAGACAATGATGAACATTAATTAAATAATGAAAATTATTTAATTAATGGTTTAAAAGAACAATAATTAAATAATTAAGAATTATTTAATTATTATAAATTAGAAGAAGAATATTAGCTTTAATTAAATAATTAAAATTATTTAATTAGTTTAGACGAAAAAGGTTCGTGAAAAGTGTTGTCGAAGACTTAGGACAATTTTCAGTGTCTACAGTTACACATTTTGAGAAGTCTTAAATCATTTCTATTCTTAATTCCAATATTTCACATAAAGGAACAAGGTTTCAAATTGTTGGAGATAAGAAGATCGTATAAGAGTTGATGGATAATTCCACAAGGTCCAACAATCACTTGTAACAAATATAAGCTTCCACAAAAGAGAAAGAAATAGAAATGCTATGATGCAAAAGAATTGATTAGATGCATACATAATGATACATTACATTTATGTTGTACACTAAGAGAATCATTCTCTATTTAGATGAGGGTGATACATGGAACAACATAAGATTATGAAATATATCTTAATTTTATGACTTGAGATGTAAAGTCAAAATTTCCTAAGAATAAAATGAGTAAATTTAAGTATAATAGTGTGAATAAGACTGAATGTGGAACAAGTTAGGTAATATAGATTGTTCACACCAATAAACCAAAATAATATGCTTAGGAGATAAGAATATAATCACATGGTTGTGTGTGTGTGTGTGTGTGTGTGTGTGTGTGTGTGTGATATAATAAATGCATAAAAATAAAAAATTAATTTTGAGAATATGGTAAACATACATAGTCATAAGTATAAATAAATAGTGCTCAAGTTGATTAACTAATTAATACACATGACCAAACCATCAAATAACACATAATTTTTTTTATAAAGTAACAATAAATCATTACACCAAATTTATGGGGAGAAACCTTCTGGTAAAAATCCACCAAAGAGATAAAAAACTTGTATTAATCTTAAGGAAAAGATTACACCAATACAATCCATTTAATATTCTTTAGCCAAGCACTATTTTGACTACATGATAGTTTTCCATCTACACAAAATTGTGAAACCTCTATATTATACAATTAATATAGAGAAAATTTTGTAGGGTGCTTATCTATCTCACAACCACATACAAATCAAACTAAGAATGTGGAGAAAATGCTAAGGGGATATGCAAGAAATGTCTCTTGATTTCCATTCAAACACTCTTGGAATGATGCAATTACAAAGCAAATTTAATATTACATTGAATTAAAGCCCTATAGGCTTGAATAAAATTTTTAAATATGATACAAATCAGTCACAAATCAGTACATATGCAAGTAAAAACTATTAAGGAAAAAAATTTCCTTCAATCATGTCTTTTGCTACAAAACTAGCTTCCAAATCTTCAACCCACAACAAGTTTTTAAATATAGCTTCAAGGCATAAAATTAAAGAGAAATGTGAGAGGTAAATCAATTGTGGTCTCAAAACTAGGTGTAGAATACCACCCAAAAATCCCACTCCCAAATGAGTAGTTACAATTTTTAACTTAGAAAATTACAAATAATGTCAATTTTTTATTGCACATGACTCACCACCACCCACACCAAGACTTGGAAGATGCCAAAAAAGATAATTTGATAAAATTTAATTATCCATAAATAATTTTCCTTCCCACCTTCACCAACATTCTTTAAAACAAGAGTCAATTATGACTTCTATATAACTCCACCTAGGACCTCGAAATAGAAAGAGAAAACCTACTAACTCTTGGGTGCTCATTTTGAATGAGATGCATTTAAAGAAATATTCCTTGTGTCATGCCAAGTTTTAACTCCTAATTTTCATTCTCAAGAAGGCATATTTGAATATTTTGCCTTGTAAATGCCTCTAAAATGCATCCAAATTACAATAAATATCAAACATAGGAGTGTGACTAAAATATTTGGCCTTATTACATCAAATTATTCACCTAGAACATTTAGACTAGACATTATCAACTAAACTATAGTAAATTAAATTAAAACATATTTTTGGTTGATGTAAGATAGCTTGTACATCATGGATTCTCTTGCATCAAACACCCAAGGTAATTTGAAATGTTTCATGAGAGGATCTCATAAACATTTGAAGACCCTATGCTTATTTAGAATTCACTCTTCTTCCTTATCTACCTGAATAATCTTCCTCACCTTTCTTTGTAATTTTATGTCTCTTCCCTCTTTCATTCATTCTCTCTTTCTCCAGATTTATATATAATCTAACTCCCACCAATATGTACTATCAAATTATATAAAATCATAAGTAGCCATTACTTATTCTTTAATAAAATAAGAAATTTTATGCATTACCTCTTTCTCTATCATTGTTGCAACAACTTCTTCATCATCAATATTAGTTACAACATTGTGTTCCTCTTTTTCCATGCCTTCTAAAAGACAATTTTCAAATGCAAACTCTTTCTCTTCTGCATTCAAATTGACTTTATCAAATTAAACATGAGATTCATCTTTCCCACCCTACAAAAAACTATCAATCTTTCTTATCATGAGATCGTCATTTCCACCAATCTCTTTATCAAACAAAAAGAAATCATCAGACAACTCAAATGTCACTTCTTCATTTGCTTCCTCACTTTCAATTGTACCTTCACCTTCTAAGGGATTCATTGCTACAATATCCTACTCTATTCCAATTTCTTCATCCCCAAGTAAATCAGCTTCAACAAAATTTTCACAAAAATTAGATTTTACCTCTTCTTTCTCCACTAAAGCTTTCTCCATCTTTCTTGAATGCAATAAATAATGTTGCAAATTGCATTAGTAAATAATTTTCTTTATCTTCATCATCCTTCACTAACTTTTTAAATCCATTAGCCAAACAAATTCCAATATTATTACACACCTTTCCTTATTCCTTTTTCAAGGGCTTCAACTTGTGATGAACTCTATCCTTTATCAAGGAATATGTGTTTACATACCCATTTGTACTACACACCTATAAAATTGTGACAAGCATACATATATACTATATTACATAAAAATTCATCATGATAATCTCCTATCTTAAATTTTACAAAATATTATTCATTTATTAATACTTTACAGTCATCTCACAACCAAGCAATCTTGTATGGATGAAGGTTCCTTCTTTCCAATTGAAACATATTCACCATTTCTTTAGAAATAATTTTTTTAGTGCTACTACCATCAATAATAACATTACTTACTTTACCTTCACACTCACATCTTGTTTAGAACAATCTTTTCCTTTGACATGGTTTGTTTCCCTCGTTCATTAGGGATATTCATGTAACAAGTACTTCTTCAAATTTTAGATATTTTAAATGTGAAGACTTAACATCTTCATCAATATGTGATAATCAAGAATTTCCTTCAGGTCTTCTATTTGTTCTTCCATGTTTTGGACACCCATAATCTCTATGTCCTTCTCTACATTGATAACAAGTTATATTGAATTTCCTCTTCCATACCCTCTATTAGATCTTCATACAAAAATGCACCCCATAGAGACATGTTATCATGCAACATCCCATTGTCCACTTGTTGAAGGAATGGATTAGATTTAACGTTAATGACAACATTTGAATTTTAAAAATCCCACTCCCTCTCAGACAATATTAAAAATATCTATTTTGAATTTCTTTTGTGGCTTCTGGCTTACCATTTTTATTTTTTGATGTTCAATCTGAATGGTGTAAGTTGTTCACTCTATAGGATGTAGGTTGCCAGAATAAAATCTGCCATCTCTACTCCAAAAAGTATATGGTTAATGCATAGGTAATATAGTTTCATCTTCTTTATCCTCATTATTATATGTTTGGCTACGACATTGGAATTTCAGGTAAGCTTTGGCCCTTTGATAAATCTTTAAAGTTTGCAGTGAAATATTTGATGTTTTGTTGTTTTGAGGTTGTATAAATTTGAACCCCAATTTCTACCCATTGATATGGATTGTTAATGTTGGAATTATTTATCGTCCCTAAGCCCAGACAGCCCCTAACGAATATTTCTCCCCACCTACTTGTCAGGAGAGCAGCTGAAGCAAAACAACCTGGAGAAGATTTGGTTGGGATCTCCATCCCAATAGCCCCTAATGTGAACTGCAAACTGCAGTGAAATTAATGAGGTAGATGAGAATTTGAATTTTGAATTTGTTGGAATCCAATAACACTAAGAGGGGGGGTGAATCAGTTTTCTACCGAAATGTTCAATTTAACCTTATTATAACATGCATTCACCAATTGATAAACCAGTACATATATAATTAAAAGAAGTAAAGAAATCAATAAGCCAATCACACAAATGAATACCTTAACATAGATAATAATACATGGAAAACCTCAAAGAGGAAAAACCATGGTGGGATTTATGACCCACAATATCAATCCAATGGCCATATGAAAAGATATTACATAATATCTGGGCCTGCACTTGCATGAAGGCTTATAGCCTAAAGCACACTGCTCATAACAAAGGAGTCTCACTGACTATAGTCACTTTGAATAATAAAACATAAAACTAAACTCATTTAATGCATCTGCTATGCCTGATAGAGTTTCGGTTCAATCTTTGACTGTTCTGGTTCTGAAACCCTAAACCCTTACCGAAATAACCTCTTACATAATCAACATTCCTCACATTACAAATATCACTCTCATATATATCATAACCTTTATTACATAAAATGATCTTATCAACTGACCTATATACCCTTACAACCCTTCATGCCTTATGTCAGCTTACATAGATAATTATAAAATGAATATACATGTTGACTCATTACATATTTACATGAATATCAAAATCAATTGCCAATTGTTGGATCTCCCAAATGATGTCGATATCATGTTGTAAGTCATGTCGGCCTCCAATGCTGGTACCCAAAGAATCCTTCCTACCAGTGAAGATACTTGCCAGTGTCGGTGTCGGTGAAGTGTTTGCTGATAGACAACCAAACCAAAGAATGAAAGCCGAAACATGTTGCCATCAATGACAACATATTGAAACCAATCAAATGATTGTTAATTTCCAACAATCTCCCACTTTGGCATTGATGACAACACCCATGTCAAAAATGTTAATGGTTTTCATTTGTCGGTTTCACTTTGAGACTGCTCCCTCTGAGCTGAATATCCATTGTGAACATGACCTGAACAAAATACTTCATACCTCTAGATACCAAGAATATATTTTTAACCTATACCTCCCCCTTTGACATCAATGCCAAAAAAAATACCAAAAACTGGGACGAAGAATGAAATATTGTACAAAGAATGTGTCCCAAAATACCTTACTGGAGCTGAATATACTTGAAAATTTCCAGATAGGCTTTCTCCAAAAGCTCTAGATAAGTATCCCAACTAGATTTGAATGTGCCAAAAATAGATACAAGTCCATTAAGCATGTGAACAGATGACTCTTTCTCCTTAATCTCTGTCGGTGTGGGCTTACCAACCAAATCAATACATTCCTTCTTATGTACACTCAAAGAGTCCAACCAAGGACTCACCAATCCTCTAAATCCTTTAACTCTCCTAATTATTTTGTCTTTTTCCCTTTCAAGAGATGAAACTTGAGCTTCCAATACCAAAATCTGACCATCAATAGATGTAGTCAAAGAATTTGAACCATCAAAAGAATTGACCATACCTACAATTTTCTCTTGAATATCTTTAATCCCTTTATCTATATCTACAGTAAGTAAACCTATGTTGTAGCATACTCTGTATATATTAGTACATTGCCTTAAATAATTATCAATCAACTTCAATTTATCAGTAATTGCTTTCTTCTCTGATTCAATCATCTGATGAAAAGTATCTCTCTTAGCTTGTGTGAATCTCTCCAATGCATGTCAGCTAGATATCTATTGTAAAGATTGAAATTCCTTAGAAATGTGCTCTGTAATTATTTTGAGCTTGTCGGATGGGCTTGCTCCTTTGTCAAAATGGCACTCCGGGACAAGTCTATGCGAAATTGGGATTGATTGATCAATAATTCCTTTGTCCACAGATCCTTCCTTCATCATATTTTGTGTAGCCATCATCATGAGCTTAGTAGAACTCATCTCAGTTATGTTTTCATGTTCTACCTATGAGGTGTCAATTGACAACAATGATGTGCTCGCTACCGGTTCCTTGTCAGATTCCTCTTTCTTCTCCTCTGATGGTTGATTAACTTTAATAGCTTCCTCTTTTGCACCAGTGGCTTCACCACTTGGTGCAGTATTAGTTACTATCGGTTCCTTCTTATTAAATGTGTCCTAAACCTATACATTATGATCTGGAGGACTATTATCCTCAACATTTGTAACTTGTACACTGTGAATCTGTTGGTATATCTACATTTTCTTGTATCACCTTTGTGTCTTGTATATTAGATTCTACTGGGGGCTCTATATCCAATATCTTAATATCTTTTAAAATTGTAGATGAGGTACCCATTATACCTTTTCATTTCCCTTCAACCGGGATGTCTGTAGTGTCTGTCTTAGCTTTCGGTGAAGTGTAGAAACCAAGGTTTTCAACAAAGAATTGAACCCATGCCTTGTGGGTTTCAATTATTATGTCATTAAACCTTCCTAACATAATACTAACTATCTTGTGCTTGTTGTGAAAGATTTTCCTGTCTGCAACCTCAAGTGTCATATCCAACTCCTTTGGAGTAATGGATCCACAGGTAGTTAACAACTCTTGAATCTTTATTTGCTTATCCTCCTCCATAGTTGATAATATTCTAGCATCTAAATTATCATATAGTTGTGCCGGTATTTGCTTCTCAATTTCCAACAAAGCTTTCTTATATATACCCAAATATAATAAAATTGCTTTCTCAACTTCTCTTTGCTCATCATTATCCAAATGCTCATAATAGAATTGTACAATTTTCAACATACCATCCTTAGTTATTTCATGTACCAATTCTACACAAGTCTTGGGTGGAATAATAGTTACATTACCGGATATAATTGTCAGGTCTCTCCATCTTCTTTCTTCGTCTAGTACCAGATGGAGTAGAAGATGTTTCCTTTGGAGCTCTTTTCTTTGTTGATACCTTGATTGTAACCTTCCTTACTAGTTGCTTCGTTTCTTCCTCCTTAGTCTCCTCACCTTTCTTCCTTAATACCCTCTTAAATGCTAAAGGTGTGTTATCTTCAGTTTCAAAGTCTGATGGAATAGGCTCAATAAAAACTTTAGACTCTTTCCTCTTCCTTCCTTTTTCTGGAACAACATCCATTAATGCCTTGATGTCCTGAGATACTTGTTCAACAAATTTTCTGGCCTTGCCCTACTGTTTCTTCCTCTTCTTTTAGTTAAACTCAGTTTGAACCTCTTGCTTCTTCATTTTTGTAGTACCAAAGGATTTCTCAGCCTCATTAATAGGTGCATCAATTAACATCTTTGCATAAGCATCCAAAATCTCAGCATCAACCTCATATCCCATTTCTTCTATCCATAACTTCTGAGGTTTGATTGCTTCCATCAAGGTTTCATCCTTTTTAACCATAAAGAAGATCTTGATTGAGTATTTCACAATAATTTGTTTTGGAACCCTTTCCCTAGATTTCATAGTCTTCTGGAATACCTTGAAGTAACCCCAAACCTTATCATCTCATTGACTACTTAGAGTAGCAATAGATTGTTTCAGTTGTCTTCCTACTAGGATATCAAATGCCCATTGTCTCTTCCCAAAACCAAGAGTTTCATTAATGAAAAATAACATCAAGTAGACAATAAGATTCCCATACCAGAGTGTCCCCTTCTTCTCTCCTATGATCTTCCCAAGGTTAATTAACAACTTATCTAACATCCATCCATAGAGATCTAACTTCTCATTTTCCCTCATGATCTGATGTGTGGCATAAATGCGGGAGCTAGAAACAAATTTGAGATGATTGGATTGAGTTACCTTGTATCCAATGATCATGTGGCCAAATCTGATGTCTCTGTCAGTGATGGTGCTGACCCTCATCGATCGTCAGTCTGAAGTTGCGCCGGTGAGTTTGTTAACCTGATCATTAAAAAAAAATTCTCCAGATGTTGACCAATCTGCAACAAACCGGTGATGGCCCTAATGGCCTTCTTCATGATCTTGTAAGGTATGTCCAACCAAATGAATTATCCATGCACTTTTCTCAATACATATATGATGATCTCATCTTCAAATTCAAGGATATCCAAAATGCCAGTAAACCCTAGATCCTCAATATGCTTATACTCAAGCTTGATCTTTCTAGAGTCTCCCTTCAACTCGCTCATATGCATGCTCTTGATATCACTGGTACCCAAATCCTCAATGTGGTAGTGAATGTATGCTCTGACATCTTCCACATATACAACTCCTTTTGGGACATGGGAAAATGCACCAACTGAATCATCTAAGGTGGCAATAGGCGGACATTGCTTGAAAATCGGCCTAGGACGGTCTTAACCTTGACAATAGTAGGATTTGCAATAAAAGTAGGTGCAGAGGATGATCTCACTTCCATGATGAAATAGAAATACCTAAGAAATGGTTGTCAGTGAAACCCTAAAGAACTCTTCTGATCATTGGTGGAATCACTGAAGAAGATATTTGATCGCACTGAATCACCTTAGACTCACTTTGAATCGCTCTTAATCACTCTGAATGCAAGGTGATAAAAAATGAAGTGGATTCAACCTTTTAACCTTCAAGAAACCCTAATCCGTCATTGATATGAATGACTTCTGATTGAAGATACCGGATCTTGATCGAACACCTCCATGCCAGATAAACATTTCCAATGTCTGGAACATCTTCCAGAACCTCTTCCTGGGGCTTATGGAGTATTATCATGAATTTTTTCTACCCCTAAGGAATCTGCCTCAGTTATTGGATGAGCTTCTAGTCGGTGCAGGAGCAACCTCCTCTGTCAGTTGAGTAACCAGAGCATTCCCATCTGCTGATTGATCATCTGAATTCCTGACCCATTTCTTGATATGATCTTGCCAGATTTCATTGACCTTCTCTTTCCCTTTATCATTTGATCCATCATTGTTAACTGGTGGATTTTTGTTTCTACAAAACTTAGCTATGTGTCCAATCTTGTTGCATGCATAGCATGTAACATTTTTCTTTTGAATTGCTTTGCTAAAGCCAGTATAATTGCTTGACCTGCACTGATTAGCCATATGTCCAAATTTTCCACATGCATAACATTTAACATGCATTATGCAATCTTATGTCTTATGACCATACTTATTGCATTTAGAACATTGACAGTGAGCAGAATTATACTTTTGATTTGCTCTATTTCTACATTGCCTAGCCATGTGACAAAATTTATTACAAACAAAACATCTACCATTAAATTTGTAAGTATTAAGCTACCTTACCAGTGCCTTCTGGTTTTGATCTTCATTTGCAATACCAGAGCATTGATCTTGTTCAAATCTAGGTCCACTAGAATCTCCATTTTGTCTTTGACTTTTCAATAATTCATCAAGTTGTGCTGAACTAACCTTGAATTTGTCCTTATACCCACTTGCAATATTCAAATCATCTCTTAGAATTATCATTTGTCTTTCAAGTTCTTGTTCATTACTTTGGGATTGCACTAAATCAGTTCTCTACATATCATTTTCATGAACCAACTAGATGCATTCTTTAGATCTGTCTTTCAGAGATCTCCCAAGGTTTTCTTCATTCATATTTCAGTCTTCAATCTCCTTTGACATCCTCATAGTTAGGGCTTGCATTTCATTCCTCATGACCATGTTCTCCTGACTTAGCTTTTGACATCTTTCATTAAGCGCATCTTTCTCTTCATTATCCCAATTTTGCAGAAGTTCCTTCCTCCTATCTTGAACAGATGACAACCTCTTGTATAGGATTAGAATGAATTCCTTGGTAGAATTCAATTCATCTTGTAACTCCAAGTTCTTCACCCTTTGAGTATCATAACCTTTAAGTGCTACCTCAAGTTGCTTCTCCAAACTCATATCCATGGATTCTGGATTCTGGATCTCCCTCAAGCTATTAGATTTCCTCTGAGGCACAAGGCTCTGATACCAATTGTTGGAATCCAAGAACACTGAGAGGGGGGGGTGAATCAATGTTCTACCAGAATGTTCAATTTAAACCTTATTATAACATGCATTCACCAACCAGTAAACTGATACATATATAATTTAAATAAGTAAAGCAATCAATAAGCCAATCACACAAATGAATACCATAATAGAGAGAATTATACGTGGAAAAACCCAAAGAGGGAAAACCATGGTAGGATTTGTGACCCATAATATCAATCCAATGTCCATATGAAAAGATATTACATAATATGGGGGCCTGAACTTGTAGGAAGGCTTACAGCCTAGAGAACACTGCTCATCACAAAGGATTCTCACTGACTACAGTCACTTTGAATAAGAAAACATAAAACTAAACTCATTTAATGCATCTGATATGCCTGATAGAGTTCTGGTTCAAGCTCTGACTGTTCTGATTTTGAAACCCTAAACCCTTACCAGAATAACCTCTTACATAATCAACATTCCTCGCATTACAAATATCACTCTCATATATCTCATAACCTTCATTACACAAAATTATCTAATCAACTGACCTATATACCCTTACAATCCTTCATGCCTTATGTTAGCTTACATAGATAATTACAAAATGAATTTACATGTCGGCTCATTACATATTTACATGAATATCAAAATCAATTGTCGATTCCTGGATCTCCCAAATGATGTCGGTATCCTATTGTAAGTCATGTCAGCCTCCAATGCCAGTACCCAAAGAATCCTTCCTACCGATGAAGATACCTGTTGGTGTCGGTGTCGGTGAAGTGTCTATCGGTAAACAACCAAACCAAAGAATGAAAGCTAGAACATGTTGCCATCAATGACAACATATTGAAACCAATCAAATGAATGTTATTTGCCAGCAGAATTTGGGGGGAATTTTTAATGGAAATAAGGAGACAAAAGGAGAGAACATTCTCCGGTCAATTAGTAAGTGAGAAGAGATCTTCAACAGAGAGAAGTGCAGCTCCAAAGTGAGTGCGGAGAATAGAAACAACAACAGCCTGTGTGTGTTGTGTGGTTTGTCAATAGAGAAAGATAGCTCCTGATTGTTTGTGTTGTCAGTTGAGCAGTGGTTTCTCCTGATTGTGTGTAGCTCCAAGTGAGCATTGTAGTGAGCTCAGAGAAGCTCCATTTTGTGTAGAATAGAGTAGCTCCTGATCACTGCCTGTAGGATTAGAAATCTGTAGTTAGTGTTTATAGTTTGTGTTTTGTATTTTGTAATCTCCAGTTTAATTTAATAGAAAGAAAGAAAGCTTGCATGTCTCCTTGTGTGTTTTGAATTTATTCTTGTGGGTGTGTTCCCAACTATTTGGGAATTGAGACAACAATCTCTGTGTGCATTATTTTGCATCCACCCAGCTTGAGATATTTGTTATCTCTCCACATGGTATCAAAGCTATAGAGTTGTAGAGCCTAAATCCTTGTGAGAAGGGCATTTGTATTTTCTGGGTGTTTGAGTTTTGTGTGTAGGAGACATGGCTAGAGATGGAGGAAAGAGCTATAAGTAGCCTCCATCCTTCAATGGACAAAACTATGATGTTTGGGCCAAGAAGATGAAGACCATCATGGTTGCAAATGATTTGTGGAAACTTTGTGCAACTTGGTTTATGGATACTACTGATCCAACTCACTATGCTACCCTCACAAATAATCAGAAGAACCAGTTGAGGGAAACAAGAAGAAAAGATGCTAAGGAATTGAGTTTAATTGAAGCAGCCTTGAAAGAGGCCATATTTCCTAGAATAGAAATAGCTAACTATGCTAAGGAAGCGTGGTAAATCCTCCAAATTAGTTACAAGGGGACTGATAAAGTCATAATGGTGAAGCTCTAGATGCTTATAAGAGATTTTGAGACTCTTCAAATGAAGGACAGTGAGTCCATTTTAGAATTTCATACAAAAGTCTCTGGTTTGTTGAACCAGCTAAGGTTGAATGGAGAAACCATGGAGGAGCAGAGGATTGTTGAGAAAATCCTTTGAATTTTTCCTTCAAAGTTTGATGCAATAGTGATTGCCATTGAAGAGGCAAAGGATCTGTTAGTTTGACAATTGATGAGTTGATGGGTTCTCTTCAAACCCATGAGTAGTGCCTAAATAGGTTTGCTACATCTTCCCAAGAGCAAGCTTTCAAATCTCAAGCCAATGCAAGAGGCAAGGGGAGAGGAAGAAGCGGCGGGAGTTCAAGAGGTCAAGGTCATGGCAATGAAGATAGCTTTGGGAGAGCAAATAACCAAGAGGGAGCGACCAGCTCTTAGAATAACTCCAAACAAGGCAAGAAGTATAGCAGCTCAAATCAAAGGTATGACAAGAGAAATGTGGAGTATTTTAACTATCATAAGTTTGGGCATTATGCCAGAGATTGATGGAAAAAGCAAGGGAATCAGTCAAAGAAGAGTGTGAATGTGGTTGATGTAAATGTAGGTGAAAATAGTCAGTCCGCAGTCTTCATCATGTGCAATATTGGTGAAGAAGGCAGCCCTAAAGTATGGTATTTGGATAATGGTTCAAGCAACCACATGAGTGGTAATGAGAGTTTGTTCTCATTTATTGACAAGAATGTCAAGTTTGAGATCAAGATGGTGAACAATGGAGTAGTCCCAGTTGAAGGTGGTGGATCTATTATGATCTGCACCAAGCAAGGTGAGAAGAAGGAGATTGAGAATGTTTATTTTTCTCTAGGCATTAAAAATAATCTCATGAGTGTTGGTCAGCTGATCCAAAATGGATACAAGTTGTTGATGGAGAAGGGCGAGTGTGTCATTTTTTACAAAGATGGGAGTGAGAAGATAGTTGCAGCAGTACAAATGACAAAGAACTGGATGTTTTCTTTGAGAATAGAGACGTGTTTGTCTTATCAGTCTGATGTTGCACCTCCCAAGCAAGCGTGTACAATAGTGCATCAGTTGAAGGCTCTCAAGAGAAGCATTGAAGACCCTTCCAAGCTATGGAATCCCAAGTATGGAAACTTATGTTATGCTGGTTTAAGTTTATTGTCCAAGAAAATAATGGTAGATGGTTTTCCATGTATTGAAGAGCCTAGTAGCAAGTGCGAGGCTTGCATTTTGGGTAAGCAACATAGGCTTCCCTTTCAAAAAGGTAATTCTAGAAGGGTAAGAGCACCATTGGAACTGGTGCATACTGATTTGGTTGGCCCTATGCAGACCATATCTATTGGTGGCAGCCAATATTTAATGACCTTTATTGATGATGGAGGAGAGTATACTGTAATGCCCGCCAGGAAACCCCTAAGGGCTTAAGTTTAAAACACTCAAATAGAGTGTAAAATTTTTTTTTTAAAATAATAATTAAGAGTGTTAATAAAAAGGTTACAATATTAAGATAAATTGAAGTTAACTCAATTCATAATTAGGCACATCATTAAAATACATTGGAGTTATCTGTCAACTTAGTTATCACAGCGGAAGGCTCAAACAATCCTAAGGAGTTTCCTAACGTGATTACGTAATCTTACCTAACTCAACTTGCGTCATTAGATCCATTAAACTGGATAACTTAATTACGAGGTACTGCATAGTCCTTGATTAAATATGAGTTCAATGGTTTAGCACCTTATATCTTTAGGAAGCGTTCAATTACTTTGATGGTTAGGAGGCCATTGAGGAGGTTATTTTTTTATCGCACTTTAATTCATAATTACTTTAAGAGGCCCCCAAAATGGGTCCATGAATTCCATACCTTGGGTTGTGGTATCCATTCACAATTGATTTCATCCTTTAATGTTTTAAGAATATGCCTAATGAGGTTCATTCATTCAAGGTTAAACTATGATTAGCAAAGCGAGGGTTTCATCATTTGATTTTAAAGTATTCACCCACATTTGTTATCTCTTTTTTTTTTATATTAAAAGCATGGTTAATGAGAGAAATTTATTTCTTAGGGATTAACCATAATTAATAGAGTGAAGTCCCCTCATTTGGTTTCATGCATATTCAACTAATGAGTTGTAGTGCTTATACGAAGGGTAAGTTATGAGTAGCCATAGATCTCATTTGAATTTTTTTAATAATGCAATAAATGGACTAACTTCATTAAGTTGGATATGCATTAGAACCCCCGAGGGCATCCTTCAATTTAAAGTATCGTTAACGAGATTACATTCATCATTTCAAGTTTTGAATAATCAGACCATAGTGATGTTCTTCTATTAGGATTAGAATACAATTATCTTTTTGCATATCTCTTCTTATAAACGAAGTTAATATGAGATGGTACATATATTAAGATTAAGGCTTAAATAACTATACCAAAACTTCCCTTTTTAGATCTATTTCAGCATTCATAAGGGATTCGTTATTTAAGGTTACCAATATAGATACTAGTTGAGTTCACTCTTGTATGAAATTAATCTGATAAAGAATATTTGTTAGGATTAAAATGTAAACAACTAAGTAATTTCATTTGATAAAGTGAATTACAATTAACATGGCGATGTTCATTTACAAGGGTAAGAAGGTAAATGCCTAAATGAGTTTCACCAATTATCAAGTTAAATTTCGGTAAGGTTGGTTTGTTAAGATTAAACGTATTTGACCAGACAACTATATCCAATATAATGAAACATAATTAACATGACATTTCCCATTCTAGGTAGCAACATGAGGGATTCCTTTTATAAAGATTAACATATGGGGGTTTCTAGTTGGGTTCACCCGGTTATAGAAATGATCTGGTGAGGATTAATGATTCAAAATTACAACATAAATTACTAAGTATATTCGTTCAATATACAACATGAATATTTGATTGAGTCCACACGATTAACAAATTTATCCGGTGAGGATTATTGGTTATGATTGAAACGTGAAATAACTTAACAAATTTTATCCAATGTAATGAAACATAACTGACATGGCGTGATTCATTTACTAAGGTAGAAGGATAGATATTTCTATGATGTTCTTCTTTTAAATTTCAATCCAGGAATTGTGACATAAATTTTTTTTTAACTTTGTTTCCCCCTTTTTACATTCATTCCATTTAACATACTTTTTAACAATTAATCCAATGAAGTAATTCTAATTAGATTTCTGCCACTATTACAATTTAAATTAACATCACCCATTTACTTTTTTTTTTTTTTTACCCTTTAATTTCAATATTTAAACACCATGCCATATTCATAATTCACAACGTTTTATGAACTCAAATAACTGCGTTTACCCATATGAAAAATGTTATGCATTTAAATTTGAATTCATTTAATTTACACCATACACTTTGCAAAAATACAACCATTCAAGATAATTTAAAACATAAAACAAAGTACGCTATAAACATCGCATGACACAGAGTATGATCTCGGAGTTCACCCCGGATGGGCTACATCTCCGGGTCTGCTCAACTGCAAGACCCTTTTGGTATTTAATATAGTTAAGGTTACATATTTACATGTCTTTACAATCTTGCCTTTCAGGCGATCACAACCAACTACAAATGACAATTTCAATCAGTAAATACAACTCTACAAGTTTTCCAACTAAGTTCACATAAATGTAAGCATTTCTCATTCGGGTATTTTACTAAATCCTTAGATACACATCACTAACATGTTGGTCTGGATCTATACACTGGCACCCAAATCGAGGGGAAAATACTTTAGAAGGGACCTTTGAAATGAAAGGAAGACACCCCCCAATGCTCTATGATTCTTTGCGTTAATAAAAACGAGTATACGGGAACCCCAATCATTACTAGCCAAATTAGAAATAAACCCCACGTTTAACCATAGCTTATGATTAGTGATTATCAATGCCAGATATATAAATCCGAATGTGGCAAAAAGAAAGCATGTATCTCTATATGCGTTTTTCGAGCTTCCAATATTCTAAATGCCATAAGTTAATCGTTACTCAGCTTAAATATTATTAACTAAATAAGGAGAAAAGTCTAAATTTCGATAATTAAGGGAACTCCATATAAAACCAATATAATTTCTCCCTTTTTTTTTTGTTTTATTAATTTATTAAACATATCCAGAATTTGTTACTTTATTGTTTTCTTTCTTTTAAAACAATTGAAAATAAATTAAAAATAAACTAATTAATAACAAAGTTTTTTTTTTGTATTAAACAAAATGCTTATTGAAATGGGGTTACCCACGTGGAATACCACGTGGGCCCCCTTGGTAGCCACGCTACCATTGGTAGCGCTACTACCAACTGGTAGCAGGCCGCTACCCTTGGTAGCGCTGCTACCAGCTGGTAGCAGTAGCTACCATGGTAGCATTGCCTCCTCCCAGCGATGGGGGGGGGAGGCATAAAATGTCATTTTTATATATTTTTTTTTTATTTTTGTTTTATTCCGTTTTTTTAACAGAGGTTTTATTTCATTTTTTAACGGAAACCTCTGGTTTTAACTTAAAAAGAATTCACTGGTAAAAGAAATAAAACCAGACCCAGAACAGTTCAAAAATTTTCTGCATAAATATGTATATATTTTTTTTAAAAAGAACAAGATATGCAAAAATTTCAAAGGGAGCTTGACTCATCAATCACACAGTTTTAAAAACACTACCTTGCAATAATTTCCAGCAAACCCTCTCTCTTTATTTTGAAAACAAACACAGTCACAGCCAGTTCTTTTTTTTTTTGTAACAAAATTTTGAAATAAACCAAAATGATTGACAAAAACGAATGTAAAAACCCCATACCCATTTTTTTAACAGCCATAAAATGAATTTCCAGATTGTTTAAACTAAGAATGGAGAAGATTTTCTCTTTCTCAAAATATCCCAAAAAAAACATGGCCAATCTTAGAACCAAGAACAACCAAACTGAAAACTAAAACTAAAAGAGAACACTCATGCAACAAAAA
Organism: Cryptomeria japonica; assembly: GCF_030272615.1. Taxonomy (NCBI): domain Eukaryota; kingdom Viridiplantae; phylum Streptophyta; class Pinopsida; order Cupressales; family Cupressaceae; genus Cryptomeria; species Cryptomeria japonica. The sequence continues at coordinate 392,333,341 of NC_081415.1, forward strand.
AAAAAGGTAGATTAAAATTTCTTACCTCCAAACGCTTTCCGGGAAGAGATTTTTGATGAAGATGAGCTCCCAAATCAGCTGCTCTCTTTCCTCATCCTTCTCCAAAAATCCCAATCTCCCTTGCAAGAACCATGTTTTTCCAAAAAAAAACCAAAGGCCAAGAAGACCCCCAAAATGCTTACCAAACAAGATTAAAAGAAAGCCCTAATTTTTGCCCTAATTTCAATTTCGAAATTAGGTATTTATTTTTAAAAATAAAATGATTGAAAGTCCCAAATGGAAGTCATTTCTTTCCATTATTTATTAATCTTATATGTTTTCCCTTATTAAAATTAAAATGCTTCTTTTTCTTATTGAGTTTTAAATTTTAATTTCTTAATATCGATTTAGGCCTACATTTATATTTTGGGACTACTCACCGGGTAAGGCGTTTTAATTAAATGTTAATTTTCTAAGAATCAAACTTTTATATTATATCGACTTTACAAGTAAAGAGAAAACAATTTCATTTAAATAATAATAATTTACCCCTTTTCTTCCAAAATGCGAAAATGAGTGATTTATTACTATCTCCCAAACGACTTTAAAAATTTTCCTTTCTAAAATGCATAATTTATTAAAATTGTAGTTATTAAAATTAACTATTAAATTAGCTCGCTATAACTTAGTAAAGCGACATTTTTAAATAAAGGACTAATCTAATGCATGAGTCTTGTTTATTCAAATTTCCCAATTACAAATGCATAAAAGTTACAAATGCGTAAATGAGCATACTAACCTCAGTTAAATACCTTAAGCTTGCTACAATAACAATTTAAAGCAATCTCTTAAATTAGTGATTAATCATATAAAAGAAACTACCTATTTAAATTCCTATATCACTATTGTGTACGCCTACTCATAAATTTAAATTTGATACTTAGGATCACAAACCTCACTTACCTCGCGCATGGCACGCAAATCGAGGGGGTCCTCCAAATCTCTTGACATGCATCCCAATGAAACGCAAGCCCCACGAATCCACACACGATGCTCACCTAACCATGGCTAAGGCAAGACGAGAGTTATATGACCACTAAATCCGAATTCAAAAGATGAAAGAGCATACTCAACCTTGCAAATTCCAAAGGAGATGAACCTTGCCCTAAGCGATGTTGTACCTACAAATCTCCTTCACCCATGAATTCATACAAGCATGCATATACAAATACATATTCAATGAAGACGTTAGCTCAAGATTTATCACAAGGGTTAGGAACAAGTACATTTACACGAAAATCGATGCAAAAGCACAATAATAAGTATGCACAATTTATTTCTATTATCTAAACTACACATTGCATATCGGTTAGTCTACCATTCGAAAATGCCACATAGGAAGTCAATCAAGGTTAAACGGGTTTTAAAAGTCCGACTAGGGTATGGGCATTACATATACCTCCAATGTTTTTTGTGAATTTTCACAAGAAAAATGGCATAAAGAAGGAGCTAACAGTCTCTTATACTTCGCAAAAAAATGGCATGGCTGAGAGAAAGAATAGGACCATTGTTGAGATGGCAAGGAGCATGCTTAAGGAAAATGGATTGCCAAATGAATATTGGGGTGAGGTTGTAGAAACAACAGTATATTTTCTAAATAGAAGTCCAACCAAGACGGTTCATGACAAGATTCCGCAAGAGGTGTGGTCTAAGTGCAAGTAGATGGTTGAGAACCTTAGAGTGTTTGGGTGTGTGGAATATGCTCATGTAATAAAGGATAAGAGGTAAAAATTGGATGACAAGGGTGTGAAATGCATCACAAGCTATAGTGTTGAGTCCAAGGCATATAGATTGTACAACCCCATCACCAAGAAGATCATCATAAGTAGAGTTGTTGAGTTCTTAGAGAACGCATCATGGGATGGCTCAGTGGATACATCTTCATCCACCTAACAAAGTGTGCCCATTGATGATGATGATGAGTATGAAGATCGGGAAGAAGCTCTTGACATCTCCCGACAGATCATGACAACTCCTGATGTGGATAGGAAGTCAAGCAGACTATTGAAAAAAATTCTCAAAGTTCAGTGAGTGCTTGAAAGTTCTGGACAGCTCCTGAGAGCTCTCGACAGCTCTGAATGGCTCTTGATAGAAATAGGCAAAAAGGAAAGAAGCTAGAGGTAGCCAGAGAATCGGCTCCTAAATGCTCTCGATGATACAAATCAGAGTCTGCATAGCAGAGTAGCAGTAGTAGTGAGAGTTTAGACCATACTCTCGCCTTCCTAATGCCAAAGAAGACCAAGAGTCTAAGGGAATTCTACCAAGATGCAAGGTTTGATGATGGGTTTGATGAAAATGTGAACTTTGCATTATTTTTTAATAGTGATTCGATTTATTTTGAGGATGCTATCAAGGAGGAAAAATGGTGTGAGGCCATGGATGAGGAAATAGATGCAATAGAGAGGAATGACACTTGGGAGTTAACTGATTTGCCTCCCAACAAGCAAGTCATTGGGGTTAAATGGGTCTCAAGACCAAGAGCAATGTCGAAGGAAGAATAGAGAACCATTAGGAAAGATTAGTGGTCATGGGGTAAAAACAACAGTTTGGGAGAGACTATGATGAGACGTATGCCCTCGTTGCTAGAATGGAGACCATGTGGGTGGTCATAGCTATTGCAGTCCATCACAAATGGAAGGTATTTCAAATGGATGTGAAGTTTTCCTTCCTTAATGGAGTGTTCAAAGAAGAGGTTTATGTGGAGCAGACACCTGGTTATGAGGTTTCGGGTCATGAAGGAAAGGTATATAGGTTGAAGAAGGATCTTTATGGGCTGGAGAAAGCTCCATGGGCATGGTACAACAAGATTAACTCATATCTGATGAGCAATGCCTTTGGCAAAAGCGATGGTGAGCCCAATCTTTACATCAAGGTAGCTAATGGTAAGATTCACATTATTGTCTTGTATGTTGTTGATTTAGATTTCACTAGGGATGATGATTTCCTCATTTCTTATTTTAAAGAGGCCATGAAAAGAGAGTTTGAAATGACATATTTAGGTCTCTTGAGGTATTTTCTAGGCATAGAAAAAACAAATGCATGATGGTATATTTATCTCTCAAGAAAGATATGCTAATGAGATCTCGAAGAGATTTAGAATGTATGGTAGTAACCCTGCACCAACACCAACAGTCGTGGGTCTTAAGTTGAGTAAAAAAGATTGCAACAACAACATTGATCCGATCAAGTATAAGAGTTTGGTTGGAATCTTGATGTATTTGATAACAACTAGGCCTGATATAATGCATGTAGTGAGTCTGATTTCCAGATTTATGGAGAATCCGAAGGACACTCATTGGTAAGTGGGTAAGAGAATCCTTAGGTATGTGAATGACACCAAGGGATATGGTATTTTGTATAATATTGTAGATGATTTTAGGCTAATTGGTTACACAGATAGTGTTTGGGCAGGAATTTTAGATGATAGGTAGAGCACATCCAGGTATGTGTTTCATTTGGGTTCGGGTGTAATCTCATGGGCTTCTAAGAAGCAACCCATTATTTCCCTATCAACAACTAAGGTTGAGTATATAGCAGTGAATGCAACAGCATGTCAAGCTATTTGGCTGAGAAGAATTTTAGCAAATTTGAAGGAAGAACAAGAGGATGGAACAACAATCTTTTGTGACAATGTTTCATCAATTGCATTGAGAAAAAATCATGTGTTTCATGGAAGAAGAAAGCACATTGAAATCGGGTATCACTTCATTAGAAGTTTAGTTGATAATGGTGAAATAAAATTGGAATTTTGCAGGTCTGAGCAGTAGCTAGCAGACATTTTCACCATGCCATTGGGCAAAGATAGCTTCGAGCGCCTAAGGAGAAATTTGGGCATAGTAGATTTTGAATGAGTTTGTTGGCTCAAGACAAAGGGGGGGTGTTGGAATTATTTATTATCCCTAAGCCCAGATAGCCCCCAATGAATATTTCTCCCCACCTACTTGTCAGGAGAGTAGTTGAAATAGAACAACCGGGAGAAGAATTGGTTGGGATCTCCATCCCAACAACCCCTGACGTGCACTGCAGACTGCAGTGAAATTAATGAGGTAGCTAAGCATTTGAATTTTGAATTTGGGGGAATTTTGAATGGACAGCAAGAGACAAAAGGAGAGAACATTCTCCAGTCAATTAGTAAGTGAGAAGAGATCTCCAGCAGAGAGAAGTGCAGCTCCAGAGTGAGTGCAGAGAATAGAAACAACAACAACTCGTGTGTGTTTGTGTGGTTTGTCAGTAGAGCAAGATAGCTCTTGACTATTTGTGTTGTTGGTTGACCAGTGATTGCTCCTGACTATGTGTAGCTCCAAGTGAGCATTGTAGTGAGCTTAGAGAAGCTCCATTTTTTGTAGAACAGAGCAACTCCTGATCATTGCTTGTAGGATTAGAAATTTGTAGTTATTTACAGTTTGTGTTTTGTATTTTGTAATCTCCAGTTCAGTTTAATAGAAAGCAATAAAGCTTGCATGTCTCCTTGTGTGTTTTGAATTTATTCCTGTGGGTGTGTTCCTAGCTATTTGGGAATTGAGACAACAGTCTCTATGTGCATTATTTTGGGTCCACCCTGATCGAGATATTTTTGATCTCTCCACAAAAAGCTTATGTTCTTAACATAGTTATTTTAAATATTTCCGCAATAAACTATTGGAAGCATAGATTGTTGGAATTTAAAATTTAAAATCAAATTGTCCCGAGCCTCTCCTTGTTGTTCACCTACCTATCAAAAATAATTTGCAGTTGAATTTATTTTTGTTGCAGCTAGAAGATTGTTTGCAGGCATTGGGATCTCTTCCCTCCCAGTTGCTCCTTCCCAGTCTGTAGTAAAATTTATGTGGTAGATTAATTTGATTTTGAAATTTTGTGTGGGGAATTAAGAGGACAACAACAAACAAATAAAGAGAATGAATTGCAATAGTCAGATGTAGGAAGACAACATTCTCAGAACAGTAGTTCTAATTTGTTGAAGGAGGAATGTTTGTTGCAGCAACAATTGTTTACTGTGTTAGTGTAGTGAGCAGTGATTTTTCCTTACTCTTTGTAACTCCAGGTGAGAAGTAGTGTGTGAGAGCCAGGTACTTTATTGAGTACTACTCCAAAATGCTACAATCAAGTATTTATAATCAATAATTTTAGTTTCTAAGTTTTTAATTTGTGTAATAGTTCATTTTCAAATTTAATAGACAAAGGAAAATATTGCATGTCTCCAATTTGTGTTTAAATTTTATTCCACATTTGTATTGTCAATGATTGCCAAATCTGAGTTGCAATCTCAAAAGTTTATTGTATCGAAAATAGAGCTTAGTCTTTGTTGTGTTCGAGGGATTTTAATTTCTTTATATAGATTTATATGAGAGTACATAGAACACCCCAAGCACTCCATGTTAAATCTGTAAATCACTTTCTAGCCTTTCATTGGCAACGATCATCTAGTTTAAGATATGTGATTTAAGATTGATTCTATCATAAATGCTTAAATGTTTTTTGGATTAGATTGCATAAACTCTGTCTTAATCAATATTTTAAATCGCTTTACATGATTTATAATGAGAATGAAGAAAATAGATATCAAGAAAAGAGAATAAAATGATAATTAGTAGACCAGTCTAAATATAAATCACATTTCTTAAGTGATTCTTGATTTATAAATAAAAGAAACATTTAATATAAAATGATCAATAAATATTACATACAAAAATAAATTATTATTAATATTTGTTTTAACTTAGATAAAAATTTAAGCTTCTTTTCTTTAATTTTTTTTATTGATTTTAATTTTTGACATATAATACTAAAAATGGTGATGTAGTTCTATTTTACCTTAAATATTTTACATGAGAGCTAATCATGTATGTTAACTCTTCTCTTTCTATATGTCTTATATCAATTGTTACATTAGTACTTAGAATCAACTATTATGATTTATTGTATTGTTAATATTTTAGGTATATGATAATCTTAAAGCTTAAGCAATTAGTAATTTGATATAAATGTCTCATTAAAATTGTTTAAGGTGTCAATACTCTATGCATTAATCAGAATGATACATGTAATTGATTGATTTAATATAGATAATTTTTTTCTATTATGATTATATACATTATTTGTTACAAAAAGATGAATATTAAAACCAATTCTTGTTATTTATACTTACCAAACAATTATTATCAAATGTGCATCTCTAATATAAAAAAAAAATTACAGATCCTTTCTTGATATTCAATTCACTATCTTGTCTGAAAACCTTATAAAATTTAATAACTATTGAATATTTTGATCATAATACTTTTACATGCCTATTACACACATGTACAATGGTTTGTCCTATATTAGAGGTGATAGTCTCAAACATTCTTTGAGAGAAATCAGGTTTTATGACAAGACAATATGATATAGACATTCAAGATTAATTTAGGATTCACTTGATATTTGAACTTCTTTACATTATATATTTAGATTTGTAATCCCCCATGTGAGAATTTTTTTACTTAGGTGGAAGGGTGTGAAGGGATCTAAAAGATAAAATTCTTTGAATTCGAAAATTAGATTTTAAGTGAACTCTATTTTAATAATAACTCAAGTTCATCCTTAATTTATATTATGCAATTATTTGGTGGGATTTAAATTATTATTTAATTAAATTTATGTAGTCTTATAGGTTTTTAAATGAGTTAATATTGAAATATTTTATTTAAGTGTGAAACCTCAAATAAAATCTAGTTAAATCTCATCTAAGTCTAGGATGATAAGGACACATATGAAGATATTTGGTGATGATTTGCAGAAAAAAATTATTTAGTGAATCCATATCATCATCTAAGGCCACTATGTCTTCATGTCACGCTTTCAGTATGTCTTAATTCAAGAGTTTGGACATTATAGTGGAAATTCATCAAACATAATCTTACACATAAATTATATATGTGCAGAAATTGGGTTATATCAAAAACTTAGAGATCATAATTTTAGAATATAGATAGGAAGAATATATCAAATTTAGGTTTATTTTTTACCAAGAAAAAAATGTATATACATTTGACTTAGTGAATTACAATGCTTTGGTCAACATTTGTAAGGACCTCAAGATTAGAATTTTGTTTGGACTAAAAAAAAGAATAAAACAATTTGATGATAAAGAGGCCTCTCCTATTGGCGTTGCATTAGTTGCTTTTTTGCGTTAAGTTTGGGCTTGGCCATTTGAACTCTTTCTTTATTTTGGAGTTGGTCTCATTTAGTCTTTAAAAGGGTGCACCATTTACATCCCACATTAATTTATTAATGTTGTAGTATTATATTTTTAATTAAAAAAATTATGTAGCATCATTTATAAAAAAAATTGAATAAATTGGATGGAGGTAAACAAGAAAAATCTTAGTGATAATAAATCTTAGGTCTAATGATAAGAAAGAGAGATTATAGATATAAAGCAATTATTATTAGATGTGATACATTTATTAAAGAATACAATGAGTACAAATTTCAAAGTCTATTGAGTGATCTACATTTAGGACAAGAATTATATAGAAAACAAGAGATTCACTCAATTTTAATTATGATGCAGGAGCATCGCAAGGATAATGAATCAGTCAAAAGTCGAACAGTCAAAAGTCAAATGGTTAGATGAGTAGCGTTGAAACCAAGGATAAAACAATGTGAGCAGATTCATTCGAGAAAGGGGATTTTTGGCTGGCAATTTAGTGTGTGTATGCAGTGGAAGGAGAGAGGTCGACAAGCCACTCCACAGAAGTCAAATATGTGTTTGAACAGTTTGTTATTTGTAAACTGAATGTAATCTACATCGCACATTGTGTATTAATAAAGTTGATACTTTGGTATTTACATGTTTTCATGTTGGTTATTATTAATGACTCATGGACTCATGTAGTGGGTGCTTAATACAATATGTTATTGATTTATGGTATTCTTCTATTATGTTCTTGTCGCAAATCTGCCAGGAAGTTTGCAGATGTTGTTTGTTTTCCCTGAACTTCCTATCATTATTTTTTGAAAATGGAGCATGTGGTTGGGTGTATCTGAGGTCTAATACGTCAAGTAGTTAGTCTGATAAAGTGCCTTTGTTGTAAATAGTCAACAAAGTTGTCGTCGGGATAAGTTATACCGATAAGATGTCATTGTGGTAAAAAGTTATCATTACTATTATCAGGATAGGTTAAACCGATAGTGTATCATTGTTGCTATCGGGATAGTTTATACTATCAGATTTGCAAAGTTCTATTTGGCCGATTTTGAATGGTTATTCCGATAAGGTATCAAGATTGGCATCGGGATAGTTAACCTCATAAGGTGTCTTTGTTGTCAAAATGGTCATCAAGATAGTTAACCCAATAAAGTGTCATCGGGGTAGTTATTACTATTGGGATTGCTAAAACTAGTTTAGCTGACTTTGCAAGGTTATCCCAATAGGCCTTCAACTATCTCGATCGGTATAGCTATATCAAAATCAGTGACATCGAGATAGGCTTTCCTGTCGGGATTACTAGAAATTGTCACTCCGCCTTGATGAGTGATTTCGATGGGAGATCAAAGGTCTTGTTCAAAATTGCTATTCTGATATCGGTGCTCCAATGTTGATTTAGCAACTCGGCATTGTTATTCTAATCCTAGTGTCCAGTTTTGATTTATCAGTTTTGGAAGTTGCTCTGTCTTGCATCAAATTACTAGATGATTTGAGTCTAAAAGAAAGACATAAATGCAAGCTAATTTCTAGTAATGTGTTAGAAGGTTCAGATGGAATCATGTATGTCTAATCTAACATACATTTAAAAGGTCCACGTAAATAATAACAAACAAAGGCTTTGTAGTTTTTAAATGTTACCTCAATTGATGTTATGTAAAAAAAATGATTTGAGACCATAACATTCCTCTTTATCTAATAGAGGTATGTGCACCCCAACAAAAGTGTATTCCTTATTTCATGTTGTTGTGGACAACTGAGAGTGGGGTGAATCAGTTGTCAATAGATTATGAAACTTTAAGCACACAAAACCTTTTACCAAAATAACTGATAAATCAATTAAGCACAAGCATAAATCATAAACCAAATACCATGCATCCACAACACATAACACCAAGATTTGTACGTGGAAAACCCATTAAAGGGAAAAACCATGGTGGGAAGCCTACCCATGTTAAGATAACCGATGGACAACTGAGAGGGGGGGTGAATCAGTTGTCAACAAATTATAAAACTTTAAGTACACAAAACCTTTTATCGGAATGCATAAACCTAATACCGAAATAGCAGATATAACAATTAAGCATAAACATAAATCACAGAACAATTACCAACCATCCATAACACATAACACCATGATTTGTACGTGGAAAACCTGATAAAGGGAAAAACCACGATAGGAAGCCTACCCAGAGTCAGATAATACTTCTGCAGCAAGTATGTGATTACAATAAGAGGGGCTTGCACATGCAGGAAGGCCAACAACCTAAAGCGCACTGCTCATCACAAAAGGAGCCTCACTAACTTCAAAATAAATTTAGACTACAATCCAGAAAGATGAATGAACTGCAAGAATAACATCTCCTATGCCTGAGTACAGTTCCGGTTAAGCTCAATACCAGAGATCTTAAACCTCTTTTACAAACCCAATTCGATCACCTCTGATCGACCAAAACCTTTGCATATAATTACAACTTTATTCGCACATAGATAATCCCATAACCATGACCTACTACATATGATCTAAAAAGAGATCTTACATTATATTTATATCAATCTGGGACCTAAACAATTAGGTCAGGCACCTAAAATATAATACAATAAATCCATTACATAATACTACAAACTAATGATAAACCAAGTCGGCTTAAGACTGAAACAACATAAACCAAACAATAAATCCAACCGGTGACGCATCAGGAGCATCAACCAACATGTTATATAAACCTATCCATAACCTAAACGAATAACCATCAGACCTAAAATAGGTTGCCATAAGCCAAATGAAACACCACGATCAACTGGAACATGAACATGATAACCATCAACATCCTGATAACCTTCTAGAAGCCACACCAACACCACTTATCAGATTCATCAAAAGATCTTCAACAAAGTGTTGCTGGTAAAACCCTTACCAGTAACCAAAAGGCTTACTAGAACAAATGATAGCATCCAGATCATTAAAAATTGAACCAATTGAAGAGCACACGATTATACTGAGAGGGGGGGGGGGGTGAATCAATATAATGAAACTTTTTCAATTTAATAATTATATGATAGAATTGATTATCCAAAAAGAATTATGCACATGAACACAATAAATTTTAAGTGGAAACCCAATGCGGGAGAAAACCACTAAAAAATAAATATTATATATATTTATGTTTCCTTTGTTACAATTTTGTGAGCACCAACCCCCAATCTCTATTTTGTGAGCACCAACCCACTGGAAGCACCAACCCCCTATCTCTGAAACAAGGCACCAACCTTCTTGAATTGATGAAACACCAACTTCACAAATGAAGCACCAACTTCTTTCTATCCAGAGTTATTCTTTTCACTGCATAATTCTCTTTATATTTTTATAGTCAACGCATTTGCATACTTCTGAACTTCTTTCAGCATTTACATATCATTTCTCATATTATTTTATTCATGTTAATAAATCTGATTGTTATTCTACTGCTATCTATTCACACCATTCACTTCTCTTTTTATTCTTCTCAACTCACACCCCACATATATCCTTCCTTCGTATTTTTCAGAAATATATCCGCATTAAATAATTCACACACCACACACTTTGAATCTGCAGATATATTAATTCTTTCTGTCGCACATACTATATTCCTTGCCCTTCCATACACGTGCACTTTTTTTTTTTAATAGCTCCACTATTTTATTTATATTGTTTCGGACCATTGTATCTTCTAATAGAATGTCACGACTTTTCATTAAGTCGTTGTTTTACTTTATCAGAGACATTGATATCTTTGGTTATGTTTGATTAAAGTCTTTATTGCCACCGAAAAAGAAAAACTTTATTTAAAACACCACCGATAAATTTAGATGCTTTATTTTAATAATCCTGCCAATAGTTTATAACAAGCTTCTTTATAATTATCGTAACTAAAGTCACGATGCTTTTACTTGTCTAAAACTTTGATATCGCAACCTTTTTTAATTATCGGTCAAAGCATTAATCACCGTAAATTTATTCATTATCGGTTTTGATAATATATTAAGGGATTACGATATGGATCGTATTTTATTTGCCTGTGATGTAATCTTCAGTCTTTAGCATTGGAAACACCCTTTGTGTATTTGTCACTATGGATAAATAAATCGTATCTATTAAACGATACATATTTGAGCAAATATCGTAAGAAACTTCTATCATAGATTTCCGCCGTGCATAGAGATTACGGTCTCAAAACTACCACACCATTGTTTTATCTTTATTTCCACATTCTCCGTAAGGATTAAGATATAACTCTGCATATTATGTGTTTTCTTGATGGATTCTAAAACTATTTTGTTCCTATTGAGTGTACTAGCATGGGATTATCTTTTATATCATTTTTACCTCTTCAACATCAATGACAATTTTTCTTTCAATCTCCCCCTTTGTCATTGATGGCAACCTTTCAATACAGTTTGCTCCCCCTCAATCCAATACTCCCCGTGTCTCCAATTTCTCCCCCTTTGACATCAATGGCAAGAGATTTTCTGCTATTTGTATCCTTCCCTTCTTTAACTTATGTTTCATACGAGGCACTTACTGAAAGGATGAGAGTGATATTACTCCCAATTTCTCCCTTAGGTACTCAAAAGTATCTTTTGGAAGAGGTTTTGTGAAGATATCTGCTAACTGCTCTTTTGTTGGAACATATTCCAACTTTACTTGCTACTCAAGAACTTGTTCTCTTAGGAAATGAATCTTGATAGGAATGTGTTTTGTCCTGGAGTGCATCACTGGATTCTTTGGCATACTGATTGCACTTGTATTATCATAATAGATAGAAATATGATGATCATATTCAATCTTAACATCTTGCAAGGTTTGTTTCATCCACAAAACTTGCGTACAACATGTTGTTGCTGCAATGTACTCTACCTCTATAGTGGATAGAGATATTGAAGCCTGTTTTTTGCTCAACCAAGATACAAGGTTGTTGCCAAGGAAAAAGGCTACTCCACTAGTGTTTTTTCTATCATCCTTGTCACCTACCCAATCAGCATCTGTGTATGCTCTCAGAGTGAAATCATCACATTTTGGATACCACAATCCAAGATCCATTGTACCCTTCAAATACTTGAAGATTCTTTTAACTGCCTGTACGCGTGTTTCCTTTGGTGCTGCTTGATACCGTACTGCTACACAACTGCTTGCATTATATCTGACCTGGTGGCTGTCACATATAAGAGACTTCCAATCATGGATCTATATAGAGTCTGATTTGCATCAGGGGATTCATCATTTTTACTAAGTTTGCAACCAGTGACCATAGGAGTACTGACAGGATGGCAATCCTCCATTCTGAATTTCTTCAACATCTCCCTAACATACTTAGTTTGTGAAAGAAATATCCCTTTATTTGATTGTGAAATCTGCAATCCCAAGAAGAAAGAAAGTTCTCCAAGCATAGACATCTCAAATTCTTTTTGCATGTCAAAAGTAAATTATTCACACATTTTATTCTTACAACCACCAAATATGATATCATCTACATAAACCACTACAATCAGTAAATGATTACCTTCACACTAGAAATGCAATTAATGTCTGTTGCTCCTCTTTTAAACCCTTGTGTTTGTAGGTAGTTGTCTAATCTGGAGTACCATGCTCTGGGGGCTTGTTTGAGGCCATAGAGTTCCTTTTTCAATCTGCATACATAATCTTCCTCTTTTGACAAGATAAATCCTTCAAGTTGTTCAATATACACTTCCTCTTCTAAATCACCATTTAGAAAAGTTGATTTCATATCCATTTGGTAGACTTTGAAACTCTTATGACTTGCAAGAGCTAGAAACATTCTGATGGCTTCCAACCTGGCAACTGGGGCAAAGGTTTCTTCAAAATCGACTCCTTCCACTTGTGCATAACCTTTACATACAAGCCTTGCCTTATTCCATGTAATTTCACCATCCTCATTCATTTGGTTGCAAAAAAACCACTTGGTTCCAATGACATTTTTGTTTGAGGGTCTTGGAACAAGCTCCCATGTGTGATTTCTTTCAATTTGGTCCAACTCCTCATTCCTAGCATTTACCCAATACTTGTCTTCACTAGCTTCATCAAAATTCTTTGGTTCTATCTTTGAAAGTAGACAGAAATGAGCATGTTCTATGGTGGTAGCCAGTCTTCTCCTTGTTTGAATGTTTGTACCCAACTCTCCAATAACCAAGTCTTCTAGATGATTTTTCTGAACAAATTTTGATGGAGTTTTTGATGGTGTTTTTAAAGATGTCTTTGATGGTGTTTTTGATGGAGTTTCAAAATTGTCTTGTTCCTCATTTTCACTTTCTTCTTTTAATTCTTCTTCCTCACTTTGTTCCTTAGGATGATCTTCTATAGCTTTCTCAAATTGTCTTCCTTCATCTATCTTCACATTAGCACTTTCAACTATCTTGTGAAGTCTTTTATTGTAGCATTTATAAGCTTTGCTTCTCGTGGAATATCCAAGAAAGATTCCCTCATTTGACTGGGCATCAAACTTTCCCAAGTCCTCTTCATCTCTTCTAATGTAGCAAGTGCTGCCAAAAATCCTGAAATAATCAACAGTTGCAGCCCTTCCTTTCCATAGTTCGTATGGTGTTTTGTCATTGTTCACCCTTATTTGCGCTCTATTCAACATGTATACTATTGTGTGAACTACTTTTTTCCAAAAGGTGTCAGCAATATTTGATTCATTTAGCATAGCCCTTGCCATTTCATGAACTGTCCTGTTCTTTCTTTCAACAACTCCATTTTGTTGTGGAGTTCTTGCTGCTGAAAGTTGTCTTCTTATTCCATGTTCTGTGCAGAAATCTTCAAACTCATTTGAAGTGAATTCTCCTCCTCGGTCTAATCTAAGACACTTGATTTTGGCATCCATCTCATTTTCAACTAACTCTTTGAAAGCTTTAAACTTTGCAAGAGCCTCAGATTTTTCTTTTAGGAAGGCAACCCAAGTCATCCTAGAATAATCATCTATAAGTAGCATAAAATACCTTTCACCTAGCAAACTTTTTGTTCTGGTTGGTCCACATAAGTCTGTATGTATAAGCTCTAGAGGTTTTGATGAAGAGTATTCTTTGGACTTAAAGCTCACTTGAGTTTGTTTTCCAAAATGACATTGCTTGCAAATGACATTGGATGGTTTTTTAATCCTAGGCATATCCCTTACTGCTTCCTTTTTGCTGATTTTGACAAGATTGTCAAAGTTAAGGTGACCTAGTCTTTTGTGCCATAGCCAATTTTCATCTTCCTGAACAAAATTGCATGTTTCTTCATTTATTTCATTTAGAATATACAAGTTATTTGTCATTCTATGAGCATTTGCAATAATTCTTCCATCCTTTTTAATCTCACATCCCTTAGACAAGAATGTTACACTATGTCCTTGGTCACAAAGTTGACTAACACTTAATAGATTTTCTTTTAATCCTTTAACATATTGCACATTTTCAGTTTTAGTCTTTCCATAATCTAGGCTAAGTGTTCCTTTACCTTTTATTTCTCTTTTTGTGTTATCACCAAATCTTACTGTTCCTTCATCTGCTGGTTCAAAGGAGATGAACTTGTTTTTGTCCCCTGTCATATGCCTTGAACATCCACTGTCTACATACCACCTATCTTTCTTGTTCTTTGCATGAAGAGCTATTTGAACAAATAGGGATTCTTTATCTTCTAGTTGTTTTTTCTTCCAAGTCATTTTAGACATTTCCTCCCTTTTGATGGGTACATCTTCCTTTCTTGGTAAACTAGGAAAGATAGTTCTGCAAAATCTGGCTATGTGTCCAAAGTTGTGACACTTATAGCATATTACATCATAATTCATTAGAGGAGAAAATGAATTGTGGTTCTTTGGAGTAAAATTAGAAATATTTCTAGTATGACTCCTACAATGTATTGCTTTGTGACCAAACTTATAACATGAAAAACAATGTCCTTTGAATGAATAATAATTATTAGTTACATGTGGTTTCTTTAGGTGGGATGTTTTCAACACATTAGTGGGAGGATGAGATTTATGAGTATCATTCTTCCTTCTTTTATTTTCTACTATCTTCCATGACTCATCCAAGGTTTTTGAACTAGTAGCTTTGGCTGTTTGATCTTCTTTATGTCCTAGACCTGATTTAATGAAAGTAGGTCTTTGTGTTTTGAGAATTTTATCCATTTTCTTGGTATTGTCTTCAAATTTCTGAAGTTTCTCCAAGTCTTGTTTTAAGGAGATGATTTATGATTCTAATTTACTGCATCCTTCCTCTTTACTTTTAAGCTGATCTTTTATCTCTTTCTCAGTCTTCTTTGCTTCCTCTAATTGTATTTTTAGGTCTTTAATGAGCTTTCTTGACTCTTGTAATTTTGTCTTATATTTTGAAACCCTTCCTTTTAGCTTTTCATTTTGTTCATAAGCATAATGTAACTCTTCTTCTAGATCTACATCTTCTTCATCACTCATAGCCTCTTGATCTTCTTCTTTTTCATCTTCATCGTCCTCAACTTTCACTACCATGAAAAGAATTTCTTCTCCATCACTACTGGACATATCTTCAGAGCTTTCTTCTGATGAACTAGAGCTTTGTTTAGAGTAGAAGCTTTTCTTATGCTTTGAGTAATTCTGCTTGAAGTATTTCTTTCCTTTTTCCTTTGGATAGTTCTTCTTTTCCTCTTCACTACTATCGCTTTCATTTTGAGGACACTTTGAAGCATAGTGCCCTACCTTACCACAATTGAAACATTTAAATGGAAATTTGCCTTTATATTTACCTTTGCCCTTTTTGAATTTCCTCATGAAATAAGCTTCAACCTCATCTGATTCACTGCTTGAGCTCTCCTTTGGTACATGGTTTTGTTTTTGCCTTTCTTTGATATTTTGAAAGCTACTTCCTTTTGAGAAGGTTTGTCTTCTCTTCTCATTTCATAGGCTGTGAGAATTCCAAACAATTCATCTTTTGTCAATGTTTTCAAATCCTTCATTTCTTCTATGGCTGATACCTTAGGATCAAATTTCATTGTCAAAGTTCTTAGCAATTTTTGAACAAGGAGTGTGTCTTCAACTTCTTCTCCCAATGATGTGATTGCATTCACAATTTCATCCACACGCAAGAAGTAGGCAGCGATGTCTTCATCTTCCTTCATTTTAAGACTTTCATATTTCATTCTAAGTGATTGAAGCTTGGCTTCTCTTACTTTTTCATCCCCTTCATAGATACCTTTTAATTTGTTCCATATCTCTTTGGCTAATTTGCAATGCATAACCTTCGTAAATTCGGAATTTGCCAGACTGCATAGAAGGGCATGTTCTGCTTAAGCATTATTCTCACTTTTCCTCTTTCTTACCGTATCAGTCGGAGGAGTTGATGGAGGTGTGTACCCATCCACCATGGACTGCCAAACATCATAGCCAAGTGCGTTTAGATAGGCTTTCACTTTAATACTCCAAAATGCATAGTTTGTCCCGTCAAAGATTGGATTTCTAACTACATAGTTATCCACCATTGTGCTCTTTTGGGGATCTACCTTCAAGCTGTAAGGCTATCTCTGAAGGAACCTGCTCTGATACCAATTGAAGAGCACATGATTATACTGAGAGGGGGGGGGGGGGTGAATCAGTATAATGAAACTTTTTCAATTTAATAATTATATGATAGAATTGATTATCCAAAAATAATTGTGCACATGAACACAATAAATTTTAAGTGGAAACCCAATGCAAGAGAAAACCACTGAAAAATAAATATTATATATATTTATGTTTCCTCTGTTACAATTTTGTGAGCACCAACCCACTGGAAGCACCAACCCCCAATCTCTGTTTTGTGAGCACCAACCCACTGGAAGCACCAACCCCCTATCTCTGAAACAAGGCACCAACCTTCTTGAATTGATGAAACACCAACTTCACAAATGAAGCACCAACTTCTTTCTATCCAGAGTTATTCTTTTCACTGCATAATTCTCTTTATATTTTTATAGTCAACACATCTACATACTTCTGAACTTCTTTCAGCATTTACATATCATTTCTCATATTATTTTATTCATGTCAATAATTCTGATTATTATTATGCTGCTATCTATTCACACCATTC
Source organism: Cryptomeria japonica (assembly GCF_030272615.1). Taxonomy (NCBI): domain Eukaryota; kingdom Viridiplantae; phylum Streptophyta; class Pinopsida; order Cupressales; family Cupressaceae; genus Cryptomeria; species Cryptomeria japonica. The sequence goes on from NC_081415.1 coordinate 392,350,652, forward strand.
ACTTCTCTTTTTATTCTTCTCAACTCACACCCACATATATCCTTCCTTTGTATTTTTCAGAATTATATCTGCATTAAAGAATTCACACACCACACACTTTGAATCTGTAGATATATTAATTCTTTCTATCGCACATACTATATTCCTTGCCCTTCCATACACGTGCACTTTTTTTTTAATAGCTCCACTATTTTATTTATATTGTTTCGAACCATTGTATCTTTTGATAGAACTTCACGACTTTTCATTAAGTCATTGTTTTACTTTATCAGAGAAATTAATATCTTTGGTTATGTTTGATTAAAGTCTTTATTGCCACCGAAAAAGAAAGACTTTATTTAAAACACCACCGATAAATTTAGATGCTTTATTTTAATAATCCCGCCAATAGTTTATAACAAGCTTCTTTATAATTATCGTAACTAAAGTCACGATGCTTTTACTTGTCTAAAACTTTGATATCGCAACCTTTTTTAATTATCGGTCAAAGCATTAATCACTGTAAATTTATTCATTATCCGTTTTGATAATATATTAAGGGATTACGATATGGATCGTATTTTATTTGCCTGTGATGTAATCTTCGGTCTTCAATGTTGGAAACACCCTTTGTGTATTTGCCGCTACGGATAAATAAATCTTATCTATTAAATGATACATATTTGAGCAAATATCATAACAAACTTCTATCACAGATTTTTGCCGTGCATAGAGAATACGGTCTCAAAACTACCACACCATCATTTTATCTTTATTTCCACATTCTCCGTAAGGATTGAGATATAACTCTGCATATTATGTGTTTGCTTGATGGATTCTAAAACTATTTTGTTCCTGCTAAGTGTATTGGCATAGGATTATCTTTTATATCATTTTTACCTCTTCAACATCAATGACAATTTTTCTTTCACCAACTGAATGTGATACACATAAGGAAAACATGAATAACCAATCCAAACCAATTCCAATAGTCAGACCAAACTCGGAGACAAATCTCTAGATCAACATGATAATCCAACCACTCTACTGGAAGCCCGTAGACAACAAAACTGCTAGTGTTGACATCAATGACAAACAACAATGCAACACATAATCAATTCCTCCAAATTGCCAACAATATCCCCCTTTGACTTTGATGGCAACACTAGATGTGAGAAACATCCAAGTGCCAAGAAATGCCAAACAAGTCTCCCCCAAAGGAAGACATCCAACAATCTCCCAAAATGATATGTCAATGAAGTTTTGAACCAACAGACAAAACTCCCGCTGTGAATGATATCCCTGTAAAGCTCTATTTTTCACATATATATCTCCCCCTTTGACATCAATGCCAAAAATCTGACATAAACATCAAAGAAAAAATCATAAAACCTCTTAACCACACAGCTGACTACTCCCCCTGAGTAGTAGTACCACCACATCAATCCAGAAATGAATAATAGCACTGATAAATGCATATCAGACTGATGCTAGTCAACATCACTCAAGTTTCTAGCGGAGGGGCATAAGCTCCCAATTTGTCTCTAAAGTACTCAAATGATTCCTTAGGCAAAATTTTAGTGAAGATATCTGCAATCTACTCTTTAGTGTTCACATAAACCAGTCTGACTTCATTTGCTTCCACCTTCTCCTTTAGAAAATTATACTTGATAGAAATGTGCTTAGTCTTAGAATGAAATACCGGATTCTTTGATATGTCAATAGAAGCAAAGTTATCATAGTGAATAACTATTGGTTCATTACAATCCACCCTTATATCCTTCAACATTTTCTTCATCCATAAAACTTGTGTATAGTTAGTAGTAGCAACAACATACTCAACTTCAGCAGTAGATAAAGAAGTAGATGATTGTTTCTTGTTGATCCATGAAACAAGTTTCTTTCCAAGAAAGAAAGCTCCACTGGATGTGCTCTTCTGGTCATCAACATCTCTAGCCCAGTCAACATCTATATATGCACATAGTCTAAAGTCATCATTTTTAAGATACCACAAACCATACTCAGTTGTTCCTTGCAAATACCTGAAAAATCCTTTTCACTGCACTCTCACGATTCTCTCTAGGATCACTCTGATATCTTCATACAATACAAACTTCATTCATTATATCTGGTCTAGTTTGAGTTAGATATAACAAACCTCCAATCATAGATTTATACCTTGTATGATTTATCAGAGTTGATACATCATTCTTTGTCAATTTCTCACTTGTAACCATAGAGGTACCAACCGGTTTGGAATTTTCCATACCAAATTTCTTCAACAACTCTCTAGCATACTTAGTTTGACAGATGGAAATAACTTTATCATTCTGAGTAATCTGCAAACCTAAGAAAAATTTCATCTCCCCAATCATAGACATCTCAAATTCATTCTTCATATTTTTAGAGATTTCCATACATAACTTATCCTCACCTCCAAATATGATATCATCAACAAAGAATTCAACAATCAATATGTCATCATCAGTGATCTTACAATATAAGTTACTATCAGCATTACCTTTAGTGAAACCAAGCTTTAAAAGATATTTGTCCAATCTAGCATACCAAGCTCTAGGGGCTTGTTTCAATCCATATAAAGCTTTCCTTAACCCACAAACAATGTTTTTGTCATCTAAAAGTGAAAATTCATCAGGTTGCTCAATGTAAACTTCATCTTCAAGATCTCCATTCAAAAATGCACACTTAACATCCATATGATAAACCTTGTATTTCTTATTGGTAGCATAAGCAAGAAATAATTTCATAGCTTCAATCCTAGCTACCAGAGAAAAAGTCTCATCATAATCAATTCCTTCATTCTGAGAATATCATTTACATACCAATCTAGCCTTATTCCTCACAACTTGTCCATCCTCATTCAATTTATTCCTAAAACCCCACTTGATTCCAATAACATTCTTATTTTTAGGATAGGGAACTAAAGTCCATGTGTTGTTCTTTTCAATCTGATCTAATTCCTCTTCCATAGCTTTCATCCAACATTCATCTTTACAAGCTTCAATAACCGATGCCAGTTCAACTTGAGAAACTAAACATACCTCATCAGTTGCCAACCTTCTTCTTGTCTTTACTCATTTGTTCTTGTCTCTAGTGATCTAATCTTCTGAATGATTTAACCTTACATACCTAGGAGTCTTCTGAATTTTGTTTCTCTACTCTAATCTTCAATTACTATTGATTTTTTTGATACTGTCAGGGTAACCGGTTCAACATTATATTCTGGTATAGGTGCTATCAATTCAGTTATGATCATCTCCACTTCCGGCTCTCTCATAAGTTTTGATTTGACCTTTGTACAACTCATCCACCTTGACATTAGCACTCTCCACAATCCTCTAAATTTTTTTGTTATAACATCTATATGCTTTTCTTTCATTAGAATAACCAAGAAATATCCCTTAATCACATCTAGGATCAAACTTTCCAATGGATTCATCTCTTTTGATATAGCATTTACTACCAAAGATTCTGAAATACTTAACTATAGGTGTATGACCAAACCATAACTCATAAGGTGTCTTATCGGTGTCCCCTTTGATATGAACTCTGTGAAATGTGTATATTGTCATGCTCACAACTTCTCTCCAATAGATATGAGGCAGATTAGCTTCCATCATCATAGTTCTAGCCGCATCCAAGATAGTTATGTTCTTTCTTTCCACAACACGATTTTGTTGAGGTGTCTGGGGTGTAGACAACTGTCTCGTTATCCCATGCTTCTCACAATAACTGTTAAATTCACCAGATGTGAATTCACCACCCTGATCTGACCTTAAGCATTTAATCTTCAACCCTATCTTTGTCTTAACTTTAGCCTTAAAGATCTTAAACTTTTCAAAAGATTTAGATTTATTCCTTAGAAAACTAACCCACGTGTCATTCTAGAATAGTCATCAATGATTAGCATGAAATATCTATCACCGTGAAAAACTCTTTATTATAGCAGGACCACACAAATCAGTATGAATAAGATCAAGAACATCATTAGATTTGTCTTGTATACTCTTAAAAGAAGTTCTGACCTGTTTTCCCTTTTGACATTCCTTACATACCAGATTATAGGGCTTCACAATCTTAGGTATATCTCTAACAACCTTAGTTCAACTGATCTTTACAATGTAATCAAAATTCACATGACACAACCACTTATGCTATGGCCAACTCTCATCAACTTGTGCAATCAAACATGTCTTCTCACTGGAGTTCAAATGAAAGATATTACCTTTAGTCTAAGTATTGGTTGTAATCTCTAATCCAGATTTGTTAATGATTTTGTATTTTCCATCCTTGATCTATAATTTAAATCCCTTATCCACCAACTATCCTACACTCAAAAGATTATGCCTTAAACCTTCAACATAATAAACATTATCAATGTTATACTTACTATCCAATGATATAGTTCCTCTTCCTCTAATCATACCAGTCCACCATCTCCAAATCTAGCCAGTCCACCATCAAATTCTTGCAAAGATAAAAAAAACTTCCTTTTATCTCCAGTCATATGATGTGAACATCCACTGTCTATCACCCATTCATCATTGTCTTCAATTTTAGCAGCAAGGGCCTTTTCCTCATTTTGAACAACAGGTCTCAGAGCATCTTCCTTGATAGCCAAAAATAACCATTCCTTTCCACTGTCAGATCCACTAGCTGAATCTTGTGTCATTTCATCATCAGAATCAGTCACACCTTCCTCATCTGCATAGTAACATGATTTGTCTTTGTTTCTCCTGTACTTATGCTTGTTCTAATAATCATGGTTAGGAATAAAAGATCTTCTAGCTTTCTCTTCAAATCTTGAATTCCTCTCAGGACATCTAGATGTAAAATGACCTATCTTATTACATGCAAAAAATTTAAAAGGTGATTTTCCTTCATACTTACTTCATGTCGGACCTTTAGGTACTCTTCTAGCAAATAGGGCTTCAAGTTTCTCAAACTCATAATCTTCTTTCTTCATTTCCTCTAGTTCCTTCGCATATAAAGCTTTCCAATCACTCTTGTCGGTTGATGATGCAGATGTGTGAAAATCAGATTCAGTCTTTGCAGCTCCTTGAGGGCCAAATTCTTCAAGCTCAAAAGAAGATAATTTTCCAACCAAAGTATCCATGTTAACAGAAGTGTTAGCCATTGTTCTCAGCTCATTAATTGAAGTAGCCTTTATCTTGTAAGTCGGTGGAAAAGCTCTCAATACTTTAGAAACAATCTCATATTCACTTAGAGATCCATCACAACACTGAATTCCCATACAATTTCATTAACTCTTTCCATAAAAGCAGTAATCCTTTCATCTTCTTCCATCTTCAGTTTCTCATACCTCACTCGGTAACCATCAAGTTTAGAAATTTTGACACTAGGGTCACCTTCATTCAGAGTCTCCAACTTATCCTATATAGCCTTCGTAGATGATTGGTCACTTAATCTCATAATTTTTTGATCAGAAAGTGCACTTAAGAGTGCTTCTCTTTCTCTAAAATCATTCTTAATGTCCTTATCCAAGGTTGTCAGAGGAGGATTGCTAGATGTTAGATTATGAGGAGTATAGATTTTCTCTGTGACCTCCCAAAACTCTTTCCCAATACATCTCAAATGAGTTTCCACCCAAATCTTCCATACCTTGTAATTTGTCAAATCAAGCTTAGGGGTTTCTCTCTGAAAAACAGATGCAGCTGAACTATTAGTTGCCATAGGATCTTCCTCAAGTGGTTAAGCTTCTTCAGAGAGGACCAGGCTCTGATACTAATTGTTAGGATAATCAGTGGACAACTGAGAGGGGGGGGGGTGTGAATCAGTTGTCAATAGATTACAAAACTTTAAGCACACAAAACCTTTTACCAGAATACATAAACCAAATACTGAAATAGAAGATAAACAAGTAATCATAAACATAAATCATAGAATAATTACCAATAATCCATAACACAACACCATGATTTGTACGTGGAAAACCCGGTAAAGGGAAAAACCATGGTGGGAAGCCTACCCATAGTCAGATAATACTTTTGCAGCAAGTATGTGATTACAATAAGAGGGGCATGCACATGCAGGAAGGCCAACAACCTAGAGCACACTACTCATCACAAAAGGAACCTCACTGACTACAAAATAAATCCAAACTACAATCCAAATAGATGAATGAACTGCAAGAATAGTATCTCCTATGATTGAGTACAGTTCTAGTTAAGCTCAATACTGGAGGTCTTAAACCTCTTTTACAAGCCCAATTCGATCATCTATGATCGACCAAAACCTCTACATATGATTACAACTTTATTCGCACACAGATAATCCCATAACCATGACCTACCACATATGATCTACAAACAGATCTTACATTATATTTATACCAACCCGAGACCTAAACAATTAGGTTGGCCACCTAAAAGATAATACAATAAGTTAGTTACATAATTCTACAAACCAATGATAAACCAAGTTGGCCTAAGACCAAAACAACATAAACCAAAGAATAAATCCAACCAGTGACACATCTGGAGCATCAACCAACACATTACATAAACCGATCCATAACCTAATTGAATAACCACTAGACCTAAAATAGGTTGCCATAAGACAAATGCAACACCATGATCAAATGGAATGTGAACATGATAACCATAAGCATCCTGATAACCTTCTAGAAGCCACACCAACACCACTTATCAGATTCATCAAAAGATCTTCAACAAAACGTTATCGGTAAAACCCTTACCGGTAACCAAAAGGATTACTAGAACAAATGATAGCATTTAGATCATTAAATCTTGAACCAACTGAATGTGATACACATCAGGAACACATGAATAACCAATCCAAACCAATTCCAACAGCCAAACCAAACCCGGAGACAAATCTCCAAATCAACATGATAATCCAACCACTCTACCGGAAGCTGGTAGACAACAAAACTACTAGTGTTGACATCAATGTAAAACATAATCAATTCCTCCAAATTGCCAACAACCCATAGTCAAATGATACTTCCATAGTATGTGATTATAATAAGGGGCTTGCATATACAAGAAGGCCAACAGTCTACAATGTGTTGCTCATCACAAAGGAGCCTCACTGACTATAGAAATCTTCGGACTACAATCTAGAAATAAGAATGAACTGCAAGAATAGCATCTCCTATGCCTGAGTATAGTTTCGGTTAAGCTCAATGCCAGAGGTCTTAAACCTCTTACTCAAACCCAATTCGATCACCTATGATTGACCAAAAACCTTTGCCTATGATTACAACTTTATTCACACATAGATAATCCCATAACCCATGATTGATGATCTACAAAGAGATCTTACATCATATTTATACAAACCCGGGACCTAAAATATTAGGTCAGCCACCTAAAAGATAATACAATAAATCCATTACATAAACCCGCAAACCAATGATAATCCAAGTCGGCCTAAGACCGAAACAACATAAACCAAACAATAAATCCAAGTGGTAATGCATCGAGAGCATCCACCAACACATTACATAAACCGGTCCATAACTTAACAGAATAGCACTGGACCTAAAATAGGTTGCCATAAGCCAAATGCAACACCACTGGTCAACTAGAACACAAACATGATAACCATCAACATCTTGAGAACCTTCTAGAAGCCACACCAACACCACTTATCAAATCCATCAAAATATCTTCAACAAAGCTTTGTCGGTAAAACCCTTACCGGTAACAAAAAGGCTTACAAGAACATATGATAGCTTCCGGATCACCAAATCTTGAACCAACTGAATGTGGCATGCACATGAATGACCAAACCAAACCAATTCCACCAATCTGAAAGTATCAAAGAATACTGGAGATAGTCTCCAGATCAACATCACAATCCAACCACTACAGGAACCCGGTAGACAACCAAACAAGCTAGTGTTTACATCAATGACAAACATAAATGCAATACATAATCAATTCCTCCAAATTTCCAACAATCTCCCCCTTTGGCATTGATGGCAACACTAGATGTGAAAAACATCCAAGTGCCAAGAAATACCAAACAAGTCTCCCCCAATGGAAGACATCCAACAAATGATATATCAATGAAATTCTGAACCAATTAACCATCCATAGACCAAACTCCCCCTGTGACTGATATCATTGTTAAGCTCTATTTTTCACACGTATATATCTCCCCCTTTGACATCAATGCCAGAAATCTGACATAAACATCAAAGAAAAACCATAGATCCTCTGAACCACACAGTTGACTACTCCCCCTAAGTAGTAGTGTAATACCCTAAAATTGGTCACCTAAACCATGGGCCCCTAATCTCAACAACATCACCAAAGTCCTAACCAAAGGAAATTAAGTCAACTTTGAGCACACAATTAATTAATTCTTCAATCATTAAATGTCACATGGAAAGTGAATTATTCTATATTAATTAAATATTTATTTATGTGTCGACTTGAATTTCATCCTCAGAATGCTACCTACAATAAGTTAGTTTCACAAAATAGTAATGGAAATGCTATAGTAAATCCAAACTCAACCAATGAAACAACATAAAATACATATGAAATAAAATATTAATATTACCTTCATGACTTATGTCTCATTGTGTCCTAACTCCACTGTTCTTGGTTGCAGATGATGTGCTCTCAGACAATGCACTGATGGCTTCCAAGATGGCATATGAAGAATGGATTGATAACTTGTAGTTAACTGATACTATGATATGCAATACTACATGATTATGCTAAAATGATTATACTATGATATTATATGATAATTGCTATTGCTATTTGCTATTTGCTTCAAGATTAAAACTCATGGATGCATATGATTAATTTGAAGACTCTTGAAGATTAATTTTGAAGACTAACTCTCTCTCAACTGAAGCTCTTGATTTTATAAACATTGAGAGGATTAGATGATGTGGCTTAGATCAACGGTCCTGATCAGATCTGCAGATTTGAATGCCTGTGAGTAAAGGTGAAGGTTGAGAGAAAGGGGGAAGGAGAAGACAAGTGTCACTCATCTCACCTTGACTGGGTTGTTGACTGAGGGAATATAGGGATGGTTGGAGGAGATTTAGGCATGATAGAACAAGTAGACTCAAGTCCTTCCTAAGATGTAGGGGGTGTTGGAGAGAATATAGAAGGAGGTTATGAAATATGTGTATGTACACAATTTTCATTAAATTTGGTGGTTGAAGATAAATGATAAATTAATATTTAAGAAATATTAATTTCTTTAGCCACATGTTGGATGAGTTGGCAAAGGGAAGATGAAGTGGAGATGGAAGGTGAGTTGGAAAACAAAGATTAAATAATTTAAGAAATCATTTAATATTTGAGACTATAGGATAGGAGAATAACTATTAAATATTGGATATTTAATTGTTTGAAGAGGATAATTAAATATTAGATATTTAATTAATTAGAAGAATATGATAAATGAATTAATTAATAAAATATTAATTAATAGAAAGACATGAAAATGAATTAAATAATTAATCTTTTCAAATTAACTATTTAATAGAAGAATAATTATTAAATAAATATAAAATATTTATTTAATTGCTCATAGCCAATTTTTATGTGTATACATTTTGCCCCTCTTTGAAATGATGTCGAGACAACATTGTTTCAAAGATTAAATCAAGTCTCGGTAATGCGCCTGGCGAAGATAAAAAAATCTTGATTGTGTGCCCCCTTGGGAGATTGATCGTGAAATTGTCAAAAATTCTTGTTTGAACGATTGATCTCATGATAATTGATAAAAATTAAGTCAATTAAATTCATTTGGAAAAAACAAATTAAATTGCCCCATTGAAATTAATTAATCTTCAAATAGTAAATATAAAATTAACCAAGGTTAATTTTAATTTCATTGTTATCCTTGTCAGCTTGTGGAGAGAATATTCTTGCTAAGGTGGCGAAATGGTGATTCTCATGGAGAACCATCATTTTGAGCACGTTCGACGATATCAACGACCTGTCGAGTATGGGTATCCGGTATGTATTTTATCCTGAGCTTTGTTTTCAAGTTTTCATGCAACTTTTCATGTTTTTCGCGCGTTTTTTGAATTTTCAAAAAAAAATTGCGATTTTTTCGGAGTTAGGTTAGCACTTTTGCAATTTGTTTTAGCACAAATGCATTTAGGATTAGTGCAAATGCATAGATTAGTGCATATGCTCTTTTTGTTAGCGCATATGTTAAGAATGTTAGTTCTTTTGCATAGGATAGCGCAAATGATTCGTTTGTTAGCACTTTTGTTCAATAAGGTGGCACTTTTGCATGGGTTTGTGCAAAAGTCTTTAGATTTAGCGTATTTGTTCAAAACAATAGTGCAAATGCTCAAGTTTAGCACAAATGCCTTTAGATTTAGCGCATTTTCTATAGTTTAGCACAAATGCTCAATAGGATAGCGCTTTTGCTTGATATTTTTGATAAGTGCAAAGGTTTAAAAATCACTTTGATGATTAGATTTAACGTGTTTAATACGCATTGATGATGAAATAGGGACTTGATTGAGTGATGTGTGCTTGATAGATTGATTGATAGTTTTGATTGTTGGATTGATTGATAGGATTGCTTTGATTAGCTTGATTGATAGATTGCTTTGATTAGCTTGAGTGATAGAATAGCTCTAAGAAACCAATTTAGTTTCTAATGTAAGAGCTTAGCAGAGTTTTGAGTGAGCTCAGTGATTGATAGAAAACCATGATTGATAGGTTTTAAAAATGTTTTGATAGCATAAGTTGCTTCAATTTGATTTGATAGATAGATAGATGATGATTGCTTGATTTCTCTTGAAAAATAGAAGAAACTTGATGTTCTCCAGTGTCGGGAGAAATTACCAGCAGTGCGTCATTTAGTTCCAGAAATGACATGGGCTGAGATTAGACATATAGATGCATGTGGTTTATGCCATCTTTTGTATATGCCTAAGATTATGCATAATAGAGGATTATTGACGGCGTTAGCCAAGAGATGGCACAGCGAGCATAACAATTTCCACCTGCCTACGGGTGAGATTAGTGTGACTCTTGAGGATGTCTACAGAATTCTGCACATCCCAGTGACTGGCGAGCTAGTGCAGTATGATTTTCAGGATGGGGTTGGGACAGAGGCTTGCAGAGTCATGTTTGCTGATGAGAGCATTGGTAGAGGAGAGATCCAATGGGTTGATATGGTGATGTATTATGAGGCTCTTCCCGTTATTCTTGCTGGTCTGATTGGAGGATTTATATGTCTTGATAGGATATCACAAGGTTTTTTCGTTGGTTGGGGTGAGATTCTCCTAAGTATGATGCAACATCATACTCGATATGCTTGGGGTGTTTGCATGCTTGCACATTTATATCATGATCTTCATTAGGTGGTGTATGATGAGAGTGCGAGTTTATCTACAGGATGCACTTTATTGTAGATCTGGTGTTGGGAGCACATTGCTATTACTTAGCCTATCCATCATAGAGTTTGTGGAGAGAGGCAGCCATATGTGTATTTCTATGCAGGTATCCTTACTCAGTGTAAGCTGGGTAAGATGGGTGCATTGGGTGCTTGATTCATTGGATAGCATTACTTGGAGACCATATCTTGATTGTGAACCATGGATGGATGATACACAGACATTACCATTTATTATGCAGAGTATATATCTCATTGGTCAGACTCCTTATATTGTTGAGCGATAGTTGATTGGTCGCATTTTGAGATAGTTTGGTATCATCCAGCCTATTCTACTGGTGTGACGATATATGCTCGGCAGTATAGAGATAGGCGAGATTGGGGACCTTCTTTGTCATTTGAGATTGCTCATGCAGAGTTTGTTGCTACTCCGAGAGTGGCTTATGATATGAGATTGCACATTCTTGATCCTGGGGTTACTGCAGATTATGCTCAGTACATATTAGCTCATCCATTTCCTCACATTATTGATCCAGCAGATCCTCCTCCCAGCTCAAGAGATGAGGATGATGATTCAGATGATCCAGTTGTTAGGAGACAGAGATGGAGACGAGAGCTCAAAGTTTCTCATGAGGCTGGGGGAGGTGGTGATGAGGGTGGGGATGGAGGTGGTGGTGGTAGGAGACCTGGATGGAGGGGAGGTCGCCTGAGAGTCCGTGGAGGACCGTTTGGACCGGCTAGCAGGATTGATAGAGCATGTCCTATGGGTGGAAGAGATGTTGGATGGATTGGGAGGGAGCATGGTAGGGCAGGTATGAGATCACCAAGAGGGTTGCCATTGATAGGAGGAGGCAGGGTGATTGGACTGGATGGGGGTTGCGGGAGAGGCATTGATTTTGGACAGATTTAGACAGACCCTAGGGTTATTGCAGCACATGGTGGAGATGACGAGGATTCTGAGGATCATGTTCCCCTGATTAGACGACAGGTTCGAAGAGTTACTCAGACCGAGATTCCAGCAGTTGGACAAGGTGGTGTTGAGGGGATTGGGGTTCATGCACCACAACAGTATTTACCAGAGTAGGATGCACCAATACATGATATGCCAGAGCATGATGCACCAGAGCATGATGTGCTAGGGTAGGATACCATAGACAGTTTGAGAGAACAGATTGATTAGCTTTGAGCACAGGTGCAGACTCTTATGATTGAGCAGAATAGAGCTGTTAGGAGACAACGGGATACTCAGGGCCTTCTTGATCATATTCAGCAGGTTGGATCAGGTACTCTCTCAGCTGACACTGTTAGAGCATTAGTTCAGGCTGGGAAGCAGACTTCCCACTAGTGATGATGATATGAGGAGGTAGTTGCAGAGAGCCAGAGAGCAAGTAGTTATCATACTAACGTGTTGATGGATACTAGCAGTGGTGGGGTCATGGGACCTCCTTAGAGGAGTGGTAAGCATGGGAGATGGGCATCTGGAGGATCTTCTTGCTCATAGTCACAGAGATAGACGGAGTCAGGTGGTAGTGGTACAGGATAGCTGTGACTTGATTTGTATTTGATGAGGCATTTGTATTGTTTATCTAGTATCATTGTATACTTGGACTTTTATTTTATGATGATCTATATGCAGACATGGACTCTATATGATGATGATCTATATGTTGTGATTATATGCATGTAGTGATTAGATGGATGATGATATTTATGCATGTTATTCTATGTGATTATGATATGGATGCAATGGTTATATGTTTTTGTATTTTTATATTTGGTTTTGGATGCAAATAAAAATGATTATTATCTTTAAATGATGCAAATGCAATGATCTATATGGAATGCAAATGAATGATTGATTTTCTTTTGATGATGATGCAAATGATCTATATGAAATGTTTTTGTATTTTTATTTTGTAATGTTTATTTAGATTATGAATCTAAGTGCAAAGATGCAACTAAATGATCTTAAATGAAATGATAATGCAAACTATAATGATGATACACTATATGAATAAAAATGCACTTAATTGAATGCAAACTAATGCAATGATAAAATGTAACTAAATGAAATGAGTGACGATTAAAATGTTTCTGAAAAAAGAATGCACTTATAATGATTAAATGCAAATTGTTTTTGTTTGTCCAAGTATACTCAATCTTTATTTATGACCATTGATCTATTAATGAAATGAAATGCTTATAATGCAACTGACAATGAATTCTTATAATGTAGATAAATAATGAGCTAATGAAATGATCTAACTAAAAATTGTCCTGCCATTCTTCATATGTGATCTTGTAACAGTGCTTTGTTTTCATCATTGAGCTTTAAAATATTGTAAGAAAATACAAGCAACTTGACATAATGATTCAAGATGACTTGAGTATTCCTTACATGGATTTTGATATAGAAAGTTAATACAAGCAACTTGATATAATGGATCAAGTTTACCTGAGTATTGCTTGCAGAACAGACAAGGAGTATCTCCTTTCATGCATGACTTGGAACGTCCTCCTTGATCGTTTGCCGATCATATCCTGGGACAAGTACATACCGTAGTAAGAGATAAACCACAGACAACAATCAAAGAAAAATAATCATGCCCCATCATAGCTTCTCTAGTCATGGACATCCTTGAGTTGCATAGAGTACATGATTAGCAATAAAATCAAGATATAAACACTGAATCATGTATGTCATTCACATGTTCTTATGGTCATTAACTGATATAATCATCTTGATGAATGATCTTTGATAATCCTTTATTACTTGTTGATTGATTTCTTTGATTTTTTTGAGTTTCATGATTCAGTTTGTTGATGAAATGCCTTAACTTTTGTTGCTTTGTTTGCTCGTTATTTGTTTCAAAATCCTAGGTGTTTTTGGTTTTTTCTAAGTTTTTTCAAATGTTTTGGATTTTCAAAGATTCAAAAGATCACCTTAGCAAAAGGAATTTGGATTTTCCCCCCAGCGAAAACAAAAATTTATTATGGATGTATGAATTGATCAAGATCCAAACCATGGAGGGATACAAATGCAGATTGATTGATTCTTATAAGGTCCAAGACAGTGACTACGACAAGTATGTCAAAGATTGATAAATGTTGGTAGGCTGCATATTTCTTGCTAAATGGTTCAGAGCACTGGATGCGAAAGATGGAATGTATAAAATTTCTTGAGATGGATAGAATTGATAGGTTCATCAAACCAATCACCTTCAAGGGTAGATAACTTGTATGCTCCTGATCCATATGTTGCTACTATGACAAAAGGTCCTAGCCAATTCGGTTCAAATTTTCCCTTCATTTCCTGGTCTTGTTGATTTCTTGGATTCTCCCTTAGAGCTATATATCCAATTTGGAAAATACGTGGCTTGACTCTGTGGTTATAGCTTCTTGCCATTCTTTGGTGGTATACTTTCAAATGTTCTGTTGCATTTTGGTGATGTTCCTGAATTAGTTCTAGTTCCTGGAGTCGAGAGACTCGTTGTTCTTCTTTTGGTATAAGACCGTGTAAGGATACTCGCAGAGAAGGTATCTCTACTTCTATAGGTAATATAGCTTCTGATCCATAGACCAAACAATATGGAGTTGCCCTTGTTGGAGTGTGGATGCTAGTTCAGTATGCCCAAAGAGCAGTGTTTAGCTGAATGTGTCAATCTTTTCCAACTTCATTGACTGTTTTCTTCAAGATTTTCAAGATAGTTTTGTTTGATGCCTTAGCTTGACCATTACCTTGTGGATAATATGGAGTAGAGAACCTATGTTGGATATGAAACTGTTCACATAGCTCTTTCACATCTTGATTTTTGAATGGTCTTCCATTATCAGTGATAATGGTCATAGGAACTCCATAGCGACAGATTATGTAATTCAAAATGAATGATGATATTTGTTTTCCTGTCACTGTTGTTAAAGGCACTGCTTCAATCTACTTAGTAAAATATTCAGTAGCAATCAGAATGAATTTATGTCCATTAGAAGATGAAGGATTGATCTTTCCTACCAAATCAAGGCCCCATTGTGAAAATGGCCATGATCCTATCATAGGATATAACTCTTGTGTTGGCGTATGAATGAGATTTCCATGGATCTAACATTCTTTACATTTTCTAGCATAGGTGAATGAATCTTTTTCCATAGTAGGCCAAAAGTAACCCATACAAAGAAGTTTCTTAGCCAATGTTAAACCACTTGAGTGTGTACCACAAATACCTGTATGAATGTCATTAAGAACTCTCTCAGATTGGTCTTTTTCAAGACATCTCAACAAAGTACCATCTAGACCACACCTATATAGGATATCAAAAATTATAGTATAGCAAGAGGACTGACGAATAAAATATTGTTTCTGATTACGAGATAATTCAAGAGGAAGGATATGATCTTTTAAATATTGGTAGGTGTGACCGTATAAGGATTGGCTGGTTCCTGATATATGGAAAATTCGATAGGTGTGCTGGGATTGGATGGTAGGGGTTAAGATATCTTCCACGAGAAACTCATAACATTGTTGATTCTCCTTATTTTGCAAGAGAGATTCTATTGTATCCATTGCATCTACTGCTTTATTCTCATTTCTGGGAATCTGGGTGAATCTGATTTCTTTAAAGTGTTCTTTAAATTCCTCCACCAGCTGTTCGTATGGCATAAGCTTATCATCCTTTGTTTGATATTCATCATTTACTTGATTGATGATAAGTTGTGAATCACCATAGACATGTAGTTCTTTGACATTCCACTCAATAGCCATTTTAAGCCCTATAGCTAATGCTTCATACTCTGCAGTGTTATTGGTGCATGGAAATCGTAGTCTATACGATTTCGGAACTGTGTGTCCTTGAGGTGTGATGAAAAAGATTCCTGCACCTGATCCATATTGGGTATAAGAACCATCAAAGTACAATTCCCAAAAGTTTGTACTTACTGTTAGGATATCTGCATCAGGAAATTTGATGTGCAAAGGCATGTTATTTTGTAAAGGTGCATCAGCCAATTGATCGGCGATGACTTGTCCCTTGATAGCTTTCTGATCAACATATTCTATGTCAAATTCACTCAGTATCATAACCCATTTTGCTATTCTCCCTATCAACGTTGACTTGCTCAACAAATATTTGAGAGGATCTATCTTTGCTATTAGTTTCACAGAATGAATCAACATATAATGTCATAGCTTCTAAGTTGCAAATACAACTTCTAGACATATCTTTTCAATTGAGGAATAATTTAATTCGTAGCCAACAAGCGTTCTACTAATATAGTAAACTACTCTTTCTTTTCCTTCGTCATCATGTTGAGCTAGGAGAGCGCCTAATGATACACTTGTTGCGGAGATATAGAGTAACAGTGGTTTCCCTTTGGCTAGTGATATCAGTACTGGAGGACTCATAAGATATTATTTTATTTTCAAGAAAGCTTCTTCACATTTTATATCCCATTTGAATGGAACATTTTTATGTAGAAGATGGGTAAATGGAAGACATCTATCGGCCAACTTAGAAACAAATCTCCTGATTGATTGCAACCTTCCCTGTAAAGATTGCAATTGACTTATGTTCTTGGGTGACTCCATCTCCATGATAGCTTTGACTTTTTCAGGATCTACTTCAATGCCATGAGTTGATATAATGTACCCAAGGAACTTTCCAGAGGTTACCCCAAATGCACATTTCTTTGGATTTAATCTTAATTGATACCTTTCTAGCTTGTCAAAAATCTTGCTTAAAATGTTCAAATGTTCTTTTCTTGCGTGAGATTTTGCAAGTATGTCATCAACATAATCTTCCATAAATGTGTGCATCATATCATGGAAAATTGTCATCATAGCTCTTTTATAAGTTGCTCCTGCATTCTTGAGCCCAAATGGCATAATATTCCAACAATATGTTCCCCATGCATAGGTGAAAGTTGTTTTCTCTTGATCTTCAGGTGCTATTCTTATTTGATTATATCCTGAGAAGCCATCCATTAATGAAAACATCTCGTGTCTTGCTGACAAGTCCACTATGATATCAATGTTTGGTAGTGGGAAATCATCTTTTGGACATGCTTTATTCAGGTCTCTAAAATTTGTATAGACTCTTATGCTCTTATTTGGTTTTGATACTGGTACAATACTTGAAACCCATTTTGGATAAGCAACTGGTCTTATGAAACCCACTTCTAATAGTTTCTTCAGCTCAGTCTTTACAAGAAGAGCAATGTGCGGATGCATTTTTCTTAGCTTCTGCTTAATGGGTTTTGCTTTTAAATCCACATTAAGATGATGCATGATAAGATCAGGATTAAGTCTTAGCATATCGGCATAAGACCAAGAAGAATTTATTTGTCTTTGCTTAAAGAATACCATGTATTTTTTCCTCTCTTTTTCTAATAATGAGGCAGCAAAATGAAGTATTTTAGGATCCTTTGATGTATCAATGTTTACTGCTTCTGTTGATTTTATTAGGATAGCAGATCTCTCTTGAAAATATGTAAGAAGAATGTCAAACTTTCCATCTTCTGGCGCCTCAAGGAGGTTTTCACCATCATATATGTCCTTTGTTTTCTCTTTTGATTGATCTAATGTTGTCATGAAACGGTTTTCCACAATAGGTCTCTTTCCTTGTTTTATTTCACTTTTGCGACTGGAAAATTTGGCATTCTCCTGACTATGAGAAACATCACTTGATTTTGCAATGGAAGATATCTTAGTTGGGATAGGTTCAATAGCGTTAAGGTACACGGCTAAGTCATGATCATTGGAAAAGACATTCAGTTCGGGGTTGTCTAAATTATCCCAATCAATTAATTCAGGATGAAGAAGGGGTAAATCATAATCATTGTCATCATTAGGTGTTTCAACGTTCATGACATAATGATCATAGCTTGGCATAGAATAGGTACTGTTTAAATGTTTTTGAGAATTGTCTTTCCCAAATGTTTCCAAATTAGTGTTAACAAAATTAATATTAGCATTGTGTAGTTCACACTCAAGTGGTTCTTCAACTGATGTTTGTCCTTTAAATGAATGGATTATGTCCACACGCACATCTTTAACACTGCAAATTCCTTCTTGATTGACCTCGTCTGTATTTTGGAGTTGACATACTTATGTATGTGATAAAGAGGATTCTTTTTCTAGATTTTGTCTTCTTTCAAATTCAACTTCTTCTGGACTAATAGTCAATCCAACTTGACTATCTCTTAATTCTTCTATGGTTCTTGCACATCTGATCTTTGTTTGCGCTTCTTGTGGCATTGCTTCTCTATCTTTGTCATTCCCTTTTCTTTTTGCATACGCCTCTTTTCTCTAAATTTTGATTATGTCTTGTCTTCTTTCTAACTTCATCTTTTGTTCTACAATAGAATAGTCTTCTTTCATGATAGCTACTTGATCTTCATTGTTTTCCTTACTTGATGTAGTAGATAAGACATCTGGACCCCATTCATATTCATTGGAATCTGTCTCTGAATCTTGATCTAAGATTACTCCACTATACCATACTGGAATGTCATATGGTGCAAAAAGTTCTCTGATTTTTGTCATCTCTATTTTTACTGCTTCTGGAATATCTTGTTCAGATTTTGCCTTTGTTTGTATTTTCAGAATTTGTTGACAAGATTTTTCGTCATCTTTGATGATAATCTCATCTTCTTTCTTTTCATATTTTTCTTGCTATTTTTGTTTATTGGTTATTGTTTCGGCCACTTGATGTAGCTTTTCTTGCCAATTTTCTTCTTTAGAAACTGATTTCTTTCTCCATTTTTGTTGTTGATGATTATGTTGCTTTTGATTAGACTTTAGATATCCCAGCCCGGATTTATCTTCCATGGACTATGAGTGCGGACAAATATGTTTTGAAATACCTTGATGTTGCTTACCAATTGGTCCTTTTCCTTCATATACCATCTTTTTCATGATATCATATCCTTTTCTATATTGTTTTATGGGAATATTGACTTCTGCTATTGTTGCTATAGTTTTGTCTTCATCCTTGTACAACCAACCAAGAATGTCTTTGTCTTCATTTTCTTCTTCAAGAGTTCCAGCACTAACAAATGTTCCTTTAAACATATGTTTTGATCTTTCTAATGGCCTTGATTGAATATCTGTAGGCTTACCATATGACTTAGGGGAAAGTGGAAAATTATGCCAAGAGTATTTTCCCATTCCTTCATTATTTAACTTGAGTTTTTCTTCAAAAGTTTCCCATAACTTTGCTTGAATTTCTTTGGTAGGATATACTGATTCTCTATTATGTGGATCTCTTGTATCTTGTGTTTGCTTCAAATTATTGCAATATTGATTGGAATCTACAATTATAGTGACCTTTTTCCTTCATGAGGAAATTTCACACATTGATGATATGTAGAAGGAACTTCTTGCATCTTGTGAATCCATGGTCTTCCTAGAAGAATGTTGTAAAAGAGGTTCAAATCTAAAACTTGACATAATGTATCCCTTTCCACGAGTCCTATCCTTATTGATAGCACAACAGTTCCTTTAGAAGAACATTCTACTTCATCATAAGCCTTGATGGTTATTTTCTTTTTCGGGTCTACTGCATTCTCTGAATATCCCAAAGCTTTTATCAAACTTAATGCACAAATGTTTAATCCAGCTCCTCCATCTATGAGCACACATTTGACATGAGTTTTATTTATGGAGACTTCAACATGTAAGGGAGCATTGTGAGGATGTTGTAAGGATGTGTCATCATTTTTTAGAAAATGATAAGCAATGAGGAGCTATAAGGTGTCCTACCATATTTTGGAACTGATCTACATCCAAATCTTTTGAAACTATTGTTTCCACTGAAGCTTTCTCCAAATTTTCCTTATGCATAGGTGAAACCTTGAGAAGTTCCAAAATTGATATTTGATCGGGTATTCTTTGTAATTGCTCTACTAAATTGTATTGTTGTGATGTGGATGTTGGATCTTTTGTTATACCTGGAAAGGTAACCTTTTCTTTGCTTCTCATGATAACATTGATTGGTTCTGAAGATGGATTTTCGTTAACAATGATCACATTTACCACATCATCATATGTATAAGTGTAATTCACTTTGGCTTTTCCTTTTTTATCTTTTAATTGGGACGATTCACCTTTGTCATAATTCGGAAGTGGAGTTTTGAAAGCCAAGTGTGATTCATTTGTCTTATGGCTATCCATTGTGATGGTTCCATTATCGATTAGATCTTGGATAAGGTGTTTCAATCTCTGACAGTCATTTGTTAGGTGTCCTTTATTCTGATGATAATTGCAAAAATGATTGTCATTCCACCAATTGGGCTTGACTGGTGGTTCATAACTTCTTGCTTCTGGTAAAACAATCAATTTGTTGGCAAGCAAAGTTTTTAGGGCTGATTCCAAAGATTCTCCAATGTTTGTGAATTTCCTCTGAGGATTGGAGAAAAAGGAGTTGGCTTTATTGTTTTCTGGATTGTTATTGCTTGGGATTTGACTTGATAGATTAAAAATTGGTTGTTGTTATTTCATAGTACTATTATCGTCATTCCCTTCATTGCTGACATTCCTATTCTTTGACCATAACTTTGGTTTGTCATTGGTATTGTTGTTGTTGTTGTATGAATTATTGTAAAGTTTTAGTTCCCCTTTCTTTACCATTGCGTTCTCTATTTTTAGACCATTCTCGATCATTTTGGCAAAAGAGGGAGGACATTGCATCCTTAGTCGATAACTCATTTCACTGATAAGATTATCAATGAATATGTCCATTTTTTCTTGATTAGGTACATCTTGGGGATACCTATTAAACATCCATTTCCATCATTGTAAGAAAATCATGAAGGATTCACCATTCTTTTGTTTAACATTGCAGAGATCTAGTATTGTTATTTCATTCCTTATATTGTAGGAGTATTGTGAAATAAACCTATTCACAAGTTCTTCAAAGGATTTGATTCCGGATGGTAATCTTGAAAGCCACTCCATTGATTGTCCATTTAAACTCCTAGGAAAAAGACGCATAAGGTAAGTTTCATCATGAGAAAATTCCATGCTCATAGTACAAAACTCCCTAATGTGATCTTGAGGATCATATTTTTCATCGTATTTGTCATATTTAGGAATCTCGCAATGTTGCGGAAATAGCATCATATTCAGATTTTTATCGAATGGATATGGGCATATATCTTCTAGTGAATACTTCTTGGAGCTTGTCCCATTTTGCATGTCTTGCATCTATTGTTGTAGAGTTTGTATTTGTTGAGTAAGATTTGACAATGGATTATCCACATAATTTCTCCTTGTTTCTTCGTGAGTTCTCTTATCACTACGCTCTTTTCTTGTGTCATCCTTTTCTTTCCTTGTTTCTTCATGACTTTCTTTGTTTACGTCCTCATTATTTGGATCATCTATGTTTTGGGTATTACTTGCCTCCACATCTTGTTTCAAGCTTTCTATGTTAAAGTTTTGTGGTAGTTTAGCTCCAGATTTTGCCAACATCAAGAGATATTTTTGTTTTTGTTTTGCTAACAATTTTTCCATTAGCCTATCAAATTTGAAATCTTGCTCAAGGTCTCTAATGGTGCTATTGACTGCTTCTTCGTTAACAGTGGTAAATCCAAAAGTGTGGAATATAGGAGTATCTTCTTCCTCCATTTGTTGTTGTTTTCTAAGTTGTTCGTGTTGGGCTCTAGTCCAAATTGGCATGTGATTATTTCAAAGTTTGTTTGAAAGTTCCAAAGGACAAAATCAATAGGTGATTATTGGTTTAGGAAGATATGCCTTGTTGATTTTACCACTATTGTTTGTTCATTGGGATAAAGCGTCTCTTTGTTGAAAAGCACGTCTTTGCAAAATTTCACCATCAAATTATGTACCGCAGCCACGTAGGTAGTGATGAAAACGGTGTAGGAATGTCCTATGTTTCAATAAGATCTTGCGATTGATATACAAGAATCTTATCCTTTTCTAAGTAGCTTTATAACTAGGTTTTCTTTTCTTAAGGTGATACTTAAAAGTCATATAGGCATTTGGCAATTCACAAGTTTGTTTGATTCCAATGTGGTGCGATTCTAGTTTTGATATAACCTAGGTTCAAAATAGAAAAGATATATCCAAGATTAGGAACCTAGTATAGATTGATCAAGCTTCGTGATAGAGGATTTGATTATCCTGATGAGAAACTTGACAAGGATGTTGATTTTTGCACTTAAGATGTTTGAATCAATAGCTTGTTGAATGTCGATGTTTATAGAACCTTTTGGGTATAACCTGTTGAATTAGTGACCTAGTTATTTGAGCTAGTTTGAAAATACGTGATGGTTTAGAGACAAATCTACTTCAAGAATTATTTTGATATTGATGTTTAGATATTTTGATTTTGATCTATCGTTTCAAGTGTTGGGAAGCTTTTGTATTACCTTTTTTATCACACTTTTTCAGTAATTTGTTGGATTTTTGCTTTCTTGTAGATGATAATTTTCTTCAATCTTTGACCATTCGGAACATGTTACAGACATAGAAGACACAATGTTTAATAGACAAAATGCACAAGCAAGTACAATCTCTATGGAAAATTGGGACAATAGTTGTTGAATCTCACATGGGGTTTCCCCCGAGGCTACAATATTCAAAGTGGATATTTAGATGCTTGACCCCACTGGCTCCACCCTCGACACTCACTTCTTCGGGGCAGCCAAGCACCTGTTTCCATTAAAACTACTCATTGCAAACTTTATATCTCTATTAGGAACCATATGTATGTGAGCCGCTTCAAAGGTTCGACCTTATGCGCCAACAACTAGAAAGATTTTGGCAACTAGTACAAGTGGTTTTTAGTAAAGGCTTTCGGTCATGTGGCCATACATGCGGCACTTTCAACTCTATAAATACAAAAGGTTCTCAGCCTATAGAGGTTACGCTCCATAGGGTTTATGGGGAAACATAGTGTCGGTATGAACTTATCAGCACATGTTGTTTGGGACTTTCATCACAAACACGATTTATTTATAGTGGATTGGAAGGACTTGATATTAGCCTGATTCTACTTTAGGTCATTCCCCTCTCACTAGCCCCCTCAAGACAGCTCGGGAAGGTAGACCCCCTAAAGGATTTTATTGCTTGAAAGTAAAGAAAGCATAAAAGAGTGGGTTTGGCTTTTTGGTCACCCAATTAAGGGGAGAAAATATACCTACCACTTTCGAGCCACAGAATACAAGTGTTCTTTTTAACCTTTTCAAAGCAATTGTTGGCTAAGTCCTATTTGGAGATGTTACTCCAACAAGCATGGTGTTCATTTTAGCCCTTTTAAAAGTCTATGGGCAACTATTTTAGAGAAAATACTAAAAATGCAAGTTGCATGCTGTCAATTCATCCTCTTAGTTAAACTAGATGAACAAGATATGATATATTACTTCCCAAATAAAGACTTTTAATTAACTAGATGAGAAAATGCATAAAATTTGCCTTAAACACCATCCTGCACATGCATGTTAGTAGTTTGAAAATTTTGATTTCTTGGGCATTCGGACCTGCAAGAAATTTTTGTCAGTTTGTAAACAGAAGCACTAATTTAACACATGCGCTATCTTTTTGCTCAAAAACGCTAACCTGTAGGTCAAACGCGCTAAACTAGGCTGCAAAAGCGTTGCTCTGTGGATACCAAAGCGTGATTTCTTTGACAAATGCGCTAACCTAGGACACAAATGCGTGGACCTGTAATGCATATGTGCAGACTTTAAGACAAAAGTGCTAACCTAAAATGCTCATGCACTAACCTACAATGCAAATGCGCTAACCTAGAAGGCAAATGCGCTAACCTGCGGAACAAAAGCGCTGTCAGAATTCACACATGCGTGAGTCTGCATTACAAATGTGTTAATTTGACTTTTTGCAAGATTTCTAAAGGTATATGCAAGGTCCAACCCCACGGTGGGTGCCAAAATGTGTCGACTTGAATTTCATCCTCAAAATGCTACCTGCAATAAGTTAGTTTCACAAAATACTAATGGAAATGCTACAGGACATCCAAACTCAACCAATGAAACTGCATAAAATACATATGAAATAAAATATTAATATTACCTTCATGACTTATGTCTCATTGTGTCCTAACTCCACTGTTCCTAGTTGCAGATGGTGTGCTCTCAGACAATGCACTGATGGCTTCCAAGATAGCATATGAAGAATGGACTGATAACTTATAGTTATTTGATACTATGATATGCAATACTACATGATTATGCTAAAATGATTATACTATGATGTTATATGATAATTGCTATTGCCATTTGCTATTTCCTTCAAAATTAAAACTCACAGATGCATATGATTAATTTGAAGACTCTTGAGGATTAATTTTGAAGACTAACTCTCTCTCAATTGAAGCTCTTGATTTTATAGACCTTGAGAGGATTAGATGATGTGGCTTAGATCAACAGTCCTAATCAGATATGCAGATTTGAATGGTTGTGAGCAAAGGTGAAGGTTGAGAGAAAGGGGGAAGGAGAAGACAAGTGTCACTCATCTCACCTTGACTGGGTTGTTGACTGAGGGAATCTAGGGATGGTTGGAGAAAATTTAGGCATGATAGGACAAGTAGAATCAAGTCCTTCCTAAGATTTAGGTGGTGTTGGAGAGAATATAGAAGGAGGTTATGAAATATGTGTACGTAAACAATTTTCATTAAATTTGGTGGTTGAAGATAAATGATAAATTAATATTTAAGAAATATTAATTTCTTTAGCCACATGTTGGATGAGTTGGCAAAGGGAAGATGAAGTGGAGATGGAAGGTGAGTTGGAAAACAAAGATTAAATAATTTAAGAAATCATTTAATATTTGAGACTATAGGATAGGAGAATAACTATTAAATATTGGATATTTAATTGTTTGAAGAGGATAATTAAATATTAGATATTTAATTAATTAGAAGAATATGATAAATGAATTAATTAATAAAATATTAATTAATAGAAAGACACAAAAATGAATTAAATAATTAATCTTTTCAAATTAACTATTTAATAGAAGAATAATTATTAAATAAATATTAAATATTTATTTAATTGCTCATAGCCAATTTTTATGTGTATACAATTTAATTAATTAAATCATTCCAGGTAAATCATTTTTATCAATTATCCTATTTAATTTATTAAATATCCTAGCATATTTAATTAATTAATTAAGTTGCCATTTAATCATAAAAAAGGAATTAATTTATTACAAAAGAGGAATCAATATGCAAAGCAAGAGTTAAATTGAAAATAAAATAAAAAGGAATTGAATTTAGAGAGAAATCAAACTTGTGATGAATACTAAGAGGGGGGGTTGAATTAGTATGCCAAAAATCTTTGCACTAAAACACTTACACAGTCTAGAGATAAATCGGTAAAGCAGTCTGACAATCAAACCGGTTATCACACATACAAACCAAAATGCGAATAAAACATTCACCCACAAAAGCAATACAACCGTAACACAAGATATTTGACGTGGAAACCCAACTGGGAAAAACCACGGTGAGATGGAACTCACAAGTCACTATCTATAGAATAGAAACCAGACCGGTTAAGGTCAGACCGGTTAAGGTCTTACAATGTTCTTCACTAGAACAGATCCTATAAGGAATCTCAATCTCTGTTAGGAGATAAGTCCGATTAAAGACTACCTTGTTAGAGGATTTTAGATTCAGATGTGTGAACCACCTTGTTAGAGGATTTTACAAAGACTTTGAGGCCTACCCGGTTAAGGGCTACTGACTTGTTAAAGATGTGAGTAATCAACAAGTGTTTGATCTATCTACTAGCACAAATTGCTTGGTTAGATCCAGTATTGCTCACAGCTAATGCATTCCAGCATTACTTCAGTCTCCTCTATCTCTCTCTCAGTTACAACTTGATCTTCTCTGATAAGATCGCTCTCCACTTCCACCTTAAACCCTAGCTCAACATAAACCCTATTCACAACTTCTTCAACAACTCAAAAACCCTAGACATGATGTCCTTTTAAAGGAATTTGATTTCATGTTGGTCCAATAGGATTACATTACAATTTCTTAGGTTCAGTGAATCTAGACATACTCAGTAACACAACACAAGAATCACCGTCAATGTGTCGGCACCATCAAACAATCGGTGGATTGGTAACTCATCACAAAATGCTGGTTGGTAACTCAGCACAGAGTATTACCGGTTTATACAAAATGTCGGTTGCCGGTTTGACAAAAATGAAGACTGGTAAGAATGTGTTGTGCCACTTTGCTTCCTTGTACTGCTTGTGATCTACGAACCGCTTGGGGTCGACATGCCGCTTCAGATCGGGAAACACATTCTACAAAATCACTACTAGTCTAAAGACTAGAATACAACATACCTGTTGGAACAAATACCGGTTGAGCATGAGCTCATACATATAAAGGGGATCTCAATACAAGTGTGTGTCCATCAATGATAGTCACAACATAAACATCAAAAATGCCAACAACTTGAGATATTATTTCTTCTTCTAAATTGAGAACTTGAAATCAGAAAAGCAATTAACGGAATTTAATCATTCTCTAAAATTGAAACTCAAATCTTTTGAGAAAAGAAGTTCAGTTGCATTGAAAAGACTCTTTTCTTGAATAAATCAAATAAATTGCATGGAATTAATTGAATTATATCTCTAATGCAAACTTGAAGTGTAATCTGAATGTATTTCAATTTAACTATAATTGGAATCTATCTCAAGGTTAACTGAATCCGATCTCTCAATTATTTCAATTATCCTAAATTGTGTTTTTTCTTGATCTCTCTTGTGATTATCTATAAATTTAGTCTTCATCTCTTATTCAAAACACCCTGAAGATTTATTGTTATTATACAGTTTTTGCTCTGCCGTCATTGAAGATATTGTGCTTGCTTTTTTTGAGATTATTGCATCTTAGTTTAACTTTTTGCATATTTAGTTCAATTTTGATTGCTTGAATTCATATAGCTTACTATTCATCCAGCTAGCATAATCTTGCATCCATTTATCTTAATATCATGCTCATATAGATTTTAAATCCTTCGTCTTGGTGTAGTCTAGTCACTGGTATTGGTTATACAAATCTAAGAGCAAGTCTATACTCACATCTTTTAGAAGGCAATTGGTCGATTTGTTATGGTTTTATTATTCATTCTTATATCTGTCTAACCATACATGTAATGACTTAATTGAAGTGTTGTGTCTTACAGCTTACAGATACTCATTCCACCTTTTCACACACACATTTCTAGCGCCCACCATGGGGCTCAAGACTACATCTTTCGACCTCCAAGACTAACTTTTTCTTATTTTTCATATTTTTTATTTTTTTGGATTTTCGTCTATACAGTTACTGCAAAATATCGTACGAGTTTTCCCACAGTGCCGAACGACAAACTACAGATATCGTGTGATCTCGTATGAATTATCATATGACTCGGTGAGAATCATCGTACGATATTCTGTGTTTTTGGGTTAAAAGAAGATTTCATTCTTTAGGTTTTCTTTTTCAATTTTTATCATACTAATGCTGACCCTGGCTTGCTTGTTCGTTTGAGGAATTTTTCACAACCTAATCAGTTTTTTTTTGTAGAATGCTTGTTGAAGAATATGTTTGTCAAACAAAGACAAAATGACTACTGATTCATTGTCTTTGCAGGTTGCCCGAGAAGATTCGAGTAAACATTGTGTATTCTTTAAATTCATTTTTACTCATCTAAATTGCTATCTAGTTAATGAACAAATCTATCTTTCATGTTTTAAGAAAATTCTGAGAGGTAGGAGAGTATGCTCTTGTCTGCATAGATAATTAGAAATCTAGACCCTTGAGGCTTTTTCTAGGTTTAAGATTTGTGTAACTTTAGTGGGCTTGCCCTCCTGAGGAGCCTATAAGGCCAAAGCCATTAGGGTCGGTGAGAGGGGAACGACCCAAGTGGGAATGGATAAACGCCAAGTACTCCAACCCACTATAAAATAAACGTGATTTGATGAAAATCAAGTCAATGGTAGTGCTCAAGAATAGCTCTCCTTTGTACCTTCGCGTATATCAAACCTTGGTTTTCAAGGCTGGAGACCTCTTAATTGAGTTTATACCCCGATGCGCCGAACGCATCCCTTACTAGTTCCAATTAAGATTAGAAGCTACCCGTTTCACCTCCGAAAGGGGGGATAATCTTTGTGCAAGAGAGATAGTAACTCTCCCAAGATACTTGTCATTTTGTGCCCCCATTAGCGTTTGGAGTCGGCTAATACGACATTGAGAATCCATTGCGTGAGACTCAGCGGTCGTATTCTGATTAGCTATTGGGTGTGTACCTAAGTCTGCAAGCAAAGGTTTTCTTCTCTCACCATTTTCCATAGGGTTAGCATGTTATGATTGAAGTAATTATACATATTGTGTGTTTACAGTGTTTTCATCCTTGAAACTGAAATACCAAAAACTGGAGAAAACAATAAACAACTCAACGGTCAAAACTTTGTCCATATAAAAAATTAGTCCAACTTAGTGGTCAAAACTCTGTCCGTGTCACAAACTAGTCTACATCAGCTGTCAAAAACTCAGTCCATCTCAAAACTGGTCGTTGTCAGTCTTTGAAAACCCTTTCTATCAAAATTTTATCTTTGTCCAGTAAATTGTCGTACGAGTCTTCTGATTTATCGTCCTGCCACATAACTGTTGTCGTACAAAATTTCATCAGGTCTTACAGTTTGTCGTCTGGGTCCTTAATCTGTGTCGTATGAAATCCAATAAACTGTCATCCTGCTTAGGGAATTATCATCTGATCTCTATTCCTATGTCATATGAAAAAACATTACATTGATTAGTTTTTTGTCTGAGGTATACCCATTTGTCGTGCGAACATAGGCAGCAACTCGTACGAAAAAAAAAAAATTATCGTCCTGAAGCTATTAAACTGACGTCTAGTCCTCTAAAACCTGTCATACGAATCTTTGATTTTGTCAGTCCAAAATAGTCAAACTTGGCTAAAATAGTCTACAATGAGCATAAAACTGGTTATTATCATTCTGAGCATAAACAAATCTAAACAGTGCACTTTTGTCGTTGTGTTGCATGATTTTGTTGATCATCCTTCAGCTAGTTCAATCAACCATTTATCAAACTTAAGTAACTTAGATAAATGTCTTACACAGAATAGATCGTTCCTAAAACCAAACTGAGTCTTAGTCACTTCTCTTAAATCAAACTAGGTAACTTAGATCACGTCTTACACAGGATAGATCTTTCCTGAAACCAGACTAAATCTTAGTTGCTTCTCTCAATCAATACATTAAATGAACAACTAGCTCCAAATTTGATCTTGACTTCTGCATCACAAATAGCTTTAGGTCACACCAATCAATAAAAATGCCTATTCAAACCAGTTCTAATAAGAAATCTACCAAGGGCAAAGGACAATCCTTTTCATATCAGGATAATCCATTTTATGTAGAGGATCCTCTCACTAATAAACCTTCATCATCAGATATGCCAGTTTATGATCAACCCTTGTCTCCTACCATATCTGAAACAAACAAGAAAGATGAGCTGCTAAACACAATGCTTATGACAATATCAGTATCTAGGCTACTAATAGTGATTCCTCATCAAGTGAATCTGAAGCCTCTGAACCTCCAGAAAGTGATATACAGAAATGTCAAAAAGATAAAGATTTCCAAAAAATGAAGGTTATCATGGCTAGAGAAAAATAAGACTATTTTCTAGAGCTAGCAAAAGCAAGGAGCTAAACTTCCTACTGGTTATAATGTTGAGGCCCTCATCACTAAAGAGGAAGAGACACCCTTAACAATGGTAAACAAACAATTACAAGCCTTACGGACTGAGATCATAGAATTGAAAAACAAGGATAAATCATCAAAACAATATTCTCTGGACATGTTATGCCCATTTCTGTTTGATAAAAACCTTCACATGCCTTCATTTCCTTCACGAGTGGAGATCCCAAAATTTGACAAATATGATGGCAACTCAGATCCTCAAGATCATGTCAGATAATTTTGTGCTTTATGTATGGAGTTCATGCACGAACAAACATATCTCATGCGCCTTTTCTCGAGAAGTTTACGAGGACAAGCTATGGAATGGTTCTCAAGCCTACCTATGGGAATAAAAACTTTTGAAGAATTAATGCAATTGTTTCTACAACAATACTCCTATAACATTCATCATCCATTCACTATGATAGAGCTTTGCAAACCAAATAGAATACAGGAAAGCCCTTTCTCACTTTCCTCCAACGATGGAGAAAGATGCTCTCTAGATATTCATGGCTTATTCCAGATTCTGAGAAGATGGATATCTTCATCAACAACTTAATACCTGAATTGAAATAAAGTATCCAAATTCAAGTACACCCTTCATTCAACAAAATCGTAGACAGTGCCCTCAGAATGGAAGATGTGCTTATAAAGAAAGGAGATATCTCACTCTAGGAAGAAACACAACAAGGTTCTAGTTCCAAAGAAAAAAAAAATATTGGAAATATGGCAAAGACAACAACAAAAACATTGTTAATGATGGAGTAGTAGACACTATTAAAGCAAAATCAAAATCCATGATATTTAACTTGGCTAGTGGCACACAAGAACTCAAAGTAGTTGAAACTGTAGCAGAAAATCCTCCGAAGAAAGTAAAAGAGTGGTTTAAAGAGAAACCTTGGCTTTCAAAACCTAAATGCAAATTCACTCCTCTAGAGGAATCATACGAGTCCGCTTTCAAAACTTTATTGGCAAATGATCTGATAACCTTACTAGACAATTCTAGGCCATATGATCCAGAAGTTAAACCAAAATGGTGATGAGAAAATGGAAGTTTAACGATTTTGTCGATAACACGATTTTGGTTCAACATCACAGGAAGTAAACACTCAATAGACTCAAGAAGAGTATGAAAAAGAACAAGAAGAACTAGCAATCAAGAAAGAGGAAACAACCGATAATCAAGTTCCAATGGTATCAGCTACAACATTACAAGGAGTAGAAATTCCAGAGGATATGAGAGAAGAGGTAGAAAGAATCAGAGAATTGTTTGCACCACTGAAAATTCCAGTCACATACACTGGTAGACAACAAGTAGTGTTGGATATCCTTGGCATATGATGAACTGGTATGTTGACATGACGATAATGTATGTTGTCATTTATGTCAATAAGTTCAAGCGAACCGATATGAAGAGGTATGAGGAGATTCGGTGAACCGGTGTCGAGGTTTCACTAAGTGTGATTACCGGTTGGTAGTCTCAGCTCTATGGTTATCGGTTTGGTGATCCAACTTGTGTGATGAACTGATGATACTTTGTGATCGAGGTGCTACATCATCTTTGTGTGCGTGAAGGATTGAGGCATAAGAAGATCGACCGCGTTTGAAGTCTACCTCGGGAATGATCATTCTTCTTAGTGGCATAAGAAGAAAGCGTGATGGGTTACTGATTCCCATGAGCGGTGATGAATGAATGATGCAGATTGTCTTGTGATCTATTTGAAATTGTAATGCTCTATGCAATATGTTTTGACGGTCAGGATTGGACCGCTTGTGTTGTAAACCTAAGATGCTTAGGGTTTAAGGTTTATGCTACCGACCTATCTATTACCTATAAGGTCGATGATGTTCGTATTTGAAAGTTGTTGGCAAATGTTGTGTGTGTATGTATCTGAGTGAAGAGATACTTGATACTTTCCAGACCAGTAAGAGGGAAAATTGTAGAGTGTGTTTGTAGAGTAGAGGATATGAAAAGGATCTGCCTTGGCATATAGTACTATTATCATATCAGAGTTTTTACCTGTTGTCTTCTAATCATTTCAACAGTTGTAAAATCCCTTTGCCGAGTAGCTTTAATAGGCCTATTGTAAAACCTGTAACCAGGTGACTCAAGATCATTGAGTTCTTTAAATCCTCTAGCGAGGTAACCTTTAACAGGGTTCCAACCTTTAACAGGGTATATAGCCATCCCTTAACCAGGTGATCTCTAACAGGATCGGTTCCTAACAGAACCTTACTATAAAGTCTTTAACCAGACTAGGCTCCTAACAAGGCGAGCTTCAAAAGAGTTCAAAACAAGCTTGTGGGTATTCATCCCCACTGTGGTTTTTTCCATTTGGGTTTCCACGTGAAAAATATGTGTGTTATGTGTTATGCATTTTTCATGTGATGTCTCTAAATGATTTGGTTGAAAGATTATCCATGCAGAGTTATTACTAGCATATCACATGTACATGTTTATGGGTGAAGTCGATGTCATGTATTGATTGTATTTGAAGTATTGAAACTTATCAGTTTATGGTGTCTGGTGTCTTACTGTGTTTAACCGGTATTACCATGGTTAAGTTCAGTAGTGATGATAAACGGTTGGTATTGGTTTAACTAGATAGGTTATTGAGAAAGTTTTATCTGTACTGATTCACCCCCCCCCCCTCTCAGTACTAGTTGGGGTATCTGTTGTTCATCATTATTCATCAAGT
This sequence comes from Cryptomeria japonica, assembly GCF_030272615.1. NCBI lineage: Eukaryota > Viridiplantae > Streptophyta > Pinopsida > Cupressales > Cupressaceae > Cryptomeria > Cryptomeria japonica. Next base: position 392,383,472 of record NC_081415.1, read on the forward strand.
AGATGATTCAGAAACTAACTCGGACGAGTATGAATGGGGTTCAGATCATCTCTCAGATACATCTAGTATAGAAACTCTAGAAGAGTCCAATGATATCACAAATGACACACAAGACCTGATACGCTTAAAATTACAAACAGAGATAGAAGAAATCGGACTCAAAAGACAAGAAGACTATAAACAAAAGATGAAAAGACGAAGGACACAAGAAAATTCTTCACCTACTATGTCTCCTTCTAATAGGACAGAACAAATCAAGTATGGAACTACACAAGAAGAATTGGAAGCTACAGAAATAGAACCAGTCATTAGTCCAGAAGAAGTAGAATGGAGTAGAAGACAGAGATTCATAGAGCCATCAAGGTTATGTCAACAGGTATGTCAAATACAAGTGATAAATGAACCAAATCATGAAGGAACTTGTAGCATCAAAGATGTGGGTGTTGACACTATACATGCATTCACTCAATCACTTGAAGAAGAGTCAGAAACTTCCTCTTATGACTCTGATGACTCCGACAATAGTCCTATTGATGACAATACCTATTCAGTATCAAACTCTGACTCCTCTGTCACGGATGTCAGGAATCTATCTACTGATCTTGTTACTGTCAAACCACGATATGTAGTCCAGTTTGGCATAGAGAACAGTGCTATGAGTAGGTCTATTGGATTTGGTCAACTAAATATTAACATGCACTTCAATGATCATGTTGTAACTATTCCTGGTCTCGAGACATTTACGCAAGGTAGTCTTCTAGAACTCGACTTGTCAGTCCGAAGTTATGATGATAATACCATGAAGTCCCTCGAACCTGTTCAAACTTTATCCTTGGTACATCCTGAACTAATTGACTTTAGTCTCCAAAACCAACCTATGAATGTACCTATCTTTGCCAATGACTATACGTTAGCCTACTACCTTAATGCAGTTCAACCTGTTGTTCACCAAAAGTGATAACCCAAGACACCTATAAATCTATCTATGAGATAGCCAATCTCAATCAATGAAACACCTCAGAGCTTGGACAACATAACATAGGATCCTAATGATCCTCCTGCACTTCAGGTTCTGCTAGACCTAGGGGGGGACACCCTTTTGATGCATTGAATACAATAATCACAAACATAAGACTGCATCAACAATGAGCAGACAAACCATTCCACAAGCTCACCAAATTAGGTAACAGGTACAGATGGGCTGGATCTTATACAAATAATAGGTGAAATAGAGCTTTGGAAGGATAGAACATTAACCCCTAAACATAAAGGGAAATAGATTTATCTTTTAAAATGTATATCTGAGACCATTCCCAAATCTGTCAAAGACTAGTGCCTTGTTCATTGGGCAGCAGAGTCACTCACAGAACTACAAATATGAATCATAGATGCAAGTTTGTTTTCCTTAAACAAGATATTCATGCATCAATACCTTATATTAATGCACTATTTGATTCATTCACAAATTCATCAGATCTGGATACATATTTCATTATTTATGACTGGCTATAGAATTTAAACTCTTCATTGAAGAATGCCTACAAACAATCATACAATCTCCTTGAGATGACAAATTTCATCCTCCTTGAGGATTGAATTCATAATAATGAAAACACATATCACAGAGACAATCTTGTGGGAAATTACTCATGCCTGGCACCAGTAAGACCTGTAATTAAAACCATATTTACAACACTGCACTGCAATCTCTATACCCTGAAACCAAACAGAAGCATTTACAAACTTGGGTCAAGATTTTCAGAAAATGGAAGCCATCAAATCTGGAGCATTTTTCCAAATTTCTGGAACCCTTACAATTGAGAAGAATTCGGAATAAAAGGGAGAGGGAACCAAATCAAATCTGCAACTGAATTGCCAAGTGTCTCCTCTCTAACTGAATTTTGTTCCCGTGGAAACTTCCTCCAAAATATCCCACATTTGTCAAAATTAACTTCATAATTAGATTCCTCACTCTGAGAGCTTTCCGGTGATATATAATACTTTATATTTTGGCCAAAATTTAGACCCTGGGCGAATTAATTCCTATTTGTGCTCAGTCATTTAAATATTTCGAATTTTAATATAGTCAGAACTATATCATTTATTCATTTTAATTTTGATTTTTTGCCTCCATTTGTGCTCTGACACCTTGCCACGTGGTGGCCTCTGATTGGTTGATGGGGTTGACCGGATGCCACCTGGGATGACACCTCATCTTTTGCCACCTGTCGGCCACGTCACCTCCACTGGGCTGCTTGCTTCTACGCCACTTCATCGCCATGTCATCTTCAGAACTAACATGACCATCTATCACAACACGTGGACGACTCTCGTTCACTTTCGCTATTTCGCAGGGTGTAACTCGTGTGCATCTTCCTTTCGCAAAATAGCGTGCACCGTTGATCCATCTCGAACTTGCTCACTCATTAAGCCGGCATTCCTCTTCAAAATTTTGCTTGTCTGCCTTGGGAAGCGTGCCTGCGTGGGGTCCACCCGATCATCACTCAGTCATCTCCTCCATCGCCTCGAGATGCATGCTTGTGCGTGGGCCCACCTTGGGCGCCCATAGGCACCATCTGTCAAAAGTCTTTATGGCTTAGACATATTTCTACAGTGTGTTTTTGCTTATAAAGATTAAAAAATACCACTTCCCAGCCAATGTGGGATTAAAACATTAAGCCTGGGACTGTGTATTTTTTAAGATTTCTGAGTGTTCTTCAATGGCGTTTTGCATTTAAGGTTTTGAAACCTTCAAACTCCAACGCCCAAACAACACCGTGAGGGAGGAGCTAGCAAATATTGTGGATTTATTGCACTTGCTTGAAAGCTTCTACATTTCCTAAAGGTTTCAAAACTGCCCATTGCATTGGCTGAAGCTTCTATTTGCTGCTAATTGCATTAAATTGAAGGTTTTGAATGCCATTAAACCTCCTTCTGCAGTCACCCACCTCACAAAAGCTCACACACCTGTCAATTTTATCTGCCTGATGGTTTATGCAGCCTTCTCAAACACCACCATCTGCTATAATTTTTCAATTTGTTTGGAAGCTTGATGCTGGTAACTTCAACGCTTCCTCCATCTGAAAATACACTTGTGAAAGATTTATAAAACTTATACACCATTCCATTCTACCCAAGGGAGGATTCAGCAGTTGGAGACACCTATTGATTGCATTGCTTTGAATTTTTAATGTCTTTCAATTTCCACACATAGCATGGGAGGATTCAGGCATACACCAATTGCATTCTCTTGGAGGGCTCATGTGGAGGGAGGGTCTGATTGTTGCTTGCATCTACAAATTGCATTTGTTTTAAAGCTTATTCCTCTTCTCCCTTTCACTATGCTTACCAATTTCATTTTATTTGAAAACTCTATCCTCTCACATGCCACGCAGGGAAGACTTTGTGCTTTAAAACCACATTGAATTCCACCTTCCATCTCACAGCATGAAGGAACATTCAGGTTGCAGCCTGCACTCACATTATCAAGTTTGTTTTTTTAAATACTCTCGTTCACTTTACGTAGAGGATACCAGCAGCAATATACCTGCCCAATTTGCATTTGATGGGAAGTTTAAAAGACCTTTTAGTTCAGCTCTTATGCACAGCAGGGAGGGGATTAACTTCATGCCAATTTCATTTTTTGCTGAATGTTTCAATATTGCACGTTAAAACTTTACCATACTCCACTCCATGGCTGCCAAGTGCATTTGCATCAAAACATGCCAGCTTTATTTAATTTGAAAACCTTTCAATTTTCCACATACCAATTTGCATTTGGTATTGGATTTTCTCTTCTCTCTCACTATCCGACTGGTGAATTGCATTTGAGCCAATATGGATACACATATATTGCCAGGAAAAAAGAACATTTCACCATTAAAATTAAAGCACAGGCATGAGCCAGGTCGGGCCCCAAAGTGGGTCTGACTAAAAAAAAATTCGTTTTCAAGCTACTGGCCTCTGGAATATCTTCACGGACCTCAAACATACCTCCGGAAATGATCGGCATCATTTTCAGATCATTAATCCGCATTTTACAACCTTTAGGCAATTACGCCACAATTTTCGCATTTAATCGCCAAGACGTAATTTTCAAACCTGTCAAAACATTTTTCTGGAGCTCACCATCTGACAGGCGTGTACTCTGATATACAAGGATGACTTCTACCAAATGGTTTCTCAAGATGAGTCCCGAGCGAAGAGATATTAATTTCTGAAAATGCCCAACTGGCTTTGTCGACACTGCGGACCTGATGAAGTCAATGTTCTGGCAACGCATGATGCCTTTCTTAAAAATACCAAGTGACCTCCGTAGACCCTCAAATTTGAAACACAGGTACCTTGAAGTACATATTAAATTTTTGGATTCTCAGTTTGATCACCAGACTGACAGGATGCAAACGGTGCGCTCACCAAAATGGCTACATTAACTGATATAACACTGGAGTGCGGATAACTGAATTTGATAGTAAAATGAGCTCTTTTGAAAACCGATCAAACGGATTGGTAGAGACTTGAAATTTGAAACGAAGCTCATAATTTATACCAACATTAGCCTGGAATAAACATTCTGACATGACGCTTACTGAGGCAAATTTTACACTTATGCGAAATAGGGCTCCGACTACCTGTCGAAACAGGGACTTGCCAAAACATAGAAACTGCAAACGGATTTGGCTTCAAAAACTGAGAAAATGGATTCGTCAAGACCTAAAATTTTGTAGTCTGACTCACATTAATGCGTACAATTTAATCCACTTTGAATTTATCCATGACGATCAACAGGGCAAAAGATGTAATCTCTCAAAGTAGGCTACTCAATAAAAACTGCATTTGTGCCTAAAATGCACTTCCAGCTCACCCCTCAAACTGGGTACCTCATAAACTTATCCAAATTGACTTCTAAAAGTTGCACATCACTGAATAGGCCAAATGAAAGGTGTGGGACATGAATCCCGAGCCTTACCCTTCGAAGATCAACCGGCTCCATTTTACCCCCTTGCTAACTAGGCATTCAAACTGACTTATTTAGGTACTTTTCTGACATGCAGAGCAAAAATTTGAAATAGGTCTACAAACTTTGACTCAATTTTAAATACTCCCAACACAACCAATGGACTCTTCCACCAACGAACATAGTGAGAACATGACGGAAATAGATATCAAGTATCTTAGTCACAAAAATCAAAAAAAGAAAAAGAAAATATCCGATGGCAAAAACCACATCATGGCGGTGTCACAATCAAAAATAGAAAAAATAAAGGATGTACCTAAGGGTGAAAACCTCTCTAAGGCACCTGAAGGTGAGATACTTGATATACTGCCAAGTCACTTCCAGGAAAGGTCTTCTATATTGATTGAACCAACTCAGCTAATAAATATTAGGAGTCAAGAGACACCACATATCATCCACTTAGCTCAATCATTATCAGCAGAAGAGTTAAAGGATTTTAGCAATCTCTTTTTAGAAAAGAAGATCAACTTTGCATGGACATACTCTGATATGTCAGGCCTAGATCCTGATCTCATCATGCACCATCTTTCTATTACACCAGGAGTTAAACCAGTCAAGAAAAAACTCCGCAAGATGCACCCTCATGTCGCACTGCTAGTCAAAGCTGAGCTAGAAAAATAGCTAAAAGTTGGATTTATCAGAGCTATAGACTATGCAGAATGGATTTCAAACATAGTACCTGTATCAAAGGAAGGCAAATATATTAGGGTTTGCACAAACTTCAGGGATCTCAGTAAAGCATGTCTGAAAGACGACTTTCCATTTCCTAACATTGATATGATAGAGGATATGACTGTTGGATATCAAATGTACTCATTAATGGATGGATTCTCCAGTTATAATTAGATCAAAATAGCTCCTGGGGATCAATAAAAGACAACTTTCACCTATGCATGGGGAATCTTTTGTTGGAACGTCATGCCATTTGGGCTAAAGAATGCAGGAGCAACTTACCAAAGAGTAGTAACTACTATCTTTCATGATATGATGCATAAAAACATGGAAGATTATATTGATGACACTTTAGTAAAGACTATGAAGAGATCCACACATATTCAAGAGCTAGGTCTTATACTAGATAAAATAGAAAAATTCAAGCTCCGACTAAATCCTAAAAAGTGTGCATTCAAAGTGACATCTGGGAAATTACTTGGTTACATTATTTCAAAGAAAGGAAATGAGGTTGATCCTAAGAAGGTCCAAGCTAGAATGGAAATGTCACCTCCAAAGAATATCAGTCAAATGAGAAGTCTACAAGGACGTCTCTAGTCAATCAGACGCATTATTTCTCAGCAAGCAGATAAAGCTCAACCCTTCATAAAAGTATTAAGGGAGTAACATACAACTGGGATCAAGAATGTGAACAACACCTTCAGAAAATCAAAGAATACCTGTCTAATCCACCAATACTGATGCCACCAATTCAAGCTAAACCATTGATTCTATACATATCAGCTATTGATTCATCACTGGGGGCACTTCTGACACAACAGGATGAAAATAAAAAAGAGAGAGCTATATATTATATCAGCATAACATTGGTGTCTTATGAAATGAACTATACTATAATAGAAAAAGCATGCTTGGCAGTCTTTGCATCACAAAAATTGAGACACTACATGTTAGTACATTCCATCAAGCTAGTAGTTAAGATTGATCCACTCAAATATCTTCTCAACAAAGAAACACTTATAGGAAGATTGGATAAATGGGTCATGGTTCTTACAGAGTTTGATATTGAATATGTAGAATGCAAAGCCATAAAAGGACAGTTAATTGTAGATCAACTTGTTGATGCTCCACTTGAAGACACTCAACCTCTACAAATAGAATTTCTAGATGAATCAATCATGCACCTTACTCAACAATCATGGAAGATGTTCTTTGATGGGACTTTCACTCAACATGGTTCCGATGTTGGAATACTTTTTATTACTCCTCGAAAATATTCAATCCCAAAGGCTTACAAGATTTTTTTCCCTTGCACAAACAACATTGCAGAGTATGAAGCTTTGGTAAACGGGATCAAGTTGGTTATCAAATAGAAGGTTCTGGAATTACACATCTATGGAGATTCACAGCTAATCATCAATCAAATCAATGATACATATTAGACTCGAGATGAGAAACTGATGCCTTATAAGAGAATGGTAGATGATCTCAAGAAATATTTTACTTATGTGTCATTCGAGCAGATTTCCAGATCCATAAACAAAGTAGCAGATGCTATGGCCACCTTGGAATCCATACCAAAGTTACAAGAATCTAATTTTTTCTTTGAACTCCTGGTGGAAGAGTTACATTACCCTACCTATGATTCTCCTGAGTCCCAGATAGTTTGTTCTATTATTGGACATGACTCATCTCGCTATAGCCACATTTACTCTTATTTACGAGACCAAATTATCCCATAAAATTTCCTCGTAATGAGAAAAGGAACCCAATCTGAAATGCTTCACGGTACGTCATCATCGCTAACGACCTATGTAGGCGAGGTTTGGATAGTACTTTTCTTAGGTGTCTAGAAACTGAAAAGTCCCAATGTGCATTATCGGAAGTCCATGAAGGTATTTGTGGATCTCATTCGAATGGTCTAACTTTAGCTTGGAAACTACTAAGGGTTGGCTACTACTAGCCAGACATGGAGAAAGATGCTATAGTTTTCTAAAACTTGTGAGAAGTGTTAGCTACACAGGAATCTCATACATGCTCCAGCAAAGGATCTCATACCCTTCATTACACATTGGCCTTTTCAGCAATGGGCATTTGATCTCATTGGTCAAATATATCCTGCATCATCCAACAAACACAAGTTTATTATAACTGCCACTGAGTACTTCACTAAGTGGGTAGAAGTGGTTCCGATCATCAAAACAATTGATAAACAAGTAGCTCTATTCATCCTTAACTATATCATCTACAGGTATGGGATACCTTCATCCATTGTGACTAACAATGGAGGACAATTCAAGAACAAAGATCTAGATGAGCTCTATGAAAAATTCAAAATCAAACAGCACTGGTCATCCGTATATTACCCTCAAAGAAATGGACAAGTTGAAGCATCTAACAAAAATTTGTTGATTATCTTACACAGAACAGTAAACGAATATGGGAGGGATTGGCATCTGCAGCTCAATCCTGCATTATGGGCTTATAGAACAAGTATTAGACTACACCTTTTTCTTTGGTGTATGGATCCGAAGCAGTCTTACCTATTGAGGTGGAAATACCATCTTTGAGAGTTTCTTTGCAAGGTCTTGTTACTAATGAAGATTACAGAATATCTAGATTGCAAGAACTCGAGTTGTTCGATGAACATCGGCAAGTGGCATTTGATCATCTGAGAGTGTATCAAAAGAGAATATCTAAAGGATATAAGAAGAAGGTTCGACAATGAGAATTTCAGGTTGGTGGCCTTGTTCTGAGAGAAAATCCTAAAAATCAACAGTTTTGAGACAACAAAGGGAAGTTTGAACCCAACTAGTTGGGTCCCTACATCGTTACTATAGTCTTTGGCTCTGGTGCCTATCAGCTCTCAACATCGGAAGGAGAATAGCTCCATAAACCGATCAACACCATCCACTTGAAAAATTTCTTCACTTAGTATTCTCTGCTCCAGCAACCTATACAGATAAAAAGTCCTGAAAAAAATCATAAAAATCAGAAAATGTCCTAGAAAAAAGAAAAAAGAAGAAAAAAAGAATATTTGCCAAGTAGGTGAAAACCTGGCAAATAGGTGCCTCTTGTACTCAAGCACTCCATCTATCAACGCAATGTTGGCATTTCTCAATTTCCCGCATCTTTGATTTCGCTTGTACATATCTTTTAATCACTTTTGTGACATTCTAGTTCTTTTAGAACCCTCATGGCTTGAAACTAATCAATGTCCTAGTCTTAGGGTAATCGACTGAGCAATTTATGTGTCCTAAGTAGTATCAACCAAGTCATCAAACTGTCAGTGATACCCGATCGTCCAATCTAAGTCAGTCACCTATCTCCTAACTACTAAAGAGTTTTATCACTAAGTACACAAGCAAAACAACATTACTGAAAACAATCACTGAACAGTTTGAGATATGCATGAAATTTTCTTTGTGTGTTGTCTTTTATATTGGTTTTCGATTATTATTCTCTCTCAGTAACTCAAGGAAGTCTATCTTGACTAAGAGGAGCAAGGATTGGGGGCATAATATTTTCTTTTTTTTCTGCTTGTAGGAATGATTCTGATGATCTGGAAACATCTAATCAGATGGGTGTATGTGATAAGTGCCTTCACATCAAGGTGAAATTGCCACACATACCTCAACTCTGCTTATTTGTATGCTACAGGGAAGTTGGCATGATTTCTTTGTCTATTTTGAGGGAATTTCTTTAAATGTGCAATCTGAATGCATGCGTAATCTGTCCAAGGATATGAACGAAAAAAGGGGTCATTACGACCAAGATAATTAATATTGCACATGAAAAGGAAGGAACTCTATTATGCCTGCTATGTATGTAAATGCTCAATGATGAAAATTAAGCATTCCAAATCCAATGACTAGTTTAAGTTTGCATTCATTTTGCATTTTGTGCATTTCGAGTGATTTCTACATGATAACAATGATCTCTTTATCTTTTGAATGAGAGTTTGAAGTATCATCATTTTTAAGCTAAGTGGTCTCTTTTTCATCATTTCTCCGATCGAGTACTTGTGTATTGAGATGTTAGCTTCATACATACGCATCTTATATAGATCCATACATTTCATTATACATTCATTTGCATATAGAAAATAAAAAATTTGCATTACTAGTTACTCATTTTCATCATTTATTTGCATATGAAAAGAAACAAAAACAAACATCCATATTCATCTACATTACATACATCAATACTGAACAAATATGCATACATATAGAATAAATCATATAGAAAAACATCTCATAATCAATCAACACAAGTATGATGACATCAAACCAAGATCTCGTATATATATATCATCATAAATATCTTGGAGTACAAATAAAAGTCTCAGGGTACAAATGATATCAACTGTCATCTACAATCTCCCATCGGAGTAAGAATCATATGGGCTACAAAAAATGGGGTATAAAACAAAATCTAAGAGCTACCAAAATCTATCTCTCTACCTCTCCCTTATCGCCAGGTGGTGGAGGAGGTGGAGCCTGCTGACCAGCATTCTGCCTAGGTGCCCGAGTTCCCTCAGGCCAAGCCATATACTGAGAATATGGAACAATCTGCTATGCTATAGAAACTACTACGCTATATACCGCAATGTAATAATTCGCTTGACTAGTCTGATGCAAAACCTCCCGTTGAAGAGCATCTTTCTCTACCCTGACCTCAACCAGTTGTCGATCTCTCTCTGCCCTCAGCTTAGTGAGCTGACAATCGCGCTCAGCCCTGATCTCCACCAGATATCGATCCTACTCTGCAAGTTGTGTATGAGCCACTGTCAACTGTGACTGCAGACCTGCTAATCTTGATCTCATAGATCATGTTGCATCAGCTGCCCCCTGCTCCCTCACAGGCTCCCCACTTCCACCTCTGCCTCCATCTCCGCCACTATTTCCACACTACTCATCCCTCCACTGCCGCACCTGTCTAGGAGATGCTTGCTCCTCCTCTCCTCTACCCTTTGTTGTCCTAGCACCACTAACCCCCACACCAATAGCTCCAAGGGATCCGCCCTCTCCTCTCTACTTCTATCTCCCCCCAGCTGGTACCCTGCTGCTTCTCGCACCAGGATCACCACCTTCCCTCCTAGGAGCCTCTTCTCTCCATCCATGTCCTTGTCCCTATCTTTGTTCATGTGCCTGTACCGGTGCCTATACAAGGTCCTCATCCTCAACCTCCTCTATGAGAGGTGCATGCTCAACTGGATCCATAAATCTGGGAAAGGGATGACTCTGAAACCAATCCCTATACTGGGGCAATACCCCCGCATCTGCAATGTCATCCAGGTAGTCCCACCAAAGTCATTGTAACCCTGCCAGTGCCTGCATGCTCAATGTGTATGACAACCTAGGGGCCTATCCTCTTCTCTCCTCGTCTGCATAACAAGCATAGGCGGTGAACTCCTATGAAATCCCTTGAGGCCTATCATACTGCCTCATCACTTGAGATACAACAAATCGCTCAATAACTATCACTGATCTATCGATAAGAGGACAAGTCATGAACATGTCATGTCACACAGCTCTCCAATCATCCTAAAGCTCAAGACCCCTGTATGGTCTCCATACAACAATGATCAGATCATCGAGCTGTCATCGCCAATACTCTGTCTTTCCCAGATGGGGCTGAGTAACATATCCAAAATATCTATAAACTATTGGCTAGTGTGGATCTCTGGCATCATCCACAATAGGTCTACAAACTGGGATATGCTCCCACGCCCATATCTATAAAACCAGAACACCTACTGCCATGCTCTTCCCCTCCCTATATACAACCTCATGCATCTCATGATACATGTGGGCTAATAGACAAGAACCCCATCCTAATCTCTCAGGATGATCCAAAAGTCTCTCCAACATCCTAGCCTAGCCGCATAAGAAACCCCATTGTCCTCTGTCTGGCATAATGAAGCAACCAATGAATCCTACCAAGACACATGCCAAGGGAAACTACTCACTGTACTTGGCCATCATATCATCCCAACTGATAGCCCGCGTAAGGATGTCCTCATCATGAAAAATGTGTCTCAAGGCTAATATACCAGGATGCTAAGTCAAATCGTAATCAACCTTATCCCCAGCAAATGGAATCCTCAATATCCTATAAACATCCTCTGGAGTGATGGTCATCTCCCCAGCTAGTAAATGGAAGGCATTATGCTCAGAATGAAATCTCTCAACCAGTGCAATAAGCATCATGTGATTCACACGAATATCCGGCATCTGTAAAAGGTGGGTAAACCCGCACAAGTCAATATGTGCTCTATCTATATCGGATAACTCATGAACTAGCCTCATTGTAGGAGGATAAACACACCAAAAAAGGACATGTGGCAATCGATCCTACAGGAATCAAACAATAGAGCATTATAAAATTATCCAAATTATGCTACAAAACAAATTAAACATCAGGCAAATCCAAATACATCAATTACAAAATCAAATTTTCATGTTTGGACACTTAAAAATGCTCACTGTTTTTCATACGAAATTTCATAGTCTATGCAAAAACTCGTATGAGCCAGGAATGCATCTAGCACGACAAAAGACTCCTGTACGATAAACTACATGCACTCGGATGACAAAATGGTCTATCAAGCACAAACTCATACGATATGCGGGGAGGTTTCAGACGAAAAAACTCATGGCCTAAAATGATGAAACACTAAAAGACAGTTTGTCGTACGAGACACAGTATGGTCTCGCACAACAAAATGACACTGACCGGTTTTTAATGCCACAAATAGAAAAAAAAATCAACCAAAAATCAAAATTGATGAAATAAAAAGGAAAAAGATTAGTCTCTTACCGTTGGCTCATAATTTTGTGGTTGATTATGACGTCTCTAGCGCTTGAATCAATGCTCCTGGATTGGAATGACCATTTTTCTTCATAGAAGACTTTTCAAATTTCAAACTTGGAGAGGTTAAAATGAATTGAAAATGACACTTGGACCCCTTATATAGCCAAAACCCTAATTTTTCAACTTGCTTCAATGGACATGAAAATTGTACCCTTAGCTAATTTTCCCATCTTGATTCCATTTTCGGGATCGAAATCAAAATTTGAGATCATTCTTTTAGTCAATTTTGCACAACCTAGACCACTTACCACTTTCATCACATTCTCATTCTTTTCTTCAATTTGTGCTCAATTTTACATCAATCATCGCTAAATCTTCAAATATTCCTCTGACCCATTCTTTGTGCTCAAATAATTATCATCGTTAACACTTGCCTACAATCATCTTGTACCCTTGCTATGTTTCAATTTCACTCCCGAGGGAGCATATTCATGATCTCATGACCTCACATCTTCACAGTCGAGCAAAATTTATTTTTTTCAACTAAGGAAAATCAAACAAATTCTTTTCGCTAAAGGGCATCTCAGCTTCATCGCTTCATATCAAGTTGAGATTTCTCGATCATCTGAATCGAATCAATTTCTAGGGGCATATCAGTTTCATCGCTTCAATTCAAGTTGATATTGCCTTCATCTGAATCAGTCTCTTAACGTTAATCAGCTTCATCGCTTTTCATCAAGCTGATTATTCATTTAAACTCAATCAAAAGTTTAAAGAGTATCTTTGATCACATGCTCAATCTAAGCAGGTTTTCACTTTCATCACATCAAATCAAGTTGGATAGTTTATCTTCGCTCATCATGTCTTGATCCATCAAGTTCAAGATCGATTTTATCTTCGCTCACTATGTCTAGTTCAATCAAGTTCTAGATCAGTAAGATTCTCTTCTTGATCAATCAAGTTCAAGTTCGGTATCTTTGCTCTTCATCGGTCCTAGTTCAATCAAGTTTGGGATCGGTATCGCTTTAATCAACTATTTTTAGCTTCCTCGCTTCAAAATAAGCTAAACACCTCGCTCTTCATTTGGTTCGTGATCAATCAAGTTCAGAATTGGTATCTCCTAGACATCAACTATTCTTTGAATCAACGTGTTGCTCGCACATTAATTCAAAGAGGGGCAAATGTAATACCCTAAAATTGGTCACCTAAACCATGGGCCCCTAATCTCGACAATCACCAAGACCTCCTAACCAAAGGCAATTAAATCAACTTTGAGCACACAATTAATTAATTCTTCAATCATTAAATGTCACATGGCAAGTGAATTATTCTATATTAATTTAAATATTTATTTAATTAATTAAATCATTCCAAGTAAATCATTTTGATCAATTATCCTATTTAATTTATTAAATATCGTCGCATATTTAATTAATTAATAAATTTGCCATTTAATCATAAAAAAAGAATTAATTTATTACAAAAGAGGAATCAATATGCAAATCAAGAGTTAAATTGAAAATAAAAAAGGAATTGAATTGAGAGAGAAATCAAACTTGAGATATTATTTCTTCTTCTAAATTGAGAACTTGAAATCAAAAAAGCAATTAAATGAATTTAATCATTCTCTAAAATTGAAACTCAAATCTTTTGAGAAAAGAAGTTCAGTTGCATTGAAAAGACTCTTTTCTTGATTAAATCAAAGAAATTGCATGGAATTGCCTATTTTCATCTCAAGTGCATGGAATTAATTGAATTATATCTCTAATGCAAACTTGAACTTATAATCTGAATGCACTTCAATTTAACTATAATTGGAATCTATCTCAAGGTTAACTGAATCTGATCTCTCAATTATTTCAATTATCCTAAATTGTGTTTTTTCTTGATCTCTCTTGTGATTCTCTATAAATTCAGCCTTCATCTCTCATTCAAAACACCCTGAAGATTTATTGCTATTATATAGTTTTTGCTCTGGAGTCATTGAAGATTTTGTGCTTGCTTTTTTTGAGATTATTGCATCTTAGTTTAAATTTTTGCATATTTAGTTCAATTATGATTGCTTGAATTCATATATCTTACTATTCATCCATCTAGCATAATCTTGCATCCATTTAGCTTAATATCATGCTCATAAAGATTAAATCCTTCATCTTGGTGTAGTCTGATGAATACTAAGAGGGGGGGATGAATTAGTATGCCAAAAATCTTTGCACTAAAACACTTACACAGTCTAGAGATAAATCGGTAAAGCAGTCTGACAATCAAACCGGTTATCACACATACAAACCAAAATGTGAATAAACCATTCACCCACAAAAGCAATACAACCATAACACAAGATATTTGGCGTGGAAACCCAACTGGGGAAAATCACGGTGAGATGGAACTCACAAGTCACTATCTACAGAATAGAAACCAGACCGATTAAGGTCAGACCGGTTAAGGTCTTACAATGTTCTTCACCAGAACAGATCTTGTTAAGAATCTCAATCTTTGTTAGGAGATAAGTCCGATTAAAGACTACCTTGTTAGAGGATTTTAGATTCACATGTGTGAACCACCTTGTTAGAGGATTTTACAAAGGCTTTGAGGCCTACCCAATTAAGGGCTACAAACTTGTCAAAGATGTGAGTAATCAACAAGTGTTTGATCTATCTACTAGCACAAACAGCTTGGTTAGATCCAGTATGCTCACAGCTAATGCATTCCAGCATTACTTCAGTCTTCTCTATCTCACTCTCAGTTACAACTCGATCTTCTCTCATAAGATCACTCTACTCTTTCACCTTAAACCCTAGCTCAACATAAACCCTATTCGCAGCTCTTTCAACAACTTTTAAAACCCTAGACATGATGTCCTTTTAAAGGAATCTGATTTCATGTCGGTCCAATAGGATTACATTACAATTTCCTAGGTTTAGTGAATCTAGACATACTCAGTAACATGACACAAGAATCACCGTCAATGTGTCGGCACCATCAAACAATCGGTGGATTGGTAACTCATCACAAAATGTCGGTTGGTAACTCATCACAGAGTGTTACCGGTTCATACAAAATGCCGGTTGTCGGTTTGACAAAAATGTTGGTTGCTGGTTTGACAAAAATGAAGACTGGTAAGAATGTGTTGTGCCACTTTGCTTCCTCGTACCACTTTTGATCTGCGAACCGCTTGGGGTCGACATGCCGCTTCAGATCAGGAAAACACATTCTACAAAATCACTACTAGTCTAAAGACTAGAGTACAACATACCAGTTGGAACAAATACCGGTTGAGCATGAGCTCATACATATAAAGGGGATCTCAATACAAGTGTATGTCCATCAATGACAATCACAACATAAACATCAAAAATGCCAACAATCTCCCCCTTTGGCATTGATGGCAACACTTAGGAAAATAAAATTTTGACATCTAAGTGTTTTACAACAAAAACTTGCCACTAACAAAATTGCTCCCCCTAAGCATATACACTATCCCTTAATCAATAGAGTGTATAGCAATTTTGCATTCAGAGCATATAGCATATATCACAGCATATATCAAAATTTCAAAAAATAGATACTTCTCCCTTTGATATACTTCTCCCCCTGATATATCAAAATTTCAAAATTTAAGACCATCAAAATTTTAATTAAAACCATGTACTTCTCCCCCTTTGCCAACAATGACAAAGTACCGCTGCAAAAACCTGTTTCCATATATATAAAAGAGTTTATGACAATAATGAATGATACTTGTCAAAAACTGCTTTGTAGTCCTACAAAAATTGTTTCATGGAGAGAGACCAAGACTCAAGTAGGGAGGTCACCACTTCCTTGTCTGTCTGTATTTGTGATACCTGTTCCTCCATGGCATCTATTGTGCTCAGTTCTTGGGTGACTATCAGTTCTTCCAGGTTCAGATAGCATTTCTGAAGAATTTGCAGTCATGGAAGTAATACCAGTTGAAGTTCCTGCAAATCCCTAGATCTTGTGCTGATCTCTTGCTCTATCTTGGCTGACTGGATCTAGAACCGGTGAACGGTTTGCCCATATGCCACAAAGGAGTCATAAGGAGTCTTGAATGTGCTTAAGTAGGACTGTAAGTTTGTTTAAAGCTGTTGCTTCTTAGCTAGCACATCATCACAAAATAGACGAGGTTGAGAAATTTTGTTGAGTAGCAAGTTTCCCTCATCCAAAGCACTCCTTATGTCCTTTTGATCCTTTGACAGTTCAGTCCTAAGCTCATTCAGTTTCTTCACCAGAGCAACATTAAGAGCCTTTTGGTGCTCTTTCTTTACATTGGCCTCAGTTGCTTCTTCTAGGCTCTACACCTGATCATCCACTACAGTACATAGAAGTTTGAGTTGTGCTAGTGATGAATCAGTGTCAGGAAGATTAGTACCGGGGATTAAACCAGTGAGCATGTCTACAGCTGCCTGAACGATGTCTTGTTCCTTTTTCCTGCGGATGATCTCAAGGCGCTCTTGAGCAACCTTGATGCTCTGCATAAGTTCTGACTCGCTTGTAGATTGGAGATCGATAGGACTAGAGAGATCAACCGGTGAGGGTTGACTTCCGGTTGCCTTCGGAGTCTCCACCTGAGAGCTTTTTGCCGCTTCACTTTCCTTGGCTTCTTCAGCTTTCTTCTTTTCCGCTTCTCTTCTCTTCTCTTCTTCCTTGTCTTCTTTTGCCTTTTTCTTCTCCTCTACTCTCCTCTTCTACTCTTCATTTTCTTCTTCTTCCCTCTTCTTCTTCTCTTCCTCTTCCTTTTTCTTCTTTTCTTCCTCTTCCTTCTTCTTTTCTTCTTCTTCCTTCTTCCTCTTTCCTTCCTTGTCCTCTTCTTATTTCTTTTTCCTTTCTTCTTCTTTCTTCTTTTTCTCTTCATCTTTTCTTTTCTCCTCTTCCTCTTTCTTTTTCTCTTCCTCCTTTCTCTATTTCTCATCTTCATCCTTCTTCTTTTTCTCTTCTTCTTTGTCTTTTGCCGCTTGCTGTGTGTCCACAGCTTATTCACCACCCTGATCGGCCTGTTGCCCCTGTTCAATTCCCTAAGTGACATCTTCTGTATCTAGGGCATCGACATCTATGGTGTCGATTGGTTCCTCCACCAGGTTTCCTTCCTCATCAAAAACTTCATCCGGTTTGGAAATAACCGGTTCCTTTTCCGCTTGGAGGTTGGCCATTCGAGCTTTGTGTGAACTGATAGCATGGGCCATGTATTGATGTGTATCCTTTTCTACATCATCAACTCTCCCTTCCAACAACTAGAGTCTTCTTCTCCTTGTGAAGAAGAGACCTTTATTTTGATCTAATACATCAAATAATTCTGAGTTTGAGAGTTCAGGGAAGTAATGTGCAAAAAAATTCTCCCTAATCTCTTGTTCCTTTTCAATGGCAATGCGCCATCTGTTACCCAATGCTTTATACAATGAATTCGGTGTCTGAGATTTAATCTCTGATGGTGACCGGTCATTTCTACATAAATAAAGAATAATCTCCTACAGTACTTCATCTTTTTCCTCACTATTGAAATCATCATAATAATCAATTAAATCATGAAGTAACTTTCTCCTAATATTCTTTACTGTTCTTTGACAATGTGTCAAAGGTTTGTAAGAGGAGATATCTATATTTACCAGTGCGGATGTTGCCGGTTCATTCTTCTTCACCTTCTTGGTCTGTCTAGCCTTCTTTGGCTGTTCATCAGACTCAGTTTCTTCAGAGTCCAGTTCATTTGCCTTAGTCTTCCTCTTTCTTTCGAAGACTTTTTCCAGTGTTGCCTCCGATTTCCTCTTTGCCGGTGACCGCTTGGTCACTTTTGGAGTCTCAGTGGTAGCTAGTGCTGATGCCGCAGGCACTGCCTTAGCTTTCTTGGCTGCCAGTTATTTTCCCTTCTTCACTGATGGTTCTTCAACTGGTGTGATCCTCTCCAAGTAGGTTCTAGTTCGCTTCGCCTTTGGATCAAGAGGCAAGGCAATAAGAGTTGAAGCATACCCTTCTAGCATGTCATACATGACTTCATAGCCCATAGGCTCCACTTCCTCCATTCTAGGCTCAACAACCTCCATTAGACATTTGTCCATCTGAATAGTGAAACCGATGTCGTCTTCATACTTCTTCACTATGTCACCTGAGATTCACATCCTCTGACTCATTTTTCTTCTGAACTCATCAAAGTATTTGTTCAGGATCTTAGGGTAGCTGGTTCCAATAGCTTGCACACTTTCCTTTATCTGCTTGGTTACCGGTTGGTCAGGGGACCACTGGACATCTCCTACACCTGGAAAGTAGCCTTGGAAATAGAAAAACAATCCTACCAGTAGTTGTCCAAATTTAAATCTCAGTGAATTGTCCTTTTTGATTGCATTGAGATTTGACAGGAGTTGCCTTTGCATACCGATGCATAAGTCAAATGATTTATCCTCTATAATCATCCGATAAGTGGCATTTACCGCTGCAACAGATATAGAATTAATCCTGCTGGCTGAGAATGTCTTGTAGCCTACCACCATGCAAGTGTATTTTACCAGTTCATCCTTGATAGAATTAACTGTCATACCTCGTGAATCACTTGTCGAACCAGTGAGCTTGGTCATTTCCGTTTTGTCTACCGTTCTCAGGGCTGGTACTTCCCCTGTGTTGCAGAAACCAGTGACTACATGAATTGCCTCAAGCGTGATATCATGCGTTCTCTCCAGGTACATCTTGTCACCATGAACTCTGCTTAGGATGATTCTGATGTGATCCTCTGTGAAATCTTCCAGAAAATACACTGCATTATGGAGTTTCTTCTTCTCTAAGATACTGAACTCCGGTTGATCCTTTTATCCTTTCCGCAAAATAGACCTAATTGAGTATGAATGGCCAAGGACCCTAGGTCTTCTATCTTGCAATCAATATAGCCAAAAATTCCTTCTTCAACTATGACTCCAGCTGGGACTTGTGACAAAGCATTATACTTGGACTTCCTCTGAATGAAATTTTCTGACTCAATGGATGTGCTTGAACTGGTATGAGATGCAGAAGCCATTGAAGAGTATTTCAAGAATACGAAAAATACCTTTCAAACGCGAATTTAGGGCTTCCTGATTTTGCTTTGCTTCGCTCTCCGTCGAATGCCAAATCACCGCTTTGAGTTCTCCACTGTCGATTGCAAACTATATTTGAATCTCCTTCAAATCTCTCCAATTCCTCGAAATCTAAGCTCAAATCGCCTTCTCTTTTCTCTGCACTTGAAAACTTTTCTTCGCTTGAAAAACAGATAGTGAGAAATGATTTGAAAATTGCATTTATACATGTCTCTCACCTACCATCATTAATGCTCCTATATTAGGGCATAAACCCTAATTTGCCTCTTTACCGTTTCCGGTCTTCTACCAAGCGACAGGTGTAGCATACCGGTTAAGGTCTTTTACCGGTGTTAACCGAGGGTTCGAAAGCATTTTGTCGTTTGCTCCCCCTAAGCCTTTGAGGCTTAGTTTGCCAGTTCAGATATTTCCACATTGGGTGCAGAAACCAGTTCCTCCTCCAATAATACTGGTTTCTTCTTCCATACTTTCTTCATGTCTTCTTGAACTATTTCAACATCTACTTCTCCTTCCTGAGTGACCGGTATATCATCAGATATACTTTTTTTGCTTCTGCAAAATCTTGCAATGTGACCCGGTTTGTTGCAGTGATAGCAAACAAGTCCAAGTGCTCTCCAAGGTCCATTGTACATGTTTCCATTCTTCCTTCTGCATGTTGCAGCAATGTGACCATGACCATGACAGATCATACAACTTTCTCTCCATCCGGTTGCCGCTTGATGACCACCACTTCTTGACTGATGATTGAGAACATTAAACCGGTTGTAGTTCTGATTCATAAAAGATTCAGGACCAGTTCCTTTGGTCCTCTGAGGATATCTTCTGGTGTTATCCATTACAGACCTGCATTCAAATGCTCTATGCCCAAACTTGTTGCATGCATAACAATGACCATTGAACTTATTGGATCTAGGTATATTGTTGATAAAATAAGGAAAATTATTGTAGGCTTTTCTCTTACACACATTGGCAGTGTGTCCTTCTTTAAGACAATTAAAGCAAACAGGTTTGAATTTTTGCTTATCTTTTCCTTTGAGTGTCGGTTGCTTCTTTGATGCTTCAGCATTTGTCCTTGAGGATTCTCCTTCCTCATGTTTAGAAAAACCAAGACCATTGGTATTCTTTGCCAGTCTAGATGATTCAAGCTTTTGCTCTAGCCTGATTGTACTTTTGCCAAACTTACCTAGTATTTCCTTTGATTCAAAGAGTTCTTTGGAAATAGCAATGTTTGTCTCCATAAGACTTGCATTTTCTGAGATGGCAATGTTCAGTTCTCCTTGCATGTCTTCTTTCTCCATTCTGCTCTCATGAAGGCGAGCAATTAGTGCACTAATCTCTTGTTTCAACTTGGAGATCTCATGATCTCTATCTTTTACCAGATCTTCAGCCTTTCTCCGGTTCTCAAGCTCTTGACTAAACCGAATAGTCAGTCCTTCCAACTCCTTTCTCAGATTAGAGTTTGAATCATTCAGCTTATTCACTTCAGCAATCATAGCTTCCATGTTAGCTTCATCTTCAGAACTACTTTTAGATAGTTCCATCAGCCTCTCTACATGTTCTCTTCTTTTTGCTTGAGATGCCTTGTATTTGACCATAAGATCATCATAGGCTTGCTCAGACTTAGTGAGCCGTTGAGTAAGTTCCCTCAATGTGTATTCTCCCATATCTCTTTCCAAGTGGTTAAACTTATAGAAAGGTTGGCTCTGATACCAATTGATGAATACTAAGAGGTGGGGGTGAATTAGTATGCCAAAAATCTTTGCACTAAAACACTTACACAGTCTAGAGATAAACTGGTAAAGCAGTCTAACAATCAAACCGGTTATCACACATACAAACCAAAATGCGAATAAACCATTCACCCGCAAAAGCAATACAACCATAACACAAGATATTTGACGTGGAAACCCAACTGGGAAAAACCACGGTGAGATGGAACTCACAAGTCACTATCTGTAGAATAGAAACCAGACCGGTTAAGGTCAAACCGGTTAAGGTCTTACAATGTTCTTCACCAGAACAGATCCTGTTAAGAATCTCAATCTCTGTTAGGAGATAAGTCCGATTAAAGACTACCTTGTTAGAGGATTTTAGATTCACATGTGTGAACCACCTTGTTAGAGGATTTTACAAAGGCTTTGAGGCCTACCCGGTTAAGGGCTACAAACTTGTCAAAGATGTGAGTAATCAACAAGTGTTTGATCTATCTACTAGCACAAACTGCTTGGTTAGATCCAGTATGCTCACAACTAATGCATTCTAGCATTACTTCAGTCTTCTCTATCTCACTCTTAGTTACAACTCGATCTTCTCTCATAAGATCGCTCTACTCTTTCACCTTAAACCCTAGCTCAACATAAACCCTATTCACAGCTCTTTCAACAACTTTTAAAACCCTAGACATGATGTCCTTTTAAAGGAATCTGATTTCATGTCGGTCCAATAGGATTACATTACAATTTCCTAGGTTCAGTGAATCTAGACATACTCAGTAACACGGCACAAGAATCACCGTCAATGTGTCGGCACCGTCAAACAATCGGTGGATTGGTAACTCATCACAAAATGCCGGTTGGTAACTCATCACAGAGTGTTACTGGTTCATACAAAATGTCGGTTGCCGATTTGACAAAAATGTCGGTTGCCGGTTTGACAAAAATGAAGACTGGTAAGAATGTGTTGTGCCGCTTTGCTTCCTCGTGCCGCTTGTGATCTATGAACCGCTTGGGGTTGACATGCCGCTTCAGACCGGGAAAACACATTCTGCAAAATCACTACTAGTCTAAAGACTAGAGTACAACATACCGGTTGGAACAAATACCGGTTGAGCATGAGCTCGTACATATAAAGGGGATCTCAATACAAGTGTGTGTCCATCAATGACAATCACAACATAAACATCAAAAATGCCAACATAGTCTAGTCATTGGTATTGCTTATACAAATCTGAGAGCAAGTCTATACTCGCATCTTTTAGAAGGCAATTGATCGATTTGTTATGGTTTTATTATTTGTGCTTATATTTGTCTAGCCATACATGTAATGACTTAATTGAAGTGTTGTGTCTTACAGCTTACAGATACTTATTCCACCATTTCACACACACAAGTAGAACCAACTCATCAATCCAGAATGAATGATAGTTTTGATAATGCATACCTGACTGATGTCAATCAACATCACTTAAGTCTCTACTGGAGGGGCAGAGACCCCCAATCTATCTCTAAAGTACTCAAATGATTCCTTGGGCAAAGGTTTAGTGAAGATATCTGGAATTTTCTCTTTAGTGTTCACATAAACCAATATGACTTATTTTGCTTAGACATTTTCCTTCAAAAAATTATACTTGATTGATATGTGCTTTGTCTTTGAATGAAATATTGGATTCTTTGATATGTCAATAGCAACAGAGTTATCACAATGAATAACTACTTGTTCATCAAATCTACCCTTATATCTTTCAACATTTGCTTCATCCATAGAACTTGTGTATAGCTAGTAGTAGCAGCAACATACTCAGCTTCAGCAGAAGATAAAGAAGTACATGATTGTTTCTTGTTGATCCATGAAACAAGTTTCTTTCCAAGAAAGAAAGCTCCATCGGATGTGCTTTTCTAGTCATCTATATCTCCAGCCCAATCTGCATCTGTATATGCACATAGTGTAAAGTCATCATCTTTAGGATACCACAAACCATATTCAATTGTTCCTTGTAAATATCTGAAAATCCCTTTTCACTGCACTCTCATGATTCTCTCTAGGATCACTCTGATATCTTGATACAATACAAACTGCATTCATTATATCTAGTCTAGTTTGAGTCAAATATAATAGACCTCCAATCATAGATTTATACCTTGTAGGGTTTACCAAAGCTGATATACCTTTCTTTGTCAATTTCTCACTTGTAACCATAGGAGTACCAACTGGTTTAAAATTTTCCATACCAAATTTCTTCAACAACTCTCTAGCATACTTAGTTTGACAGATTAAAATACCTTTATCAATCTGAGTAATCTGCAAACCTAATAAAAATCTCATTTCTCCAATCATAGACATCTCAAATTCATTCTTCATATTATTAGATAATTTCATACATAACTTTTCCTCACCTCCAAAAATGATATCATCAATAAAGACCTCAATAATAAATATGTCATCATTAGTGATCTTATAATACAAGATACTATTAGCATTACCTTTAGTGAAACCAAGCTTCAAAAGATATTTGTCCAATCTGGCATACCAAGCTCTAGGGGCTTGCTTCAAACCATATAAAGCTTTCCTCAATCTACAAACCATGTTATTGTCATCTGAAAGAGAAAATTTATCACGCTACTCAATGTAGACTTCCACTTCAAGATCTCTATTTAGAAATGCACACTTAACATCCATCTGATAAACCTTGTATTTCTTATGAGAAGCATAAGTATGAAATAATCTCATAGCTTCAATCCTAGCTATCGGAGAAATTTTTTCATCATAATCAATTCCTTCCTTCTAAGAATATCCTTTACACACCAATCTATCCTTGTTCCTCACAACTTGTCCATCTTCATTCCATTTATTCCTAAAATCCCATTTAGTTCCAATAACATTCTTATTTTTAGGTTGAGGAACTAAAGTCCATGTGTTGTTCTTCTCTATCTGATCCAATTCCTCTTCCATAGCTTTCATCCAACATTCATCCTTACATGCTTCAACTGCTGATGTCGGTTCAATTTGATAAATTAAGCATACCTCTTTAGCTACCAACCTTCTTCTTGCCATCACTCATTTGCTCTTGTCTCCAATGATCTGATCTTCTAAATGCTTCAACCTTACATACCTAGGAGTCTTCTGACTTTCTATTTCTCTGCTCTGATCTTTAGTTACTATTGAATTTTCTGATACTGTCGGGGTAACTGGTTCAACATTTTATTCCGGTGCAAGCACTACTGGATCCGTTATGATCATTTCCACTTCCGGATCTCTTTCATAAGTTCTAATTTGACCTCTGTACTACTCATCCACCTTGACATTAGCACTCTCCACAGTTCTCTACAATCTTTTGTTATAACATCTATATGTTTTTCTTTAATTTGAATAACCAAGAAATATCCCTTCACCACATCTAGGATCAAACTTTCCAATGGAACCATCTCTTTTAATATAGTATTTACTAACAAATATTTTTAAGTACTTAACAGTAGGTGTATGACCAAACCATAACTCATAAGGTGTCTTACCGGTGTCTCCTTTAATATGAACTCTATTGAATGTGTATACCGTCATGCTCATAGATTCTCTCCAATAGATATGAGGCAAATTAGCTTACATCATCATAGATCTAGTTGCATCCAGGATTGTTCTATTCTTTCTTTCCACAACACCATTCTGCTAAGGTGTCTAGGGTGCAAACAATTGTCTCCTTATACCATGTTTCTCACAATAACTGTTAAATTCACTGGATGTGAATTCACCACCCTGATCAGATCTTAAGCATTTGATTTTTAACCCTGTCTTTGTGTCAACCATAGCTTTAAAGATCTTGAACTTTTCAAAGGCTTCAAATTTCTCCCTTAGAAAAGTAACCCACATCATTCTAGAATAGTCATCAATGATTAGCATGAAATATCTATCACCTTGAAAGCTTCTTATTCTAGAAGGACCACACAAATCAGTATGAATAAGATCAAGAATATCATTAGATTTGTCTTGTATACTCTTAAAATAAGTTCTGACTTGCTTACCCATTTGACATTCCTTACATACCAGATTATGAGGCTTCACAATCTTAGGTATATCTCTAACTGTCTTAGTTGAACTGATCTTTACAATGCAATCAAAATTCACATGACAGATCCTCTTATGCCATAGCCAACTCTCATCAATATGTGCAATCAAACATGTCTTCTCACCGGAGTTCAAATGAAAGATGTTACCTCTAGTCTGAGTACCGGTTGCAATCTCCAATCCAAATCTGTTGATGATTTTGTATTTTCCATCCTTGAACTAAAATTGAAATCCCTTATCCACCAACTATCCTACACTCAAAATATTATGCCTTAAACCTTCTACATAATAATCATTATCAGTGTTATGCTTACCATCCAATGATATAGTTCCTCTTCCTATGATCCTGCATCCTTTGTCATCTCCAAATCTGACCAAACCACCATCAAATCTTGCAAAGATAGAAACTTCCTTCTATCTCCAGTCATATGATGTGAACAACCATTGTCTAGTACCCATTCATCCTTGTCTTCAACTTTAGTAGCAAGGGCCTTCTCTTCATTTTGAATAATAGGTTTCGGAGCATCTTCCTTGATAACTAAGAATACCCATTCCTTTCCATTGTCAGATCCACTAGCTGAATCTTTTGTTGGTTCATCATCAGAATCATCACTTACACCTTCCTCATCAGCATAGTAGCATGACTTTCCTTTGTTCCTCCTGTACTTATGCTTGTTCTGATATTCATGGTTGGGCTTAAAAGATCTTCTAG
This sequence comes from Cryptomeria japonica, assembly GCF_030272615.1. Lineage (NCBI taxonomy): Eukaryota > Viridiplantae > Streptophyta > Pinopsida > Cupressales > Cupressaceae > Cryptomeria > Cryptomeria japonica. The sequence goes on from NC_081415.1 coordinate 392,409,537, forward strand.
CTTTCTCTTCAAATATTGAATTCCTCTTAGGACATCTAGATGCAAAATGACATATCTTATTACATGCAAAACATTTGAAAGGAGATTTTCCTTCATACTTACTTCCCGCGAGACCTTTAGGTACCCTTCTAGCAAATAGGGCTTCAAGTTCCTCAAGCTCTTCATCTTCTTTCTTCACATCCTCTAGTTCCTTTGCATATAGTGCTTTCCAATCCTTCTTTCCAGTTGATGATGTAGATGCATTGAAAGCAGATTCATTCTTTGTAGCTCCTTGAGGACCAAAATCTTCAATCTCAAAAGCAGATACCTTTCCAGCCAAAATATCCCTATTGACAGAAGTGTTAGACATTGTTCTCAGCTCATTAATTGTAGTAGCCTTCATTTTGTAAGCTGGTGGAAAATCTCTCAATACTTTAGAAACAATCTCAACTTCGCTCATAGGTCCACCACAACATTGAATTCCTAAGACAATTTCATTGACTCTTTCCATAAAAGAAGCAATTATTTCATCTTCTTCCATTCCCAAGTTCTCATATGTCACCCGGTAACCATCAAATTTAGCAATTTTAACAGTAGGGTCACCTTCATTCAGAGTCTCCAACTTATCCCATATAGATTTTGCAGATGATTTGTTTGTTAATCCCACTACTTGCTGATTTGAAAGGGCGCTAAAAAGGGCTTCTCTAGCTCTACAATAATTTTCAATGTTCTTATCCAAGTCTGTCGGGGGAGGATTGCCAGATTTTAGATCATAAGGAGTATAGTCTTTCTCACTAATCTCCCAAATCTCTTTGATAAGACATCTCACATGAGTCTCCATCTGAAGCTTCCATACTCTATAATTTGTTCCTTCAAGCCTAGGGTTGTCCTTCCAATAAGCAATTGAAGTTGAATGATTACTCGCCATAGGATCTTCCTCAAGCGGTTAAGCTTCTGCAGAGAGGACCAAGCTCTGATAGCAATTATTAGGATAACCGATGGACAACTGAGACGGGGGGGTGAATCAGTTGTCAACAGATTATGAAACTTTAAGCACACAAAACCTTTTACCGGAATAGCAGATAAATCAATTAAGAACAAACATAAATCATAAACCAAATACCATGCATCCACAACACATAACACCAAGATTTGTATGTGGAAAACTTGGTAAAGGGAAAAACCACGGTGGGAAGCCTACCCACGGTCAGAGGATACTTCTGCAGTAAGTATGTGATTACAATAAGGGGTGTGCATATGCAGGAAGGCCAACAATCTAGAGCGCACTGCTCATCACAAAGGAGCCTCACTGACTATAGAAATCTTTAGACTACAATCTGGAAATAAGAATGAACTGCAAGAATGGCATCTCATATGCCTGAGTACAGTTCTGGTTAAGCTCAATGTTGGAGGTCTTAAACCTCTTACTCAAACCCAATTCGATCACCTATGATCGACCAAAAAACTCTGCATATGATTACAACTTTATTCACACACAGATAATCCCATAACCCATGATCGATGATCTACAGAGAGATCTTACATCATATTTATACAACCTCGGGACCTAAACAATTAGGTCGGACACCTAAAAGATAATACAATAAATCCATTACATAAACCTACAAACCAATGATAATCCAAGTCGGCCTAAGACCGAAACAATATTAACCAAACAATAAATCCAACCGGTAATGCATCGGGAGCATCCACCAACACGTTACATAAACCGGTCCATATCCTAACAGAATAGCACCAGACCTAAAATAGGTCAGCATAAGCCAACTGCAACACCACCGATCAACTGGAACACGAACATGATAACCATCAGCATCCTGAGAACCTTCTAGAAGCTGCACCAACACCACTTATCAAATCCATCAAAAAATCTTCAACAAAGCTCTGTCAGTAAAACCCTTACTGGTAACCAAAAGGCTTACTAGAACATATGATAGCTTTCGGATCGCCAAATCCTGAACCAACTGAATGTGACACAGACATGAATGACCGAACCAAACCAATTCCACCAATCTAAACGTACCGAAGAATACCGAAGATAGTCTCCAGATCAACATCACAATCCAACCACTCTACCGGAACTCGGTAGACAACCAAACAAGCTAGTGTTGACATCAATGACAAATATCAATGCAACACATAATCAATTCCTCCAAATTGCCAATAGATTATATTGTAAATATGAAGTTGCAGGTTAAATTACACATTGTGTCTTTCAACTTGCACAAGTTTTCTCATGGTTGCTAAGATGGGTTTTTTTTTCTCATTTGATGTTATATGTAAAATGAATGGTTGGATAACAAAATATTTCTCTTTAGGTAATAGAGGCATGTATACCCAACAAAACTGCATTCCTCATTTTATGTTGTTGCAGGGTTGCAATAGATTTTCATTGTATATAAAGAGTTGCATGTTGAACTACACCTATGATTTTCAACCTACACAAGTTTAATAGTTCATGTTTGGTAAGATGTCTCTTTTTTTGTTTTTGAAGTATCTCAAATGAATGGTTGGATATTACAACCTTCCTCTTCAAGTAAGAGAGGTATATAAGGAGAAATATGGAGGGATAGAGAGGAAAATATAGATATAGATATAAAAAGAGGGAGAAATGATGGATAGAGAGAGGAAGATGTATCTAGAGATAGAAATAAAGAGTGGAAAGTATATGTAGAGATGAAGATCTAGGGAGAGGGTGAGAAATAGAGGGAGAGAGGTAGAGGGAGAGATAGAGATAATGAGAGATAGGGAGATAGTGTTAGTATTGGTTCCTAGTTATCTTCTTGTTTTTTGTGCTTCAATTGTGTTTGGGTATTATTTCTTGATTGAGGGGGGGATAGGGATTTGTGTTGAAATCAACCGCACTCTTATCAATATCCACTTTCCAGTGTTTCTCAACATGCACAAGGTGAGTGTAAATATGAAGTTGCGTGCTTAATTACACATTGTGTTTCTCAACATGCACAATCTTAGTTCATGGTTGGTAGGATGTGTTTTTCTATTCATTTGGTGTTATCTCAAAAGAGTGGTTGGATTTCACAACCCTTCTCTTTAGGTAATAGAGGTACATGTGCACCCAACAAAAGTGTGTTATTGATTTTATGTTGCTATAGTGTTTTGATAGGATATGATATAACTATGAAGTTGCAAGTTGAATTACACATTATGTTTCTCAACATGCATAAGATTGGTTCATGGTGGGTAAGACATGTATTTTTCTACTCATTTGATGTTATCTCAAATTAATGGTTGAATATCACAAACTTATTCTTTAGATAACAAAAGCATGTGTACCCCAATAAAAATGTATTCCTCATTTTATATTGTTGCAAGACTGTCATAGGATTTCATTGTATATATGAAGTTGCTAGTTTAAATACAAATTGTATTTTTCAACATATAGAAGCTTAATTCATAATTGTTGAGATGTATTTTGTTTCTCACTTGATGCTATCTTAAATGAAGGTGTCGTGTCCCCTTTTTTCCAGAACTAGAAAATTGCTAAGAACAGTAAGTTTCCATTGTCCCAAAATAGTATATCAAGATCACATGCCATTTTACCAAATAATATTAATTTAATATTCATTTGTTGTTGCAATTTCAAATTTCTCACAACAAACAATATTAAATTAGTGACTTCTTTTGGGGAGCATCTTGTTGGTTTTGGCAAGTTGGATAGTAATGGATTGGTTTTTTGATAGTTCCCTTGGCAACTTTGGGCATCTTTGACATCTTGTAGATTTATGGAAATTTCTATTAAATGATTATGTCCATTTTATGCAAGTTTCCTCCATTTTGAGTAGTGGGATTTTGGTGCCCAATTTGAGTTCGAATTTGGTTTCATATATGTTTGGTTTTGGCTCCAAGTTTCATTATTGCTGTTGCAGATTTTATCAAAACTTATGTTTGTTTCTTTAGTGGTTGATCAACCAATGGAGGAGACTACAGAATGAGATGTTTGAAGGTTTCTAGGTGATCTAAGGCCAGGAGTCTAAGGATTACTAGGTGGTCTAAGACAGTAGTCAAGGATTACCATAGATTAATCTCATTGAGAGGTTATCATTATGTAGATTGATATTAGTTTCATAGTTTATTTTAGTAGTTTGCAAGGATTTGGTTGAGAGTTTGTGTGAGAAGTGTGAGTTACATTTTCAAATTTTGTTGTAGCTTTCATAACATCATAGAAAATGTATTTTTATGTTATTTCATGTTTAAGACATATATTTTATCATATCAAGTAGTTATTGCAAGTATGGTAAAATTCCATTGAAAACTGTATTATTTCGATTGTACTTGCTTTGATGGTTCCATATAATAAACATATATTTTATTATATGTTTAAGATTTACTTTTAATTATTCACAAAATTAAATAGTAAAAATTGTACAATAGAATCACCATTCTCACCACCTTGAAGAAATAAAAACAATTTCTAAATTAAAGAAGAAAAAGAAAACTGGGGAAATTTACATTATTATCAACAATTATGAGAAGCAAAAAGTGTTGATGGTGGTGTTGTTTGTATCATCTACTTCATTTACTTGTTCAGAATTATTTAGGCTCAGGTATATTCTGAAGCTATGACACTCCAAACTTCTCATATTTGTACCATCAAATGAAACATTTTCCATTTCTACTTCAAATTTCTGTAACCCAATATTCTCTAAGCTTATAGAATCCTCATTCTCATTGATAGAATTTTCTCCTTGTCTGTTAACTAAGGATCTACTAGGTTCCAGTATTTGAGAGTAAAGATGGAACTCTAGCTCCTCACATATCTGCCTCATGGTGGGTCTGTCTTTAGGACTTCGTTCAACACACCTCAGCCCAAGTTGACCCATAAACAACATCATATCTCTATTATATGTCTGTCTAAGAAGGGAAGAGTCCAAAATGTTCTCCAAATTGCCTTGTTCCAGGCTTGGCCTAGCCTGTTAACTCAAAATTACCAGCCAACATAAGCAAGAAAAATAATTGAATTTGGGCAAAAGTAAAGGCAGTGTTAGTGCATGAGATTTCTGATGAATTATGTGAATGGCATGAACATACTCACCCAATCGATGACATTATAGCGAGGTTGCCTTTTGGTAAGATCAACTGCTGGTTTTGCAGTAACCAACTGCAAAAGAATAACCCCAAAACTGTACACATCACTGAATGGTGTAAGATGGTAGCTTGAACAGTAGTCAGGATCCATGTAACCAGGAGTGCCTTTAACTAGGCTGCTCACATGTGACTCACCACCTAATGGACCCGTTCTTACAAGTCCAAAATCTGATACCTTTGCTTCCATTTGATTATCCACCAAGATATTGCTAGGTTTAATATCCCTATGGATGATGGGAGGCTTGCACTCTTCATGCAGGTGACCAATCCCTGCAAAACCAAATGCTAGAAAATGTTAAAATCTAATCAAACTAATCCTGAGGATATTGAAAAAGCACAGTTCAATGACATATAGGTTTTCTTTAGTACTAGTAGTTTTTAACAGTTCCAAGGATTTTTTCACACTTTTGTATCTACCATTAATATGATTGCAACTTCTTAAGAGTAAAAATCTGTAAAGATTTTCACATATCTTTCACTTTTAAAAATAATCATTAAATCAATATAACATATTAAATTGAAATGAAAACAAATCTATTAGATCATATGAAATCATTCTGAAGGAGCTGGAAAAACTGTGAAGATTGAGCAGAAGATAAGAATGCCCAATAAACATGTTAATGTTAAAAATTTACACAATTTTAAGAAAAATCTTTATAGAATCATAAGTTTTCTCTTAATCTGAACAAAGTTATTGGTAAGATTGATAACAAAAATTTCAGCTTAAACAACACACTTTAAGATTTTACTTGTTTAGGTGCTTCATCTGAAATCACACTAGCTTCTCCAATAGAATCCACCTATCGCTATAATTTCAGATGAACCACCTAAACAAATCAATGATTAGAATATTCTGTTTAAGTCCCACCATAAAAACACCATTAACTAAATTTTGCTCACCCAAATATAAATTAAGCTGACCATTGTCAATCTCAAATTAAAATCAATTTAGAATGTATCACATAAGAAAGGAATGGAGAGAAGTTTGTCCTAGCTTCCAATACCTTTTGCCGCACCAATTGCTATTTGAACGCGTTGTCTCCATGTGAATTGCACATTCGTTTGACCTGTATAAACATCCCTCAATTATATCGTTCAAGACACAATAACCTGGATTGAGAAGAACCTGCAGAGATATATGTACCTGTAATATGTTCCAATAAAGAGCCATTGGGTATGTACTCATAAACCAAAATTTGTTCACCTATATGAGATGAAAACAGAGTAAATTTAATAGTGATGTTTGAGATATTTCTCCTCCGATCTTAATGTGAAATTTTCAATTTTTTAGTGGTTCATTAAAATCATAATAATTTTTTTTAAAGATGACACATATAAATAGAGAAATCACATAGTTTTTCGATAGAACCATCAATTAATGTAATTTAGTGTGAATCACTTAAAACAAATCAAAATTTAGAATATTAATATGATTTCTTCTAAACCATCTAGACAAATTAAAACTTAGAATATACTGTTTAAACCAAAATATGAAAAATAAGAAAAACGATATACTCACCTGCTTCCTCACAAAATCCAATCAAAGTGACAAGGTTCTTGTGACGAATCTCTGCTAGCAGTTTTACCTCTGGATCAACAGCACATGCATTTCTTATTATGAGAAGTCTCCTAGCTGTTAGGCATTTAAAGGAAACACAATGAACAATTGTATAGTATAAAAAATTGAAGTAGTACCATTGTAAAATTCTTGGGTATTCTGAAATGTATCTCTTTTAGCTCTTTTGATTGCAACCGTGTCACCCGTGTTAAGAAGACCTTTATAAACCACTCCAAACCCTCCGGTGCCTATTAACAACTCAGAACTGAACCTGTTCGTTGCTACTTCCATTTCTTTCAAAGCGAAACGTTGCACAGCAAGCATGGATGGTCCTTGTGCATTGCCAAATTCAAACCCTAATTTGCATAAAGACGACGTTTGTTTTAGATATCATATAAAGCTCTAAATAAATAACCCAACCAACAAAAGAGATAGGTTTAAAGAAATGACTCACCCACCGCCTCATCTTCACCTTGTCGAAATGATGGGCAAATCTTGGTCAACCGTTTCCTCCGGAAAATGAAGGTTACGCCGGCCAGCAGAGCAATGAGAAATGCAGCACAAGATACGCTTATTGCTACTATATATACATTTCTGAAGTTTTTCAAAGCTCTATGGGATGGTGATGGTGCTGGTGCTGGCGAAGGATGATGAGTGCCCAACCTGGTTGTTTGAACCATTCAGAGATGATTAGCCAAAGTGAAATTCATTCTACTCCTCCTCAACACTATATCGTTATCAAATCTTTTTTTTAGAATTTATAGAGTTAAAATTCTTTAAAAGATATTACATTTAAAAATATTTTGATAAAAAGTAAATATGGGAAGGATTTGGTTTCATATAGAGAATAGTCTAAGCTAAAAGTGAAAATACAACAGTCTAAATGAAGAACAAAATATGTCTCATAAGAAGAAAGACAGAAATCAACTAAAATAAACAGAAAAAGCTTTTAACTGGAGCATGGAATGGAAAGAAACTCTCAAAGACTAGAGAACAGCAATAAAATAATAAAAATATTATGAATAGTACATTTAAAAATGTTGTAATACAAAATAAATGAAAAAATGTTCATGCAAATAATAAAATGATATGGTTGAATAAAAAATAAAAAATTACGAAAGTATTATGGCATCATAATAGGAATCCAAATGATCTATATAAATAAAAAGGGTTGAAAGAAAAATAAAATAAGTATAAACAAAATCATCTTAAAAATAGAATAAATTAGAGAATACAAAGCCCAAGTATTAAGAACCTAGAAATAAAATGATACAAATAGAAAATCAAACTAGGATTAAAGATTATAAAGGGAAATTTTATAAAGAAAGAAAGTTAAAAATTAGAGTATATATCTAATAAAATTTACAAACATTTTTATCATGTTGATACTTGTAAGTGCATTGACCTTTATATTCAAGATTGAGTGGTAGGGTTAAGCATGTTGTAAAGAGGTGTTATAGGTCATATCCTTCCATAATTTTGTTCTTCATAAATGTTCTTTCAAACTTTTATAATTCATTTTTATATCATGTTATCACAACCCTTCATTTTTGTATAAGTGGATATCATGTCACTTAGAAGCCTCTAAACTTAATATGTTTATGTATATATCTATATATATGTACACATGTATGAATATATACCGTTTCGCACACGCGCACACACACCAATATGTGTGTGTGTGTGGGGCGGGGGGAGAGGGGGGTAGAAGCATAATATCATATGCATGTCATTTAACATTCTATGTGGTATCATTTTCCTTTCAAGTCACATGCATCAATTTTATTAGATATATTATTTTTCTTTATGACACTTCTTTGAGGATAAAAAAAGTCATGCAAACATGAAATTTCATGGGTAAGTACTAAGTAACCCTTGTCAAATTTATAAAAATATTTATATTATGTTTATTTAATTTTTTTTATTTTCAAAATTTTATTATCAACATAGGCATGCTATGAAAAAATAATTATCTCTATTCAAGAGACTAGGAAAAACAACAAACTACATGTAAAAAAATCTCAAAAAAATACAATGTGCTCCATATTGATGTCCTTGTTTCAATTGGAAGAATCAATTTAGATTAAAAAGGGGGAAATGCATTATTAAAAAATAAATACCTAAATCTTGGTTATTACTATTAATTAAAAATTAATTAAAAAATTAAAAAAATCTGTACACTAGAATATTAGAGTTGACAATCTATGTCCATTAATTTTTTTAATTTTTATTTTAAGTTATATAATATAGGTAATATTAATAAATAAATTAGTAAAATTATAATAAGTATTTTATTAAAAACTATCTAAATATGATAAAAATGTGTATTTAAAAAAATTCAAAATAAATAAATAAATGGAATCTACATAGAAATTTTCATAAATCATTAGTTTACATCATTCTTAAATTATTTATAGTTAATTGATAAGATGCACTGAACGCTAAAAACACTTAATTTCAATGTCCTAAAATGTGAAAAATTGGGACACACTATTGTGTTGTCATCCATATACACATGTATGTATAGATATACACATGTATGTGTTACAAGTGCACTTGTCGTTGCACCAAAATATCGACCTGTTAATGCCCGATACAACCACTAGACTTATGGAATCCATAGGAGGCGATTAAGCCATGTCACAAACCTGAGCGTTGCAATGCACAGCACAAGGAGACCAAGGATGCACACCTTGCAACAATTTGCACATACACATACGTGCATAATATTTATGTATATATGTATATATCTATATATGTAATATATACATGTATACATATATCAATAACATATACATACATACATACATACATACACATATATATGTATATATGTGTATGTGTATATACATGTACATATACATATGCATATACTTATATGCATGCACATATACTTATATATACATGTACATGTACACACACATACATGTACATGTATATATGTATATGTACATGCATATATGTATATGTATATGCATGTATGTATACATACATATATGTGTGTGTATGTGTGTGTAACTTGTGTATGCATGTATACATTTATGTCTACATGAGTATATGTATAGAGATACATGTATGCATACATATTTCACATACATATATGTCAATACGTATGCATATATATATGTACATATCTATATATATACATATATACATATACATATGCGTATATGATATATTATATAAACAAAACCCAATGTACATGCATACACATGTAGAAAGAGAGAGTGCACATACATGTACAATCACGTAGAGATATAAAGTTCTATCATTTATGTAAACCAAAAATCCTGAACTATATACACTAGAATGAAAGTTTCTTCCATCATTTACTCAAGATCAAAATTTACTTATAGATCAAGGGCCACAATTTGTTTTATTTGCAAGGTTAGGGTTGACCCTCCTTGTTCTTTAACAATCTATTTCCACATGATTAACTATATTGCCTACATATAAACTAATCAACTTCACTTTTGAACCAAATCTTTAACATTATTTAAACAATAACTTTTATGTCCATCTTTTTCCACTTCTATTGTATGTTGCCCATATCCCTCCCTCGATCAACACTATAGGAGGCACTATTAAGACCATCAAATTCATTCAACAAAAGATTATATAAATCCATCATTCAAACTAGTGTTTATATACACCATTAAATAATAATTATAATCATATCAAATGAGAGAACATGGTATATACAAGAAGACATAATCTTCATATTGAAAAATGTAACGAGACCCATTACTAAATCACCCTGTGTTTGTGAACATCATAGACCCCCTTCAATTCTTGTAAACTATTAATGGTACATAGTTCATTAGCATTAGCCCTAACTAAGGCAAAGATACTCTTTAAGTTTGATACCGAAACACCCAACTGAAAGTCGTAAAGTTTCCCTATAAATGCTTTTATCTTCTTCTCCTTCATCATCTTAGTATCTTTATGGCAAGACAACATGCCTTACTTCTAGTTCCCTTATTTCGATTTTGAATTCTAGGTTTGGCCATTGTCTGTAATCCATTCTTTTATATCATTCATTTTTAACAAAAAATTGTATGAGATGCCATAGCAGTGTCCATAAACCTCTGGTTCTAATTAATGAAGCAACAAAACTAAGAAACTTACATTTTATGTTCATGCCCATTAACTCCTCCTGATGCCTTCAACTGGACCAAACTGTTTCCTGCACAATTCAAACATTGTGTAAACAACTTGATAAAACCATTATCATGCATTGCATGTAACTAAGAACCAATTCATTCACTCACTCTGAAAAGAGTAGAATTCAATACTTTTGTGGTATGGAGAATCCATTCTGATTGCAGTGGCAGTGTTAAATATAAGGAGAGCAAGAGCAAGAGCAGAGTGAAAAATGGGTGAAGGCATTGTTGTGCTCATCAGATAAGCAGAGAAATCATGCAGGGAGGCCGGCGTACAAGTAGATGGGTTATACTCGGAATATGATTTCTTTGTGTTCAACATCAACACAAGTCTATAAAATCAATTTGTCATTTCCGATGAAATTAGAATATAGTTTTTGTTGATGAATTGAAGCATTATAAGCTCGCCCTGTTTGTCGTTGCTCTTGGTTTTTCCTCAAACACGCTTGCCGGCTGCCCTGCCTTTGTTTATCAATAACATTATCTACTTTCTGTCTGTCTCTTCGATTTAGAGCTCTTCTTTATTTGTAGCTTCTGTTTGTCTCATAAACATCAACATCAACATCAAATCTTTGGATGAGATTGAATGAATTTCACGCGGAAATGGATAATGATTCTCTTTTGTTTTTTGAAGATTACGCGTATCACTAAAAACTTGAATATCATCTCCCACCGACATCATTCAACATTATTGTCATGTTGGTCAAATCACTGATATGACGTTGCTAATTTTCTTTTCACTTCAATAGCTATTTATAATTAACTATATAGATATTTTAAATATAGTTAAAATAAGTTCAAAGAGATGTCACTTACAACGTCTCTATGAAATTTATTTTATAAATTATTTCAATGTCTTTCTAGATCTGTGTATTTAAACCATCCATCTATGTTTGTGTAATATCATAATCATGGATTTTTTAAATAGTGATTTTTATATTTTAAAATATATTTGACAAACTTATGCAAATGGACTCATCTTAATCATTGTTCTAACAAATCATATTGTCCATTTAGAATTAGTATTAGAAAATTCATATCAAGTAGTTGAACTTTTTGATATTTTCTTTGGAGATGCTTCAATTTCTAGCTAATCAATTAGTGTTGGGCATGTGCAGAAAAACAAGGGACCAACTAAAAGTGGCCACAACCACTTTTTAGTCCATCTAGGACATAACATGACCATGTAATTATGCACTCACATTATGGTTTGGTAGTGACCAAGCCTAGGTCAATCACTAGCAAGCAATAACACACTTATCTCTTTGATAAAAACAAAAAATAAAGAGGTTGAGCTCACTTGAACCTGGCCTTATATCTTTGTAATAGGAAAGTGCAAGCATATACACATGCATACACATATACATATACATATATATACATACATACATACATTTATACACATGCACACACACATATATATACATATATACATGTGTGTGTGTGTATGTGTATGTGTATGTGTATGTGTATGTGTGTGTGTGTACACATATGTGGTACATGATAATTGTGGCACACATATATATACACATATACATAAAGTATATTTGTGTAATAGATGGAAAATTAGGGTTTCACAATATATGCTTTGTAAACTAGGAAATGACCTAACTTTCACATGCATTACATTAAAAGGTAGAGTGAATCAATAGATCCAACCTCAATTCTATTAGGAAGAGGGTTGAATGCAAATTGGATTCTATTCCTCTTTTGTTTGAGTTGAAAATGCAATGGAAGGATGTATATTAAATGTCAGATCCATAATGAATAATTGAATCAAAATAGTCATAAATGTTGATATATGACGATTGATCATGCAAGTACTGTACACTTGTGATTTATCCTCGTCGGGGTTCGAGATACATAGACAAACAGGTGGATACTTGCCTTCAAACTAGTCATATGTTATTTAGAACCAAATAAAGTACAAAGGTTGTCATTCAAGAAGAGCCTATTGCTAATGATCATATAGAATCCTATACTCCCAGTCCCATAAATGTGAATTGCACTTTACTTGATGAAGAGGAGGAGGGTATAATTCATGAGCCTATTTCTCTCTTGGAAGAGGTCCCTAATTTCTTATTAGATGAGTGGGCTATTGCTTTTCAATTTGACCCAATTAGTGAAGCTATAGAAACTAGCCTTGGCACTTATTGCATTCATGAGGAGAATACTCTTGTCCCTAATCTCACAAAATCACAAGAAAAACTAAAGGGATTATGGAGTATTTTATTTATGGTTCAAGAAGAAAACATGTTGTAGGTGTTAGTGTAATGTTGATTTCTCCTAATGGGGATAAATATTAATTTTCATTTAGACTTCATTTAAGTTGCACTAACAATGTCGTTGAGTACGAAGCCTTAATTCAAGGTCTCCAAATGGAACAAACAAGGAAGATCAAAGCTCTGATGGTATTTGGTGACAGTGAGCTGGATATTAATCATATCAGATCTCAAAACATAACAAGGAACAGCCTTCTCAAGTCATATAAACATCAAGTTTGGGACTTGATTGAAGGATTTGATGTCTTCAACATTCAAAGTGTTCCTATAAGCAAGAATAAGCATGTTGATAGTCTTGTAGTAGTTGGTGCATAGTATGATATAACAACACATATTGCAAGTATAAAGGAGCAACATATCAAGCTTGTTGTGAGGCTTTTTGTCCCAAACAACCAAGAAAATTGGCAAGTATTTGATTCAGATTAGCAGATTGTCATTTTTTTACAAGATGAAGCAGAGTTCTCTGCTAAAAATTAGTCTATGCTACAAAACCAATACAAAGATCGGATCATGCAACTCTAATCCAATAAGTTTCCTAAAGGTTTAGTCACCTTGGAGGGCATCTTCAATTCAGATGATCAAGTAAAGAACAAAAGCATGAACTTAGCTGCCAAAAAGGGTGATTACAAGCCAATCAACATTGTTTATGGGAAGACACTCAACTAGGGAAAGGTATGCTCCAAAACTGAACAAGAGACCTTTGTCAATATTTGTCAAGAAAATGTTGATATAGTTGCTTGGACTTATGAAGATCTAAAGGGATTTGATCCTAGTTTGACCAAGCATACTATAGAATTAGATCCTAATGCTAAACCAATTAGACAAAATCAAAGGCCTGTCAATCCCAAAACAAAACTCTTAATGAGGAAAGAATTGACTAAACTCATAAAGGCTAATATTATTTTTCCTATAAACCATTCTTCATAGGTAGCTAACCTTGTCCCTATAAGAAAGAAGAATAGGAAAGTTAGATTATGTGTATACTTTAGAGGTCTCAATAGAGCCTCCCTTAAGGATCATTATCCCCTACCATCCATGGAACAAATTCTATCCAAGGTTAGTGGCTCTGGAAGATTTTCATTCTTCGATGGGTATTCAAGTTATAATCAAATTTTAGTCCAAGAATCAAACCAATATAAGATTGCATTCACTACTAAATGGGGCACTTATGCCTATTGTAAAATGTTTTTTGGTCTAACCAATGTAGGGGATACATTTCAAAGGGCAATGGATAAGGCTTTTAAAGTTGTATTAACAAAATTTGTGCTAGTATATCTTGATGATGTAACTGGGTATTCACTTAAGCATGCAGTTGATCATTTTGATCATCTCATACAAGTGTTTGAAAAGTGAAAAGAATATGGTGTGTCTTTGAACCCAAGAAAGTGTGTGTTTGCCACTAACCAAGGCAAGTTATTAGGACACATTGTATCAAAATAGGGTTTGGCCATAGATTCAGAAAGAGTGGAGGCTATTCTTTCTCTTTCACTCCCTAGTCACAATGAAGGATTACAAAGATTCCTTGGTAGAATCAACTTTGTGAGAAGGTTCATCCCCAACCTTGCAGCCATGGTAAAACCTCTCATAGTCATAATAAAAAAGAATTTAGTGTTTAGTTGGACCAAGCAAGGGAGAAATAGAATAGTTTTGAGCAAATCAGGCAAGTAATTGCACAACCTCCCACTCTTGTCAATCCTAATTATGAAAAGGATTTCATTATCTATACCCTAGGAGGAGATTCAAGTATATCAGTTGTCCTAAAATAGCTGAATGATGAAATTTTAGAGCAACCTATTGCCTTTTTATTGAAGGATTCAAAGAGTATGAACTCAAGTACATTTATGTTGAGAAGCAAGTACTCACTACTATAAGGAAATTAAAAAAATTTAGACATATGTTGTACAACAATGGGATCCAGCTATTAGCTCCTCATGCGAGTGTTAAGGACTTCCTTTTGAACAAGGACATCAATGAGAAGAGAGTTGGATGGATCACAAAGGTAATGGAATATGGCCTAGATATAAAAAGCACAAAACTTGTAAGAGGCAGGGGCCTATGTGAGCAATTTGTTTCATCATTCAAAACTCAACCAAAGGTTGCCCTTGTACTGCAAGAAGAAGAACAATGAGTCCATTCCCTATGTTTTGGTGGATGGCATTGTTTTCAGAAAATACTTTAATGGTGTTTTGTTAAGATGCATACAATAAGATTAGGTCAGCAGACTACTAGAAGAATTTCATATTGGCTCCTCGGGTGGCCATTTCTCTACAAGGACTATGGCCATAAAGATAATGAGGGTTGGCTATTATTGGTCGACTCTATTCAAATATTCACATAAATGGGTCAAAAAATATGACAAATGTGCCTTCTTCTCACGAAAAAAAAGGCTTGTCGCCCTTCCCCTTCATCTAATTCAAGAAGATCAACCATTTACACAATGGGGATTAGACTTCATTGGACCCATTATTCCTCCATCAAGTACTAGTCATAAATGGATTTTGACAGCCATAGATTACTTTGCAAGGTGGACAGAGGTAGTATCATTAAGGGATGTTATTGAGACTTCAGTTCTTGACTTTCTTGATGGTATTGTGACAAGGTTTGGTACCCCTTCCACCATTATTTCAAACAATGCAAAAATGTTCCTTGGAACCCAAATTAGTTCATGGGATGTTAAGCAAGGTATCTACCTAAAGATATCATCAAGCTTCTACCCGCAAGGCAATGGTTTGGATGAGTCTTCTAACAAGAATCTCATTAGGATAATCAAGAGGACCATTAAAGACAATCAAAGTCCCAAGAGAGTTATTAGCAACTCATCTTTCATGTTTGTATAAATGAAGAGAGGCAAGACTTCCCCTATCTCTTGAGTTCCCCTCTCTTAAATTAGCATACTAGTTAGAGATGATAGAGAATGATGCAATTATAGTCAGGTTAGATAAACTAATGGAGCTAGAGGAAGTCAAAAATTAGGCCATGTTAACATTGGATTCACACCAAAAATAGGTCAATAAGGACTTTGACAAAATGGCTACTAAAAGAATCTAAAAAGAGGGTGGCATAGTCCTCAAATGGGACACAAATAGAGCTAAGCTAGGTCAACAATCCAAGTTTGATGCTATCTAGAGTGGTGTAGTGTCCCTCCTTGATTCATCTTTTGATTTATGCATCGATAGACTTGTTAGACTCTTTGATGATGATTTGAATGATACTTCTGACTTTATTTATATTTCAGATGTTTATTGATGATGCTAGGCATTCATATGGACATATGATATACGATGACTCATATGGATGATGATGTATCTTGGATATTATGATGATGGATTTGCATTTGATGATCTATATGCACTTACTATTCTTAGATGAATTACATTACTTATGAGGTTATGATGGCATCTTGATTATGCTAACCCCATTTCATGATTATATTGGATGAGGTGATGCTATGTTGATTGTAACTGCCTTACTACTCTATTTGTGATAGAGACAATGTCATACCACTCATTACGAGCATGATATAACATTGTGATTATCTTCACTTGTCTGATCATATATGATGTATATTATTGTATATGTTGTTTCATGGTCATTGGTGGTTGCAGGATTGCAGGTACTAGACATCGACTCCACCTGGCTTCACATGTTTGGGTATGTCTTTATCCCAATGGCAAGTTGATTGGAGATGACATGAGTTCCTTCTACACACTCTAGTCTTAAGTTGATACCCTTGTTAGTTAGTGTCTTGGCTTGAGTTGGTGGTTAGAGTCTTGTGTGGCGAGGTTTGACCCTATGTTGGGTTGCCTTGTGACGTTGTGAGTATTTCATTATTTAATTAATCAATAATTGGTTCAAATAGTTTATGTATAGTTTTGATATTTTATTATTGGGTGATTTATTAATATTAAAAAGGTTGGCTTGATTAATTTTTATAAAGCCTTGATTTATCGGTTTATATTTATTTATTGATTTAATGTTTATTTGGGATATTTATTATTATTATTTAATTATTCTTATTATTTATAGTTGTGGTTTTAATTTGGGTATTTATTTATATTACCCTTGGTTATTTCATTATTGGGCTTTTATATTTTATTGTGCCCATGGTTTATTTAATTATTGGTTGTTTATATTATTATTTTTCTTTTTACCTATTGGGTTAATTAAATATTATATATTCTACCTACCTTATTTTACTATTGGTCAAGATATTGGGGTAAGTTAATTAAATATTATTTTATATTCTTACCTCGGTATTTGAGAGGGTTGGTATGAAATATTATTTGGGAGATTATTTTGATTGGTCGATAGATTTTCTGAAGTTTTTGAATGAATTGTATTTATTTGGCCTTCTGTGATTTCTAGAGGGTTGGCTTCTCGATGAAATTTCATTTTCGAAGACTTGGATTTGGATTTGAGCTTGGTTTAGGATTGCATTATGCTTCTTCAGATTTATTGGCTTTCCATTACTTCTAGATCCGGGTTGGTAACTTTACTCCTTTGAAATTTGCATTTTGATTCTGAAAAGTTTGTATGTGTTGTGTCTGTGAGAAAGATTGTTTGTCGAGTAGGGGAAAAAATTGATAGAATTGCATAATCATTTATAAAGTTACATTTATATATAGTTGGGGAAAAACTATAGGGTGCCATAAATAATTTATTGGTGGGTAAGTGCACAAAGATGGTGTGCAAAAAGGGGGGTATAAGTGGACACTTTTTTATGAAATCAGGTGAACCTGAACTTGGAGGCAAAAGTTGAAAGTCATACACTCAAGATATGAAGATAATCAAAGAATAAATATTATAGTACTCTGAATCTAGTTTCCAAACTACTAATTTTTTTCAAAATTGGATAATATTAAGGGGGTCAAATCCTTCACGCACGAAAAACAGACCCTAATTTTTTCTGAAAAACATAACATAGTAGTGTCTGACGTGCGCATAAAAAAAGTCATAGTTAGATTTAGTATTTTGACAAATCCTTTGCCAGAAATATGGATAAGAGTGAGAACTATAAGTTGTGTATTTTTTTGTAATTTTTTGTTGAGTATTTTTTTTTATGGTTTTTCCAATTAAGCACATCCTGAAAATCAGGTACCTGTTTATGCGCGAAGCATAACTTGCACCAAAACAATAGAAAATACTTCTTCTTCTTTTATTGTAAAAAATCAAGTGCACTACAATAATGTATAAAGTTTTTTTTAAATTTGGATTAGTAAATCAAAAGTTATTAAAAAAATGGTTCGCGTATGTCTCTGAGAACTATGGAGACACTAGTAAAAGAAATTCAATAATAATATGTTATTATTTTTTAAAATTTAAAAAAAATTATATGGTTAGAAATCTCAAAAGATGGGTGAAATAAAGGTGGCAATTTTAGAAATACCCACTTGATGAAGTGTAAACCTAATGATGACAAAGTCGAGAAACCAAGTTGATAAAACAAAACACGTCAAAAAAGAGGGAAATGGAGGGAAATCAAACTTCCAACCCGCAACTTTGTCATCCAGGCCTATTCGCATGCCTAAACAGTCAAAAGTGCTTATGGGCTCCATGTACTATAAATAGCGTGTACGGGCTCCATGTATTATAAATAGCATGTACGGGCTATTTTTAAAACAAAACCACGTATGGGGTGTCTTTACAATAAGCAGCATGTACACGGTGTTAAAGCTAAAACAACGCGTACACACTGCTGCTTGTGTTTAAAATGTGGGTGTGTGTATACATAATATGTAAAATATGATATTTCATGTTTATATATATAATATTATATATATAATATATTATGTATATATACACACACATATGCCTGTATATATGTGTATTTCCTTTTGATATTTTATGTGTATTATATGTATATGTGTATGTACGTGTATCGTCGTAAATTGTACGCACTTGCTAGGGTGGTACAATTTCACACCTAGTTTAGCACCCGCCTTGGCACATTTTGCATTTTGCATTGCATTTCCCCTTTAGCACTTAATTAATTAAATTAATTAGGTCTAGGGTTCTATTTTATCATCTCCCATATCATAAAGTTGGGCTCTTTTCATTAAAGTGTGCCCCTTTCATTTTATTCTTCCAATACATCATTTAATCAAAAACCCTAATTAGGTCCTATTTTGAACTTGGGGGCTTGATTTCGGGGGTCAAAACATCTCGAAATCAGCTGTAACTTCGAGATTCTCTCTAAAATCATCATATCCGACGACCCCGAAAATTTGGTGAAAAGTTGTCGGGACCATGGCGCCCGACGTGCACATGGTCCCGGACATTTTTCCCGAAATTTTAGGAGCGCGATCCAATCATAAAATAAAGCTTAACCCCAAGAAATTGGCGGGAGATTCAATCTCTAGGTCGGCCAAAAGTTGAAATTAAGACCTAGGGTTTCATATATAAGAGCTCTCTTTCTTCATTTGAAAGGGGGAAGATTTTTGGTTTCAAGGGCTTTCTATGCAGCGAAAGAGCATATCTTTGAAGACTTCAACAACATTCAACATCCCTCTATCAAGCATTTATCAATTTCATTCATCCATTTAGGGCTTGGAAGACATTGAAGAACAATAGGAGATTACCGACTGAAGATTGGCTTGTACCCCTCCCTTGGGGGTTGGGTATGATTTCATGTTGTTTTCATGTCTTTGCATAATTTCCATTATATCATTTATATTCATGCTCTAGATCACTTTGCATCTTGATTTAGAGCATTTACATTATCATTTACAAGCAATTAGGGTTTACTTTCTAGGTTGCTCTAGTTTGCTTGCTTGCATTTTAGGATCTTGCACACACACAAGGTCTGCACACACATTACTTTTACAATACAACTTGGCTATTCGTGGAGGTGGAAATCACCAAAGCGGGGGTTTGACTAAGGCAAAACCCTATATAGCCGCCCACCATACCCTTTTCAGATATAAGTGCAGGTTTCGGGATTCGGATGACGCCGCAAGTTACAGATCCGGAAGAAGCAGACCGAGACAGAACTTCACACCAAGTTTCAGAGAAAAAGAACAGGACAGGGGCGTGGGGCGCCCTGGTCCTGCCAGGACAGGGGCGCTGGGCGCCCTGGTCCCTGGGACAGGGGTGCTGGGCGCCTTGGTCCTTCTATCAGATAGCAAGTTTCAGCATCTTGACAGCTTTTCAGGTTGCAAAACAGCAGTTTCCGGAGCAGTTTCAGGGGCAGAATCAGGACAGTGGCGCCCGCGCCCCCGTCCCAAACATTTTCACTCAGATTTTAACACTAGGTACGCATTTACATTCTTGTCTTGTCCTTGTGTTTATAGCTTTCCATTATTTAAGTTCAATTCTGCAACCTTGTTATTAGTTCATACTTGCACTTTGGGGTTAGGGATTGAACTTGCATCATTTTATCTTTCAATTACAACAAAGGAATAGAAATCCTAATAGGTAGCCCGTGGCTCTCTCTTCCACAAAAAGAAGTAGCCAATTGTGTGATACCTCTAGGCTCTTTCGTATTCCACAAGTGCGTGGTAGAAAGTGAGATTAGGGCATGTTTGCTTAGTGTCACTTTTTTCCCCCACACAGTACGTATATTGATATATATTATCTTTTGATATCTTATTGTACTGTATTGTATTCCTCTCTCTCTCTCTCTCTCTCTGGACCCCACATAACACCTAATGACCTCTTTGGACCATGTATGATATCTCAAGGGGTCAAATGGTGTCTTAAGGGGTCACATGGTGTTGTAACACATGTGTGGCTCAATTAGGATCCCACATGACCCCTAATGACATCATGGGACATGTCTTCCTCGCCCCCCATCTCCCTTCCTCCCTTTTCTTTCCCTCTCTCTCCCTCCCTCCCTTCCTCCCCCATCTCTCTCTTTCTCCCTCCCTCTCCCTCCCTCCGGACCCCACATAACACAACATGACCCTTTAGGAGCATATGATGTCCTAAGGGTTCATACAGTGTCCCGAGGTGGCAAGATAAACCATTATTACAATATAAAAAGCAATGCCAATACTTCTTACAAAATTCGACACCTAAGGGGTCATACGGTGTTCTAAGGGGTCATAGGACACCATATGACCCATTAGAACACCATACGACCCATAACAACACCATATGGTGTCTTAAGGGGTCATATGGTGTCTTAAAGGGTGGTCGGACACAATATGACCTCTAAGGACACATTACATGACCCATAATGACACCTAAGGGGTCATCTCATGTCCTAAGGGGTCATAAGACATTGTATGACCCCACATAACACCACATGACCCTTTAGGAGCATATGACATCCTAAGGGGTCCTACGGTATCCTAAGGTGGCAAGAGGCTATGATTTCCTTGATATTCTTAGCATTTGAATCAATGTACAAAACCCATTGTGCATCATCCCTCAACCACACTCCTCATGTTGTTGGGATTTGGGCAATCTTTGGTAATGCACATTTTTTCCATCCTCTCTCTCTCTCTCTCTCTCTCTCTCTCTCTCTCTCTCTCTCTCTCTCTTCAATTCTCTCTCTCCCTCCCTCCCTTTTCCACCCTCTCTCTCCCTCCCTCTCCCTCTCTCTCCATCTCTCCCCCTCTCCCTCCCTCTCTATCTCTCCCTCTCCCCCCCTCCCTCCCCACACTTTCCCTCCCCCTACCCCCTTTATCTCCCTTACTTTATATTTTTGTATCGCAATTAGGTCTGCCATGTAGTGGTCACCATTTGGATGAACAGTAGACCTAATAATCCCAAGGTCCACAATTTGAGCAACGGAGGCTATGCTTTCCTTGATATTATTAGCATTTGAATCAGTGTACAAAACCCATTGTGGATCATCCCTCAACCACACTCCTCTTGTTGTTCAGATTTGGGCAATCTTTGGTAATGCACATTTTTTCTTTCCAATTTGTTCTCCTGCAATTCTCAGAATACTAAGAGCCACACGATGGAGTTGTTTCCAAGTTGACAGTCTAGCTAATGGTCTCAAATAAATATTCTCACATTTTTGCAGTCACGTCAAATAAATATTCACATTTTGCAGTTATGTCAAATAAATAAGAGTTCTTTAAAAGATGTGTATAGATATTTTATTAATGATAATTAAACTTTAATCTCTCTCTCCCTCTCTCCCCCTCTCTCTCTCTCTCTCTCTCTCTCTCTCTCTCTCTCTCTCTCTCTCTCTCTCTCTCTCTCTCTCTCTCTCTCTCTCTCTCCCTCTCCCTCCCTCCCTTTTCCACCCTCTCTCCCCCTTTTCCATTCTCTCTCCCTCCCTCTCCCTCCCTCTCCCTCTCCCTCTCCCTCTCCCTCTCCCTCTCTCCCCCTCTTCCTCGCTCTCCCTCTCTCCCTTTATCCCCCTCTCCCTCCCTCCCTTTTCCACCCTCTCTCTCTCCCTTTTCCATTCTCTCTCTCCCTCCCTCTCCCTCTCTCTCCCTCTCTCCCCCTCACCCTCCCTCTTCCCCTCACATTTTCTTTACTACAAAAAGTGTGTATGAGGTACTGGGACTATTAGTTCACTGGTCTACTAAACATTTTTAAGGCCTAACAATGCGTATAGGGTACCAAGAATATTAAGATTGGTCTGCAAACATTTTTAGGGCCTAACAGCACGTATGGGGTTAATAAAAAGATCATGTACGTGATACGGGGACGTATACTTTTAGTTGCCCAACCACCTCAACGGCCTCAAAAGAATTTTTTGAGGTCATTGAAGGCCCCACTGCAACTATTTTTGCACTTCTGTGACTGTTTTATACATAGAAGTAAGTGATTTTTTTTGTTTTTGCGTGATTTAAAATGATTGAATTATTGTTCTTATTAGTTTTGTCAATGTTATTGTGATTGTTTAATATTTTTTTATTCAAAAAACAATGATAATTCTCAAATTTATAGTTATTTGATTGTTTATGAACTTTTGTTTACATATATATGTAATATGATTCTATTTAGGACAACCAATATCAACCATGGGAAAGAACAAGCAAGGAACGATGGAACAATGAGAGGCTGAAAAGGAAAGACAAAGGCAGTGTATGAAGAAATTACGTGACATAAGAACAATGGGACAAGAAGGTATGTCATCCTCAACATCTCAATTTGATTTACCAAACGAACATAATGCACCAAATGCAATTAAAGAAGAGACCACATTGAATAATCAATTAAATGATGAACATACACCTGCTATATTTGATGAATTAAATGTACCCAATGCACGCAATGCACCGATGTTAACACCTCCTAGAATCATTCGTAGGAAACCAAAGTATCTAATTCACATTGATGAGAATATATTGAAGCCAATGCCCAATAAAATGAATGAACGAACTTTTAGGAGAAGGGTTAAAATAATATGGCAAAACTCTTTTGAAAACTTAAATCAAACCGCAAGATGTCAATTAATTGTTCAAATGATTAAAAATTTGAATTTTAGAGATACAGTGAAAATTCTAGGCCTAAGATCATCTGAAAGTAACAACGAAAGAACTATTGTGAGAAATCTATTTGATGCATATCAAGCTATTAGTTCAAAATCATGTACTAAAGATTCTAATGTTACTTGACATGTCATTACATCAACCATAATGAGAAAGAAAATTAAAAAACATCATTTGATAAGCAAAACAAGTAAGTCATTAAACGTTAAAGAACAACATTAAGTAAAGCATTATAAAGGCGGGAAAAAATAGAGGAACCTAACAATAATTCTCTTTTGGCATTCTCAGGTAGACTACCACGCAAAGACAAGGTTGTTGATGCACTAAGAACATTAATTGAAAAAATTTGGCATGACAACACAAGAGTTTCACCCAACCAAAGACATGTTGTTAGAAGGCGAATTGGGTCTACAAATCGTGAGCCACATGCCAAACACTATCTAGATATGACTCAAACAAAATTTTATGAAATATTCCTTGAAACTTTTCCTCAAATAAGAATTTGTCAAATATTTTTTGAAATGGCAAAACATTTTTATACTAAGATTAATCATGTACGCACCACGTGTTGTTGTAGGATGCATATTGATTTTTTCATGCACTATGATATTTTTTTGTCATATTTGTTCTACTTTGCACACTAATGATGTTTTGTAGGAATCCAATATACAAGCACCTCCTAAGTCGACAAGAGAATTTATTTCAAGTGTGCTATGTAATAGACATGATGGTTGCATTTATTACACAATGCCTTGTTTGGAAGTTTCTTGTGCTATATGTTGTGGTTTGCAACGTTTACCAAGATGTGTACATTTGGAGAGCACACATGAAATTGGTACAAAAAATAGTTTCTTTTGGAAAATACAAGGCAGTCACATATGGAGTTAAAGATGGAAAAGATTTGAAGAGATGTGAGTTAGTGAAAAATGATATATGTGTAGCTGAATTTATGAAAATGTTTCAAGAGAAACTAGTTTATGAGTACATAATGCATACACATAGAGCTCGATGGTTAGATGAGAAATTCAAGTTATGTAAGGACACATTTCCTCTTGGCACCATTGTCTCTATCATTGATTTTGCTGAAAATTATACACTACAACCTCAAAATGAAGTGCAATTTATGTATTATCATTCTACACAAGTTTCTATTTGTGTACACATAACATTCATTCATGCAGATGATAGCATAGAGTAGGATAGAAAGGTTGTAAGAGAGTATCACTTCTACAAAAGTGATGATCGTACTCATTCATCGAAGTTTGTACAAGGATGCTTTAAATTTTTCTATGATAACTTAAAGGAAAGAAACATACAATACAACCGACACTTAATATGGTCAGATAATTGCACCGCACAATTCAAGAATGCAAGGATGCATATGACAAGCGGTGTAGAACATTTTTAGAATTTCACTGAGGCTGGACATGGTAAGGGAGAGCATGATGGTGCAGGAGCATGTGTAAAAAGATCCCTAGCTAGAGAAGAATTGAAGTACGAAGGTGGTGTTGAGTTCATAGATGCAGAAACAATCATGCGATGGTGTAACTCTACGATGGGTCCAGGTAATCTAGGTACGTCAATGGTTCGTAGATATTTTTGGTTGATCACTAAATCTAACATTAAAAACTATCTAGATTGTTGTACAGTTGCAGGATCGAGTGACATGCACTCATTTGTGAGTTTAAAAGCAAGCTCACTAGTAATTTATACAAGACAGATGGTATATTTTTGCTCTTCATGCATGTATTTTTTGTGGGAAGAATGTGAATCACAAGAGTGGGTTGACAAATGGTCTTGTATACCATTGGTTCTCACTGATACATATTAAATTCCAAAAGCACTACAATTGAGCCAAATGGAGACATCAGTGGATTTTGACTATGTATCCGACCTAGTGGATTCAGGTGATTTTTTGATTTTTTTTTTTTGCAATTATTCTTTTGGGTTCATTTTTTTGTACATCACACTATATTTTTGATATTAATTATCACTTTATAAAATGCAAGTCATGTGTATGCAGTTGTTGTAGAAGAGAACAATGAAGAAGGAACATATTACTTTTTGTGTCATTGTCTTGAGCCTAAAAGAAAATTGACAACCACAATCATTGACGGAGAGGGTATTGAGTACCCAATAGGATCTGTTGTCATGACAGGAACATGGCTTAGGAGATACCCTATCAAGAATTATTATTTTTGGTTGTTTGGGGACTTTGAAACACACAGACATATTCTTCATTTCACTAACCTTGTTGTTGTAATAAATATTCATTTGATGAAGTATCGTGGTAGACCTCATAACAAGATTTTATGGAAAGTTCGTGAATCTAACCACGAGGCAATTCTTGACACAATACAGGTTAGAGTCGATCCTGAAGGCTCGCTTGATTGATTCTACGGTTTATAGTAGAATGATTTTGAGAATTTTGTATTTATCGTCAACGAATTATTCTATATTCATTTTTTGTATATATAAATGCCCATGAGCTGATTTGTACATGTTTAGGGGCAAAATTTTGTATATTTAAATGGCCATGAGTTGATTTGTACATATTTAGATGCCAAATTTTGTATATTAAAATGGCGATGAGTTGAATCGCACATATTTAAATGCCAAATTTTGTATAATAGCCCATGAGATTATTTGTAACACATTTTTTGTATATTTAAATAGCCAAGAGCTTATTTGTCCATATTTAGAGCCAAATTTTTGAATAATATGTGACAATGTTTTGTGACTATTTTTTATGATTATGTTTTGTGACTATGTTTTGAGTTTATGTGATGTGATAAGGTCAATCATGACCATTCTTGATAAGGCCAATCATGAGCATTCTTAATTCTTGTATAATCATGGAGAATTATTTGAGTCATTATTAGGTCATGGGAGTCATATATTGAGTCTAGATACAATTTGAGCAAAAATTGTCATTATTGTCAAAAAAATTGTCAAGCAACTTCTACATCTCGCCGGTAGGGTATGGCTCTCGACATTCTGGCATATTGGGAGGTACAACAGGAGTATGTCTAGCATAAACCTGCCAACACGGATGTTCTAATGATGTTGGTTTGTTCCCACGATGAACGAGATCAAATCTAGCCTATCTTGCAACTTTGCATTGCATGTCATTGACGGTTTTGCAGTAGGTGAAAAAATGCTACCATTTGAAAATGGCTCTAACTCATCAAAAACCGAGATAGCTCATTGTAGATGAGCCTCACGTGACCCTCTAAGTTCAAATGGATCAATAATATGCATCTTGGATTGCGATAAATAGTCCGTCAAAGTTTGACAATCTTTTGGACTCGGGGCACTTGAGAGATTGCGTCGATAGGGTATGGCTCTCGACATTTCGATGCATTGGGAGGCACAAAAGGAGCATGCCTAGCATAAAACTGCCCATCCAGACACGCTCATTATGCTGGTTTGTGCCCACAATGAGCGAGAGAAAACCTAGCCTATCTTGCAATCTTGCATTGCATGCCACTGACCGTTTTTGCAGCACGTGAAAAAATACTACCATTTGAAAATGGCTCTAAATCGTTAGAAACCAAGATAGGTCATTGTAGACAAGCCTCACATGACCCTATAAGTTCAAATAGATCAATTGTATGCATCCTGTATTGTGAGAAATATTCTATCAAAGTTTGATAATTTTTTGGACTCAGGGCACTTGAGAGATCGTACCAATAGGGTATGACTCTCGACGTTCTGGCACATTGGGAGGCACAACAAGAGCATTCTTAGCATAAACCTACCCACCCAAACATGCTCGTGATATTTTTTTGTACCCATGATGAACGAGATCAAATATAGACTATCTTGCAACTTTTCATTGCATGCCACTGATGATTTTTGCAGTAGGTGAAAAAATGCTACCATTTGAAAATGGCTATGAGTCGTCAGAAACTGAGATAGGTCATTGTAGATGAGCCTCACGTGACCCTATAGGTTTAAAAGGATTGATCATATGCATCCTAGATTGCGAGAAATAGTTCGTCAAAGTTTGACATTTTTTTGGACTCAAGGCACTTAAGAGATTGCACTGGTAGGGTATGGCTCTCGACATTCTGGCGCATTGGGAGGCACAATAGTAGTATGCCTAGTTTAAACCTTCCCATCCAAATGCACTCATGATTTTGTTTTGTGCCCACGATGAATGGAATCAAATCTAGCCTATCTTGCAACTTTGCATTGCATGCCACTGATGGTTTTTGCAGTAGGTGAAAATTGCTACCCTTTGAAAATGGCTTTGAGTCGTCAGAAATAGAGATGGGTCATTGTAGATGAGACTCACATGACCCTATAGGTTCAAACAGATCAATCATATTCATCCTGGATTATGATAAATAGTCCATCAA
Organism: Cryptomeria japonica; assembly: GCF_030272615.1. NCBI lineage: Eukaryota > Viridiplantae > Streptophyta > Pinopsida > Cupressales > Cupressaceae > Cryptomeria > Cryptomeria japonica. The sequence continues at coordinate 392,437,404 of NC_081415.1, forward strand.
AGTTTGACAATTTTTTGGACTCCGGGCAATTGAGAGATCACGTCGGTAGGGTATGGCTCTCAACGTTCTAGTGCATTGGGAGGTAGAACAGAAGCATGCCTAGCATAAACTAGCCCACATGGACGCACTCGTGATGTTAGTTTGTCCCCATGATGAACAGAATAAAATCTAGTCTATCTTGCAACTTTGCATTGCATGCCACTGACAGTTTTTACAGCAAGTGAAAAAATGCTACCATTTGAAAATAGATCTGAGTCATCAGAAATCAAGATAGGTCATTGTAGAGGAGCCTCACATGACCCTATAGGTTCAAATGGATCGATTGTATGCATCCTAGATTGGGACAAATAGTCAGTCAAAGTTTGATTATTTTTTGGACTCAGGGCACTTGAGAGATTGTGTCGGCAGGGCATGGCTCTCGATGTTCTGATGCTTTGGGAGGTACAACAAGAGCATGCCTATCATAAACTTACCCACCTAGACGTGATTTTGACATTGGTTTGTGCACACGGTGAGCGGAATCAATTCTAGCCTATCTTGCAACTTTGACAACTTTGACAACTCTGACAACTTTGACAACAACTGAGCAACTTTGACAACAACTGAGAAACTTTGACAACAACTGAGAAACTTTTACATCTTTTATCCAAATGAGCCCAAAATTTGACAACTTTGACAACAACTGAGCAACTTTGACAATAATTGAGCAACTCTTACATCTTTTATCCAAATGACCCCAAACTTTCACAAATGGCTTCAAATGATCATTAATGGTCCCAAATTACCTTATTTAAATAAAACAATAGTAAAACAAGATGAGAACCAAAATTTGACAATTGTGAGCATGAGGGTGCTCTCACACCACACACATTGACAAATATAAAGGAAACAAATCAAAAGCATCCACTGATCATTACCATGGATCAAATCTGACCATTACCATTGAATTTCATTTTCATTGAAACAAAAAGTTTTGTAGGGCTAATTCAACATTTTATAATGTTTATCAAATCATATTCCACGATTGCAATGTTTTATATCATAGGTTTTTGTTGTTTATATTCATATTGTTGATTACATAGGAAAATATTCATTTAACTTTATAAAAGGGCAGACACCAAATACAAGGAATACACAATAATGAACTCAATACAAGGAGTTTTGTAGGGTTAATTCAACATTTTAGAAAGTTTATCAAATCATATTCCACGATTGCAATGTTTTATATCATAGATTTTTGTTGTTTATATTCATGTTGCTGATTACATAGGCAAATAATCATTTAACTTTACAAAAGGGCAGCCACCAAATACAACGAATACACAATAATGAACTCAATACACATTTATATATATCCAAAAAGGCATGTATGCCAATTCAATACAAGTATTACAAAAATGTGGCATATGCCATGTCCAAATCGATATACAATAAAAATGTAGAATATATCTACATGTATTGGTCATTCAATGACCACAACTAACACTATATGATCCTATACTTGTGGTGGATCATCAAAATCAAGCCTCTTCGATGCAGTATGTGGCTCTGTAGATGGCTGCAAAACCACAATTCAAAAGCCAAACTTTAGAATCCTTTTTTAGAAAATAGTTTAACAATTATCAACATAACTATGAATTTAACTATAATTTCTTTGCAATAGAAATGTAGATTACCTCATCTATTGATCTAGGATATACCATCTTCTCTGTCTTCTCCTTGTCAGCCTTAGGAGTTCTCTTGAATACCTTCTTCAAAGGCTCCAAGTTATGGCCGAACCGTGAAGGGGGCTATTGTCGATTAAATACAATTAATACAATGTACTAACATATATACATCAAAAACACTAAAAATCTATAATATAGAGAACAAAAGTGTATCGGAGCCTGAGATGCTTCTCCAATAGACCAAGGAGGGCTCACCATTGATGGAGCAACTATCACTATTACCTGTATGAAAAATGATCAAAGATTAAATACAATTAATATAATGATAAGTATTGTAAGTTAAAAACATTTAATGTAATATATCAAACAAAAGTGTACCAAAATCTGAGATGCTTCTCTAGTACACAGAGGAGGGCTTGCCATTGATGAAGTAGTTATGGATATTTCTTGTATGAAAAAATGATAAGATTATAATTTATCATAAGTTCACATGTACACATGCATGTAATCATCAAATCAAGAAAATAAAGTAGAGATACATACCTCTACCCTCTTTCGATCCTCAAGCGTATCAAGTGCATTCAACATATGTACATAGCTCAATGGTCGTTGTACATATAAAATAGATAAAAAACACTAATCAATCTACAAATCCCAACTAAGACAATTTCAACCCTTTCAAACAATTGTACAACTAAAAATATATTCAATTACCTTCTTCCCATGTTTTGGTGTCCTCAAGTATATCTTTTGCTGAGGACAAGGCCTAGACATGGAGGGGGTACCCTAAAAAAACAAAATTAACATGAGATATTAGTATAGATAATATTAAATATAAATTAAAAAATCTAAAATGAAATGACTTGCATATTCCATCAAAAGAGTACATAAAATTAGGTGTACAAAATATGATACCGTATAGCCTTGTAGGCCAAAATCAATCGCTAAGAGCGTGACATCATCAATCTAGGACATTTGGTCCTCTGACAACGCCTACAAACAAAAAAAAGTCAAGCATTAAAGAGAGTTAGTATATCTTGTAATTTTTTTGAATTCAAAGTGTACTATTCTATTTTAACAAGTTACAAAATTTATACCTCAGACATCGAAGTTGCCGCTACAGTAACTACGGGAGGAATATCAAATACCATTGTTGCATCCTGAAAAGCATATTATTTGTATCAATTTAAATTGATCTTTAAATTAAAATTCATTTACAATTACAAATTTTAAGTGACTGATAAATAAAATGCTATAAATTCAAATCAACACACCTATGTCTGCGGATGACTACCAAACAACATGTCGATCAACTCATCCATCAGTGCCACATACTCAGTCATGTGGGTCTGACATCTACTCCCGCAAATCATGCACAAATGGGATGTGGATCCATCTGAAGTGGCCTCATCATCCATCCATGTTCATATCCCTAAGAAAGTAGCACACACATGCTGAATGGGCTCACTAGCACCACATGCAACAACTAATGGCTCATCATCCAGTACAAAAGGGTGTGCTAACTGTGTCCCATGTTGGATGATCGCATCAGTCAATGTTGTGGCCACCTGAAGAGTTTGTATCTCCATCGAATCTTTCAGGTCTACTAGGATAGTCAAATGCACCTTGGATTTGGGTGCTAGGGGGTGACGACTCTCCTGGGCTACTCGCCTATGGGCTCCAGGTTTATCTTGGACAGAGCCGCCACCTCTACCATGGAACTCTCTCATGTCAAAATAATTAGGTAGCACATTGAGGAAAAACTCATAGTATACTTTCCTAAAAAAATAGAATGGCACCTCAAAATTATTACAAGGTGGTTCATCAAAGACCATCCACCACCTCTGCCAAAAAAGATTCTTCATCTGTACATTGGTACACCAATGTATGGGAAACCTCTTTGCACTAAGAGGTAACGACTCACCAGTTTTAGGATGAACAAAAAGGGCACATATTTGTTGTTTACTAATTTTATTTTATTTTCACTCCCTCATATGATAACCCACTAGCATAATATTGATGACACCTATCCCTATAGTTTCCCCATTTTATAATTTGAGTGGAAACTGTAGTGGCACCACCAGCTAATGTTTCTAGGCTAGTGGAGAGGGATTTATGATGCTCAAGCTCAGATGTTTTCAATTTATTAATTAGTCTATTTATTTTAGTTGTGTTTTGCCCTAACTGATTAAGAAATTTATCATGTATATTAGGTGTATGGTCAAAAGGAGGATTTGGAAGTGTATTATGTGGGTTTTGTTCAAGGTTTTGAGGAGGTGCATCTTGTTGTTGTTGAGGATTTTCAAAATCTGATTTGTGTAACAAAAAATTAAAAAAACCTAATCAAAATAAACGAATTTAAACTCAAAACATAAAAAAATTGAACAAATGCGAAATAAAAACAAAAATCAAGCAAAACCAACCTTGATCCATGGCGTTTGGGTGAGAAAAGAGGGATCTTGTGCACGGTTTAGCGAGAAAAAACCCAAAAACAGGTACCGCATATGCACTGCTTTAGGACTTAAAACTGCGTATGAGGTTCTAAGTCCTAAATTAGCACATATGCGGTCATTTTTCTAAAGGAACCCCATACGCGCTTTTGTCCCTTTAGGCTCGGGGACAACGAACCTTAGCACGTACAAGGTGATTTGAATTTTAAGTACCGCGATCACGGTGCCTGTTTTTCCAAGTTTTTTTAGGTGTGTGTCCACTTTTATGCACACCATCTTTGTGCACTTACCCTGGTATTGTCATATGTATAATCACTATATGTGTTGTTGTGTGTTGTTGTGAGAATCCTTGAGATTGTTTCTCTGTGTTTTTCCATGTATGCATTTTTTTCCCCTTGGATGTTTATTTGGGAATGTGATCATTCTGGTTGTGAGTATTTTGGAGTGTTTTCTCGTGTTATCCTATGTTTGGGAGATTTCGTTTGGCACCCAGTTGTATATGGTCAAGAGACTATTTTGTGTCTTTGTGAAGAATTTTCTTGTGCAATTCCTTATTGTTTGACATTTTATTGAGTTCCTTGGTCAATTGTTGGTTATTGCAATTTTATTTACTGTGATTTCAGCTTTGTTTTATGGACTTATGCATTTTATAGGCATTGTCGTATTACTTCCATGTTCTAAGTCTTGGATTAAATGCACTCTAGTTTTATTCATAAGCATTGTTCTTTATAGAATTTGCACTACAGGTTTCATTGAATGTGTCATTCTATTTATTATATTTGTGATTCAATATTGTGGATGTGTTGCCCATTTGGGCATATGTGTTGTAGATTTGGTCAAAGGCATTGTAGTATGTATCGAATGCACTAAATTGTCACACAAAAGCGCTAAATCACCTTGTGAAGGCATTTTTGGTTTATTAAATGTGATACTCTGTAGAGTTAATTCTCCAATCTTCTCATTTGAGTTTTTTATTTCAGTTTTGTCTCTCTGAGTTGGATTTCTTGGGTTTCATTTTGATCTTTCTACAGTTCAGAGGCTGAGTTTGTGTATTCTGAGTGTCCTATGCTGATCTGAGATGACATTATTGATTGGGATTGATTATATGCACTATATTATGTTGAGCGAGATGAGTAATACCTTTGTATTGTATTGAGCTCATTAGGATACATTTGATATTTGTGATGATATGTGATTTACGTTTCCTATGTAGCTATGACTATGGCATTACTATGCATTCATTGATTATTACTATGTGATTGGAAACCTTGGTTATTCAGGTTATGTTTGAGAGTCCTTGTTCTTATTGAGCATGTTGTTACCTTAAGGCCTAGGAGCATGAATAGGGAGATTGTTCTTTCATGGGTATACCAAGGTCATGAGGAATAGACTACTAAGATTCCTTGGGATAGGAGCCAAGTCTAGACCTTTGGGATAAGTCATTGGAAGTTTATTATTTCTAATCAAGTGATAATTTAATATTTTAATATTAGATGGGATGGGTAGTCATAATTCATCTTAATAAGATAAATAATTAATTGGTAGTACCCCTCTCATGGACTGGGGTGCTAGTACAAACTCAAGATGAGGTATGGGAAGATCTGGTAACTGGATAAACCGAACTCCCTTGATTTCCTCAAAGGTTGGGATGGTTCCACGTGTGTATCATGGATGTCGGGAGTGGGTTCTATGATATCCTTATTGATGGTGATAGCATGTGATGAAACTCTTCCCTACATGTAGATCCTAGTTCCTTATGCCTTGTTATTGGTTAGCCTCTAGAAGTGTTGTGGTTTTTGACTTAGTCTTGTGATGTGATTGGGCTTATTGCTTATGTGGATGATTTTTAGTTGTGGTGTTGGTTTCGTAGTATCTCTTGGGTTGTTAGGTGTTAGCCTAGGTTGAGTGTGTGTGGGACCTTGCATCATCTCCTAGAAAAGGGGGTGGTTCCTTTGGTTCCACATAGTCAGGTGGTTTGATGCCTTCTTCCATTGGGATGTTCTTTGCTGGATGCTCTAGTGCGTGGATGTGAATTTATTATCACTTCAGCTCATGGATGGATATGTGTAGTAGATTGATGTATATGATTCATATGGAATATGTATTCATAGATTTCATGAGATAATTATGTTTGTAGTTGATAGCTATGCTCCTTGATGTAAAATGGATTAATGTAATCATATGTACTGGTAAATTATGTATTAGGTCATGATCATAATACTTGTAAGAGAACATATTGTTGCGTCTTGGATATTGCTTATTAATGGAAATAATGGAATTGGATTTATGAATGTGCTTTTAGTGTTATGTGAATGTCTTTGGATAAAGGAAATGGAATAGGAATTAGGAATATTTGTATTGATGTTGTTAAAATGAATCTAAAGGGGTTTTTAATGGCATTTTCATTATTGATGAATGTATTCATGAGAGATAGACTATTGAATGATCTTGATATAAATGCATGGAAGGATTAAATGAAAGATGTGTTAAAATGCATTGGATATTGGTAGTAAGAATGAAGTTATATTAATGATGATATGTTCTTGGTGTAGTTGTAAATAATGACATTGATATACCCTAGGAAAAGACAATTGTTGTGTTGCATTTATTTTTTCTTGCATATGGTTGTTCTTATGATTGTATTTAAATTTGTTAATGTGTAATCTCATAAATGATTTTTGAATGCATCAGAGTACTTAATTATGTGTACTACATTAGATGATGTTATAAAAAAAATTATTATCTCTATTTGCATATTAGATGGTTTATTTCTCTATGATATTTTGGAGGGCACTACAAGTGGCCCATATGTCATTACCAACTACAAAGAGGCCAACTCATTTCAACTATCCAGGCCAAATGGTGAACCGTTACCCATTCCTATGAATGGGATTTATCTCAAACCTTGCTTCTGAAAAAAGCTTATGATATTGTACATGATAGGTTAGATGTTATTTTCTTTCCAAGAAGTGCATGAGCATAAGTTGTTCCTCCAAAGAATGGAAAAATTTTGATTTTTTGTAGGTTACAGAAAAAAGATCCTTTAGTTAGTTGCATTCATGACTCCACACCCAATGGATTTCCAGGCATCTAGTCATGTACAAGGTAGGCTTGCATTCACTCCGAATCACCAGAAATATGGACATCTTATGTCACTCTTAAGCCATCAATTATAGCCAATCTTAGATATTGTTAATGGCTTAAACCCTTCTATAATTGACCCCCAAGGACCTTAAACCCTAAACCTTAATCCCTATACCTTCATTCCTTATTCTTTCCTCAACCTAGTTTTATTTTCCAATTGACCTACTCAATTGGTTGTATCACGTAAAGGTCACTGGCCAAAGGCCCCTTAGTCATTCTCATAATCGACTCCTTCATATCCACTCACTAGTTTTACCTTGACACCTCATCTCTTCCCTCACCCTACTTCCCTGCAAGCGCAATGACATCATCTAGACCTGACCATGAGATGGAGGGGCAGCCAAAATTACATAGATTGTCTTACCCCTTACCCTATGTGGTCTTTTCAAAGACCCCAAATATGTTGCGAGGTGGAGACATGACATATGATGGTTTCAATTCTTGGTATCCTATGGCCCCACAAGGATATCACTATGGTAGAAAAAGGTGATGTGAGGAAGTGAGGAAAGCATTTTATGTTTTAAAGTGTGTCCCCCTCATCCCCACGCGATGAAATTCAAAGTCTAGAAACCATCGAGGGATGGAGGGGACAAAACATAGTGTTAGATGAATTTATCCCTCTACCCCATGGGAGAAAATTAAAACAGCATATAGAGATGATGGATAGAGGGGGAACTTAGATAAAAGAAAGTTCTTCTCATCTACCTCACAAGCTAGAGGGGTAAAGTGATAAGGGAATAAGTGTTCCCCTCTACCCCATGGGCTAGAGACTGGTAAAGTGATAAGGGAATAAGTATTCCCTTCTACTCTATGGTGATGAATTAAAATAGAGAAAGGTGGTGTGGGGTAGAGGGGTTCTATATGGGGCTCCCTTATTAAAATCTTAGTCATCCATTTTGCAGAGCATATGCAGAACAACTATGTTATTTTAATAACCTGTTGTGAAGATTACTCGCTTGATCTTAGTCGTTCATTTGCACATGAGGACCAAATCTAATGGACCACATTCAACCTAATCTAGAATATTCAAATTCAAATAGTTAGGTAGGTTAGTTGTCAACTAGCAGATCAAATTTTATTTCTGACCTCGTCAATGGCCTGATATGATCTGATCTTGCTCCAACCACTTAATTTTAATTACTTATTTTAGGCTATACAAATGTTTCTCAAGGCTACTCATGCCCATTTATTTCTTGCAGAGGAATTTCCTACCATAATAGAGCACATTCAGATGACATCTTTGTCATAGAGCTACTCGGATTTCAAGGATTACATGCCCTCATCGACTAAAGCAATGTCTTTTAGTCCTTCTCAACTTCTAAGAGATGAGATATACATGCAAGCAATCAGATTTCCGATTGGATTCATTTATTCTCTCTATAAGCTAACCTGGATTGGTTAGGGTTTTTGAATTTAATGTAAATAGCAGTTATGCTTGCACTATAAAGGCCATTTTGTAACATATTTTTAAGGTTCTTCTCCCTTCAATTCTCATATAGAATTCTTGTTCTTCTGAATTCATAATTTTGCCTTGCCTTGCATTAATAAAGCTAATTATTTTACCTTATCTATTTCAGATATTCTATGTAAAATTTATACCTAATACTTTTCTTTGTTTCCAGATTGTATGATAGTGTCACACAAAAGCTCCAAAGTTTATTTGAAGTCCTTAGAGGCTCCAAATGGGATAAAGAGTGGTTGTAAGAAATGTAGTACATTTCTCCTTAATAGAGCACTTCACAAGATTTTAGAAACTTTAAACAATTTGTCAATCAAGCACTCAATTCAAAAGTTATGGCCTCTAGAAGTTAGGTCTCTTGAAATGGGAAATGTAAAAACATGTTAGCTCTAGAGACTCAACCTCACATGCATAATATCCCACATTTGGAGGTTGTTTCAATGTTTCTCAAGGTTGTTTAAGTTGATAGCACAAGCAAGGGTGCAAACTTCTGTGACAACAAGATCTTACTACTTTAATATCAAGATAAAAGGGACAACACATGAAAGGAAAAGAGAGAGAATGACTACATTGGCCTATTAATATTTGCTTACTATAAGTGATGAATAGAAAAATACCAAAATACAAGGCAAAAGGCTCAGTTTGCAGCTAACTTGAGTATTGAAAACATGTCATGGTGTGTGCATAAAGTGTAACATTGAGCAGAGTGCATGCCCCCACTTTAAAGAGATTGTATATGCCTTATCAAGTTTCTTTAAGGTAGCATGCATCCAAAAGATGAGCATGTTAACACAATGAGGTTTCCACAAGAAAGAACAAATCAAAGGATAATGGTCACAAAATATACAAAAAAAAAGAACATAAAGGATCCATTAGCTCTGGGATCAGTATGCTCTTGTAATAAATAATGTATATCAAGAATATTTTTATTGAATTGACCTCATCCCCCAAAGGTAGTGGAACTATGAACACAATGGAAGAAGAGCACAAGAGGGAAAAAACAAGTGTCTTTTTGAAACAATATTGAAGAGACCAAAAAGAGATCTCAACGCTTTTCATCATCCCCAAATAGGCAACATAAGGAATAAAATATAGAATAATTGAAATACAAATAGAGGAAAGTCACAACGGATTCAGCCTCTTTATTACCTTATACCAATAGAGTAACATGGGTCATCCAAAGAGAACCTAACATAACACAAAAAAAATGTCAAGCAACACATCACCAAGGAAGAACATTATGAAAATCATCTAGGGATGGTCGACAAGATGCAAGAGGAGCCACTTTGAGAACAGTGGATAGAGCTACTACAAGTTCCAAATAAGGACCATTCTCTAATGATGAGTCACTTTATTTGTCACTAGGAGCTAGGGTTAATTATTTTGAAAAATGTGAGGACAACTCATGATTAATCTCAACAAGCTCATACATATCATCAAAATCATTAGAATCAACATTGTTAGCATGAACAACATTATCATCATTCATATCATCATCTAGATTAATAAAAACATAATATCTAACATGAAAAGAAGTTGAACCATCATTTTTCTTAAGAATTTTTAATTTAGGTGATTTGATTTGAACTTCCTCCCTAGGGTTAGATGAAGGCTGGAAAATGAGACCAAGTCAAGATTTGGTGTCTTTGCTAAGGAAATGGTTTAGGAAGATATCTTGTGAGCCTTAGCATGGTGTCTTTGTTAGCATTCTCTCGTACAATGATTCCTTTTAGTTTTAGTTGAGACTTGTAAAGGTTTAGGATCAATGGACATAGTCTTCTTTTCATCCCTTATAGGGGGGGGGAACAAAATAAACCTCAATAGGTTGTGGGAGACTTCATGCCAAGCACTTTCCTTTGTAGGAAGTAGGAGGTATAACTGAGGCATATATAGGAGGAATAGAAGGTGTAGGAAGAATGTTGGGTCCGTTATGAGGAGGGGGGATATCCATAGGTGTAAGGTCTCAAGGTTTACTCAAGGATATGATCATCTCATTTTTCTATTTCTGATAAGATAAGGAAAGGATTTCATTTCAAGGCTTAAGAGGCTCAATTTGTTTAGGCCAAAAGTAATCAGAGTTAAATTTCCATGCTTCACCATAGGTTGGTAAAAGATATGATTAATCATTATAATAGTGTCATTATGAGGGAATTTCAAACATTTATGAATTGTAGAAGAGTTGGTTTTCATGGAAGAGATCAAAGGATGTCCCAAATTCACATGAAATTTATCTGATGTAGGAATGATAGCAAAGGTGACATCTAAGATCTTAGTATCAACCCCAACGCAAAGGGTGATAGAACCAATAGTAGGGAAAGAGAAACCATCATACATCTTAACCATAACATTAGATTTATCATATATCACTTGATACAATTGCAAGATCTAAAGATGTTCTTCAGTAATCACATTCACCATACACACTAAATCAATGAGCACCCCTCGTGAGAGTTTGTCTTTCATCTTTGCAATGATATATAATGGGCCATTGGATCAGTTGTAATAATAATCTCACTTGGATAAAAAGTAATGCATGAGTCTTTTGGAGGTGTAGGTTTGTCAACAAGATTCACAATATTATTATATTCTATGCCAAGGTCATTAGGAGAAAAACAAAGAGACTTGGACTCAACAACATTGTTAGAATGAGAAGGAGGAGCTACGGATTTATTCCCTTTGTTATCGATGCCTAATATGGCTATAGAATTGTTATCAATGAATTCTTGAATCTTATTTCTCAGCTTGTAACACTTCTCAATATCATGGCCAGGTTGAGGGTGATATTGACAAAAAGCTTTAGGATTATGGTAAGGTGGCAGTGGTTTATAATTGTCAATTGGTTTGATGGGAGGAAGTTGCAACACATTAGCATTCATCAACCTCAACATTATATTATGCAAGGACTCAAAAAGAAGAGTTAATTCTTTTCCAAAGGATTATGAAATTGTTTGTGGGGAAAAATAAATCAGAATATTATTTGTAAAGTTTTAACACACACACACACACACACACACACACACACACACATATATATATCTTACTATCTATGTTTTGTCGTGTATGACATCCAACATTGTCTTTCATGTGTTGTGTTTATCTCTGGTCTCTTTGGTTGTTTGAGTCTTGAGAGCATTGTATCCATGTTTTGATTGTTGATGCAATACTTTGCTATCTAATGTTCGGGGAGTTTTGTTGCCCTTACCTGTGAATAGTTGTATCAAGTTTTTTAGGAGTCACATTTGTATTTGAATATGATTCATTCTCTAATTGATATGTTAAGTATTTTGAGTTGTTGTTATTGTTACGATCCTACTTGTTTGGTTTGGGCTTCATATTGAAGTCTTGTCATTTTCTAAGTCTTGTCCTAATTTCTCTATTTTTGTCTATGAGTCTGTGTGAATCCGCTATATCTGTGTAAGTGTTGTTTCTAATGTCATATGTGTTGTATGCATAGATGTATGCACTACTTTATGTAAAGTAGGCACTAATATTTTGTTTGAAAGCACCAGACCTTATTATGAATGTGTTGTTCTGATTTATATAAGCACTAAAACAGATAATATATGTGTTGTTCCATTTGCCAAAAACATTGTTAGTATTTGTGTATGCGCTAATTCAACAGAAAAAGGCATTGGATAGTGTGACAGGGGCTCTACTCTATTAGACAGAGGAACTAACCTATTCTACATAAGAACTATTTTGTTTTGCATATATGCTAATCTATTCTACAAAAGCATAATTCTTCTCTATCAGTTGTGTTTAGATGTTTTTGGTATTTCGTGATGATTTTTCCCATTTTTTCTTCTATACCAAAGGCAATTGATGATATTTCAAAGTTTTTCAAGTATTGTTTATAGTTCATATTTGATTACTTGATGTGTTTATGGCTTCAGCAAGATGTTTAGTGCCTTGTCATTAAGTTTGTCTTGTGTGCTCCAGCAAGTTGACAAGCCTTTCTATAGAGGATGGTCTCTGTTAGCTCCAGTGAGATGGTTGTGCCCCACTATTGAGGATTTGATATTGTTCATGGCTAAGTAAGATGAATTCATGCCTTACTCTTATATATTGATATGTTGGTTATTAATGAGGCTCTTTTTTATACTTTGGTATGTTCGCATTTGGTTGTTATGATTATTGATTATGTTATATGGATGCTTTCATGATGTTGTTATTGAACCTCCTTTGTGATGTTATTATTGTTTACTCTAATGGCTTGGAACATGGTTAGGGGAAATGGGATTTCATGTGATGATCAGGGTCATGAGAGATAGGCTACTAAGAGGTTCCTAGTAAGGATGCTTGGAGTCTAGACCACCAAAGCACATTGAAAGTTTTCCTTTTTTTAATAAGTGACTACATTAATAATTAATTAGTTGGTTTAAACAAGATAATAATGGTTGGTCGAGCCCCAAGACTTAGTCCTAGGGAGGATGTTTTAGGATAAGCTTGGGACCCCCATATAGATGGAAAATCGAACTCCCTTGATCTCTAATAGGCTGAGATGGTTCTACATGTCTATCAAGGTTGGTATTCCCCTTCTATGTGAGGATAGCATGTAGTAACATGTCTATTAGGGTGTGGCATTTCCCTTTTATGTGAGGATAGCATGTGATGACACTCTGCTCCTACATGTGTCCTTGTTCCTTATTCCTTGACTGTTGGTATGCCTTCAGGAGTTTTTATGATTTACAATTAGCCTTGTGATGTGATGTATCTTATTGTTTATATGAGTATTTGTTTGTGATTGTCTTGGTGTTGTATCCTTTGGTTGTTAGGTGTCAGTCTAGGTCTAGAGTGTGTCTAGGACCTTGTGTCATCTCCTAGCATGGGGGTTGGTTCCTTTGGTTCCACATGGTCGAGTGGTTTGATGCCTTCTTCCATTGGGATGTTCTTTATTAGATGCTTGAGCGTGGATGGATTCTTGTCTCTTCAGCTTATGGATGGTTCTTTGTAGCATATTGATGTATTATGATTCAAATGGCATTTGTAATTGTGAAATTGAGAAAAGATGTCATTATTGATTAAGCTATATATTTGATAATCTTGTATATGTATGTAGTAGGAATGATGTAATGAGACATGTGATTGTAATCATTGTTGTACCTATTACTTTAAAACATGGCAGAGCTAGGGTTTCACAGAGAGGGAAGACAAAAGAAAACATGGATGTACAGAGGTCCAAGGATTGAAGGTTACCACAACAAGTAATGGTGGCCACCATATCGAGCATTGTAGGGATAGAAAAACCTGAGCTTTTGTGCAGTGAAAAACATAAAGAGTTTTGTGCACAGAGAAAGATAATGGGGTCGCAACAAATGGGGGTTTGTTGCTATACAATTAGGCCCCTGAGTGGACTTCAAAATAATCAAAAAGAAGTTTTGGAGGCCAAAGTCGAATATAGTAGAACAATAGGCTAATAAGGTAGGTCAAATTTTGATGTCTGTAATGGTTGTATCAATCTTTATCAACAACTATGAATGGAAGGTCTCTGTTTAGTTTTTAAAAAGTTGAGCTTTTTTTATGAAGTGGAATGGTGAATGGCCAAATTTTTCAATAGTTAGAGCATGGGTAGATGCTAACTGGGGAGAGGCATGTATTTTGAAAACCCTCCCAAATGGTTTCTATCAAGTTATCAGTTCTAGCGAGAAAGATAAGGAATGGATTTAAAATAGTGGTCCATTTCTTATGGGGGAAAGGGGTTTTTTATTAAGGATTGGAGGTTGAACTTTGACCCTAAGAAGGAAGAGATTGATCTGGTTCCCTTATGGATGTGCCTTTATAATTTGCCTCATGAATATTGAAACATTGAAACTCTTAAATTAATAGGTGATAAACTTGGTGGGTTTCTAAAAGTTGATGAAGCGTTAGAGGTTTTTGAATATAGTATGTATGCTAGAATTTGCATACAATGGTAAGCCATACACCCTCTACCACAATTGGTAGAACTGAAGTCAAGTGAAGCAGTGTGGAGGCAATCTATTGAAGTGGAGGACTTGATTGATGTTTGTGCTCTATGTAAAAATAAAGGGCATTTGGACATAGAATGTCAGAGTAATGTGAAAGGGAAAAACCTCTATCAAAATGGGCTTCAGGATCTGATAGTTGAAATGAATGAAAATAAGGATGGAGCTATCAATGATGGAAATAGTATCTTGTTGGAAGATAGAATTTTTTGAGAAAAGGAATCCAATGGTATGGATATTGGCACAGATAATGATACCAGGTCTATGGATCCGATGGTAGGAGGACAAGAACCTTATGTGACTACCTTATTGTTACTACTTATCAAGTTGCCATTAGTTTTATATCCAAAGTCATTCTATATACTCTAGTCGGTTACTACTACCGAAACATTCAATCGGTATGCATAGAACAGTCGGTTATAGAAGAAAGTAGTTACAGAGCCCAGTATGCACTGAGTTATCTACTGAGCAGAAATAATGATACACCGAGTTGATATACACCGAGTGAAACGTGTTACCGGATTCATTGAATCTAGACATAAATGGGAAAACATGTTACAAGATCGAGGAACATAAAACCGTTATCACATTGGAAATTGCACTTAAAGATTGTGTATGATTTTGAGGTCATCTAACCAATGAATATTGTATATAGTTATTCATTCGATAAATCATGTTTGTAAGATCGAAGCAATGAATCAAATCATTGACATAAGAGATCTATTTATATAGAGGTGTATGAAGCAAGACATGTGTGATAGACAGAGATATACATAGGTGTATGAAGCAAGACATATGTGATACATAAGAAAGCACTAAGTGTTATGACTATTACAGAGACGCAGAGGTCACCGAGAAGGATTTCAGAGAACAGTCAAAGAACAGAGTAAATAGAAGGGTTTACTGAGTTATTCTATGGGTTACCGAGGTATGCTATAAGCAAGGTCATCTTATTTTGAGCTCATAGAATCTGCTATAACATTCCAGATGTAAAGTTGCAGATATTTGTAAAGATTTTATTGAAATATTTTTAAGTTGTAAGAGAAACCTTTAACAGGGTAAAAGACTCTAACTAAGTCTATAAATTGTAAAGCCTCTAACCAGGTGCAACATTTAGTTTAAGTGTTGTAAAATCCTTTAGCAAGATAGATCTAACAGATCTTGATACTCCTAACAGGGTAAGCTATCAGAAATAGCTGAACATGTAGCTCTAACTGAGCAACCTTTATTATTGCAGTAGTGAAGTTGTGGGTGCCATCCCCACCGCAGTTTTTCTCTCTAACCAAGAGTTTCTACGTAACCAAAATATATGTGTTATGGAGTGAATCATGTATGATTGTTATTTATTTATTTTGGCTTTATGTTATGTTACAACATTTTTTGGTTTATGCATAATAGTAAAGTTATTGTTGATAAAAGGATTTGAAGTACTGATTCACCCCTCCCCTCTCAGTACATTAGCTTTCCATATTGGGCCTAACAATAATGATACCAAGTCTGTGGATCTGATGGTAGGAGGACAAGAACCTTATGTAAAATAAGGAAACAGCTTGTAGAGAATCAATGTTGTAAGGGACAAAGATGTTGAAGCCCTGAATAGTATCGATAATCCAAAGAATATTGAGCCAAGGCTGGATTCGACAGGAGAAGAGGACTTAATTAAAAACTCACCGGTGAAGGAAAGGATGCACAATGAGATGCCAGTTGAGGAGGTACAAGATCTGAAGCCTCATATTGAAGAGATTCCCTTTGAAGAAAATATTGTAGATTATCAAAAAATTGTTGGAGCAAGCAGTTTTATACAAAATAGGGGTTTAAACCCTAATGATCCATCTAGTGAAGAATATCACATCCCTGGTTCTATGATGGGTTTGGTAGAAGGAGATGAATAGGCTAACAAGGGTTTGAAGGATGTAGAAGATGGTGTCTTTAAAGACATTCAAAAATCACCTATAAGAACCTTAAACTCTGTTCATGAGGATAGTAGAGATTTAGATTCATCGGAAAAGGAAGGCTTAGACATGCAAGAGTCAGAGGATGAAATCAATAATATTGACAATCTTGGTGGAAGTGGTTTTTTCTAGAAAAGATCTCTGAATCAGACTACCTCAAAAATCTCCAAACCAAAAATAGGAGAGAAATGCTCCAGAGGTGTTAAATGCACAAGGGAAAGGCTTGAGATGGCAGGGACAACCAAAGGACAAACCAAATTGAGATCAAGAAGAGATTATGACTCTTCCTGGAGGTAATGAGGTGCCTTTTGTGGAATGTCAGGGGTTGCAATGCCCCTAACAAGAGGCAACTGATCAAAAGATTATTTTATCAGATATGGCTAGATATTGTAATGTTACAAGAAACTAAGTTGAAAGGTGAAGATATATAGTCTTTTCAAGTGCATTTTCATAAATGGTGGAGTGTCTTTTCTGAGGCTTGTGGGGCTTTTGGAGGTTTGGGGATTATGTAGAACGAGGACACTATGCATATTAAACTTGTGCGATTGGAGAAACATTGGCAATAGGTGCAAGTTTTTTCAAAAGTGCTACAAAGAAACTTTGACTTATTTAATGTGTATTGGCCCATTATTACTTTAGATAAAAGGAGAACCTGGGATCAATTGAGCAATATTTTAGCAAATTGGGGTGACCATTTCTGTGTTTTGGGGGGATTTTAATGCCACTTTATCCACTACGGAGAAGAAAGGTGGGAATTGTCATTTTAATCAATTTCAATAGGATTTTAGTGATTTCACAGTGGGTTGTGGTTTGGCAGAAATAAAATTTAAAACAAGGGAATTCACATTGACTAATAGGAGAGCTATATTTTCCAACATTGTTGAAAAGTTGGATCATTTTTTTCTTGCGAGCAACTGGGTGTCTAAATCATGGATTACGAAAGCTTCAATACTGCCCATCCATGGCTCAGATCATTATCTTATTTGCTTACTCATTCAAGATGAGTTTGTTGTTGTGTGATGCCCTTTCAAATTTGAAATGATGTGGTTCAGAGCTGAAGTATTTCGGGACTTGGTAGAGGATATCTAGACCAATTCCCTGACTTGGATTAGAAATCATGTTTTTGCCTTTTACAAAAAATTACAATATTTAAAGGAGTCTTTAAAGAAATGGAATAGGGAGAAAGTTTCAAGAATGTTTTTGCTGAGAAGATGGCTATTAAAAATAGATTAGAATGTTTACACAATAGAGTAATTCAAGATGGTATGACTAACTCAGAATTTATGGAGGAAAAAAGTTTCAATCAAGAGCTCAGGAAAGTGCTAGCGAGGGAAGAAATTTTCTGGAGGCAAAAGTCTAGGGAAACATGGCTCAAAGAGGGAGATAGACACACTAAGTTTTTCCATAGCTCTGTTAAGGTATGAAGATCAAGTAATAAGATTTTTTCTATTAAGGATTCCAATGGTGTAATGCTATCAAACCAAAAGGAGATCCAAGAGGTGGTTGTAGGCTTTTTTAGCAGTTATACCAAAATGTATATCAAATGTGCAAGATGGCTCTGTTTGAACTTGGGGGTGATAAAGCGCTAGGGCCAAATCGCTTTCCAGATTCATTTTTTTTTAAATTTGAGATCTGTTTGCCATGGATATACTACAAGTGGTGGAAGAATCTAGAGCTAGAGGTTTTATTCTAAAGGACTTCAATAACACCTTTATTGCCTCGGTTCCCAAAAAGCAATCGATTGCATCCTTCGATGATATTCAGCCAATCTCACTATTCAATGCCATTTATAAAATCATTTCCAAAGTGATTGCTAACAGATTGAAATCGGTTCTTAAGTATGTTATTTTAGAGGAGAAGAGTGGATTTGCACCTAATAGGTCCATTGTTGAAGGCATCATTGTGGCACATGAGGCCATCCATTTGATTCGAGTTGCAAGAATGGTTAAATTAATAGTTAAACTTGATATACAAAAGTTTTATGACAAGGTATGCTAGAACTTTTTGTTTGCAACTCTTTGAAAGTTTGGTTTTTGTGAGGAATGGATTGCTTGGGTTAAAAGTTGTGTTTGTACTCCAAGGTTCTCTATCTTGGTAAATGACCTAGTCATCAAGGTTTTTTTGAAGTATCTAGAGGTTTAAGATAGGGTGATCCTTTGTCACCTTTCCTGTTTATTATCATGGCAGAAGTTTTAAGTCGATTGATCGCAAAGAAACTGGATGAGGGTGTTTGGAAGGGTATAAAAATTGCATAGGGGGTAAGGGTTGTCTCTCAACTCCAATTTGCTGATGACCCTCTTTTATTTGGAGAGGCAACACTAAGAGAAGCAAGGGTTTTGAGATGTACTCTGGATAACTATTCTAAATGGTCTAGTTGAAAGATAAACTGGCAAAAATCTAAAATTTTCTTTTTTGACACCCCTATGAGGAAGCAATGGGAGATCTCAAGTATTATGGGGATGCAAGTGGACAGCTTACCGGGTAAATACTTGGGCATCCCTTTGTTTGGAGTTGCAAGTAGGTCTGATATATGGAAGAATTTAGTTGACTCTTGTATTCAAAGGATGGATGGTTGGAAAAGTAAATGGTTGTCATCGACGGGTCGTATCATGATGTTAAAAATAGTAATCTCTGCAATTCCACTTTTCTCTATGATGTGTTTACAAATTCCTCAAAAGGTTGTGAAGGTGATTGAGCAGAAAATGAGAAAGTTTTTTTGGAATGGAGCCCAAGAGGAGGTGGTGCAGGAGCACTCATGGTGTAAGGAAAATATATGGTCAAATTCATCATTTGAAATATAATTTATATTTGAAGGTCATTTATAATGTATTTGAATCCATTTGAAATGATTTGTAAGACTTGGAAGCTTAAAAATGTAAGCAAGTCCTGATTATGTCCTAGTTGTCCATATAGGCCCTTATAGGTCAAGATGGTCAAAATTGTATAAAAGGCCATGAGAAGGCTATCGAGTATGTAAAAGGTATTAAATAGATTATTTGGACATGTTTATGAGGTTTTTACAATTTGGAGAGTGTGGCGTCCTAAAATTGCGACACTTGCAATTTCGACTGCATTTGGGTCTTCACGATGGCGATGCAACACGGAACTTGAATGGAGACCCCGAAACTTGTTCATGACATCAAAAACTGCATTTCTCAGCACCATGGCCTAATCCTCCTTGCACCCTGCTATCCCTGGAGGTGGGACCATGGCGCCCAGTGCCCTGGTCCTTCAGGACTAGGGCGCCCAGCGCCCTAGTCCATCAGGACCATGGCGCCCAGCGCCCTGGTCCCTGGCCCTATTTTGGGCCCGGTCTCTTTTGGGGCTTTGGGTCTTTATGTTTGCAAATTGGAAAATAATCTTCCTAGGTCGGCCTAAGGTTGGGAAAATCAGTCTATCAGCCCTAATTGACAAGTATATAAACTACATTTCCTCTCTCAAAAAGGGAGGAGGACATATGTGTGCAAAGGCGCGAAAGCAATATTCAAACATTCAAGTATTCAAGCATTCAAGCATTCCTTCAAGCAATTGATCATTCTAAGTCTCCATTCAAGGCTAAGTGTTGCATTCAAGACAAGGATTCAACCATTGAAGAGGAGATCACTTACCAACACATTACATACTACATACATTACACCTTCGCATGTAAGAATACAAACATTCTTACAACAAGGTATCAGTACTTGTTTACATTACAAACATTTATATTTACAGCATTCTCATTTCTTGGTTAATTCCAAAACTGGGGTTTGACCTAAAGGCAAACCCCTCATCCCTAACCCCCCAATCGTCCTCTCTTTTCTGTGTGTAGGTTGCAGGTACGCGGCTGTAATTGAAGATCTGGAATCCTTGTGCAGAGACGAACAGTTCCACCTTCGTTTCGCGGATTTTTCAGAGGACCGTGTGCACGTCGGGCGCCATCGTCCCGTCAACTTTCGCTCAAATTTGCAGAACAGCACCGTCTCGACATTTTACTGCTAATTCCAGGTCCGCAGCTTCATACCATATCCCTATCTCTGTTTATAAGTGAATCTTTCCTACTTTACATGCATTCCTAGTTCAATCATTCTTTCCACATTTCTTTACAAAAGAGGGTATCCTTGATGTCACAACCCTTGAAACTCATATAGAATCTAATCTTGCATTGTGTGGGATTGGATCTTATGGGTTTCAACCCCTCTTTTGAATGTAAAGTTTCTCCCAAGTGAAAACCCTCAACCCTAGTGACTCTCCCTTCTCTCTCCTTGGAGCTGGGGAGGGGAAGACAACTAGGGTTCGATTTTTTCGCTTTACATTTTGGTGAACCCGACGTGAACATCCTCATTCTGATTATTCATGGTTAGATCTGAAAAATTTGCTTCCCTAATTACATTTCCATGTTTGATCTTTTGCAAATTTTAGAGGCTAATTGCATAAAAACCCTAAAATTTTCTTTTAAGTAATTAAACTTGTGAAATGTTTAATTGTTAATGCTTGTTTCAGATCTACCCTTCTATTGCAAATTGTCAATTCATATTTGTGCTTTAATTCTGAAAATTAAGTGGTTAAATGTCAAAACCCTAATTTTTAAGACCTTCTTGATTCAACCTTTGACTGATAATTTCACTGATCAAAACACTTCCAAATCGGCTGTAACTTTGGATTCCGCAACAAAATCACAATATCTTTCATCCTTGAAAATTTGGAAAAAAGTTGCGAGGACCGTGTGCACCCCGAGCGCCATCGTCCCCGACATTTTTTTTGAAATTTCGGGAGCTAGATCTTACTGTATTTTTCTGCTAAAATCCAGAAATTTGGCTGATTTTATCAAATTTAACACTTTCAAAATTAAGGTCAAAGTTGGTCTAGTGATTGCTTGGATTAAGGCTTCTAATCATTCAAAAATCATTGAAATTGAAATTCATGTCAAAATTGTGTTTCTTGCTGTCCTGAATCTGAAAAGTGTGTTAGCATTCATTCAAAATTTCAGTGCCTTACTCAAATTTTTGCAGTTTGTGACTTTTGAAATTAAGTGTTTAGTTGCAACAACTTTGATTTCCACTTTCAAATTCGAATTTTGCATGAAATCGAGTCAATTTTTAAATTTCAAAACTTGCATTGCTTTTAGCATTCCCTCTAAAATCATAAAAATCAAAATTTCAGTTTCCCTCTCTTTTTCAAAATTCAAAATTTGTATTTTTCAACAATCTTGGTAGGGTTCAATTTTGAGATTGCAACTTTAATTTGGCCTATCTACAGATCGTAAAATCACTCAATTTTTTCAGATTAGCTTTAAAATCATCATAACTTTCATCCCTGAAAATTTCGGAAAAATTTGCGAGGACCATGTGCACTCCGTTCGCCACGGTCCCGGACATTTTTTCCGAAATTTCGGGAGATTGTCCTGATTGTATTTAATAGCTTAAATCTAGGAGATTGGCTGATTTTATTGAAATTTGCTACCTATAAAATTTAAAATCTTCTCTCTCTTTAGTGCATGAGTTTTACAACAATAAGCCCTACTTACACTATTCCTGTTAGACGAAGCCTTAGAATTAAGTCTTTCCAAGGTGTAATTACCGAGGAGATGGAACCTAATTTGAATGGCCTTTTTAACGAAGACATGGGTAATTCCTCTAATCCTCTTAATGATGAAGAAGCTCTCCATGAGGTTTCTGTAGAACAACTTTCAAAATTGGATAACCAATTTGATGATTTTCGACAATGGATGTCTCAAGAATACCCTGATAGTGAAGCTCTTTCATTAATTGAGGGTCTAAAATGTATGGTTCAAGGTGATAAGAATGGAATTGATATTTTGCGTGGTATTGCACACATTGTGGATTCGAATGTGATGCCAATGAAAAGTTGTGCCGAAACCTTAGGTTATACACAACCTCCTACTCAAGTCAATCATTCTATTCCTTTGACGACTCCTATTGCTAGTATACCTACTTTTACATCAAACATAATGACTACTTCAACACAAGATATTCCTCCTATGATCACCAGTCATGGGGGCAATCCCTCTTCTTCAATCAACCCTCTTCCTTCATTCAATCCAACTTCTTCATTCATTCCTTCAATGAGTGTTCCTATTATATCTCCACAAATAAACATGACGCAAGGGGGCAATTCATTTAACCCTTCCATTCCTCCTTGTAGTGTTCCTCCTTTCCAATCATCTCCTATGACTAACTATCATAGTGTCCCACCACCTTACTCTCTACCTTCTTTCAATAACATAACACCTCCATCACAATCTAACACGTCTAATATGAACTCTTCGACTAAAGCGACCATTAACAATCTTGCACAAACTGTCTCTTCTTTACAGCAACAAATTGCCTCTATGAATCAATCTAAGTTTAGTGTGCCCACATTTGATGTTGCGAGCCCACTTTCTCTTGACATTGTCTGAGCTATTCCCCCTAAACATGTTGAAATTCCGCATTTGGAGCTTTATAATGGTAAGGGTGATCCTTTAACACATGTTAAGACCTTTCAAACAATATGTACTGATTTTGCTTATGACCAAAGGTTGCTTGCAAAACTGTTTACTAGAACATTAAGAGATAAAGCCCTACAATGGTATTGCTCGTTGCCTTCCTATTCTATTACTTCTTTCGAACAACTTGCAAATGCTTTCATTCAACAATTTCAAAACAATATAAGTCCTAAAGTTACTTTGATTGATTTAATGCATTGTAAACAAGGTGTTAAAGAAAAAGTGACTGATTTCATTGGTAGATATAAGCATTTGTATGCTCAAATTTCCTTTCCAGTGCCTGACAATGATATTCAAAGAATCTTTATTTCTAATTTACAAAAAGATATTAGAGAAAAACTCCTATTTTCTGAGTTTACTTCTTTCCAACAGTTGTGCGCAACTCTTCACAATTATCAACTGACTGTGAGTCAAATGGAACAAGCAAATCCTATGACTCCGAGTGATAAGGGTGATAGTAGTCAGCAACCATTTGGGAAGTTTAAACCGAACAGAGAGTCCATTATATTCAATGAAAACATCATCAACAACAATGTGAATGCAACATCAGGTGTGCCTCCTATTTCTAAATTTTTCAAGAAAGAAAGAAAGTTTACTCCTTTGAATGAATCATTGCATAGTATTATGAATAAGTTATTGGAACAAAATGTGCTTACTCTCCCTCCTATAAGGCAAATAGATCCTGCAAAGATTAATTCACCCTATTTTGATAACAAATCTTTTTGTCAATTTCATCGTCATCCTGGGCATGATACTGAAAAATGTTTTGCTTTAAAGGGGAAAATTCAAGATTTGATTGATAATAATACTATCTCTGTTTCTGGTGTGAATGATAAAGGCAACACATCTGTAGCTCCTCCTAACCAAAATCTTCAGATTTTTACTGATCCATTGCCTTCTCATACCTCTAATGCGATTGATACTAATGATTCCTCTGTCTCACCTGATGATCTTGTGTCTATGACTCCGAATGTGATTAACTTTGTAGAGCAGCAAAAAATCCCTAAAGAACCTTCCATCACCTTTGATTCTAGTGAAACTATCAGGGCACCTGATGGTCCTTTATATATAGTTGCAAAAGTCAAGAATACACCTTGCCGTGGAGTGCTTATTGATCCTTCTTGTATGGTTAATGTCATTACTGAAGAATTTCTTTTTACTTTGCAATTGAATCAAGTAATCTATGACGAAACAAATATGGTTGTGAAATTATTTGATGCATTTTCTTCTCCTGCAATTGGTTCTATTACATTACCTATTGAGGTCCATAACAAATCTCTTGATGTGATTTTTGCTATTATTCCATCGTCCGAACAATTTCGTGTGAAGCTAGGCTATCCTTGGCTATCTTCCATGAAAGCTATTGCTTCTCCTATTCACAAGTGTTTGAAATTTCCCCATAATGGTGAAACTTTTACTGTCAATCATAGTCTCTTTAAACCAGCTGAAAGAATTTCTAGCGTTCCTATTGATTATTTTTGGCCTAAACAATTCCAATCTCTTCCACCACGAAGTGATCATCTTTTCAAATCTTATCAAAAGTGGAAAAAGGACATGATCCTATCTCTAAGTGAACCTAGAACACCCAAACTTGACATTCCTATCATTCTTGAGAAGGAAGTTCTTCCTTTGAAAGATAAAACTAATGTCTTTCCTCAAGAAGATTCCCAACCCATTCCTATGGATGTGACTATGCCTATATCTAATAAACTTCCTAAAAGTAGACCTATACCTCCTCGTCATGATGGGCTTGGTCTCCTTCCTAAACCAAATATTCCTCCCTTATATGGAGCAGTTCCTCCTCCTTCCTCTTATGGAGAGAAGAGACCTTCCTCTTCTCCTATTATTCAACCTAAGAGACCACAACCTAAACACCCAAGTGATAAGGATGAGAACATTCCTCCTCCTCAATCTCCTCAGCTTCCTACTAAGACTAGACGAAATCATTCTGCACGTGAACGCCGATGAAAGCGTCGTCTTAGAGCTCAGGCAGCTGCTTCTCAAACTTTGCAATCCCCAAAAACACCTTCAGCTAGTATTATTCCATTTTCTCCTCAGCCGACGATTGTGCCGAAATATCCTAAACATAAGATGCATGATGGTCTTGATCCTGTGCGAGTTAAAGATCCTATTTTTATAAATCTTGATGATGATATAGATGAAAATGTTATTCATGATGAAAATGCTATTCATGATGAAAATGTTACTCCTGTTCATTCTGATAGTGAATATGAATATGTTGATGTTGATAACCATTTATCTAACGCATTTTCTAAAGCACTTATCCTAGCTCCTAGACAAGAACACCGCGGCTTGGGATATGAACATAGCCCTTGTTTGGATCTTGTGATAGCTCCATCTGCTGTGTTAGATGTTCCTCCTCTAGCGTGTTTCCTACCTTCCCGAAATATTGATCAGCAAGATCGGGGGGTAGATGACGTGCTAGACTAGTTTCATTAGCATAGCAGATTCTCTCCTCCTCTCTTTTGTTACTTCTTCTATGTGTTATTCTCATTCTTCTATTTGTTGTCCTTAGTGTTGTCTACTTGAGGACGATGCAAAGCATTGAGATCTCTTTTGGTCTCTCTCATGTTGACTCAAAAGACACATGTGTTCCCTTCTTCTAGGTGACCTTCCTTGATTGGGGAATGAAGAAAAATTATGCATACATACATATGATATACATGAATTATCATACAGCATACTGACCCCGAGGAAAGCGAAGTCACCTTGTGCTTTGTGTTTTGTGTTTTGTGTCTATTATCCTTGGGCTTATCTCACACTTGGGGGCTAAATCCTTGTGATAACGTGCTCCTTTCCCTTCTCATTTCTTCTATGTATCACTACCTTAAAGCAATCACCCCCGGTGAGGTGTGTGCGATCGCTTTAACGTAGGGGGGCATACATCCCGTTCATATCTTTTCAAGATACTTGAAAATTTCTTGACAAATTTAGCTTTGCCTTGAAAATTTTTGATATCTTTCTTGCATGACTCATAGTGAGGGAACCTTACTACTGACAGTCATGGTTCTCCCTTGTGATCTTCCCTTTTACTTTGTCAATCGAAGTCGTAAGATCCTTAGTCCACTGGGGGCTTGGTGTATCTTGCCTCCTTGACGTGGTGAAAGTTTTTCAATGTTGTTCCCTTGTACTTTACCGGAAGTATGAGCGTATGCTTATACTCCCGCTAAAGTGGGGGCTAAATGTAGCGTCCTAAAATTGTGACACTTGCAATTTCGACTGCATTTGGGTCTTCACGATGGCGATGCAACACGGAACCTGAATGGAGACCCCGAAACTTGTTCATGACATCAAAAACTGCATTTCTCAGCACCATGGCCTGATCCTCCTTGCACCCTGCTGTCCCTGGAGGTGGGACCATGGCGCCCAGTGCCCTGGTCCTTCAGGACTAGGGCGCCCAGCACCCTGGTCCCCCAGGACCATGGCGCCCAGCGCCCTGGTCCCTAGCCCTATTTTGGGCCCGGTCTCTTTTGGGGCTTTGGGTCTTTATGTTTGCAAATTGGAAAATAATCTTCCTAGGTCGGCCTAAGGTCGGGAAAATCAGTCTATCAGCCCTAATTGACAAGTATATAAACTACATTTCCTCTCTCAAAAAGGGAGGAGGACATATGTGTGCAAAGGCGCGAAAGCAATATTCAAACATTCAAGTATTCAAGCATTCAAGCATTCCTTCAAGCAATTGATCATTCTAAGTCTCCATTCAAGGCTAAGTGTTGCATTCAAGACAAGGATTCAACCATTGAAGAGGAGATCACTTACCAACACATTACATACTACATACATTACACCTTCGCATGTAAGAATACAAACATTCTTACAACAAGGTATCAGTACTTGTTTACATTACAAACATTTACATTTACAGCATTCTCATTTCTTGGTTAATTCCAAAACCGGGGTTTGACCTAAAGGCAAACCCCTCATCCCTAACCCCCCACTCGTCCTCTCTTTTCTGTGTGTAGGTTGCAGGTACGCGGCTGTAATTGAAGATCTGGAATCCTTGTGCAGAGACGAACAGATCCACCTTCGTTTCGCGGATTTTTCAGAGGACCATGTGCATGCCGGGCGCCATCGTCCCGTCAACTTTCGCTCAAATTTGCAGAACAGCACCGTCTCGACATTTTACTGCTAATTCCAGGTCCGCAGCTTCATACCATATCCCCATCTCTGTTTATAAGCGAACCTTTCCTACTTTACATGCATTCCTAGTTCAATCATTCTTTCCACATTTCTTTACAAAAGAGGGTATCCTTGATGTCACAACCCTAGAAACTCATATAGAATCTAATCTTGCATTGTGTGGGATTGGATCTTGTGGGTTTCAACCCCTCTTTTGAATGTAAAGTTTCTCCCAAGTGAAAACCCTCAACCCTAGTGACTCTCCCTTCTCTCTCCTTGGAGCTGGGGAGGGGAAGACAACTAGGGTTCAATTTTCCCGCTTTACAGAGAGTCATTAGGAAAAAGTGTCAAAGTTGCAAGAAAATTGCAAAAGTGCAACATTTGCAAAAATGTAAAAGTGCAAAAATTGCACATAAAGTTGTAAAAGGGAAGATGAAGGGTCATAAAGGTAGTTGGATGGTTTATAACTACCAAAGAGTCTATAAATATGTTGTATTGGTCGAACCAAATCATTATTGGAAGAATAGAGAAGAAAGGAGAACATTTTGGATACATTTTGGTGCATTATACTATTGTTATTTTGGTTGGCTTTCCAGTTTTTGTGTTGGTTCCAGGCCTTTTATGACAATGTATGGCCTGGAAACCTTTGTATATATATAATGGATAGTTAGATATATTAATTACCTTTCTTTTCCTTTTTTTTTGGAGTTATTATGTTTAGAAATGAAGAAGATATGGAGTTTTGGTGAAAGTTGTTAATTGCAGATTTGATACTTCCTGAGAACAGTCACATTGCAGCGTATGGTATGAACTCATATGATATTATTAAGACATATAAATAGACTTATTGGAAATATATGTGAATCATATTTCTTTTCCCTTTTGTTTGAGGCATTTTGGTTTTTATTTGTGGAAGTTATGAAGATTTTGGTGAAAACTGGTTTTAAACTGTCTTAAATGGAGTTGCTGGAAAGGGCTTGTACTTATCTTGTGATTTCACCATTGGAAAATTTAATGACTTGAATATTATGAAATTAGACTCAGAGGGCTTTCATTTGAGTATGGTATTGTTTTATTTTGGTTAAGTATTTGTTGTGAAATATGATGCCCTAGCAGGCAGCAAGCATACATCTTCCTGATTTATGACAGTCAAAATTGGTCTCGGTGCAGAGATGATAACTTTTTATTGCACCGTTGGATCATTGTCAATTTTGGATATGGTTTTAGAAACCTAGTTTTCTACAACCTCACTGAAGAGATCTTCCAAATATGCTCAGGTTTTAAAGTTATTAATAACTAAGTACGGGTATATCAAACTGTCATTAACTGGGACAGCATAATGCATTGTTTTGGTCTTGATTAATGTTTAAAGGGTTATAAAATGATATGATGGATTTGATATTGGATTGGTTGGTTGATATTAATATTGTTTTGGAATTTAGAGTGATTATTATGATCAAAGTATGTCTCTAATACAAGTGAATATGTTGTGTTGAGATTGGAACTCCATGTTGATTTGGGGTTCTTGAAGGGTTTTTCATGATGCTCCGCATCAGGAGGATTAAATTCTACAACTGGCTTGGGAAAAAATGTGTAGACCAAAGCAGAAAGGGGGGCAAGTCTATGTAATTGGCAGAAAATGAATTGAGGCTATGGGAGCAAAGTTAATATGGGCTATATATAAAAATACACAGCAATTATGGGTTCAAATCTTGTGGGCCAAGTATTTGGACCAGTCGGATGATTGGAGAATTTTCACAATTGCAAATCCATTGCATGGGTCAACTATATGGAATTTTATTGTTTCATGCAGGAAGGTTATCAATGATCATTTATCATGGAAGATTGGTGATGGCAAGAATGCACACTTCTAGTTAGATTCATGGGATGACCATCAATTTTTGTATAGTAATGAGAATGTGATTGGGGCCAAAAGATTATTAGAGGAAGCTTGGGGCACCAAAGTGAGGGATTATTTGGAACTCAGAAGAGTTGATGGAAGGACTGTATGGGGATGAAAATTGGTAATAGAGGTATTACAAAACCCTGATCATATTAGAATTATGGAAGAGATTTTTAAAAATAGAAATATTTTTATATCTGATAGAAAAGATGTAGTAAAATGGTGTAAAGAGCAACATGGTAATTATTCGGTCAAGATTGGATATCAACTCTTAGACAATAGAGAAGCGAGGGAAGAATGGATAACAGGTTTATGCTGGGGAAAATAATGTCTCCCTAAGGTAGGTGCGTTTGCTTGGATTGCAATTAGAGGTAGAATTTTAACTGGTGAGAGGAGGAAACGATTAAGGATGGTGGGGCCAATGAAATGTGTAATGTGTGGTAAGTATGAAGAAGAGGTAGACCACCTTATTTTGAAGTGTGATTTTTCTTATGCTTGTTAGAGAATGGTACAAGGAAACTAGTGTTGCATGGTCCTCTTTCTGTGACCTTAAAGGATGGCTTTTTGTGCTAACCATATAAGGGTAGAAAGTCTATTTTTTCTTCTGTGTGGAAAAATAGTCTGTCAATGAAAAAGATTTGGAAAGAGCGAAATTGAAGAATTTTTCAGGATAAAGGGGAGTCAATTGCGAGGATTATGGCCATAATTGATACATCAATCAAAGAAATGGTGGGAGTTACGACATCTCGGCTAAGTGTGTAGAATGTAGTTCTATCAAAGGAGGATTCATGTCTTTAGAATAGTTGGCCAAGAATTAAATTCAGGCTCGTTCATGGGCCTAGGCAGGATGATCCGTCATTTCACAATCCTCTAGAGTAGTTAAGTGAAAAATGGACTCCACTGGAAGAAGGTTGGATCAAGGAAAACTTTGATGGGGTATCCAAGGGTATTCTGGGTGAGTCTGGTGTAGGGGTGGTGTTTTAAGACTGGAAGGGAAACATTATTGCATGGGGCGCCAAGCGAATGGAATGGGGCATGAATAATGCAGCTAATGTGAAAGAAACATCCTTAGTAGCCGAGTGGGGATTGAAACTCGGCCTTAAGAAATTACACCTGGAAGGTGATTCATTGATTATTATCAATGCAATTATAAAGGGGGAAATGTAGGCCTGGGTGCTAAACAATTTTGTTCAGAAAATAACTCACGACGTGAAGTATTTCACAGATTTCAAGATATCCCATGTACATAGAAATGAAAATAGGGAAGCGGATGTATTGTCTAAATGGGTAAGTCTTCTCAAGGAAGTACATGAATATCATCTAGAAGATATTCATAATATTTTGATTGATGACATGGAGGTAGTAACGACACATTTGGCAACCCCAGAAAATTTGGAGAATCAAAATGGTAGTTGAAGGACATGGCAATAAACATGATCCTGAGATGTAGTTAATACCGGATCGTGTGAGGCTAATAAGTCTTTTTCTAATAGAGAATTTATGGAAATGTAGTGTGGGAATAGGTTTTTGGCAGCGAGGAAGGTTGGCTTTCAATGGGTGGATTGAATGCAAATCAAATTGAAATAAAGATTATGTGGGGGAGACATTATTTTTATGCTATAGTGGTTTTATAGTCCTTATTTTTAGAAGAGCTAGTTTTCAGTTTTGGAGGTGGTGGCACTATAGTTTTGCGATAATGGAAGCAAATTTCTCTTTCAAAATATAGAATAAACTTGTGCCTTTTATGAGAAAGGTGTCGAATAGATGTTTACAGGGGTTATTCCTTTACAAAGATGAGAGGTTGATGGAGGTGGTAAAGTAAATGTTGAGTGAGGATATTGTGCATGTCAGGCATAGGTATCAAACCAATATGGAAATCTACTCGCTAATTACAATGTGGGGATTAGAATTTGAAGATCCAGTTGACAAGGTTCGGTGAATACTGCAGGAGCTAATTGTAGAGGATTATTTGGTTGGAATGGGGTGTGTTCTTGAATGGGTCATTCCAGGGGTTGGAATTGATGTTTCTAAAGGAGTGGAGGAGCACAAGAACCCCATACCTTTTGTGTGTTGGCCAAAGGACAAAGTAAAACAAATATGTAGAGAAGCATCATGGCATGGATGGGAAGCCTTCAAGATGTTTGCAGGTCTTATGTAGGTGGATGAAGCTCTTCATACAGAGTATGAGCTAGCAAGGGTGGAGATGGGACCTAAACTGCGACTACGGGTGCACATAGAGGAAGCGTGACAAATATTAGACAGGTTCAATGAGGAGAATCGGCATGAGAGATAGGAGTTTAGTTTTTAATTTTTGGTTAGCTATGTAGAGGATTAGGTGGAAATAGGAGATAGATATCTTTCTCTATTAGATGCTTGGGAGAAAAGGTGACGGATAGACTAGTTCATTTTGATTTTTGAGTTTTGTAGTGTTTAATGGTGGATTTGGCGAGATGTATGATGTATAAGTTTTTTTTATTGTTGTTTTTCTTGAACAATGTATACTCTAATTTTTCTTATTAATATAAACATAAACTATTATCGACCAAAAAAAATCATTGTTGGACCTATTATGTAGCTTGGATATAGTACTTATCAATAAGGAATTGGAATTCATGGTTAAATAAAGGATGTTATTTCGTTATATATTTGGATGCATTAGAATTGTATATGTTCTTAAATGGGAAGTTGGTTACTTAGTTGTGTTTATGCTTGATTAAAATTATGCATTGGTATTTTGATAGATAAATGAATTTTCTAGGCAGGAAATGGAATAAGCATATTG
Source organism: Cryptomeria japonica (assembly GCF_030272615.1). Taxonomy (NCBI): domain Eukaryota; kingdom Viridiplantae; phylum Streptophyta; class Pinopsida; order Cupressales; family Cupressaceae; genus Cryptomeria; species Cryptomeria japonica. Next base: position 392,469,351 of record NC_081415.1, read on the forward strand.
TAGGTGTTTAATGACTCGATGTTAAATGTAAAAAGGAATTAGGCACATTGGGTATTGGTGTTCTTAAAATGAACTTTAAAGGATAAATGGGTAATAGAATGAGATAGGTTTCATTCATGGTGAATAAGTGAAGGAATATTATTTATGCATAAAGAAACTGAATGATCTAAATTAAGGAAAATGTTTAAGTAGAGTTGAATATGATAAGTGAATGTGATGGTGTAAGTTTGTATTACTTAAGTAATGGCATTGAGATACCCTAGGGAATGTTATATGTAGAGCTCTTATGTTTATTCTGCTTGCGTAATATGTTCATTGTTGTTGTTAATGGATTATATGTGTTCCTATTGGATGGACAAATATTTGCATTTGGGTTATATGTGTTGCATGAGTAGAAGTTCAAAAAAAATTAGTGTCCCTATTTGTTGGTTAGATGGTAAAATTTCTCTAGGGTATTTTGGCGAGCATTACATTGTCATTTATCTTGATGAAACCTTTGTTGGGTTTGAACTTTGTAAACAATTGTTGATCACTATCATTCTTATCAATCAAAGATATTAAAGGGGATAATTCAAATTGACTCACATGAAGCTGATAATTATGAAGTTCTGCACACAATTGCATAAAAGACGTGAACTTAGAAAATAGAAGCTTATATCTAAAATATTTTTGTATATTAGCAATGAAAATTATTTGAACATCATGATTAGGCACTTGATAAGAAATTTGAGAATGCAAATGTTTGTATCTACCAATAAAATTAGTCACTTTTTCTTTAACTCATTTCTTACAATGAATCAAATCAGTCAAAGTAATCTTAGGACCAATGTTATTTTGAAATTATTGAATGAAAGCATTAGCCAATTGTTGAAAATAAGTAATAGAATAAGGAGATAAAGAAAAATACCATTGAAAGGCTTTATCTTTGAAGGTTCTAGTAAACAATTTAGCCATAAGTCTTTGGTCGTAAGCAAAATCACTAGACAAAGTTTGAAATGTCTTCACATGAGTCAAGGGGTCACCTTTTCCATTATGCAAGTCTAGATGAGGGACTTCTATATGCTTAGGAGGAACCACACAAACAATGTCATCGAATAGTGGGCTCACTACATCAAATGTGGGAACGTTGAACTTGGATTGAGTTATGAAAGCGAAATTGGTGTTGTAAGGATGTAACAATTTGGGCTAGGTTATTGATGGTTGCTTCAGTGGATGGATTGAAATTGGACATATTGGATTGTGATTGAGGAGTAACATCATTGTATGTAGGTGAAGGTTAATAATAAGGAGTGAACATTGCGGTATGTTGGTATGGGAGATGGTTGTGACACAAATCAAAGACTCGTAGAAGGAGTTATGTAATAATATTGATTAATAGGATTTCCCCCATGACCAACATGTGTAGGATTAACATTTTGTGTGGAAGTAGTCATTATAGAAGATGTAAATGTAGGCACACTAGGAAAGGATGTAGGCATAGGAATGGAATGGTTAACTTGGCTAGTGGGTTGAGAGTAACCAAGGACTTCGGTACATCTTTTGATTGGCATAATATTAGTGTCAAAAATATGAGCAAGGCCGCACAACAATCCACACCTATATTATCATTTTAGACCATTCTTTTTAGTCCTTCAATCAAGGGGGTTTCTATTGACGAGTGTTTCAACACACTCACCAATAGTCAGGTAGTTTATGTGAACACTCACCACCTCTCTTGAAAAGCAATAAGTTTTGGAAAACTAACCACTCCAAGGTCTCTATAGTTAGTTCTCAATGGTGATGAGAAGCTCAATGGTTGATGTGGTTGTACCTGTCAAGAGGGGGCTTGCTGGTTGAAACAACTTCCAATAGCTTAACCTTTTTTTTTCTGATTTAGATTCTCTCTCAAAATAAACAGCAAAAGATAGATCAAGGGAACAAGAAAATAACAATGAAACCAATACAATAACAACTTAATAAACTACACAATTAGCACCCTGCAGTCTAAATATCATCAATATCATTCAAACCAGCATTCAGTAACGATCCTCCAATAAACATGCAAAGTCATGCAACCTCACAAATTCATAGAAATTAATATCACCACAATATTGTTCTATCACATCAATTCTCATACACCACTTACGTGTGCAATATGATTCATAAAGCAATAAAACATAAGATCAAAAAAAGTTGTTGATTTCAAATAATAGACATTACCAGATTGCAAATAACAAATTAATAGCACAAATGCATAGATCAGACAATCTATAAGTTGCTTCTTGTAATAACTCCAAAGAATGTATCATAACATCTACTCAAACTCAGAAAATCTGCATAAAATCTCTAAAAGAATTTCTAATTGGACCTCAAATCATCAATTCACGGACCCTTACAATGAAATAACTTCTCCAATTTATAGAGTTTCTTGTCCTACTTTCTAGGAAATAAATCTATCTAAATTAAGCACTATAAAATCAAGGAGTCGCAGTTGACATGCAAGTCTCTGCCTTGAACTCCAGTTAACTGCTACAAACTTGTGACTAGGTGACCATTACAAAAATGGTGCTCCATGAACCAACACTTCGTAATCATCCATAACTTGCTCAATAATTAAAGTACGTGTAACTTGCATTCTTACTTTTATCCTCTAACTTCTCTATTATCCATGTAGCCTATTGACTTTGAGTCACCAAGTATGTATACCTATCCATTTACTCAACACTAAACTCAACAGAAATTGTAAAATAACATACTACATATGAGTCCCACTGATGGAGTACATTATCCTCCTCCAAATGTCCAGTACTAAGAATACCAAGTCCAAAAATACTTAACAACTTTTCTCAAACTTTTCATATTTCTTTATCAAACCAAGGAGAGGAAGATGGATATATGTTATGCTCTTTCCATACTACTAAAGCATCTCAATCTTTAATTCTAAAATGTATATATGAGACTGCAAGTTCCCAATACTATCTCCTCCCAAGAGATCTTCCTCCATTATGATCTCTTCTCTGAGATTCAAAATCTTATTCAATATCTCATATTGTTTAGTAAAAATTGTGAGCTTTCACTCCCACTATTGATAACATGAAGCCAAATCTCCTTCTATCTGTGAGGCTTTCTTATATATCACCATAGTATTCTGCAAAAACATTCTAATTTTAGAAGCATTATTTTGTGCCCATGTTTTTTCTATTGCGGCCACCTTTCTCACATCAATGAGTGTTCTCACATCACCTTCTGGAAGTGATGAAGTTGAAGGTAAACTATCATCTACACATGCATCCAGTGGTTAGCCCATTTCTACAAGTAGCTTCTTATATTTTTTCAATTGTGCCTTAACTTTTGACTGAGAAATGTGTTCTTTCTCCATTCTTCTCCTTACCACACTGGTAGCAAGTTCCAAAGTATCTAGCTCTCCCCACTTGGTCTGTTTACCCAATCTAACCTGTCAAACTTGGTATTTTGGGGAGCTTTCCCCTTCAACTTGTATAGGAGCTGCAGTATCAACAATCACCTCACCAAAACCAGTTCTAGAAAAATGATGTATGGTCTTCGCCTTCTTTGTTTTCCTTGGCTCTTCAATGATTGCTTGTTGCAAGGTGATTTTTGGAAATACCACTTTACTCTTCTTCTCAAAGGTGAAACTTAACCACTATGTTGTGTCTTCATCCTTGTCACCTTCGTGTACTACAATCTCCGCAATGACCTTGTGTACCTTTCATAATTGGTCTTCTGCTTCATCTTTCTCTTCCTCTTGATTCTTACTTTTATTCTCTTCTCGCTCAAGAATTTGAACATCTTGAGTTGAATTAATTTGTTGAGCTTGGTTTGTTTGGAGACCAATATCAATATTCAACTGTTTCTATTTATGCAACTCTCCTAACCTTTCGCTCACTTCTTCTCCAAACTCTTTATTGGCTTTATCTATCTCTTTCAATCCTCCTTTAGCTGCTATTTCCTTAAACAAATTCTCTTGGTCCTCAGGAGTTAAAACAAATATTTCATCATGTTCACCATCAAGATCATCTTGTTCTTTCTCCCCTTTAGTCAGTTGCTTCTCTTGTAGATTCTTCTCATCCGCATCCATAGGATCAACTTGTTCTTGTTCAGGCACTTGTGAGTGTTTCTCAAGTCGAGCAAATCTCTTTCTTTTATTTTTCTCAACCTTCCTTCATGCCAATTGTATAATAGATTGTTGATCCTCCTGATCAGATTCGGACTCAATATTATGAATGGTCACCCTTTAAATAGTAGGAGTCATTACAGGTGAAGTCTTTTGTATTAATGGGGGTGGCGTTACTGATGTTGTAGCAATTGTATCGAGCGATGTAGACACCGGTACTATTACAAGAATTGTAGTAGTTGACAATGTAAAAATAGGAGCTTGTGTTGTTGCAGTAGGTGGAGGTTGAGTTGGTGTTGTTTTTGTGTCATGAGGAGATTGAGTTGATGTAGAAATTCCTTCATCAGCCTTTCCTTGCTCATATTTCTCCATGGCACCTTCTCCTGGAATTTTACCAATAGTAGCCCTAACGAGATGTATTTATACAAGTGGAACAACTCCTAATCCCTCCCTTATTCCAAAATCTATTGCTTTCTTTAACAACTCATCTTTTTCCATTTTTTTCTTTACCTGTTCCATAAGCTCCTTTGTGGATTGCAAAGGTCCAGCAGCTTCATCGGGTTTTGTAGATGTGTTCTTTCTAGAACCAGACCTCACTCTTTGAGCATATTCCTTGTGTACTTTTGACTAAGGATTATTAGTGGCTACTTCTTTATGTTTTCCCTTTGAAATACTAGGCCTAATCCTCAAACTCAGCCATTGTTTAGTTCTCTTTACAACATTTTGTGTTATTAAATCTATATCTACTTCTTCCTATCTGGGCCATCTTATTGGGGAAAGAGGCTTCTTATCAGTTGTTTTCTCTTTGTATGTTAGGTCTAATAGCTCACCATCATCCCTCAATTCTTTAGGAAGATTTGTCTCTATTTCAAAATCTCTTATTTGTGGTACTATGAGCGGAGAATAACTCTTCTCCCTAACTTCAAAACTACCCTGAAGGTTAGCCCAGAAGTCTTCCAACTTAGGTTTATGTCCCTCATATGCTTTGGAATCATTTGCTTCAATTTACCATATGGATCATAGTATTCTTGAGCATAATTAAATTCTTTCAAATGTAAGTCTTGTAACTCCTTCTTAGCTTCCTTAGCCAATTGAATTTTTGAACAGGAAAACTAACCAATTGTCATGGAGAAATCAACACATGTTTTGTGTTTTGAAGATAGTAATGATTACAATCCAACCATCTGCCTGACATACTCCAAAAGTATCACTCTGTTATTACAATACTTGGGTGGCAGCATGGGATTTCCTATAAAGCCACTAACTCTGATATATGTAGAAAGTTGATTTTGGAGGAACCAACATCCCCATTCCTTTATTACTGTCATTGCCTCTAGGCTTATTCTATAACCTTCATCATATGTGAGCTTTGTGATAATAGGGAAGAGGAAAGCATCATTTATCCTCTTAAAATGTGCTTTTGCCTTGCTCAGAGGGAGTTGAATGAAATACTCCCATACCTTATTTTGCCCTTCTTCATCCCCAAGACCTTCTATTTGTAGTCCCAGAAACTTACCTACCCAAGAAGCTACCCAAATAACATAAGAAGTAAAGAAGAACTTCTTCATTTTAAGCACATCAATCAATTGATTATGTATGTTATCTGATAATATTTGGGCCCAATCATAATATTGTTTCCCAATCAAAATAGTGGTCATAAATTGGAACATCCATGGATGAAAATATCGGTAATCGGTTTTATCGAAGACTTTGCTCAACATGATTATCAAGTCTCGTTGTGGCTCTTTGAAATCATCTCTTAGAATATCACTTGCCTTTAAACCTGTCTTTCTCTCTTCTTTCAACCAATTTTCATTCATATGTCTTTTATAGGAAGCAGTATCCTTATCCCAAACCTCTGTAGCCTCCTCCTCAGTAGTCAACAACACTTCATCACTAGAAGGAATACCAAATACCAAACCTAACATGTCTGCTGATAAATCTATCACTATCTGGCCTTTGTCATCTACACATTTCCTCATGCCTGCATCGTAGAATTGTTCAATAGTTATAATAAAATCTGGGGCTTGTAAAGATTGTGGAAAAATTATTTCCTCCACTAGCCCTGACCTCTTGATCCTCCTATAAGGAGCATCGAATCTTGGTTTGTCCAACTGTGTTCTATTATCTTCTAGCTCTATATGACCTACCTCAGTATAAGTTACCCATTTGATCTGATCTTCCAATTTAGAAGCATAAGTCTGGCCCTAGTAGTGGTACTTCATTGTTATAGGTAGCTTATCCAAATATTTAACCTTCTTGTTGGATGTTGGGTCCATTCAATTACTCTAATCTTCAAGAAAGAACCAAAAATTAGCTTATCATGTAGTCAAAACATCAATTTTATCACCCACTTCGAGACTCCGGGGTTCCAGGCTAGAAAACCCCTTTAAAGGCAACTAACTTTGAAACTCTGGCATTCCAGGGTTCCAAGGTTAGGATAAGATAAAAATCGCAAAGCCTGAAACTCTGGGGTTCCGAGGTTAAGTGGTTAGAATGGTTTGTGGGACTTCAAAGTTCTGAAGTTCTGGGGTGGCTCAATTGAAGGTCGAAAAAAGGAGTCCAAAACTCTAGGGTTCCGAGATGAAAAAGTGGCTCAAGGGAACAACTTTAGAATCCTAGGGATCCAGAATTCTGAGGTTGTTTTGGGTAAAAAAAGAGACCTCAAGATTCTAGGGACTTGAAATCTCGAGCCTAGGGCACCCGAGAAAAAAAACACAAACACGCAAAAAGAAAAAAGGAAAAGAAAATCTAAACTAGGAAAACCAGAAAAAAAAAAAAAAAATACAAGATGGGAAGGAATCCATCAACCTAGTGGAAGAAAACACATGAAACAAGCAACATGGAGGCACGAACTCAGGAGGTCAGAGCTAAAAAACTGGAAAGCTTGAATGCACAAATGAACTTTGAAAAGTTCATTTTCCCTATTTATACCTTCCCAAGGTTGTTCGTACAACCGCCTTAAACACAACCTTGAGAGTTCGGGGTTCCAGACTTCTGAGATGACAAACAAGAAAAACACGAACACACCTCAGGACTCCAGGGTTCTGGGGTTCCGGGGTGTGGCTCAACATCAAGCAGGGCACCTCGGGATTCTAGAATTCCAAAGTTCTAGGGTAAAACGTGAAACAACTTCGGGATTCCGGGGTTCCGGAATTCTAAAGATCACAAACAAACAGGCAAAAAAATATGAAGAACTCGAAATTTTGGGGTTCCATAATTTTGAGGCTTTAATGAAAAGAACAAGGCAAGACCTTGGGATCCCAGAATTTTGAAGTCTTTGACAAAAGACAAGAAACAAAGAGCCCACCTCAGAACTCCAAGATTCTGGGGTAGGACTCAAAGAAAAGCAAGGAACACCTCGGAACTCCGAGGTTCAGGGATTCTGAGGTGGAAGTAAAAACTAAGAAAAAAAAAACTGCAAAAAGCAAAGGAAAGGGGACCCATATTTTCAAGACAAGGAAACTGATGGGGTTAGGTATGCAGGGCATAACAGTTCCCTCGCTATCTGGGTATTGTTGACTCATCCATTGTTGAATATTCTCAAATTCATTATCAATATTCTCCAATTGGTCAATAGTAACCCTAGTTAGTGATTTATTCACATCATGAGAAGTGTGAGAAGAATGGGGATAAGTGATGTCATTTGTTGGGTTATAAGAAGCACCAACATTCACATGGAATAAGTTATCCAACTGAGGCTCCATATCCCTAGTGTTTAAACCTTGGGAAGCCTTAATTCTACAACTTCTTCTCATTGGAATAATGTATGTAGGACTAATGATAACAAAACACATGCACATAGGAAGGAAAATTGGATAGGGGTTTTCCTTAGGTCAAACCCTGGTTCAGGAATTAACCTTGAAATTGAAATGGAAATTACAGAAAGATACTTTCCTTTTGAGGGAAAGGCTAGATCTGAAACAAAATTCTTGTAATTGAAATATACCTTGATTAAGTTGTGTTTGATTCTCATACAAGGTTTTTAGGGTTTCATGTAGGATGTCTTGAAAGAAGGTTGATTATGCATGCCAGCTTGAATACATAAACTTGACTTCACTTCTTCTCTGATGCTTGATGAATGATTGATTGCTTGCTCACTTGAATTGAATTAGGATCATAATTTTGCCTCTTGGAAAAGTTCTTAACAAATTCCCTTTCAATTGAGAGGGGTAGACCTCCTTTTATACTTGGCTGCCCAAAAATTAATTGAATTTCTAGAGTAGGTCAACACAAGGTCAAATTTCTTGCTCATTTGAGATGGCCATTTGGGGGACAAAAAATGGGCCCTAATTGAGAGGACTAGGGCATTGAGCACCCTGGTCCTGAGCTAGGACTAGGGCACCCAACACCCTGGTCTTGATTGTCCTAATAATCAGGACTCGGTCTTGGAGGAAAGGTAGAGAAGGAGATGAAAAAGTAGGTCTATGGATGGTGTGAACAGAATTAGAACAGGCATCAAGCATCCAAAGTCGTAGCACCAAGGTGAGGTCTAGACGAGGATGAAATTATATGCAGATACAATTTAAGACACTACAAACACTCGTCACATGCCTACAAATTTAGATTATAATCCATGTGAACAGGTTGGAGAGCTAAGATTCAAAGAGGAAAAAGGTACAGTGAACTAATTAAAATAGATAAAAGTATTTATCTAATTAATAGAAGAAAGGGTTAGATAAATTAAACAAAATATTTATTTAATTTGGGAAGGAGAGGGAAGGATTAAATAATAATATTATTTAAATTAGAAAGAAGAGGCTTAGTGAATTAACTAAATAAATACAAATATTTGTTTTATTAATATAAGACATTAGGATAGAATAAATAATAAATATTTATTTAATTAAAGGAAAATTTTAGGTGTCTACATATCCAATTATATCCATTCTCAACAAGGAAAATACTTAATCATTGTTCCCAACTCTACCATAGGTTTGTAGTTGGGCCTATTGGTTATTTCCTAGATGTGACTTGATGTGAACAAGTTTGATTCCTAGTTTGTATGTTTATAATAGTAAACCCCATTCCACCACTTTACAATGAACTAGGCACTAAAAGCTTTATTAGGGGTTCCTACTATATCAAGAACCAATACTGATTTTTTCTTCATCATCTTCATTGGGATTTAAGATATATTCAAGATCTTTCTAAGGAATTATTTCTTGAAATTTACATAAAATTTCATTCAAATGTAAGAAATGCATAACAATTTTGGAAGTACACTAAATATGAGTACAATGAAAATCAATATGTTTTTCTACCTTTACCTTATTGGATTAGTTATCATAATAATAGAGCATTGTGTTTTGTAATGACATTGAAATTTTGGATTTAGATATGTTGATGTTCTATTGCACCATGGCTTAATGAATAGTTAACCTAGAAATTCCACATTACAGTTGATCTTAATTTCACAATCTAAACTGCTACTTTTAAAAATCTTGCAAAATCATTATAGATTAAGGTCTTTCTAAAGGTGTTAATGCTTAATTCACACTTCCTCGCTTTTTATTCACATATACTCCACCACCCTTATTTATCACATCTAATGTTTTGGGTCGACAATTGTTACAATTTTATTTTCTAATTATTTATCATTACCATCTTTAGCAACTTATTTTTTAATTTTGAATTAGCATACATTCATAATTAAACTCTCTATATGACACTTTGGCTTCAACATATTTCATCATCTTGTAATGCTTCATCACCATGGAATGGGGTATGTGTTTATCCTTCATACAAACAATTAGATAAACAAGCATATCAGTATGCCATAATTTGTTGCAAGGTTCAAAGGGTGAGGCATTCCATAAGCCTCCATATTTGTAGATGAACTTCCAAAGTCATATATAAATTGTGAAGTGGCCAAAGCTATTTCAGCTTCACTTTCCATTTGCCAAATGTATCTTGTGAAGGTCCACACAAAGTGAAATGAAATAGTTGGAATAATATTCCTCTATCTCATGCACTCCTAGTTTTGTTTTATGTCTCACTAAAGGAACTTACATTTTTTTATTGTAGCTCTTCATGCATCTCTTTAAATAATTTAAACTATATTTGAAAGTGATATTGTTTTTGATTAATAAAAAAGCAAGTTTTGAAGGGGCCCCGAAACCCTTTACAAGAAAGACTTAAACAACAAATCCATGAGAAACAAAGAGGAACAGAACCAAAAAGAGAAAGCCAGCGGAAAACTGAAGAAAACCCACAAAAGCCCCGAAAAGCCAGCAGGCCTTCCAGGAATCAGATTTTTTCCAAGGCTTTAGCCAGGGTGTTGCTAATTTCTTGTAGATCTTTGATGTTGTCTTTGAAGTTGGGTGGATCCTTAGTAGCAGCAGCCATAGCTTTCTTGATACTGGCCCTGGTTCTCTTCACAGTCCCGCCCGCCGGAGTAGCATCACCACTTCCAGTCTGGATGGTCTCCTCCTCTAGGTCAAGATCCACAACTGGTTTAGGAGTATGGTCAAAGACCTTGGCGATGTCCTCTAGGTTTTTGGTGACAGCAGAGAGGATACTTGGGATAACTCCCCTCAGATTTTTCATCGCTTCTTTTCCCTCTTCCAACGATTTTACCTTATTCTCCATTTCTTGCTTCTAATTAATATGCTCTTTGTTTTCATCCTCCTTCTTTTTATCCAAATTTGTCCCTTTCTTTTCTAGGTTTTTTAGGGTTTCGTAGGTCCATCTATCGAAATCCATTCTGGCCTCCGAGAGCTTCTTGAGATTATCCAGGATAAGCCCCTCACTAGCACTTTCCTTGTCCTTGCTATCCATGTCCTCAGTCAGGTTCTTCTCAGAGTCTTTGTTTATTTCCTTCTCAGAATTAAATTTGGTTTCATCATTATCCTTGGGAGTTGTTTCTTCCATCAAATGGCTATTGTCCTTACCAGGGTGATCGCTTGGAATAGGGCTATCTTGACCAGGCTCAAAATCTCCACTTTCTTCCTCATTGCCTAGCTCCTCTTCTTTCCAGTTGTCTTCACCATTGGATTCGTCCATCTCCATACCACTGCTTTCCTTGACAATGTCCTTTGTTTCCAACCCGGGGGCACTTTTCCTTTTCTTGCTGGATGACGCCTTCTCCTTGCTAGTTTCCCCCTCTTCCATCTTTCTCTTACCCAGGGAAGCGAAAATCCACTTATTTTCCTATAGAGTGAGGGTTTTGCAATGCTCATAGATGAGCAGCAGGAGCCCGCAATGGAGAATCGGGCTGGAAGGGTTAGTCCTGTGTTTGTTGAGGGACCTGGAAAGGGACCAAAAAAGGTAGTAGGACATAGACACCTTTTTGTCATGTCTGAAATGGTTTAAGAGCACGAAGTGGTAGGTGTGGGCCCTAGAGAAATAGCCTTCAACCATGATATACTCCATGGTTGCATTCAGGACCCAGCCCCACAACTTCTTGATGTTTGTAGCAATCTCAAAGAAGATCATATTTGAATACCAACTGCAACATTTTTTAGGTTATGTGGAACTATTATACACGTGTTAAATACAATTATCTTTTCATAGTTTGATGAAGATTCCACACTATACTTTTCCTAAGTTCAGTAACTACCCAAACTTCTTAGTGCATCAACATGAGCAACTGACTAGTCTACAAAGATTATTCTATAAGAGACTTCCTTTCACAATCCTTAAATTCTCTCTTATCTTCAACCTCCGCAACAGAAAGTTTCTTTCATGAACAAAAGTAGGCCTTGCATCACTAGTAAGTTGTCATAAGCTTCTATTTGTTGGGCATCTCCAAAAATTTAAAAGTATTTCCAAACATAAAAGATTCATAGTTTTCTTGTGCTATCATGACATGTTTGAAATATTGGAAGTTTTCATATTGGTTATAAAAATTTCAAATAGGAACCACGTTTCCTTGTTATAGGTTCCAGCTTTAATAAGAACAATTCTTGAAGTTTCAAGAATGTTTAAGTTTACTTTTTTTCATTTTGTTAAGATTTTACTAGGAATAGAACCATTGGGGGTTCTTGATGTTTCTAGAACTAGTTGGACTTCTAACCCACACCTAATAGAGTCTTTCAATCAACTAGGAAATTTGCAAAATCTCTTAAATGTTGGGTCGTTGTCGATGAATTCACAAGGCATAAGAACTTGTGTATCAACTCCTTTGTGTTTGTATCCATTGGCAAGTACCACTATTGGAAAAATCATGGGAATGGATTCATTATCATTTGTCGATTATTTTTAAAAATTAAAAATATTTTTTCATAATTAAATCAGCATTAATATTTTTCTACAAAATTTGTAATGTTTTCAAGATTGTGCAATATTGTAGTTATTGGTTTGGATCAAAATCCTATTAAAAATATTATTATATTTTTTGAATCAACATGACACTGTATCAGATATAAGTACATAATACATTTAAATTCCTAATATTTTATTATTTTAAAAGTACTCATTTTTTTAACAAGGTGAAGGCCCCAAAAATGAGTTAAACTTCTTAGACAATAGGATTGGTAATAATTTATTTTTAAATATTTTAGTTTAAAAAATTGCATCTTAACTTGCAAGATATGATGAATAATGATGAACAGCAGATACCCTAACTGGTACTGAGAGGGGGGGGGGGTGTGAATCAATACATAAAAAAACTTCTCTACAACTTATCAAGTTAAAATAATGCTAACCGGTTGTCTTCATTACTGAACTTAACCATGGCAATACCGGTTAAACACAGTAAGACTTCAGACAACATAAACCGGTAAAATTGAACCCTTCAGATACATTCAATACTTGATAACTACTTCACCCATAAACATATGCATGTGATGTATCAACAATACCATAACCATTAGCTCTGCATGCATAATCACTTAAACAAAGAATACTTAATCATCACATGAAAAATGCACAACTCATGACACAGATTTTTCACGTGGAAACGCAAATGGGAAAAACCACAGTGGGGATGAATACCCACAAGCTTGTTTTTGAACTCTTTTGAAGCTCGCTTTGTTAGGAGCCTAGTCTGGTTAAAGACTTTACAATAAGGTTTTGCTAGGAACCGATCTTGTTAAAGATCACCCGGTTAAGGGATGGCTATATACCCTGTTAAAGGTTACCTTGCTAGAGGATTTAAAGAACTCAATGAACTTGAGTCACCTGGTTAGAGGATTTATAGTAAGCCTGATAAAGCTACCCGGCAAAGGGATTTTTCTTCTATTGAAATGGTTAGAAGACAACAGGTAAAGCTTTGATCTGATAACAGCACTATATGCTAAGGCAAATCCTTTTCAGTTACTCTACTCTGCAATCACACTGCAGTTTTCTCTCACTATTCTGGCAAGTATCTCATCACTCGGATACACACACAACATTTGCCAACAACTTACAATAACAAACATCATCAACCTTATAGACAACAATTAGGTCGGTAGCATAAACCCTAAACCATAAGCATTTTAGGTTTACAATACAAGCGGTCCAATCTTGACCATTCAAACACTTTACATAGGGCAATACAATTTCAAACAGATCACAAGACAATTTGCATTGTCCATTCTTCAGCGTACATAGAAATCAGTAACTCATCACGCTTTCTCCTCATACCGCTAAGAATAATGTTCATTCTCGAGGTTGACATTTGATGCAGTCGATCTTCACATGCAAGATCCTCAAGGAAATCCTTCACATGCACAAAGCTAACATGGCATCACGATCTCATCTTCATCTCTTAGCTAACTCATCGCAGGATATCATCAGTTGCATCGTACAAGTTGGATTGCCAAACCGGAAACCCTAGAGCTGAAACTACCAACCAATAGTCACACTTAGTGAAACCCCGATACCGGTTCACTGCATCTCTTCATACCAGTTCACCAACTTCTTCCAATCTGCATACCAGTTCACTTGCACTTATTGACATCAATGACAACATACATTATCATCATATCAACATGTCGGTTCATCATATGCCAATAATCTCCCCCTTTGGCATTGATGGCAATACTTAGTGTAGCATTGCAACTGAAAACATCATAGACTAGTGTATTATGCATCATCAGATATCTTCTCCCCCTTTGAAAACAATGCCAAAGTGGAGGCACAAGCTTCCATTATCCACTATGTTGCTCCCCCTATGGAGTAGCATTCTTCAACACTTCAATCCTGAAAGATTTGACACTATAGTACCTGACTGATGTGGAGCACACAACTTTTAGTTGACTTCATGAAGGGGAAGAACCCCTAATTCACCTCTCAAATAGGTAAATGCAGTCTTTGATAAGGGCTTAGTGAATATATATGCTAGTTGCTCCTTACAGGAAACATGTTCTAGTACAACCTCCTTATTCTGAACCTTCTCTCTCAAGAAATGATACTTGAGCCCAATGTGCTTAGTTCTAGCATGCAATATCGGATTCTTGGAAATATTGATTGCACTATTATTGTCACAAAATATACTCACCGGTTCAGATATCGATACTTTAAAACCTTCCAATACATGTTTCATCTAGATTGCTTGAGTGCAGTTCATAAATGCTGCCACATATTCTGCTTCAGCTGTAGACTGAGAAGTACAGCTCTGCTTCTTGCTTGTCCAAGAGACTAGTCTTCCACCAAGAAAGAATCATCCACCGATTATGCTCTTCTAATCATCTACATTACCTACCCAATCATCATCGGTATATACTTTGAGATTAAAGTCACTATTATATGGATACCACAATCCATAGTTAATTGTTCCTTTCAAATATCTAAGAATCCACTTGACAGCTACCAAGTGGGATTCTCTTGTACTTTTATGAAAACAAGCTACTATGCCCACTGTATGAGCAATATCTGGTCTATTGTCCACCACATAGTGCAGCTTACCGATCATTGACTGGTACTCCTTCTCATTAACCAACACTGAATCATCTTCCTTAGTCAGTTTACAGCCGGTCACCATCGGTGTACCAACCGGTTTACTCTCCTCCATGCCAAAGGTCTTCAATACCTCTTTGGCATACTTGGACTGGGTAATAAAGATACCCTCTTTCATTTGTTGAATCTGTAAACTAATGAAGAACTTTATCTCTCCAATTAGAGACATCTCAAACTCTTTCTTCATTTCATATGCAAAAGCATGACTCATTTTATCATCTCCTTCAAACATTATGTCATCTACAAATACTTCACATATCAGAATCTGATCACCTTTAGATTTTAGGTAGATGTTGATATCCTCACTTGTTCTCTGAAATCCTATCTTCACAAGATGAGAGTGTAACCATTCATACCATGCCCTAGGTGCTTGTTTTAATCCATACAGGTCTTTGTGTAATCTACACACCATGTTACTATCTTCTGATAAGGCAAACCCATCTAGTTGCTCAATATAGACTTCCTCTTCTAGGATTCTATTCAAGAATGCAGACTTCACAACCATCTAATAAACCTTAAATCCCTTGAATGCTGCAAATGCAAGTAGCACTCGAACACCTTCCACTCTAGCCATAGGAGAAAAGGTTTCGCCATAGTCTTCTCCCTCTTCCTGAGCATATCCTTTGCATACAATTCTTGCCTTGTTCCTCACAACTGTACCTTCTTCATTTAGCTTATTCCTAAAGACCCATTTGGTACCTATGGCATTCTTGTGTTCTAGTTTGGGTACCAAGGACCATGTTCCATTCTTTTCTATTTGGTCTAGCTCCTCTTTCATCGCCTTAATCCAGTCTTCATCTGTAAGTGCTTCTCTGGAAGTCTTGGGCTCCAATTCAGAAATCATGCAAGAGTTTTCTTTCACCTTTCTTCTTGTGAGTATCCTTGCATCTTTATCTCCTATGATTTGCTTCAGATCATGATGTAGTTTCACATACCTAGGAATGACTCTAGCTTGTTCTGCTAGTTTTTTCTCTTCTTCTTCACTTACCTCTTCTTCTTCACCTATTGCAACTTCTACCGGTATAGTAACATTGAGATCTTTACTTGTTTCTTTCTTAACTGGTTCCCAGAAGGCTATACCCAGTTCATCTTCCACTTCCTCACTGCAGGTTTCCTCAAGTTCCTCAGGGGATTCATCAACCCTGACATTGATACTCTCAATAATTTTATGTGTTCTAATTTTGTAGCACTTGAGAGCTTTTCTCTTAGTGGAATATCCCAGAAATATTCCTTCATCACATTTAGCCTCAAACTTTCTTAGATGCTCACCTCTCTTGATGTAACACTTACTACCAAACACTTTAAAATAACTCACAGTGGGAGTTTTCCCGGTCCAATACTCATAAGGGGTTTTAACTCTACCTTTCTTGATGAATACCCAGTTCATAGTATAGACTGCAGTGCTCACTACTTCTCTCCAAAATGTGGGAGTTTTCCCAGTCCAATACTCATAAGGGGCTTTAACTCTACCTTTCTTGATGAGTACCCGGTTCATAGTATAGACTGTAGTGCTCACTGCTTCTCTCCAAAAAGTGTGAGCAACCTTTCCTTGGATCAGCATTGTTCTATCCGCTTCAACTATAGTCATGTTATTCCTTTCTACTATGCCATCTTTTGTGGTGTCTTTGGGGCAGACAACTGCCTCTTCATACCGCTATCTTCACAGTACTTGTTGAATTCATCAGAAGTGAATTCACCTCCTTGATCAGTTCTTAGGCATTTTATCTTTTGACCACTTTCCTTCTCTACTAATGCTCTAGAGGCTTTGAACTTTCCAAATGCCTTAGACTTGTCTTTCAAGAATGTGACCCACATCATTCTTGAGCAGTCATTAGTAAGAATCATGAAATACCTATCTCCCTAAATACTTCTAGTTTTCATAGGACCACACAAATCAGTATGCACAAGATCAAGTAAGTTTTCCTGCTGAAAAAGACTTACCTTTGAAAGTTGAGGAAGACATGTTCCCAAGTTGACATTCTTTGCACAAAGAATTCTCCTATTTGTTCAGCAAAGGTAATCCTCTTACTGCCTTGATCTTACTAGACTTTACAATATTATCAAAGTTCATATGACAAAGCCTCTTATGCCATATCCAACTATCATCAAACTTTGCCATCAGACACCGACTTATCTTGGCATTCAACTAAAACAAGTAACCTTTGGTCTGCTTACCAGTGGCAATAAGTTCACCACTTTTTCCAATTATACTGCAGACTCCACCTTTGAACTTCAGAATGATTCCTTTATCATTTAGTTGAGCAACACTCAAGAGGTTATGCTTAATACCTTCTACCTAGTAGACATCATCCGCACTGCTCCTTCCATTTAGTGAGATGGATCCTTTTTCTTTTACCAAGCATGGTGCATCATTGCCGAATCTGACAACACCTCCATCATATTCTTCTAGAAACAAAAACTTTTTCCAATCACCAGTCATGTGGTCAGAAAAACCACTATCAATTATTCACTCATTA
Organism: Cryptomeria japonica; assembly: GCF_030272615.1. Lineage (NCBI taxonomy): Eukaryota > Viridiplantae > Streptophyta > Pinopsida > Cupressales > Cupressaceae > Cryptomeria > Cryptomeria japonica. Next base: position 392,486,823 of record NC_081415.1, read on the forward strand.
GAGTTGTCAATATGAGAGACAAGTTCTTTCTTGTCAGACACTTCTTCCTTTATAGCTACAAATAATATGTCATCATTCTCTTCATCCTTAGATTCTTCATCAGTAACACCTTCATCCACTACAACAAGACAATTTCTTCTATTTCCTCCTTTATACTTTCTAAACCTCCCCGGTTTATCCTTATTCTCATTGTTAGGACAATTAACAGCTATATGTCCTATCTTATTACAAGAAAAACATTTTAAAGGAAGCTTACCTCTGTATTTTTGAGTACCTTTTGGAAGTCTCTTGGCAAGAAGAGCTTCAAACTCCATTAGAATCTCTTCATCATCCATACCTCTTCTTTGCATGGATTCATAACTGGTGCTTGCTTCTTTTCCTTTTCTGGTTGGTGCAATAGATGCTCTAAAAGCTGACTCAGTCTTCTGAACACTGTCATCATAGCTATTCAACTCATATGCAGTTAACTTTGCAATGATAGAGTCTAAGGATACCTTGTCAATAGACCTTAGTTCCTGAATAGCAGCAACTCTGATTGCATAGACCGATAATAATGATCTCAAGACTTTACTGACAATGGTGGCATCATCAATTGTTCCACCAGTGCTCTTGATATCTCCAACAATAGTCTTGATTCTTATGCCATATTGTTGAATTATCTCACCTTCAACCATCCTCATGTCTTCAAATTTTTCTCTAAGGCTCTCTTCCTTAGCTTGCTTTATATGCTCATCACTACCATAAATAGTTTCCAATGTGTCCCATACATCCTTAGGAGTGTCCTTATCTTGTACATCAATGAACTCAATATTAGACAAACTGCTAATAAGGGCTTCCATGACTTGCCCATTTTCTTGAATCTCTCTTTTATGATCATCAGTTAAAGTGCCAGTGGGAATTACATAGACATTCTCAACATAGCTCCCATGTTGAGCACCCAAACTCTCGATATAGATCTTCATTCTATCTTTCCATATTTTGAAGTTATCTCTATTGAACTTAGGACCTTCCCTCTTCATCATTAACGCAGGATCTTTTACCTCAAGCGATTAAGCTTATATCACTGAGGACCTGGAGTAGCTCTAATACCAATTGATGAATAATGATGAACAACAGATACCCTAATTGGTACTGAGAGGGGGGGTGAATCAGTACATACAAAAACTTCTCTACAACTTATCAAGTTAAAACAATGTTAACCGGTTGTCTTCATTATTGAACTTAACCATGGCAATACCGGTTAAACACAGTAAGACTTTAGACAACATAAACTGGTAAAACTAAACCCTTCAGATACATTCAATACTTGATAACTACTTCACCCATAAATATATGCATGTGGTGTGTCAACAATACCATAACCATTAGCTCTGCATGCATAATCACTTAAACAAAGAATACTTAATCATCACATGAAAAACACACAACTCATGACACACAGATTTTTCACGTGGAAACCCAAATGGGAAAAACCACAGTGAGGATGATTACCCACAAGCATGTTTTTGAACTCTTTTGAAGCTCTCTCTATTAGGAGCCTAGTCTGATTAAAGACTTTACAATAAGGTTCTGCTAGGAACCAATCATGTTAAAAATCACCCGGTTAAGGGATGGCTATATACCATGTTAAGGGTTGAAACCCTATTAAAGGTTACCTTGCTAGAGGATTTAAAGAACTCAATGAACTTGAGTCACCTGGTTAGAGGATTTATAGTAAGCCTATTAAAGCTACTCGGCAAAGGGATTTTCCTTCTGTTGAAATGGTTAGAAGATAACAGGTAAAGCTTTGATCTAATAACAGCACTATATGCTAAGGCAGATCCTTTTTAGTTCCTCTACTTTGCAATCACACTCTACAGTTTTCTCTCACTGGTCTAGAAAGTATCTCATCACTCGAATACACACACAACATTTGCCAACAACTTACAATAACAAACATCATCAACCTTATAGACAACAATTAGGTGGGTAGCATAAACCCTAAACCCTAAGCATTTTAGGTTTACAATACAAGCGGTCCAATCCTAACCATCCAAACACTTTGCATAGAGAAATACAATTTCAAATAGATCACAAGACAATCTGCATCGTCCATTCTTCACCGCACATATAAATCAGTAACTCGTCATGCTTTCTTCTCATACCGCTAAGAAGAATGTTCATTCCCGAGGTAGACATTTAATGCAGTCGATCTTCACATGCAAGATCCTCAAGGAAATCATTCACATGCACAAAGATGATGTGGCATCACGATCTCATCTTCATCTCTTAGCTAACTCATCACAGGATGTCATTAGTTGCATCGTACAAGCTGGATTGCCAAACCAGAAACCCTAGAGCTAAAACTACCAACCGGTAGTCACACTTGGTGAAACCCCGACACCGGTTCACCAACTTCTTCCAATCTACATATCGGTTCACTTGCACTTATTGACATCAATGACAACATACATTATCATCATATCAACATGTCAGTTCATCATATGCCAACAAGATACATATTTTCTTTCCCAAAAAGTCTTGCTTTTGATTTGTTAATTGGTACAAGTATTAATCTTCTTGTTAGGAGATTTGCATTGTGATAGTTCTTGCTTGATGGAAGTACTAACAAGTGACACATTGCATGCGATTTCTACCCATAAAATATGTAATATATTAGTTGGTTTAAAATATTGTTATTTTTTATTAAGAAATAAAAGGGCCTTGATCCCAAAATTTATTACAATAAAAAGACTAGACAAAAAGAGAGAAAAGGAGAACAAAAGCCCGAACCTATCTCAAGAAGGGCACATAGGCCAGAGGTCAACACTAAGCACTATTATCATAAAAGTGGCACACAAGTTGTTAACTAACCAAAAATAGGCACATAGCATTGTGTTAATAGTAAGACTAAAGAAACAATAGACTAACACAAAAACAACGAGCAGAAAACAACAACACATGAGTAGCAAGATCATTTGATAAAATTTCTCTTTTTTATCAAGGAAGCCATTACCTCCTACCATTCTTCTATGCTCTACTTTTTATCTTTCACATATTCAGTCTTCTAAGGGTCTTTATCTTTATTAAACTTTTTTTTTTTCTTATTGATCTAAGAGTGACTAAAAATAATTCCCATAGCTACTTTGTGCATTATCCCATTAGTCACTGAGATAATACTAATAAGAGCCTTCTCCATCCTATTGATTTTTTCATAACAAATAATAGACTCGGTTTTAAAATCTAGGTCATTCACATGAACATGTAAGGTTGTCACTTGAACCCTAAGAGAATAAAAATATATGTGCCTTCTTCATGGCCAATACAATGAACATTATTGACAAACATATTTCCTATGTCCTTCTCAACCTCTTCCTGCTTATCTTCCTCCTCCTCATTAATATCTTCCTCCCTTTTGTCGTATTCCTCATTGCCCATAGAATTTTCACCATCCAAACCCTGATTCAACCTCCTCCTCTTGGGTAAATTCCTCCAAGACCTCTTCTCTGTTTCAAGGAAAAAATTCCTCATTAGTAGAATTATCATCTTCCTCCTCTATCACAATTTAATTATCTTTGGGTTCCAATTTTTTACTCAAAGAAGTAGATTTAGCAAGCCTTGTAGATCTTCTACTACCCATAAGTTTTCATATTGGTTATAAAAGTTTCAAATAGGAACCGCATTTCCTTGTTATAGGTTCTGATGAGCCTATATAATAGCTCTTTTTTCTCTATGTCTTTTATGTTTATATTGGTTTTGTCAAGGGTTTAGATACTGTTATAGGCTTTAAGACTTCATTAATTATGGTTCTAATTTGTTATCCTGAACTTGACAAAAGTGGGCATGAACTTTACCCATATACTTCCTTTTTTATTAAATAGTGAAATATGATAGGTGACCTTGCCATGTGATTTATTCATATTAATCTTGCATGTAGTTAAATAAATCTTATTCTAATGGGAAATTGATATGCCTTTGTTTTGTACATGCTAATGTCATGATGCAGGAATTAATGAAGAAGTGGCAATGGTCAAAGCATCACAATGGGAGTTCATGCCAATTAACTAGTTGAAGACAAAGTCATGCCAGGATGAACATTGAAAGATTCAACAACTGATTATTTATAGATTATATGGGAGTAATAATTAGACTTTAAATGTTCATGCTTGTAGTAAGGTAGATCTAGGGGGATCAATTATGCTAGATTTCCTTTGCAATAGAAACAACTTGATTGCTTCCTATTTAGAGCATAACTCCCTTCCCTTTTCTTATGTTGTAATAAATTGCCTCATCCTAATTTGGTGGGAGTGGACTTGCTATTAGTTAGAATTAGCTAGAAGTATTCTTGCTATAATAAAGTTCAGATACCCTTTCTCAAGGGGTGGTACTTCAGATATTTTATTTCCAGTTTTTAGTTTGTTGAAGAACAATTTCAGCTACATTGTGATGTAACAACATTTTTAGATGAATAGGATGATATTCTAGTTTGCAGTACCTAGTTGAGCTTTGGGAAGTCTCACTAAGGGGGCCCACTTGGTGAGAACTCCAATCATTGTGTTCGGTAGTTATTTTTCATGTAGTATTTAGTTGTTGTCCTGGCGGTTGACTGTTCCTGCAACCACTAGAAACTCCATCCTGTGATTATTCCTGCAGCCAAAGCAGACAAAGTAGTTTCTTGTTTGTTTGTCATGGATTAGGTTGTTGTTATTCATTTGAGTTAAGATTAGATTATAATTGATGTTAATAATTTAAGTTGTTACCTTTTCATGCACTTTACTTTCAGTATCATTTCCTTTTTAGTCATAGATAGCATGGCTACTTTTGGTCTCTAGTGCATATACTTTGCTGACCCATTTCAAGTATATGCCCCCAGGTTGACAGAAAATGAGCCTTCATAATGATAAGGTAACTACTTAGTATGGATATCCAATCCCTAAGTTATGATTATAGGTCCTATTTATTGAAACCATTATGGAGAACCAACATTTTTGGTTTCGTTGTCAAGGATGGTGTAAAACTAGGGAGTCTTTTGCAGTCATTTTTTGTTATTGCTTATTTTCAGTAGTGTAGAAGCTTGTATAGCTTTAAGTTTGATAAGGTAATAACCAGTTGTTAGCACCACATGCATAGAAATAGGAGAAGAGATGTACTAAGGAGATTTCTTCCTAATGACCCTTTTCCTAATAACCACCTAGATGAGTTCTACAATCAACTAGGAGAAGAAGAACAAGAGATAAATCCTTTAGCTGATATATTTTCCAATTTCAATGATCCTGAAATTCCCTTTGAAGACCCATTTGTCCAAAATCTATTTGATAATCCACTTTCCTTGGTACTCTATCAAGCAAGGATGACTACACCAAACCTACCTAATCATGTAACTTTTGAATTCCCTATCACTAACCAAAATGATAGTAATAATCTCAAGAACATTCCTACCTTAGTCCTTCCTAAATTATATGGTTTAGTAACAAAGGAACCATATACTTTTCTATTTGAATTTGATATCCTCTATAGGAGCTATGATTACACTACAGATGCTCGTAGGTTGAAGTTGTTTCCTACTACTTTGAAGGAATCAACATTAAGATGGTTTATGAGTTTAGGAAGGGATTCTATGGATAGTTGGGATGCTATGAAATAAAAATTCCTTCAAAAGTACAATGAATATTGTAAAGGCAGTGATAGGAGGGGAGATTATATCTTTAGGATGCAGCAGAAGGAAGATGATAGTTTGGAGGACTATATTTTGAGGTTCTTGTTTAGTCTAAATAAATCCCCACATCATGCACTTAATGAAGATTCTCAAAAGTTGTTATTTCTTAAGGAGATAAATGAAAGTTGTATAGAAGCCTTAGATTTGATGGGAGGTAGAGACATCACTCAAGTTCCTTGGAATGACCTCATGAAGATATGCCAGAATTACTCCAGAGCAGCTATCAAGAAAGGGAGACGTTACCAATCTAGTATGGGCAAATCCTCCACTAATGGAGTCTCAAGGACATAAATCACTTATTTTCTATCATATTTCAAGCAAGAAATTATAAACAATATGGCTACTCAGCTGAACACACTTCAAGCCAAGAAGCATGAGGAGGCAGAGACAATGTTGGCAAAATATTGTTCTCATTGTAGACAAAAGAAGAAAGACTGCATATGCAAAATGGTAGCCAACATTGAAAGAAAGTAAATTCTACCAGAGTTCAAGTGAATTGAAGGAGATGATGAACAAATTTTCTACATTGCACAAAGAAGGCCATAGGCTCCAAGACAAGGTATGCCACCAGACTCGTTATCTTTTAGTGGTCCTCATTTAAATTCTTATGCTCATAATAGTCAGTGGCAGCCTTCTTACCCACAAAGTTATGGATATTATCCCTCACCACCTTGGATTCATCCCCAAAATACATGGCCCAATTACCAAAATTCTCCATCTCAATGGCAACCACCTTAGGGGAACTAGAAACAGACATCCCAATGGAAGGGAGGATAGCAATGACCAAACCAGTCCACTAGAACTACATACTGCCACCTCCACAGCCTTAGCAGTAAGCACTAATGCCTCCTCCTAACTCAAGTACTAGTGCACCTAAACCTCCTCAACTATCGCCACAACCTATTCCTAATCCTAACAACAAGACACAACAACAACCTGTTTATTCTGCTAACCTAAACCAATATCCTACATATGTTATAAGCATAAGTGATATACATCTCATATCAGGTACAACTTTGCCAGCACATTCTACCCCGATCATAATTGAATTACCTGCAAAAGAGGTAGAGAAAGATAGTTTTCCTTGCCCACCTATTCAACCAAGCCAAATAAATGAGATAGAACATCCCCAAAAATCTGATACAGTACCCCCATTCCCTCAAAGGTTAGAGATGGAAGTAACAAAGCAAAAAGAGGAACCAACATTTGATCTTATACACCAGTTGAAGCATGATTTTCTTAAGATCCCTTTATTCTGAGCCATAAAGGATGTCCTAATTTACAACAAAGTCATCAAGGAGGCATGTTTAAAGAAACCAGGAAGGAAGAAAAAGGATCCAAAAATAGTGCATGTAGTAGATCAGTTAGCAGATATACTGCTTGGAAAGGTGATTGTCCCTAAGTACTCTGACCCTGGTAGTCCTATGGTTGGGATTGTTATCAATGGAATCCAAGTCCAAAATGCCTTAATATAGATATAGCCACATCTATCAATGTGATGACAAAAGATATCATGCAGCATCTCAATATCACTAATTTGAGACCTACTCCTATTGTCATGCACCTAGCTGATAGTTATATTATTAGACCTGATGGCATAGTAGAGGACCTTGTAGTAACCTTGGATTCTTGGAAATATCCAGCTGATTTTATGATTCTTTCTCCTAAAACAACTCTGGGAGGATATCCTATTATTTTGGGTAGACCCCGGTTGGCTATGACAAATGCCTGTATAGGTTGTAGGTCAGGAGACATGACCATTTCAAATGGCATGACTACTAAAAAACTTGATCTTTATCCTCCAGCATAGCCTCAGCATGATTTGGGATAACCAATGTGGCCAATATAGGGGAAGAAACAGATGAAGTTAACTCAATAAAACAGCTTATGATGATAGATAGGGATCCTTTCCTATAGCTCCAAGAGGAGGATGAAGTACTTCCAACATTATCCAGAATTATTATGGAGTAGATGAGCAACCAATTGGTTGTACATCAAGTCTTGGATGTCCATTGTAGACTATACTTCGTGCTCCTTCTCACCCAACTTTCCCATAGTTGAAGATTTATTTCATACACTGCTGCCACATAAAGTACAAATGCCATGTTTTCGTGAAGTGACTTTGATTGAATTGACTAAGAAAGTAGAGATTTCACCAGGAAAATGTTTGAACATTAACAATAGACTCAATCAGAAATAGCATATGTCTTTGGTAAAATTGCTTAAGTCTCATGAACAAACATTTGCATGGGACTACCATGACATGAAAGGCATGGATCCTAAATTGTGTACCCATAGAATTCATATCAGAGAGGATTGTGGACCAATAAAGCAGCCACAGATGAGGATTAACCCTGCATTAAGAGAAATAGTAAAAGGAGAATTGCATAAGTTACTAGTTTCAAAATTCATTTACCCAATTTCTGATAGTCAATGGGTATCACCTCTTGTGATAGTACCTAAAAAGGGAGGAAAGTGGAGAGTTTGTGTATATTATAGAAAGCTTAATGCTGCCACTAAGAAAGATCATTTTCCACTTCCTTTTATAGATCAAGTGCTAGATTCTCTAGTAGGTAAGTAATATTTTTAATTTTTAGATGGTTTTAGTGGGTACAATCAAATAATGATTGCACATGAGGACCAAGAGAAAACAACATTTACCTTCCCTTGGGGAACCTATGCCTACTTTGTACTTCCATTTGGATTGTGCAATGCTCCAGCTACTTTTCAGAGAGTAGACATAAGCATATTCTCAAATATCTCACATGACTACATGGAGATATATATGGATGATTTTACTGCATATGGTGGCACTTTTGAAGAAGCATTAAGAAACTTGGAAAGAGTTTTATAGAGGTGTGAATATCACAATCTATCCTTGAAAAATGAAAAGTACTTTATGATGATGCAAGAGGGGGTAGTGCTTGGCCATTATATTTCACAAGTAGGTATCCAAGTTGACCCTGGTAAGAGTGAAGTAATTCTCAACCTTTCTACTCATGTTAAATAGAAGGATGTTAGAAGTTTCTTGGCACATACAAGCTATTACAGATGATATTTTAGCAAAATGGTAGGTCCATTATATAATTGTTGACAAAGGATGTTGAATTCCAATGGACACCACAGTGTGAGAGAGTCTTTTTTGCCTTGAAGACAACTTTTACTCAAGAACTTGTTCGTAAAGGACCTCATTGGGCACTCCTTTATGACTCCAGATACAAAGCCAACATGGGGAAATTGTAGACAAGGTGGTTAGGCCCATATGAAATCGCAGAAGTTTTTTCCCAATGCAGCTATGAAACTTACAACTATTGACCCTGTGTAGTTCAAACTCTTGATCAATGGTCATCGCTTGAAACTTTACCATAAACTAGCTTCTAAATAGGAGTTCCCGTATCACTTTAATGCTACTCATAGTTCTAAAACTCCTATAGTCAAAGAAGGCAGACTTAATGTCCCACCTTCTGCCTAGTCAAATCTTTGCATGCATGCATAATAAATACTTCCACTCTTTGTGGGAGGAAATTTCTCCATCAATAAATTCACCACCATTTCATCTCAAGTCACCTCATCATCATTCCACTTCACTTTTCAGCCAGTTTATTTGTTCAAAATTATTCCTACTTCCATAATGTGCAGACATCTTCAAGTATGTACTCGACAATTTGTGTATATTCATTATTTCAAATGCATTTATTCTATTACTACTTTATTAATATGCATACTTCACATACCATATCCATTCCAAATTTCTTGTATGTTTACAACAGATATGTGTGGACACTTGTCAAAATTTAGGTTGGGGGGAGGGAACATATGTGTCATCTGTGTCACTACTTTTTTTTTAAAGTTATATGCCAATTTCAATTTTTTATTTTAAATCTTCTGAATCTAACCTGAAGTGACAGTTTGCATGTATGATGTGTCCTCTCTTTAATTTTGAACTTGCTCGTTCTAAGCATAGTTGTACTGGCATCGCTGCCATTTCAATTTATGATGTCTTTCTTTGGTATATCCTTTAATGAGCTTAATTGTTCTTAATTGTCATAAGAATATTGAAAGATAGGAATTTGAAGGGTTATTGTCTTGGCGAAGGCACATAATTTTTGTAAGAAGCTGCATAAGATGCATTTGGGGTATTTTCAAAGAATTTCAAAGGAACGAGATGAAGGTAACGCAATGGGAGGATCACTTATCCAAAATGAGCCTACAATTCATACTATGCTTCTTCAAGACCCTCTCTGTGAGCCAGAATTCAAGAGGTGTGGGTGGTTGGATTATTTCTTTAAGATAAATGGTTTTAATAATGACATTGCTATGGAGTTTTCTCATACTTTCTTGAATGGTGAAGCAATGGTGAATCGGTTTAAGTTAATTTCTATGGAGGAGCGGATAGTTGAAGTTTCAAATTTGCCCATGGATGGTGAAAAATACCCTGAAGCCAAGGATTCCAAGTCTTCCAAGGTTGAATTCACTAAACCTCGTGACCCTCCACTCATAATGCATAAGCAGGGGACTAGAAGACTCTCTTTACTAGACAAATGGAGGCAAGTAGTAGTTTATGTGATCAAGTATCTTACTTGTGAAGGTAGGCAATCTTGTCTCCATTCACTGCATTCAAAACTATTGAGCCACATGAGACACGACCAGAGGATGAATGTGTCAAATGTGCTATATAATCTGCTCTCAATCATGGCAACTGAAACTCAAAAAGGTGGGTCAAATTTTGTCTCACACCATTGTTTAATCAAATTTCTTGTGGAAATATCTTTGTGGGATGTATCCTAGATGTCTTGGGATGAATTTGTTGTAATTAGGTAGTTTAGAGAAATTAATGTTGGACTTAGGGATCAACCTTTAACCTAGAGGGTTAGAACTACAAAGGGAACTATTAAATTAACCCTAGGTGCCTCAACATCTAGGGCAGCCCCTACTGTAGACTCTCCTGTAGCTAAACCAAGTCCATCTAAATCTTCATCTATGATGCTAGTAGCTCTTCAATGGACCCTAATGTTGATGTCTCACCTGAAACCCCAGTGGGGACTAGGGTTGTTGTGCAAAAATAGAAAGAAAAAGAAAAGAAACTTGAGGAAAAAGATGAAAAGGTAAAGAAACAAAAGTTGGAAAAGAAAATCTTGAGCCCTAGAAAAAGGAAAGATAAAGAGAAAGAATCACCTGTAGCCACTGCTCAAACTGAGAAATCTACTAAGAAAACCAAATAGACCAAAATCCCCAAAGTGACTAAGAAAGCACCACAATGAAGTAGTCACAGGCTCAGAGGAAAACCAAGGAAAGTGGCTAAACATAGTGAGCCTAGGGTTAATATTCAAATCGAATCATCAAAATCCATTCATACCACCCTTAGTGAAGAGGAGAGGATAATTTTCAATCGTCCTCCTAGTGAGGGTCGACAATTCTCCTCTTCAACTGAGCAGTAAGACAATCCAATAATGGAAGTCCATAAGTCAAAAGGAGAGAGGGATGAAGAGGTGTTGCGAGAAGGGGGGATGAAAGAGCAGTCTCAAGAGAAAGTAGCTTTAGAGGGCCTTGCTAGACTGGCTACTGTAGTAGAGCAGATGGCAGAACAAGAGCCAATAAGCAGAGAAAAAGAAGAATTAATTCAAAAAAGGCTCCAAGTAGTTAGGCATAGACCTACCTATTTTTCATGGATGTCTACAGCCCTGGGTTTGTTCAAAGATATGATAGATAAAGAATAATAATGGAATAAAATGAAAATTTAGTTGCAAGAGATAATCAAAAAGAAGGATGAGGAACTTGTTGCATTAAAAAGAAAGGTGGATAATATGGTAACCTTGGCACCGCAAATTTTAGAATGCAGAACACCACCCAGAGTATATGCAATGTATTTAAAGGAGATCAGTCTCTCTTTTAAATTGTCAATAATTGTTTCAGATTTGAACCCTTCTATTGAGACTCCACATGAATTTTACCAAGTTTTTCAGTCTTTTCCTATAGAAACTAAAAATTTACTTTGTGATTATATCTTCATAATTATGCAATTCCTCATGACAATGAATGGAATCCCTTGTTGTATATTAGTTATCTTCATCTTAGAGCTCTCATGTCTTGGGTCCAAAATGAGATTAATTGGGGATAGTAGTTTAGAGCACACAAGGATGCTGAACTCTAGACTCCTTTGCCTCTAAGGGTTGAACCTTTTAATCCTATAACTCTTTACTTTGATTGGCAAAAGATTCTATACAGACTGGAGTGTAAACAACAAGTTCTATCTTTAAGAGAAGAAGCATTCCAAGAATTTGAGCAATCGGATCCTACTGTAGGACAAACAATGATGGGATATTTGGCACAGAGATGGAATAGTTTGACAGAAGAATTGAAGAAGGAAGAGCCACATTCCCTTCAGAATTATTATGAATCCATTAGCATATCCACGTGGTACATACGCCTAGGCAGAGTAAAATGAGTCAACTGGCTTCCTCTTATTTTTCACCCACTAATTCTTTTATGGCCAATACCAAATTACGGGAAATATGGAAATGCTTTCAATGAAGTAGAGATAGCTAGGTGGGATAAGCTAGACAAGAAAAAGGGATTCTATTGGAGACTTTCTACCAGAGGTATAGGTTAGGTCACTCTTAGTGATTACAAAATATAGGCTCAAATGAGGAATCTTGCACTTGCTAGAGGACCAACAGGGAGTTCAGTTGGGGGGAATCATGAGCCTATATAATAGCTCATTTTTGTCTGTCTTATATGTTTTTACTAGTTTTGTCAAATATTTAGATAATGTTATAGGCTTTAAGACTTTGTTAATGATGGTTCTAAGTTGTTATCCTGAACTTGACAAAAGTGGGCATGAACTTACCCTCATACTTCCTTATTGATTAAATAGTGAAATATGATAGGTGACCTTGCTATGTGATTTATTCATATTAATCTTGCATATAGTTAAATAAATATTATCTGATGAGAAATGAATGTGCCTTTTTTTTTACACACTAATGTCATGATGTAGGATTTAAAGAAGAAGCAGCAATGGTCAAAGCTTCACAACATGAGAGTTCATGCCAATTAACTGGTTGAAGACAAAGTCACGCCAGGATGAATATTGACAAATTCAGCAACTGATTGTTTATAGCTTGTATGGGAGTAATAATGAGACTTTAAATGTCCATGATTGTAGTAGAGTAGATCTAGGGGGATAAGTTATGCTATATTTCCTTTGCAGTAGAAACAACTTGATTGTTTCCTATTCAGAGCATAACTCCCTTCCCTTTTCTTATGTTGTAACAAATTGTGTCCTCCTAATTTTGTGGGAGTGGACTTGTTAGTTAGAATCAATTGGGAGTCTTCTTTCTATAAATAAAGTTCAGATACCCTTTCTCAAGGGGTAGTACTTCAAATATTGTGTTTTTCAGTTTTTAGTTTGTTGACGAACAATTTTAGCTACACTGTGATGTAACAATGTTTTTAGATAAATAAGATGATATTCTAGTTTGTAGTACCTAGTTGAGATTTGGGAAGTCTTACTAAGGGGGACCACTTGGTGATAACTCCAATATTTGTGTTCAATAGTTATTTTTCATGCAGTATTTAGTTGTTGTCCTAGTAGTTGACTATTCCTGCAGCCACTGGAAACTCCATCTTGTGACTATTCCTACAACCAAAGTAGACAGAGTAGTTTCATGTTTGTTTGCCATGGAATAGGTTGTTGTTATTCATTTGAGTTTAGATTAGATGATAGTTGTTGTTAAGAATTTAAGTTGTTACCTTTCCATGCACTTTACTTTCAGTATCATTTCCTTTTCAATCATAGATAGAATGGATATAATTGGTGTCTAGTGTATATACTTTGCTGACCCATTTCAAGTATATGTCCCTGGGTTGACAGAAAATGAGCCTTCATAATGATAAGGTAACTACTTAGTATGGATATCTAATCCTTAAGTTATGGTTCTAGGACCTAGTTATTAGAACCATTAAGGGGAACCAACAGGTTCCAACTTTGATTAGAACAATTCTTGAAGTTTCAAGAATGCTTAAGTTTACTTTATTCCATTTCGTCAAGGTTTTAGTGGGAACAAAACCATTAGGGGTCCTTGATGTTCCTAGAACTAGTTGGACTCTAACCCACACCTAACAAAGTCTTTCAATCAACTAGGAAATCTGGAGGAGTTCTTAAGTGTTAGGTCTTCATCGGTGAATTCACAAGGCATAAGAACTTGTGTATCAACTTCTTCATGTTTATATCCATTGGCAAGTACCACTATTGGAAAAAGCATGAGAATGGATTCATTGTAATTTTCCAATAAAATTTAAAAATAATTTGTCATAATTAAACCAACATTAATATTTTTGTAAAAATTTTGTTATGGTTTCAAGATTGTGCAATACTATAGTTATTGGTTTGGATCAAAATCATATAAAAAATATTATTATATTTTTTGAATTGTCTTGCAACATGATACTATCTTAGATATTAGTACATAATACATTTAAATTCTTAATATTTTATTATTTTAAAAGTACTCATCTTTTTGAACAAGGTGAAGGCCCCAAAAATGAGTGAAAGTTCTCAAACAATAAGATTGGTAATAATTCATTTTAAAATACTTTTCTTTAAAAAATTGCATCTTAACTTTGCAAGATACATATTTTATTTCCATAAAACGTAGGCTTTTGATTTGTTAATTGGCACAAGTATTAATCTTCTTGTTAGGAGATTTGCATTGTGATAGTTCTTGCTTGATGGAAGTACTAACAAGTGACACATTGTATTCAATTTCTACCCATAAAATATGTAATATATTAGTTGGTTTAAATTATTGTTATTTTTTATTAAGTAAGAAGGAAAGGGGCCTTGATCCCAAAATTCATAACAATAAAAAGAATAGACAAAAAGAGAGGAAAGGAGAACAAAATCCGAAACTTAGCTAAAAAAGAGCACATATGCCAGAGGTCGGCACTAAGCGTTATTACCATAAAAATGGCATGCAGGCTATTAACTAACCAAAAATAAGCAAATATCATTGTGTTAATAGTAAGACTAAAGAAACAATAGACTAACACAAAAACAACAAAAAGTAAACAACAACACCTAAGTAGCAAGATCATTTGATAAAATTCCTATTTTTTGTCAGGGAAGTCATTGCCTCCTGCCATTCTTCTTTGTTCTACTTTTTATCTTTCATATATTTTGTCTTCTAAGTGTCTTTATCTTTATTAAACTTCATTTTTTCTTGTTGATCTTAGAGTGACTAAAAATAATTCTTGTAATTGCTTTGCGTATTATCCCATTAGTCACTGAGATAATACTAGTAAGAGCCTTCTCCATCCTTTTGATTTTTCATAACAAATAATAGACTCGATATTAAAATCTAGGTCATTCGGTTGTCACCTGAACTCTAAGAGAATAAAAATCATCTATGCCTTCTTCATGGCCAATGTCATGAACATCATTGAAAAACATATTTCCTATGTCCTTCTCAACCTCTTCTTGCTTATCTTCCTCCTCCAGATTGTCATCATAAAACTCATCCTCATTAATATCTTCCTCCTTTTTGTCTTCTTCCTCATTACCCTTATCATCATCCAAACCCTAATATTCAACCTCCTCCTCTTGGGAAAATTCCTCCAAGACCTCTTCTTTTTTTCAAGGAAAATATTCCTCATTATCATCTTCTTCCTCCTCTATCATAATTTCATTAAGTTTAAGTTCAAAAATTTTACTCAAAGAAGTAGACTTAGCAGGTTTTGTAGATATTCTACTACCCATATGTTTGGATAAACTTTTACCCAAACCCTTTGTTGGTTCCCAAAACTACAGATTGGAATACTTAAAGATTTTCCAAGCCCTTAACTGATCGAACTAGCCTTGGCCAAGGAACAGGGATGGTCAAAGACCAAATCCCTCTGAACTTAAGGCTCCACTGAACCTAGGTGGGTATACCTCTCTCTCTCAAGCACAAAAGAGTTATTTAAATTGGATTTAAGCTTTATGGTTAGCAAATGCAAAACTGGCAAATGATTGTTCTGCAATATTGCTTTATTATGTGCTTTAAGTGAATGCTTTTGAAAAGAAATGAAAATGATTATGACTGTATATTAAGAATAAGAATGCTTTCAGGACTTAAAAGAAATATGCAAAGATCATTTTATATAGGGTTTGGGAAGAATGTTTCTCTATCAAGGACCTTAAATGCATAACAAACCAGGACCTTAAAAGATAAATAACAGACCAATGCCTCTATCCAAGGATATTTATGACACTTTGTGGACAAGAGATCTTATCAACTCCAGAGATAATATTAATCATCAACTATGAAGGTTTCAGTATGTGTTACACAAACAATTAAAACCCAATCTCACATTTAATGTAACAGCATGTGATGGCACATCATAGCAAATCAAATGACAGATTTATCAAGAGGACAAAGATAACTCATTAACACAAAGGTATGCACAATATTTAGAAAAGAAACAACGAACCTTTTATATTAATCTTTAGGAATGATTGCATACATAAGTTGCATTTGAAGATACTCCATTACAGTCTGTTTCCACAAAAATATACTTCTTCTTCCTATAGACTTCCCTAATACATATAACTTGCAATCCTTCCTAGCAGTATTTCCCCCCCTTTTTTACATACAAAAAATGACTCACTATAAGTATGTAAATCAAAAGACATATATGAAAGGACACACCCTTTCATACACAAAAGGGAATCACAGACAGATGCATTCCAAAGGACACACCCTCTGGTTTAATAAATAATTACAAATGAGAACCCTAAAAAATACTAAATGATGCTTTAATAATGTGTCTTTTATTCTCCGCCTTGATAAAATTCCTCGGCAAATATTCATCATCTTCTCAATATCTCCTGCACACAAGATAAGCCAATCAAATTCCTTGATTTGAAAATTAAAAATATTCCACCTTAGATTTTAGTTTGAAAAGTCAATAATCTTTATATAAATACTTGTTTAAAATAATTCAATAAAACCAAAGTCTTTACATTTTAAGAAAATAATTTTGCAAACATAACATCCATTTATATAAAATAACACTTTACCCTAATATATATTCAAAGCACTTATTTAGGGTAAATAACATATATAAGTTTCATCTTGATGTGCGTTCAAATAATAACATAAGGTATGTGATATGATAAGAATATACTTCCCTTTTGGAAATGACATCCGTGAATCAATATTCCAACCATGTGATAAGAACGCAATTTCGCCTTTTAGGGCAACTTCAATTCTTTTGGAAATATTTTATCATGTGAAATATATACTTGTAAAAAACCAATCAAACCATTATCCATATGATATAAATGATTTACCATAATGCATATTTTCAATTTATTTACTTAGGGTAAATATATTTGATGAGATAAAATATAAACCATTTGATAATCAAATGTTATTCATTATTGTCAAAAGGCATTTATAAATGAAATGTAATTCCCTTTGACAAAATATTCCCTTTTCAAAAGATAATTCAAAGATCATAATTGCTTTAAATATGAAAAATAATAACTTTATGTGAAAAATAATAACTTTTCCCTTTTGATAAAAAACAATTCTTTTTCAATACATTATAAATATTGCCCCCAAAATAGGAAAATATAATAATTTACTTTTTGCAAAGTAATTTAGTGAATGATAAAAGATCAAAGTAAAATATTATTTTAAAACCTTTGGGTAGAAAATACTTCTTGTGCAATATGTGCCAAGGGATTATAACTTAATTATCTGCACAAGAATGATATAGTTAGACATTTGCAATAAATAAATAAAAATTTGCATTAGGGATATTTTAGAGAAACAAAATCTTCAATAATATAAAATAAAAATACTTTTGCCCTTAAAATTGATTTTAATCCATAATAGTATAGCCATTTTATCATTGGAACAAAAATACTTTTTACCAAGACAAGTGACATATTATATTTCTATAAAACAAAATCTCAAAACATAAGAATTCAAAGCATATAGCATTTGAGAATATTTTTACTTCTGAGTCACAAAACTTCCCAAAGTAAATAAAACTACCATATTAATCTCCTCTTTGAAAAAATTAAAATTCTAACTCTCAAACATTAACTCAAAAGTAAAACATTAACTTATATTAACTTACCCGCTTTTGCAAAAATTAAAACAATATTACCTCAAGCTCATCGGGGTAGCTATGCATTGTCGAGGGAGTACATTTTCTATTACTCCCATGCCCGATGGGTTTCACCCACAAGGCCCCACTTTGTGCAAATGCCACTTTTACTTATAAAGTTTTATAAAATAAAAATGATTTACCCTTTTGGAAAAATAAAATTTATTCCTTTTGGCAATATATTAAATCTTTTATTTAAAAGATTTACAAAATAGGCTCTCCATAGAACTTGATATATATTTTGTAAAAGCATTCATATTTTACCCTCTTGAAAATAAACTTTTATTTACATTTATAGTAACCCTCCATATAACACATCAATGCCAATTAGAATTTGTGTTAATAAAAAAAATCATTTGAAATCTTATAACACAAATAAATGAATATGATATTAATAATATCTAAATTAATATATCAAAATTAATAATTTTATGCAGGAAAAATTAAAATAAGATGTGAATAAAATGACTCTCATATGACATGAACACATATGCTTCCAAAATTCTGCATTAGGTTGAATAAATCATAATCATTTCAAGGAAATGGTTGGCTTAGTGTAATGATCCTACAAGAAAGAGAATCGTTAATATCCAAATGCCATTATTTAAAGAAAATTCAAAATGATACATAATGGACTTATTTAAATTTACTTAAAAATGATATAGTAAATAATATCATAAAGCTCTAAAATTTGACATGGTAATGCTTGAATGTACACTAAATGCAAAGAAATCAATAACTTGACATAATTACACTCAAATGAAATGAATTTTGGTTCAGAAGGGCATACCTAAAAATTCAAGTTTTGAATACATATACATACCTGGAAATCGATCTCTTAACATGTTCATAGGTTTTCAGGAGTTGGTCATAGGTAGTACATACAAGTGCATTGAGAAATCCTCTTTTTGGCATGGATCTTTAACTCTAAAAAAATCAAATTTTAGGGTTCCAACACCCTTTTTCCTTTAAGGACACATTATCCAAAATATTAATTGTTTCTTCCTTCAACACCTAAGTATTAGGATTATACTCCAATTTCTTCTTCTTATCTAATCCTAGATATTGGGAGGTGGGGTTTTCCCATTTTTTAGGGATCACCTTCAACAATTCATCAAAAAGAGATGGGGTGTTATGGATATTGCCACCAATCACAAAGCCCCTTTTTTGTTCTTTTTTTTTTTGTCATTGTGAGTGTCACTACCAATAGTGTTAAGGTTTTGATTGGAAGGGGAGAATTACTCTAAATTATTTTTATCTTAACCAAGCTCTTTTGGGGAGAATTGCTGATTAAGGAATGGCAAAGGGTAAAGTTATACATAGTCATGATGAGCCATTGGTGGAGGGGAGGGTGGGATTCATCCTTGAGACATTTTTGGAGAGAAGAGAAAAATAAAACATAATGTTTATCTTTTTACCATGCCTTATGTGATTAAATAGCAAGAAATGGAAGCCATGAACTATCTTGAATATACCCTCTAATGTGAAATATTTCATAATGTGAATACTTACCAGTCTCTATGGCACCAACAAAATCTCTATCTTAAAACCATTCTAAAATATTTTTGCCTTCATCAAAAAACTTTCAATAAATTACTGATGTTTCCCATTCCTTCATTTTCAAACTTTTAGACCTTCACATTTTAAACTAATCATTTGGGTAACCAAATTTGTGGTAACAAAAAAATGCACACATCCTTTGGCGACATTGCCATGTTCCCAGAAGTTACAAAATTTGGAGGTGATTTGATCATTGTAAGGTTTTATTGAAAGGAAAAATAGAGTGATCCCAACACAATCAAGGATATCCCAAAGTGTCATAACCCAAACTTGATTAGACTTAATTATTTTTAATAATTTGGACATGAATTGAGATAATTAGAATAGCAATTAATATGTTAACTTTTGACTTTATATTTATTCTGAATTTGGATCACAGATCAATTAATCATTATGTTAAATATCAATTTGTATGAAATTTTATTAATAAGTTAAAAATTAAAAATAAAAGTAACAGTGAAACATTGTAATTATGATGAGTGTCAATTTTAATAGCAAGTAGGAGATATTCTTAGAGATAGTGAGGACATCACTCTTGAAGATGTTAATTTTTCCTCCTCATTATTCTCAAAACCTAATGAATTGAATGCAACCTCTTAGTTTGATGATAGAGATCTTTTGAATCATATCCCCCCTCTAGTTTCAGGTAGTGACAACTTTCATCTACTGAAACCTTTTTCTCTAGAAGAAATTAGGTTAGTTATTTTCTCTCTGCATCCTGATAAGGCCCCAAGGTTGGATGGGTTCACAGCAATTTTTTTTAGAAATGTTGGGAGTTTATGGGGTCTGATATTTGGAAGGTTGTTGAAGAGTCTAGGAAAAATGGGAACATGCTGAAGCAATTCAATACAACTCTTATTGCTCTAATTCCTAGGATGGAAAATCCCTCTACATTTGCTGATTTCAGTCCTATTTTACTATGTAACACCATTTTTAAGATTGTTACAAAAACCATTTCATTAAGATTGGCCAAGATCATCCCCAAAATAATCTCTCAATAGCAAGGTGGTTTTATGCTAGGGAAAGAGACCATAGAAGGGGCCTTGGTGGCTCATGAGATTATTCATTCAGTTTCAACTCATAAGGTGGAATCGATGATTATCAAGTTACTTATGATGAAAGCATATGACAGAGTCAAGTGGTCATTTTTTCATCAAATTCTCCTCAAGTTTGGCTTCTCTCCGAGATGGTATAAATGGATTCTATCTTGTGTATCAAGATCAAATTTTTTTGTACTTGTGAATGGAAGACCAATTGGTTTTTTTTCTTCCTCCCAAGGTATTCATCAAGGTAACCCCCTCTCCCCATATTTGTTCATAATTTTGGCTAAGGATTTAAGTAGGAAAATTTCAATATTGTATAGTCTTCACATTTGGAAGGGGATTTTGATTCCCCATACTCAAATTTCAATTCAACCCATGTTTTGTTTGTGGACGACACTATGTTGTTTGGAGAATCTTCTACTAGAGAAGCTAAGATAATTAAGGAAACCTTGGATTTGTAATTTTTTGTTTTAGGTCAGAAAGTGAACACTAACAAATCAAAGGTTTTTTTCTTAAATTGTTCCACTCCCTTGGTAAATAGGTTACTTGATATTATTGGTTTCAAATAGGGTACTTTACCATACACGTATCTTGGTATTATTTTATTTTTGGGGATCAACAAAGGATGTTTTTGGTCTTCCACTGTAGCTTCTATCAAGCGCAGAATTTCTTCTTGGAAAAATACATGGCTCTCATTAGCAGGAAGAATCCTTTTGATCAAATCAATCTTAGCTACTATTCCAAATAATCACATGTTAGTTCTTCCCATGCCTAAAATGGTCAAGTCAAAACTTGAATCTCTCTTGAAAAAAATCCTCTAGAATGGTAACAAGGATACTAAAAAATAAAATTCATTTTCTAGCGTGGGATAGTGTTTTTTCTGCATCTTAGAACCTTGGGGGAGCGGGTATCCACAAATTTGATGAAAGGAAGTTAGCCTTGGGAGGTAAAATTGTTTGGAAATTATATAATGAGGACTCCTTTATTTGGACTTCAATTATTAGGGGAAAATATTTAGACTTTGCTGATCTGAGCATAATTTTCACTATACTTGACCCTCCTTTTGGTTCTCAAATGTGGAATTTTTTGGTGAAATGTAGAGCAATTTTTCTTCCAAATCTAACTTGGGTTGTGCATGATGGAATCTCCTCTAGATTTTGGGAGGACTCTTGGAACAGTCTTCCCCCATTGGAACATCTCCAAGGTATTGTTGAGTTAAAAGTTTAGTTGAAATCTTCATGGGGCTTCTTGTTTAAAGACTACTTTCTGACTTCTTGGATGGATGGATATTGGTCTATTTCTTGGAAATATTTATTGCAAGTTTTTTCTCCTAGTGTTAAAAAACAAATATTATGGCAGGAACTCAAAAGAAGAGTGATTCATTTTAATAACTCTAAAGAAGAACTTGTTTGAGTACCTTCTTCCATGGGTTCATATTTAGTAAAGCAAGGTTATAGGGCTCTAACTAGTTTAGATAATGACTCTCTCTCTCTAGGGGGTACTCTTTTTGTTGGACAGGGGTTGGCCTTCAAAAGGTGGGGACTTTTACCTGGTTGGATTTAAAAGGTAGAATCTTAACCAATGATAGGTTATCTTTACTTGGCATTGCTCAACCATTTAAATGTGTTTTATGTGATCAGTTTGCTGAGTCAGTAGATCATCTTCTCCTCAATTGTGACTTTGTTCATGATTGTTGGAAATCAATGATGAGCAGGCTTCATTGGGTATCTCCTTTACAATCCAAATTGAAGGATGTTTTTGACTCATGACCTAAATTGTTTTCAGATGATTTTTTATCCATATTTTGGGAGGTTACCCCTCCTATCATCATTTGGAATGTTTGGTGGGAAAGGAACGGATGTATTTTTAGAAAGGAGAAAATTATTATTCATGAGGTTGTTTACATAATTGAATCCAACATTTTAGAGGTGGTGAATGCCCATGTTATGAAGAATAAAAACCTTGGTTCTCAGTTTACTTCATGGGATAGTTGTATTCTCACATAATGGAATTTCATTAAGCTCCCTTTTAAAAAATCCAAAGCAAAAGATCAACCAGAAGGAGATCAGATGGGATCCCCTCAAGAAAATTTCCATAAATTAAACTTTGATGGTGCCTCTAAGGGCAACACGGGGATTTCAAGTATTGGGTGTATTATTAGAGATTCCAAGGGTGATGTCATTTCAACAGGGAAGGATAGAATTAAAGATGGAACCAATAATATAGAAAAGGCAGAGGCACACTTGTTGGGTGTCAAAATTGCTTTAGAGAATTAGATTCAGAATCTAGATATTGAGGGTGACTCGATGAGTGTTATCTTGGCTCTCAAAGGTCTTGAGTCACCAAGTTGGAAAATAAACTATATCATTGAAGAAGCCATTGTAATCATGCACAAATTTGTAAATTTTTCAATTAAGCATTATTTTCGTGAAGCCAATCGACTTGCTAGATGTTTGGCTAATCATGGATGCATTTTGCATGAAGGGACATAGATTATTTCTCCCTCAGAAGTGGTGCAGAGTATAGATCTTCAAAATATTATGCAAGAAGAGATAGTAATATGAGTTCAGTAGGTGTTCAATGTCAATTGAAGAATATATTTTTTCACTCCACTTTCATAGATTGGTTTTGGGGGTTACAGTATTTGGCTATGTTGTACTCCATCTGATGTAGTGTCTTCTTGATGATGTGGCAACAAGTAGATGTTTTTCTCCACTTGTTAGTGGCACCTTGCATATGGCCTTTTGTTTTGGTGGATCTAAGTATGGTTTCTATCTGGGACATCTCTACATTTAATTTTATCCTTGGTGGCCTAAATCTTCTTTCACAAGCCTCTTCTCACATGCTTATTTTCCTTGAGAAGTTTATGTGATGTTTTCAGAGTAATTGCTAACCTCACTCAATACATTTCATATCTTGTCAAATTCACTCACATGAGCCTTTTTTATGTGAATTAAGGGCCATCTAGCCCTCTGCATTTGTGTGTTCTCTTGTGCCCAAACAGGTGGTGCAAGGGCCGTAATCTATCTGCAATCAATTGCTCAGTTTGGATGTACCTTCGGCCTTCTTCGAGTGAGTGGTTTTCGGTTATAAATTTTCTCGTTGGTACTTCAATTTTGGATAGCTCTTGTTTTGGCTATGTCTATGGCATCTCTTCTAACAAATTCTGGTTCGTAAGCAGTGTTTTTCTACTCCCTGTTGTTGTAGGCCTTTTGACTTCGTATACTCTAGCATAATTGGGTGTTATCTTGCCTTTTGAAGATCTAAAAATATGTAGTGTCTATTTTTGGGGGTGAAAAGCTGAATTTGGTTCTCCTCTTGTCCAGATTTGGGTTGGTCTTATGGAAATCCAGTCTGGAATTCATTTTGGGGTTTTGTGTTGAGGTTGTCTCTCTCCTTCAACATGGACTTTCTTCTATTGTAATCTTATATTTTACTATTATTATATATAATGGGCCTTGGTCCTTTGCCTTAAAAAAAATCATAGAGGATTTTAATTTAATGTATTTTTATTTAAGTTATTTAATTTCATTTGATTTAATTTAAAATAAAATTCACAATTTTTTACTAATTTTAATATATATTAATTTACTTTAGATTATTTTAAATTTACTATGTTATTTCAATTTACTTTTAATTATTTAATTTAAACCAAATACACAAATTTAGTGGATCTCATTTAGTTGTTTTTTATAGAGTATATAGATTGTTTCAATTTACCATGCAATTTTTTTTATTAAACTAAAAATTAAAAGTAATAGTAATTGTAATTATGATGAGTGTCAATTTTAATCATAGGGAGTTTTATTGATGGTTAATTTACTTTTAATAATTTTATTTTATTTATTTTAATTATTTTATTTTAATTTAATTTAAATTAAAATCCACAAATTTAGTGGACCCCATTTATATAGTTCATGTTTTTAATAGAATATTTAGATTGTTTCTGTAGGATAGGAATTTGGAAATCATCAAAGCAAATAGCAAATTAGACTAGCTCAATCATGAAAACTAAATTGCAATTATAACAATCCTAAAACATTCAATAGAGATACTGAAAATAAGACATTTAAATTAAATGCAAACCATTACAAACGTGAATGTCTCCTCCAGAATTCTCCATTGTCCTTCTTTCTCCATCAAATTGCTTTGTTTGTGGATCTCACCTACAAATGCAAAGGTATAGCATGGAAGCAAGATTGACAAGACGAGATGACAGCGTAAAGATACTAGAAGCGTGATTGATTGATCTGATCCCTAATTGAAGAAATTCATCCAATTTATAGACAAATTGGAGAGATGACAAGATTAGCATGAAGAGATTTGAAAGGAAATTTCAAATCAAGAATGACAAATATGACAAATTATGACAAAATTGACACTTTCTATGCAAGATTGATTGATTGACAAAATTATGACAAAATTGACAAGGTTGATATGCAAAATTGATTGATTGACAAATTATGACAAGATTGAAATGTCATTCCCATGAAATTAGGAGAAATATTAGAAAAATAGGAGAAAATAGAAAATTAGATGAATTGGAAATTAGGAAATTAGAAATTAGTAAATTAGGTAAATTAATTAATAATTTTTCATTCATTAATTAATTCACAAAAAGAGGAAAGAATTAATTAGCCAATTAAATAAATATTTAATTGTGACAAGAAGACTTAGGATAAATAAATAAATTATTTAACCTAGAGGGAAAATGACAATCCTAGAAAATGAATTAGAAATGCAAGGACGACAATTAGGTCTTGACAAAAGATAATTGATGTAAGGTCGATTATGATCATGATTCTGACTTGATAAATGATTTGATTGATAAACAATTGAGATTGGTTGACAAATTGACCAAGATTGATAAAGAGACCAAATTGATAGGCGCCAATTGACGAGGAACAATGACTAATTGACCCAAATTGATACGATTGAAAAGGACAATGATCGATGACAAATCGATCGCAAAATGACAAGATTGACAAGAGGACAAGGATTGATGACAAATCGATCACAAAATGACAAGATTGACAAGGACGAGGATCAACAATGAATCGATCACAAGGTGACAAGATTGACAAGAGGACAAAACCCTAATTCTATCATCGATTAGGATTGATGATGTCCAGAATGAAATCGAATTGACGATGTCAAAATATGACAAATGAGCACGCACATTGATGCGACAGGATAAAATTGACCAAAATCATGACTGAAGATTGTTATCGACAAGACCAAATTCGAAAGCGAGATAAATGAAGAATGCAGAAGAAGGACTCAATGTTCGCAAATGATAAAGACCAAGTGCACAACATAGAAGAAATGTTAATGCGATGCAAAAACCCTAAAATAAGGCAATGCGCAAATGTTAAAGTATGACTCCGCAAGCGTTGACCATTTTTAGATGTCTACATTTTGCCCCTCTTTGAGACAATGTGATTTTAAGCGTTGTTTCAAAGAACAATAATGAAAAATGCCCCAGACAATAACAATGACATATGCATGCCCCCTCGAGGAATTGGCCGGAAACATCCAGAAAAGAGGCCAATTGATCGATAAGAATGATAGAAAATGATAAGATCAAACGGATGAAAGATCGGAGGTCGGATACACAAATGACAAGTAGTAGAAGGTGTAAAAGACAGCGACCAGCATAAGATGGAAAGGGTGCACGTCCATCTATGCATTGACAAAGATCTATAAATGAGACAAAGAGAATGAAAAGAGTTCATTTGCACTGGCCAAAGTGGAGGATTTGTTGCTCTGGAAAAGGACCCTTGCATAGAGATGGCGAACATTCCAATGGCAGATCACCTCAGGGAACATGTACGCACCTATAGATGACTGGATGATGCGGGAGCAGTGGTATGTATCTCAAAAACCCATATGTCAAATTTCATGAATTTTACTTGCTTGCGGGACATTGCGGGGCCCACGGGGAATGAAAAAAATGACTTCTACGCCTGTGTGGGCACATTCTGCACTTGTGTGAGGATGTTCTATTCCTGTGTAGGGTACACAGGCATAGCTTGATGCTGCATAGGCACAGGACAGGGTACACAGGCGTAGTTGTGCACTAAGGACCCAAATTTGACTGAAAACAGCGCGTGGATGATCCCGAAAAGGGGGATAAGGGTAGGATAGGTCAAAATAGATAAGAAAAACCCTTATTTGTGGATGAAACAAGGAAATACAGCCCTTAGGAGAAAAACCTAAAACTGACAAATGTGTGCCCCAATTGTGATACAGAGTCGACAGTATCCATTGATTACGCGGGAGAATAGACCCGACTGCTTCATGTTGCGACATAGACTCAGGAGCATGGACAGAGATACATTAGCAAGACTTGGATTATACTATATTACATTCATGCCCAAGATTAGGGCAAATATAGGACTGCTTACCGTATTGGCAGAGCGATGGCATTCAGAGACGTCCTCTTTCCATCTGCCGACAAGAGAGGCGATGGTGACACTAGAGGACGTGTGGCATATCCTCCGCATTCCAATTCATGGGGAGATGATAGAATATGACCCAGGGACAGGGAGAGACTCATTGTGCAGATTATTCGAGTGTGACATAGATGATTTGGATATCATAGAGAGGGAGATTGGTTGGGAGACCATGGCAGCAGACTATGATCAGCGATATGTGGTGATAGCAGTGGTTATAGCATGCCTATTAGTATGGGACAGACGAGGACATGGATTCCCTATTGGATGGGGAAAAGTGTTAGAGTGGATGGGGAAAAGTGTTAGAGCGGACTGTATACGCATGGGGACCATGTGTGCTTGCCATGTTGTATTTTCAATTGCATCAGATAGCATATCAGGGGGTTCAAACTCTGAGCTGCAGGGTCACACTGTTACAGGTATGGGCATTTGAGCACATAGCCATATGTCAATCGATTGCAGAGAGGTAGGTAGTACCACACCGACCATATGTGTACTGTTATCGGGGTACGCTTAGACAGGGTCCTTTTGGATACATTTTGTATTGGCGACATGAGCTAGATAGATTGAGAGAGTTCACATGGAGGCCATATCTTGATTGCCTGGGATGGTCAGATGATAGTGATGAGCTACCGTATTGCAGACAGGAGAGGTACCTGATTGGGCGACCAGTGAATCACCAGAGAGTGATTGAGATGTACCTGCCAGAGAGAGTCAGATGACAGTTTGGAGAGAGACAGGATGTACCTAGAGGGACTGCACACTTTGCTCGATCTCACAGAGAGACGAGTCACTAGGGGAGGATGATTCAGCCACACATAGCATATGTTGACTTCACACAGCTACAGCAGAGACAGTGGGAGTGGAGATTAGATGTTGTGGACACTGGGATGACAGAGGAGTATGAGCGATGGTTTGCATGATGACGGCCTGTGCCATTGACTGATCCTGATACTCCGATGCCTAGGAGACAGGAGAACTTCCCACTTGCTGGAGAGGAGGAGGGAGATGATGAGGATGAGGAGGATGATAAGGACGGAGGTGATGAGGATGATGCAGATGATGAGGATGACAAGGATGATGAGGATGGAGGGAGATGATGAGGATGATGAGGATGACAAGAACGGAGGTGATGAGGATGATGGAGATGATGAGGATGACGAGGATGATGAGGATGGAGGGGATGATGAGGATGAGGAGGATGGGCCAGATCCAGCCGATCAGGAGTCATTGCAGGATATACCCATAGAGCCGGAGACAGCTAGCATAGAGGAGATGGAGATATGTAGGGCCACCATAGCGAGTCAGCATGATCACATTGCGACATTAGAGAGACAGAATGCTATCTTGAGGACACTATATGAGAGTGCAGTTCCACCAGAGCAGAGAGCAGCATCATATCGGTCATGGTTGAGGACAAAGAGCAGGCCACGTTCTTGGAGGTCAGTGAGCAGCGTGGGGGTGAGTGGACCTAGGAGACCACCACAGCCAGGACCACGGGTAGGATGGACATCATCTTTGAGACATGGCAGGGATGAGGAGGACAGAGGAAGCACCCAGTGACAGAGGCACATGCTCCTTATGACAAAGACATATGTAGTTCGACATTATGTATTCAGCTGGCAGGCCATACTTAGGACAAACAGTCCAATTTCGTACTCTGATATTGTTTTGATATATGATATGATATGCAGCTATATGATGGGATGCAATGTGTTATGGTTTATGATTATTTTCCATGTATGGATGGCTTATGCACTATCTATGTACCATTGTGGAACATGTATGAATATATTTTTATGTGTTTTTGATGCATTTATAATATGAAATGGATAAAATGTTTTTGTATGGACTTGATATAATGCAAATATACTAATCAATGAATGCAGGATGCAGCTTATGTTTTTGGATCAGAGAACGAGACCGAACTGATTGCCCAAACTGACGGGAGAAATGTAGTAAGAAGAAATTAGAGAGAAGACAATTAGGGATAAAGAAAAACTTGCTTTCACCAATGCATAGAAGTAGGTGAGAACCTTTATTTAATGTAGCAAAGCGGATGCAGAGCATCATGGCATTGAAGGCCAGAGCTGGAACGCAATCCCTTTTTGCAAAAGACAGACACATCGCACACAAGGAATGAGTGAAGCATCCTAGGGTGCATACATCAAGGGTCGAGGTATGTGCGGCGTTCACAAAGCAAACGTACTTATGTCAGACACCCAATGATATAGTTGCCCCAGTTTGTGACAAACATTCCACAAATAGCAAACACAACAAAAAAAAGGAAAGGGACCATGAACCATCCCGGTCACTCTAAATCACTCAGTGACATCATCGAGCAACATAGGAACATGATCGAAGCCAAAGATAAATCAGTAAAAAGATAAGACTCACAAACTCAACCAAGTCAAACAAACAGTCTGATTGTCGTTGTCAAAAGTGGAAAATAGGAATGATCATGTTGTCTAGTTTTAGGGAATGTGGTACCCCCTTTAAGACAGGACACAGTCTGGTTTCAAGTATACCACACCCTGTATAAGACCCATGATAGTAGTGACAAGGACAAATGATATTGATGTTGATTGATTGATATGACAATTTTAATCAGTTTGAATGTCTGGTTTGATCGAAAAGATCATCCGTTAATGCATGATTTCATTAAAGCGCAGTGTGTGATTGAGTGTCGTTGGATGTATGCTCAGCGATCTGTCTATGCACAAAGGGGATATTGTGTTGTTGTTTTTTTTCCGAGTTTTTACAAAAAAAAAAAAAAATTGGTTCATTTTTTCAGGACATTATTTGACTTTTTAGGGACTTTTTTCAGGACATTATTTGATTTTTGGGGATTTTTTCAGGACATTATTTGATTTTTTTATGATTTTTTCAGGACAGTTTTCAATTTTAATGATTTTTTTAAGGACATTTTTCAATTTTTTATGATTTTTTCAGGACATTTTTCAATTTTTATGGTTTTTTAAGGACATTTTTCAATTTTTTATGATTTTTTCAGGACATTTTTCAATTTTTATGATTTTTTCAAGATATTTTTCAATTTTTATGATTTTTTCAAGACATTTTTCAATTTTTTATGATTTTTTCAGGACATTTTTCAATTCGAAAGCTCCAGTAATTGATCATGACAAGGGGCATGCACCCAATGAAATTTTGAAAGACATATACAGTGACCAGGACTGAAACCTGAGTATGCAAGACAATGATGTTGACCAATCACAGGCCTGGAACAAAACATTGGGTCAGAGCAAAGATAAGCGTGATAAAGCTACGGGGGAAAAGTATAGCTAGGGGTCATGATAGATAATGGAGCAATAATCTTTTACACATGGCGCCTGTTTGCCAGGTTTTCACTAGAGGGCGAATTATTTTTCTTTACTTTTGTTTGTCTTTTTCACTTTTTTTTTTTTTTTTTTTTCAGGATCATATTTGAAGAACTGCTGACAGAAAACTATGCCCAATACTTGCAAAGGTGCATGCTATTGACTGGATCTGACAAAGGTTCACCTTCTAGGGTGGCAAACTGATATGCCCCCGAGCCATAGGCTACAGTAACTATGAAAGGCCCAACCCAATTAGGTTCAAACTTTCCTTTGATGATGTCAGTAGATTGTGCATTCTTGGGGTTTGCCTTTAGAACCAGATCTCCCACTTCGAAGTGTCACCCTTTGACCTTCTTATTATAAGAGCAACGGAGATGGTTTTGATATGCTTGCAAATGTGTCAGGGTTGTTTGACGTTTCTCATCTAACATCTCAAGCTGATGCAACCGAGAGACTTTGTGCGTCTCATCATCAATCAAATGTTGCAAGGAAACACGCAAAGAGGGAATCTCCACTTCCAAGGGTAAAATGGCTTTCGCACCATACACCAAGGAATAAGGTGTTGCGCCAGTAGGTGTGCGGATAGAAGTACGATAAGCCCATAGTGCTAGATTCAACTGTACATGCCAATCTCGACCAGCATCATTGACAACCTTTTTCAGGATCTTAATAATGGTTTTATTTGATGCTTCGGCTTGACCATTACTTTGTAGATAATAAGGACTGGAGAAACAGTGTTGGATGCGAAATTTTTCACAAAGTTCCTGACATCTTTATTTTTAAATGGACAGCCATTATCTGTGACAATTGCAAGGGGAACCCCATATCTACATATGATATAATTCAGTAGGAATTTTGAAATTTGCACACTAGTGATATAGGTCATAGGAATAGCCTCGATCCATTTTGTAAAGTACTATGTGGCTATAATGATGAACTTGTGTCCATTTGCAGATGTCAAGTGAATCTTGCCAATAAGATCCAATCCCCATTGAGAAAAGGGCCACGGAGATATGACAGAATGAAGCTCTTGGGCTAGCGCATCAATGTAATTTCCATGGATTTTGCATTTGTAGCACTTCTTGACAAAATCATGAACATCCTTTTCCATAGTGGGCAAATAATACCCAGCATGAACCAACTTTTTGGCTAAGCTCAAACCATTGAAATGGCCCCCACATATACCATCATGAACCTCGCGTAACGCCGTTTGTGCTTTATCAGAATCCAAACACCTGAGGAGGGTGTGGTCAAAGGAACGACGATAAAGGGTGTCTGCGATGATGACATATTTGGCTATCTAGCGGATGAAGGCTCGACATTGGTTAGAGGAAAGGTTAGGTGGTAAGGTTTGGGATTTCAAATATTGATAGATGTCATTGTACCATGGGGAATTAGGACCAACAAGAACACACATCATATCTGCTGTCAAAATTTCAAAAGAAGGGACAAGCAACTGTTCGACCAAAAATTCACGTATGTCCATATTATGGGGCATATTTAACATGGAAGCAATAGTGGCCATCGCATCTACCGACTTGTTTTGAATTCGTGGAACTTGACTGAAATGGATAGCCGTAAATTTTGTCTTGAAGAAATCCACCATATGCTTGTAAGGAATAAGCTTTTCATCTTTTGTTTCGTAGTTATCATTCACTTGATGGATGACTAACTGGGAATCTCCATAGACTTGTAAATGTGTGATGTTTCAGTGGATCGCTACTCGGAGTCCTGTGATCAGAGCTTCATATTCCGCAATGTTATTGGTACAATGGAAAGTTATGCTATAGGATTTGGGAATAGCATCACCTTGAGGGGTTACAAACAATATACCTGCGCCGGACCTGAATTTGGTATGGGATCCATCAAAATATAACTTCCATTCATTAGAAGACGTGAGAGCAAAGACTGATTCATCTGGAAAATCGGTCAACATGGGATGATCATCATAAATAGGAGCCTCGGCAAGTTGATCCGCTATGATTTGTCCTTTTATTGCCTTTCACTCAATGTACTCAATATCAAACTCACTGAGGATCATAACCCACTTTGCTAGGTGACCTGTCGAAGCTGCCCTACTAAGCAAGTATTTCAAGGGATCAATTTTTGCAACTAGCAATGTTTGATGATTTAACATATAGTGTTGAAGCTTCTGTGTTGCAAAGACCACTGCTAAACATGCTTGTTCAATAGTTGAATAATTCAGCTCATAGCCCACTAGTGTCCGACTGATATAATAAATAGCCCGCTCTTTGCCTTTCTCATCCTGTTGGGCCAAGAGAACTCCCAGTGTCATTTTAGTTGTAGAGATATACAATATAAATGGCTTTCCTTCTATAGGAGGCATTAGAATAGGTGGCGACAACAGATAATCCTTGAGAGTTTGAAATGTTGATTGACATTGCTCAGTCCATTTAAAAGCGACACCTTTATGCAATAAATGCTGGAAGGAATGACATTTGTCTACCAATTGAGCTATAAAATGGTGGATTGACTATAGCTTTCCTTGCAGACTTCTTAGTTGATGGAGATTGGAAGGAGGAGGCATATCCATTATTGCTTTAACCTTGGCAGGGTTGACTTCGATGCCTCTGTGAGAAACAATGTACCCTAATAATTTGTCAGCTGTGACACCAAAGACACACTTCTTTGGGTTGAGTCTGAGCTTGTAGGTTTCCATTCGGTCAAAGATTGGGCCAAGGATGGCTAAATGACTATCTCTTGTGACAGACTTGCATAATAGGTCATCAACATAGTCTTCCATCAAAGTATGCATAAAACCATGGAAAATTGTCGTCATAGCTCTTTGATATGTTGCACCAGCATTTTTAAGACCAAAGGGCATCACATTCTAGCAGTAGGTACCCCAAGCACATGTGAATGCAGTCTTATGTTGATCTTCAGGAGCGATGCGAATTTGGTTATATCCAAAGAAACCATCCATCAATGATAGCATCTCATATCCAGCAGTCATGTCAACTATGATGTCTATATTTGGCAGTGGAAAGTCATCTTTAGGGCATGCTTTATTGAGATCCCTAAAATCCGTACAGATTCTAATACCCCAAGTTACTTTGCTAACTGGTACCAAATTTGAAATCCAGTCTGCATAATCAATGGGTCTGATAAAGCCACATCTAATAATTTTTTTAGTTCTACCTTGACCAAGAGAGCCACCTGGGGATGCATCTTTTTGAGTTTTTGTTTGACAGGCTTGGCATCTGATTTTAATGGCAAGTGACGAAGGACTAATTCTGGATCAAGGTCGGGCATATCTGCATAGGACCACGCAAAACTAATCTTTTTCTCAAGAAAGAAATTGACAAAATCTATCTTTTCCTGTTTTGATAAAGAAGCAGTGAAATGAATGACCTTAGGGTTGTCAGGTGTACCCAAATTTATTTATTCGGTCATTTCCACAAGCAATGTTGATTTATCCTGACTTGATAGGGGTATGTCCAATCTTCCACCTTTGGGCGCCTCAGAGAGGTTTTCACCCGCAGGTACGTCTTTTATTTTTACTTTTTCATGGTCAGAGAGCACCTTACGGTTTTCACTCAAAGACCTATTCTTTTGATTTTTTACCTTTTCTTTTTCATTTTTATGACTAGAAGATGGAGTTGACTCCCCAAAATATGTTGTGGAATCTAGATCAATTGTAAATCCTGCCTTATGATCACCTTGTGGTATGCCTTCTCGGAGACCCAAAAATTCGGCAATTGCTTCGTCATTTTGAAAATAATCTAATGTGAGTGGTTCTTGTTGGTCATGTTGGATAAGTTGAGGATAGACAAGGGGCATGTCATCATCGGTTTTAAGGAGAGAGAGGGCTGAGATGGTAAAAATGTAAATGTCTGTGGTATCATTGTCTGAACTGCTCGCATCTGATTCAGAGCTTGGGTCCCAGAATGACTCTATCCAAGCATTAGGGCATGTTTTAGGAGGGGGAGTTATTTCATGTTTGTCTTCCATGGGCAAATCATCAGGGTCAAGGAAAACATTTTCAAGGGCATAGGAGCTAGAAGAAAAGGAACCTCGCTCCCATTCATTGGAATCAGTTTCAGGTCGGGTATCCTCAGGTGTTGTTTCATCATCGGAATCACGCCCCTTTCTACATGTGGTCACTTTGGTAGATGAGGGTCCAATTCACAATGGTACAAAACCTAACCCTAAAATTGGAGGTCGCATCTTGGGTATAATAGGTTCTATCCTTCCTTTCTTGTCAGGGCCCAAGCCACTGCAGCCATCATATCCCTTTTTCTGCAGCATAGTAAAACCTTTTCCATACCGCTCCACCGGCAACCTGATAGGGGGTGTCTCAGTGGGATCCTTATAAAGCCAATCTATGACATCATCATCTAAAGTTTCTTTATCAAGTTCACCCCATCTTGTAAATGTAGTGGGGGGCTGATATTGAATGACTATTTTAGGTTCCTTTTGCAACAAATGTGGTTTGCCATGTGATTTTGGAGATATTGGTAAATTCCCAATGAGGAATGTTTGAGCCATTGAATACTCTCCGCATCCTTGGTCCTGTATCTTCAATTTTCCTTTGACAGCCTCTAACAATTCATTAGGATCCACATAACTATGTGAGTGGGCCTCCCTATTAACTGGGACTTGTTGCTTTGGGGAATCCTTTAGATTAGCACAAAATTGAAATGGATTATGATCTCCTAGAATTGTTATCTCAGTCCCATTGTAAGGATATTTTAAACACTGATGATAAGTAGATGGAACTGCTTTCATTGCGTGAATCCACGGACGGCCAAGAATCATATTGTAAGGGAGATCAAGGTCTAGGACCTATAGGAAAGTGTTTTCTGTCACTGGACTGACTTTGATAGGCAATGAAATTACCCCTTTAGATGGACGCTCAGCATCATCATATGCTTTGATTGTTATTCTTCTGGAAGAATCAATATCATTTTCTGTATAACCAAGACCAGTGACCACTCTCAAGGTACAAATGTTAAGACCTGCTCCGCCATCTATCAAGACTTGTCGGATCTTGCAATTATGGACAAAGACTTCAAGATGTAAAGGATAATTATGCGGGAGCTTATCAGGAGAAATATCATTATCAGAAAAGGCAACGTGTTGGGAAACAGCTAGATGTCCAATTCAGGCTTGAAACTGGTCAACATCAATGTCTGTCGAGACAGTGGACTCAATTAAAGCTTTATCTAGGACTGCGCGATGCATAGGGGACATTCTCAACAACTCAAGGATTGATATTTGTGCAGGTGTCTTTCCCAGATGATCTAGGAGATTATACTAACTCACAGGAGTTGATTTGGGAGGAGTTGCAAGAGCTCCTTTCAGGACTATTTTAGATCAATGAGTGGTGGTCGCGCAAGAAGGATCTTGTCCCTTTATTCTTATGATGGAAACATACTCATTTGACGCTCAAAAACAATTGATGACATTGTTATAACCAGTATTTGCATAATTTGTTGTTTGGGTAGAGTTTGAAGAAGATGCTTTACCCTTGTCATGATCAAGCAAAGGAGTTTTGAAAATTGTATGATCAGTGTTAGAGGTCGCGTTGGGCGGGTCTACCTCAATTACTCCTTGATCTAACAAGTCTTGAATCATATGTTTCAATTGAAAACATGATGTGGTTTTATGTCCTTCTGACCGATGGTATTCACAATATGCATTATCATTCCACCAATGCGGCTTTACCAATGGTTCTGCCTTGATATCTGGTAACTTGATAAATTTTTCTTATATTAATTATTTCATTACTGACTCAATAGGCTCTCCCAATGGCATAAATTGTTAAGGAGGCCCATCCCTTGATCGGAAAGGTTTGCATTGCTGGTTTTGTTGCTGACCTTGTTGTTGATTATATTGTTGAGTGTATTGTTGATATGGGGGCTGTTGAGTAACATTGCTCGCTGGTGTTTGATTTTGTTCCATAGTTGACATATTAGGAGCACTCAATTTCTTTATTGTGAACAGGGGTTGATTTGCATTCACCACTCTTACGTCAACAACTCCATCATTAGTGACATTCTTATTTTTGTACCAAAATCTATTTTTGTCCCCTGAATTGTTTGTGTTGTCACTGTCTTTGTTCAGCTTAATGATTCCCTTAGCTACAAGAGCAGTTTCAATGTTCATCCCTTTCTTAATGAGTTTCTCAATGGTACTGGGACTTTTTAATTTGAGTTCATACATCATTTCTGGGACCAAATTTTGAATAAATAAGTTCACTTGTTGTTCTTCAGGTATATTTAGGGAAGAACGAATATACAAGCTTCGCCATCGTTGCAAGAAAGTCACTAATGGTTCACCTTGCTTTTGCTTGGTGTTGCATAAATCTGACATGGTCACTTCACTGTCAATGTTGAATGCGAAGTGGGATATAAACTTTTGAGCCAATTCCGACCATGTCTTTATATTCCTTGGCAAATGCGAATACCAATCCATGGCTTGTCCCGTGAGACTTCGTCCAAATAAGTGCATTAAATATGTTTCCTCATAACTCACTTCAGTACATGCCATGAAAAATGCTCGAATATGGTCTTTTGGATTGCCATTCCCTTTATATTTCTCAAAATTAGGTGCCTCAAAATGCTTAGGGAAGGGAGGCATGTACAAGCTCTTGTCAAATGGATTAGGACATAAATCTTGATCTGTGTACAACTTCTTTGTTCCTTTGGTTTCCAATGCATCGACTTGTCGTTGCAACTTTTCAAGCTGTTGTGCAAATGCATTAGGTAGTGAAGATTTTGGAAGTTCATCATTTACTCTTGGGTGTATGCTTTGTGGATACATCATGTTCTCCATTGGCTGTTGATGCTCAGAAATTGTTGTCTTTGGTGTCTCTGGCATATAATGTTCATGGTACACCTCTTGTTGCAGTGGTTGTGCCATGCCTTGATATTGACCTTGTTGTTGTGCTTCTTGTGGTGGAATCATCGTTTGTAGCCTAGGTTGATATTGCACAGACATCAATTGTGGTTGTGAAGTATGATAACTTGTTTGTCTTGGCACATATTGAGGCACATGTTGTTGTTGATGCTGACGAATCAAAATTTGTTGACTTTGTGCCAATTGTTGTTGTCTTGATGTAAATCCCATCATTTGCAAAAAACTTTGTTTGGGAGGTTTTTGTTGTTTCTCCTTAAGATGGGGTATGCTACTTGCATTGACTCGCTATGTTGTTTGTCCAATCCATTGTGGTGGTTTCAAGTTTGCATTAACTTGTAATGGTGCAGAAGACACTGCAACTTATTGTTGAATGCGATATTGTTGTTGTTGTGCATTGCTTGTTTGCACATTCGATTGTGCCTTTTGTGCATTCCCCAATTGTTGCAACATTTGTTGTTGGTGCAAACCACTATCTGTAGCTCTTTGTGTTGCCATTATCGAAGGATCTATCACAATAGTTTGCATAATAGGTACTTGAGTATTTGGCAAATATATTGAACTTAATGGGACATAGGAACTTTGTTGCATTGTGGAATTGTTTTGGACATTGGTGAGATCAGGCATTCCAATCGTAAAGCTTTCTTGCATCTTAGATTTTGATCCAATTTTATGCATGCGAGGAACCACTTCTTGTTGAGGAACAACTGTCAATATTTGTGTGGCCCTCATTTGATCTTGTGTTACAGGTGTTGTATTAAATAACAGATTATTTATTGTTTCAAATGGTGACTTTTGAGGAATAGTCACTGTCAACGCTTTTGAAGACGTTTACTCATCAAGGTATGTTGAGTTTCTTGTTGCACATTTTCTTCGTTTGGATGTGGAGAGAAACTTAACAACTCACCGCCTTGTTGTTTTTGCACATTGATTTGCTCACTTGAGGAGGTCACATTACTCATCATGTCAAGATATTTTTGTGGGAACATCTTAAAGACCTTGTTCAAGAATTTATCCATTTTTTTGTCAACTTTGGATCTTTAAGGAACATATCAACATCATCGGAAGCATCGGAATCTGATGAAGAATCTGGTAAAATATTTGAATTTATTTCTTGTTGAATACCTTGATCTGAACCAAATCCTTGTGAAAGAGTTTGTTCCTCATGTAATGTTTGAATTTCATGTTGCAGGTTCGGTTGATTCCAATCAAAAGGTGCATTTTCTCTTGGTGTTGGTGGAACACTCCCATATCCTGGTTTCATGGGTACAAACACTGGTTCATATAATGGAGGTGGTCCAAGTTGAACCATTCCATATGGTGGTAATGGTGTGCTTGACGAACCTTCAATTTGTACTGTTTGACTAGTTTGAAACTATGAGTTTGATATGTTGTCAATGGGTTGATACGTTGGTTTGCCCATCTTCTTAGATTTTGACCTTGTTTCAACAGGCATGTCACTATGCAAATGCAATATTTTTGGAATTTTTCAAGGATAATATATGATATGCAACTAAATGCAAACTAAATAGATGAAAATGCAATCTATGGCAATAATGCAACCTATGTTTTTGTTGTTTTTTCAAGATTTTGACAAACTCGTGAATGCAATTCTAAAAAAGAGACCCTTGGGAAATTGAAATGATGTCTAGACCTCAAAGGACAAAAGGACCAAGTGACAAAAGGACAAAATGACAATGTCTCCCCTATATGCTTGGATACTAAGCTAGGTTTGAACAAATGACATTGATGACAAAAAGATAAAAGTTTGATAAGGTCTAGACTTCCTAACAATAACTTAGGGTTTATGAAAGATTTGCATTACTCAAGTATGACAAAACCTAGTTTTGACACTATATGCAAAGGGACAATTACTATGCAAATGACCCTAATATGATATGATAATGACCTAAGCTTAATGAAGAGACCTAGGGTATGCAAATGTGACCTAATGTTATGAGGACAAGGATGCAAATGCAAATGTATGACAATGTCAACCTAAGACAAAACCTAAGGTTGAATTATGAAATGGTATTACTCTAATGCAAGAGGACACATGCAAATGGATGACCCTTATTGATATGCAAAGGAGTATGACCTAGGTGAAACCTAACCTTGGTAGTTGACAATGAATTTGCAAAATGCAAACCTAGGATGAACCTAATGTTGGACATGCAATATGACACCTAAGTGAGGACCTAATAATGACATGCAAGGGGACACCTAAATGAGAACCTAATAAGGACATGCAAATGGACACCTAAATGAAATGGACCAAGTGGAATGCAAGAATGATGCTCTAAGCCCTAAGTATGGACAATCGAGGACCTAAATCTAAGTGACATGAATGTTGAGACAAGATTTTGAAAAATGTTTGACAACCATGTTTGAAGGTGTTTTGAACTTTGTTGAATGAAATACTCTTGTGTTTAACCTTGTTTTGAATCAATTTGTCTTGTTTTTGAAATGAGACACAACTCAACTTTTGACAAGCAAAGAAGACAAGATATTTTAACTTAGACTCAAGACAATCATGCTCATTCACACATTTCTTATGGTAGGTAAGGATAGTAGGTACTTGAGAGGTAGACTCATTATGAGATTCAAGGAGAATACATAGATTCTTGACCCCACGGGCTCCCCTCCATGGCACTCACTTCTCAGGGTAGCCAAGCATCAGTCCCCATAGAAATCTCCCCATGGTGAACTTAGTATCTCTTCCAAGTATCCGAACTCCTCCTTCTCAAGCAACTAGAAGGATTTTGGCCTCTAAATACAAGGTGTTTAATAAGGATTTCTGTTAAGCGCTACTCCTTGGTGTCACGCAAGCGTGATTAAGACACAGGCCCACCAAGATACCAAACAAATGTAGTTGCGCACGCACGATTTAGACCGTGAGGCCCTACTTAGATGCTAATATGAGAAAGAGTCCAAGGGTCATCACTTCCCAAGTAACTACAATTCCCACGTAACCCTTCCTTCAAAGCTTTCGCCCATTAGGTATTTATTTATAGTGAGTTAGAATGCCAAGGTACTCTAGCTGTGCTCACTTTGGGTCGTTCCCCTCTCACGATTGTCACTTGCTTGCAAAAGAAAGCAAATGGTCGGGAAGGCAGGCCCTCTAAAGGTAACAAACAATCCAAAACATGAGAATGGTATCGAAGGTCTGGATTTTTTATCACCCTAAGAAGGATGAGAGCATACTCTCCTACTCCAATGTCAAACTTGACAAGCAAAGTGAACACATGTTCATTCCATCCTACTTAGCAAACATACTAGGTGCCTAATTAAAAATCACAAACACAAAGTTTGGTTGGAATATAAGGCAACCTGCAAAATCACTAAGTTAGGAGTTTGATTTGTTTGGTCTTTGACTAGCGAACCTACATAAGATTTGTTAGTAGTTTCATTCTTTTTTTGTCTTCGTCACACGTAACGCCAAGGTGTTGCACAGAGAATCAGTAACAAAAAAAAGCAGAATATAAGAACAGAATGAAAACAAAGTAATTTGCAAGTAAAAACACTGATTTTCACCTTTGTTTCTGGCCTTACACAGGCACAGAATGCCTTGACACAGGTGCAGAATGCCTTGACACAGGCACAGAATGCCTTGACATAGGCGCAGGTCTCCTTAACACAGGCGCAGATCCCTCCTACACAGGCACGGAAGTGTCCTGAAAGCTCTGGGTCGCCCTGTTTCTTGAGTTTTCCACCTACAAATCAGCTCAAAAGCACTCAAAAACATAATTAAGGGGTTAAGTTCAC
Organism: Cryptomeria japonica; assembly: GCF_030272615.1. Classification (NCBI taxonomy): domain Eukaryota; kingdom Viridiplantae; phylum Streptophyta; class Pinopsida; order Cupressales; family Cupressaceae; genus Cryptomeria; species Cryptomeria japonica. The sequence continues at coordinate 392,527,717 of NC_081415.1, forward strand.
GTCAGGTTCACCAATTAATGTAGGATAGAAATTTGGAAATCATCAAAGCAAATAGCAAATTAGACTAGATCAATCACGAAAACTAAATTGCAATGATAACAATCCTAAAACATTCAATAGAGATGCTGAAAATAAGACATTTAAACTAAATGCAAACCATTACAAATGTGAATGTCTCCTCCAGAATTCTCCATTGTCCTTCTTTCTCCTTCAAATTGCTTTGTTTGTGGATCTCACCTACAAATGCAAAGGTATAGCATGGAAGCAAGATTGACAAGACGAGATGACAGTGTAAGGATACTAGAAGCGTGATTGATTGATCCGATCCCTGATTGAAGAAACTCATCCAATTTATAGACAAATTGGAGAGATGAAAAGATTAGCATGAAGAGATTTGAAAGGAAATTTCAAATCAAGAATGACAAATATGACAAATTATGACAAAATTGACACTTTCTATGCAAGATTGATTGATTGACAAAATTATAACAAAATTGACAAGGTTTCTATGCAAAATTGATTGATTGACAAATTATGACAAATTATGACAAGATTGAAATGTCATTCCCATGAAATTAGGAGAAATATTAGAAAAATAAAAGAAAATAGAAAATTAGAAGAATTGGAAATTAGGAAATTAGAAATTAGTAAATTAGGTAAATTAATTAATAATTTTTTATTCATTAATTAATTCACAAAAAGAGGAAAGAATTAATTAGCCAATTAAATAGATATTTAATTGTGACAAGAAGACTTAGGATAAATAAATAAATTATTTAACCTAGAGGGAAAATGACAATCCTAGAAAATGAATTAGAAATGCAAGGACGACAATTAGGTCTTGACAAAAGATAATTGATGTAAGGTCGATTATGATCATGATTCTGACTTGATAAATGATTTGATTGATAAACAATTGAGATTGGTTGACAAATTGACCAAGATTGATAAAGAGACCAAATTGATAGGCGCCAATTGACGAGGAACAATGACTAATTGACCCAAATTGACATGATTGAAAAGGACAACGATCAATGACAAATCGATCACAAAATGACAAGATTGACAAGAGGACAAGGATTGATGACAAATCGATCACAAAATGACAAGATTGACAAGGACGAGGATCAACGACGAATCGATCGCAAGGTGACAAGATTGACACGAGGACAAAACCCTAATTCTATCATCGATTAGGATTGACGATGTCCATAATGAAATCAAATTGACGATGTCAAAATATGACAAATGAGAACGCACATTGATGCGACAGGATAAAATCGACCAAAATCATGACTGAAGATTGTTATTGACAAGACCAAATTCGAAAGCGAGATAAATGAAGAATGCAGAAGAAGGACTCAATGTTCGCAAATGATAAAGACCAAGTGCGCAACATAGAATAAATGTTAATGCAACACAAAAACCCTAAAATAAGGCAATGTTCAAATGTTAAAGTATGACTCCGCAAGCGTTGACCATTTTTAGATGTCTACAGTTTCAAATTTACCATGCAATTTTATTATTAAATTAAAAATTAAAATAAAAGTAATAGGAAAACTAATTTTAATTATGACGAGTGTCAATTTTAATTATAGGAAATCGTGGATATCTATCAATCAATTATGTGAGTATAATATGCCTCTCAGCATAATAAAATGCATCACACTTAAATAAATTAAAAAGTGGTGCCAACAATTAAACAAGACTCAACTTACAATTGGGTAATCAAATATTGTCCACATGACAAATTTGATGGGATAAAATAAAAATTAGATAATTGTCCCTAAATTAGGACAATGGCTAGGGTAAGGTATAACTTGGGCCTTGCTCTATCTCCTTTAACCACCATTGGGAATTATAAAGACACGCTCAGACCTGTGGTACCAGGTGGAGTCGATGTCTAGTACCTCCAATCCTACACCAAAAACATGTTGTATACAAATATACATATATACATATAAATTTGTAATCCTAACTAGTGATAGTAAATCATGATGTCATATGGAGCTTATGAATGACTAGTATGAAATCATTCCTATAAACCCCTAGCAAGCAATGCATACACATGTAACCAATAATCAAATGACATCATCAAAACATAAATTTGTATCACATAATGCATCATAATGAATCATCAAAATAGAATCCATGTCATAAGTATCTCAATCTAACATCAATATCCTAATCAATGAAATATAGCAATAAATCAAAGTAGCATGTATTTGAAGAAAAGCATGGAGGGGCACTACAATGCCCCCTCAAAAAATTGGGGAAAAATCTTTAAAATTGAGGTCAATCTGTCAACAATATTATTTTAAGCCTAGAAGCACACTCGCATTGAAAACCAGAGTTAGTAGGGTTAATTTAGGAGGTCTGGAAGGAAAAAGGCATTGTGGTTAATAAAAAAGGTGAAAGGGCAATCCCCTCTTAGGTCAAAATTGGGCTATAAATCAATCAATCGAGGGTCATTCTCCTCATTTTTTCTTGTCAAGTTTAGAAATTGAGGGGAGAAGAGTGAGTGCATAGAGTTTTTAAGTGGATCCATGGCACACATTTGGGAGCATGAGCACCAAGTAGCGTGAGTTGAGGACTTTAAACGACCTAAGGAAGTGAGTATGTAAGTTGTTATATGACTTTTTCTCCCAAAAAAGATAAAGTGATGAAATAACCCTTTTAGAATTAAAAAGAGAGATAAAAAATAAAAGATATTATAATAATTTGGTTTAAAGAAAGGTCAATAAAGAATGTTTATAAAAATCTCTTTTAAAAGAGACTTTTAATTATAATTATTAAAGAGTAAATGAAGGTGACTTTTTTGAAAGGGTGTGATGGTTTTGAAACCACCCCTTAAAAGGTTATATAGGTCATTTATGTGAGACTTGGAAGGGGCATGGAGATCACTAATGGAAGAAAGAGAAGAAGAAGAAGAAGAAGCTAGTGACTTGGTGCGCTATGAGGCATTTGGAGAAGGGGCACACGACGTGTGTCCAACTCGGGGTACAACGTACACCTAGGAGTGTCCTGGCCAAGGCTGCATCTTTCATGTCATGAAGGCATGCAAGGTTATGCGTAAGAACCTATTTCCTCCATGGAGTACTATAGCCATAAAGGTCAAAAACCTTGATGCTATAAGGTATTGAGAAGGTTTTATATATGAACTGATGATAATATGGTTGAGTTATGTGGCTATGTTATTTCATTTATTATGGCAACATTTGACTTCATAATTTTTATTAGATTATTACAAGTCATAGTCACTTTGTCTATTTACATCTAGTTTAATTTAATGGCATCTTAATATTGATCTTAACATTAATAATCAATCTCTTAATCGTGTTGCAATTACTTGATTGAGTCTTATAGAAAAGGGCCATTACATTTGGTATCAAAGCTTAATGAACAAGCCTTCCTATCTTTGAAATTTATTTTTCTCACATTAAGTGGTGTTTAAAAAATCAAAATAAATTTCCTTATGTGTCTTGCATTATACATTTATCCTAAACTTCAAGTCATAATACTTGATTCTATAAGAATTAACTAATAACCTTTGTCCATGTATTGAAAATACTAGACTATATATGAATTTATATCTATATTTAAAATCTTATGTAAAGAACTCCATTTTTAAATCTAGAGTTAACTAAACATACCATGTCCATAACTTATTAATAAAAAAATTATATATAAATATTAGAATATAAACTTATAATTTTTTTCATTTATAAAATATAATTAATTGTTTTAAAATAAAAGAATGAAATTTCTTTATCCTCTTTCTTATATATAGTATAAGACCTTTAAGTGCAATCGTTCACATTTTAATAACCACCATGGACTATGAACCATCAATGGTGCTTAGCATCCAAGGATTGGTGCAATGGTATATAGGATGCTAAAGGTTAAGACCTTTTAGGTCAAGAGTCATGTCTCAAAAACATTGAAACCTTTAAGGTGAAGAGTGAGGATCAAACAAGAATAACAGTGAGCAATATTTGAGGATATTCCCTATTTATTTGATCAAGAAATACTCTACCAATTCAAGGCAAATCCTTAGACAAAACAAGACGACTTACTCATATTTTTGAAAAAATTTGGCTGATAACAATTCACTACCAACACAACCAATTGTTGAATGGCGTCTCATCATGTTTTGTGGTTTTTATACTTCTTGATTTGAGTAATTTATGTTAGGTTTGCTAATTATACTTTTGAGGGGTCTTCATTTTTTATTCCTTGAAGACATAGACGTTGTCATTAAAGGTCTAAATCACCAATTCAAATCTAGATCTGTCAACCAAATCCAAATACAATTAAGGCTGCAAGTTAGTCTCATTTTGTTGAACAACTCTTTGTCATCAAATTATCTCATTGCCTTTGTCAACGAATTGTAATGGATTCTATGGTAGAGTCAAGAGGCTTTTTATCTGGGCTAAAATACCTTGAAATTCATGGCTACTCTCTACAAGTGCATTCTTTATGAAAAGAATTGTGCAGAAAAGTGAGAAAGGGGTTATCATGTAGTTGGATTTGAATATTAGGTTGCGTCTCATCCTTATTCTAAGCTTAACAATATGATTCCTCTCCATTTCTATATATATCTAATAGCACAACATAATAAACATGGCATTGGAATTAAGTAAACAAAGGAAAATATTTCTAATATTAACAAGGAGAAACAAGTAATATATATAACATAAATAACATCAGTAAGAAAATAAACATGTAGACATAAATGAACTATTCATGATTCTCCTTTGGATAGCATTCCATGATGCGACATCTCTCTTGGATTTTCAATTCCCTCAAAGTCTTTTTGGATAATTTGCGATGATCGATTCACCCACATTTCCTCCAAGAACTATCTGACAAGCTTTCTAAGTAATTGATTGATTGCTTGTAGAGGGGGGCATTACACATCAAACTTCTCAAAAGAAGCTATATAAGCTATTTATTTGCCTCATCATATGATATATCTTTAGGAATCTTGATCATTTTAGACAACATTTTATCTCGAGTTCCATTTACTCATTATAGTCAACATATGCCATGTAAAATTTACAAGTGGTAAACATAAGCCATGTAAAATTCACAAGCGGTTGTGAATCGAATTTCTATGCCCCATTTCAAAAATTTCATATACTCGCTCAATTGCACCCATAATAAGTTATTTCAAGTAAAGTTGTAGAACAATACACATGCATTATCTCATATTAAGTTAATTATAATGAGTAATAAAATTATTTCTACTGTGTCCACTAGTTGTGGCATTCATCATTGATGTCTCAACCTTAAGAAACTTAAGCCTATTAAGAAACATGCCCATAAAAGATATTACAGTTGTGAACTAGTTGTGAACCAATTGTCAATAAATTACAACTCAAAACCAATTAATCCAACTTGAAACTTAGTGCCAGTAAAAGAAACTTACTGTCGGTAAAACAGATTAACAGTTATAGCAGTGTCGGTAAAATTTAATGTATGAAACAAAAAGAGAAACAACATCTACAACACATGACAGAGATTTTGACGTGGAAACCCTGTAAGGGGAAAACCCACAATGGGAAACCTTACCCACAATTAGATGATACTACTGCAGATAATAAGTGTATACAAATGGGTTCTGCACATGCAGAAAGCCCAACCGCCTAGAGCTCACTGCTCAATCACAAAATAGGAGTCACACTAACTACAATTGGATGGTTAAATCCAATAACAATGTACTGCTTCAATATAGCATCTGCAATGTTGGATTCGGTACCGGTTTAAGCTCTAACCATGAGTGCCAAACACCGTCATAACCTTTCCTTCAACCTTCAAATAATGTCTACGTGATTCGCACAAGGATCTGCTTATTTTTGCTCTTCAATGATCTTCAATATTCGCACACACTCATAATATCTGATCTTCAATAAGATCTTACAATCATTTATACAAAACCTAAGACCTTAACATGAGGTCGGCTCACTAAAGATATTACAATTAAATCAATTACAAAATAAGTCTTGATGCGATACAATATGTCGACTCAATACATTTACACATTATTCAATCAATAAACCATTTCCAAAATGTGTAGTGCTGATCTGGAATAGATATCATGTACCAATCCATAACCTAGACCTATCTGTCAGTAAAGGAAAATATGTGAGCTTGATTAGTCCAATAAGAAAAACATCAAATCCAAACATCCAATCCATGTCTTCAACATAACCAAATGATCTCCAGATGATAACAAGTTATCATCACTGTCGGTGAACATATACCGGTGACTGTGCATAAGCCAATATCCATGTTGGGACCACAATGTGTCGGTTCAACAATAAACCAATATAACCAAAGTGCCAAATCAACAATGTAGACCTCCAGAAAGATAAGTGTTGACATCAATGACAAAATCAATGCAACACATGATGAAGTCATCCATAATACCAACAGAATAAAGTAATCAATTAAAAATAATTATTTCTCAAACAACAAAGAGTTGCATATGAGAATGAGATTTGCACTTAAATTCAACCCAACATGCAAACTAGCAAATTTAATCCTTAATCGGACATCATGTTGAGTTAAGATTGTTGTGGTATTAGTCAATAAATTAGGAGGCTTCTTTTAATTGAATATTTGTCAAATGAAAAGAAATGGTTTAAATTTCTTTTATTTGTTTCACATATGTGGTTTTTCACTAGCCATTAAAACATCCTATCTAGTAGTTTGGCTACAAAATAAATAAATAAATATATGACCCTTTTTTCTTTAGTTCATATATTTTTGGTTTCATACAAGCTTAATTTTGAATAAGGGAATCCAACAAAAAAAAAGCCAAAAAACAAAACAAAAATTTCTACATACATTTTAAAATCATTCATAAAGTTCCAAAACAAGATCTAATATAAGAGATAATTTCTTTAATGACATTAACTCATACTTGTATTTGGGAAGTACCTTCTTATAGGAGTTGTCCTTGGAATAGGAGCTAGTGTATTAATACTTTTAGAATGAAATTTGTATATCCATAATATTCTCTCAATTGGTTTTGTTTCATTTTGAGTGGGTTTTGTTATATTGGTTTTGCTATTCCAAACCAACATTTGTATTTGTTTAACATGATCTACATTGTGAGCTCATATTCCATAGGTACCAGGATCAATTTCATAACTATAAAATAGGATATCTAACTGAGTCAAAATAATTTAGGAGGAAAAATGGGGACATGTTGAACTCTATAAGGGAAGAGATGACCTTTAACATTTTGTTTATGTTTAGATCAATATAATTGGATTAAAATTTAAATACTATAGTTACTTAAAACAAAAGAAAGGTTAGAACAATTTTCTATGAAGTGCTTTGTGGGTGGTCATAGTGCATTATTGTTTTCATTCAAGATGCTAGTGAAATTTTTTGTATTGTCTTTGTTGGCATATGCACACACCAAGGAGACATTGTATGTGATTGAAGGTTTTGTCATTGATGGAAACCTTACAATCCTATGGCACCGGCAAGGCATTACACCGGCAAGATAGTTCACCGGCATCAGCAGAACACACTCTACACCGGCATAGAGAAAGGAAGCATACCGGCACAGAGGTCGACAGGATTATTTGTTATATTACATTTTGTTTATTATTGTAAAAACCTTTTAAGCCGACTTGATATCATTGTAAAATGACTCTTATATATAAAAGAGATCATTGTAGACATTTTGTAAGGAAGTGATGTAAGCGAAAAAGTAAGGAGAAAAAGATTAGGCAGAACTATTATGCGAAATATAGGTTAAGGGGTATATGTAAAGAACAGAGCAAAAACCAATACTGAATCTGGCATTGAAGATGCTATTGTAAAGTAGTACAAGTTATTGGATTTGTATAATCCACATTGTAAGTCAGTGAGACTTCCCATTTGAGTAGTGAGCTCTAGGCACTTGGCCTTCCTCATGTGCAGGCCCCTATTGTAAGTAATATTCTCTTATTGGCCAGTAAGTGGATATTGTGGGTCACAAATCCCACCGAGGTTTTTCCCACACCGGGTTTCCTCGTTAAATCATTGTGTTATGGTGTGATTTTCATGTGGTTTCTTTCATTTCTGTTTATTGCATTATTTCTTGCATACCGATACACTGTTACAATATGTTCTACATGTTTTAAGTTGAGAAATTATAATTACCGGTTAGATACTGATTCATACCCCCCCCCCACCTCTCAGTAGTTTCCTAACAATTGGTATCAGAGCCTGGTCCTCTATTTTCAGAAGCCTAACAGCTTGAGGAAGATCTTGACACCGGTAAAGATGGAAAATCTGATGAAGCAACTTGAAGCAGCTCTCTCAGACTATGATGCATAAAAATTGAAAAATATCAAATTAGAAGATGATCTAAAAGCAGCTCAGGATATCATTCAGGCACTTCAACAGAATCTTACTATTGCAAGAAATAAGAGAAGAGAACTTTGTGAAAAGATGCAAAATGAGAATGATGAAAAGGAATCACTTAATGATATGTTAAGTAAGTTGAAACTGGAGAACATAACTACAAAGAATGAGATGTAGGATATGACTATGAGATTTTGTAAAGAGATTGAAGATAGGAAGAAGAATGAAGAAGAATTGACCAGAAGACTAAGTGATGCAGCAAATGAGAACACAAGACTTAGCTATGAAAATGATCTATTAAAGAGAGATCTGATGCACACTCAGAATGACTCAAATGAACTGATGAGACAGAAAGAAGTCCTAGAAAGAGAACTAGAAACTGCAAATCAACATAAAGAAAAATTCAAGAAAAGCTCAAAGGAACTTGGCACCTTGCTGAAGAATCAAAAACCTAAAGGTGACACTTATTGAATTGGCTTTGAAGTTGGTGAAAGCTCCGATACTGCAAATACACAGGATCACAGCAAACCGGTAAGGCAACCTAATGCTTATAAATTCAATGGAAAATGCTTTAACTGTAATAAGTATGGTCATAGAGAAAATGAATGTAGATCTAGAAATTATCAGAATATCAACACACCCACCGGTCAATGTTCTAAATGCAACAAAGTTGGTCACAATTCTGAGAATTGCAGAATGAATGTGAGATGTTATGTTTCTGGAAGATTTGAACATTTATCTAATCAATGCAGAACACAAACCGGCATAGGTTATGGGAAAGTTATTCAGAAGAATAATGTAACTTGTTATGTATGTAACAAGATTGGGCATATTGAAAAATTCTATAGAAGTAAAGGATCACCGACAAACAACAAAATTTCTAGCTTGAAAGGTAAAGAAAAAGTTGAAGAGGTTAAGCAAGAATTCTCAAAACAATGGATTAGAAAAGCTGATCTAAATATTGGGAATACTCCTCCACCGGTAGAACCAGTCAATGCTTCACCGATAGGACAAAGTGATGCTCCACTGGCAGGAAGTTCTTCATCAAATTGAAGAAAGTTTCCTTGAGGGTTTGGCGATCTAATGACACATGCGCTATTATTCCCTCGGTTAGAGATGAGAAGTTGGAAATTACTTCATTACCGGCAGACAATGTTAAGTGAATACTTAACCAGCATACATTAAATGTGATAGATGGAAAAAAGACCCTATAAATTTGTGGTTTTGGCTCCATTTCATTTCACCAAGATTTCAAACCTACGAAGAGCGCAAAGATTCCAGGCTGAGGCATTTCGAGCAAGAGGCGAAGCACTTCAAGCAATCAATCCATCCAAAGGTATAAAAAGGTATTTATCATCATGGCATCCACCTCTGCACTTGAATATATAGAAAACCCTACTGTAGTCGAGGTCATAAAATGCCCTAGGCCTGTGTTTCAACTAGTTCCCGAAGTAGCAAAGAAAGATGATACTTTAGGTACTTTTTCTCAAATTCCTAAAGGAGTTGTTTATGCTGAAGACCCCAGAATTTACATTCACTGCAACATTGAGGAACTAGGAGATGAAGAGATGAAAACCATGTTTAAATCTGTTATATGCGATGAATCCGGTAATGTAAAAGATGAACATAAGATCATTGAAACCCTAGGATTTATAGAGATCCTTAGCATTCCTGAATTCCCCAAGGATGTGATTAGGATAGTCTTAAGCAGGGTACATGGTGAATTTTTTTGGTTAGATGCAATTCACAAAATCACCAAGGAAGTTGCGAAAGTTGTCATAGGGTTACCGACCATCGGTAAAAGGCCAGACAAAACTAAGAAGGTCTCCAATGACCTAGTTATGAACCTAACTAGTGCCACATCTGATAAAAGGTCCTTAAGAGTCAATGATGTAAAAGATACTAATGTAAGATTTATCAGCATGATATTAGGATATAAGAAAACTCATGCAAACAGACTCAATTCAATGTCAAGTCTATGCATTAAGAGTGCTTATGACATGGTCACAGATAATGCAAAGATTGATGTATGTGAGTGGTTGAAGGATGAATTAATTGACAACTTAGGCAAGATTAAGAAGGACAAGAAAGAAACTTTTAGGTTTGGAAATCTGCTAGTATGTCTGATGCTACATATAACCAAACAGGTTCCCGGTATAGGCTACAAAGAACATGGATATGATATACCGGTAGGTAAACAGCTAACAAAATTATTCAACAATATGGGAGAAGATAAGGATCAGAATATCCAAGACTACTTTCAAGCACTTAAGGCCAAAATGAAGAAAAGAATCAAATTATAATAAAAGATTGTTGACAAATATAAGGATAACATATGTTTTGTAATCAAAAAGGATGAGATCTGGATGGAAGAAATCATCCCTAGGGCAGTTTGGGTAACAGAAATGGGTTATGAAATAGATGACCTTATCATTGAGACTTATGCTAAAGCACTTCTGGAAGCCCCTAAAGAACCTAAGGAAGAAGTATTTGGTAGTGCAGAAACTATTGAAAGCCAAATAAAATCTAAGAAGAGAGTCAAAAAGGTTGAGGTAGTTGTAAGAAGAGGTTCTAGGCAAGCAAAGGAAATCAAGGATAAAGTAATGGAACAAACCGGTATAACAAAGGATGAGTTACCAGCTCCACAACCTGAAAATCACCTATCACCGGTAGGCACATCTTCAGAGAATGACATGCTTGAAACTTTCAAGAGAGTTGTAAGGAAAAGAGATCCCTCACCGGCAACTACACCCTCTCCTAGGAGGACGAGACAAAAACAACAAGCAGTGAGATCTCTGGTAAGAAAGGCTACACCAAAGAAGAAACTGACACCCAAGAAGAAGAAGAGAACAAAACAAAACCCGGCTCCTCTTAACATACTGTTGAATGAAATTACAGAGGAAGGGAAACTGAAGAATATAGAGAAATTATATGACACTCTGACAGCTGATGAAAAAGAACAAGTAGAAAATAGTGTTATATTGCATATGGACATGTATAAGAAATTTTTGATGGAAGTTGTAGATGAAGTACCAGATGAACTATTTAAAAGATTGGAAGCAAGAAGACAAGCAGTAATAGAACTTGACAATAAAATAAAGATAGAAAAGCTACTTGTTGTATACCCGGTGAATTCACCCAAAGAAATTGATGACTTAATTGTTGAAGCCAATCGGTCAATATTTTCTACTGCACACCAGCACATTGCTTTAATGGTTGGAAGAGTTAATGAGGTGACTGAGGAGACAGAAAATGCATGGGATATTTTCCTAGCGGAAAAAGAAAAACAAGAAGAATACATGAGCCACAAACCTATAAAGGTATATCAGAAAGAAAGAGACAAGGGTAAAGGTAAAATTGGTGGACCACCTAGTATCAAGGTTAAAGACAACTTACCCCCACCTCCTTTGATTACTCCACCAGTAACAACAATAGCTACAAAAGATCAACCGGCAGTTGAAAGTATGGATGTAGAGGATGTCAATCCTAATCCTGAAGTCTTATATATAGTGGATGTTGATACTCAAAAGATCAACATTGTGGTAGACAAAGATACAACTGATAAGACTGACATGGCTAGTGAGCCTCTGGTAGATGAGCAAACTAAAAACACACAAGAGAAACTGGTAGATGTCAAACAACAATAGGTAGAAACTCAGACTCAGACTAAGATAATGTAACAAATAGAGAAACAAACAGAGCAAAAGGCTTCAGAACAAGAACAGCAACAGGTACAGGAACAGGTTCATGAGGAAATAGTGCAACTGGCAACTAGAGAAGTAGAAAAACCATTGCTTAAGGAAATGCAAACACAAACGGACCTACCAAAGGTCAATACAAGCTTGGTTACTTCCACCAGTGGTACTCAAAATGTAGGTTCCTCATCATCAGGCTACAAATCAACTAATGTGACTGAAGTACTTTTGGATTCAATTAAAAGGATAACAAATTGCAGCTCACAAGCTTATAAGGCAATAGATGACACCATACCAATTTTGAAGGTAATTGCTCTTAACTGTAATATACACAATAAAGATTCTTTAAGACAACTTGATACCTTGTGTAACTATATCACAGAAAACATTGAGAAAATAAAGGAAGAGGCATTGAAGGATAAATTGGAAATTGAAAAACAAAGATTCTTTGATGAGAAGATAAAGAAGTGTACCAGGGATTTTGACACACTTCTACTGGAACCGTGTAACTTATTGAAAGAGTACAAAACTTTGTACAAAGACACCTGTAAGATGAACTTTTTGACTGTAGACATAGATAAGAAAATAAGCAAGTTACAGGATGAAATCAATAAACTTGCTGATAATTTTGTTAACTCACCTGATACATTATCAGTTTTTGAGCAAAAGATAACAAATTTTGAGGAAGAATTACTTAAATTAGAAAGAGAAAAGGAGAGAATAGTGAATAAGGCAAAGCATCTGAGATTAAAACTGAGTCCAAGATTGGACTATCTAGCATCTTTGCGGAAGGAAATATCTGAGGCACTGATACAGGGACAAAAAACATCAACAGAGCATTTGCAGCACCTCACTGGTACAGCTAAAAGAACAGAGACAGCAATAAGAGATAGTAAAAAGTTTATGGAGAGTATAAACTTGATTTTGGCGGATCTATTTCAAATTGTAACTACCCAGTTACAAGGTTGAAACTACAAACTCTACTGACATCTTGACAACCTTTGTAATTGATGTCAAAGGGGGAGTAGTGGTATGAGAAAATTCAAATATCACAGGAATCATATGCTCAGGGGGAGCACACATTTTTGGTAACATTTTTGGACTTCACATTTTTGGATACACTTTTGAAATTTCTCATGAGTGTTGCCATGAATGCCAAAGGGGGAGATTGTTGGCATATGCACACTCCAATGAGACATTGTATGTGATTGAAGGTTTTGTCATTGATGGCAACCTTACAATCCTATGGCACCAGCAAGGCATTACGCCTACAAGATAGTTCACCGACATCAGGAGAACAGACTCTACACCGGCACAGAGAAAGGAAGCATACCAGCACAGAGGCCGACAGGATTTTTTGTTATATTACATTTTGTTTATTATTGTAAAAACCTTGTAAGCCGACTTGATATCATTGTAAAATGACTCTTATATATAAAAGAGATCATTGTAGACATTTTGTAAGGAAGTGATGTAAGCGAAAAAGTAAGGAGAAAAAGATAAGGCAAACCTATTATGCGAAATATAGGTTAAGGGGTATATGTAAAGAACAGAGTAGAAACCGGTACTAAATCTGGCATTGAAGATGCTATTGTAAATCAGTACAAGTTATTGGATTTGTATAATCCACATTGTAAGTCAGTGAGACTTCCCATTTGAGCAGTGAGCTCTAGGCACTTGGCCTTCCTGCATGTGCAGGCCCCTATTGTAAGTAATATTCTCTTATTGGCCAGTAAGTGGATATTGTGGGTCACAAATCCCACCGAGGTTTTTCCCACACCAGGTTTCCTCATTAAATCATTGTGTTATGGTGTGATTTTCATGTGGTTTCTTTCATTTCTGTTTATTGCATTATTTCTTGCATATCGGTACACTGTTACAATATGTTCTGCATGTTTTAAGTTGAGAAATTCTAATTACCTATTAGATATTGATTCACCCCCCCCCTCTCAGTATCTATGAGTTTCCTAACAATCTTCATCTATTATACTTGTTATTGGACTTGATCAACCCAATAACCTTGTACATCTTCTTTATTATATAGTCAAAGATGATACTCATGTAGTCTAGAATGCATGATTATTGTCTTGGAATATATGTTCAAAATATAATGATGAGTGACTAAATAACATAGGATGATACTTTCAAATTTAAAGTAGAAGTTACATGTTAAAAATATCTATACTAAATAAAATAGATTACATAATAAGATAAACTGATGAAGTTGAAATATATGAGATTAAGCATCGTTAATTTTTTCAATTGTAAATTTGGGATATACTTTTAAGAAATATGTGTATATATAGTTCTTATCATAATTTTGATTGGAAAAGTGATTTCTTGAAATTGTTTATTATTAAAAATAAATGAATAAAGATAAAAGAGAGCAATGAATCAAAAGAAGAAATTAATGTATTGATGAAGTATAGATATAGAATATTGGAGTATTCGATTATTGATTATTTATTTGTTCTGATTGATTGAAAAATGGGTTTTAAGGACCGGAAACCATAACATCATAGTAAGAAAGAAAGTAGTGAAAGGAATAAAAGTCCACATACAGAGCGACTGGCCAAAAGACTAGCGAACAGAAAGAACAGCTAAACAACAAAAAATAGCAAAGAAACCAAGGAGACACTACATAGCAATTTTCTTTAGCAGATCCTCCGCCTTTATCACCAGCTCATCATAGGTCACCCAGACTGCTTTCAGCTCCTCCAGGGCCTTATTCACTTTCTTTTCCTTCCTCTTGCCTCTGGTGCGGGTTCTGGGACCTTGGGCTTCCCCTGTTCCTTCAACGTCCAGGTCAATTTCCTGGATTTCCTTGTCATCATCAAGCTTGTTGATGAGGGTATGGGTGTTATTGGCCGAGATTTTCAGAATGCTAAGGCTCTGCTCCACAATGCTCTTGAGGCACTCCTCAATATTTTCCGCTTTGATGACTGTGTCCGAGAGCGTTTTTTCACTAGTTGTCACCAAGGTTTTTCTGTCCTGTATCTCCTTTTCAATCTTCTCAAACCTGGGATTAAAGGCATCTCTGATGTCTTCTGCTTTAGCAATAGTGTTCTTAAGATCCTTGATATAATCGGCCATAGTATTCCCCTCTCCAATGTTAATCGTCTCCAGGATCAGGACTCTGTTGCAAAGTTTTTTGTACTCATCTGCAGCTTTCTTATACCCATCAATAAACCATTCAATAGTTTTCATAAAACCATTCAAGGCCTCGAGAGGAGGGCCAGAAGAGGGAGTCACTTTTCCAGGGGTTACCTGTTCATTTTTAGGGATATGGAGGGCAGAAATAGTGTCGGCGACCCTGAGAGTCTCCTCCATTGTCTCCATATCCAGGTTGTGCTCAGCTTCCAGGGTCCTAGTTTGCTTGTCATCTTCCAGTTCCTTACCAGTCTCCTCTGGTTCCTTGCCAGTCTCCTCTATTTTCTTATGCTTCTTCCGGGTCTGGGCTTGGTTTTTACTTTTCTTCTTCAGCATCCCCTTAGGGTTCTTCTTCTCTTCAGGAAAATCAGAGTACTCTTCTTCCGAAGAGATACTAATCAAGGGTTTGCTTTGAGATTTTTGCTCTTAGAAGAAGAGGGTCTTGATTTCCTCTTCTTACTACTCTCATACTCTGAGTCATCAGAGCTATCCTCACTATCAGTTGAGGAGTCATTGTCTGATTCCTCCTCCTCCAAAAAATTAGAATTAGACGTATCTTCCTCACAGTCCACAAAGAGCTGCATCCGATTGATTTGACTAGTCTTTAAATGGTCATAAATGAGGACCATAAGACCCCGGTGCATTGCGGTATCGCCCTGAGGATTTTCTTTGTAGGCTTTTAGGGAGGCATTCATAGAGCAGAGCAAAAAGTAAGGGAAATTCACCTTATCATTATGCCTAAAATGGTTTAACATAACAAAATGATACCCATAGACTTTCGTAAACCTACCATCTAGAGTTATATACCACATTAAAACAAAGAGAATTTCCCGCCAGGGTTTTGCAAAAGCCCTAGACGGGTAATAGGTTTTACTCAACTTTACCAGTCTTTTCTTCTCTTTCTCTATAACCGGGTACCTTTCAATGGCTTCCCTGCTGACCTTCCTGTCTCTGTAGAAGTTGCAGCCCTCCTTGTTGAGACCCGTAGCTTTAGCTATTAAATCTTTGTCAATTTCCACCATTTGGTCACCCATTTTAAGCATGCCCTTCTTCCAATTTTTGCAGAAGAAGCTAGTTACCATTCCATCACAGCCATGGAGTCTCTCTATGAAGCTTGAAAGACCACCCTTCTGCAAGATTTCCCACACCTCTTCTTTCTATTTCCACTCCTTGCAACTACTTGGCTCATATCGTCTCCTATTTCCGCCCATGGTGTCGTTTCTCACAGCCAAATTTTGAAATTTACAGAACTGGTAAAACAGAGAGCTTTTTGGAGCTAAAACAAATACCCAGAAAGTGTGTGTGGCCTTAATGATCTGATAGATTTTAAAACACATTTTGCTGGCTTTGATGTTATAATGAGTGATTATCTCATTATAGAAATAACTCGAAGTGCTTACTTCAGTACTTATCATAATTGCCCTGTCAATCAAGAGTCTTTGGGGTACTTCGATATCTTTCATCAATAATGATTTGTCTGACATCTTTGGGGAGACCGCTCTCACCTATCCACGTGGTAATAGACTCATTCTTAACCGCCACATTTGCAGCCCAATCAGCCGAATAGTTCGCCTCCCGATAGATATGGGATATATGGCATTTTTTGAAGGTTCTAATGATGTCAATAGCAGAAAAAATTATATTGTGAATCGACCATGAGGGCTTTGAAGTCCCATTGAGGCACTTTATTATATTATTAGAGTCCCCTTCTATCCAAAGATAGGGGCAGTTCCATTTTTTGGCTAGGATAATGCCTTGAAGGGTTGCCATAGCTTCCGCTTTATGATTGGTTTGAGTACCAATAGGGACAGCAATCATACCTTTGCAAATGCCTCTGTAATCTCTAAGAATAGCTCCACAACCTAAAGGACCTGGGTTTCCTTTGGCTGCACCATCAAAATTGATTTTGAGCCAGCCTTGGGGAGGGGTTTGACATTTAGCTTCAAGCCTTTTATTGTAGCTGAGATTAGGACCATCAGTGATCTTCATATTCCAAGCTCTTAAGATATTTGACTCCAGGGAGTTATTTGAGTAACAAGAAACCTCCATGGTTCCCATATTTTCCTGGATAGCCCTTTGAATTTTCTGAAAGACAATGTCTTGTTTTAGGGACACATCCCTAAATATTCGGTTGTTTCTTTCCTTCCAAAGACCCCACAAAATGTGAGGAAGAGAGAGCTACCACATACATCTCAGAAAAGAGTTAGTCCATTGAATTTGCCAGGAGGAGAACAAATCTCTGATGTTACTGGGAAACACCCAAGCTAGACTGAAGCTCTTGAGGAAGATTTCCCAAACAGAGGCTGAGAAGGAACAGTGGAGGGCAAGATGGTCCACTAACTCTTCCTCTTGAAAGCACAACACACACCTATTTAGAAGGGCAAAACCTCTGCATTTTAGGTTATCAATAGTAAGGATCTTATTTTGGAGAATAGTCCAGAAGAACAAATTGATTTTGGGAGTGAGACCTTTTAACCAAGCTTTAGACCAAAAGGGATTTATAGGAGGGGGGGGGGGGAAGGATACAATACATCAAAGACACAGTAAAAATGCCTTTGGGGTCATGTTTCCAAATCAGGGAATCCTCTTCCTTATTCAGCCAAATAGCAGACAATTGGGTTTTGAGCTTAGAGAGGCTAGGATGAATACTATCAATGTTCTGCCAATTGTTCCCATCCCAGTAATCTGCCACCAAGGTACCAAAAGAGCCAATACAGGAAGGGGCATGGGAAGCCCACTCATGGGAATCCAAAAGGGGTTTGTCTAAAAGCCAAGGATCCTCCCAGAATCTAACTTTTCTGCCATTTCCAAGTTTCCATGTCACTCCTTTAGCAATCACATCTTTATTTGTTGAATTGTGATGTAGATACAATATCTCATGCTACTGGGGATAGTAGCTAAATTACAAGGGGAGAATTGTTATATGAATTTTTCTCCAGGAGAAGATAAAGTGATGAATAACCCTTTTAGAATTAAAAAGGGAGATTAAAAAATAAAGGATATTATAGTCCTTTAAGAAGAAGAAGAAGAAGACACTGGAATCTTTTTAGAGTGAGAATGAGTATTCCAAGTGCTCAAGATTAAGATAAGTATTGGAAACCTTGATGCTATAAGATATTGAGAAGGTTTTATATATGATTTGATGATAATATGGTTGAGTTATGTGGCTATTCTATTTAATTTATTATGGCAACATTTGAATTCATAATTCTTAGTAGATTATTGCATGTCATGGTCACTTTGTCTATTTACATCTAGTTTAATTTTATGGCATCTTATAATTGATCTTAACATTAATACTTTAATCTCTTAATTCTATTGCAATTACTTATTGAGTCTTGGAGAAAAGTGTCATTACATAAGTACCTTATTTGTAGTTGTCATTTTGGTCAATCTTTTCCTATTTTTGGTAGCTTTTAGGGTCAAAAAAGAGGACAACAAATGTGGCTCACAAAATTTGCACACACAAGTGATGCAATTATGGTTTGGGCATGGCAATTGATAATTACATAATGTAGTCATTATACGCACCACATTTGATTATTCACTTTGATTTTTCTAATTTCACTACATGTGTACATATTTTATGACACCTATTTTTATTTATGTGCACTACATTTTCTTGAAAGTGTCACACATTTGTTAATTTAACCGCAATTGTTCTAAATACATGCATTTGACTATTTTTTACATAATTTGCATGTTTGATGTGACATTTTTAGCTTGCATAGATTAAACGTGCCAAATTGAAACTTGTAATTGATGTAGGATATTGATTGACCATAGGAGGCATTCCCACCATTGTATACCCAACAAAATAGGCCCACTTGTATGCCATTGCAATATCACCTAGATGAGGGTGGGCAAGAAATATTGCATGCCCTAGGTATATATAATAAATGTTTTATGCCTAAGGTAAGGGCTAATCAAGGGTTGATTATCACACTTGCAAAGCAATGACATTTTGAGACCAATTCATTCCATTTACCTACAAAAGAGGCATCAGTTACATTAGAGTATGTCTATCACTCTCTGAATCTCATCGTGAACCTCCCCGCCTGGTGCTCTGCACATAGTATGTTTCCCATCTCTTTAGAGGCACGGCCTGGAATTATAAGGCCCTGTAGTACTCTGCCCAACCAGAGTGCTACGCTAGATCCCTCAAGGTGTCCTAAGTCAATCCCTGAGAGGTTGTCCATTGTAGAGTCTGTATCAACTGTTGGGCTCGCTCATGCCTCTCTATGGCAGTATCCCTCTCAGTGGTCAGTGTAGAAATTTGTGTCTTCATCTATGTAACTTGGCCCTGTGCCTATGCCAATTGGTCCTGTAGCTACCTAACCTGGCCCTACAACCCCTGGATTGTCCTCTCCAGGCCTCTAATCTATGCCTCCTGTAGGTGGGATGGCACTCAGATCTAAATCTCCCTGGGTTGTTGTGTCTTCGCCTGCTGGGGTGCCTCTACCTATGGTTCTTATTGGGGTTGTTGACAACAATGCAGCAAACTGAGAGGGGGGGTGAATTAGTTTGCACAAAAAAATTTGCAACTTAAATCATAATCTTGATCTGATAATTAACAATTACAGCATAAAGAAACACCACATCAATAACACACATAACACCAATATTTTTGACATGGAAAACCTGGTTAAGGGAAAAACCACAATGGGAACATACCCACAATGAGATAATACCTTGTAGGAGTAAGTAGAATATTACAATGGGGAATGCACATGCATTCAAGCACATTGCCTAGAGCTCACTGCTCAAATTACAAAACCTAGAAAGGCTACAACCTTTAGGGAAGGTTCACTACCTTACAAGAAGTTTCACTGACTTACAAGAACATTGGGATTACATCCAGATAATTATGAACTGATGAAATAGCATCTCAACATGCCTGAGTATAGTTCTAGTTAAGCATATTGCCAATTCTTCTCTGCAACACTTCTCACAAATTTGATCTCTCATTCCTACTACTGAATGATTGATATAATATTTGCATGTATCCATACTACTCTAAATGACTTACATATATTTAGACAAGCCATATTTCAAGGTCGGCTCAACACACGCTGCATATTACAAAAATACAATCACACACACTCCAATGATTCATGTAGACCAAAACAATGTCTGCTAAGACATATTCTGGACCTAAACAACCACCACAATTATGAAACACCTCCAAGAATTATGCCTTGATCATCTACAACCATCATGTCGGCCAAGAACATGAAGAACATCATTGGATAAAGAAAATATCCAATAACACGCACAACAATCAATGTGGACCACTAACACTCATAGCACATGATTTAGAAACATCCATATGCAACTTGAATCACACCGCAACAACTCACATTACTAGAAACATCATCATCTCTCTACCGGAGCTCAAGAACATCAACATAACTAACTGATAAAATGAAAGATTAGCTTATGTATATCCAAATAATGAACTAATCAAATTGAGGGCACACATCAACGCCTATAATACATCCCACACATCCACAACTAAAGATATTGCAATTCTAGAGCACAACATACAGATTCACAAAAACAACCAATACTAAACAACTGAATAATTAGCCATAATACTGGATCTCATAACTCGATCAAATCATCATACAGATCTTTGAAACTTTTGCTGAATAAACTAGAGATAAGTATCTCGAAACCCATTAAACCATGTCATCTCATCTGCAACACATAGGGTTAACCAACTCAACCAATCTGACTACAATATTGAAACACATATTGACTACACATATGTTGACATCAATGACAATATATCAGCCAATATCCAACAATCTCCCAACAAGGGTATCTATTGTTGTGGTGCCTATTGTACCTGACTGACCTAACCTGACTGTCTCATGTTAGGCAGTTCAGATAACCAGAAGACAACTGAGAGGGGAGGTGAATCAGTTGTCACAGATTACAGGAAGCATTACCAATTTAAAGTTTAATACCAGAACCCAAAACAATAATACCAGAATAGCGGTTAATCCAATTAAGTATAAACAATAATCACAAAATAAAAGCCATCCACACAACACCAAGATTTGTACGTGGAAAACCCGGTAAAGGGAAAAACCACAGTGGGAAGCCTACCCACAATCAGATAATATTTTTGCAGTAAGTATGTGAATTACAATTAAGGGGCCTGCACTTGCAAGAAGGCCAACAGCCTAGAGAAAACTGCTCATCACAAAAGGAGCCTCACTAACTACATATAAATCCAGACTACAATCCAAAGAAGTGTTGAATTGCAAAAGATAGCATCTCCTATGCCTGAGTACAGTTCCAGTTAGGCTCACTATCGGAGGACTAAATCCTCTTACACAAACCCAATTCGAGCTCCAATGATTGACCAACTCCTCTGCCTGAATGAAATTACATTATTCGCACATTACATTCCTTGACCATGACCTCTTACATTAACCATGATGCTTTACATTGAGATCTTACATCTATTTATACAAACCCTCGACCATAAACAATCAGGTCGGCCACCAGACAATAAACCAATTACATAATTACAAACTATGTTGGCCTTAGACCAAACAAGTAATTAACAACACATAAGACATCCTAGAAATACATCAATAAGTCCTATCCACATGTTACATTAATGTCGGTCCATAACCTAGATCAACCAGGACCAAGTATAGGTTCACATGCTTCAGCAATGATCTCCAAACACCAAGTCTCGAACATGATCACCAACAGCATCCTGAAACTCCATCAGAAGCTGCACCAACACCACTTATGCAATTCATCAAGGATCTCCACCAAAAGCTATGTTGGTGAAACCCTCGCCGAAACCAGAAACCAAGCTTCTAAGCAGGCAGGATAGCATCCAATCTCTAGACCAAAACCAACTGACTAAATATGAGTATTAGCATTATGAACAAGCCAATTCCATCACCAAATTATACCGGAGTCTATCGGATCATGTTGGATCCAAGTTAACCAAAAACCACTCAACCTACTGGGACCAAAAGGGTTTCGGCAAAGCATTCAAACAAATAGTGTTGACATCAATGACAAAACATCAATGCAACACATAATCAATTCCACCAAATGGCCAACAATCTCCCCATTCGGCATTGATGGCAACACTAGATGTGAAAAACATCTAAGTACTAAGAAATGCCAAACAAGTCTCCCCCTGTGGAAGACAACCAACAATCTCTTGCATATAGCTCTAAATATCAATATCTCTCCCCCTTTGATTAATATCTCTCCCTTTGACATTTTTACTTTTTCACATCACTATCTCTCCCCCTTTGACATCAATATCAGAAATCTAATAGATGTTCAACCCAAAAATAAGAATAATAACTCTAGTTGAAGTCTCAACCCGAAGTTTGGACATTCACTTGGTAAAGTCACTATTTCTATAGCTAGTGTTAATTTGATTGTCAACCTAGAGACGTAATGCTTGAAATGGGTCTGCACTATATATGCACTAAGTTCCTGCAACAGTTACTCTGCATTACTGTTGCAACTAACATTATGCAGAACAGATAAGCAAGAAGTGAAACTATTGAAAGGCTATAGGAAAACTTCTGCATTAACATAAATTCATTCAAGCAATATTGGCTAAGTTCAATGCTGATAAACAGAAATTACTCTATTTTGGTTTGGCTACAGGAACAGGCAGTGGATCTGTTTCCAATAGTTGCAGGAATAGTCAATGCAAGAACGTCTACTGCAACTAAAGAAGAAAACTAATCTTAACAAAGGCACAAGAACACTCACCAAGTGGGCCCCCTTGGATGAGTGATTCCAGGCTTCCCAAAAACAACTCTAAGTGCTCAAAATAACATATTTTTATTCATTGTTCTTTGGAAGTCATTACATGATTCAACATAAAAAGAAAATCAAAAACACTTGTAACTTTATTTCCAAAATCCTCTGCTCTGCTTTCTCTCTTTTCTTTTCTAACCTCTGAGAAGAGATGAAGAGCTTATTTTAAAATAAAACATCTACTTTAAACAACATAGATCACGCTGAAGAGAAGAGGCGGATAACTAATCGAGAAAGGAGATAGCTGGAATTAAGCTACAGAAAATGTGGATCTAAACTGAACCACAATCATAACATATTGTGGTGGTATTTACAACACTAATGTCCACTTGAGTTAGACATCCATAGTATCGCGTGATTACTTCTCCTCTATTGTTCCTTACGCTCTTCAATATCTCTGTTGTTTGATCTTTCAGTCATCTCCTTGAATATCTCTTCTTGCAACTGGCGTGATAGGAGAGCTTCCACCGTAGCATCTTTTATTCCTTGCACTTCAAAAGAAATAACATACAAGAACATACATACATATTTTAATTAATCAGGACATCCATTAATTTCACACATGATATTGCCTTAAACAATCTGCATGGCAACAGGAATGAATAAAATGGCTGCAGGAATAAACTAGCAGAGATAAAATATGTTTTAATAGGTTTAGGCTAACATCTGAAATACATATAGTAAACTTTCGATACATCATTACTATTATGTAAATCAAAATATGACAAAAGCTTAAGAGTTCTAAGGATAAAAATGCCAATGTCTCAACTCATCAACAGAAATATCAAAGCAAGAACATAAGCCTATGAATCTCAAAGATGACTACTCCCCCTGAGCAGTAGCATCCCACATCAGTGTTGGAATGAATAGTATCTATGATAATGCATGTCAGACTGATACCAAACCACATCAATCAAGTTTCTACCGGAGGAGAAGAAACCCCCAATCTATCTCTCAAGTACTCAAATGCTTCCTTAGATAAAGGTTTAGTTATACCAGTCTAACTTCATTTGCTTCCACCTTCTCCCTCAAAAAGTTAAACTTGATAGATATATGTTTTGTCTTAGAATGAAATACCAGATTCTTTGATATATCAATAGCAGCAGAGTTATCACAGTGAATAACTATTGGTGTATCACAATCCACCTTTATATCCTTCAATATTTGCTTCATCCATAAAACTTGTGTACAGTTGGTAGCAGCAGCAACATACTCAGCTTCAGCAGTATATAAAGAAGTACATGGTTATTTCTTGTTGATCCATGAAACCAACTTCTTTCCAAGAAAGAAAGCTCCACCAAAAGTACTTTTTCGGTCATCAACATCTCCAGCCCAGTCAGCATCTGTATATGCACATAAAGTAAAGTTATCATTCTTTGGGTACCACAAACCATATTCTGATGTACCTTGCAAGTATCTAAAAATCCTTTTCACCGCCATCTAATGATTTTCTCTAGGATCACTCTAAAATATTGAAACAATATAAACAGTATTCTTAATGTCAGGCCTAGTCTGAGTCAAATAAAGTAGACCTCCAATCATAGATCTGTATCTTGTAGGATTTACCGATGCAGAAACATCTTTTCTTGTCAATTTCTCACTTGTAACCATAAGTGTACTTGTCGATTTAGAATCTCCCATACCAAATTTCTTCAACAATTCCTTAGCATATTTAGTTTGACAGATATAAATGTTTTTGTCAGTCTGAGTAATCTGCAAACCTAACAAAAATTTCATCTCACCAATCATAGACATCTCAAATTCTTTCTCCATATTTTTAGAAAATTCTATACATAATTTATCTTCACCTCCAAAAATAATGTCATCAAAAAATACTTCAACAATCAGTATATCATCATCAGTGATTTTATAATAAAAATTACAATCAACACTACCCTTAGTAAAATCAAGCTTCAAAAGATATTTATCCAACCTTCCATACCAAGCTCTAGGTGCTTGTTTCAATCCATATAAAGCTTTTCTTAACCTGCAAACCATATCAGTATCATCCGATAGTGAAAAACCATCAGGTTGCTCAAGATAAAATTCCTCATCAAGATCCCCATTCAAGAATGCACATTTAACATCCATCTGATAAACCTTGTAGTTTTTATAAGCACCATAAGCAAAAAATAATCTTACAGCTTCAATCCTAGCTACCGGTGCAAAAGTCTCTCCATAATCAATTCCTTCCTTATGAGAATATCCTTTACAAACCAATCTAGCCTTA
Organism: Cryptomeria japonica; assembly: GCF_030272615.1. Classification (NCBI taxonomy): domain Eukaryota; kingdom Viridiplantae; phylum Streptophyta; class Pinopsida; order Cupressales; family Cupressaceae; genus Cryptomeria; species Cryptomeria japonica. The sequence continues at coordinate 392,552,974 of NC_081415.1, forward strand.
TTCCTTATAACTTGACCATCCTCATTCAATTTATTCCTAAAAACCCATTTAGTTCCAATGACATTTTTATTTTTAGGTCAGGGAACCAAAGTCCATGTGTTATTTTTCTCAATCTGATCTAATTCTTCTTCCATAGCTTTTAACCAAAATTCATCTTTACATGCCTCAATTACTGATACCAGTTCAACTTGTGAAATTAAATATACCTCATTAGTTTCCAATCTTCTTCTTGTCATCACTCCATTGCTCTTATCCCCAATGATTTGATCTTCAAAATGATTCAATCTCACATACCTAGGATTCTTCTGACTCTCCGTTCCTCTTCCCTGTTCTTCAGTTACTATAGAATTCTCTGATGTTGCTGGAGTAACTGGTTCAACTCTTTGTTCCCGTAAAGGTGCTACCGGTTCAGATATAATCATTTCCACTGTTGGTTCCTTCTCATAAACTCTGATTCGACTTTTGCTCAGCTCATCTACTTTGACATTAGCACTCTCTACAATTCTTTGCAATCTCTTGTTATAACATCTATATGCTTTGCTTTTATTAGAATAACCAATAAATATGCCTTCATCACATCTAGGATCAAATTTTCAAATAGTGTCATCTCTCTCAATATAATATTTATTTCCAAAAATTTTGAAATACTTAACTATAGGTGTATTGCCAAACCATAATTCATAAGGTGTCTTACCGGTTTCTCCTTTGATATGTACTCTATTGAATGTATAAATCGCTAAACTCACTGCTTCTCTCTAGTAGATATGAGGTAGATTTGCTTCCATCATCATTGTTCTAGAAGCATCCAAGATAGTTTTGTTTTTCCTTTCCACAACTCCATTCTACTGAGCTGTTTGGGGATTAGAAAATTGTCTTCCTATACCATGCTTGTCACAAAAGTTATTAAACTCACCAGATGTGAATTCTCCACCATGATCTGATCTCAAACATTTAATCTTCAATCTTGTCTCAGTTTCCACTTTAGCCTTAAAGCTTTTAAACATTTCAAATGCTTTAGATTTTTCTCTCAAAAAAGTAACCCACATCATCCTAGAATAACCATCAATGATTATCATGAAATATCTATCACCATGAAAACTTTTAACTCCAGCAGGGCCACACAAATCAATATGAATAAGATCAAGAACATCATATGATTTATCTTGTATACTCTTAAAAGAGGTTCTAACATGTTTACCCATTTGACATTCCTTACATACCGGATTATAGGGCTTCATAATCTTAGGTATATCTCTAACAGCCTTAGGTGAACTTATCTTCACAATGCAATCAAAATTCACATGACATAGCCTTTTATGTCATAGCCAACTCTCATCAATCTATGTAATCAAACATGTCTTCTCACTAGAGTTCAATTGAAATATATTACCTTTTGTCTGTGTACCAGTTGTAATCTCCAAGCCAGATCTGGTAATGATTTTGCATTTTCCATCCTTGAACTATAATTGAAATCCCTTATCTACCAATCATCCTACACTCAAAAGATTATGCTTCAAAACTTCAACATAATAAACATTTTCAGTATTGTTCTTACCATCCAATGATATAGTTCCTTTTCCCTTGATCATACATGCCTTGTCGTCTCCAAATCTAACTAGTCCACCATCAAATTCTTGCAAAGATAGAAACTTCCCTTTATCTCTAGTCATATGATGTGAACAACCATTGTCAATTACCCATTCATCCTTGTCCTCAATTTTAGCAGCAAGTGCCTTCTCCTTAAATATGTTCTCTTCCAATACCGGATCATCTTCCTTGATAGCCAAGAACACCCATTCCTTCCCATTGTCGGATCCACTAGCAGAGTCTTCTGTCGGTTCATCATCTGAATTAGTAATGTCTTCCTCATCTGCTATGTAGCATGATCTATCTATGTTTTTCTTGAATCTATACTTGTTCTGGTATCTAGGTGTATACACCTAAAAATGGTTTGAAGATAATTAATTAAATAAGCAATTATTTAATTAATCCTCCTTCCCAATTTAATTGAATTCGCTAAGCAATTTGATTAAATTTCCCCTTTCATCTACTTATTAATAAATCTAAGGATTTATTAAATAAGTTCATTTCATAATCCCCTTTAATTAATTAACTCAAATTAATTAATTCCCTTCATCAAAATTCATTAATTAATTAAAACAAATCAAATTCATGAGTTGTTGAGATTAATTAGCCTTTTCCTATTATTTGAATTTTTAAATTCAAATTCTCCTAACTTCTACCACTCCTAAACCTAACCATTCCTAAACCTAACCCATTCTACCTACCTCCATGTCCCCTTTCATCCAACCTGTTCTAGAAGCTTTGTGACACTTGTCACCAAGTGTTCCCTTTCATCCAAATCCTTCTAGAAGCTTCTTGACACTTGTCACCATAGAGATGACAGATTTTCCCTTTAATCCAATCCCTTTGCCAACTTCCTCCAATTTAACCATTGATACCTTCAGATCAATCTTGACCGTTGATTTTTGCCACCTCACCCCTAGCCTTGGGAAATCCTATAAATAGACCTCATTTTGGAGCACAAAGGGCCCCAATTTCATATCATGATTGCATATCAAAATTCATATCATGTTTGCGTCCTAATTTCATATCATGATTGTGTACCAAATTGAATCATCTCATTTGCATTCAAGCATTGTTACTATAGGCATCTAGCTTCTAGTTTATCATTTCTTAGCATTGTTATCATGTTCAATTTCTAGCTTAATTTGCTTATCATGTAGCTTAATCATGCTATTCTTGCTAGATCATGTATCTTCATCATTTAAATCCTCCATCTAAGTGTAGTCAAGTCACTGGAATTTGCATATTAAGATCTGAGAGCAAAATTCATACTTGCATTTACTAGGAGGCAATAAGTTGATTAGCTATGGTTTTAAATTTCTTTTATTTAATCTTCTAACCATGCTTGTAATGATTTATTGAGTGCATTGTGTTTGCAGGAATAGGTACACTTCACAGAGCATGACACTAGGGTTAGGCTTAAATAATCTTTTAACTCTTTCTTCAAATCGTGAATTCCTTTTAGGACATCTAGATGCAAAATGACCAATCTTATTGCATGCAAAATATTTAAAAGGTGATTTTCCTTCATACTTACTTCCTACTGGTCCTTTCGGTACTCTTCTAGCAAATAGTGCTTCAAGTTGCTCAAACTCATCATCTTCTCTCTTCATATCTTCTAATTCTTTTGCATATAAAGCTTTCCAGTCTTGCATACCAGTTGCAGATGTAGATGCATGAAAAGAAGGTTTAGTCTTCACAGCTCCAGAAGGTCCAGATTCCTCAAGCTCAAAGCGGATAGTTTCCCAACTAAGGTATCTCTATTGACAGATGTATTAGCCATTGTTCTCAACTCATTAATAGCAGTAGCCTTCATTTTGTAAGCCAGTGGTAGGGCTCTCAGGACTTTAGAAACAATTTCATCTTCGCTCAGAGTTCCACCACCACATTGAATTCCCATAACAATCTCATTTACTCTTTCCATGAATGCAATAATCCTTTCATCTTCTTCCATCTTCAGGTTTCCATATCTCACCCGGTAACCATCAATTTTAGCAATCTTCACTATAGGGTCACCTTCATTAAGAGTCTGCAACTTATCCCATATAGCCTTTCCAGATGATTTGTCTATTAATCCCATTATTTGTTGATTAGAAAGTGCACACAAGAGGCCTTCTCTTGCTCTATAATCATTCTCAAGCTCCTTGTCCAAGTTTTCTGGAGGAGGATTGCCAGATCCCAGATTATAGGGTGTGACACCATTCTATGTGATCTCGCAAATCTCCTTGCCAAGACATCTCAAATGAGTCTCCATGTGAATCTTCCATGCGATGTAATTTGTTCCTTCAAGCCTCGGTATATCCCTTTGAAAGATACCTCCAAAAGAAATAGATGAACTTGAACTATTAGTCACCATAGGATCTTCCTCGAGTGGTTAAGCTTTCTGTAGAGAGGACCAAAGCTCTGATATCAATTGTTAGATAGTTCAGATAACCGGAAGACAACTGAGAGGGGGGGTGAATCAGTTGTCACAAATTACTAGAAGCATTAGCAATTTAAACTATAATATTGGAACACAAAACAATAATACCGGAATAGTAGTTAATCCAATTAAGCATAAACAATAATCACAAAATAAAAGTCATCCACACAACACCAAGATTTGTACGTGGAAAACCTAGTAAAGAGAAAAACCATGGTGGGAAGCCTACCCACAGTAAGATAATACTTTTGTAGTAAGTATGTGAATTACAATGAAGGGGCCTACACTTACAGGAAGGCCAATAGCCTAGAGCACACTGCTTATCACAAAAGGAGCCTCATTGACTACATATAAATCCAGACTACTATCCGGAGAAGTGTTGAACTGCAAAAGATAGCATCTCCTATGCCTGAGTATAGTTCCAGTTAGGCTCAATACCAAAGGACTAAATCCTCTTACAGAAACCCAATTCGATCTCCAATGATCAACCAACTCCTCTGCCTGAATGATATTACATTATTCACACATTACATTCCTTGACCATGACCTCTTACATTAACCATGATGATCTACAATGAGATCTCACATCTATTTATACAAACCCTCGACCATAAACAATTAGGTCAGCCACCAGACAATAAACCAATTACATAATTACAAACCATGTTGGCCTTAGACCAAACAAGTAATTTACAACACATAAGACATCCGGGAAATACATCAATAGGTCATATCAACACGTTACATTAATGTTGGTCCATAACCCAGATCAACCTGGACCAAGTATAGGTCCACATGCTTCAGCAATGATCTCCTAACGCCAAGTCTCGAACATGATCACCAATAGCATCCTAAAACTCCATCAGAAGCTACACCAACACCACTTATGCAATTCATCAAGGATCTCCACCAAAAGCTCTACTGGTTTAACCCTCGTCGGAACCAGAAACCAAGCTTCTAAGAAAGTAGGATAGCATCCAATCTCCAGACCAAAACCAACTGAACAAATATGAGAACTAGCATTATGAACAAGCCAATTCCATCACCAGATTATACCAGAGCCTGTCAGATCATGTCAGATCCAATTTAACTAGAAACCACTCAACCCATCGAGACTAGAAAGGTGTCGGTAAAGCATCCAAATAGATAGTATTGACATCAATGACAAAACATCAATACAACACATAATCAATTCCACCAAATGGCCAACATCTCCTTCAGTCTATTAGAGTTGCCCAATCAACAAGTAGCTCTCTGAGTGGCTTAGAACTGTCGACTCCTACTGTTGTACCTATTGCAACCCTTGCTAGGCTCATCACCACCATCACCGCTATCACCACCATCTAATCGAAACTTGATCATCAATCTAATCAAACAAGAGAATCAAATCAAAATTTCATCAATCTGATATCAAACATAAATCGAACTCAAGTAAACCCTATAATTTGACATCAAGAAAGCCAAAAAGCTAAATTTCAGTGTCAAAAAGGCCAAAACAACAAAAGTGCACTACCTGAGCACTAAAGTAATGTTTCAAGGTGCTCTTTCATCAAAAATACCAACCTTTAAGACCAAAACACTAAAAGATTTGCTAGAAGTGCTAAAACAATTATAGAGCTAAACATTCAACCAAAAGCATTAAACTAGTTACTATTAGCGCTAAATTAAAGTCAAAACACAAAGCACTAATTCAACTACCAAAAGCGCTTTTATATCAATCTAACATGCTAATATAAAGGTAACGCTAAAATTCATGCCAAAAATGCTATCCAATAGACCAAAAGCACTAAAATAACAACATCAAACCCTAAACGCTAACCAAATAACTAGTAGCGCTAAACAAGGTACCAAAAACGCTAAATCATAAAAATCGATCCTAAAACATTAAAAATGATTTTAAAATCACCAAAAATGCAAAAAAAATGTGTTTTGGGGGGGTACGTACTGGAGGACCATAGGTCGGAGGACGCTCGTGTCACCGAACCCACTCAAATCAGTGGTCACGATGAGGAATCACCATCTTTTGCTCCAGAGTTCAAAATTTCAAATGTCAAAGGGTGAAAATGACAACTGAATGGCAAAATGAATTGCATTTTTTACTTTTAAAGGAGGTTAAAAGGTGATTTAAGTGGGATATTTTTATCCCATTTCTTTTTAAAAATTAATTTAATCACTTTAATCAAACTTGGAAAGTTGGGCCAATTTTCAACAAAAATCTTTATCAAGTGATCAATAGAAAATTTTAAAAAGCTCTAACAATTGAAAAATCATTACAAATATCAAAAAAAATTAAAATTTATCAAAAAATACAAAAAAACCTAAAAAATCAAAAACAATTCTGATTTATTTCCCAAGGGGGCATCCTCGCATCCTTCATTCGACAATTAGTGTATGGGGCATCATATCAAATCAAATCGGCATCGAGCAAATTTTTATTTGAACCAACATGTTGTCACACATCGCTTCAAAGAGGGGCAAAATGTATACACTGAAAATCAGTTAGGGGAAAGAATTGATTAAATACGAAAATATTTAATTAATATGTCTTTTATTCTTCTACTATATAAATAAATTTAATAATTTGTTTATATAGTTAATTTATTCTTATTCTTCCCACTTTAATCATCTTTCTCTATTTTCCCAATTAAATATGTGAATTAATCAATTTGTGTATTTAATTATCCTTTTAATTAAATTTGAATTTGAGCACATGGCTCCTACTCCTAACCACCTATCCTAACCACATGCTAACCTAACCCACCCAATCCAACTAAGGGTTTAACAAATCCTATCCTCTCCAGCCTTCTTATCCTAACCATTTCTTGAGTGTCTATCCTCTCTTGGAGACACATGGCACCTGTGCCACATGTCTCTCATCTACATGCAACTTGCCCCCTTTGTTGGTTGTTGGCATATGGCTGGAGATTCCTTGTCACTTGTCCCCTTAGGGATGACAAGTGTCCCTCTTCTCAACCTCTTTCCAAACCTCTTCAATCTCAATCGTCAATTTCTCCAAATTGAATCTGCACCATCGATTCTTGCCACCTCACTTATGGTCTTCGAAATCTTATAAATACCCTCTCTCTTAGCATATCTATAATTCATAGCATAATTAACATTGCATCATAGAATAGCATAGAATCATGTTCATTTAATGTCTTTTATGATAGTTTTTATCATAATGTGGATTTGCATAGAATTGCATTTGTTCTTTCATCATAGCTTGCATTATCATATTCCCATCTCTTGAGTTGTCACTTTGTTAACATCATGCATTTGAGAGCCATCCTTTGAGCTAGTGAAGTCCTCAAGAATAGGGAGCGATGAGACGATATTGGGGAGTTTTCATTTTAATTGGTTATTCCATTTGATTTCCCTAATAGAGTCTTTCATTGAGTTTGTGTGTTTATGTACTTATTAATAGATTAGAAACACAATATTTTGCACATATAAATTTTGGCACCCACTGTGGGGCACTAACCCAAAATTTTAACAAGTTTTCTTTTAGGAAATTTTCTTGACAGGTTCTTGCACATTTGCAAGGTAGCATTTTTGTAACATAGTTTAGCTCTTCCAGCTTGCAGTCCATCATTCTAGGTGCTTGTTCTAGCATCCACGTCACTAGAAATGGAATTTCTATAAACTACTGCAGTGCAACACAAAAGATTTTTCTTACCCCTTCTATATTTTTTTTATTTTGGCACTCTGATTTCATATTCCATCTATTTGCTCCATGTTTTAGCATTCTAGTGTTATAAAATAGTGTTCTCATTTCTTGTTTTAGTGCTCTGGTTAAACAATTTAGCATTGTAGTTTCTCATAATAATGTTTTTAGTCAACGGTGTAGCGCTCCGATTAGACAGATTAGCATTTTCAGTTTTTGTTCTGACATTTTTAATTTTGTCTGTAAAATTGCAGTTTCCTGAATCTAATTCACAACTTTTTGTTTTGCAGACACTATTTCCACTACCAAAGACCAGAGTTATAAAACATTTCGTAGCCAAAGACTAAAATATAAACTACTAACATTGTGTGCAGCTATGGGACATTGCATTATTTGTTTCGTTAAAATAGGCACATAGACTAATTAGAGAGCAAAGAACAAACATGTCTTACGTGTTTTTGATGATAGGCGAGTATGCTCTCACCTTCATGAGGTGATCAGAAAACCAAACTCAATACTTTTCTTTTAGTAATGCAATAATCTTTAGTGGGTCTACCCTCTTGAGTAGCCCAAAAGATCGGGTGAGAGGGGAACGACCCAATTGGTAACAGGTTGAAGCCAATCCCCCCAAGCCACTATAAACAAATGCATTTATGATGAAATTTTCAAATGATGAGTGTTACATGTTGTCATAATGACATCATGTCTTCCTTAGTGTCTATGTGACAAGTGAAAACATGTAGAGTGTAACCTCTGTAGGTTGGTAGGCCTCCTTTAATGGAGTGGAAAACGTTTCTGATTATGACCACTCAAATGATGCCCTTACTAGTTCCTTGTTAGTTCGAAGCCACCCTTTTTAACCTTGGTGCGATAATTTCAATGCAAGGGGGGAGCAGGCTTTCCCCCAGAGACACTCAACATTTGGCTCCTTGGAGGAAAGGTAGAAATCTTTGACTTTGTATAGGATACTTGTGGCCTTCTGAGGAGAGGGTGATCAAGTTATCCTTCTAGTCCTAAAGGACCCTATTTTCCACCTCTCGACAATGAAAAAGTGGGCATCCCCTCTTAGGATGTTTACACTTGCACTATGGAGATTCCAGGTTGTGGGTCGAGTTATTGCATTGTATCTGAATCCTTAGGATAGATCTGTCTGAAAGTATTTTATTTGTGTAAAACCGGTGGAAATTTGGGCTTTGATTTGGAGCCCCGAACATACACTTGATGTTTAGATCCTAGGGGCGAAAAGACAATTGTTTGAAATTATGTCTTCTATGTTTTTAGACCATATATCAGACATAGCATCCATTGATAACACACAATTTTCAAGCTCAAACATCAAACTGTCAGGATTACACATTTCACAGCAGAGTAGCTCTTCAAGTCTAAACATTAGCATTTCCAGTCTCAACAACAACGTTTTAGGCTAGAGAATTAGCGTTCTAAGCTTGAGAAACAGCGTTCTAAGTATATAAAACAATATTTAATGTCTCCATAATAGCGTTCTCAGTCAAAATATTAGCATTCTCACTGGGTAGTATAGTGTTTTGGAGGTTAACTTTAGCATATTGGAGCATAACTTTAGCATTCTGAGGTCTTCTTTTAGTGTTTTGGGAAATTTCATTGAAACAGACAGTAAATGCACACTTTCTAGGAAACCAAACATACTTATGAGTACCCCTTTTCTGAGCATTTCTCAGGTTGCCTCTATCAAGACAGATTCAAAGCTAGGAATAACAATTCTTACAAGTATTCATCTCCAACAAGTTTAAGATCCAAATTATCTCAAGTGCATGATCAAATATCTTTGATAATTTGATCTTTTAGACATAGTTTCTCATCACGATTTGTCAACCTTCATCATTAGACTACAATGTTGGATAAAATTGACTTAGTTTTCTAAATAGGATATATCTTTCCTATTAGACTTGGTCGAATCATAGTAACACTTTGCACTCCAAACAAGGATCAAAAACTTGTAAATTCTCAAATACTTGAATGACCTTTTCTTGTTGTTTAAAAAAGAAGAAGCCTAGTAAAAATACAATCTTGAAAAGGAGAAGATTTCTATACATAAACCACAAAATCTTATTGAAACATCATATATTCCTACACCGCTATCGTAAGTATCTGCACGATCGAGGAAACAAGTTTGAGGAAGAACCTTTGAGAACGCGTGCTATGCGACAAAGAGCAACATTATCACAACATTTCAATAAAAGTGGTTGAATCAATTTGTCTTTTTTACCTCAAAAACTCATCACCTATTGAGTCGCATTTTTGAAAAATCAAACCTTTCAAAATGTTTAGATCACTTGTATGCCAGTTTTGATGAGAAATCAAAGAAGAAAACTGAAGTAGCGGAAACAAAACAAAATTCTACAATGGCAGATGAGAATCCATTCTTTCATCAATTTGGACTAACAATGATGAGGAGGAGGAAATAACAAAAGAGACAATTAAAGAAGTACAACAAGATCCAAAATTCAGTAAATTCATGGAAAAAGTCCTTGAGATGGACAAAGAAAAATATTTCCTCATGTTAGCACATCAAGGTGCTAAGTTGCCTAATGATTTTGATGTTACGCGGTTGAGACAAAATGAAAGAACAAGTGAAACTTGAAATGATACTAATGAGACTAATAATGAAATAAGTCAGAATAGTCAAGACAACGAACCCAAGAATGTTGATAATCCCCTTTTATCTCTTACTCAACAGATATGAGCACTTCAAACAAAAGTGCAAGACATGCAAGGGGGAACCACAAGAAGATATTCGTTGCAAGAGATTTGTCCTTATCCATTTGACAGAAGTCTAAACATGATACCATTCCCTCCTAATTGTGAAATTCCTAAGCATGACAAATATAACAATAAGATTGATCTTCAAGATCATGTGAGGGAATTTTGCACAATGAGTATGGAGTTTGCACATGAGGATACTTATTTTATGAAATTATTCCCTAAGAGTTTAAGTGGGAAAGCAATGGAGTGGTTTTCTAAACTACACCCGGTATAAGAACATTTTCAGAATTGGTGGACAAATTTGTTTCCCAATATTCATATAACATTCAACATGAGATTACCATGCTTGACCTGTCAAATACAAAGCAAAATAATTGAGAACCCTTCATGACATTTTTACAAAGGTGGAGAAGCTTGTTTGCAAGATATTCACGTTTGGTGCTTGACAATGAAAAGATGGGCATTTTTATCGATAACTTGAATGATGAGATGAGTTATGCACTTCAAATGCAATGTCCTCCAAGTTTTAACAAAATGGTTGAAAATGGAATCAAGATTGAGGAAACACTAGTCAAGAAAGTTATGTTGAAGATCTATAAAGAAGGGAATAATCATTCCAATTCATCCACTAGTAATAATAATGAAAAGCCCAAATTTTGGAATCGGAATAGAAATGTTGTTAATGATAGAATAGTGGATTCCCACAATGTGAAACCAAAGTAGCCTACCTTTAATCTATCAACTCATACTTCGATAGTTATTTAAGATAATAACAAACCTAAGATACCTTCCACCAATTTTTTCAGAAAGTTTACATCTATCGGAGAACCACTTGAATCAGCGTTGAAAACACTTCTTGCAAACAAATTAATTATGCTATCGGAAGTAAGAGATTTTGAACAAAAGGTGAAACCTGCATGGTGGAATGACAATCATTTTTGTAAATATCATTAGAGCAAAGTACATCAAACTAATAATTGTCAAAGGTTAAAGCATGTCATCCAAGACTTGATAGATAATGAGGTCATAAGTGTGGATGGACATAAGACGAATGAATCACACACGGCATTCAAGACTCTTCTCCCAAATTATGAGAAGGGTGAAACATCCACTACCAGGGATAGCAAAGTCAAAGGGAGAGTGAATTACACCCATACGTATGATAATGTGGTTAATGGCATCGTGGTTAAGGAGAAGATGTCACTAGAACCCGCGCATGTTATAGCTCTAAGTAAGGCAAAGGTAACATTACCTTGTCCCACAACTATTGCACCATCAATGTTAAAACAATACAATACAATACATTGGACCAATTACAGAAGACTCTTGTGCAGATATTAATATTGGAGCTTTTAAGGTTGCCACCGATGCATAAAGAGATATGGAAAAAGCTCTAGTAGATACCACAGTTCCTCAAGATTTGGGGATAGATCAATTTCAAACCATGGTGTGGCATCTAACCATAACCCATTACATATACTTCACTGAAAATGATGACATGTCCTTACAACACCTGCATAATGCTCCCTTACACATTGAGGTACTCATTCATAAAACCCATGTCAAGCATGTCCTGATAGATGAAGGAGTTGGATTAAATATATGCACCTTAAGTCTTATCCAAGCTTTGGGATTTTCTTAAAATGCTATGGATCCTTGTAAAAACATTATAATAAAAGCATATGATGAAGAAGAATGCTCATCCAAGGGGATAGTAGTGTTACCAATTAGAGTGGGACCCATCCAAAAAGATATAGTTTGTCATTTTTTGGACCTGAATCTCTCCTATAATATACTCTTAGGAAGACCATGGATTCATGATACACAGGCAATTCCATCAACCTATCATCAATGCTTGAAGTTTCTATACAATAGACAAGGGATCGCCATTTCCATAGACTCCAATCCATTCCAGTACTGCAGTAATCTAAAATCGGTTCAAGAAGTCATTGTTCTACACAATAGGGAAGCATCTTCTTCTAGTGCACCACCTAAGGAAAAGGCCTTTTCATCCATTTTGGGAAGTTTTGAGAAAAAAATGCAGCTGAAAGATAAAGGAATGGGAGAATACTCATTACCTAAATTTCCACTTTGTCCCAAGTCTTATGGAAAACCCTCCACTTCCAAACAACAACCAATGTCAAAACCAATCAAAATCTTTGATAGACCATTTGTCAAGGTAGACACCCTATCTGAATAAATGAAAGATAAAGATGTCCTACGATGGTTGTATAGAGATGAAGAAGAATCCCAACAAGAGGTTAATAATGTCAATATACCCATAGAGAAGTATGGAAAAGGATTTGACATCATGAGAAAAATGGGGTATGATGGAAAAAGTCTTGTGGGAAAGAGAAAAGAAGGCATCCTAGAGCCTATACAACCTCCATCTCAACATGCCAAAGATAAATCTAGAATAGGTTTTGGTCAAGATCAATCAGCACAACCTCAACAAAGAAAGCAGGAGATAATACACCAAAAGAAACAAAAGGAGAAAGTTAGCCAACAAGAAGAAGCAGCTCAACAATGACTAGAAGAATAAATAGTTCGTAAGAAGAAAGAAGAAGAAGAGGAGCGAAGACGGGAAGAATTGGTAATTAGAAGAGAAGAAGCTATTGAAGAATCATTTGAAGAACCTTCTTATGAAAAGATGTTGAGGTCGATATAATCCAATCGTATGCAAGACAAACATCAAGGACTAGGCCACTCGAATTCAAATCATGACCTATCAATTTTGATGCCATTTAGGATGATCGAGAACTACTTGTGAGAGGTCATTCTGGGGAGAGTGTCATTCTTGACCTAGAAATAATCATTAAATATTTCAATATCTCATGATGACCCTTAATGCCTTCAAAACGCAGCAACTTGATGACCCTTTACCTTTGATACACCCTAAATTAATTGATTGGGAAAATGATGGACCCATTGAGATGGATACCTTCCCTAATGATCATGTCATTGCCTTATATATCAATATCATAGAACCTCAAATAGTTTCCATCAGTGAATTCAGTGATGCATCTTCTACTTGAGGGGGTGCCAAATCTCCCAATCGCAAAAGTGAAAAGAAAAAATAAATAGTAGGTAATATGTTGAAAACCATTTAGTGGAAACATTAGATCAAGGAAAAGTAAAAAGAAAGAGTGTATCTGATGGTGAAAATTTCCTTGAGGTGCTAGAGGATAGGAGATTTGACACTCTACCTAAGTATTTCTAGGAAAGATCTTCTATATTAATTGAACCAACTGAAGCACTCAATATTGGAACAGTATCCAAAGACTCTCCATCCAGTGGCATCATTATTAAAGCAAGAGAAGCATAACTATATTAAGTTTTTCAAAGAGAGACAAGTAAACTTTGCCTAGTCATATACAAACATGCCAGGACAAGATCTGGATCTCATCGTGCATCATTTAAATGTCTCTCCAAGAGCCAAACCGGTAAAACAAAAGTTGAGAAAGATGCACCCTCACATAGCTCTATTGGTTAAAGAAAAACTGAAGAAACTACTAGATGTGGAGTTTATTAGACCGGTGGCATATCTAGAATGGATTTCCAATATAGTTCCTATTTCCAAACCAGACAAAAATATCTGGGTATGCACATATTTTAGATATCTCAATAAGGTGTGTCCCAAGGATGATTTTCCTCTACTAAACATAGACATAATTGTGGACATGAGAGTTGGACACGCTATGTTTTCTCTTATGGACGGTTTCTCAGGTTATAACCAAATCAAAATAACACCAGAAGATCAAGAGAAAATAGTCTTTACATGCCCATGGGGTACTTTCTGCTAGAATGTAATGCCTTTTGGACTCAAAAATGCAGGTGCTACCTACCAAAGGGCAATGACAACAATTTTTCATGATATGATGCATACATTTATGGAGGATTATTTTGATGATCTATTGGAAAAATCATATACTAGCGAAACACATTTAGAAATCTTGGGTAGGATCTTTGAACATTTAGAGAAATACAAGTTGTCTGAATCTAAAGAAATGTGCATTTGGTGTCACTTCTGGTAAACTTTTGGGGTACATAGTGTCAGCACGAAGCATAGAAGTTGATCCTACTAAGGTGAAAGCAATCATGGAAAGGGAATTGCCCAAAAATATTAGTCAGCTAAGATCACTTCAAGGAAGGCTCCAGACAGTCAGAAGGTTTATCTCTCAACTAGTTGATAGATGTCATCCCTTCACACACTTGTTACATAAAAATGTTTCATTCAAATGGGATGAAAAATATGAAGAAGCCTTCAATGAAATAAAAGAGTACCTAATGAATCCACCTGTATTAACATCTCCAATTGAAGGCGAGTCATTGTTGCTTTACATGTCAACTACAGACACATCATTAGGAGCTCTTCTGGCACAACATGATCATGAAGGTAAAAAAATAGAAATATATCATATTAGCATGACTCTAGTTGGATATAAGCTCAACTACACATCCATAGAAAAGGCATGCTTAGCAGTAGTGTTCGCATCCCAAAAGCCGCGACACTATATGCTAACTCATTCAATCAAGCTGATAGCCAAAATTGACCCATTAAAGTATCTTCTCAGCAAGGCAGCCTTAATAGGTAGATTAGCAAAATGGGTGATGATCCTGAGCAATTTTGACATTCAGTACATTGACAGGAAGGCTATCAAAGGACAAGTGATCATTAATCAGCTAGCCGAAGAACCACTCCATGATGCTCATCCACTACACCTTGAATTTCCAGATGTTGATGTACTGATAGTTAACAAGCAAACATGGCAATTATATTTTGATGGCTTTTACACATAGCATGGATCGAGGGCAGGTTTTCTATTTGTCACCCCTCAAGGTCATATTATCCCTAAATCATGTAGATTATTTTTTCTTGCACCAATAATATGGCAGAATATGAGGCATTAGTCATGGGAATTAAGATGGCAAGAGAATGGAATATTACACATTTTCAAGTTTATGGAGACTCACAGTTAGTAATCAACCAAGTCAATGATTATTACCAAACTAAAGATGACAAACTAATGCCTTACAAAAGGATGGTACATGATTTCAAAAAGTATTTTGTGGATATTTCTTTTGAGCTAATCTCAAGGAATGACAACAAAGCAGCTAACTCCATGGCTACAATTTCCTCTTTGCTTCAAACGTAGGAAAACCAAGATCATTATGAATTCCTGGTGGAAGAATTATTTCACCCTACCTACGATTGTCCTAATACCCAAATCATATGTAACCTAGTAGGATCCGACTCTGCTTGTTATGGTTAAATTTACACCTAGTTGAAAGACGGTACCCTTCCTCCTGACCTATCAAGAAATCAAAAGTGAAACTTCATTCAACAATCCGCTCGTTACACCCTTGTCATAGATACATTCTATAGACGAGGTTTGGGTGGTACTCTCCTCAGATTTCTTGAGCAGGAAGAATTTGAGAAGGCTTTGAAGGAAGTCCATAATGGTATATGTGGTACCCAATCAAGTGGTCTCGCTCTTTCAAAGAAAATCATACAATTGGGTTACTTTTGGCCTACTATGGAGATAGATTCCTTTCAGTTCGCCAAAAAGTGCAAGCAGTGTCAAATCCATGAAAAATTTATACATGCACCAACATAGGATCTTCATGCTTTGGCAACTTCATGGCCATTTTATCAATGGGGTCTAAATCTAGTAGAAAAAATTCATCCACCTTCTTTAAATGGTCACAAGTATATACTCACATCTATTGAGTACTTCACGAAGTGGATTGAAGTAGTGCCACTTACAAATGTCATAGGAAAGTAGATTGTTGCATTCATCTTGAACTACATCATATGTCGTTATGGCATCCCTATGACTATCATCACTAACAATGGACGACCTTTCAAAAACTAGGATGTGCAAGATCTTTGGAAAAAGTTCAAGATCCAACACAGGTTCTCCGCGCCTTATTACCCTCAAGGAAATGGCTAGGCAAAAGTGTCAAATAAGGAAATCTTAAAAATTCTAAAAAACACAGTTAATGATGTTGGTAGAGATTGGCATGTTTAGCTAAATCCTTCTCTATGGGCATATTGCACCAATATTTGCACACCTATCAGTGCCACACCATACTCCTTTCTCTACGAGTCTGAAGTAATTCTACCAGTCGAAGTGGAAATACCTTCTATGTAGGTATCACTAAAGGGTCTCATTCCAGATGAGGATCAACGAGTGTCTAAGTTGCAAGAGCTAGAATTATTGCAAGAACGTTGACAAAATGTTGATGATCATTTGAGAGTCTACCAGCAAAGGATGTCATATAATTATAAACATAAGGTCAAGCATAGAATCTTTCAAGTTGGTGACCTCGTGCTTAAAGAGAATCCACGCAACCAGCAGGATCACGAAAAGAAGGGGAAGTTTGAGCCAAACTGGTTGGATCCTTTTGTCGTCACAACTGCATATGGGTCTGGTGCTTATCAATTGTCCACACCTGAAGGAGATCAATTTGAAGAGCCCATTAATAGCATTCATTTGAAAAAAAATTATGTTTGAAAAAGAAGAAAAATACTAAAAAATCAAAAAAGGCGAAATATACAAAAAAATCAAATATGAGAAAAAGTGCAATAAAAACAAATGGTGAAAACCTAGAAATAGACGCTCTTTGTCAGCCAGCTTTTCCATCTATTCGATCATGCATCTTTCTGCTTGCATCCATCCATCGCTAGTGTCCATATCCGCAATAAAGCCTCTTGTACCTAATCAAGCCTCATTTGTAAATCCCACCATGGTTTGGATCATTGTGTTTGTGGACTAGGGGCAAAATCTTGAACTCGGTCGATAATTATCTACATTGAGCTCAAACGCATCAGACAAGTAGCAGTTAGGCAACGTTTGTAGAAAGTGAAGATCATGAAATCCAACAATGAACATTGAACATAAGTATCAAAATCAAACTCAACATCAAACAAACAAACAATCAATGGATGATATATTATGAATCATGTCTGAGATGCTTTAGTTTGAATGTTCAATTGTTGTGTTTTGATTTTTATTATCATACCTCCTAAGTGACTCAAGGATGTTTCGTACTAGAGGAGAAAGGATTGAGCATGATCTTTTCTTTGTTTGTTGCATGTTAGTTAATCATTGCTACTATGAAAATTTGTCGCAGGACATGATCAATAATACATCATTGATGACATTTCGGTTTGTATAGGAAAATGATTAACTTTTATCTGTTTGCACATAAGCAACACTTAAGTCATTTTGGTCCATTATACCTTGATGTTTGGTTTAACTTACAATATCAAAACCTAGGTAATTGGTGCTCAGGTCATCATGGTCCAATAATACCATTGATGTTTGTACTCACTTACCATATTTTAAAGGCTCAATGATGATAAAAAGCATGATCAAAGTGACCAGTCCTATTATAGCATGGAATTACTTGCATGTTTGAATATTTAGATTAGATTGCATTTAGCATTCAAGGTGCATAAGGGATCAAATTTCATTTTCATAGGCTAAGGTCAAGTGATTTTATCTCTCTTATTAAGTGATTGAGTGCACTGGACAACAGCAAAAATAAGCAATCCATCCATCTTGCATTTTAGATCATACCATTTCATGGCATTTAATTTCGTATCATGATTCATTACAAGAGGAAAATCATAAAAAACAATAAAAGGATTCATGTCAATAGGCATTTCATACCATTATATTGCATTATTATATAGATAGCATCTCATTTCATCACATATAAATCCCAAAGTATATAAAATCATTAATCATATCATCATTTCATCACATGTGCATAACATAGTAAATTAAATCATTCATAAAGCATGATCATATAGAATCATTGTAAATTTATCCATTAGGAGCCATTTTCATTCATCATAAGCATAAAAACATAGTATATATCACCATCACATATTCATTCCATATAAAATCATTGCATTATTCATAAAGCATAATCATACAGGTACATCATATATTAGGAACCATTGAAATTCATCAATATAGTACATAAGCATTCATCGCATAATCATGTACATAAGCATAATTTGACATCAGTAGTTCCATCATGCATAAACTACATCATCACATAGAGTGCATACAACCCATCATATAAATCACAATGCATCATATCAAAAGTAACTACATAACCATGTAAATAAGTGCATACATCCACCATACCATGCAGAGCACATAGAAAGTAAAACTGCATCATATCATAAGCAAGTAGGGAAATCAGGTAAGATGCATCTCATATATAATATAAAAAAATCAAGGACCAATGTACAATGATATAACAAAAATATCGTAGATATATCACAAAAAAGAATCACATGAAACATCGGTGTCTCATCACAAAGTGTATACAATATAATCAAAATGTGTGATATCTCAATGTCTCAAGTAGGGTGATGAGCTAAGCTCTCACCATATGTTGTAGGCCTAGCCCCGTCTCTACCAAACAGACCTACACCACCTAGATACCTCCTAGGGCTTGTAACAACCCGACTCTTTGAATCTCGTTGTGAACCTCCCCACCTGGTGCTCTACACATGGGATGTTGCCTGTCTCTTTGGAGGCACGTCCTAGAAGTATAAGGCCCTGTAGTACTTTTCCCAATTAGAGTGGTATGCTAGATCCCTAAGGGTGTCCTGAGTCAATCCTTGAGAGGTTGTCCATTGTAGAGTTTGTATCAACTCTTGGTCTTGCCCATGCCTCTCTATGGCAGTATCCCTCTTTGTGGTTAGTGTAGCAATTTGTGCCTGCATCTATGTAACCTGACCCTATGCATGTGCCAACTGGGCCTATAGTTGCCTGACCCTGACCCTGCAACTCCTAGAGTGTCCTCTCTAGGCCTCTAATCTATTCCTTTTGCTAGTGGGATGGCACTTGGATCTGAATTTGCCTAGGTTGTTGTGTCTCTTCCTACTGGGGTGCCTCTACCTATGGTGTCTGTTGGGTTGTCTATTGTTGTGGTGCTTGTTGCACCTGACCGACCTAACCTGATTGTCTCCTCTAGACTATTTGAGTCACCCAATTAACAGGTAGCTCTTTGAGTGGCCTAGAACTGTTGGCTCTTGTTGTTGTACCTATTACAACCCCTGCTGACCTGTCAGGCTCATCACCACAATCACTACCATCCCCTCCATCACCACCATCTCATCCATAATCACCACCCCCTCCATCTCTCCCATCTCCCCCGCCACCTTCTCCCCCCTCAGATCTACCTCTCCTTCGTTTGATAGCCCTGCGAGGTGGTCTACCCTCCCCGTCATCAAATCCTAACTATAGCTCATTAATATCAAACAACCGTTGGAACAGATATGTCAAAAGATACTAGCCATACTCAATTGTGGTACCTGGATTAATAACCCCGACCAAGTAGTCTCAATCCTATCCCCCGAGGCCCTGATACTCAACATAATCAATATCATAGGAGATGGTCAGCCCCCAAGTACCCACGTCTTGTCATCATCGTGCGTAGATCATTGTATCTAATGGCAGCCCTTGTACTCTGTCATGCTATCACAGAACCCATGTAATGATGAATCACTCAATAATGTATGGTGTGGAACCAAGGAGGTAGTGGGAAGTAAAAACAAAACTCATCTCGAGTGCATCCTTGGCCCATGGTTCACAATCCCTGTATAACCTCCACATAACTATATCGAGATCATCCAATGCTCATCTCCAATACTCTAATTTTCCCAGTTTTCGCTGCACAACTGCACTTGGATATCCATAAACATTGGGTCTCCCAGCTGGACGAACCATATCGATTAGCAGACATGTGACGACCAGATGCTCCCATGCCCCACCATGCCCATATACATAGCAATGTCACCCCAGCTGACAGACTCGTGCCTCTGAGGTAAACTACCCTATCTAAGTCATAATATGAATGGGCTAGCATGCAAGAGTCACGAACCGTATTTTTGATAAAGTGTTAGTAAGAGATATAATGTAGGTTTTTATTTATGAATTGAAATTGAAAACGATATGAGTATTCATTTTGAGGATAATTCAATTGTATACAAATAATAGGAAATGATGTATGCATTTTATTCGATATCTAGTATTATCTTAATTGGGGATCGTCAATGCTGATGAATTATTGAGTGCAAGTGATGTAGGGATAGGTGAACGAAGTTGAAGGCGAGAACATGACTTGGGTAGAGTTTTTTTTAACTTATGACTTCGGTAGACTAGGGGAATCTCTCACACACCACATTAGGATATATAAATTGCATCTTGTAATGTTGGACGATTTAAATGACCTTATTTGAATGTTTGTTTTCATTAGAATGATGAACTTGGAATGAGTAGTAGATTGATTTAAATATTTATACATGTGCATTGATTGCATGATTTGAGTGGTGATTGAATTAAATCTAAGTTGTATGAGTGATTGTGAATTATTATTCTTTATTGTTAAAAGAGATGAAATGTGTAAATGATTCAAAAATGAATATTGATCCTGGGTTTATATGTTCTTTTTGTTTAGATGTGTATAAATGTATAAAAAAATCATACTTATGAGTTTACTTTTGTAAATTGGGTAATAGTATAATATATATGTATATGAGAAATTGATTCAATCATGTACATATATATCTATATAGTTATTATATAAATATCCTATGATTGTGGAATTTAATTACGTCATGATATTTATTTTATCTATACATAATCGTTTGAGATTAAATATGTATATGTATTATATATGTATTAGAGTTATAATAATGGTTCAATTATAGACTTATAAGAACATATGTGAATATCGAATATGTAGATAAATTTGCATAACTAAATTATTTTATGAAAATCGATATCATATATATAATCATAGGAACGGTTTAATAAATAATTTGTTAATGATTTTAATATTTAATATATATAAATGAAGTCATTATTTATATATATATGTAAATATAAATAAAATAAAATAAAAATAACCTTTGGAAGACGACTTAATTGAAAACCTAACGATGGAAAGGGATGGTGGTGGTTTAATGCAAAATAATGTTAACAAAGGTGGTCGAAAGTAATATCGACCACCCCCCTTAATTAAAGGGAGGGGTCGGTATTACCACCGACCACCCCTCCTCCCTTTTAATAAAAGCAAACCACATTGCAAAAACACTTTCTCCCATGTCTAATAAATTAATACACAGACCTCGTTGTAGCCACGTCTAACAAAGTCATGCAGTGATAGGGTTTAATGTCGTGGTCGTAGTCAAACCCACGTAGTCATAGTCTACCATGAAGAAGCCAATAAGACTTGAGAGATCACTATTTACGTAACTGACCATTTGCATGCAGAAGTCGATAGTTGACTTAGTAAAACTGTAGTTAACCCCTCCACGTGGTGGCTCGCGACCGTTGGGGGAAAAAAGAGACTTGGCACGTAGTTCCATGGCAATTTCTTAACTGCAGACTTCTCCCCATTTCACAGTGGTAGTAGGACAGGTTGCATTTCTCGCAGAGATAACTGAGAAATCAAACAATCTCCTCCACGATCCAAGGCTAGAGGAGGTCGACTCAACTGCAGAAAACAGCAGTAGGGATCCAAGCACCCTAGAAGTGTCGACAAGGTAGTTAAATAAGAGGTAGATGGACTGGGGAGTCTCCTAGGAAGGAGTGGACATGGGGAAGAAGAGTGAGAGACCTATCAATAATGTAGCTAAGGTGTCGAACCCATGGCAATGTCTAAACCAAAATAATAGCAGAAAAAATAACAAGATATTAGTATAAATAGCAACATAGGCTCGATAGAGGGGAGGCAAAAAAAGACATAGAGAAGAAGAATGACAAGAGAAGAGAAGAAAAGATATAGAGAAAAGATATAGAGGAAGATAGCAAATAGCAAGTTGGAGTAGAGAGAAATAAAGAAAAAGATAGGAAGTTAGAGGAGAGCAAGAATGTAGAAGAGCGACAAGAGTTTAGAGAGAATAGAATAGTGGAGATTTTGATGTGTTTATGACCAAGTTGTAAAAGATCGACGATGATCATCTTTGATTTAGTGTCGAACTTAGAGGTTAGGCTCTTGGATGAGTGTTAGTTGCTTTACTATTATTAGAGAAATTCTCAAAATATAAAAAGGATAAGGACTAGGAATAGAGAGCTCGTGAGATAGAAGAGCGCCAAGGAGGAAAGCATTGGAATCCAAACATATTGCAAACAATTTGAAGTTATCAGGGATCACGTAATAGCCATGGATAGTGTTTCTTGAGATAGGCTCAAATTTAGTATGTTTTGTTGAAAAGATTTAAGAGATAAAGAATGATCTAGTTTTAGATTTATGAAATATTCTAATGGAAGAGTTAGAGTCGCAATATGAATCAATTTTTAATTGTTTAAATTACGATCATGCAAATATAGATGCAAAAATGATATATTTTATGAAATTTTGTTGATAAAACTTGGTGAAACTCTTAGAAATTAGATCACCCAATCCTCTAGAAACAGAGTAAGAGGATAGAGAGAAACTCTGAAATTGAACTGCGAAGAAGATGAAATATTAGGATTATGACTTATGAATAGTGAAGTTTATTTTAATATCATAAGAAAAGACTTACACTTTCAAATTAGATGATTGCATGAAGAGAAAAGATGGTTATCAGGTGTCTCATTAAAAAAAAAGGCCATATAGATAGGCACTTTATGAATTTTCATCATGTTAGATTGTTGTTATGGTAAATTAGTAAAATTAGTGAGTTGAGTATTTAAATCACGAAAAGTCACATATTAGTATTAAACTAAATATGATGTTTTGAGAAAAGAGGTAAATGAACCAAGACACGTGGAAAGATAGAGAGCTTAGACAATATAAACTTTGATTTCTAAACCATAAGAAATGGAATGCGTGTTAAGATTACGCTATTTAAATGTTTTGATAATTGAATAAAAGAATGTGTACTCATTTTATTCAATTTATATGTAAGATACATACATGTGTTACACCTTCTTCTTACTTTGTATTTATTCAAATATTTTTGATGAAATTATATTTTCTTTTCAAATTACAAAAGATTGTATTCATTTAGGTGAAAGTAATGAAATAGTGTTTAATTTACAAAAGTGATAGGGAAGATGTTATATCAATTAGTCAAAAGATTGTATTCTTAAAATGTATTCTTGTTTGTGGGAACCAAGCTATGGATAGGCTTGTGTATAGAAAGTTACCTTCCGGGACGGGTGCCGAATATGGAATCTTAGAGAGAATAGTTGCTTTTTCCAACTATTTATTTTTGCTATGCATGGCATTATACTCGGCCGAGTACTGAAATGAATTATCCATAGAAATAGATGGAATTCCTTATTTTATGATCTCTACCATATCCTTGCATGATAACGCTTGTTTCTTAAAAGAATTAAAAAAATGAAAATGCTTGTATCATCTAGGCACGCACCAGATTCCCTCTTGTCTTTCGAATTCTTTGGTTAAAACAATTCGTGCAAGGTTGGGTATTCTTGATTGACCAAGAATTCTGGGGAAGCGTAAGCTTCAAGGTTGGGCGGAAAAAGCACCTGAATCTTGTTCTCGTCTTCATTTGATGGACTAAAAGGAAGCGACTCAGATTGGAGATCGATGGATGTATCTCACTTTCTTTATGATTGTATATTACTTCAGGCAATATGAAAGCCTAAGTAGGGTATAATGATATGTAATGAGAAATTTGTACCTTCCATTTTATATGAAAATTGTATTTAACTCTTTGATATCTATGATTGCTTTATCAATTTATTAAACTTGTTTTATATTATGTATGAAATAGACTTCTTAATTGACCTATGAGTTTATTTATGAATAAAGAGTAGATTGTGTCTTATAGATTAATTTATGTCTTTACAGTTTGGTATCAGAGCGCGGTTTATAACTCTAGGGCCTATGAGTCCACTTCATAAATGAAGTCATGTGCTTGACAAAATTTATATTGGATATCTAACGCATGAAACTTGCAAATAAAGGAACATAGAGCCGTTTCAAGGTGAATTGATGACAACGACCTAAGAGAAGGAGGATGGTTGATTAAGGAAGAAATATTTCCCTCCTACTATAAAATGAATTCTGGATATTTAAGATGAGAATGATAAGGTCAAGGAAAGAAGTTGTTTACTTCTAGGATGAAAGAAGAAAGGAATCAACTCCTAAACCAAGAAAGAAGAAATAGCTAATCAAGTTGAGTAAGGTAATGGAAATCCCATCTACCATTCCCTTGGGAGACAAGAATAGTTGGACTATCCTATTGAGGAGATAGACAAAGAATGAGCATCTCCCTACTGAGTGAACTATATTTATTTTAGATAAGTCGAAACGATGCACCCATTTGACTGCATGAGAAGAGACATAAATTTGAGTGATATCATTTATAAACAATCGATAAGTAAAGTTGATTTTTGTGAAATCAACATGGTGTCTAGATAGATTGAGAAAGAGTATCTCCTAGAATGACATACTTAATGGACACATTTGTCGGATGAAAGTTTATTGAGTAAGAGATGGGTACTTATATAGTAAAGTTGTAAGTTGGGATTTTATTGATATAAAAATGATGGTTGTTATTAGAACCTAGATGCTTGAGATGCTTGATTTACTAGAGTGATAATTATTCTAACTTATCTCTTGTGAAAGATATTATTCTATATCTATAGTGTACGAGGTAGGATAGGAATTATGGATGATATGATGAAATCCTCATAGGACTTATGTATTCTAGTTTTGTGTCCTTATCTTCAAACATGAAATTGTAGGTACTATGTTTTATACTCTCTCTCGCACACTCTGGAAAAGATACCCCAAGGTGTTGTAACACTCTTTCATATGTGATTAGTCCTAGTCACTCAGTACATTTGATATGTATTCAGTTTGATATTTTATTTGGTTTATTGATGAATTATTTGATCATTGGTTTTTGGATTAGTTTTGACTTCTTGACTTGATTTTATTTTCTTTTTCTTTTTCTAGATGGATGAGTAACCAATTTTCTATTGTGTGGCCCTTGGTCACACTTGACTTAATGTTTCAATATGCTCATTTTATAATTTACTGTTAAAAATGATCACTTGTTCTCTTAACCTTTATGGTGGTTGATCTTATATTTGAAATTTTCAATGTCTTTTGGTTGCATATTACATTCCTTCCATATCATATTCACAACAAACCCCTAATAGTATGTCCAAGAGAGTAAGAGCAGAGAGTGTACCAAACATAGGTGTTGTGTCAATTAGGGCAATAATAATGTGTATGTGTAATTTTTAGTTTGAGTAAATTTAACGTTTGGAATAAGAGGATGGGCCTTTCAAAGGTATATATATGCATAATTAGTAGATAGACAAATTCAAATTAGTTCATCAATTATGTGAGATTTTACTTCCTTGGTTTTTACCTTCGAGCTCATGTGACCATAAAAGATGTCTTTTGTTAAAGTAGGTTTTGGAGTCTTAAACATCCAAGAATATATGGTCTTTGGCATAAAAACACATTTGAGATAATTGAGTATAAGGTTGTGCTAGTAGTTGTATAACATATGTTATAATGTTAGGAAATTTTTTTTCCTCGTAGTTGCCTTGTTATTTGTCGATTAAGAGCATACATAGTAATTTGGAAATCTTATGGATTGATAGAAGTTTAAGGTATGAAGCAGATTGATTTGGTTGGAATAGTTGGAAATAAAAAGGAAGTCAAATAGATGGGTTCTCATAGATCAAGGAAATTTTATCTACCATGTTTACTATAAAGTCAAACTTGAGATAGCAATAGATGCAGAATCACTTGGAAGAAAAACATTATTGAGGTTTTAAAAGTAGATATTTTGGATCATAGATTTGATATATTTGAGAAAAGAACTTGAGGGTAATTAAGAACGTCAATGAAGGATGTACTCACTTAGAGGTAGAAACTTGAGGAAGTAAATATTGCATCATATTTAAAACATTTAGAAATATCTAGTTAATCTAGAGATTGTTGATAAAGATGTGACAAACCTAAGAACTTTGGAAAAGATAGTTGAGTAAGTGGCACAATGTTTAGCAATTGAAAGTTGAGCAAGATCGTATAATAGGACTTTTGTATCAAACCTTAGTATAGGTGGTAGGAAATCAATATGAAATTTATTCAAGAATTGCTTTTGAGTAAGAACAAGCATGATATTATAGTTGGATAGTGTCAACAAATTGACAAAGATTGCATATTTCATACTTGGATATATATAAAGAATCATTAAATCTTGTGAAGATATTTACCCATTCAATTTATCAATTGCATGAAGTTTCAAAAAATAGAAATATCAAATAGGAATGTTTGGTTGACATTTTGGAATTGGACAATATTGAATATATCTTTGGGAACTAAATTAAATCGGCATGACATCGTTACGTAGATGACCGAACGGAAAAAAAGAAAAAGAAAAGAAAAAGAAAGAGTTAATCAAGTTGTGGAAAATTCTTTTTGATGTATCGCATGAATTAGAAATACGAATGGAAGAAATATTTACCTTTGGACTAAGTTGGCATACAACAAAATCTTTTCGTACGTTTTTAAGGAATGATACCCATTATGATGCTTATGACAGAAATGACAAACATTTGTCAATAAGGATAGAATGAAGATAGGATCATCATTGGTTCTAATATGCTTTAAAAAAATGAATGAGCAAATGAAATTGATCAAGAATATATGGAAATAAATAGTTGACAAACAAGCTATGATAAAAGAAACAAGACTCTCAGATAATTGTTACTGAAGAAGAAATTATTTTGAGGGAGAAGCCTCATAAGAGCTTTATTTTATAGAGAAAATCATCAAAGTTGGTACTAAGATATGTGGGACCGTTCTATGTGCTGGAAGTATGAATCCAGTTGCTTATGGATATAGGATCCAGGAATGGTGCTAGTGGAGCACATCCAAATTCTTGATCAAAGTAGCATTAAGACTACTTAGCAAAGATTTCACTCAGTATTGGATCTAGTGGGACTGATATTCTGATGATAGTTCTATTTGAGAGGATGATGCGATGATTGACTATCATATTCATCTTTTGTTTTCTTCAAGTAGTATTTGCTTGATGCATGAAATACTTCAATACTCTGATTTTTATTTACATGTTGTAAATTTGGATAGTATAGATGATACTATTATTGTTATATTTAATTGAAACCATAATGTATGGTTAATGTTTATAATGTTGAGAAAGTTTGTGCTTATTGATAGAATCATAAGACATCAAGAAGATGTCTCTTCCAAGAGGGGAAGGATGTCACGAACCGTATTTTTGATAATGTGTTAGTAAGAGATATAATGTAGGTTTTTATTTATGAATTGAAATTGAAACTGATATGAGCATTCATTTTGAGGATAATTCAGTTGTATACAAATAATAGGAAATCGTGTATGCATTTTATTTGATATCTAGTATTATCTTAATTGGGGATCGTCAATGCTGATGAATTATTGAGTGCAAGTGATGCAGGGACAGGTGAACGAAGTTGAAGGCGAGAACATGACTCAGGTAGAGTTGTTTTTAACTTATGAATTCGGTAGACTAGGAGAATCTCTCACACACCACATTAGGATTTATAAATTGCATCTTGTAATATTGGACGATTTAAATGACCTTATTTGAATGTTTATTTTCATTAGAATGATGAACTTGGAATGAGTAGTAGATTGATTTAAATATTTATACATGTGCATTGATTGCATGATTTGAGTGGTGATTGAATTAAATCTAAGTTGTATGAGTGATTGTGAATTATTATGATTAATTGTTAAAAGAGATGAAATGTGTAAATGATTCAAAAACAAATATTGACCCTGGGTTTATATGTTCTTTTTGTTCAGATGTGTATAAATGTATAAAAAAATCATACTTATGAGTTTCCTTTTGTAAATTGGGTAATAGTATAATATATATGTGTATGAGAAATTGATTCAATCATATATATATATATATAGTTATTATATAAATATCCTATGATTGTGGAATTTAATTACGTCATGAATTTTATTTATCTATACATAATCGTTTGAGATTAAATATGTATATGTATTATATATGTATTAGAGTTATAATAATGATTCAATTATAGACTTATAAGTACGTATGTGAATATCGAATATGTAGATAAATTTGCATAACTAAATTATTTTATAAAAATCGATATCATATATATATAATCATAGGAACGGTTTAATAAAGAATTTGTTAATGATTTTAATATTTAATATATATAAATGAAGTCATTATTTATATATATGTAAATATAAATAAAATAAAATAAAAATAACCATTGGAAGGCGACTTAATTGAAAACCTAACAATGGAAAGGGATGGTGGCAGTTTAATGCAAAATAATGTTAACAAGGGTGGTCGATAGTAATATCGGCCACCCCCCTTAATTAAAGGGAGGGGTCAGTATTACCACCGACCACCCCTCCTCCCTTTTAATAAAAGCAAACCATGTTGCAAAAACACTTTCTCCCATGTCTAATAAATTAATACACCGACCTTGTTGCAGCCACGTCTAACAAAGTCATGCGGTGATAAGGTTTTAATGTTGGGGTCGTAGTAAAACCCACGTAGTCACAGTCTACCACCTAGAAGCCATTAAGACTTGAGAGATCACTATTTACGTAACTGACCATTTGCATGCAGAAGTTGATAGTCGACTTAGTAAAACTATTGTTAACCCCTCCACGTGGTGGCTCGCGACCGTTGGGGGAAGAAAGAGACTTGGCACGTAGTGCCATGGCAATTTCTTAATTGCAGACTTCTCCCCATTTCATGGTGACAGTAGGAAATACTGCAATTCCTGTGGAGATAACTGAGAAATCAAACAATCTCCTCCATGATCCAAGGCTAGAGGAGGTTGACTTAGCTGCAGAAAATGGCAGTAGGGATCCAAGCACCCTAGACATGTCGACAAGGTAGTTAAATAAGAGGTAGATTGACTGGGGAGTCTCCTAGGAAGGAGTAGACGTGGGGAAGAAGAGTGAGAGACCTGTCAATAATTTAGCTAAGGTGTCGAACCCATGGCAATGTCTAAACCAAAATATTAGCAGAAAACATAGCACGATATTAGTATAAATAGCAACATAGGCTCGATAGAGGGGAGGCAGAAAATGATATAGAGAAGAAGAATGACAAGAGAAGAGAAGAAAATATAGAGAGAAAAGATATAGAGGAAGATAGAAAATAGCAAGTTGGAGCAGAGAGAAATAAAGAAAAAGATAGGAAGTTAGAGGATAGCATGATAGAGGAGAGCAAGAACGTAGAAGAGCGACAAGAGATTAGAGAGAATAGAATAGTGGAGATTTTGATGTGTTTACGACCAAGTTGTAAAAGATCGACGATGATCATCTCCGATTTAGTGTCGAACTTAGAGGTTAGGCTCTTGGATGAGTGTTAGTTGCTTTATTATTATTAGAAAAATTCTCAGAATATAGAAAGGATAAGGACTAGGAATAGAGAGCTCGTGAGATAGAAGAGTGCCGAGTAGGAAAGCATTGGAATCTAGACATATTGCAGGCAATTAGAAGTTATCAGGGATCGTAATAGCCATGGATCGCGTTTCTTAAGGTAGGCTCAAATCTAGTATGTTTTGTTAAAAAGATTTTAAGAGATAAAGAATGATCTAGTTTTAGATTTATGAAATATTCTAATGGAAGAGTTAGAGTCGCAATATGAATCTATCGTGCTCTATGAAGTGTACCTATACCTGCAAACACAATGCACTCAATAAATCATTACAAGCATGGTTAGAAGATTTAAATCAAAGAAAGACAAAACCAAAGCTAATCGACTTATTGCCTCCTACTAAATGCGAGTATGAATTTTGCTCTTAGATCTTATTATGCAAATTCCAGTTGTTGGTGTAAATAATTATTCATCTTGGATATTATTACACTTACTTAAGTTTACTTAGGAAATGCATCTCATAGTAGTTTGGGTATGAGACACTTGGGTGTTTGTGCCACATTGGGATAGTGTGTGTAGGAGAAATTCCACCTTTTATGGTGTTGATCTTGTTGTTACACTCCACATTCAGTGGGTGATCCACCTCATGTGGAATATTATATTGTTTCTCCTACCTACCCACACCTATTTCCTACCTACCCTTGTTTCTTATTGAGCCACATGTCATGTTTGTGTGCTCACATATCCCTAGCCTTGCCTATATAAGTAGGCTCATCTACATTGTATGTAATTTTGATATTATTGATCATTTTCTATTGATGAGAATACAGTTTATTCTTGTCCTATATTGTGTCTCTATTTTGTACATTTCACTGAGCTCTTGATCTTGGCAAAATCTCACATGGTATCAGAGCCATTGGGGCTTCATTGATTCATCTTGAAGAGGCATTATTGCGATGTCAAGAGGCAGATCTGAGGAGCAGCATCTTTTGGAGGCGTCCTAGACCAGATCCGACCTCGTCATTGCGTTCAGGTGGCCGTTTCCTTAAATTTCGACTATAAAGTCGACCTATTTTGGTGAGAAAATTTTTTTTCCCCATTTTGGCTATTATCGTACAGATTTCAAAAAAAAAAAAATTTAAAATTCTATTTTTTCAAAAAAAAAAAAAAATTCGAAAAATCGAAAAAAAAAGTTTTTTTTGGCACTGTGTTTGGGGGTCCACAGACCCCCCGTACCTGCGTGTCACAGGTGTCGCAGGGTTGTACCTGCACCATGTACCTGTACTCGCCGCCGCGTACCTATACCCGCCGCCATCGCCGTGATCCCTCCCGTCGGCCGCTCCGAACGCCGCGCATGTCGCCGCAGCCGCTCACTCCTGCCGGCCCCCCTCAACCACCGTCACCGGCATCGGCGGCTCCTCTTGACACCAACCCCCGTCACCGGCACCGGCCACAATCACCAGCATCGGCGGCTCCTCCCGGCACCGGCCCCTGTCACCAGCACCGACCACAGTCACCAGCACCGCCGGCACTTGCCATGTCACAGTCTAGTCACCGGGCCACCTCACCTGGTCAGCTCCTCCGCCACACAGACTCCGCAGGGAACCCAGCGAATCCACACCCACCATGTGGCAGGAGGCCACTGGCCCATGGACACATAACACTGCCACATCAGATTTTCGTACAGTCACTCGGCCAACCAGATCGCGCCACGTTATCAGTCTGTACTATACGGATGCCCAGTCAACAGGGAGGTGAAGTTTTCGCGATGGTCATACGACCGTCAAATTTAACCCCGCAGTTTGCTGACATCATCATTTTTCAAAAATTTTGTAGGCCCCTCTCATTGAGCTTTTTGATTTTGCAGTTCAACTTCAAATGGCCATAACTTGCTATTTTTGCTCCTTTTTGGGTGCAATTTTTTTTGAAATGGGCTAGAATTTCATGTACTTTCATGTGGTAGAATTATTTTCTGATTTTGATGGACATATTTTTCAGAATTCTCAGTTTTTGGTGACTGTACATGTCCAATCCCCATTTCTGCAACTTCCAGGTCTCCGTTCGAGCTCATACGAACTCCTTTTTAGGTGCCATTTTTTTTGAAAATGCGTTATTTTTTGTCTACTCTCAGAATATGCTATCAATTTGCAGCAATTCTGGGTAGAAATTGTACTTTCATCATATGGTCTTATTTGGCCAATTTGGCAATTGTATTGCATAGATCTATCTTCTGATCTTTTGTTTTGTAGTTCTCAGCGTATTGGGGCAGTTGTAAAACAAAATCAGAAGTCCACCTTGCCATTGTTTGCAAGTGGTCTATTGTACACGCACTACATATAAAGTGCCAAAATCATCATTTTTGGGGGGTACTTTGATTGAGTGAATTTGGGGGGGTATCTCTTATGCTTTTGTGCTCTTGTGTTCCTTCCTTTTTGCTGCTATGGGTTCTTCTAAGTTTCCTCTCTTAACTCCTCATAATTATGCTACTTGGAAAATTGATGCATGGAGTAAACTTATGGAAAAAGGACTCACGCATTACATTGATGGAACTATTGTTGCTCCCGCTGATCCTAAGGTTGATCCAATTGGTCACTTGGATTGGCTCACTAAAAATATCATGGCAATCGGTACCTTAAGAAAGTATGTATCAAAGGATCTCATTTTTCATATTGAGAAATGTACTCTAATCAAGGATGCTTGGCAAAAGTTTCAAGACTTGTATGGTCAAGTTGATGAGATTAGGGGATATCAAATTCATAGTGATCTCACCATGTTAGATCCCAAGAACTTTGATACTATACAAGATTATGTCACTAAGGCAAATGAGTTGAGAGCACAACTCAAATATTGTGGCATTGATAAGAAGGATACTCAATTGATATTCAACTTGATAGGCAAGCTTCCACAAGAATATGCAGCATTTGTTTCTAGTTTCCAAACCCATAGGATGACAATGGGTTCAAGCTACACAATGCCTACATTTGATGCTTTCAATGAAATGTTGATGATGGAACAAACTAAGTTGATAAGCATGGGCATTCTTAAGGCTTCTAAGTCTCAAGCATTAGTGGCAAATCAAGGGAACAAAGGAAATCAAGGAAAGGACAACTCAAACAAGAAGAAATGGCAATCAAAGCCTAAAGAAAAAGCACCATCTTCTCCACAACAAGGAGATTCATCCTCTTCCAAGAGAGATAATTCACCAAAGAGGGAGAGACCTACGTGTTCTTATTGTAAAAAGATTGGTCATGAGGAGCATCGTTGCCATTCTAAGAAGATTGATGAGCTCACACATATCATCAAAAAGCATAACATTGATTTGCCTAAAGTCTACAAAAAGGATGATTCATCAACTTCCACTTCCTCACATTCAAAAGGAAAAGGGCAAGCATTCATGGCTTCTACAAGTGGGAAGACTCACTCTTTTGGAACAAGAAAAGGAAAAGCTCTATGTGCTACTATCAGTCATGATTCAGAGAGATGGCTTCTAGATTCAGGGGCTTCTCATCATATGGCATCTTCGTAGTCTATGTTCTCTACATTTGAGCCTTGCACCATGCCACAGATTTTGATGGGCAATCATACATACATGGATGTGATTGGGAAAGGATCTATTGACATTGGGGATAACCCCTTCAATGATGTGTTGTGTGTACCCCACTTGACAAACAATCTCCTTTCTATCTATCAAATCACACATGGCACAACTAAGAGAGTTGTGGAGTTCACACCTGACTCAGTTTTCATTAGAGACTTGGAGACTAGAGCTATCATTGCGACTGGGGTGGTTGATCATGCATCTCGGTTATACTCCTTTTCAGATGTTTTTGATGATGATGATTTCACATTTGATGATTCTACACATGATGATCACACTTCTTGTGATAGTTCAGATTTTGAGGAGAACTTTGGGCACTTGAACATGGGGATTCTCACATGTGACCCCATTCTTGAGCCTTGTATTTCATCTCCTCATATTGATATCACATCACCTATTGCACCTAATGATGTGGATAGTGCGACAGTTTTGCCTTCATGTGATTCAGTGCAGCAGGATATTCATTGTCTTCCAGCTTCAAATTCATGGGATGATTACTTGACAGATATTGTAGGTTTGTTTGTGGAATCCTACATTGTAGATTTGGGAGACATCATTGATGACATTCATCTTCTCTTTGATGAAGGTGATCCTTCTTCAATTGTTGCGAGGGCACACTCTGACCCTCTTGTTCATTCTCTACATGATCATTCTTTCAAGGTTGACATGATTGTGGATACTTATGTATAGCAGTTGGAGGAGGTCTCTTTATGTTTTGAGGAGACATGTGAGTCTTTGGGACATGTTCTACATCCATCTCCACTAGATCTTGGAGTGCCTTTTTCAGTAGTGTGGCACAGTTTACCACCTTTGGAGGGGGTATCTTTCAGCATCGACATGGGGACACTTGAGCAGTTTTTAGAAATTCCTTTCATCATGAGTTTTCTTCATACATCTTCCCTTCATGATTGGGGAGACTTCATGGATACACCTTTGGTTTTGTTTCTTCCTAAGGGGAGGAATGTTGTTCGACGTTCGTGGAGCAGTTTCTTCATACATCGAGCTTCTATCATTGGTGTAGATTCCACATTGAGGGGGGCTTTCTAGCTTCTCTTCTTCTCTCATATGGGGGGGACTTTTTCCTCACATGGGGTTTTGTCCTTCACATACTTCTATGAGAGTTCTTTGTATCTAGTTTTTCATCTCTCTTTTGGGGGAGGGTTTTTTCCCATTGGGTTTTTCTCTCTTTCCCCGCTTTATGGGAGATTGCATTTGCATTTGTACATGGGTACCTAACATGGCCTCGTAGCCGGGACCCATCTTGCATTGCTTAGTTGCATTGTTGACTTAAGTGCATTCCCCTAAGTTGCACTTAAGGGGGGGTGTTGGTGTAAATAATTATTCATCTTGGATATTATTACACTTACTTAAGTTTAGTTAGGAAATGCATCTCATAGTAGTTTGGGTATGAGACACTTGGGTGTTTGTGCCACATTGGGATAGTGTGTGTAGGAGAAATTCCACCTTTTATGGTGTTGATCTTGTTGTTACACTCCACATTCAGTGGGTGATCCACCTCATGTGGAATATTATATTGTTTCTCCTACCTACCCTTGTTTCTTATTGAGCCACATGTCATGTTTGTGTGCTCACATATCCCTAGCCTTGCCTATATAAGCAGGATCGTCTACATTGTATGTAATTTTGATATTATTGATCATTTTCTATTGATGAGAATATAGTTTATTCTTGTCCTATATTGTGTCTCTATTTTGTACATTTCATTGAGCTCTTGATCTTGGCAAAATCTCAGACCAGTGACTTGACTACACTTAGATGGAGGATTTGAATAATGAAGATGCATGATCTAGCAAGAATAGCATTATTAAGCTACATGAATGATTGATCTAGCACGATTAAGATAAGATTTAAGCTAAGATTGAGCATGATAACATTATTAAAACTGATAAACTATAAGCTAGATGCCTATAATAACAATGCTTGAATGCAAATGAGATGGGATGCAAAAATGATGTGCAATTGGGATATGAAATTGGGACCCTTTGAGCTCCAAAATGAGGTTTATTTATAGGATTTCCAAGGCTAGGGGTGATGTGGCAGGAATCAACGGTCAAGATTGATCTGAAGATATCAATGGTTAAATTGGAGGAAGATGGCGAAGGGGGTTGGATTAAAGGGAACATTGTCATCTCTATGGTGACAAGTGTCAAGAGGCTTCTAGAAGGGTTGGATGAAAGGGAACACTTAATGACAAGTGTCACAAAAGTTCTAGAAGATGTTGGATGAAAGGGGACATGGTGGTAGGTAGAATGGGTTAGGTTTAGGAATGGTTAGGTTTAGGAGTGGTAGAAGTTAGGAGAATTTGAATTTAAAAATTCAAATAATATGAAAAGGATAATTAATCTCAACAACTCATAATTGATTTGTTTTAAATTAATTAAAGGATTTAGAAGAAATGATTTGATGGGGGAAATTAATTAATTTGAATTAATTAATTAAAGGGGTGAAATGAAATGAACCTATTCAATAAATCCTTAGATTTATTAATAAGTAGATGAAAGGGGAAATTTAATCAAATTGCCTAGTGAATTCAATTAAATTGGGGAGGAGGATTAATTAAATAATTGCTTATTTAATTAATTATCTTCAGACCATTTTTAGGTGTATACATTTTGCCCCTCTTTGAAGCAAGGTGTGATGAGGCATTGATTCAAAGAATAATCTCATTTTGATGATGATATTGGTTTGATAGGATGCCCTAGCTCTTGATTGCTAAATTTTGGTATGATGATGCCCCCTTGGGAGATCAATTGAGATAATTGATCTTTGGAGTTTTTGCGAGATTGATATCCCGATAGATTTGATTTGATTTCTGCAACTGTGGTTTGATGAAAATGCGAGGTCTTGATTAGCTTGATTGCTTAGTTTGGATAAGATTGAAAAATCTTGATTGATTAGATTGATAAGATCGAGATTCAGTCTAGTTTCAGGAAGGATTCATCCTATATAAGACAACGATGATCAAAGCGTACGGTTTTAGGAAGGATTCATCCTGTATAAGACATGATCAGAACCTCTAGTTTTAGGAAGTATACACCCTGTATAAGACATGAATCAGAATCAGATCGTCTGGTTTCAGGAAGAATACATCCTATATAAGATGTGATAGAATTGATTAGGTTTGATTGATTTGATTTGATAAGGTTGATTAGATAAAGAACTAACAGTTTGTTGATAGCAAGTTGCAAAAATATTTGGATATGTTGATGTTAATTCTGTTGAGGGAGATAGCATAAGATTTTTTTGCTGGGTTGATAATATCATGAGAGAGATGCGAGTCATTCATCTGATTGCATATACACTTGTGATGATACTTTGATGATTCCTACGATAGATTTAACCTTGGATAAAAGGAGCTTGCGGGATCCCATGCAAGAATGAAATGCAAGCTAAAATGCAAATGAAAATGCAATGGAATGCAAACTATGACTGAACTAGTCACTGGGTTATTTTGTGTTTTGTCATCATTGAGCTTTTGAGATGTGGGAAGTGAGTGTAAACATCGATGGTATAATTAAACCATGGTGACCTAAGCATTACTTTCCTGGATTTTGATATAGCAAGTTAGCACAAACATCTAGGTATAATTGAACCGCGATGACCTAAGTGTTGTTTGCGTAAAACAAGCAGTATTAATCATTTCAATACGCAAATCAGAAATGTCTTCAATGATACTTCGATGATCATGTCTCGAGACAAATTTGCACATATTAATGATTAATTTTTAGACAACAGACAAGAAAAATATCATGTTTCTTCCTTGTTCCTCTAGTCAATGACATCTTGGAGTCACTCAAAAATCATAATAGCAAAAAGCAATATAGAAAAGTTGAACAATCATGTTACAATCATTATCCAAAAATATATCATCCATTGAAAAGTGTGTGAATGTGCTTAGATTGATTTCGTAATAGCTTGATAGTTGATAGTTTGATCTCATGTTCAATGTTGGATGTGTCTCAGTTTTTGCTTGATAAGAGTTGTCTAACTATTTGGTCTACTTGTTTGATTTAGCTCAAAATGATCAAGAGTTTTTGCCCCCAGCTAGGTGTAGGATTTTGCCCCAAGCCTAGAAACAAAGTCATTATGATATATCCAATGATCCAAACCATGGTGAGAGAGCAATTGTGATGCTTGCGTATGTACAAAGCTTTATGATGGTCTACGCTGATGGAAGATGAATGAATGCAAGCGGAAAGGATGCATGAACTAATAGATGGAAGAGCTAGCGGACAAATAGCGCCTGTTTGCCAGGTTTTCACCATCTGTTTTTATTGCACTTTTTCTAATATTTGATTTTTTTCTTTCTTTTTTTTTTCTTTTTCATTTTTTTAGGATTTTTTTGCTTTTTCAATGTTTTTTATTTTTTTTTATTTTTCACTGTTTTTTATTTTTTTTATTTTTTACTGTTTTTGATTTTTTTGATTTTTCACTTTTTTTTATTTTTTCTGATTTTTCACTGTTTTTTATTTTTTCTGATTTTTCACTTTTTTTTATTTTTTCTACTATTTTCAAACATAGAATTTCTTCAGGTGCATGCTATTGATAGGTTCTTCAAGTTTATCTCCGTCCTGTGTTGATAGCTGATATGCTCCTGACCCAAATACAGTTGTGACTACAAATGGACCCAACCAGTTTGGTTCAAACTTTCCTTTCTTTTCTCGATCTGCCTAGTTGCATGGATTTTCCTTTAGCGCTAGTTCTCCCACTTGAAAGATTCTTGGTTTGACCTTATGATTATAGCTCCGGCACATTATTTGTTGATATACCTTTAGATGATCAAAGGAATTGTGTCTACGTTCATGGATCAGTTCTAACTCTTGTAGTCTAGATACTCTTTTTTTCATCTGGGATCAGACCTTTTAGTGATACACGTAGAGAAGGTATCTCTACTTCGATTGGCAATATGGTTTATGATCCATATACAAGAGAGAAAGGTGTGGCACATGTCGGTGTGCAGATATTGGTGTGGTAGGCCCATAGAGCAGGGTTAGTTGAATATGCCAATCTTTCCCAGCATCGTTCACTGTCTTTTTGAGAATTTTCAGAATAGTTTTGTTAGATGCTTCTGCCTACCCATTTCCTTGTGGATAATATGGTGTGGAGAATCTGTGCTGGATTTTGAACTTCTCACATAGCTCTTGTACATCTTGATTCTTGAATGGTCGCCCATTATCAGTGATAATGGTCATTGGTATTCCATAGCGACAGATGATATAGTTTAAGATAAATGCAGCAATTTGTTTTCCTGTGATGTTGATGAGAGGTACAACTTCAATCCATTTTGTAAAACATTCAGTAGCTACAAGAATGAATTTGTGTCCATTAGATGAGGAAGGATTTATCTTTCCGACTAGATCAAGTCCCCATTGACAAAAAGGCCAAGATGTTGCTAAAGCATGTAGTTCTTGTGCTGGTGCATGGATCAAGATCCCATGGATTTGACATTGTTTGCATGTTCTTGCTATTTTAAAAGAATCTCGTTCCATAGTCGGCCAATAGTAGCCCAAGCATATGAGTTTTTTCAAAAGGATAAGACCACCTGAATGAGTGTCACAAATGTCATTATGGACTTCATGTAAAGCCTTCTCAGATTCTTCTTGTTCGAGACATCTTAAGAGAGTATCGTCTAGACCTCGTTTAAACAGGGTATCTACGACGAGAGTAAAATGAGATGATTGGTGAATAAAGTTTCTCTTTTGGTTCTTTGATAAATCAAGAGGTAGGATATTGTCTTTCAAGTATGTGTAAGTTTGGCCATAGCAGGAGGAATCGTGTCCAATAAGTTGACAGATGGTTTGGGAATCAGGACAATTATAGGCGGGATGAAGCAACTCTTCAATCAAGAATTCATAATGCTCTTGTTTTTCCTGTGTCTGCAATAGAGAAGCAGGTGTAGCCATGGCGTCTGCTACTTTGTTGTCATTTCTTGGAATCTATCAAAAGTTATTTTTACAAAGTACTTCTTGATATCATCCACCATCTTTTTGTAAGGCATGAGTTTGTCATCTTTTGTTTGATAGTCATCATTGATTTGATTAATGACGAGCTGAGAGTCTCCAAAGACCTGAAGTTGTGTTATGTTCAATTCTATAGCCATTTTGATACCTATTACCAATGCTTCATACTCTGCTATATTGTTTGTACATGGAAAGCTTAATTTGTATGCTTTTGGGATTGTATGCCCTTGTGGTGTGATGAATAAAATTCCTGCTCTTGATCCATGTTGTGTTCCTTTATTGATGTCTACTCCTGGACTGATATTCGAGTGATGTATTGTAAGATATGGATCGAACCCTGGAACATCTATATATGAACAAATAAAATTAACTTGTCATCTTTTGAATGGTTTCAAGTATTTTTGTCTTGTTGGTTTTGAGAGAGAAGTTGTTGGATGTAGATCAGTTGTGCTAATGATAACTGCCTCTACTGGTTTGATCAGGATAGATGACCTCTCTTGATAAAATTTAGTTAAGGTGTCAAATATCCCATCTTCCAGTGCCTCGAAGAGGTTTTCACCATTAGATACGTCCTTTATTTTTACTTTTTCTCGGTCTAGTGTTGCCAATGAATGGTTTTCAGCATTAGACCTGATATTGTGTTCTTGATTTTCAATTTTGCGACTAGGAGATTTAACACCCACTTGACTTGAAGATATGTTAGCGGAATCCCTGGTGAAAGTTGTTGCGGGTTTGATTTCATCAAGATATAAGGATATAGCATGGTCATTAGGTAAGGTATCAATGTCAGCATGTCCTTCATTTTCCCAGTCCATAGGTTCAGGATAGCTTAAGGATAAAGGATCTTCAAGTTGAATAGTTTCAAAGATATTAGGGGTCATGATAGAAATGTCAGAGCTTTCAGTATGTATTTCGATATCTAGAACGGTACTCTCATCAGAATGACCTTGTATAAGAAAATCTTGATCTTCCTCGGTTAAGTCCATGTCAGTCAAATGTGATTCTAATTCAAGTGAACTAGTTCCTAGCGTTTGTCCTCCATACGTGTGAACTACATCGACTATTATATCTTCTTCTTAATCCCTCTCAATTTGAAGTTGCTCTTGTTTGTTTTTCCATGATAGCAAATATTCTCTGATCCCTTGATCTCTTGGCTGCATTTGTTTTTCCATGCTTGACAAAATTGATACAAATGATTGTTCCTTGGATTGTGTGCTTGAAGATGTTGCCTCTTAGTTATGTGGAATAATGATCTCTTGAGCTGATTTCAGATTATTACAACACTGCAATGGATATGAGTTTGTTGATATTGTGATTTCCTGTCCCTTGTAGGGAAATTTGAAGCATTGATTACATGTTGATGGAATAGCCTGTATATCTTGTATCCATTGTCTCCCCAAGAGTATATTGTATGGTAGGTCCAAGTCTAAAACTTGGCATGTTGTATCTTTTTGCAAGGGTCCCACTCTAATAGGTAATATCACAATTCCCTTAGAGTTATGTTCTTCTTCACCAGATGCTTTGATTTTTATCCTTTTCTAGGGATCAGTTGCATCTTCTAAATAGCCTAGAGCACGGACAAGATTCATAGAGCAAATTTTCAAGCCAGCTGCCCCATCTATTAGGACACGTTTAACAAGTGTTCTATGAATGGAGACTTCAATTTGCAAGGAAGCACTATGGGGATTTTGCAATGAATCAATGCTTGGATATGAAAGAGATGAGCTTTGAATAGGATCCTCTGAAATAGGTTTGATGGCAATCCTGGATATCACTTGGGGAACTTCAGCTCTGGATGCATTATTTGGCAAGGATGCTATGGAAGGTTCTTGCAAGCTTTCAAGAGGTGTAGGAATAGATGCCTTTGGAGAGTCAATTTGCTTATGGATGGATGGATCATTATTAGACATGGGTGCATGATTTTGATCTTCTTTAGCCAAATCCTTTAGGGATCTCTTTAAGAGGTGCATAAAAGAGCCACTTTTCTTCTAAGATGTGTTTGAATCTTTGTGAGGTTTTAACATAGTTGGATTTTGATTTGGAACTTGTTTGATTGCTCTGCTATGCTGGTTTGTTACTTGTATTTTGCTTTGGTATTCCATGTTGATGTGATCTCTAGCTATTTCAAATGTTTATGTTTCCATTTCAGGGGTTTGATTGTCTAAAAGTTGTTTTGAGTAAGTGATCAATTGTCAATTTCAAGGCAATAGAGTGATATAACACTAAAAGAGAATTCAAGTGTTTAAAGGTTTGCAAATTTTTCGATCTTCAGTTTAAGAGTGCAATTGTGATGATTGATAAGAACCAAGTCCAGTAGGAAAGATATATCCTATGATGTGGGACAAGATTATCCAGACCAAATGTTTCAGTTTCGTGATAAAGGATGATTGATCCTGATATGTTTGAGTGATTAGTTTATCAAAGAGGGTGATAATGCACTTTGAGATGTTTAGATTTTGAACTTGTTAAGGGTAAGCACTTGAAAATCTTAAGGTGTATATTTTCTAAAGTTTGATTTTGACAGATGATAACTTGACCAAGTAAACCAAGAGACAATCTAAGCACGGGTTGACAGATAACAGGTGTTTATGCTTACTGCAAATTGATCAGGCAGAAATGATAAATCTGAAACAGGCATGTAAGATACAGCTTTGGATTGACAGATGCAGAGTTTCGTACGACAGATTATGTAGCATAAGATGACAAAAGATACATGACAGAATGACATATCAGATATTCCATGTGTAAAGTAGTCTTTTGTACAACACAGAACCTTGACTCGTATGACAGAAGATCAAATTGTACGATAGAGAATCCTGACTTGTACGACAGGTAACTTGATAGAGATAACAAGTGTTTGTTTGTTTGAGTTTTTTATCACTGAATTTTGATATTTTGCTTTGGTTTTCCAGTTTTTAGGTGTCTGATTTTCTCATTTAGGGATGAATACACAACAAACACATGATGTGATAAATGACTCCAATCAAGCTAAAACCCTAAGGAAGTTGGCTGAGAATGAAAACCTTTGCTTGTTGACTTAGGTACACACCCAATAGCTAATCAGAATATGGCCGCTGAGTCTCACGCAATGGATTCTCAATGCCGTATTATCCGACTCCAAACGCTAACGGGGGCACGATATGGCAAGTGTCTTGGGAGAGTTACTATCTCTCTTGTACAAAGATTATCACCCTTTCGGAGGTGAATCGGGTAGCTTCTATTTTAACCGGCACTAGTAAGGGATCCGTTTGGCGCGTCGGGGTATAAACTCAATTAAGAGGTCTCCCAGCCTTGAAAACCAAGGTTTGATATACCCGAAGGTACGGAGGAGAGCTATTCCTGAGCACTATCGTTGTTTTGATTTTCATCAAAAACACATTTATTTTATAGTGGGTTGGATTACTTGGCGTTAGTCGTTCCCACTTAGGTCGTTCCCCTCTCACCGACCTTAAGGGCTAAGAGTTAATAACTCCTCGGGAGGGCAGGCCTGCTAAAGAGATGCACTAATGAAAGAAAAAGATGAGTCTAGCTTTTTGATCACCTAAGAAAGGTGAGAGCATACTCGCCTATCATCAAAGACACACAAGACATGATAGTTCATTTCTTTAAGCCCAAATTGAAATGTGCCTAAAAATATTAAAGAATACACAAAGTTTTTGTTGAATCCTTAGGCAACCTGCAAAAAAGATCCATTAGTGGTCATGATTGTGTTTAGAATTATATCTTTGACAAGCATCCTGCAGAAAAGAGTTAGGCTGCAAACATCTCATAGACATAACAAGATTAGCATTAGTGATCCGAACTATGAAATTTTCAAAAAAAACTATATGAAATTTTAGCCTAACTTCAAATAGGCATAACTTTCTGCTCGGGACTCGAAATGACGAACCGTTTAACTCGTTGGAAAGGTCTCCAAGAGTACTAGATGAGAATTTGAAAGAGCTTGCTCTTTCAACACTTTCAAGGGTTAAAAATGACCAGAAGGCCTTCAAAACTGCAAATTACCAACGTATAGACAAACTTCAAAATTCTAACTTGCAGTTTATCAAAAAA
Source organism: Cryptomeria japonica (assembly GCF_030272615.1). NCBI lineage: Eukaryota > Viridiplantae > Streptophyta > Pinopsida > Cupressales > Cupressaceae > Cryptomeria > Cryptomeria japonica. The sequence continues at coordinate 392,596,423 of NC_081415.1, forward strand.
TTACAGAACCAGAGACTCGTACGACACAGATTTCCAGTTAGTACAACACAAATTTAGATTTCGCATAGGAATAAAAGCAGTCTTATATGACATAAGATTTTGAAGCCAGAAATTCGTATGAAATAGAATTAGATATAGTACGACAGTGCAAATCAACTCGTATGACATAGGAATGAGCTAGAACGAATAAAGAATTTTCAATGTAAAAGCTCGTACGAGTCAGAATTATACCTAGTATGAGTCAGGATGAAGTGTCATCCTGGGCTAAAAGGTAGTTCGTATGAGTTGGAAAATCAACTCGTACGATATTTTGATTCTGATCCAGCAGAGGTGAATGTTTATTGAAGCTTGAGAGGCCGAAAATGATGGTTTCTGCCCACGGTGGGTGCCAAAATGTCGTGCTCTGTGAAGTGTACATGTACCTACAAACACAATGCACTCAATAAATCATTACAAGCATGGTTAGAAGATTTAAATCAAAGAAAGACAAAACCATAGCTAATCAACTTATTGCCTCCTAGTAAATGCGAGTATGAATTTTGCTCTCAGATCTTATTATGCAAATTCTAGTGACTTGACTACACTTAGATGGAGAATTTGAATGATGAAGATGCATGATCTAGCAAGAATAGCATGATTAAGCTACATGAATGATTGATCTAGAATGATTAAGCTAAGATTTAAGCTAAAATTGAGCATGATAACATTGCTAAAACTGATAAACTATAAGCTAGATGCCTATAATAACAATGCTTGAATGCAAATGAGATGGGATGCAAAAATGATATGCAATTGGGATATGAAATTGGGACCCTTTGAGCTCCAAAATGAGGTTTATTTATAGGATTTCCAAGGCTAGGGGTGATGTGGCAGGAATCAACGGTCAAGATTGATTTGAAAATATCAATGGTTAAATTGGAGGAAGATGGCAAAGGGGGTTGGATTAAAGGGAACATTGTCATCTCTATGGTGACAAGTGTCAAGAGGCTTCTAGAAGGGTTGGATGAAAGGGAACACTTAGTGACAAGTGTCACAAAGGTTCTAGAAGATGTTGGATGAAAGGGGACATGGTGGTAGGTAGAATGGATTAGGTTTAAGAATGGTTAGGTTTAGGAGTGGTAGAAGTTAGGAGAACCTGAATTTAAAAATTCAAATAATATGAAAAGGATAATTTATCTCAACAACTCATAATTGATTTGTTTTAATTAATTAAAGGATTTAGAAGAAATGATTTGATGGGGGAAATTAATTAATTTGAATTAATTAATTAAAGGGGTGAAATGAAATGAACCTATTTAATAAATCCTTAGATTTATTAATAAGTAGATGAAAGGGGAAATTTAATCAAATTGCCTAGTGAATTCAATTAAATTAGGGGGGGGGATTAATTAAATAATTGCTTATTTAATTAATTATCTTCAAACCATTTTTAGGTGTATACAGAATCAATTTTTAATTGTTTAAATTACGATCATGCAAATATAGATGAAAAAATGATATATTTTATGAAAGTTTGTTGATAAAACTTAGTGAAACTCTTATAAATTAGATCACCCAATCCTCTAGAAACAAAGTAAGAGGATAGAGAGAGAAACTCTGAAATTGAACTGCGAAGAAGATGACATATTAGGATTATGACTTATTAAATAGTGAAGTTTATTTTGATATCATAAAAAAAGACTTACACTTTCAAATTAGATCCTTGCATGAAGAGAAAAGATGGTTATCAGGTGTCTCATTAAAAAAAGGCCATATAGATAGGCACTTTATGAATTTTCATCATGTTAGATTGTTGTTATGGTAAATTAGTAAAATTAGTGAGTTGAGTATTTAAATCACGAAAAGTCACATATTAGTATTAAACTAAATATGATGTTTTGAGAAAAGAGGTAAATGAACCAAGACACGTGGAAAGATAGAGAGCTTAGACAATATAAACTTTGATTTCTAAACCATAAGAAATGGAATGCGTGTTAAGATTACGCTATTTAAATGTTTTGATAATTGAATAAAAGAATGTGTACTCATTTTATTCAATTTATATGTAAGATACATACATGTGTTACACCTTCTTCTTACTTTGTATTTATTCAAATATTTTTGATGAAATTATATTTGCTTTTCAAATTACGAAAGATTGTATTCATTTAGGTGAAAGTAATGAAATAGTGTTTAATTTACAAAAGTGATAGGGAAGATTTTATATCAATTAGTCAAAAGATTGTATTCTTTAAATGTCTTATTGTTTTTGGGAACCAGGCTATGGATAGGCTTGTGTATAGAAAGTTACCTTTTGGGACGGGTGCCGAATATGGAATCTTAGAGAGAATAGTTGCTTTTTCCAACTATTTATTTTTGCTATGCATGGCATTATACTCGGTCGAGTAATGAATTGAATTATCCATAGAAATAGATGAAATTCCTTATTTTATGCTCTCTACCATATCCTTGCATGATAATGCTTGTTTCTTAAAAGAATTAGAAAAATGAAAATGCTTGTATCATCTAGGCACGCACCAGATTCCCTCTTGTCTTTCGAATCCTTTGGTTAAAACAATTCATGCAGGGTCGGGTATTCTTGATTGACCAAGAATTCTGGGGAAGCGTAAGCTTCAAGGTTGGGCGGAAAAAGCACCTGAATCTTGTTCTCGTCTTCATTTGATGGACTGAAAGGAAGCGACTCAGATTGGAGATCGACGGATGTATCTCACTTTCTTTATGATTGTATATTACTTAAGGCAATATGAAAGCCTAAGTAGGGTATAATGATATGTAATAAGAAATTTGCACCTTCCATTTTATATGAAAATTGTATTTAACTCTTTGATATCTATGATTGCTTTATCAATTTATTAAACTTGTTTTATATTACGTATGAAATAGACTTCTTAATTGACCTATGAGTTTATTTATGAATAAAGAGTAGATTATGTCTTATAGATTAATTTACGTCTTTACAGTCTCCCTGTTGGACAAACTATATCGATTAGTGGACATGTGACGACCAGATACTCCCATGCCCCACCATGCCCATATACATAGCAATGTCAGCCCCGTTGACAGACTCGTGCCTATGAGGTAAACTACCCTATGTAAGTCATAATATGAATGGGCTACCATGAAAGAGCCCCAAGAGAACCTCGTACCATGAGTAATCAATTTCTCAAGCAAGCAACCTCATCTGACTGATAGTCCCTTTGACCTATGATCAGGATAAAGGAAGCTCTGATGAAACTTGTTAGAACTGAAGGAAGAGAAGCATAACCTAGGTCGAGCATCTCCTGGCACAAGATATCATACCCACATATTTGATCATCATGGAAAACTCTCCTCAGTGCATCTATACCACCCTACTCGTACAAGCTATAGCAGACAACCTCAGCAACCACAGGTATCCACAATATCTGGAAAATGTCCTCTGGCGTTGTTGTCATCTCGCCAGTCGGTAAGTGGAATGTGGTATGCTTGCTATGCCACCTCTCGGTCAGCGTGGTTAACAAACCTCGGTTAATCGTATATTGGGGCATGTCAATCAGAGATGATAATCTGCATCGATCAATCAAGTCTAGCTCTTCCTGAGTCAAATGTGGTATCAGACTCCATGTCTTCAGGAAGCGCTCCCGACACTGCAAAACACCTAGAAGCTCCTGTTATCGAATCAAATCAAAGCATCATTTTTTGATCTATCTATCAATCTATCTTTCTCATGTGAGATTTCTATCAAATCTCGGTGAGCATTTATCATTGACTCTCATTTATCATGAGGTCGTCATCTATCCTATCCTATCAAGCACTTAAATCAAGATAATTTAAACTTGATCATCAATCTAATCAAATAGGAGAATCAAATCAAAATTTCATCAATCTGATATCAAACATAAATCAGACTCAAGCAAACCCTATCATTTGACATCAAAAACGCCAAAAAGCTAAATTTCAATGTCAAAAGGCCAAAACAACAAAAGTGCTAAACTGCACTACCTAAGCACTAAAGTAAGGTTTCACGATGCTCTTTCATCAAAAGTGCCAATCTTCAAGACTAAAATGCTAAAATATTTGTTGGAAGCGCTAAAACAACTGTAGCGCTAAACTATTTACTACTAGCGCTAAATTAAAGTCAAAACGCGAAGCGCTAATTCAACTACTAGAAGCTCTATTATATCAATCTAACACACTAATATACATGTAATGCTAAAATTCATGCCAAAAATGCTATCTAATCGACCAAAAGCGCTCAAATAACAACATAAAATGCTAAATGCTAACCAAATAACGAGTAGCGCTAAACAAGGTACCAAAAATGCTAAATCGTAAAAAATCAATGCTAAAACATTAAAAACGATTTACAAGTCACCAAAAATGCAAAAAAATCATACAAAGCTAGGGTTTTAGGGGTACATACCGGAGGACCATAGGTTGGAGGACACTCGTGTCGGCGAACCCACTCAAATCGGTGATCACGATGAGGAATCACTATCTTTTGCTCCAGAGCTCAAAATTTCAAATCTCCAAGGGTGAAAATGACAAGTGAATAGCAAAATGAAGTGCATTTTTTACTTTTAACGGAGGTTAAAAGGTGATTTAAGTGGGATATTTTTATCCCATTTCTTTTAAAAAATCAATTTAATCACTTTAACCAAACTTGGAAAGTTGGGGCAATTTTCAACAAAAATCTTTATCAAGAGATCAATAGAAATTTTTTTAAAAGCTCTAACAATTGAAAAACCATTAAAAATACCAAAAAAAATTAAAATTGTCAAAAATCGTGAAAAATCCTAAAAAATAAAAAATAAAAATCCAAATTATCTCTTGAGGGGGCATCCTCGCATCCGTCGTTAGACAATTCGTGTCTGGGGCATCGTATTGAATCAAATTGGCATCGAGTAAATTTTTCTTTGAACCGACATGTTGTCACACATCACTTCAACGAGGGGCAAAATGTATATAGTGAAAATCGGTCTAGAGAAAGAATTAATTAAATACAAAAATATTTAATTAATATGTCTTTTATTCTTCCACTATATAAATAAATTTAATAATTTGTTTATATAGTTCATTTATTCTTATTCTTCCCACTTTAATCATCTTCCTCTATTTTCCCAATTAAATATTTGAATTAATTAATTTTTGTATTTAACTATCCCCTTTAATTAAATTTGAATTTGAGCACATGGCTCCTACTCCTAACCACCTAGCCTAAAAACATGCTAACCTAACCCACCCAATCCAACTATGGGTTTAACAAATCCTATCCTCTCCATCCTCCTTATCCTAACCATTTCTTGAGTGTCTTTCCTCTCTTGGAGACACATGGCACCTGTGCCACATGTCTCTCATCTTCATGCCACTTGCCCCCTTTGTTGGAATATCATTGGAGATTCCTTGCCACTTCTCCCCTCAGGGATGACAAGTGTCCCTCTTCTCAACCTCTTTCCAAACTTCTTCAATCTCGACTGTTAATTTCTCTAGACTAAATTTGCACCATCGATTCTTGCCACCTCACCTCTAGTCTTGGAAATCTTATAAATACCCTCTCTCTTGGCTATGAGAGGACCCCTTAGTATTGTAGTATTCTCTTAGCATTTCCAGCATTCATAACATAATTAACATAGCATAGCATCATGTTCATTTAATGGCTTTTATGATTGTTTTTATCATAATGTAGATTTGCATAGAATTGCATTAGTCCTTTCATCATAGCTTGCATTATCATATTCCCATCTCTTGATTTGTCACTTTTCTAACAACATGCATTTGAGAGTCATTCTTTGAACAATGAAGTCCTCAAGATTAGGGAGTGATGAGATGACATTGAGGAGTTTTCATTTTAATTGTTTATTTCATTTGATCTCCCTAATAGAATGTTTCATTGAGTATGTGTGTTTATGTACTTATTTTGTTGGCCATTTGGAATAATTTATTATGTGTTGCATTGATGTTTTGTCATTGATGTCAACACTAGCTGCTTTGTCTACTTTACTGGTATCCTTTTGGTCCTGGTAGGTTGTTTGGTTTCTGGCTGGTAAGATCATGATGATCTGGTATACTATGGTATGCTTTGGCTTATGGAATTGTCTTAGATCTACTATTCATGCTAATCAGATTCATTTCTGGTCAGTTGGTTTTGATTTGGTGATCGGATGCTATCTTATATGTTGGTAAGCTTGGTTTGTTGATCCAATGAGGGTTTCACCGGCAGAGATTTGTTGAAGATCTTTTGATGTTATGCATAAGTGGTGTTGTTGTGGCTTCTAGTAGAGATTCAGGATGCTGATGGTGATCATGTTCAAGACTTGGCTGATTGGGATCATTGCTTTAGCATGCATGGGCCTAAATTGGGTCTGGTTCTATCTAGGTTATGGATCGACTTAATGTAACATGTTGTTGGGACTCCTCGATGTGTTTCCGGGATGTCTTATGGATTGGATGATATTTGTTTGGTCCCAAGTCGACATGTTTTATAATTATGTAATTGGTTTTATTGTCTGGAGGTCTACCTTATTGTTTATGGTCGAGGGTTTCTATATATGTGTAAGATCTCATTGTAGATCTGGATAGGATGATATAGGAGTGAATAATGTAATAATCATTCATGCAGAGGATTTGGTCGATCATAGGTGATTGAGTTGGGTTTATGTAAGAGGTTTAAGTCCTCTGGTGTTGAGATTAACCAGAACTGTATTCAGGAATAAGAGATGTTATTATTGCAGTTCATTCTTTCTTTTGGATTGTAGTCTAGATTTCTATGTAGTCAGTGAGACTCCTTTTGTAATGAGCAGTGTGCTCTAGGTTGTTGGCCTTCTTGCAAGTGCAGGCCCCTCAATTTGTAATCACATACTTACTTCAAAAGTATTATCTGACTGTGGGTAGGCTTCCCACTATGATTTTTCCCTTTACTGGGTTTTCCACATACAAATCTTGGTGTCATGTGGATGGTATCTATTATCTAATTGTTGCTTGTGCTTAATTGGTATATCTACTATTTCGGTATTAATCTTATGTGTTCTGGTATTAAAGTTTTAATTTCTTAAGGTTTCGATAATCTGGTGACAACTGATTCACCCCCCCCCCCCCTCAGTTGTCTTCCATTTATTTGAACTGTCTAACATATTTATATATTATAAACACAATATTTTTCACACAATAACATATCTAACACTTCTAAGATATTGAATCCATTTTAATACGCCATTATCAAATATTACTAAGCTAATAAACCTTGCATACATAATGAATCTATACATCCCTAAAATATAGTCCATACCAATTCCACATAGAATGAATCATATGAAACATCATTACATTACATATTACATCTCATACATAGTTTGCATTTCAAATATATATCAATCATTACAAATGGAGTGTTATGATACATTGAGTACATGAATGATATCCAAATTACATAGTACAAAGATATTTCTTTTACATATATCAAAGATCACATTTACACCATGAATCAGTGTTGGAACTGAAGAGAAGTAGGAGCATCCACCATGATCACAATCATCCACAAGATATCCCAATGGAAGAATGCATCCACCACCCGACCATGTGGAACCAAAAAGGTCCACCCCTGTGCTCCAGAGAATGAAATAGGCCCCCACACACACACTAGACCTAGGCTGACACCTACACAATCCAAGGGAACATAAACATTCATAAAGACAAAATAGACAAAAAAAAACTAAAACATATCAAGGCATAGGCTCAACCATAAATCACAGACACACCAGAGACTTCCACATAATGAGAGGTTAAGGTCCTAGGACATACATAGGGAATATTTTCATCACATGCCATCAACAAGGTTTTCCTTAGTAGTCCCTAACTAGACCTTGGCGCCCAAGAGACACCCATGTGGATCTAACTCATCCTTTCGTGAAGACAAGGAAGAAAAGGCATGCCAATAGGCCTTCCCAAACTCACCTTGAGCCTGAACTAGCACTATAGGCAATGAGCAAGGCAAAATACTTATCTTGTTAATGTGAGAAATACCCAACCCCTAAATTAATTAATTATGGTTATCACTTGATTAAGGAAACTTCCAATGAGATTCCATGGTAGACACTTATGCCCCAACACCCACTTGGAAGCCACTCCCCCCTAACATGCTCCTAAAACCTAGGGTTCAAACATAAGTCATAAACATAAAAAGAACTCATAAAAACACATATAAACTTTAATACATTAGTTCTATATTAGAATATGAACCACATCATCATATATGATCGATAACACATTACTCAATCCCAATAGTTCACAAACATCATTAGGAATGTAAAACCAATAAGCCATAATGAACGAACACATATGTAAGAAAGGATAACACATAAATCCCTCACAATCAATAATTTAGCCTCTGGAAAACCAAAACATAAAGTTGCAAACCCCCAAACAAGCCTCTGGTTCAAAATATATTGACACGGACCCCAAAACTTAATCCAAAAATCAAAAACTAGGAAGTAGCACTTTAGCTCCATGAAATGGTGCATTTACCAATTATTTTAGCACTTTTTTTAATTCTTTTAGCACATTTACTAATTATTTTAGTGTATTTACTATTTCTTTTAGCGCATTTACCTTCTATTCTGGCTCATTCATAATAGAGGTAATATTACAAACATGGGTCAACTTTTAGCCTACCAACGCACTCTAGAATGACACAAAACCTAAAATCTGACAGATGCCCATTTGATATGGGTGATTTTCCTACCAAAAAAAACAATTTAATGGACCCTAGGACCAAATATTTATTTCACAAGACTTAAAACATCGAAAACAACCTCTTAAAGTAGTGAAACGAGAGTAACCCATACAACTATTCTACAAAACAACAAAACAAAAACCCATAATTTTTTTGAAACTTAAAAAACACAATAAACAATATTTCTCTTTTATAAAAGAAAAAATACATAAATAAATCAAATCAATAAAACCACCAACCTGGAAGAAAGAAGAGTAGGACAAAAGAGTTGAGAAGGAAGAAGATCATGCACGATCAATCCTTAACACGCAAAACAATCCACAACAAATACAACCTTCTACAATGCACGCATAGAAAAAAACAAATACCAGAAACACTTCCAATTCACTCTCAATCACATGCAAGGAATCTCCCTAAAACCCAAAGATCAAAGCTCCAATCTTCAAAACCAAAATGCATATCCTAAAACTCCTTTTTTCCATCCTTCTGACTTCAAAAAAAATTACAACACCATCCCCATGAAGAAAACCTCTCTTTAAAAAACCAAAACCCACTCTCTCCAAAATTGACCAGATACATTTGAAAACCAAAACCACTCTTTCCTCTCACACTAAGGACCCATTTAGCAACCCTCTATTCAAACATAAGATCACTCCCCATAAACAATTAAAAAGAAAAGCTAATAATATCAATTACCAATTACAACTCCCAAAATAAACATAAAATATAAATAAGTAATTAAATCCATATAAAACATAAATGCTTAAATAACATAATCCATAAAATTAATATTAATATTTTAATGTGATATTCACACTGTGTACCACACAATTAATTATTCACACTAGGGCTATGCATTATAATATATGTAAATTATTCCTCAACCATATAATATCAACCCAAAAATAAAATTAAATGAGATACATCATACCTAAAACTGCATAAAACCTAACAAGATGACTCCAATCAAGAACATAGGAACATGAAGGACACTAACTAGGATTAGAATGTGATTGGACCCTAATGTCACCTTTGATTAACTACCATTGGGATTAGAGGCATGCTCAAACCTTTGAGACTAGGTGGATTCGATGCCTAGTACCTATATCCTACATAACACCAAACTTCTATACACAATATATACTCAACCATAAGATAAAAAAATAGGTGAAAGAGAATTGCAACATCACACCCCACTCATAAATGAGTGATGTGACATCATCCCTTTCATAACCATAAAAGTAAGACATCATAGCAAAGATATAATATCATTGATGACATCAAAATCATTCACATCTAATATAATCACAAAATAAGGGTTAGCACATGACAAGACATCATAATTAATAAATATAAACCACATCTACATGATAATGAATAAACACAAGTAACCAAACATAAACCCTAACATCATCATAAGTCCTAAGTATAACATCATCCATAATAGTAACATAATATAAAAAATTATCATAAATTATTTCAACATAAAGAGTCTAAAATAATTCCATAAGTATCTATCATAAGCATCATAAAAGAGATCATGGAAGGGAACTACATCCTCCCCCCTAGAACTAGGCCTACTCTTGGAAGCTTAAGAACAAATAGGGAAATAGCTCTCTCATCCACGCTACATCCTCCCATGTCACTGAAGACTTGCCATTCAAGTTCCATTGGACACTTACCTGCTCTATCATGATCCCTGAGGGTCAGCCCATGACATTGAAGAATGTGCATGAGCTCTAAAGAAAGTTGCCCATCCTCTAATTACAAGGCATTCCAATCCAACACATGGGTCACATCAGGTAAAAAAGGCCTCAAAACTAAAACATAGAACACATCATGGATGTGAGGCAAGCTGGGTGGCAAGACAAGATGATAAGCCACATGACCAATCCTCTCTATAATCTCGAACGGACCAACAAAGTGAGGTGCCAGCTTAGAGACTTTTCCAAATCAGATAGGACTCTTTTCGCGAGAGAACTCTCAAAAACAACTTATCACCTATGGATAACTGAGGGTCCACATGGTGAGCATCTACATATTCTTCTACCTATCTTGTGCCACCACTAAATGCTCATGAATACATGTGACTTGTTGATCCATCTCCTGAAGCTTCTCTCATCCCAAAAGAACTTGATCCTCTAATCGATCCCAACTCGGATGTGTACAACAAGGCCGACCATACAAAGCCTAAAAAGGGAACATACTAATAGAACTATGATACCCATTTTTGTAAGAAAACTCCAACAAATACAAGTAATCCTCCCATCGAGATTGTTGGTCCATAACATACATCTGAAGCATTGTTGGAAAGAGACATTGCACAACTAGTTAGGTGTTGTCATTGATGGCAACCCAAGTGAGTGATCCCATTCGCATTGTATGATTTTCTCATACTGGAAGTCAGATTAAAGAATTGTCCACATACTTCCCAAATGTCAGCCAAACTTTCTAGAACACAAAATCAATCACCAAAACCACTCCATAAATTCCACACAATGATCAACTACACAAGTCAGCTATTATGCATTGTTAAACCCAAAAATCGGTACTCGGAGGCTTCTAAATAGCATACCAATTATCACCAAAGACCAAAACTCTAGAATAAGGTATTCCAAACATCTAACTACCCTCCCTTAGCTTCACAATGCAAAATGTACAACAAAAATGAAATGTTAACCAAAATACTAAGCTCTGTCAAATAGTATGTTCTAGCTTGTCGGAATTGAACAATTATTCTTCTATCTGACTTCCGGTATAAGAAAATCATGCAATGCAGATGGGATCACTGACTTGGTTTTCCATCAATGCCAATAATCTCCACCTTTTCTATTGATGGCAACACTTAGTGAAAAATGACTATGTCATAATCAATACCACATATGTATACACACTGCAAAACTCAAAACTCAAAATTCCAAAACTCCCCCTAAGATGAACATAACAATTTTCACTTCCCTACACTCCCCCTTTGACATCAATGGAAAAGGTAGGGATCCGCATGCCGAAATTCATACAAAAACTCTATATACAACAACATATGTACGCATATACATCTATAACTTACATAAACTTAAATATATCTATAAAAATGTTCCTCAAAGAATTCAAATGATTGTCCCAACCTTTCTTGAGACACTCCAAAACTAATATGAGATCACTGAAAAGAAATGCCTGCATTTCTACTAACTGGAGATCTGAGGGATCATTTGTGGTCATGGCATCTTGGGATTCCTTCAAAGAACTGAGCATTGTGTCCAACTTAGGAGTAATTAGGCTCCAAAGCTCACCAACTCTACAAAGATCTTCTCCTTATCATGCATCACACTTTGAAAGTTCTTGAAATATCCCCAAAGTGCAGCTTTCCTAGCCTTACTATCACCAATGTATAAATATTCTCTGATTTGAAATTCTATTGGTCTATCACTAGCTCATTCAACATGACCAACTCTCGAAACCTCATTCATGAAATAGAAGAACAGACATAGGATCAAAGTGCCATACTTGAATGTTTTCTTATTAGCCAACTTGTGTAGTTGATCGTTGTGCAGAATTGATGGAGAGGTTTTGGTGATTGATTTTGTGTTCAAGGAAGTTTGGCTAACATTTGGGAAGCATGTGGACAATTCTTTTTGGTCTGCATAAGCATTGAAGTTTGAATTCAGCTGATAGTTCATACATGTTTGAATAATGTGCTACGTCTTGATGAGCCAACCAGCGATGGATATGATTTCATGTTGTGGATATATAAGACCGATGTAATTGATCATTTTGAGTATGGAATAGGTTGTGTGATCGATTTTGCACAGTTTCATGTGTGCAGGACTAAGATCTATGCTTCAGATTTGTGATAGAACAATTAAACAAACTAGAATGAGATAAGTGGGAAAAGTGTGCTTATTGTGCTTAACCAAAACTATTATCGGGAATTTATAGTTGCAACTCTTTAGTTTAAATACTTCAGTATATATTATAATTGATTTTGTAGGCAGTGAGCCTCATTTTGAGCAGTGAGCTCTAGGTAGTGTGCCTAAATGCATGTGCGCTCCCATTGTAATACTTCTATCTGAGTATAATCCTCCTATGGGTTCATATCCATAGCAGTCTTTCCCCTAATAGGATTTTCACATATAAAATTCTTATGTTATGGTGTTTTGGTTGTTCATTTTATGTTCTTACATCTTTCTTTTGATTAAATGCATTAAATGGTTGAAGGAACAAATTAATAATATCAAAGTTTGCAAAACATTGATTCTCCCCCTCTCAGTGTTCCTTGATTCCAACAAGCATATCCTCAAATACCTAGTTCACCCTCTCTATTTGTCCATCTGTCTCGGGATGATAAGCTGAGATGAAGTTCAACTAAACCCCCAAGGTATGTGTTAGGACTATTCTGGGAAGATTCTGTCCTTTGGGTTAGTTTTAGGTCTTCCCGCTATTTTTCCAAATTTTGTCAAAGCCGCTTCTTTTTTAAATAGCTCCTCAAGTCGTGGTTTTAATGAGAAAATATTTTGGCCTGCATTGTATTGGTTATTTTCTTCCCGTATTCTATGTTGATTAAGTTTTGTCCCCTCTTGTATGTAACTTAAGGGCTTGCAATTGGTCACATCACTAGATTGTCCTTAGGTGGGCCTTGATTGACAAAGAGATTGTGACTGTGTTGAGTTGTTGTCTGATGTGGTAGATAGTATGTGCCCAAATTGTTACCTTGGGGCTCAATGGAAGCTTTTTCTTGCCTTGTCCGAGTCCTGAGTTTGAATTGGCCAAACAAAAGTTTCTCGGAACTCGGTAGGTATTGTGTTTTGTGTTCAATGAGTATCCGAGAAGGATGTTACAGCATTAGCTAGTGGTTACTCGACACTCGGTGGAGGTGTTTTCTCCATTTCAATGAGTCTTAAGAAAAAAAAGAATGAGCGAAATGTTTACGACCAAGTAGGATCCATTGTGCAATCTCAAGCCTCACCAAAGTAGCTTTTGTGATCCTGACGAGTGCTGAGGGAGTAAAATAAAGTGACGAGACAAGTGATGTGACTGATAGCTCCTTCGAGTATGGATTTTTGAATCTCATCGCCTATTGTCAGTTTTTTGAGATCAATGATGCATGTTTAAACCTATGTAAATCCCATTTGCACCATCATTATTCACACGAGCATCATTCATGAAGAAAAGGCTAGTAAGTTCGAGTTTTAAAAAAAATTGATTTCTCTAATTGTGAATTGTTGAAAGGGTCTGGTGTGGAGCTGAGAAACCAAGTTACGAATGTGTCCAGCAGCCATAAGGATCAGAAAGTGCAAGCAAAATTCAGTAAGTTTTGTTGCCCATTTCATTAGTTTCTTTGAAGACCTTGATAAAAGAATCAAGTAGAGCCCTAGTTAAAGTATTGTCAAGGTCTACGATAATCTTGAGTCGATTTGTGAAATGTCCACCACTTTGGAAACCTCATAGTCTATAGAACCCAAAACCAAGAGATAAAAGAAGAATAGAAGCCTTGATGATGACCTAATTGGTCAATTACCTGGGTCATCTTATAGACCTAAAACGGGAGTCGGTGTCTTGAAGTTTGTTGACAAGCAATCTGATTGTAGGTAAAGTTATTTAAAAATTAGGGGGCACCATATCTTTAAATGTTTCTATATGAAGTCAAATTTTGCAATTCCTGAGTGCAATCCATGGAGATTAAGACTGGATAGGCTTGTTGTTCCTAATGTTTTTCTCAATGTAGGCCTAATAAAGGCTTTAGAAAGATGTTACAATTCTGAAAGATGATACATCAGAGCCATAAATAGAAGGTTGTTAGATATCAACATAGATACAATATTAGAGGTATTTATTCTAGAAGACTGTAGAGATTGTGTTATAGAGATTAATTTGGAAAACCTAAAGGCTGAATATGATGCTACATAAGGTATTTTTAGAAGAAAATGGTTGCCCGTTCATAGACCAATGTAAAAAGATAACTTGAAGTAGTTTGCTAGAAACGAGGAGCCCCCATATAAAGTGGATTTGTTCTATAGATATTTTGAACTGGCTTATTGTCTAATTTGTCAGGTATTGGGGTATAGTTAGGACCCTATGATGTCCAAGGAGTTAATTTTGCTTTCTTGTGATGTGCATAGTGAAACTGATTACCGATTTTATGATTACCCCCAATTTGTTGCAGATGCACTGCATGAGTCATTGGTGAAAATACAACAAGGTAGTTCAAAAATCACTTTCAAATGGTATTCATTGCTAATGAATTTGATATTATTTTGGGGATAGAAATATGGTGTGTGGAGTCCGTTTCTTAATATAAGGACTGTTCAGAAAGGTGTTAAGGTGCCAGTCCAATTGTGGACTTCTATTTGGGATAGTGGATACCAACATTCACAAGCTCTTGTGTTCAAGCAGTATTTTGTCAGAAAAGTATATGTTGCATGTGGCATAGAGGTTCCTCGATTTTCAAAGCAAATGATGAATTTTCTAAGACCAAAGGGGAAGGAAAAGGAACTCAAAGTGAATATTGACCATAATTGGGTCGACTAGCATTTGGATGAGAAATATACATACATCAAGGTGTATGGATTCAAGAGAATGCCACATATATTACCATTATAATTTCAAATAGATTGGATGCTTTATAGATTGTGTGACAAATGTATGAAGCCTCAACTCCTTTCAGGACCAGTCAAAAGGGATATTTTTTCCATGTGTCTTGCAATTGGTGATTTTGAAATTAATTTAAATAAAGGTTTTGAACATGTTATTCAGTTGCTTATGTATTTTCATTTGCCACTAGGATTGATAGCTAAGGAATTTGACCCGGAAGGGTATTATACTTCTACTAAGAGGACAATGACATTGGGGAGGCACTAGAATGAATTTGAACTAAAAGAGGAATTAATGAGGAATTTTAGTTCTTATGACGAAGTGCAGGCAAGAATATCAATGTACTTCAAAGTACAAAAAATTGAAAGCAGGAAAAGGTTGGAGGACCCTTCTTATGAAGGAATTTTTCTAGATGATCCTAAAAGGGTAGTAAGGATGGAGAAGATTATTTAGAATGCCCCTGTTCTTTTAGCTAACTTATCCATTCCTCCACCCCCATCTCCAAGACCATCAACCTTTGCAATGGGAGGACCAGTTGAGATTTCCCCTTTGCTCAAAATGTTGCCAACACCATCTTCATGTGTTGATTTATCTCGGGAGGGTGAAGATACAAGAAAACAACAAGAGGATGTGGAAGTGATCTAAGAAGTAATGTTGCAACCTTACATTCAACTTGATGAAGATAATGATGATTTGATTTAAATAATTAATTATCTGAGAGAAGATGTGAGAAGAAAAGAATCATAATCTTTTCTATCTGATGATAAATTCATTCAATCTCAGGAATTTAGATTATTTATGTATAAGTGGAAAGGAAGAGAGATTGTCAGGGGACTGAATTAAATCCATAATGTGCAACGGGAGGAATGTAGAAAGAAGTTATTTGCAGAGCTCAAAGAAGAATTTGATCAAATGACACATGAGAAGGGGAGGCAATTGCTTAAGGAAGATGGATGCTTGATTATTCCTGGGATGGATTTATCCTCAAGTATTGTTTTTGATAATTTGAGAAGAGATCGGAAATTTGAATGCAATCTCACAGATAAAGGATACGATAAGCTATGTTCTGGTGTAGAGTTTAGACCTTTTGATAAGACTCTTTCCACATGGTGCATGTATTCTGAGGAACAAAGATCAAAGTTGATCAATGATATGAATGAAATAATGGGATGGTTTATGGTTTACAGGCTTAAGGATGTCCTTGCTAGTGATGTAGCCAAATTAAATGTGAATACTGCCCTGTTTACTCATAGCAAGGTTGAGGAATTGATTGAAATAATTGCACAAGTTACCCAAGAAAATATTGAATTAAGAGAAGAACTAGGAGCTTAAAAACAAAAGAGCTTGTTGTTGGAGGACGAGAACACCATTTTCAAATTACAGACCAACCTCATATGTGAAAGAAATAAAAGAGAAGAGGCTAAGAAACAAGTGTTAAAACTGGAACAAGAGGTAATGTCTTTGAAGAAGTATCTCAGAATGAATAAGTTCACATGGGCCCAAAGTTATGTCAAGAGTAGGGTTGAATAGATGTTGCCCTATCTATAGATTACATGGACAAGATATCAGGAGTTATTCCATGTTATGCAGAGGCAACAAACAATAGAGATCTACTTAAAACTTACCATGTGGCATTGTTTCAAAAGAAACAACTAATCTACTGTATGTATGAGTTTATTGAGTTTGTTGCTGGTCAAGATGTTCAAGTATGGATAGATATGTTGAATGAATTAGAGCCCACATTGTCTGAGACTAATGAGTAGTTTCTTAGTAATCATTGTAGATTTCATGGATGTATTGCACAAGATTTGAAAAGATTTATGAAATTACAAGGCACTCCCCTCCCTTCATTCATAAAAGAAGGCGGAGAACTTAGGACAAAGCACGAATGGAAGATAGAACTTTGAAATTTCCTTTTCTGTAGGGTGCCATATAAAGTTTTGGATGATGTTGATAGGGTGGTGGAGAATTTGCAGTTACAAGTAAGTGGCTTGTACTAGCTGGAGTTTAGCACCAAGATCTTGAATAAAGTGAATTCTACTGTAGTGACTCCTTCATATAATGCACACATGGATTCTTGTCAAAACTTGTTTTCTAGAGAGAAGTGATTCATGAGAGGTACTTTTGCCAGCTGGAGGTTTTCTTTTGTTTTCATAAATTTCGTTGAATTGCCTCTTGTTTGTAATAAGATTGGTCAAAGAGGTTGTAACTAAAGGTAATGATTCATTCTAAATCATGGTTTGTTATGGTATTCCTTATCCTCAATTTTTCCTTGAGATAATTTCTATGTTTTATTCTATGATGATAAAGCTAGATAGTGACATGTGGCATAGTATTGGCAAGAAACTTTGTTGCTCCCTTGTTTTCTATAAAAGTGAATCCATGGTCATTTGGTAGAGGTTCTAAAAATGTAATGTGGAAGTGATTTAGTAGGGTTTTTCTTGATATAGAGTTATCTTTTTCTGGCATATGAAATTGTTGCACATATAGAAATTAATAGAATATTCTGATGAATTGTCTCGTACCTATTGTTTCTCAATTTTATGCTTTCATTTGTTAAGGACAAATGGTACTGTCTCTATGGGTTTACTGTAGATGTGTGATGTGGTACTCAAGTTTTCTTTAAGAAAAAAATTAAATTCTAATAGTACATTACAACAATTGAGGAACATTTATACGATTGTTTAAGTATGATTCATGGGGATTGTGATGGGGTATATTTGTAAGGCATTTATATTCAGGAAATTAGATGTGACTCTTGTCAGTTTGTTAGAAATATGACTTTGTGCCAATGAATAACACACTAGTCTGATGATATGTTTGTTTAGTAACCACAATATCTTTTAAGCAATTGTTCTCTCATTTTACTTTTGTTTATGTTAAGGATTCAGATCCTCAGTTGACAATATCTTGTGAAATAACCAGAATAGGGCCAATTCTGAGTGCTTATTTGTATTAACCTTGTGTCATTGAGTATTATCTATTTTAAAAGAAATATAGGTTTAGTATATTGTAAATTTAGATTTATTGCCATTGTTTAACCCACTCGGGTCTTGCACAACCCGAAGTGAAGAAGGATTGTCCATCTTGTCATGATATCCTTTTCAATTGGCCAATGGTCTTAAGTTCTTATTGAAGGGAGAAGGCTAATTCTCGAAGAAACTTAAGAAGTTACTTTGAAATACCAACAAGATGGTGACTCTACTGGGGATGAATCGTGATTCATTGTATGTTCAAGATCAAGACATGGGTTTAACTACTTAGATTTGTTGTGTTGTCCATGTTAAAGAATTTTTTGTATTGTGCTCTTAATCGATCCGTCTATTTGATGTTTTAAGGTACACCTAAGTTGATCTTGAATTATACATTGAATGGGTTTGTTGATTGTTCTTAAAAACAAAATTTAATTATCCCTGATAGAGGGTGGTGACTCTAATCGATTTTAAAATATTATGATCTTGTATGAACAAAGAAGAGGTGGTGTGTGAAGTAATCACCAAAGGCTTTAGGAGCAAAAGATTACAATTCTCTGTGAATCAAGAGAAAGGCAAGATGTACGGGAGGAGATCTTTATGTCGAGGACATCCCAATTCACGTCCTCAAGCACAAAGTCATAAATGGAAGCCCAAAATAAATAGAGGAAGGTACGGTTCTTATTCTAAAAATGTGCATTCACCAACTTTGAGTCTTGACATGGTTGATATTGAGAATGATTATACAACTCCCTTAATGTATGGCCATCATAGGTCATTTTCTGATTAACCATCCCCTAGATCTTGCAAATGTTATTCTTAAAATTCCAAAGGGGATGGGTTATTATCATTATAATGATGATGGTGAGAAGGTTTGTTATGACAGAGAGGAGAAAATTAAAATTACCTCTTACATTGAGCCTCTTAATAAGTCCTCCAAGGATCATAAGGCACATGAAGATAAAGTAAGAGAGTTTCATGCCAGACTGGAACAGATGGCGAAGGGTTTCTAAGTTGAGTTAGATGAAGAGACTCATAAGAGTCAGTTGAGATTTGAAGCAGAAATAAGGAAAAAATAGAGTGAGGATCTGTTTGGTGATATGTGTGTGAATAATGTCATGGAACCTCTTATATCAACTGCACCTTTGATTGGTACTACAACATCTCAAGACAAAGGAAAATCTATTTTGATTGACTCAAATGTGTATTCAACCTCAAGAATAAATACTAGGGAACTCTCTGACCAAGAATTAGGGGAATAGGTTGAGGAGTTGGAGGAGGAATACACCCAACATGATATGTTGGTAAGGAAAGTTGAGCTTCTTAAAAGGATATTAGATTTAGACAAAGTGATTCAATAAGATACTAAATCTTCACTTTCACCAAAGTTTAAGGTGAACAGTACTAGTGAGTCCCCTGTTGATTTGTTAACAGGTGAAGAGGTCTCACAACCTATAAATGTAAATTGTTTAAACACTAAAGTGCTTCCTCCTGTTACATCTACATCTATCAATGTACCTGTTATTTCTATGCCTTTGAGTCAGCCAAATACTAGTACCTCAACAATTGGATAACCAGCAAAACCAGTTGTATCAACAACTAGTATTACAATAGTAGCAGTATGACCAATTTTTGAGATAATTTCAAAATATGCAGGTTTAGCATCATATTGTAGTTTCTAGGGTCCAAGTTCTGGTTGCTCATGTGGATCCTCAAATTGTAGATCCACAGCCTGTTACCCCTAATTTTCCTCAATATGAACCTGACCAAGAGGCCTGCATCCATCAAAATGTAGGAGGCAATCCTTTTGCTAGACCTCCTCTTCATTTATAAAGATATAGGCAATTAGAATTTACTAGGATTCAAGGATATCCTAATCCTATAGATAATGATATAAGAACAGAATTGCCAAAATTTTCAGGAAGTGTTGGATTGATGGGTGAAGATCATATTAAGGCTTTCATGAATTTTATGGATAATTTTGAGGTTGAACATGAAGATTTCCTAATTAAGTTTTTTATGCAACCATTAGTGGATGATTACAGAGATTGGTATAGGAGACTTCCGAATGCACACATCAGTAGTTGGCCTGAATTTCAAAGAGTATTCGGGGAACAATATGGAGATCACACTGATGTAAGGTTTAAGTTGGGAGAAATTATTACCATTCTGAAGAATCAAAATTAAATGGTAGTAGAATTCAATACAATGTTTGTAAGGATCTTAAATAAGATACCACATCATCTGAGGCTGAATGACCAGATGTGCCTTATATTTTACATGAAGGTGTTTTATCCTAAGTTTGGATATGAGTTAAGATCTAGAGAACATCCATCTTTGAGAGATGCTTTCAAAGGAGCGATTAGTATTGAAAATAACAGGAAGGCTGCAGACAAAAATGGAAAGAGAGATGAAATACAAATCTTGCAGAATCAAAAGGGGCATCAAGGGAAGCAATTGAAAGAAGAGGACAAATTTGACAAGGTAATGACTGCTCTGAAGGATTTCAGTTAAAAAGTTGCAAGAGGTGAGAAAGGAATATCAAATGATAAGCCTAGTTTTTAGAGAAATGATAGACCTAGATTGCATGATATACCTTATCACACAAATTGGTGTGATGGAAAACCCATTGGTAATGAAAATAATCAAAGGGGGATTACCAACAAAGATACTCCTGATCCCTTGAAAAGACCAATTGCAAATCTGGTAGATGAAGCCCCTTGGTGTTGTGCACGTGACTTGCCTCACTCACCTGTTCAATGCAGCAATTAAATGGAAATGCAGGATGATGGGGAAAATTACAATCAATAGTGTGATGATGAGCACACTATAAATATGCTATCCTTGGGATGTTATGTTATATTGCATGAGTATGACTCATCAGATGATGAGATGCATAGTAATGATGTGGATAGTAAAAATCAACATCATGCTACATTTGAGCAACAAGTATTCTCTGTTTCTGAGGATCGTGTTATGGGGAAGATAGATGTTGAGGTTCCAAGATGTACATAAGAGGAAATAAGTCTAAGAAGGCCATATGAAGAAGAAATCAGAGAACTCACGGTTGTTGTTGTAGCTCAAGACAAAAGCAACTATAAATTGAAAAATAGAACTGCTAATGCTGAACAAGGATGGTCAAGGAGCTTGTTTGTAAAAGAGTCCCTAATTAAAGGGAAGGTGATGAATCAAGGGTTGGATGAGAAGAAAAAGTTGTATGAGAATCAAAAGGACAAAGCTCGTGATGTCGGTAATAACAAGCCCGTTCTTCCTATTGAAAAGAACAAGGGTGAATTGAATGAGGTAAGTAATGTGCAAAATCTTCCTACATTCGATACAGTGCAAGATTTATAACATATTAAGGTGTCGATACCCTTAATGAAAATGATGAAATTTGAAGGGTACCGAAATAGCGCAATATCTTTAATTTTAAATGTCCCTCATTGTTCAAACAAGTTGACACTTGTTTTGTCAACCCAATAAAAGGTAAATGCTAGTCAAGTAAATAAAATAGAAACACTTGAGGTCTATTTAGGGTCAACTATTACCCAATGCCCATCTCAGATTGATCCTTTTTATTTTACTCTATTAATAAATAACAATCTTGTGAGAAATTGTATGATAGATTTTGGGGCAGCTATAAATGTGATGCCAACAAAAGTCATGAAGGACTTAGGATTAAATGTCGATACCCCCCTATGGTACATGTTATGTAATGGATAATAGGTCAATTCCTGTCATAGGAATTATACAAGGTTTAGAAGTGAAATTAGCATCATATCTTGAGGCTTCTTACAAGATGGATGTAACTGTAGCTGACATTACCCCGCATTATGGTATGTTGTTATCTAGGCAATGGAGGTAATGTGCAGTTGGATTTGTCATATGCTACTATTCTAGTAGGTGACCGATTAGTTCGAATTGACAAAGAGAAAAGGTCTAAGTAGGTTATAGATGAAATTGACCCTGACTAGCTGGTATGTTTTTGTGATGTTGATACTAATAATTTCATAGTAGAACTGATAGAGCCAATTTTGAAAAATACAGACCCGATGATTGATGACGCTACTAATAATCAAGAAGGATTATGGAAAATATATTTTGATGGAGCATGCAACAGGGAGGGGTCTAGAGATGGAATAGGTTTTATTGCACCAAATGGAAGAACTTTCAAGTATTAGTTTTTGTTGTCGTTTGAGTGCACAAATAATACTGCACAGTGAAGCATTGTTGTTTGGTTTGAATATAGTAGTTAAGCATGGTGTTAAGGCATTGTCTGTATTTGGAGACTTTGAATTGGTAGTTTCTCAGGCGAGATCCAAGTACTCATCAAAGAATAGGTGACTAAAGCAATATAAATTCATGGTATGGGATACTATTGAGTTATTTGATGCCTTTGTTATTGATTTGGTAGAAAGATCAAAAAAAATTATGGCATAATTTTCTGGCTAATATAGCTTTGAAGAGTGATGACACTGCTTTTGTAGGAATATCAAAAGTTGATTTTTAAACTAGACCATCAATACCTAATAATATTTGTAGTTGGCAGGTATTTGATGATGACAATGATTTGCTTAAATTATTACATTGCATTGATCAATATGTGACTCAAGAGATTGATTTCAACATATTTGTTGTGGAGGAGAATGGTGAGCAAGTTGTATTTGAAAATGAAATAGTCCAGCTAAAAACTAATAAGATTCCTAGAGGGTTGGTTGCTCTTGAAAGAGTTTTTGATGGGAATGATAGTTGTGCTATGAAACCTATAGTGGTTAATAAAGAGGATTTAGAAGAGATAAATTTGGGAACTGAAATAGCTCCAAAAAATGTGTACATTGGGAAAAAGATAAGTCCCAAAATTAGGACGATGTTGATTACCTTGCTGAGGAAATATAAGCATGTATTTGTGTGGTCTTATGATGATCTTAAAGCCTACAAAGAGGATTTGTTTCAGCATGAAATTCCATTAAAACTAGATGCAAAGCCTTTCAGGAAGAAACAAAGACCAATAAACCCAAGGTTGGCTACCAAAATGTAGGAACAATTACTAAAACTCAAAGAGGGAGGTATCATCAAGCCAATTAGGCATTCAACTTGGGTATCGATTCTGGTTCCAGTCAAAAAGAAAAATGGAGATATTAGATTATGTGTAGACTTTAGGAACTTGAATGTATCTTCATTAAAGGACAACTATCATTTGCCAAACATGGAGGCAATGTCGCAAAGAGTCATAGGTTGTGAATTGTTGAGTATGATGGATGGATTCTCTAGATACAATCAGGTAAAAGTCAAGGAGTCTGAGCAATATAAGACAACTTTTATGACTCCATGGGGCACATATGTAAACATCAGAATGCCATTCAGTTTGACAAATATTGGTGAAACTTTCCAAAGAGCTATGGATGTAATATTTGCAGACTTGATTAACATTTTCTTGGTGATATACCAAGATGATCTCACAACTTATTCTAAAAGGGTTGAAGACCATTGTGAACATCTTGAGAGGATATTTTCAAAAGATTTGTAATTTGGCATTTCATTGAACCCAAAGAAATGCAGTTTTGTTGTTACTGAAGGAAAATTGTTGGGCCACATTGTGTCCAAAGAAGGGGTTCAAATTGATCTAGAGAGAGTTGCATCAATAGATAAAATCCTAGTCGCTAAGATAGTTAGAGCAATCCAATCATTCTTTGAACAAATCACTTTTGTAAGGAGGTTTGTTTCAAATTTTGCAAAGGTAGTCAAACCTATTTCTAGAATGTTAAAAAGGGGTGCAAAACTTGATTGGACCAATGAATCATTGGAGGCCTTTGCAAATATAAAAAGAGATATCAAAGAGGCTCCAGTTTTAAAATCCCCTGATTTTGATAAACCATTTTAGATATTATCTTTTGCATCATTCTATACCATTGTTGCAGTCATGTTACAGGAAAACGATGATGGTTTCTTCAGCAAGTCTTTACAAGTTGTTGAATTGAATTATGATATTATAAAAAAGCAGGCTTGTGCTTTGGTTAAAGTACTAAAAAAATTAGATCCTATTTGGTAGGATCTAAGGTCATTGTAAATGTCCATAGTGTTGTTGTCAAAGATAAACTTGCCCAGTCTGAAGTAACAAGACAAAGATGCAAATGGATAAATAAAATTCAGGAGTTTAATATTAACATCCAAATAACCAAGTTGGTTAGGGGTATGGGTTTGGCAAGGTTGATGGTAGAAACAAACCGACAGGTTGCCTAGATAAATAATGTGTAAAAGGAAGATGACATATTAACTAGCATAGAAAGGCAACCATGGTATTCAAATGCAGTGTATTTTCTGAAGAATATGAAGTGTCCTGAAGGAATGAGTGATAATAAAAAATGCACATTGAAGTTACAAGCCCAAAAATACATGATCTATTCTAAAAGAATCAAGATGGTGTCTTGTTGTTCTGTATTGATAAAGGCCAATCCCAAAGGGTCCTTGAAGAGATGCATGGAGGAGTGTGTAGTGGAAATTTCACAACAAACACCACTGTGCACAAGATACTTAGGGCAGGATATTATTGGCCCACCTTATTTGCAGATACTCATGCTTTTGTAAGAAAGTGTGAGTCATGTTAGAAATTCTATGGGAAGCTAAAATATCCAGGGGCATTGCCTCTTTGACCTCAATTGATAGAAGCCTCGTTCCATCAATGGGGGATGGATTTCATATAGGAGATTGGTGACAAATCTAGTGAGGTTTATAGATGGATCCTTGTGGCTACATATTATTTTACTAAATGGATTGAAGCTATCCCGACAAAGCAAGAAACTAGTAAGGTGGTGATCAATTTTTTACAAGATAACATACTCACCAGGTTTGATGTGCCTGCTAAGTTTGTTATGGACAATGCCATGTGTTTTAAGTCAGAAGAATTTAGGGACATGTATGGCTCATATGTTGGCATTGCGTTATCATTGATGTCAACTGGTATAGGATGGCAACCGGTATGGGAGATTGATGTGCAATGTTGTCATGGATGAATACTAGGAATGGTGCCATTGATGTTAACTATCATAGTAGGTCACCAGTAAGGAAGTGAATGGCATCTAGCATAATGGCCATTGGATTCACCGGTACACAGGTTAGTGTTGACTTGTGTTGAAGACATAAGGATTGCAGACTGGTAAGTGACATGTTGGCAGTGCATTGTTGCCAACCGACAAGAGAGCAAGATGTTGGGATATTGATTGTGATGAAGAGATGAAATATTACAAAAATCACGTCAACACCAGAGGCCAAGTTTGTGCAGGCAACCGACATGTTGTTGGATGTTTGTTTGCGAAACAACAAGACTCCCACCGGATAAAGATGCAGACACCAAATGAAGAAGATATCACAAGGTGAAGAGAAGTCCGACAGTGAGTGTGCCCAACTAGATTATATGTGCTTATTTGAAGATATGCATGCTCAAACAAGGAAGCCATATTGGTGCAATGTTGGATGCAGATGACAAGGATCCACTCCCACCGGTAAGTGGAGCTTATCTCCTCTTATGCATCCGATGCATCATAGTTCTCCGAGATAAGACATAAGAGTTAAAGGTGGGTGTTTGAAGGCTCACACCGGATCAACCAGTGAAACACTAAGTTGCCTTAGGTGCATGAGATCAGAGATGTGTATCAGATCTGCAAGGGAAGACATGATGAGTTTCTAGTACATAGATTGAAGGATATGTTTGTCACTTTGACAAACCAATTGATAGGTGAACCGGTCTATTGATGAAGAAGGCTAGCTAGAATAGTTGCAGATAGATAATATTGTCAGAGAAGCAAATTGCCAAGGTTGAAGACAGACTAGTTAGGGTATAACCGGTTTAGGTGTTCCACCGGAAGAGAAGAAAAGTGCCAAGGTTAAAGATAGACTAGCTAGGGTATAACCAGTCGGGTGTGTCAATCGGTAGATGAACTTGATTGTATGCTACTGGTCAGTGACCAAGTCAGACCGACATAGTGAGCCAAGGTGAATCTCAAAAAAGGTGCCACGTGAAGGTGAAGTGGTGCAAGAGCACCTAGGACTTAGGCTATTAGTTTTCTCAATTTTGTCTTGTACTGACCCTAGCCAAGTAAGGTAGTGAATAAGGACTCTAGGAGGGTCCAAGAGTGAGTGAGATGAGTAAAATGCAGGCCTAGATTGAGTTAGTTCTTCTTCGGTTTGCATTTTGTGCATAAATAGTGGTTTGAGTAGGTAGTTGACCTTCTGGATGGTCAAAAGTGTCAAAACTTGGTATAGGCATTAGGGAGGGTTAAATTAGTCTTAGAAATGTTTTAAAAGTCATGAGTGATGACTTATAATAGGTCTCATAGGTTGAGAAGGCCAAAAAGTGCAAAAGTGCAAAGTTGCAAAAAGTTGTCATGACAACTTTTGTCCTAAATTGATTAGTGATAGAGTTAGGGATTGTCCAATGCCCTAGAATGACTCCAAACATGGGGAATACTATAAAATACCTCTCTTGCATGGTTACCAAGGTTAGAGTCTTTGTTTTGTAAGTTCAACAATCTGAAACTACCCATTTTCGGATTGTTTGACAACATTTTGGCTTTAGTTGCTCATTTTGTGAATACAAATGGATTGAGTTTCTTTAGTGTGTTACAAAGTTTTTAGTTCCATTTCAAGCTTTTTAATTAGTTTGCATTCGTGTTTTCTTGTTTTGGTTTGCAAACAACTAGTTTTGGCTTGTACATAGCAGTTTTATGTAAAATGGTTGCCCCATGAATTCCATCCGTGCTACCATCATGGCCTATTGGTACATGGAAGGAAACCACTTTTATAGTGTACATATACAAGGACAAGTGCTGGAGATGGAGTTTAATATGATTGTCACCTTGTTCTAGGCAAGTCCAGGAGCAACCCAGCTAGAGGAAACAAGGTGAATTTGGTGTGCAAAGTGCAGGGGTGAATGCCAAACCATATTCTAACATTTTGGAGGGGTACATGAAGTTAGTACAAAGTTTCCAATGCAAGGGGAAGCCTTGACAAGACCATTTGTTTCCCAAACACAAACTAGACCAGTCATTGCTGGTTAGAAGGCCTAGAAACCCTTAAAAACCTCATATTTGGGTTAAATGCAAGGGGAAGCCTTGACAAGACCATTTGTTTCCCAAACACAAACTAGACCAATCACTGTCGGTTAGAAGGCCTAGAAACCCTTAAAAACCTCATATTTGGGTTAAGGCATTATACGGTGGGATAAGAAACCAAAAACACAAAAATAACTTGAGGTTAGGTGTATATTTGAATAAAATTCAAACTTTCTATGGGGTCTTTTGGACCATTTTCTCTCAAGCCCTAGAAAACCGGAATTTGGAGACCTAATAGGGTTAATTCCTTATAGCCCTTTTCTAGGCAAAATGGTGAAATCGGTAAGGAGGGAAATGATTGCAAACCTCAAATGGACCCAAAAGCTATTAAAAACATGTTAGCAACCACCTCCACACCTCTGCATCAACTCACAATAGTAGGAGGTCAATTTGACAAGTTGAAGCCAAGACAACCATAATGAGCACATGGGAAGCATTGTGAATTGGTAGGGTTCCTAGCTAAAACACTTGAAGCAAACACCTTGAAATGAATAAGAAGCAAGCCCTAGAAGAGATTGAGAAGGACTTGGAGGTCTAGAGAGCAACTAGGCCTGGAGAGTTGGTGGAATTGAGCAACACCAACTAGGTGAAGTGATAGCAAACTAGGTGAACCCCATCATGAAGTGGCATGCATGTAGAGGTCGGTGTGGTGTGTCAGTAAGATCATTGGCGATTGGTCCAACATTAAATGGTGATTATGAAGCTCGAGGAAGGATGGCAGAGGATTGTGGCTCGAGATCAAAGAAACAAAAAAGATCCAGGATAGACTGATCTAGTAGATCGAAGTGGGTGAAGGAGACCACATCATGCACGTGATTGACTAGACACAAGGTTGAAAATCATGCTACAGACGGCTAAAGATAGAAGATGTGAATCACAAGGTAAATAGAATGGTGATGCTTATTGATGGAGTGTTGTCATTGATCAAGGACATGAGATCTAATCAGATATGATGTGCCACGATGATCAGAGATCATATGGGATGCAGATTCAGTGCATGGCGGAAACCCTAGCGTGCCAATATTCAAACTCACGTTTAGGCGGAAAAATATGGTGATAAGAGTGTGAGCCAAAGAAGTAGATGATGTTTTTGCCTGAGAGAGTGAGGCTAGTAAAGACAACCAACCAGTAAAGTGCCAACGTTAATCAGAGAGGAGACTGAGTGTGTGAGAGAAAAAGAATTGGTTTGAAGAGTTCAACCAACCAAAGTGAGGTAACCAACAGACTGTTATTTAGTTTGACATAGGTGTGCACCGCTGGTGATTGAACCGGTAGAGAAGAGCCATAGAAGATTGCAGTGAAGAACCGGTAAGTTGAGAACTGACAACAATCAGATAGCAGACAACTGAATGAGTGAAGAAGACTGGTGGTGGCTAACAACAGTGTGTAAGAGAGGAAAGAGAACCGACAGATAGCAAAACTGGTAGAGAAGAAGAAGAGGCTGAACCGATAAGGGTACAATAGAGAGTAAGGTTGTAACAGTGAGAAGGTGAGCAGAGAACTGACAGAGACTTGGATAGAGGAGAACCGGTGGAGAAATATGCATAAGAGTTAGAAAGTTCTTTTGTAACAAGGATATTACTTTTGTACCTGATATATGTTTATAGTAGATCACTAAGTTGGAACTCGATACTGGGGTTGGTGCTCCTTGGGTTGGTGCCCTAAAATCAAGGGTTGGTGCTCCTTGGGTTGGTTCCCTAAAATTAGGGGTTGGTGCTCCTTGGGTTGGTGCCCTAAAATTAGGGGTTGGTGCTCCTTGGGTTATTTTCCTAAAGATGGAGTGGTACTCCTTGGGTTGGTGCCCTAAATATTGTAACTAAGGTTTTTATTGTGAGGTTGGATTGGAGCAGTAGTCTCCAACAACATTTATCACCGAGGTTTTCCCATCTTGGGTTTTCCTCATACATCTGGTGTTATGAGATGTCCCTTTTATGTGTGATTACTTTTGTGTTATCCTCTCATCTAACCGGCATGTCTACTTTATGGTAGATCAGATAATCAGTATATACACATGGGATAGAAAAGGGATTTTTTGGGGAAATCACTAATTCAACACCCCCCCCCCTCTCAGTGACATCTAGTGTTCAACAATTGGTATCAGAGCCTAGGTTCCTGGTTGATAATCTTTCTCTAGCTTGGGTAGATTCTGGTATTTTAACATAATGGTTTGTTTAGTGTCAACCCCTACTCCTCTGTTTGATGGTTCTAACTTTTCTGTTTGGAGTCGTAGGATGGAAGTCTACCTATCCTCCCTTGGGTTTGATGTATGGATGTCAGTAGTAAATGGCTGCCCTAGTAAAGTTAGTAATCCCATCGGTCCTAAAGAAAAAAGAAGAAATGCATGCAATGTTGAAGCCATGAATGTTATACTTAGTGGGCTATCTGGTGATATCTCATCACAAGTGGACAAATGCAAATTGACAAAGAGCTTATGGGATAGATTGAAGAAGCTCTATGAAAATGAGCCTACCACTACAAAATTGGTTTGTGAAGACAAGATGAGAAATGCAACTCATGTGTCTGCAGATGATGAAGACAAATCTGTTAGCAGCTGCAACAATGATGAAGAAGGAACCCACCTTTTCATGGCTCAAGAATCAGAAGATGAGAGACACACATCTAAGAATGATCATACAAATCACACCTACCGGCAAGATGTGCTTCGTAGTGATAGTGAAGGTGAAGAAGAAGATAAAGAAGAAGTCGATCTTGAAGGTGAACTTGCAAGTGCACTCGAAGAACTTAGTAGAGTGAGGAATGAATACAAGTTATTCAAGAATGTTGTAGTGGTGGAACAAAACCAGTTGATCAGATGCCTTGAAGAATCTGAGAAATGTATATCAGAGTTGAAAATCAATGTGAAGACGCCAAGGAGTGTCGGTCTAATGATCTAGCATCTGAACTTGAGGCCAAAGACAAAGATTGTCAAAAGCTAGAAGGAGATATGGAGAATCTCCGAAAATACCTTGAGAAGTGTTGGGGTAAGCTCAAGGTGAGAATCCAGTTTGATGGCAGTAGTGATGCCTTGGACAAAATGTTGAAGAAGCAAAAGCATTCCAAGAATATTGAAGGATTAGGAAGTGGTGTTGGTAAATAGCCCACCAACAAGAATGTCTCCCACAATGACATTATGTTTGTCTCCTCAAATGGAGATAACAAGGGACATACCTTCACTATCTGGAATTCTCCCTAGAAGAAAGTTGATATAACCACAACCGATGAGGACATGATGCTAAGGATGAAGACTGGTGCTGCAAGAAGGAGAAACAATACAGATCCCAAAGGAAAAGGAAAGATGGGAGAGACAGCTTCACCAGAAGCAAGGACAAAAGGGGACAACATAGAAGACCTCCTACTGGTAGAAGACAATAAAATACAATCGCCCACAAGACAAAGCAAGTGTGGGAAAAGAAGAGATCAGATGGAAGAGCTGCGGAGCATGGACAATCCAAGATCCATCCCTGGAGAAGCAGAAATGGAAATACTAAACTAGTAAGATCTCCTCATGCAAGGCTAAATAAATTTGTAAGTCATATGCCATCATTTACCGGCTACTGCTTCTCTTGCAAAGATTATGGTCATAGGGTAGAAGAATGCATAAAGAGGCTTAGAAATAAGAATGTTGTCTATCCAAGAAGTAATACATATGGCCATAGTATGTCAAGTAGTTGTAGAAACATGCATAGATCTACTCCTATACATAATAAGAAGAGTCCATTTGCTACCTCAAGAATTGCACATTATGCATGTTATAATTGCAATGGATTTAGGCATAGAAGTCATGAATGCAGGAACAAGAAAGTTCAGTCACATGACAACCAGTATAACAACTATGCTGGAAATGGATATAGAGCATATGGAAGTCAGAACCTACATGGAAATAAAAGAGAAATGTCCCTACAGGATCAAGAGGTCCACCGATTTCAGTAGTCGGATATAATAGCATGACCAAAAGAAGATGGTCAAACAAGTTTGACAGTAGGTCCTCCAATCATGCATATGGCATGAACACAGTTTGCTTCTGTAGCAATGCCTCTGGTCATGATGCAGAATCCAGTAGAACAAGGAATAATCAACAAAAGAAGGTAAGACCTGCTCCCAAGACTAAAATTGGGAAGAAGAATGAGACCATGCAAGTATGGATTAAGAGAGAAGAGAGTAGGACCATGGACCGACACTGTGCATTCAATGCACAAGTGATATCTCCTAAGGCTTAAAGGAGATGTTGGACCTTAGGGGGAGTAGTACACTGACCATATCTTCACCCCCTCAATGGAAGAGGACAAAGGAAAAGATAGGATGTTGCCGGTAAGAAAGAAGAAAATGAGATGGCAAGTGTGTTGTGGCTACCTTGGCTATGAACCTATAGATGAGAGATGGAGCACTACTGCATGTGTCAATGGATGGTGAATTTGCAATTGATATAGGAAGAAAATTGACACAAGAAGACAAGAGTTATAGGAAGGTGCTCTGGTAGGGATGATGGATCGATGCAGGAAATTGGCTTGTGCAATAGGTTATCAGTATTGCAGGTTATGTAAGTCAATATGGTCTGGGATTATTGCAATAACTCTAGCAGTGTAATATGAAGAAGTGGTAATGTCTCAGGTGGTATTTCAAAAGACTTGAATGACATATGAAGGCTCGGTTGTTGATCATGTATGCATGCATCCTTTGTGTGCTAACCGGTTTGATTTATGGCATGATAGTGATATTGAATGGCATTGTGTACCCCTAGGATCATTTCATATGTTGTGGTAGAAATTGTGTAACTGATAGATCATCAGATTGATCACATATGCATAGCTCAAGTGGTATAAGGGGCAGGTTGGCTCCGGCTTAGAACCTAACAAACAAATGAAGACCTGAGATGTATGACTCAGGGGGAGTTCACAGCCATGTTTTTTGATTTGTATCAGACTTGCTATATAGGGGGAGATCAAGTGTTTATGATGCAGAACCGACATACTTGAACTTATGGGTGTACTAACAACATCAACTGCAAAAGAAGAAAATTGTTGTAGGAATAC
This sequence comes from Cryptomeria japonica, assembly GCF_030272615.1. NCBI lineage: Eukaryota > Viridiplantae > Streptophyta > Pinopsida > Cupressales > Cupressaceae > Cryptomeria > Cryptomeria japonica. The sequence goes on from NC_081415.1 coordinate 392,628,827, forward strand.
CCAAGAGAATTTCATGATTACGAATATCTACTTTCCCAATTGGTAGCACTCATAGTACAATCACATTTGATTCTTAAGAATAATTGGTATCTGATGGGAGTGTTGCAGTTTGACTGGCAGCTGGTGTGTGATTCCTTTGTTTCAAATAGTGTTGTGAATTGAGAAGATGCAACGTATGATGGTCAAAGGAGGAGAAGCATCTGGTTGAGAAAAAGGGGGTTAGAAAAGTGTTAGTGCTCAACAGACACAAGGAGGAGAGAAATCCTGACAGTGCCCTTTGCCATTGTTGTCAAAGGGGGAGAGAGATTTTGTAGTATGTCGCATACTACATGTGTGAGAATTCATGGATCACACAAAGGGGGAGAGATTATGTAGTATGTCAGATACTACATGTGTTGACTTCAATGCCAAAAGGGGAGATTGTTGGCATTGTGTTGTCATTGATGTCAACTGGTATAGGATGGAAACCGGTATGGGAGATTGATGTACAGTGTTGTCATTGATTAATACCGGGAACAGTGCCATTGATGTCAACTAGCATAGTAGGTCACCGGTAAGGAAGTGAATGGCATCTAGCATAATGACCATTGGAATCATTGGTACATAGGTTAGTGTTGACTTGTGTTGAAGACATAAGGACTGCAGACCGGTAAGTGATATGTTGGCAGTGCATTGTTGCCAACCGACAAGAGAGCAAGATGTTGGGATGTTGATTGTGATGAAGAGATGAAATGTTACAAATATCACATCAACGTCGGAGGTCAAGTTTGTGCAGGCAACTGATATGTTGTTGGATGTTTAGTTGTGAAACAACATGACTCCCACCAGATAAAGATGCAGTCACCAAATGAAGAAGATATCACAAGGTGAAGAGAAGTCTGGCAGTGAGTGTGCCCAATCGGATTATATGTGCATGTTTGAAGATATGCATGCTCAAACAGGGAAGCCATATTGGTGCAATGTTGGATGCAGATGACAAGGATCCACTCCCACCGGTAAGTGGAGCTTATCTCCTCTTATGCATCTAATGCATCATAGTTCTCTAAGATAAGACATAAGAGTTAAAGGCAGGTGTTTGAAGGCTCACACCGGATCAACCGAAGAAACACTAAGTTGTCTTAGGTGCATGAGATCAGAGATGTGTACTGGATCTGCAAGGACATACATGATGAGTTGCTGGTACAGAGATTGAAGGATATGTTTGTCACTTTGACAAACCAATTGATAGGTGAACCGGTCTATTGATGAAGAAGGCTAGTTGGAATCGCTGCAGACAAAGAATGTTGTCAGAATGAAGATGAAGTTTAGTGTCACCAGTGTGCATGGTATCTTACTAGTATACATGCAGAAGATACTACTGGTATAGATGTCAACTAGTAAGCTAACAAAGTGCAGATGCAGAAGGCTCCCATCTATTGAAGATGTGCATGAGGAAGGTTGGCAAGAGTGCCTACCAGTTTAGGTGTTCCACCAGAAGAGAAGCAAAGTGCCAAGGTTGAAGATAGACCGCTTAGGGTATAACTGACAGGGTGTGTGAACCGGTAGATGAACCCGGTTGTATGCTACTATTCGGTGACCAAGTCGAATTGACATAGTAAGCCAAGGTGGATGTCGAAAAAGGTGCCACGTGAAGGTGAAGTGGCATGCATGCACAGGTCAGTGTGGTGTATTGGTAAGGTCGTTGGTGGTTGGTCCAACATTAAATGGCGATTGAGAAGCTTGAGGAAGGATGGCAGAGGATTGCGGCTCGAGATCAAGGAAACAACAGAGATCCAAGACAGATTGGTCTAGTAGATCAAAGTGGGTGAAGGAGACTACATCATGCACGTGATTGACCAAACACAAGGCCAAAAATCATGCTATAGATGGCTAAAGATAGAAGACATTAATCACAAAGTAAATAGAATGGCGATGATCATTGATGGAGTGTCGGTCATCGATCAAGGACGTGGGATCTGATGGATATGATATGCCATGATGATCAGAGATTAGATGGGATGCATATTCAGTGCATGGCAGAAACCTTAGCGTGCCAATATTCAAACTCACATTTAGGCGGTAAAATCTAGCAATAAGAGTATGAGCCAAAGAAGTAGATGATGCTTCTACCTGAGAGAGTGAGGCTAGTAAAGACAGCTAACCAGTCAAGTGACCAATATCAATAAGAGAGGAGACTAAGTGTGTGAGAGAAAAAGAACCGGTATGAAGAGTTCAACCGACCAGAGTGAGGTAACCGACAAACTATTATTTAGTCTGATAGAGGTGTGCACCAGTGGTGATTAAACCGGTAGAGAAGAGCCACAAAAGATTGCAGTGAAGAAGTGGTAAGCTAAGAACTGATAGCAATCAGATAGCAGACAACTAATTGAGTGAAGAAAACCAGTGGTGGCTAGCAGCAGTGTGTAAGAGAGGAAGGAAAACCGGTAGAGAGCAGAATCAGTAGAAAAGAAGAAGAGGTTGAACCGATAAGGGTGCAACAGAGAGTAAGGTTGCAGCAGTGAGAAGGTGAGCAGAGAATCAACATAGACTTGGATAGAGGAGAACCAGTGGAGAGATTTGCATAGGAGTTACAAAGTTATTTTATAACAAGGATATTACTTTTGTACCTAATATATGTTTATAGTAGATCACTGAGTTGGAGCTCGGTGTAGGGGTTGGTGCTCCTTAGGTTGGTTCCCTAAAATCAGGGGTTGGTGCCCTAAAGCAGGAGTGGTACTCCTTGGGTTGGTGCCCTAAATATTGTAACTGAGGTTTTCATTGTGAAGCTGGATTGGAGCAGTAGTCTCCAACAACATTTCTCACCGAGGTTTTTCCCATCTTGGGTTTTCCTCGTACATCTGGTGTTATGAGATGTCCCTTTTATGTGTGATTGCTTTTGTGTTATCCTCTCATCTAACTGGCATGTCTGCTTTATGTTAGATTAGATAATCGGTATATACACATACGATAGAAAACGAAAAAGTTTTGAAATCACTGATTCACCCCCCCTCCCTCTCAGTGACATTTAATGTTCAACATCATATGGGATCACGATGTCATATTCATCTCCATATCACCTGCAAGATAATGGATAGGTTGAATCTAGTAATAAAAGCCTTTTAAAGATCATCAAGAGAATGTTGGAAAATAACAAGAGAACCCGGGACTCCAAATTAAAATTGACACTATGGGCTAACAGGGTGACTATAAAAATGGCTATAGGGAAATCTCCTTTTGAATTGGTTTAAAAAACTCAGGCAAGAATTCCCCTTCCATGAGGAAGATGATAACATTATCGATTCAATGATAGAAATGATAGTTCAATTGGTAGAATTAGATGAAGTAAGAAATGAGGCTATGAAGAAGAATACCAAATTGCAACAACAAGTAAAATACATGTTCGATAAAAGAGCTATACAGAGAAAATTCTAGGAAGGAGATATGGTCCTTATGTGGAATGCTCAAATTTAGGATAAAGGAAAGCACGACAAGTTTGATGCAATTTGGCTAGGACTGTTTGAGATTTTTGACAAGCATGGTGAAGATTCTTATTTCCTCAAGAATACAAATAATTAAGTTTTGGAATTGCTAGTGTATGGACAATTCCTGAAATACTTTTTTGCTTAATCTACTCCATGCATGGTAGTTTTAGGATGTGTATTTATATATATGGCTTGCGGATAGGATTTTGGTAAGATTGGGTCTACCTCCAAGAGTCTAGTTTCTCGTCTTGAGCCTTTGGCTCAAGCATCCCCAACTAGAATTGTTGTTAAGATTGTTTTGGGTAGATTTTTTCCTTTGGGTTAGTTTTAGGTCTTCTCGCTATTTTTTCAAATTTTGTCTAAGCTGCTTCTTTTTTAAATAGCTCCTCCAGTTGTGGTTTTAATGAGAAATTGTTTTGGCCCGCGTTGCATTGGTTATTTTCTTCCTTTGTCCTAGGTTGATTAAGTTTTGTTCCCTCCCGCATGTAACTTAAGGGTTTGTAATTAGTCATATATCTGGATTGTCCTAAGGTGGGTTCTAATTGACAGAGAGATTGTGATTGCACTGAGCTATTATCTGATGTGTCGGATAGTATGTGCCCAAATTGTTACCTCGGAGCTCGGTGGAAGCTTTTTCTTGCCTTGGCCGAGTCTCGAGTTTGAATTGGCCAAATAAAAGTTTCTAGGAACTTGGTAGGTATTGTATTTTGTGATCAACGAGTATCCAAGAAGGTTGTTACAACTTCAACCAGAGGCTACTTGGCACTTTGTGGAGGTGTTTTTTCCACTTCAACAAGTCCCAAGAAAAAGAAGAATGAGCGGAACATTGGCGACCAGGTAGGATCCAGCGTGTCAGCTCGGGCCTCACCAAAGTAGCTTTCGCAATCCTGAAGAGTGTCGAGGGAGTGAAATAAAGTGATGAGACAAGTGATGCGACTGACAACTCCTTCGGGTATGGATATTTGAATTTCATCGCCTGTCATCGATTTTCTGAGATCAACGATGATTGTTTAAACCCGTATAAAGCCCGTTTGTGCCATCATTATTCACACGAACATCGTTTATGAAGAAAATGCTAGTAAGTTCGAGTTTTGAACAATTTTGATTTCTATAATTGTGAATTGTTAAAAGGGTCTAGTGCGGAGCTGAGAAACCAAGTTGTGAAGGTGTCCAACAGCCATAAGGATCAAAAAGTGCAAGCAAAATTAAGAAAGTTTTGTTTCCCATTTCTTTAGTTTCTTTGAAGAGCTTGATAAAGGAATCAAGTAAAGCCCTAATTAAAGTAGTATCAAGGTCTAAGATAATCTTGAGTCAATTTGTGAAATGTCGACCCCTTCGGAAACCTCACAGTCTGTAGAACCCAAAACCAAGAGACTAAAGAAGGATAAAAGCCTTCATGATGACCTAATTGCTCAATTAGCCGGGTCATCATATAGACCTAAAATGAGAGATGGTGTCTTGAAGTTTGTTGAAAAGCAATCTGATTGTGGGGAAAGTTATTTTAAAATAAGGGGGCACCATATCTTTAAATATTTCTATATGAAGTCAGAGTCTGCAATTCCTGAGTGCAATCCATGGAGATTAGGACTGGATACTCTTGTCATTCCTAATGTTTTTCTCAATGTAGACCTAATCAAGGATTTAGCAAGATGTTATAATTCTGAAGGTTGATACATCAGAGCCATAAATGGAAGGTTGTTAGATATCAACAAAGATACAGTATTGGAGGTGTTTGGCCTAAAAGACTGTAGAGATTGTATTACAGAGATTAATTTGGAAAACCTAAAGGTTGAATATGATGATACAAAAGGGATTTTCAAAAGAAAATGATTGCCCATTCATAGACCAAGGTACAAAGATAACTTGCAATAGTTTGCTAGAAATGAGGATCCCCCATATAAAGTGGATTTGTTCTATAGATATTTTGAACTGACCTATTATCCATTTTCTCAGGTATTGGGGTATAGTGGGGACCCTATGATGCCCAAGGTGTTAATGTTGCTTTCTTGTGATGTGTAAAGTGAAACTGATTACAAATTTTATGATTACCACCAATTTGTTGTAGATGCACTACACGAGTCATTAGTGAAAATACAACAAGGTGGTTCAAAACTCACTTTCAAATGGTATTGATTGCTAATGCATATGATATTATTTCAGAGACAATAATATGGTGTGTGGAGTCCTTTTCTTAATATAAGGACTATTAAAAAAGGTGTTAAGGTGCCATTCTAGCTGTGGACTACTATTTGGGATAGTGAATACTAGCATTCACAAGCTCTTGTGTTCAAGCAGTATTTTGTCATAAAAGTATATGTTGCATGTGGCATAGAGGTTCCTCGATTCTCAAAGCAAGTTATGAATTTCCTAAAACCAAAGGGGAAGGAAAAGGAACTCAAAGTGAATATTGACCATAATTGGGCTGACTGACATTTGGATGAGCAATATACATACATCAGGGTGTATGGATTCAAGGGAATGCCACATATTTTACCATTTATAGTTTCAAATAGATTGGTTGCTTTAGAGATTGTGTGACAAATGTATGAAGCCTTATCTCCTTTTAGGACCAGTCAAAAGGGATTATTTTTTCCCACGTGTCTTGCAATTGGTGATTTTGAAATCAATTCAAATAAGGGTTTTGAACAAGCTATTTAGTTTCTTATGTCTTTTCATTTGCGACTAGGATTGACAACTAAGGAATTTGACCTGAAAGGGTATTATACTTCTACTAAGAGGGAAATGACATTGGGGAGGGACCAACATGAATTTGAACTTAAAGAGGAATTAATGAGGAATTGTAGTTCTTATGATGAAGTGCAGGCAAGAAGATCAATGTACTTCAAATTACAAAAAATTGAAAGCGGGAAAAGGTTAGAGGACCCTTCTTATGAAGGACTTTTTCTGGATGAGCCTAAAAGGGTAGTAAGGATGGAGAAGATTATTTAGAATGCCCCTATTCTTTTAGCCAACTCATCCATTCCTCCACCCCCATCTCCAAGTCCATCAACCTTTGCAATGAGAGGACTAGTTGAGGTTTCCCCTTTGGCCAAAATGTTGCCAGCACCATCTTCATGTGTTGGTTTATCTCAGGAGGGTGAAGATACAAGAAAACAACAAGATGAAGTGGAAGTCATCCAAGAATTAATGTTGCAACTTTACATTCAACCTGATGAAGATAATGATGATTTGATTCAAATAATTAACTATTTGACAGAAGATGTGAGAAGAAAAGCATCAAAATCTTTTCTATCTAATGATAAATTCATTCAATCTCAAGAATTTAGATTATTTATGTATAAGTGGAAAGGAAGAGAGATTGTCAAGGGACTGAAAAAAATCCATAATGAGAAAAGGGAGGAATGTAGCAAGAAGTTCTTTGTAGAGCTCAAGGAAGAATTTGATCAAATGACACATGAGAAGGGGATGGATGCTTGATTATTCTTGGGATGGATTTATCCTCGAGTATTGTTTTTGATAATCTAAGAAGAGATAAATAATTTGAATGTAATCTCATAGATGAAGGATATGATAAGCCATGTTTTGGTGTAGAGTTTAGACCTTCTGATAAGAATCTTTCCACGTGGTGCATGTATCCTAAGGGACAAAGACCAAAGTTGATCAATGATATGAATGAAATAATGGGATAGTTTATGGTTTACAAGCTTAGGGATGTCCCTGCTAGTGGTGTAGCCGAATTAAATGTGAATATTGCCCTATTTACTCAGGCCAAGGTTGAGGAATTGAATTAATTGCAAAAGTTACCCGAGAAAACATTGAATTAAAAGAAGCACTAGGGGCTTCAAAAGGAAAGGGCTTGCTGATGGAGGAAAAGAACACCATTTCCAAATTAGAAACCAACCTTATATGTGAAAGAAATAAAAGAGAAGAGGCTGAGAAACAAGTGTTAAAATTGCAACAAGAGTTAATGTATATGAAGAAGGATCTCATAATGAATAAGTTCACATGGGCCCAAAATTATGTCAATAGTAGGGTTGAACAAACGTTGCCCTATCTACAAATTACATTGACAAGATATCAAGAGTTATTCCATGTTATGCAAAGATAACGGACAATAGAGATCCAATTAAAACACACCATGCGGCATTTGTTTCAAAAGAAACAACTAATCTATTGTATGTATGAGTTTATTGAGTCTATTGGTGGTCAAGATTCTCAAGTATGGACATATATGTTGAATGAATTAGAGTCCATATTGTTTGAGGTTGATGAGTTGCTAAGTAATCACCGAAGATTTCATGGATGTATTGCACGAGCTTTGAAAACATTTACCAAATTACAAGGCACTCCCCTCCCTTCATTAATAAAAGAAGATGAAGAACTTAGGACAAAGCATGAATGGAAGATAGAACTTTGAAATCTCCTTTTCCACAGGGTGCTAGATAAAGTTCTAGATGATGTTGATAGGGTGGTGGAGAATTTGCAGTTACAAGTGGCTTGTACCAGCTGGATTTTAGCGCCAGGAACTTGCATAAAGAAAATGCTACTCTAGTGACTCCTTCATATAAAACACACATGGATTCTTGTCAAAACTTATTTTCTAGAGAGAAGTGAGTCATGAGAGGTACTTCTACTAGCAAGAGGTTTTCTTTTGTTTTCATGAATTCTATTGCAACTTAATCAAACTGCCTCTTGTTTGTAATAGGACTGGTCAAAGAGGTTGTAACTGTAAAAGGTAATGATTTGTTATGAGTCATGGTTTTTTATGGTATTCCTTATCCTTGGTTTTTCCTCAAGATAACTGCTATGTTTTATTCTATGATGATAAAGCTAGATAGTGACATTTGGCATAGTATTGGCTGGAAGCTTTGTTGCTCCCTTGTTTTCTATAAAAGGAAATACATGGCCATTTTGTAGAGGTTTTGAAAATGTAATGTGGAAATGATTTAGTAGGGTTTTTCTTGATACGGAGTTATCTTTATTTGGCATATGAAACTGTTGCACATATAGAAATTAATAGAAATATTCTGATGAATTGTCTTGTATTTGTTGTTTCTCAGTTGTACACTTTCATTTGTTAATGACAAATGATACTGTCTCTATGGGTTTATTGTAGATGTGTGATGTGGTACTCAAAATTTCTTTAAGGAAGAAATTAAATTCTGATAGTGCATTACAATAATTAATGAATAGTTATACGATTGTTTAAGTATGATTCATGGGGATTGTGATGGGGTATATTTGTAAGGTATTTATATTCAGGAAATTAGATGTGACTCTTGTCAATTTGTTAGAAATATGACTTTGTGCCAATGAATAACATACTGGTCCAATGATATGTTTGTTCAGTAACCACAATATCTTTTAAGAAATTGTTCTCTTGTTTTACTTTTGTTTATGTTAAGGATTTGGATCCTCGGTTGACAATATCTTGTGAAATAAGCAAAATAGGGCCAATTTTGAGTGCTTATTTGTATTAAACTTGTGTCATTGAGAACTATTTGTTTTAAAAAAAATACAGGTTTAGTATGTTGTAAATTTAGGAGTATTACCATAGATTAACCCACGTGGGTCTTGCAGAGCCCGAAATGAAGAAGGATTGTCCATCTTGTTGTGATATCCCTTTCAATTGGCCAATGGTCTTAAGTTCTTGTTGAAGGGAGAAGTCTAATGCGTAGAGAAACTTAAGAAGTCACTTGGAAATACAAATAGTATGCTGAAGAGAAGTCCGTAATGTTGAAGTAAAAATAGGGCCTCAATCTGACATAATCTGGTGGGGAATTTTGTGCAACCTCGCGATGTCCTCCATGAAAACTTGAGCCACTATCATTGTGTATAGGAAGATTGAGTCAGATAAAAGTGTGCCACGTTTGTTATCCTATCAACAGTGACCATGATAGTATCATGTCTATGAGAAGATATTGGCAAACCAACAATGAAGTCCATCAAAATGGTATCGCATTTCCATTCTAAAACTAGGTTCGATTGCAATAACCTTGCATGATGCTGATGTTTAGACTTCACTCTCTGGCACTCCAAACATTTGGACACAAAATCAACTACATCACATCTCATAGAAAACCAATGGTAGAAGGTCCATGTGCATCTTCTTGAAACATGGATGTGCTGAGTAAGGTGTGCAATGTGCCTTTGTCAAGATCAAATTGTGTAGTCCCTTTGATGGTTGTACATAGATACAACCTAGATAGTGAAGAAGACCATATGACTCTAAGTAATATCTTGCATATCTCCCCTCTAAAACTCTCTTAGAGTCAATCTTCGCTCTCACCTCCTGTTACCGAGCATCTGAAGAAAGTGCTCTGAGAATTCGTCTCCTCAAATCCACACCGAGAGTCATCGCTGACAACTCATTTTTCTTGTGACTCAATGCATTTGCCATGATATTTTCCTTCCCCTAAATATACTTAACCTCAAAGTCATACTCACAAAAGAACTCCATCCAATGTCACTATCTAGCATAAAGGATCGACTACGAGAAGATGTACAGTAAACTCCAATGGTCACTGTGCAACTCAAACCGGTGCCCAAGAAGAAAATGTATCCATGTCACTAAAGCATGAACAACTGCTACCAACTCTAAATCATGAGTAGGATAATTCAACTTGTGATCCTTGATTTTGCGAGACTAATAGACAATCACACTTCCCTCCTACATGAGAATTTCTCCCAAGCCCTCCAGAGAAGCATCTGTACACACAACAAAATATCTTGTTGGATCTGGCATTACTAGAATAGGTGCATCAATCAAACTCTCCTTAAGTGTCCGAAAAGCTACCTCACACTGCTCTATCCATACAAACTTCTTCTCTTTCCTCTAAGGAGAAGTAATGGGATGACCTATCCTAAAAAATCCTTGGACAAATCAATAGTAATATCCTACAAGACCCATGAAACTACGAACCTCAACCACATTGGTTGATGTTGGCCAATCTACAATCACCTAAATCTTGGAGGGATCCACATAAATACCCTCTCTATAAATGACATGAACCAAATACTTTGCCTTAGTTTGGAAGAGTCCACCCTTAGCTAGATTAGCATACAACCGATTATCTTCAAGACACTGCAACATCTATCTCAAATTCTCCTCATGATCCTCCATGGTCCTCAAATAACTCAATATTTTATTTAGGAACACAAGGACAAATCTATCAAGGTAGGTCCCAAGCACCCCATTCATCTAACTCATGAAAATTGAGGGCACATTAGTAAGCCCAAATAAAACCACTATAAAATCACAGTGTCATAGCAAGTGTAGAAAGTTGTCTGATGAATGTTTGCCTCGTGGATTTGAAGTTGACGATACCCTAACTTAAGGTCTATCTTAGAAAAGACCTTAGCACCTTTTATTTGATGCATTGTTGAGAGCCTTTTCAGCCCCTAGCAACCTAGAAATCTATTTATGAGAAAAGGCCACATCAATGAGAAAATTCAAACATGACCGACAGTCATAGATTCTTTTTGATCGATGATGGAAATTCAAACTTGACAACCACCCAACTAGTAGTACTGAAGCTCGCATGATTGATCATTAATGCATGTCAATGAGTGTTTTAAATAAGAAAAAAATATTGAATTGTGATACAAATGTTGGATTTAGCTGTGAAGCCATCCAAGATCAAAATGATTGAAGGAAAGAAAGACAAGAATCTAGATATTAGCAAAACTCAACACTCTCTTAGTACTAAACTAGACTCACAATCAATTCAGCTAGTGATCTTCTTCAGCATAACGAGAGGTGAGGTCTATTTATGTAACAAAATATGGGCCTATAATTCCAAGAGGAATAATAACTCCCAATAGCCAGAGGAAGTTTTACGTACTTGGTAAATTCCAAATACATGGTTATGATCCAAAAGAGGGTGTGACATTCAACTACCCAAATGTGGGTGTGAATGACAAATGCAATTGTAGGATTATGCCACGTGTCCTCATACTGACCATTATAATATAACCTAAGCAAGCTTAATAATGTGTGCAGGAAAAATAATTATTCCCTAACATAAGAAAAAATAAAACCCTACATTAACACCCCCCCTTAAGTGTAGCTTAGCTAGGTGAAAAGACACAAAGATGGGTCCTTGCTAAAAGGCCATGTTAGGTACCCATGTACAAAATAATCTCTCTCAAATAGAGAAAACTATAAAACCCAGTGGGACAAAACTCCTACACAAAAGAGAGAAAAGAAAACAAGTTTCCCAATAAAGAAAGAATCCCATGCAAGGAAGAATCCCTCTCTGAAATAGAAAGGATAAGAAAGACTATGTAGCCTTCCTCTAAGTAACCAACTGTACTAATGGTTGATTCTCAAAACAAGATGTAGATGATGAACCATGATCATCAAACAATGTTTTTGCCCTTAGGAAGAAATAAAATGAAAGGTAAATGTAGAACATATTGCCATTCCTAAAAGGAATATGAAGGAAAAAAGTTCAAAATGTATGAAGTCTCTAAAATTGCTCATGTGTCTCCATGTCAATGTTGAAAGTAGTCATTTCCAAATCATGTTTTCTGGGCTACACTAATGAAGATGAGAATCCAGAACATGGTAGAGATGTATGTTGAACAAGATCCAAAGACTCAAGTATCTCCTCTAAAGATAAATAATCTTATTCCAAATGCTACTCAAAAGTATCCACACTCGTGTCATATTATGATGAATGACCATGTGGAGAATGAACAAGAGGATCCATAGGTTCCTCAACAACAATTGAAGTAGAATCAACTTCATCAAAGAGAAGATGAATGTCATAGATAATGTCTCTCGAGTCTAAAATGCGAGACTCCACAAACAAACCTGCAATGTTTGTCAAGTAGTCATTCTAAGAAATTGAATCTAGAAGATGATGTATGTCCTATTGCATCAAATCAAAAGTAACCATGGATGTAGTAACACAAGTACCCTTAGAAGCAACAATAGATGGAGGAGAAGGAATGCAAGGTTCAAGAACTGTATTTCATGTAAGAGTACCCAAGTTCAAGTAACCAATGTTCTCCTCAAATTCAATGTTCACACTAGGAGTGTGATTAATAGCCAAAGGATTTGAACCATCATTAGGTGCAAAGTATAAAAAGGTATATAACCAAGATGTGCGATCAATCATCCTAACAACAATTATCTCTTTGCTTTCCAAGTCTCAAATGATAATTGAACCAGGTGTGAATTCCATAGTCTTCCTTGCTCCACCATCGGTGATTTGATATGTAATGCCCCGCCAGGAAACCCCGAAGGGATAAGCCCAAACACAAGAAAAGAGTGCAATAAATTTTTATTTTTATTTTTTTAAAGTTACACCACATAAGATACAACAAGATATCAAGGATTCAGAATTACATAGCGGAAGACATCAACTAACACCTAAAGAGTTTCCCAATGAGATTACTTAAATTTCACAATTCACTTAACTCACACAATTAATCCAATAAGCTGATTATCTTAATAACGAGATAATTCTTAATCAGGATGATTTCTTTCAAAAGATGGAAATATAAATCACAAGCAAAGACTCATCCATTAAGATCCATTCATAATCTTCATTCAAGCTTTTCATTAAAATACAAGCCATACATCTAATATTCTAACACACTAGAATTTCATCATAAACATATGAGATCTTTTCAAGCATACTTAATTTCCTTAACAACAACTGAATATATTCCATTACTCTAAGATACATTCTTTCATATTCCAATTTATTGCATTTTAAAAGACGATTGCATACATGCATCTACGATAAATCTCATCAAAACCACTTATGAATTCGATCAAAATGGCATTCAAGAAAGGACTGCATATAAGCATTTAAAGTTAATTCCATCTTATCCACTCATCCATTCTAACATAAGCTATTCATACACGATAAATTGAATGAGGGAAACATAAGAGAATAACATCACATAACACCATAATGATCTCGGAGTTCACCCCTAAAGGGCTACATCTCCGGGTCTGCTCAACTGCAAGACCCCTCTGATAAATAATAAAGTTAAGAATACAAGAGGTTACACCATTACAATCCGGCCATCAAGGCGAAACATAAACAATATACAAACGACCGCATCGGTCAATAAATACATAAACGATCCTTGAAAAGAAAAGGATCCAGCAGAACATAATCAAAGCTAATACAAGGGTCCAGGAGAGCATCCACAAAATTGAGTCATCACTACTCAAGGTCTAACCTGAAATCAAGTTCTCACAAGGGCACAGACAAAAGGATGACCCACAAACGTGCTCCTAACAGGACAAAACGACAACACACTAGCGAACGTAGGGACAAGTGTCATCACACAACCCGGTATGGTTACCATGGCAGGTCTTCATAGGTTCCGGCCCCATACACTGGGTTACCCTGGCAACCTAATCCAAGCCTCCGGCCCATCCAAGCCTCATGTGGACCCACACATCCTCTCGTGAAGACAAGGATGATGGATTGCCATTTCAGGCCTTCTCACAGCATGTCGGGTCTATGCTAGCACTCGTCCCATGTGTGAGGCACATTTATCTTACTTAGAGATTACATTCTAATCTACTATTAGGTTATCACTTATTAGACTCACTTTCGATGGGTTACCTAGCAACCACTTTGGGCGCGACCCCCAATCGAAAGCCACTTTCCCATACGACACTAGACTAAACTCAGACGAACTTAAAAACCAAGGAATACACATGGTCAGACGAATGGAGTTCAAGAAGGAGGGAACAACCATTTGGTCAAACACGAATCATCATTTGACACCCACACAAAGGATGACCAAATACGACACTACCACAAAACAACAGTCAACTCGGAACCGAGGACTGAAATAGGTACCCCAAGTCAATCCATACGACAGGGACCTATCAAACAAGCACGACTTGCCATTACGTAAGCAAAAGCGAATACAGAAATTAAACTCACATAGGTAATATTCAGCAGATACAATCTTTTCCGAATTGATCTAAAAATTAAAAGTCGATCAAGCTTTCTACATGATCTATAATAGATTGCAGTTATCTACTTCATTTAGATACAGGTTGCACTTGGTTTTCTAACTCTCTAAGGTTCATTGCATCGAACATACAAAAATACGCCATAACGAGTTCTTTAACCAATTTCACAAGAATATAATTTAAACAACCATTAACCAATTAATTAAGATATTTAATCTTCAATTAACATCATCATTGACGTACTGGTTCAAAATAAATCCTACACATTTGCCTTTTCCAGAACCAATTTACACTATACAGATCAAGGAAATATACATATTTAGGGAAGCCAAATAAAGAAAATCCATTCCCAGATTAACAAATTGTTTCCTTGAGCATAAAAAGAAAATTACTAAAATTAACTATTAATTAATGAATATATTTAATAATCCACGATTAATTAAATATAACAAATTAATAATTAATAACGGAATTAACAAATTAAGTATTTAATTACCAAAATATGCATTAAAATAAGATGAGTTTTGAATATGGACTATTGTATATTTCTTTTTCTTTTTTTTTTACATTATACAATAAATCAATAACAACTCATACTTGAATTTTTTTAATTAAATGCCAATATTTATAATAATTAAAAAACTTAATTAAAATATTAAACATTAAATAATATTAAAATATTATATGCATTTTTTTTTGAATAATAAAAAAAAAAACATTTTTAAAACTTAAAAGAAAAGCGTTTTAATATGGGGGAGGGTACCCACGTGGACCCCCACGTGGGCCCCCCCTTGGGAGCTCACGCTGCCTCCCAATGGGAGCACGCAGCCCCCATGGGAGAGCTGCTATTCCCAAAGGGAGCACGCAGCTTCCCATGGAAAGCGCTGCTGCCCATTGGACACGCAACACCCCTCCACGTGGTGGGGAACTCTCCCACGTGGTTGGGGTTTCCAGTTTTTTTAATTTAATTTTATTTTTAAAAAAAAAATTGATCACTGTGCAACACACAGTTAAAAAAAACAGTCTCCTAGAGACTAAAGAATAATGAATTTTTATTTTTATTCACCCATATTGCAATCTTTTTAAAAATACCCAGATCAGGAAAGGGGAAAATTTCTCCAAAACCAACAGCATATTGGTCAAACAAGATTGATCTTCACAAATTTAACATCTAATCTGTCAAACCCCCAACTAAATTTCAATTTTATTTAATTTTAAATCATTCTTAGCAAACCAGAAATTGATTTGAAAACAAGGAATGAAATCAAGGAGGGATAATTCAAGATCTTATTTCCATTCTACTCTATTACTCAATCAAACCAATTCTTCAATAACAAATTCATTTCTTTCAACCAGAACAGTAAATTCTTTTGGCAACAAGAAAACAATTTAGAATCCTACCTTCATACGCAATCCTGGAAGAGATTTACTGAAGAGCCCAACCTGCAAGCTCAAGAATTCCTCCTCCTTCCAAAACCCCCAAATTTCATCCCAACAATATTTTTCCAACCAAACATTTTTCCAAAAATATCCATCATCCAAATTTTCCAAAAGTCTAGGTTATAAGGAAGAGTTGACCAAAATTTCATTTTTGGAATTAAAATTTTTATTTAAAAATAATTCCCAAAAATTACTATTTTCCAACTATATCAACAAATTAAATTGCTTTTCAATTCAAAATTGATTTCCTCACTCAACTGAAATTTAACCTTTCTAATTCAAAAATGCCAAAAGATTAAATTAATTCTATTGCAATTAAATTTAAATCTTTCTTTTTCAACAGCATATACAAAATGCATTGAATATTCAAAATCAACCATTTAATTGAACTTACTCCCAATTTAAGACGAGCAATCCAATATCAACGATAATCGCATAACGAAATCCCAATTAATTTAGTCTATTAATCTTCAATGCAGAAACACATATATAATCAAATTAATTACTAAGGACTAATTAAGCAATTTAACCATACACACCAAGCACGCAAACCAAGAAAGTCGATTAGACAGACGACTCGCAAACCCAACCAAAAGGAAATACCGACGACGACTAACGATGCTAACTTGAGCACGACTATGGTCAACTAGGGTCTTACGACCACCTAATCCAACTCTAAGGATTAAAGAGGTACACTCAAACCTGCAAATCTAGGTGAAGACGAACCTCGCACTCATGCGGCGTTGTACCTGAAATCTCCTGCAACCAAGAGTCATACATGCATACATATATAAACTTAATGAAAGCGTTAGGCCGATATTAATACCACGAAATAGGAACACTAAACAACTTGCATACAACTAGTGTGAAAACCACATCAACAGCTATGCGTTAAATCAAACATCTGACTATAACATTATATTAAGATAAACTAACCAAGATTAAACCAAGATTAGAAATTGATTAGGGCAGGGGTACTACATGATAGATGGAAAAAAGATTATTTGACAAATTAGGTACACACAAAACATCATTGAACTACCTAACAATGGCAATTATTCCATACCATAGCTCATAAGGGGTCTTTGAATTATTAACTCTCACTTGCACTCTATTGAGAATATAGACAATAATATGCACAACCTCTTTCCAATACACATAAGACAAATTAGCATCTTTTAACATTGTCCTAGGCATATCTTGAAATGTTCTATTTTTCCTTTCTACTACCCCATTTTGTTGAGGTGTCCTAAGAGTACATAGATATCTCCTAAAACTATGGTCTTCATAAAACTTATTAAACTCGTTTGATGTAAATTCACTCCTCTATTAGACCTTGAGCATTTTATCTTAACAACCATTTCATTCTCAACCATAGACTTGAAAGCTGTAAACTTATCTAGTGCTTCATTTTTTTTCTGTTAGAAAAGTGACCTCTGTCATTCTAGAGTAATCATAAACAAGTAACATAAAATACATTTCACTATATAATTAACTTGTCCTAGTAGGTTCGTATAGATCAATATGTATCAGTTCCAAGGGTTTTATAGTAGAATACTCCTTACTCTTGAATCTTGCTTTTCCTACTTCCCCATCTAATACTCCTTGCACAGTGTGTTTGTAGGCTTGATTATCTTGGGCATATCTCTTACTGCTTGTGAAGAGCTAATCTTCACCATATTGTCAAAATTGATGTGTCCCATTTGTTTGTGCCAAAGCCAACATTCACTACTATGTGCTATCACACAATTTCCTCCTTTAGCTTCCTTTAGGCAGTAGATATTTCCATCAATCCTTGTGCCTTTTGCAATTAGCCATCCCAAGCTTTTTTTTTTCACATCCATTCTTATGAAATGTAAGCTTATATCCCTCATTGCACATTTAACTGACACTAAGAACATTATGTCTTAGTACCTTAACATAGAGAACATCCTCTACCTTGTTCTTCACATCAATGCTTATGGTTCCTTTGCCATAAATTTGAGTAGCCTATTTGCAACTAAACTTAATTGATCCACCATTCCACCTTTCAAGATTAATGAACTTTCTTTTATCAACAATCATGTTATTAAAACATCCACTGTCCATCACCCATGCATTTGGTTCTTCTTTTGCATGAAGGGAAGTCCACACAATTAATTATCTCTCACTATTTTCAGTATTAGCTAGATTACTAAATTCCTTACATTCATCAACATTATCGAATTTTATAGCCATGAACAATGTTTCATCATTTGACTCATCACATTCTTCTTCTTTAGATGGATGACTACTTTCTTTGGAATAAAGTCTTATTTTAGGCTTGCTCCATTTGTTTTTATCACCTCCTCTTCTATTTTTATCTTCATTGAAAGTATATTTAGATTCATAGTGACCAGTTCCCAACATTTGAAGGGTAACTTATCTTTATATTTATCGGTGTCTTTCTTAAATCTTCTTACACAACCTGCTTTTGCATTATCAATTTAATCATCAAGATCAACATTGTCTTCCACTTTCATATTGGCCTTGAATGCAACTTCCTTCTTAGGATTATCCAATTTAAATTCTCTCATCTCAAAAGTAGTGAGTGCACCATAGTGTTGATCCATTGTATATTTGTCCAAATCCTTAATTTCCTCAATAATAGACACCTTAGGAGCATATATTTTAGGAAGAGTTCTAAGTATCTTCTTTACTACTTCATCTTCATCCAATTTACCACCAATGCCTCTAATTCCATTTACCACTTTAGTTACTCAATGCATGTAGCTATCAATATTTTCTTCTTTTGACATCCTTAGATTCTCAAATTTAATTTGAAGTTTTGCAACTTGACTTATTTTATTTTCCGATTTCCTTCATATATATTGCAAAGTTTCTTCCATGCATCTTTAGAAAATTTGCAGTTCATCACCTTAAAGAGTTTTGAATCAACAAAACCACTCATGATTGCATTCCTTTCCTTTTCATTGTTCCTATGCATTCTGATCTCATCCAAAGTAGTTTGAGTAGGAGTAACATAACCATCTACAACAAAATTACAGATACCAAACCCCATAGAAATCAAATATGATTCCATCCTTATCTTCTAGAAGGAGTAGCTCATGCAATCAAGCTTGGGTGTCTTGTGAGATCCATCTTGTGCCATCTTGGACTTTCCTCAAGTGGTTAAGCTTCTTCTAGAGGAACTTGACTCTAATACCAAATGTTAAACACACCCCAAGACTGAGAGGGGAGGTGAATTAGTCTTGATCAAGAACTTAGACTTTGTTCCATAAATCAGTGTCAACTTATCTTAATCTTATGAACAATAATGAAACATAAAACAATGAAATACCAAGCACAAGAAAACACCATATTTACGTAGAAAACCCAAACTAGGAAAAATCATGGTGAGAGTCAACTAGCAACATATGAACAAGATTACAATAATATTTTAAGCTCACTTCCAAGGAAGAAAATTGCTTCTTGAAGGACTTGTAAGCTAAGGTACACTACACTAGCGCCATATACAAGGGACTTGCAGGCTGAGAAGCATTACCTCAAGGTAAGATAAAAAAATTGCTAGGGAGACTCACTATCTCTGAGCAAGATACATGAACATATGAATCAAGATGAATAGGCCTTTACTAACACTGACTCTTACAATCTCCAAGTATGAATCTGCCCTTGAATCTCTATCTCAAGTGACCAACTTCAGAACAATCACCACACACTACCATAGCTTCACATCACTAACTTTGCAAATGATATGATCATGTAAGAATACTACCTATATTGATACACACACTCATTTACGCCATCAAAATTGATATGATCTTTTATATATATCATTTTCTTCATTTCAAATATTAATTAGGCCCACCAAAGTAGGGGACAAACATAGGTCATATCAAGCCGGTCACCAAAAACCAAATGTGGTGAACATGGTACTATTCAGGAGATAGAGAGGACTAAAAGATATCATATCACTTTTTTCTAAGTCACATCAACCAATTCACATTCAATCACTCATCCTCTAAAGTTGACAAGAGGGTAATGTGTAGATAAGCCATGTAGTACATTACTAGTCAACCCAAAAACATATATTTTGGATGAATAAGTCCAATGTGGATCCTCACATGCCAAGGTAGGACCAAAATACAATATAAAACAATTATCAATGCAAGTGAAGACACCCACGGATACACTTAAAGAAAGATAACAACTTCTATAAGCCAAACTAGAGGAGTTACCTTACAACACAAAATACTAGACATAATGCACCAATAAACATATCTTCTAGCATCATACAGAGAGAGAAAGGAATTTCCTTGAATATCCAATGTGCCATCCATAAATACTTATTTTCTATTTTCACATCAAAATCATACTGGCATAACATAATTTGATACAAAATACTTCATCACAGAGGGCCAGGAAAAACCAATCATGAACAAATCATCAAGATCAACTCTTGAAGACAACACCAACATATGAAACTTGAACTAAGACACAACACAAATGAAATGAACATGTCTTCTAAGTCACAACACTTGAAACATCAATGTAGAGCATTTCCCAGACCAATTTTGATAAACAACTAGACTATTAGCAAATTGCAATCACTAACCATATCAACTACAATACTAGGGACTAGAAAAGATAGAAGAGCAATGTCCACATAGCATAAACATTATGTTCAATTTTGCATGACAATATCATCAAGTGCGGAGGAATGTATAGCATTATTACAAATTTTTTTTAGCATACGTTCCTGCAACAACCATCTTCATCAATCTTCCAAGGACTAGAATGTCTCAAAAACATCATTTTCTTGCCTAGGAACAAACAAGAGATATAACCACCATTTTATAGCATACATAAGATCAAAATAAACATCCCCATTATATTTTCATGCTTCTAATACTCATCACAATGTTTCTCAATGCATCTAATCCTCGTCTTAATATGATATCATCATCATACCATCTTTTCCATCAAGCACATTATCGACATCATCATCTGCATCAACACATTATACTATGTGTATAAATTAAACACCAAGAAGGTGGACATCCACAACATAAAGCATGTGCAACCAATATCCATATGTTCTCTACATCAATGAAAACAATTGACAAATAGTGACAACAACTACCAACAATCTCCTCATACACTGATAATCATCATACTAGACATATCATCAACGACAACACAACAAGTGTTGGTAATCAAGGACAACATATATTATTAGACATCAGGGTGACATCAATAACAACACATATTGCCAACACATTATATGTTCTCTTTACAGTCGGAGTTTTTTATTATTATCTATTTTAGATTGTCCTACATCTCTGTCACATTTGGAAGACATAAACAAAGTGTCTTACCAAAGTGCAGTCGAATGTTTGATGTATGTTATGATTTGCACTAGACTAGACATTGCCCAAATAGTGGTAGTTCTTTCTAGATATGTGTCTAATCTTGGTAGAGTTCATTGGGATGTAGTTAAAAGATTTGAAGGGTACCTTAGAGTATTCTTTGTGTTATCGTGGTAATATGATAGGAGACAAGATTTCCTTTTATATTCATGATTATGTGGATTTTGACTAGGTAGGTGATATTGATAGCAAAAGATCCACTAGTTCTTATGTGTTTACTTTATTTGGTGGTGCAATTAATTGGATGTGTAAGTGGAAAGATGCATTTTTTTTGTCCACTACTGAAGAAAAGTACATGGCAGCTACTCATGCTAGTAAAGAAGTCATTTGGTTTAAGAGACTATGTTCAAACATTGGAATAAAACAAGGTGCAATGATAGTTTATTGCGATAGTCAGAGCACGATCTACCTAGATAAGAACCTGACATTTCATTCCCTAACCAAACATATTGATTTTTAGTATCATTTTGTTAGAGATAGTATAGCAGGGTGAAGCTGGTCAAGGTAGAGGCTTTGATAAATTTTGCAGATTCTTTAACTAAGGTTGTGAGCACATATAATTTTAGATGGTGTTTGAAGTCTATGGGCCTCGTGTCCCCTAGCAATAAAATTATTGTGTAGATACTCCCTTTGCTCTTGCAAGGTGTTTGACAACTGGGAGAATGTCAGGAAAATGGTGTCTCAACCTTGCTTATACATAAGGTTACTATTTTTATTAAGTTTTCACTTGAACACAGATTGGTCCAAAATTTTCCCCAAAGCTTTTGTAATGGATGAAAATGGATCAAGGTAAGATTAGAGCCAAGGCTCACTTTCACACAAATATTGGAATACAAAACCACAAAAAGGGGGCAATTGTATTTGACAAACTCTTGTCAAAGAGAGACAAATGATACCTTCAGGGTTTCTATTCCTTTGTTGCTTTGGAAAGCGAATGGATTTGAAATGATATCAAATTTGGATCTAAGTATGATATAAATGAAAGCTTAGAAGACTATAACAGTTTGATGCACAAATAGAAACTTCACAACAAATAGAAAAGTGAGCAAAAAATACAAAGGTGCAACTATGATTGGAATTTGAGTTTGATTTCATTGTTTGGGTCACCTAGAGTGTCTTGGTCTTCTGACTTTTGCACATCAACCCAAATGTAGCTTCTTGCGATATTGTATTTTGGCCCTGTCAAATCTTGTGTAGAATTTTGAGGATAGGAGTGCTCAGGGAATCCTAGTCCAGATATGATTGCTCGAAGTGCCTTGGTCTAAGGGTTTCCTATCCAAATTTACTTTGGTGACTTATCTCTATGTCACGAGTATTTCTAGATCTTTTTGTCTCCACTGAAAACCTATAACTACAAACAAGAGGCAAACAAATGGTGCTTGGGTGGTTTGTAGGGGCTTGCCTAGGTCAAACCTTTGGTTTTGAATTGACCCTTGAATTGAATTGGAAATGTTTGAATTGAAATGATTGACAAAATTGATTATACATTCAACTGATGAAGCAATGTACTTAGGATAAGTCCTCCACGTGTTGATGCAATAACTTGATAAATCACATAAAATTCATCATGAAATTATAATTGAAACATAGATTAAGATGCCTTGATGTAGCTTGCTACTCCTTGAATCAAGTCTGCTCTTGAGGTGTTGCTCTTGAATTAGAATGATAACATAATGGTGAGATGCAATAATGAGATGATGAGACAAATTAAGAGGGATGCCTTATATAGGGATTTCATAATAAAATCACCTTTAGGCCAACTTAAAATTATTATTTTTTTGCATGAAGCTAGATTTGAATAGGATAGGACCACCTTATTATCCTCTCAAAATTTAGGGAAAAAATCGTCAAATCGGGATGCTCAGGGTGTCCTGGTCCTAACAATTTTAGGTTGACTTTTTAGGGATGAGAGATAATAGGATCCTAGTGTCGAAGATAAGTTTGTGCAAAAATATAGAGGGAAACATGATTTGTGATTCGAAATGGGGTATTATTTATAATAAATCAAGATAATAAAAGATAAAGGGCACACCTAGAATTTATGACCCAAATAAGAGTGTGATGATGAATTAAAGTTGAATGGTACTCATAGTATTGAATTAAATATTAATTTAAATTAATAAAGGTCCTATAATGCATAGAAGAATGAGAAATACTAAAATGAGTGTTAAGAGAGTGTGAATTTGGACACCCCAATTAAAGGTGTACAATTTATGATGCTACAACTTCAAATTGGCTAGATATGCATGCTAGTAAATTTTCATTGCAAGATCATGTCTAGATTTGAAGATATGAAAGTTTTCATTTTTTACAGTTGCGAACAAAAATTTTGGAATCAATTTTGAGTGTCTCAGAGGCTTCAAAATAACCCAAATTTTTTTGTAACTAGTGTAGTAGTTTATAGCTTGATAGAGCACATTGTGAGCTTTATAGTGCTTCAAATGGTTTGTCAATCAGACACCCAATTGAAAAGTGTTGTCCTCCAAAAGTTGGGTCTCCTAAAATAGAAAATATAAAAATGTGTTGGATGCATAAATGAGTAGTAAAAGGGAGTTACACATGGTGTGTGTATTGAAACATCATAGGTCATCTTGTAGATAATATGGGTGCCATTCTTGGGTGGTTTTAGCCCATGGTTTTGTAATACCATTTTATGGTTTCATGTATAGTACCTCCTATATATTAGGTTCATAAGATGGATGTTATATGTAAGAGTCTTATAGCTATTGAATTGCCTCTAGATCTCTATTGGTGATACTCCTGTGAGAAGCTTGCTATACGAGTATATTGTAATTAGTTGTTGATCTATGAAAAATATATTGGACGAATTTTGGAGTGTAGGGTTTTTCCCATGTAAATCACTATGTTGTGGTATGCATGCTATTTATGTTTATTTTTGTAATTTTTGTAAAAATTTGTAGAATTTTTGCATTACCATCCTCTCAAGGTTAGTGCAAGAAGTTGTTTCGCCACTTAACTTCCTTACATATGCAAAGCTAGTAAGACTAAAAAATAGGATTATATGCAAACAAGAAGAAAAGAGTTGGTTTTATTTGGGAGGCACAATTTAGGAGGCTTTTGAAAAGAGTTGCAACAAAAATATACAAATAAAGGGAACAATACCATAGATGTTCAATGGCTAGAGCACGCAAAGCTGCTATATGAGAGAGTGCAAGATAAAGACATCCCTAGGATTATTGATTCAAGAGCTAAACTCTCCTCTTTAGAAAACATTAAAGAAAAAATTAAAAAACTCGTGGTGGGTAAAGATCGAGACATAAATAGTCTGCAAGCAAAATACTTTAAATGGGGCTTGGGAGTCCTTGTGCCTCACATCAAAAGAATATTCAACAAGGTCATTCAGAATGGGTTTCTAACAAATTGGATGACTAGTGTTGTCATCCCCTTGCTCAAAAGTGGCAACATCAACAACCCTTCAAAATATCACACTATAATAATAAATCCTCTTTTCGGTAAACTTTTTGGGAGCATGATAGCAAGATGAATCATTATTTGGGTTGAAAAGGAGGGAAAGAGGGCGAAAGGGCAAGCAAGTTTCAGATTAAAGCATTCTACCATTGATCACTGTAATAAACTCATATACTTGTTTGAGAAAGTTTGGGATAAGTAGGGAGGGGAGGTCTTTTGTTGCTTCGTTGACTTCAAGAAAGCTTTTGACATGATACCTAGAAGCAAATTATGGAGTAAGATGGAGGAATTGGAAATTTTAGAACAATACAGGGCTACTGTCTATAGGTTGTATGACCAAGTTTGGACCAAAATTCAAACCAAACAAGGATTATCATAATGTTTTGGAAGTGACTTTGGGGTCAAGTAGGGATGACTATTATCTATTGCTTTATTTGGGATTCACATTGACAAATTAGAAGAATGGATAGACAAGTTTGGTGGTGGGGGGGTTTACTTGACCAATTATGTAATAAAGCTACTTCTATATGCCAATGATCTTATTTTAATGGCAAAAAAACATAGGATTTCAGGGAAAACTTAAAATCTCTAGAACTATTTTGTCATGAGGTGGGGATGCAAGTGAACAATAGCAAAAATAAGGTCATGATCTTTACCTTGAAGATATAGAAGGTTCAATGGGAATTTGTTTTTGAAAACAACCTCTTACAAGTGGTCAATGAATATAAGTACCTTGCCTTGATTTCCACAACAAACTTAGTGGGGAAACACGTAGAGCAAAAAGGATACAAGGGGGATGGAAAGCCTTATATTCATTACAAAATAGATTTAGAAGAGTTGAGCTATGTGACTATAAAACTAAGAAAACTCTTTTTGGACTCCTAGTAGTTCTAATGGTACTATATAGATGTGAGGTATGGGGTAGCAACACTTCAACAAGAAAATGAAGATAGATAGAGAGATTACAAAAACATTTAATCACAAAAGACCTCAAGATTAAATCTTCTATTTCATATGAGATTGATTTGGCGGAGGCCAGAGCTTTCCTCGTTGAGGCGACGATTATGTTCTTGTTGCTAAGTTATCTAAAAAGATTAGAGAACATGGAGATACATCACTAGCCAAAAGTGGTAGTTGAAGATAAATTAGCCATAAGGATGAGTACATGGATGAAATAAAACATCAAATGGATGAATAAGTGAAGTATTAGCATAAGAGAATGCCCAAATAACAATGAAGAAATAAAAAAACATGCAAGGAAAATTCAAAGAAAGCATGTGGAAAGAACAACTTTGGAGAAAAAGAAATACTATATAAAAAATTTCAATCCCACATATGACCATACACAAAAGAACTACATAGGAATGAAAATAAAATGAAAAGAAAAAATATTAATTACTCAGATAAGAACTAGTTCGCATCAATTTAGATGTAAAACTGAAAGATAGAGGATACCAAAAGAGGTGTAGGTAGATAGAAGGTGTAGTTATTGCACTCAAGAAGTGGTGGAGATGGAATGACATTACATCATGGAGTGTTCAACTTATAAGGATATTCAAATCAATTATATCGAGACTCTAAAAGTGAACAAATTGAGTAATTTGTTCAAAGAAGAAAATATAACAAGTGTTGCAGATTTGTTGATCAAGATACACAATAGAAAATTCAAGATACATAAAGAAAAAGAGATTTAAACACGATATCTTGAATTTTACATACTGGCTACTATAAGTCCCATAAACTATTTGATCTTATAGAATTATAAAAAACATTAATTCATTCATATGTTATTTTTAATCTCACAAACATAAAAAGATTAATCACCTTATCTACCTATCTATGTCCATATCTAGAAAATGTCCTTCAAATTTGGGGTTAAGTTTCCGCTGCCATTTTCATATCTATATCGTTTTTCTTTTTCAACAAATTAATTTTATTTGGGGAAACCTCTATACTTAAACGGTGATTGCTCTGCATTTGTTTTCAGAAAACTGTTGGATACGCTAACAAAATATTTTCACTCGCTTGAATATTTCCAGTTTATCGTGAAAGAAAATTGCCTTGGAAAGAAGTGAGCTGCTTTGCAACTGGGGAAATGGTATGTATGAGTAACTATCCGCATTCGAAGCATATATATGGTTTACTTTTCGCAAGAATTCCAGTAGAACCCTAGTGGCAACCAAAATATTGTAATAATTTATATCGTTAAATGACACAATCTCGCCAGTCATGGTTTGTTTAGTGAGGAAAAGGCCTGTATATATTTTGTGCTATATCCTCCTAGGGTTTGAATTACGCGAATGTTTTGAACACTTTGAATTAAGTCTTACGATTCCTAATGTCCACCATGA
Organism: Cryptomeria japonica; assembly: GCF_030272615.1. NCBI lineage: Eukaryota > Viridiplantae > Streptophyta > Pinopsida > Cupressales > Cupressaceae > Cryptomeria > Cryptomeria japonica. The sequence goes on from NC_081415.1 coordinate 392,655,831, forward strand.
TCTTTTTCACTGGCTGAAGAAAAGTTTCAGCGTTTTCCGGGATTACTTTGTTTCTAAGATTTCTTTCATAATTGGAAATTTGAGTAACTGTAGGATTTTGTGGAGGCTTGGGTGTTTTTTTTCGTTGTTATTGTTAATTTGATTTTTTTCATATGGGTATGCTTGAGCCCATTTTCCTGCGGCTACAGATATCGAGGGTTAGGTGCCCTAGATCCACGTAAAACTGAAAGAAACCAGTCGCAGTTAGGATAATTCACATCATTAGCAAATAAGTAAAGCATCTTAAACATGATAGAAACCACAAGCACCGCTCCAGCTGCATTTAGGCTCTCTGTATCCATCTTAGGATCACTATGAGGCTCTGGTCTCCTGGAGAATGAAGACGCCACTCCCTGGATCTTCTCCAGCGTTTTCTATGCAGCTTTCTCTTTCGAATCAGTCTTGCCATGAGCTTGCCTCGATCATCCATCCAAGTCCCACTTTCTCTTTCTTGGCTTAACTTGCTTTTAAAAGTTTGATTTGTTGCTCAGAAGAGCTCTCCGAGATGGCATGAGAGATATTTGCTGAACCTCTAACCTTCAAAACCCCCAACCAGCCCATGCAAACTCTTAAAGGCTAAAAATTGACTGTGAGCCATAACCAATTGAATATTATGCCTACAGCTCAATTCACCTCTAACTCTCTGCATGTGTACTAGCAATGCAGCAAACTTTAAAAACGTTAGTCATGTCCAACCCTGCACAGAGATTAGTTTTTATCCCGTGCTTTCATCCGTTGCAGAGGTGACACAAACTATCTCACCCTCCCCCTACCAGTTTCATTTCCAGTACGAGAAGAAAACTGAAAAAAATGGAAAAGATATTTGCTTTCACTCTCAACATCAATCAAACCTGAATACTTTGCATAAAAAACCCACACAGGGATTAGCTTTTAGCCTGGGTTTTCATCTGTTCCACAGGTGACACGAATTTATTACAATGCTCCATAGAGTTTCCTGACAGGGGGATGCAGGGACGGTTTTTGGGGATATGGGGACCAATGGCCTAAATTTGGGGATGGTGAGGCGACGGCTGTGGAGTGGTGGTGGAGGTGATGCTGATATAAATTAGAGGTGAATCAAAATCTTCAAGGCAAAATCTGCATTATAACATCTCTGTGAGTGGCCCATGAAAGGCCAATTAGTTTTCACAAAGTTAAAGGCTGCAATCAGTATGAAAGGCCAATTAGTCTTTAAAACCTTAAAATTAATTTGCAGTTTATATTTTCTTATCCCCAATGCTGATTTTTTTCCCTGAAACTTTGCTAGTTTCTGCATAAAATTGGTCAAATCCTAACCTTGGAATTTTTTGACCAAAAAATCACTGTATAATTGTGGTTTAATTGCAAAAATAATTTTTTTTGCAAATTTTTATTTAAAATATATAGGGTCATTCAGGGCTTTTTCATTTTTTATGACAGTTTTTTCCCAACACCTAACACTAACCATAACTCAATTTTTCCCCTAACCCTAAGCTTAACCTGATTTTTACAGTTTACCTGATTTAATCCAAATAAATTGAAAAAATCTTTATCTTTTGGTCTATCAAGTTATTCTTGAGATGGCTTTGAATGGTGTTTGCTGCCATACCTTAGACTAAATGCTGTATGACCCATTCCGTTAGGTTGAATATATTAACGCTAATAACAATGTTCACAAAATTGTATTTATCTCCGTAAAGGTGGGGCTTGACTTGCATTATGCTCTTGCCATGAAAAAGGGTGATATATGGAATCTATTCACATTCTATGCACTTTTAATTTTGTATACATTATTCCTTTTATGTATACATTTTTTTATTATTTAAAATATTATAATTTTTTTTAGTGCTTTAAATACAAGTTGCAGCTCCTTGAATGGGCATTACCAGTGGTGTCTAAGATGGCTACTGGTGGCCTTCTGTTTTTTCTCTATACCTATACAACTGAGTATCTTCCCCCCTGCACTCTTTACTGTAAAATTCATTTAAGATTAACATTGTCAATACTCTAATAATCCCATATTCTTGTAGCTTATAACATTTTAATGGTGCATAAAAGTATCATGCAAAGATACATTGAAAGTTTTAATTGCACTCTCTACAATTGTCCAAAGATCATTATGGTTGAAGATGGTATTAACCTATAGGCTATGTATATGATATTAGAACTGTTATAAGATTATATCCAATATTATATCTTATTAGTATTTTAAACTTTGGACAATTATACTAAGGGGGAACTATTATTATCCAATTACTAGCCACTGCCATTTTTATTCATTCCTATAATTTTATATTAATTTCTAATCAAAAACCATTTCCACCTTTTTATATTAATCCTCATGGAATTTTTTTTCCACTATAACCATCTATGATCACACATAAATAGTTAATAGCTATTTAAATTAACTTTAAAATTTTTCTGAATTATTAATTTATTTGTAACTGTTTGTTATGTTGGCAGGGTCATAGTTAAACCCTCTTTTAAAATAAGAATTATTCTTACAATATTTATTGTAGATTACCATATCCACTAACTTATTGTTTGCACTAGGTCTAGAAGTGCACTTGACAGTATTGATTTAGTTCTAAAATTTGCTTGCCAAAAGCGATTCTCTTATCAATGTATGTCAATGCTAGAATATGGTGCACCTCACTTTCATTGCATATTTCTAGAATCTCGAATCTTCTTCTAGTTGCATTAATGAATGCTTTGAAGTTTTCCTTACAAACTTTGCAAAATACCAATAAACAAGGCATTAGTAATACTGAGACCAAAATAGACAAATTCTCCTAATAAGCCATAACAAGAAATCACCAACAATGACAATAACACTCATTAGCAATTATCATTGCAATAATGTAAATTACTTGCACCATTATAATTCACATAATAATTCAAACTTTCAAATATTCAACACTAAACTAATTATTAATTGGTTAACCTTTAAGGGCACTGTAATATATTCCTGAAAGTTTGCAATTCTATATTTTTTTTTCCTCCCCTTTTTTAAAAATATAACCATTTTTTTGTTTTAAATCAATTTTCATATTTTATTAGTGTCACATGGAATTTTGGGGATTGGAGATGGGGCATGTTGAGGATTGATTTCAAGGGCAGGGGAGCATGTCCCAAATTTGGGGATGGCAGGTGGATGATGGTGCAAATATAATATAGTACTTACAAACATTTGTTATAAAAGAATATATAAGAAGTAGCTATGGAAATTATAAACCACTTTAATACAATGGATTGAAAATGTCGAATATCAATATATTATATTCAAAATTTTGATATGATGGTTACAATTGGCTAATGCCTCCATGGTCTATGACTTTGATCATCATCCCCAAAGACTCTTGCAATTTTTTTATCACTAGAATTAGTGGACCTATGTAGCTCAAGCTGCTTCAAATGGACACCAACCAACCTTGTATGTGCTTGATCATTGTTAATTTGTGTTGACTCCTCTAGCTCTAGATTCTATTGTACTGTTGGACTCTCCTTGTACATAAGTGTGTTGTAGTCAATTAGATGCAAGGTGCTTTATCCTCTTTATATAGTGGATGAACTTGTATGTAGGCTAGTTCCTGTCAGCAACAAAAGAGCAATAAACCTGGGCCAAGAAATGGCTCGCATTGTTGCTGAAGAATGAGGTCCATGCATGGTCTACCACAGTATTGGGTCTTCTTGTGCCATTGTCTCCCTATCCAATTTTGTCTTTTTTGGATATACCGTAAGTGTGGCAAATTTGGTCAACTTATGATGAATGGCAAAGGCATTCTCAACATTATACATCTTCGCAATTGTCTTCATGAAGTCTTTTCTCACCTTAGCATTTGGCATTGGGACAACCTTTTGCACATATCTTTTTAGGTCCAATGCATAGGTAGCCATATGCAAGGGAGTGTTGAGTTATTCCCACCTCTGCTAAATGATGAGTCAAATATGTTCATTATATTATTGCAACATGGTGGTCTTTTGCTTCTACAATGACTTTCATTTGGCAAAGTATGTGTCAAGACACTCATAGACCTCTCCAAGGTTTGGAATATTAGAGTACACATGTTTGATCATTTGTAAAAATTATGATGGATACTATATATTTCACATCAACCCAAATTTTTTCACTTTTTACCACTTCTTGCACTCTCTTCCCCAACTTTAATTTGGAATTGAGCCATTGAGTCCACTTTTGTGTTATGACTATTGATTGGAATGGCTCTTGGAATTCAATTATCTTCTTCAAGAGAATGATGTATTAAGTATATTTGATCTTAATGGGTTTGAGAAATTCCTTAATGGAGAAGGTTCAAAATAGTGCATTTGATGTGTGTTGATTGCAAATAAAGATCTACACATCTCACACATTAATAATTGCACATTTAATTCAATTTAGTTTCCCCATGTCTTTGAATGCATTGTCATGGTATATTGAATTCAACTTTTGTGTCATGACTATCATTTGCAATGGATCTTGCAACTCAATCAGCCTCTCCAAGAGAATGATGTATTAGTCATATCTGGTCAATAGGTTTGAGAAAGTCCTTCTTTGATAAGGCCTAGAATAGTGCATGTGATGTGTGGTGATTGTAGATAAACATGCACACATCTCTCATATCAAGAACTACTTGTTTGATTTGTTGAAATGGTAGAGCATATAAAATTCTAGAACAACCGAACCATATAACACATAAAATGTCACAATAATTGATTGATCGAATTCATAGGGATTTTATTCACACAACTTGATTTTTTAAAATTACATTCTATTGGTATACAAAGCCATACATTTTCTTGTAAATACAAACTAGCTTACCTACAGGAATATAACTTCCCAAAAACTAACTTTTGTTTTATCTATACATAATATAAACTATAAACTAACCTACTTACTAAACATTGTTTTATTTATTTATCTATCCTATAATCTACTTATTTATGTAATATTCCAACATTTCCCCTCTTATTACATCAGTCCAAACAAAAGATGAAACGTTGCAAGAATTGAACATGACAACCCTTCTCAAAACTTTGATGGAGCATCTCCACCAGTTCTCCTTGCTCACCTAGGAAATACCAAATTGACTCCATCAGTGGATCTCCTGACTGTCAAACCTGTAAAACATCTGTACAACATGAGAGAACAAAAAATATCCCCATCCTCCATGCAGACTGCGAGAACAACTCTCCTCCAAGAGTCCACATCTCCTTTGTTTATGTCAAAATCCCTCTTCTAGTGCTGCATATTGAGAAAGCAACTCTTCTCTGGTAGTCCACATGTCCTTCAAGTGTGTCAATATCTGTCCTCTAGTGCTGTGGGAACCAATCCCTCCTCTACTGCACAAAAGAACCTGAATCAATGTAGATGCATTAATTGCACCCATGTAAAATGTTAAGAAAAGCCAAGCCCCCCTTTGCTCCCTGAAGTGACTCAATTATGAAATTGTGCTTCTCATGCAATGTATCTTGAGTGAGAAGCTAGATCGAGATGGTAAAAAACCTCCAACCTCAATGCCTCCAACCTTCTATTTGATACCTTTAGATCTTATCCACCAAATACAACGTTAATGGCTTTGAATACACCATTAATAAATGTGATGTATGCATAAAAGTGCCTGTACATAAAAATAGAGATGTCAGATTCAACCAATAATTTATCCATTACAATAAAAACTTTACATCTCCAATTCATATAGCATAATGTGTAAAATGACATAAAAAAGACAATGAGATTTGGAACAACTACCTACAACATTCAGAATCCTTCATAAAGAGCTTCAATACCATTTCCTTTAACACTTTAGTGCTCTTAAAGTTTCACCACCTAAAAAAGAAAAGATATATTAAAACTTCAAAGCTAAAATCTAAACTTTTTCCTTATTTTCAAATTGTTGTGCCTTATACTAAAATACTAGAGAATATATGTTACAGAACAGCAAACTGTTTCCTTTAAATGAAAATGCTTCTCAGATAAAATGCTGAAGCTACTCAATTAACTTTTATGGAACAACGATCATGTATTCAGATGTAAGGAAATGAATATATTTCTCACCTCCAAATCTGTTCTCACTCCTCATTTATCATCAACAGATTGATATTTTATATGCCAGGCTGGAAACATCTATCATTCATCCTCAATATTCAAACAACTTTGTAAAGAAGGGATATTGTTCATTTTTAATGAAGTTAATAACAATGAAATCACAGAGATTTTGTACCTTCAATATTTTAAAAATGACCCGCGCATGGAAGGAAAACTATTTATCACGACATTATTTTTTTGTGCTTTCTTCTCCAACAAATTGATCATCAAATACCAATATTACCTTGAAAAGTTTTTTGGGTTTTATTGTCTGATTCATCACCTTCCCAGAACATTTTGAATTTTAACATTAATTAAGAAATCAGAAAGATATCATGTTTTAAATCCGGCAGCACGAGTTTGAATGCCCAGCACGTTTGCTCATGCCTTTGAAAGTTTTGGAATGAGATTGGCAACACACAACACAAGATCAGATTGCTCTGGTACCATGTTGAAATGGTAGAGCATTTAAAATTCCAGAAAAACTAAACCATTGTAACACATAAAAACTCAAAATAATTGTTTGATTGAACTCATCGGGATCTTATTCACACAACTTGATTTTACATTACATTCAATTAATATACAAAGCCATGCATCTTCCAATAAATCCAAACTAAATTACCTACGGGAATATGACCTACCAAAAGCCAACTTTTGTTTTAATTATATAAACTATAAACTAATCTATTTGCTAAACATTGCTTTATTTATTTACCCATCCTATAATCTAACAATTGATGTAATATTCCAACATGTTCCAGTCTATTTTCCCATGCCTTTAAGTGCATTATCATGGCATGCACACAACATGAGACCATCATGTGTTTGTAGGTGGCCTCAACTAACTTCTTTGTTACTGTGCACACAGGCTGCATCTGTCATGACCTTAATCACATTCACAAGGGCAACCTCCTTGATAGCATCTCTGATGATGTGAAAAAACTCTAATCTTTGGACAATCAAGGCCTTAAGGAAGTAAGGGCTGTTTGACATGTCATCATGATACTGATGAGTGTACGATGCCTAATATCTGTCCACCTATCCATGACTTTGTTGCATCTACTTGAGACCTATGTAGCCTTCATTTAAAAAAAAATGGAAATACTTTACAAATATAGCTTCATATGAGCAGCTGATAAAAAAGATTTACAAAGACTCACGACAGCTGAGACAAAACTCAAAAAGACAGCCACAAAGATAAACCCATCAACCTCTACCAACCAAATGATCTAGAAATTAAATCATATGACTGCCTATACAGAAGATTGAAATAGGGAATAGTTCAAGATTACTGGATGATACATATAATAGTATCATGTAGCATATAATACCAACAATTATCAAGTACCACCACACATCTAATCCAACTTGTCTACGAAAGACTTAATACTCTTTTCCAATGACTTGCCTCTAAAAATCAACACACTCTCAAAGCCAAGACTTTGAATACAGCTCAATTGGAACGAGTGACAAAGGCGAGACAACCATTTTTGACTCAATGTCAGAAGAAGATTGAATAACATTCTGGACACAAAACTGTGCATAGGATTTAACAGTTGAGGCAACACAAACTGAAAGGAGTCGGTACATTACATAACTCTCCGTTTAGGAGATTTCAAAACTAACTCTTCTAGGTTTAAGATAGGATCCCAAGAAAAAGCTCAAAAGAGTGATTTACCTATACATACATACATACATATGTATATATATGTATACATAAATACATATACATACATATTTATGTATATGTATATCTGTATACATACATATATACATACATACATATATATGTACACACGCACACATATATATCAACTTATCTCATTTTGAAAAAAGAAGCATATCTCATAGATTCATAGAAGAATAAATAAAAACAAGAATTTCAAAACAAAAGAATACATACATTCATACATACATACATATAGACACACACACATATCAACTTATCTCATTTAAAAAAAAGAAGCATATCTCATAGATTCATACAAGAATTTCAAAACAAAAGAGTTCATTTCTTAAAAAGAATGCAAAAGAAAAGAAAAAAAGAAACTTGAAAAAACCTACCTGTTTGCAAAAATCTTCTTTTATGATCTCCTTGGCCATGGATGGGCTCTTTAACATGCGTAGGAATAGCGAACCAACCTTGGAACTGTCACCAATTAGTCTTCAACTTTATTTGTGCAATGACAAGCAAGAAAGAAAGTTCAGCAAGGATGAATGATATTTTTGGTTTGCATTCACAATGAGGGGAATCACTTCTTTTTGTTTTTAAAATTCTTTGGAATTCATGTTTTTAGGGTTGGGGGGCATTATTAGGCATATGAGTTAAAGTCAAGTGTCAAAATAGAACTAAAAAATAGAAAAAATGCAAAAAATTGATGGCTACATTGCAACAAGAGCAGGAGGTGGCAAGATTGGGGACATTTTTGCTTAGGTTTGTCTCATATGAGCCCACAAACGTTTTGAGGAACCTTGGCCAGATCCATCGTCAAACCAAACCTAGATCTGTATTTGGGCAGACTGGACCAAAACGTGTAGGTCCATGGGGCTAGATTGGTAGCACAACTATATCATTATGCAAATAAACATTTAATTTTTTTATAAAACCCTAAAATACTAAATTGTTAAGACGATATTTAAATGCTCTAAAATAGCTTTGTAAACCCTAAACAGTAAAAACAACATTTAATAATTTATAAACCTTACAATTAATTTGCATATAACATTTTTTTTTTTTTGATCGATAAAAGGCCGAAGCCAAAAATTTATTTCTTTTATAAAATTATTACATCTCCATTCAGTGTGGGCACCGGTAGGAAAGAATGGAGATAAGAAAACCTCCGGTCTGGCCCAGATCCCTTATGGGATCAGATAACAAAAACAACTGTAAATTTTTACAATTCCTCATCTGAGGATGGTGTCTGTCTTATTTAGACATTTTAGTTTCTTTTGTACATAAAATCTTGCAACACTTTCCGGTTGGATCCATCTTCACAAATATGGCGAATCCACTAATACTTCGAGCTTTAACTTTTGTCCTATATCCGGAATTTGCAAAACCTTCTTGCAACTTACTTTGCCAGACTGTTAGAAGCATAGTAAACATAATAATTTGTAACAATCATTCAATGAATAATAACATCTTTTCTATTTTATGTAAGAGGATTATAGCCTGGATATCCCTTAGCTTGAAACCATCTTAACCTTTTGGGTTTCAATTTAAGAGATTATCCAGGCTACAATTCTGCCTACACTAATGGGAAGGATCAATTTCTAACATTTCCTTAATTACTTTTAACACAGCAGACATCTGATACTCCATAACATAAATAAATTCATATGCATATGTATGTACATTTATATGTCAATATGCGAGATTATCATAGAGTCTGCCAGGATCATGAGTATATACAAATGCACACAGAAATATATATGCCTGGAGATAGGAGTGAAACAACAAAAGAGCAAAGGACCTGTACAGAGTCTTATCCAATAGAACCTTCTACATATCTGTATCCATGACTAAGCCTGGACTGACCACTACTTCCCTCCACAAAACCACTACAAAAAAGGACATGCCATCCATTTCTCAGTAGATTGTAATAACCCGAATGGACCCCACCCGGTAGAGAAAGGGTATCTAAAATCCAAGATAAGTCAAATGCTATGATACTCTATGAAATCCACTGCTGTCCCACAACCATCGAAACAGAAACCTGTGCTATCTGTCCCATATTTAACACGGGGCTTATTTCAATCACTATCCGATGCAAAGAATCTTGAATATTAGAATTCAAAAAACCAGTAACCTTAGCACGTATACACATAGCCTGGCAGTCTCTAATTGTCATTAGAAGACATCATATATTCCTTATTGCAGTCTATACCCTCGCTGCCCAGGACAGTCTAAACTCAGACAACTTGCATTGGAGGGGAGACCTGCATGTGCCAGAGCAGGAATACCCGACTTCTACCAATCACCTTTCTACACTCCTGAAACACCCCTTTCACCCACACACAGGGACAGGTGAGGAGAGATTTATACAAGCATATATGAAGGTTCAAATAAGGATAGCTTTGAATATGTTTTTGAATACATATACACATACTCATATATATATAGTTTCTGTATATATATATATGTATATATGCGTGTGTGTAATTGTATGTGTTTCTATTTACACCCACACACATACACACACATATATATATATATGTATATATATATGATTGTATATATATACATATATCTATATATATGAATATATATATATGTATATATTTATATTTATATGAATACACCATATATAACTACAAATATATACATATATATATATGTGAGCATATATATATATATCTGTATATATATATATATATATATTTATCTGAATCTTAGTATACCAAAATGCTGAAATAAGGAAACGGTGACCGCATATCCTAGAACTTATACTTGAGGGACTAGGAGAGGACTTGGAGAGGAGTGATATGAGTTGATGACATGGCCATCGCCAAAATTTAATCCGAGGGAATATCCTTCCTAAAGACGGACAAATTACCATCTGCCCCTAAATTTGCTAACTTGTCTGCTATAGAATTACCTTCCCTATAAATATGTTTAACCGAAGTTTCCTCAAAGTATTTGATCAAATCCAGAATTCTTTTTAATTCCGCTTTCAATCTCCAGTTTGACACTTCCCTAGTCCTGACTGCATTTATAGTTAATGTCGAATCACCTTCAATTTCCAGATATTTAATCTTGAGTGATTTAGCTATAATCAGTCCCTCCCGCAATGCTGAAAACTCAGCCATGTTATTTGAAGCCACACCTATGGGCTTATTAATGCTAGCTATTAGATCTCCGTTATCTTGGTGAATAGCACACCCTATACCTGCTACACCAGGGTTCCCATGGGAAGCACCATCAAAGTTTAGCTTAGCCCAGCCCTTTCGGGGGGGAGCCCATTTTGTTAGCTTCCTATCTATCTCAGCCTGTTTACCTCCCTTCCCAATAAACGGGGGAATTATCAAACCCAACCATTTAGATCAAAGAACCTCATCCCATCTGGTTAAATTAATAGACTTTTCCTGTGTATGTCTAAGTTTATTATTGATTTTTTCCACAATTGTTGCCTCGATCTTATTTAGAAGGGATTCTACCCTCAATTTTGATTCTTTGAAGATCCGCCTGTTTCTCTCCTTCCATATTTCCCATATGAGGATAGCCGGGGCAATTGTCCACACTAAGTGATATATATCCTTTGTATGAGGAGGTTGCCAGCTAATCAGCCATTCAGAAATGTCCCTAGGTCTCGGAGTCGGCCATCCAAGGCTTGAGCAAAGCCATTCCCAACATCTCTGACTGAAACTACAATTGAGAAGCAGGTGATCCGCATTTTCTTCCTTTGATTCGCATAGAGGGCATCTCGATGGTCCCAAGAATCCTAATTTTGAGAACCAGTCTGAGGTAAGAATTCTTTTTTGGAAAGCTGCCCATGAGAAGATACCAGCTTTGGGAAGACCAACGTTATTCCAGCATAGGCTAATCGGAATATTAGGATTGGTTGCAGCTCGACTGAGTTTTAAAAGTGAGTATCCTTCTTTGGCTTTGTAAATGCCCGAAGAGCTACCCGCCCATATTATCCTGTCTTTCCCACTATGTAATGATAAATGCCTATGCCTCAAATTATTCCAGAGGATCTCCTTGTCTGCATTTGTCAAGTTCATCTCATCCAGGGGTTTCCACTCCCAACCCAAAGCGGGATCATTGGAGATAAGCTTGATATAATCCTTAACAAACCTACCCCTGATTGATTTGCAATGTTCTATACCTTCTTCGCTTATACCTATTTTGTCTAAGGCTGAATAGCCCCCCCAAGAGTCTTCCCAAAACAGTGCCTCAGATCCTTCCGCAATATCCCAAGTTAGATAATCCCTGATCACCTCTCTACATTCTATCATAAAATTCCAAACTTTGGATCCCTTGGGTAATATTTCCGTCCTCAATATACTATCAGGGTTGGAGTTAGTAAGATATTTAGCTTTGAGGATCCTTACCCATTTAAGATTTGGTTCCGAGTACATTTTCCAGACTAACTTCGCCCCCAGAGCCATGTTTTGTACCCCCAAATCTTTGATGCCAACTCCCCCTAAACTGATAGGTTGGCTAATTTTATCTCAAGAAATTAATGCAAATTTCTTTTTGTCTGAATCCATATTCCAAAAGAACTTCCTCATCTTTTTAACCATTTCTAGCCGAGCTCCTTTAGGTAATTGTTGGCAGGACATTTGATATATCGGAATAGCCGCCAAAACAGCTTTGAGTAATGTAATCCTCCCAGCCGAAGAGAGGCATTTGTTCTTCCAAGAATTCAACCTGAGATCCATCTTATCAAGGATACCTTTCCATAATGAAATAATATTGTTTCCCTTATCCATCGGAATCCCTAAATATTTACAAGGAAGTTTCCCTCTATCAAACCCTAAGATATTACAAATATCTGTCTCTATGTTTTGCGAAGTATTGAAGAAGAAGATTTCCGATTTATTCTTGTTCACTTCCTGACCAGAAGCTAATGCATAAATGTCAAGAATCCTTTTGAAAGCCATGGCTTCAGTCCTATTCGCACATCCCATCAGCATTGTGTCATCAGCAAACTGCTGGTGAGTTATGGCCTCCATTCCATTAGTGATTTTAATACCTTTAATAATCTGATTCATACGAGCACAAGAAATGATTCTCCCAAGGCCCTCTGCCATTATGATAAATAAGAAAGGGGATAAAGGATCTCCTTGTCTAATCCCTCTAGATATCTGGAAGAAGCCTGCTGGGGAACCATTTATAAGTAATGATACCCTGGGAGATGAGATGCATTCGAATATCAAATTGATCCATTGTTTAGAAAAACCAAAGGATTCTAAACATTTACACAAAAATCTCCAATCGACTTTATCATATGCCTTCTTAATGTCTAATTTGATCATCATAGCAGCTGAACGATTCTGTTGTAACGAGTGCATTACTTCTTGAGCAACAATAATGCCATCAAAGATAGATCTACCTGGAACGAATCCGGTCTGTTCCTCTGAAATTATGCAAGGGAGAATGCCCTTCAATCTATTCGCTAAAATTTTAGTAAAAAGCTTGTAGATTGTGTTACATAAGGAAATAGGTCGGAAGTCTTCAAAGTTTCTTGATTCCTCCTTCTTAGGAATCAAAGTAATGAAAGTATTGTTGATCTCCCTTAAAATACTTCCAGAGTTTCTAACAGCTTCCAATGCTTCCACCACCTCCTTACCAATAATGTGCCAGCATTTTTGAAAAAAGCAAGCTGGAAAACTATTGGGGCCGGGTGCTTTATCAGGGTTAAGTTGCCCCAAAGCTAATTTTACTTCTGATTCTGAAAATTTGTTGCTAAGCGCTTTGTTTTGGTTTTCAGTTACGATCTTAGGAATATTCTTAAGCAAAGTTAAATTGGCGTCTTTAAGGGAAGATTCCGAACTGAATAGGGTTTTAAAATGGTTCACCGCTTCTGTAGTTATGTCCTTTTGATCTTCCAGAAGAATACCATTATTACTCATGATCTTGTGAATACTATTAGTGTTCCTCCTGTTTTTTGTACTGTTGTGGAAGAACTTAGTATTCCTATCCCCATTTTGAAGCCAATTCTCTCTAGATTTCTGTTTCCAAAATATTTCTTCTTTTGTTAACGTATCCTCATATTTCCCGAGGAGCTCCTTTTCTTTGAGGAAGCTATCCTGATCCATTCCTAGTCTAAACACTTTTTCATTTAGGTCTGCGATTTCTTTTTCTAATGAAATTTTGGTTTCAAAAATGTTACCGAAGACTTCATTATTCCATTTCAGTAACTTGCTTTTGAGGTGTTTTAGTTTATTTACAAGGCAAAACATTTTTGATCCCTGAAAATTAACCTCAGACCACCACCTGGCTACGAGATCATAGAAATCCGGATTTTGCATCCACATTTTTTCAAACTTAAAGGGGCAACACCTCGGTGTAGCCTCTCCCTTGATATTGAGGATGACAGGATAGTGATCAGATCCTGAAGATGGGAGTAACGAAGCTGAGAGGTTAACCGCTAGATCGCTCAAATTCCCTCTAAAAAGGAATCTATCTAATCTCTCAGTGATTTGTGTAAAGCCTGATTTTCTATTGTACCAGGTATACACTCCATTACTAGTTTCTATATCTATCAGATTGTTATGAACTACCCACTCTCTAAAGTCTTTTAAGGACTGCGGTTCCCTGCGAATGCCACCCTTTTTTTCTGATAAATTTAGGATAGCATTGAAGTCCCCTCCTAGAATAACAGGGGAAGAGGGATCTAGCCCCATCATAAACGAGATTTCCGACCAAACTCTGCGCTTCCCAGCATCCGGAATCGGGCCATAAATGTTTATTAGGGTAAATGAGAGATTTCTGAGTTTGCTTATTACCTTTCCCAATAGCCAGTTTCTGTTTCCTGCTATTGGACAAAATAATATGCTACGCGGATTCCAAATGATACCTAATCCACCAGAGGCACCCCTGGCTTCCACAAATTCACAGCTAAGAAGACCTAATTTCCTTTTAAAAGCCTCAGCTTCTACTTGGGCTAATTTAGTTTCTTGTATGAGAACGATGTCATGTTTCCATTTTATAATGTTGCGTCTAATTAGACGTTGTTTGTTAGGGGCATTCATGCCCCTAACATTCCACGAAGAGATTTTCATTGGACCGTGGGAAGGCCCTTCCCCTTCCCAGCATCAAAGAAGGCTGTTAATTTGCCTTGGTCTTTTGCATTTCCATCCTGCAACCTTAATTCGCTCAAAGATTTTCTGCCTCTACTTTTAGCTTCTCTAGCGCAGTCAGGAAAGTTTTTCCCGTCATATATGTTTTTTATTCCTAAGGTTTGCTGGGGAACTATCACTCCTTCTCCGTCATCCTCTCCCAGCTGGGACTGAGCTGCTGTGTAGTCATTGACAGGGAGAGGGATGATATCTCCTACCCTATTCTCATTATTTTCTTCCTCATCCATAGAAGCCAGAAGCTCCTGAATTAGAAACCTCTTCTCATCTTCCTCTTCCGGGGAAAGATTTTCAACTACATTATTATTGAATACCTCTAGAACAGCAACCATTCTAGAAGACATTTCTTCTTGATCTGCCTCATTATCTTGTCCCAAGTTTTCGACTGATTTTGTTTCAGATGGAGATTTCAATGAATCCACCGAATCGGAGATTCTTTTTGACATCTCAACTAAGGCTTCTTCTTTTATAGAATTTGCCTCATCTATTATTTTATCAAGATCACTAATATTACTGAGATTATTTTGTTTATTTTCATCTGAGTTAGCCACTGGAGGGCAATTAGCATGTTCATGGATTGAATTTGATGTGATTTTTTCATACTGATCTAAAAGAGGGTTTTCCTTTTGATCGATACTTTTAACCAGTACCGGGCCTGATTTCAGCCATAGATCAGTTTCATTTATGACCCCATCATAGAAGGTGGGATGAATGTTCCACTCCCCCCTGTTTGTTACTAGCTTGGTGGGTTCTAAGACCCGGGAATTACTGTCAAATTCAACTAAGATTTTGATGTTCTTGTTTAAAACCACTCTTTCTAATCCTTCACAGCCCAAAAAGGACCCAAACTGTTCCCCTATATATTCCAAAATTTTAAAATCCAAATATTCGATTGGTAATGAGCCCAGATTAATCCATCTTGGGCATTTGTTTAAATTCTGTGAGTGTGGGTCAAAATTCGGCATCCATTCACATCGAAAAAAACCATAGCCTTTATACAATTTAACCTTACCATGCAGAATGTCATTCCTTGTATTTTGATTATCACACAAAATTGCAAGAAAATTGTTTTCCAAGATAGTGATACTTACCTGTCCCGGATATAGGGCCATCCACCAATCAATAATCCTTTTTGTATCTTCTCCAAATCCTGTCCATTTTGCAAAAACCCCACATTTGCTATATAAATTGAATTGGGGTTCCATTAGATTAGCCGGGATATTGCATATACGCCTCTGCCTAATTTTAGGTTTTGGCTCAAAAATTCTAACTTTCCCGAGCGGCACCAGATTAGCCCTAGTTGCCGGAGATTGCTTTGTGGCTGTGTGTTTGAGCCTATCAACATTTAAAGATGTATCTCTTTGTTTGCCCATCTTCTTCATCGTTTTTTTCGAACGAAAGACTTGCCAATTTCCGTCGGAGGGTAGCGACATGGCTTCGGCATTTTTTGCCCTAATTGCATCATTTTTCCCAAAATCGCCCTCTCTGAAAACCGAATCCCTCCTTTCGTTTGAAATCGTTATGACTCTTGCAGGGATTTTCTTACATGGCGGACTGAAGACAGAGATGCTCCTCGGGCATGTGGCAAACACCTGTCTGCACCCCCCCGCCGAAAACCTTGACAAGTTCGCTGCGTGATGAATTCGCATTTTCGCCAAATAGCAGAGCTAGTATAGATGAGACAAAAATGTTATAATTTGCATATAACATTGAATATTAAATTTGAAAACACAAAAAACCAGCATTTAATTATGAAATGCAAAAAACTGCCATTAGCAATGAATGCTTAATGCAAAAGAGGGATTGAATGAATTTGTGTGCTCTTTGCTTGAAGGCTTGATGAATGCTTTGAATGGCTGACTGATGAAGATGATTGAATCTTCCTCTTCCTTGTCCTTGTCCTTTGGTTATTGGTTTTGCTCAATGCAAGGATAAAGTGTTGATGATGATTTGGCGGAGTGTGGGTTGTATCTTTATGGTTTTTTAAGGGTTCGAGTGTTGGTGGGGCCTTTTAAACTCTAGGGTTAGGTTAGTGAATCAGATATTCAAAACAATGTGTTTAAAAGAATTTAATTTATTGCTGCCTAGGCCATGGGGGCTTTCTGGTGTCCTCAAGATGGTTGACAACTTTTAGAAGTCCCTAGGCCATATTAGAGGCATAAGGGCATCCCCTTGACATTACTAATAGGGTGGACATCTATGAAACACCCCCTACTTTTAAAAGGTGTCCTGAAAATGCCCTCACTTTGTTAAGGGTGGTGTGAGGGTGTTTCATCTGTATCCTTTGGACATCTTGGTTTTTGAAATTTGGGGTTTTTCGGGGGGATGTGTCCCCACAGAACTATATTTTTAAGCTGTAGAGAACTTCCACAGACCAATCTGTTTTCTCATTGATAATCACTTTGTCCTTTGTCTCCTCCAATTGTCGCTATAATATTTTCTGCAACAAATGTGAAACTCTCTCATTGCTACAGGGGATAATGCAAAACTGAGCTTTGCAATTACCTCCTTGTTTTCTCGATTCAACATGCACAAATTAGCCATAATCATGTTGTCTATATTGTTTTTTATCTTTTTATAATATGTTTTGGAAAGCATATTTGCATTGTTGAATCTTTGAGTGCCATCAAACACATTTTCCTTGCCAATGAAGTGGCGTGGCTGCAGCAGCATTTTCATAATCAGATGTTGAGCGTCTCCCACCTCAACATCGCCCATGCTTTTGGCAACCTCCCACATTCTTTGTATCCAAATCTGCATGGAGAGGTTTCATATTTCCTGGTTAATGTGATCAATAAAGGTCCTTTGCACTATCTCTGTGTCTTAAAACATCTTGTGCTTCTTGTCCTAGCCCCAATAGATGTGGCCTTAAACTTATTTTTCATCGAGCAAGAAGCTATTTTCAATTCTGACAGAATTTTACAAGTTTCTATTCGTTATTTTTGGGACCTTCTCTGTTACTTGGCATGCTGGGTTCAGAAAATTTGTGAAAGGGAAGGAAAAAAAAAGGGAGCAACAATAATCATTAGATATCACTCCACTTGGATTGTATTATGGGGAGGGAGGAGGGTGAGGGGAATCCCATCAATGGCAATAGGGGAGGATTCTTTCCCAAATCTTTTTGGACTTCTTCCTTTCTTCTAAGCTCAACCTGTAATGTCCCCTTTTGGGATTTCCCTAAATCTTGCCTTAAATTACTATTCTCAATTGATAAGGGAGGGTTAGAGAGAGGGTTCCTTTATCTTCTTAAAGTGAAAACAGTTTGCCAGTCCCTTTATTGTTTTCTGTTCTGCTAAAATATTCTCCCTTTTGATTCTTTTTTCATTCAGATCAGAGTGTAGATCAAACTTCTGTATATATCTGCATATTAATCTATTTGTATGTATTTTCTATCTGCATATTAATCTATTTGTATGTGTTTTCTATCTGCATAAGGAATTCACTGGTAATCATACCCAGATGCTGTTATAAGCAATCAGTCAATTTCGGTGTGGCTTTCTGAAGGTATCTTTAAGTTTGATCCACCTATGATGTTGATGTAATTCTGAGTGCAGCCTATTTCTTTCCAACTGATTCATTTATTATGGATTAAGTATGATTGTCATACATATTGCAGTCTATATTAATATTACTACTGAATTCTGCATAAGAACATTATCAGGCTTCATATATTAACATCTTCAACCAAGAACAAAGATGTTACTGCCCGTAACTTAATAACAGTTCTGATTTGATCTGATCGATGGTGATCTCCTTGGATGCTTGGATTCCTTTCCTTTATATCTCTCAATGTGAGGGAGGGGTCACACCTCTTCACCATGTATGCCCTTTGGCAAGAGGTACACCCTTTCACCATCAGCACCCTTTGAAAGAGTGCAACTCTTAATTATTTCTGCCTTTTTGAAAGGGACACAACCTTTCACAATCAGATCTGCACTTTTATTTAAATTAGATCTGCACCTCTGATTCTCAAATTATCCCCCTCAAATAAGGTTCTCATCTCCCTTTTATATCACCTGTTTGAGGGAGTCACAACTTTTCATTTCATGTCTTTGACCATTCATTAACTTAATTAAAATTTAATTATTTACTTTTATATTTTAATTTTAATTTTAATTTTACTATTATCATTTACCATTAAACCGCCCCACTCAAAATTGCTTGTCCTCAAGCAATGATCAATTTAACTAAATTTTCCCAATGCAAGGATTCCTAACTAACCCCTGAAGATTTGTAATCTTAAGAAAAATTCTCTCTCATCATTTGTAATTGTAAGAACTGTGTTTGGTTGTTTAATTGAGACAAACAAAGATCCTCATTCATTGGGAAGAGGATTAGAAGCATGACACATATGTAAGACCTTAATTGCAATATTTTTTTCCTAAATAAACTCATCTTTCTAGGTCAACAAAAAATAGAATCTACAATGATAGAAATCAGTAATCATAAATATTCATGTAGTAGATATGCCCAACACGGAGTATACACATAAAACACGGAGCATACACATGAAAACACGAAGTATACACAAAGTAGACACATGGATATATTCAGATACAAGCATACACATGTAGATATAGTTTACTTACTCCACAAGAAGTTGGAACGTCCAACCAGGACCAGATCCATCCCTTGGGCCAATCAATCTATCATTTTACCCATGAGAGGCAGGAGCGTCCAACCAGGACCAGAACCATCTCTCAGATTAACCAATCCACAAGAGGCAGGAGCGTCCAACCAGGACTAGAACCATCTCTTGGGCCAATTCACTTTAATCACAAGAGGCAGGAGCGTCCAACCAGGACCAGAACCATCTCTTGGGCCAATTCACTTTATCCACAAGAGGCAAGAGCGTCCAACCAGGACTAGAACTATCTCTTGGGCTAATTCACTTTATCCACAAGAGGCAGGAGGGGCGTCCAATCAGGACTAGAACCATCTCTTGGGCCAATTATTATTCCATAATTCACAATAAATCTCTTCCACAAATCTGCTATAAAGTCTTCCATAATCTGATCATAAGATTGTCATAAAGTATCCACAATCTTTTCTCAAAAGTCTGTTACCGACTCTTCATATACTTCACCTTAGATCTCCATAATATTGTCTCTTAATTTAGTGTATATATTATATACTTGATTGTCTTCTTCGCACAATACATGAATGTTTAACAATCTCTCATATTGTCTTGCCATTGTCATTTAGTTGTTGCCATATTTTGGATGGAGTTAATATATATCTCTTTTCATTGATTAGAATGCATAAATCGATTTATCCTTACCCTACAGGCTGGCAAGATCATGCTCTGATACCACTTGTAATCTCCCCTTTTGGGATTTTTCTAAACCTTGGCTTAGATTACTATTCTCAATTGATAAGGGAGGGTTAGAGAGAGGGTTCCTTTATCTTCTTAAAGGGAAAACAGTTTGCCGGTTCCTTTATTGTTTTCTGTTCTGCTAAAATATTCTCCCTTTTGATTCTTTTTTCATTTAGATCAGAGTGTAGATCGAACTTCTGTATATATCTGCATATTAATCTATTTGTATGTGTTTTCTATCTGCATAAGGAATTCACTGGTAATCATACCCAGATGCTGTTATAAGCAATCAGTCAATTTCGGTGTGGCTTTCTGAAGTATCTTTAAGTTTGATCTGCCTGTGATGTTGATGTAATTCTGAGTGCAGTCTATTTCTTTCCAACTGATTCATGTATTATGGATTAAGCATGAATGTCATACATATTGCAGTATATATTAATATTACTACTGAATTCTTCATAAGAACATTATCGGGCTTCATATATTAAGCATACATATTAAGCACATCCCCAACCAAGAACAAAGATGTTACTACCCGTAACTTAATAACAGTTCTGATTTGATCTGATCGATGGTGATCTCCTTGGATGCTTGGATTCCTTTCCTTTATATCTCTCAATGTGAGGGGAGGGGTCACACCTCTTCACCATGTATGCCCTTTGGCAAGAGGCACACCCTTTCACCATCAGCACCTTTTGAAAGAGTGCAACTCTTAATTATTTCTGCCTTTTTGAAAGGGACACAACCTTTCACAATCAGATCTGCACTTTTATTTAAATTAGATCTGCACCTCTGATTCCCAAATTATCCCCCTCAAATGAGGTTCTCTTCTCCCTTTTATATCTCATGTTTGAGGGAGTCGCAACTTTTCATTTCATGTCTTTGACCATTCATTAACTTAATTAAAATGTAATTATACTCTTTTATATTTTAATTTTAATTTTAGTATTATCATTTACCATTAAATTGTATATCAAAGTGGGGACGTTACAGAACCCTAGCCTTTTTGTTTGGTTAACAACTTGATTTTCTTCCCCTTTGATATGGACAAAGGGGATGTCTTCTAATCTCTTCACCAACACCCCTTCATCGATGATCTTTTCGGATGCTAGGATGAGATTTTACCCATATACATCTCATTAATCATTTTTTAGAATCGTCTTGAAGTATCATCTCCCCCATTCTTATGTCTTTTGGATTCTGAGAAGAATTGCAATAACTTCTGCTTGATTTTTGGCTCTTTAGTGGTCAATGGGAGTTTTGGCTAGCTTGCTTTATCTTTGAATATACATCCATTGGCAACTGGACCTGGATTTACTTTTATAGCTTTATCAGAATTTAATCTAAGGAAATGTGCGAGGGCAGGGGTTCTATATTGTTCTAATTGTTTTCTTACTTGAACAGCTAACTCCTAACCCATTATCAGCATATGCGCTTAAGCTTAATTATATAGACTATTGTCTTACTGAAAAAATCCTATGAACTAGCCAATTAGGTGCTCACTTAAGTTGAATATTAGAAAACTTCAGAACGTTCTGTTCTCACTGGCATTTTGACAATTTTATCAAATAAACTATAGGAGGAGCTGTTTGGTCAAGCCAAATGAGTTCTCCACAAGATATCTGTGAAAATGATAGGTGCCACACATTTTAGAAAAACATAAAACTTGACAGGCCTTAACAACAAAAAATTCACTGTAATTAATCAATTTAAGTGGATAATGAAATTCCAGAATCCTTGTGTCTGTATCAATTGGTTGTTTTCCCACAACAATGGCAGTCGAAGTGGTTATTGTTTTCTCATTTTTTCAAAATTTTAATGAATATGTGTTGAGAGTTCAAACTAATGTTTGTTCTGTATTTAGAATTTAATACTAATTATTTGTTTGAATGGGCTTTCTTGCTTTGTCTGTCCTTTATCATATAGTTTTGTTTTTCTTCACTTCTGTTTTCATTGGTAAGTATTATAAGCTTTCATGATTGCATTGTTGTTCTTTATCATGGCTTACATTGATTAGGTGCATTTTGAAAAGGAATTTAAAAAAAAAACTTTCTGGTCGACAAGCTTTTGGCAGTGCAACAACAAATTCTAGCTGTCAAAACCAGAAGGATAAGGTTTAAAAATGTATTCTAATTTCAATATATGTTTTCTTTTTCTTGCAGGCAGATTCACCCCGAAGAAGGTACGCTGCCATATTATTTTTGAACCCTAGTTGCATATCTAATTTATGAAGGCATTTTAAAGTAACTTAGCCTAGTTATGGTAGTTGAATAACTAAATTAAGAAGACATTAAAATTTAAAATAACTTAGGTTAGTTATGATCGTTTGTGGTTATTGTAATGCCTACCCTTTAACGTGACCAAAAGATTAACAAGCAATTTTTTTTTTTGTTGTTGTTCCAATGAATGAAACTTTAGCAACATGTAACGGTTTGTCGCTAGTTATGAGCAACAACCATCACATATAACCAAACAACATGGGGCTTGCCTAGACGATAATGCAAAACAATGTGAGATGCGGCAAGTCTCATTAGGACTCAAGTGAAGTGATAACTAAAAGACCATGGTGGAAAGAGGATGAGTGAGGAATAGATGTTAAGTAGTTGACAGATTCCTAAGACAACACATTTTTCTAGAGAATAGCATTCGGATGGAAACCCACCTAGGTGGCATCATTCACTTAGGGTTTCAAAGTGGTTAGGTTAGGAATGAGAACATTGAATAGAATCTAAGGGAACACCTTACGAAGCCAATTTATTGACTTAATAAGGCCACTTTTATATTTTCACTTTATAAAGTGACTTTAGTCAAAGCCAAAGTTATGTTCCCAGTCATTGTGCCTCCCCCAAGATTTAATTGAAATTAGAATGCGGTTAGGTCTAAAAAAGGGGTTTTGGATTTCCAAATTGATGAGCATCAAATTTCATTCAATGTCCGAGATTTATGCTCACATTTGGATTAGGGCAGCATCAATCCTCATGAATCTCATATAGAAGATATTTTCTTATGAGCAGTCTCATTTTGACATTGCAAGGAGAGAACAGGGAATGGAAGTAGAGGGAAGCAAATCTAGACCTCTTCCTCTCCTCGCTTCCCCACCATTGGCCATTAGGGTCCAAAAATCTAGGGCTTAGATTGATTTGTATTTCAAAATTAATTTCTGTCCATGTACTTGTTCAGGTCTCTACATCTAGTTCTATGCTGTTCCTTTATAAGATGTTGAAATTTGTGGTTGCAGGCTCAAAAGGCCAAACTTTTTGTTGTGTGTATGTAGGTTTCATGAAGCAAGTGGTAAACTTTGGTTTTCATATTCTTGTTGATCTTGAATTAAATGTAATAATATAGAGCTCTATTTTTTAAGAAGGAAATTCATTTTAAAAGAATATTTCAAATCTTTTTCTAGAGAAAAATATTAAAACCATTTTTTAAGGGACGGTCTTTGTAGGGCCACTATGCCATTTCCTTATTAAAACTTGGGGTGTCATGGGCTGCAAGTCTGTTTATGGCCCCTAAAGGGCTTGTGACCCTGCAGGGGCTAACCTTCACCTAGAAATATTATAATATTTTTTTTTCAAAAAAATATTGGAACATACAAAAGAGAGAACTTCCATTAAAAAAAATAAAGCTGTGTGTTATTAAATTAATTTGAAATCAATAAGGGTTTTCTTGCTTCTGTTGCCCTGTTAGACTTGCACATACAAAAAAAGCTTGGAACCCTTTTCTTGCCTCTTTTAAACTTGCAAGCACGAACATAAACACAAATATGGGTAGAAATTTTAACATGTATAATGAATAGAATAAAAGTTAAAACTAAATGTATGAATCTGAACAATAAGTGGAGTAAAACTAATGACCATATAGAAGAAAGAGTAAAGGAAGAAACATGAAGTTGCCTCTCGATTTCTATTTTCTTCTTCTATTCTTTGATAAAATGAGGCATTTTTTTATATGAGTGCCATAATGATCAGGGCAAAATTAGGAGTTGCCAGAAATCCAATGGTGAGCAATGGGCATATATTTAATCCATTAGATGAGATTTGATGCTCATTTTTTAAGAACGTTTGAATTAAATGACTTATATGTTAAAGCTATTTCTAATTCTCAATTGAGCCTTGTGGGAAGGAAGAAACATGAATCTATGTGTCTTTTTTTCCTCTATCAAGATTGACCAAGAGCTCAGCCTGAGTTTCTTGGAATTTACAAGTACTTGAACTGACAGGAAACTAGAAGAAAGTTATCTTGAACTGAGAAGTTTGGTAAGAACTTGGGTGTGTTGGTGATTGAAATCATGCAATATTGAATTGTAAGTGTGAAATAAAATCAGAAAAGCCATATAACTTTTTTTGATTTCTTGTGTTGGATATATATGACAGTTACTCTTAAGGGAGGCATTAGCATTTGGAGTAGGTCATGGTGTAAAAGAATGAATATTGCTTTGGATTTAATGCAAATGAATAGGGAAAAAGTGTCACAGGGTTTTGGGGATGGTGAAAAGGTGAGTTCGGGCAAATCCAAAGAACCAGCAGGACTATTGGTGCTTTTCTTAAATTGCTAAAATTAGGTGCAGTGGGAATTCCCCTACTATTTGCTAGGGGCGTTGGGTTAAGGAAGCTAAGTCACGCTTCATTTTGTCTCTAATCCTTTTCTCCTCATCGTTTGCATCCATTTAATGATAGGCACAAAGAGGGGAAACTTCACAGCATTGTTTTGTATGGCTTGATTTCTTCTTATTGTGGTCTCTCAACCTGTCTAAACACTTTCAGTGCTTTTATGCAAAATTACTTTATACTATTCCGTTAACAGCCAGTCGTAATTTTATTCCGCATCCTTTCTTGTTTCCCTTTTTTAATAATAATTAAGGTTGTTAGTGTTGACTTATTGATGTGGGGTTTTGAAAGAAAAACAATTAGAATTCCTTAAAATCTTTGACAAATTTTTAAATTCTATCTTTTGTTTGATAGAAGAAAATGGAAATTAAATGCTTGTGCTTGAGTGAAGTTTGCCTTCATTTAAGGTTTAGACATACAACACATTTTCTTTTTTTCTTTATGTCTTTGTACAAAAGGGAGGTATTGTAGAATGCATTACTATTTTTGTTTGTGCCCTTGTTGAATTTGATATCATAATTGAAAATTTTGCATGGTCATCTGTCATGAAGGACAGCATCTTTAGTCTTATCTGAACAATGTATTCGAGGCTGGTTTTATATGCAGGTATTCTTCATCACCTTCACCTCGTCGGATGCGCTCCAGATCTAGATCTCGCAGCCCTGGCAGGTAATAGCTACACTATCAAATGAAGTTTTTGAATATATTAAACTCTTCAGTCTGGCATTATTAGTGGAATAAGGCTACAATAACTTTAGCTAATTGGCATTCCAGGCAACATCGAGGAAATAATGATGCACACAATCCTGGAAATACCCTATATGTGACTGGCCTCTCTACTCGTGTAACAGAAAAGGAACTTGAAGATCATTTCTCAAGAGAGGGGAAGGTTATATTCTCATTTAGCTGTCTTGTCCTGGCAATATTGCACATTTATGATCTGTTTTGCAGTTTATTATTTCTCGTCCTTATTGTTGTGGCTACTATTTCAGGTTGTTGATTGCCGTCTGGTAGTTGAACCTCGTACCAGGATCTCACGTGGTTTTGCATTTATAACAATGGAAAATGTTGAGGATGCTGAAAGATGTATAAAATATTTGAATCAGTCGATTCTTGAGGGTCGGTACATCACAGTGGAGAAGGTAAAGTGTGACAATCCATCTTTAGTCCAACATGCCATGCAGAATGGCTGTTTTTTGGGGATGGTAGTACAGGTGTTGTTTTGAATTTTGGATATTTCATTCTTTAACATAAAACTTTTTGGCTATTCAGAATGTGTTGCCTCAAGTATCTTGGCAGCAAGGAAGCTGTTTATCTATCAACTTAATCAGCTTGATCAATGCCGCCAGCCTAATGGTTTATTCTATGCAACATTGCAACTAAACATTTCAAATATTGTCCAACTAAACAACCTGAGCATTTCACCAACTAATCAAGTGGGATTTTTCACCAACTAATCAGGCATCTAAGCTCTGGTACCTCACATTCAGCACTGTGCAAATGCCTAGAGGTGCATTGGAACTATTGAAAGCTGCATGTTAAATTTGGTGCTCAGAGAGGAATTAGTTTTTTATTTTTTATTGGTCTTTGAATCATAATTTACTAGCTCTCCATTAGTATTTTAGCGTCTTCATGCTACTTGTTGACCTTCACTTTTGAGACCCTGAGTGCTTAATTTAAAAACAGCAGTTTCTTCCCAGTTTACTCAATGGTTCACTGACTGAACTGAATATGATATTATCAATGTTCATAAAGAACTTTGGTCCTATTTGTTTTAATTAGATCAATGGTTCTCCCATTTTATATGATGATATAATAGCAGATCATGCATCCTATTAGTTAACTGATTTTTCTGCACCCATTGTTCACATTTAGTCTGTTCATATTTCAGTCAAGGAGGAAGCGCCCAAGGACTCCTACACCTGGAAACTATCTTGGGGTTAAAAGTACCCGGGAAGTTGGTAAGTTGGAATCTGAGCTTTTTATTCTTGTGTCCAGGTTTGCAGGAAAGAGAGCAGTTTTTTGGGTGCAATAAAAGAAAATTTGGTGAACTGTTTCATGTTTTTTAAAATCAATATAATGTTTGCTGAATTTTGCATTCTGGGTTGTTGTTTTTTCAATGTTTTAGTTATCAATTCCAACTTGTTTGTTTATTATAGAGAAATAATAGTGCTTCATTGCTTATCATGTTGACGTATTCACCTTTCATTTTGTTAGGCTCCTATCATGATCGTGATAGACGCCGAAGTTATCATGGTCGTGATGGTTATAGCTCTTACCAGTCTCCTCATCGCTCTCCTTACTATGATGGACAAGGATATTCTCCACGTCGCTCTCCTTACCGAGGTGGTGGATATAGAAGAGAGCGTACTCGTTCACCGCCTTATTCTCCCTATGGGAGTCCAATTCGCAGCCGAGGCCATCGCACCTATTCTGACAGATCTAGATAAAATTCTAGGTTGTAATTTTATTTGATTAATCTCTTGTGGGTGCATCATCTGTGATCGTTTCATGTATATCCAACTCCAGAAATGGGTATTTCTAAACTTGTTTTGTTTTCAAGGATTCCTTTTGTTTTAATTGCCTGTTGACTGTCACAATCTCTCTCCTGTAGAACGCCTGCCACTACATTTATTTCTTGGGAAGTAGTTCTCCCTAATTACATCTGAGAAACCATTAATAACAATTTTTGAAATACAGATGTTGTGCAGGATAAAATAAAATTCACTATGCTTCCAAATATTTTAAGATTGAGAACCCTCATAACCTTCATTTTACTTCAAATATCTTAAGACTATACCTACATATGTTAAATCGGCATTTCATTATATAATTTTCTATTTTGGATGCTTGGTAACCTATTGGTTGTGCTATATAGTGATCCAAAATGCAACCAAACATGTAGATTGAGGACCCTTTTACCTCAACTTTGCTCTTAATGTTTTACATGACTATATGCACATGTTACATCTGTTCATAATTTACAGGTGCAATTTGTAATTTTCTATTTCTTTTAGTGGATGTTTGCTAATCTTTTTTTGGGCAAGTTTGGGTTTTGATGCGGTCAAGAAACTATTGTTTGTGCTATATATGGTGATTCAAAATGCAATCAAACATGTAGATTGAGGACCCTTTAACCTCAACTTTGCTCCTAAAAGTTTGACGACTATATGCACATTTTACATCTGTTCATAATTTACTGGTGCAATTTGTAATTTTCTATTTCTTTTAGTGGATGTTTACTTATCTTTATTTGGACAAGTTTGGGTTTTTGATGCGGGCAAGAAACTCTTCTTTTCTCTATCACTGTATGACAATACTTTTTAACAAGTTTTTGCTACGTGTCTGATGTTTTGACAAGCTACTTGCAACGTGAATACAATAGGAATAGGTATTTTTTAAGGTTTGATTGTTTAAGCTTACAAAGCATGAATTGATAAACTTTTGCAGCTTTAATTCAAGTGGTCCAGACTTTACAATGCAACTCATTTAATTGTTTAAATGGCATAAGAATAAAGAAATGTGGTATCCTAAAAGTGCATTAGTCAAAATAATTAAATTATTTTAGTACTTGTTTATCTGGACTGTTGATTGCAGTACACATATCTTGAGTGTTGTAATTGTTGTCTTGGAACAGCCTCTGTTTGGAGTATTTTGTGATGACTAGCATCACTGTTGCTTCATTTTTAATGGGATGCGTGTCTTTTGTTATTGGTTCACAAAATTTGTGGAGTTTCTCTACAAATTTGGATGTTATCCTTTTTCCCATGCTTATATAGCAGTGCATGTTGGCATTTTGGTTTGAAATTTATAATACATGGCCACTAGCCTTTTGCAATTGATTAAGACTATATGACTAAGACATGTTTGTTTTACACTATATAGTAGGAGCACCGCTATTAGATATTTGAAGGGTATCTTTAATCCTATTGCCCATTTTAGATTGAAACAGTTATTCCTGATGATTGAGTTGGAAGTCATTTGCATCTGTAACTTCAAAGATTAATGGGGGGTGTCTCTATAAAATATGTGGAAATGTTGCTTATATTTTTTTATCCTTAAATTTACTCAGTCCCTAAGGCGATGTAAACTGTCAATGAAAGGACTATTGGTTTGCTTGACAAGATCTTGCAAGTGCATCGACTTGTACCATGCGCTTATTTTATTTGTTGATTGCGCGAGAGTTGTCTCATCTTAAAAAATGAAAATTTGGGTGGGAAAATTGAATATCAAAGATCTACGTTTGCATCATTGTTTGTTTGATGTTTGTGTTACTATATATGGGACGAACTTCGTGTCAATAATTTTACTAAATTATTGATACCCTTTCCCATGGATGCAAATTCACTGTCATATAATTTGTGGTTTGTGCAGACCCTTCAATATTATTAATCATTAAAATGTCAGATTACTAGAAACTTCTTTTAAGTACTCTCAAACTTTTGATGAGATATGAAATGCCTGAAGGTCCAATTACTCTTTCCTTGAACATGCCAAGTAACTTTTCTCCGTCAATGTCTTCAACTAATGGATTTGTGATTTGTATCACAAGTCCATTTAAATGGTTTTTTTTTTTTTAGCAAGCTTTAGAAACACGTTCCTTCTAATTAGGGAACATGTGAATTGGATCCCATGTATTTGTCTCATTTACCCACCACAACATTCATATATATTTTATGATGAGATTTATCTAAATTAGTTGAATTAAATTATATTTTTACATACCATTATTTGTTTAATCATAAGTTAAACTATATTTATATAATAATTTCACTTTCATCATAATATTAATCTAAATTTGTATAATATTTTTAATATCATAGTTGTTTTGACTTCGGATTGTAGATTGGTTGGTCAAGCAGTTGAAAGACACAAATGATTGATGTAGGTTCAAACCTCATCTAAGCAAAAAAGCTAGTTTAACCAGGCATGCCTAGGGTGGGTCCCTTGTGGGTTAACGTGTGGCCTAGAGGATTAGTCTCGCCTTACCTGGATTGACTTGGCAACAAGGTCAGAGGCCAAGTCATGGGGCACCTGTGAGATAACAAAATAAATAAATATATCACAGTTATTTTATTACGAGATTCATCCAAATTAGATAAAAGAAGTGTAATTTGATTTCATATTTGAGAATATTGAAGTGAGGTTCGCTAAATATTATAAGTGTTTAAAGAGAGACAAGTATAATATATGGTAACTTGGTGATGATTTGAAGGCAGACTCACATGAAATGAAAAACAAAAGTGTTTAGTTAGTCTCTTAGGATTGTCCTTTCTTGTTTTTAGGATAGGCAAGTTGTTTGCAAGGCAATTGTAACTTATTTTTGTGTTGAAATTTCTGTTTTTGAACAACATTTGTAAGTTTACATCAACAAACATTTTTTCCACTTTGATAAACTCATGTTTATCTTGACAAATGAATCATTGTGAGAATGGACAATCTAATGTTTAAATATAGTGTCCATGAGTCATTGTGATAGTTTTTCAATTCATTTCATTTTTGTTTGAGTTTGTACTAGTTTCGAAGGTGATATCTTTATCTTAGCCTTTGTTTCTCATTCTAAACCTATTTGCTCTCTTATTTGTAGAACTTTATTTGTCATTTTGGAGGTCTAAATTCTAGGAAATTTTGTCAAAACTTTAGTAGATATTCCAATTAAAGTTTAGTGTAATAGTTCCATTAGACTTTTAAATACTTTTCTAATGCATTTTTCTCGTCATTTATGGCCTCTAGAATCTTACAACAAATTAATTACTTCCAAGCCTCTTGAAGACAAGATTGCAAATAGTCTCAATCTATTCTTAGTCTTGGTTTAGTTTTTTTGGTGTCTTTCCCTTTGACTTCCACCAATTATTTAATCACTTGCCTTAGGTTAAAGGAGAGGAGAATAGGGAATTAGCTAGTCCACATGGTTAAGTTGTCCATCTTTATAGTGATATGGATTTTGATTAAGTCAGATTGTTATTATGATTGAATGTATTTGTTTACAAAATTTGTAGTGTAGATTAATTATCATTTTCAAAACCTAAATTGACATTAAATGCTTTTTAATAAAAAAATACAAAATTTATCTTCAAGATCAATGAAGAATTGAAAACCAAAGAGCAATTCTAAAAAGTTGAACAATTGCAAATTCATTTTTAGAAATAATAGAAATTACATTGTTTGCTTTGTTTGATTTGTTTTTTTTCTTTGTTAAATCTTATTTACAAAAAGAAGAGTAAAATAAATCATTCATTTACTACTTTTTAAGTTAAATTAGAGAAAGGTTGTCATTTCAAGTAGTATTTTCAATTTTCAATTAACTGTATGAATTCATAAAAATAACCCAAAACAAAAAAACAAAACTATAGTTTAGATTAATTTCAGCTTATTAGTGTAAGTAACTTTATTTCAATGCTTTCAAATATTTTAGAAAATATAAAATATTCACATACCAAAAACAAAAAGCAATTAGTTTTGATTCAATTGAACACAAAAATTATTTTGAACTTATTTAAAGACGCCTTTGTGACTTGTGGTAATGCTGGTCATGCTTTTAATATGTATCTCTCTATAATCGTTCTTTTATGCATCACATGAATATCATGTGTCTCATCTTATAATGCTATAATGACATTAGATAAATATACAATCTCATGCACACTTTTTAAAGTCTTTGATGATAAAGTATTAACACGCCACATTTTAAAACCAAAGTATCCCCTTTTAGCCACCTGCAATTTTCCATAAACCTCTACCATGTTCCCATTAATAAGATTGTAATAAATCATTTGCAATACTAATTAATATTAATGCATGTACATTTGTTGTTATTTTTGTGTTAATGAGAATTTTAATGATGATAGTCATGGGCAAAAAATATAAGTTTTTGTAAAGCAAGAAATGCCAAACAAATTAATACAACATTTCTAGAGCATTACATTTGTAGGGCTTTGAAATTGTTGGAGAATCTTTGGAACCATCACAAATTAGGTCTTTGTAGAAGGAATTATGGAGACAAACATCTCTTATTTTGCTAAAGTTGGAAACTATCATAAAGCTACTAATTTTTGTATAAGAGACTTCCACTTTATAACAAGATATTTCAAAGTAGTACTACCAATTTCATTTAAATGTAACTTTAACTTTATTCACGACTTTTAGTATTATCTTTAAATGACATCAATGCATGTCATTATGATGCTATAATTTAGAAATTAGGGTGCAGTTTATATGTCTTTTTGTTATTCAACAAACATTGGCATTTTCTATTTGTTATTTTTTGAGACACAAAGTAATAGAGAACTTCTTTTTGGTTGAAAACCTTATGGTGAGATACACTGTGCATGTTAATAATTTTGTGAATAGAATATTTAACTTCTGTTGAGCTAGCCACTCATTGGAGGGATTGGAGCACATAAGTAGAGATAAGTAGTTTTGTTTATCTTGCATCAAGTTCATTTTGAGTGATTGGATTTATTTTAGTTATTGTTCAACATATTGTCTTGTCATTGATGGCAATCTCTGTGTTGTAGTGTCATTGATGCTTGCACTTGTATGATGACAATGATGATGATTCTTATAATAATAATGACGTGCTATGTTGAAGAATAGTGATGGTGTTGAAGTTCATGATTGGATGTCATGCCTTGTTTGTTGTCAGTAGTGATGATACCATATTAAGATGAGGAATAGAAGCATTGTAATGTTGTGGATATGGTGTTGATGGTCGTGTGCATACTAAAAGTTGTTGTTCCATCTCTCTTGTTTCTCTTGAGTGAGCAAATGGTGCTACAAGGATGTTTTGGTCTTTGCAGATTGGTGAAGTGTGAAAATGTAGGAAGGTGTTTTGAAGACTGTATGGGAAAATGCTGGCTTGGTGGACGTGCTTATATTGTTTGTGCAATGTCTTAGGAAATCAACTCTTGTGACTTCTTTGTCTGTATCTATGCTTGTTGTTGAGGATGCTCCACCTTCTTCGGGGCTTGTCACCACCCATTTTTGGAGGCCAACGATGTAACTCCTATTTCACAACCTCTAGCTAAATCACTTGCCTCTTATTTAGAGAGGTGCATGTTTGAATCTTAAGAGAATATCTCAACGTTGTCAACTATCTTCACACGATCATTGACTCTTGCCTCGTAAGATTTATTGGCTGAGAAGGTAGCCTCATCCTTGGCTCTTGTTGTTGGTGAAACACGTAGTACTACTTTAGAGGTTGTCCCTCTTCAGACTCATCCTTCTTTCCCTTAGGATCAATATTGGGAGGACGATGATCCGATGATGGGCAATTACTAGAGAAGTACTTATCTTTATATTAGTGTGTGCTTGTTGCTTTGTGTTTCCTCATACTTGTCTTTATTGTTTGTGCTCTCTTGAAGGACCCAAGTTACTCTATAGGTAATTGAATACAATGGATAATATTCATTATGCACTTCCTCTATTTGTCCCATCATTCTTCTTTTTGTCGTATCTTGATTTTTGACATTCAAGAATGATGCAAAGCATTGGGGACATTTAGGCCTTCTTCCATGTTGACCCAAATTTTTATTTTTTTCATGTGACCTTCTTAATATGATCCAGAATCTTTGGGAATATGATGAGTAATGCATACACAACCATATATATGATCTATTTTCATGGTTATGAATTCTACTATCGAATAATCAAATGTCCCTATCTCTTTATGTTTTTGATGTTGTGGGTGTCATGTGTTATCTGTTGCAAGGTATTCCATGGAGACATCTTGTTATATTGACATGACACAACACCCCTTCTCCTTAGAATGATTTGTGTTCCTCTTTGTGTAACACATCTCATACTAAGGGGGGGCTTTCATATCTACATTCATTATCATATTTATCTTTAGATCTTTTATCACATATTTTTTAAAAAATATGTTTGCGTCCAACTATCCCATTTATTGCCTTGACTAGGGGCCAAACCACTGCGTTTTTATCTAAGTTAATCTTTGTATCTTTTATGTGGCTATCCTACAATGCAGTTTCTAGTAGTCACATGCTGACTAATTGTATGACTATCTAGCATAACACAACTTTCTACCCATATCGATGCAATCTCAATGTTCTTTTATCACAATGAACGTTATCTTATAATCTGTGTCTAATCATTAATTATTTTTGTATCGTAATTTTTTCTTTTCATCTAACATGTTTGTCTGTAGCCAACATTCTTGTGATGATGTATCTTAGCACTATCTCACAAAGGTGACTTGAGTCTCTTCCTTTGGGAAACTCCACATGGATAGAAGACTCTACTTTTCCTTCACATCTTGGTATAATTTTCTTGACCCTCTCTCTATCCACTTGCATCTTTTTGATATGCTCGCTAAAGTGGGGGCAAAATGTAACATTATAAATTACACCTCGTGCAATTTCATGTCACATAGTGCATTCACTTTAACTGAATTAGAGATAATTATCAGGCGTCCACCTCACTTGATTGGTCAACTTGCGATTTCCACTTTCCATGCCTATCCTCTTGATCATTTTGTCTAGATTTTTTAGGGACACTTGCACATTGTGGAGATGTTTGCATGCCGCACATTTGACCTTCTAATATCCGTAATTGAAGGTGACCATTAAGACATTACACCTACTAATTCTAGTTGTGTAATATGCCCTTTCGATGACCACCAACATTGGGATGTTACCCAATCCCTTTAAACTTGCCATTCTTGCTTCATTTTGCTCTCTCTAACTCTCTTTTCACTCATTTTTCACAAGTTCTTGAATTCACATCTTATTCTTGACATTCACTCTCTTAATCTTTTCTACATTCTTATTTATTGTTGATGTCTATCACTAATCCCAACAAAGCTTCATTAACTTGGGAGGTTATGCTTTTGTCTCACACTAGCAAGCTCTCAGTTTCTTGGTGTTAAAGGGAAGTTTCTCCTCTCTAGTTTATTACATTGCTCATTTCATTGTTTACGATTTAACATATCTTTTATTTCATCTTCTTCACTATATTTTCATTATTGTTTTATCACAATCTATTCAGCCTGGCTATTCGTGGAGGTGGAAACACCAAAACAAGGGGTTTGACTATGAAAACCCTCTTATCACAACCACCCAATATTTTGCCATTGGTTGTAAGTTTGCAAGTTTAATAAGGAAGAACATGGTATATTTAGGAGGCTTCATCATTTGACTTTTGTGAGATTTCCTTTCTCTTTCTTGTCTTTCCTTAAATCTGTTTTATTGTTTAGGCTTTCTATTTATATTTTTCACATTAAATATTTAGAACCTAAGTTATGTTTACTTGGTGCTTTCTGTTATAGACTTTTATACTTCATCTGCATAGGACGTTTGTGCATTGCGTTATCATCCTTGACCCACACACACATCTTGGACAATGAGCGTATCGAGTTCACTAGGTGGTCCTGATGACTAGCACTTTTAGGTCCTTTAGTCAATATACTTTTATCTTTTAGCATTGCAAAGTTTTGTACACTTTACCATCCTAGTGGGAAAACTTAGAGGTCGGAGCACCTCAAAGGTTTTCGTAGAGTGGAGAGAAGGTTATTGAGTCCTTGTGGGGTTTCACCACCCTTCACAATGGTTCAATTTTTCTCCTCTACAACTTTCAAATACTAATCTTGTGGGGAAGATAGGGCAATTATTCATGCAAATATTAATTGCTATAGTAAAAGAAACACACACAACAAGACATGCATAAATATTACTACAATAAACACACAATATATGAGGGGAAAACCCTTTTAGGAGAAAAATCTCATACTCCAAAAGCAAATTACTTTGTATTATTTGTAGACATAGTAGTTACAATACAATGCCAACACTAGGCTTATTCAAAAGGAGTCTTCAACAATCAACCCAACAATTTGAATTTCTTTTGACAACATAATATTACTTATAAAAATCTTCACATACAAAATGCTCTCCAAGATATCCAATATACAGAGAAAAGAAGAATGTAGAAAGCTTCTAGACCAAGCCATAAGAGACGAATTACCAAATCAAGGTGTAACGTTTTTCAACCACCTCCAAGCATGCAATGACACTTGGACAAGATTCTCTAGCCCCTCTTACATGCCTCCAAACTTGGGCTTGATTTTTGCCATAAATAGGTATTGCCAAATGCTTTTACACAACTTACAACTATCATAGAATTTGTCATAACTGAAAACACTTTCATTTACAAGGGAATATATCAAAATTGAATATTAATAGTTTTTCTCTCATAGCCTATCATTACCCAACTTGGGTGCCCACCTTCTACATGCAAAGATGTCTCATGACACTTCATGTCCAACTTATCATAGAATTTGTTTCTTATTTGTCATAATTTTTTATAGGAATTTTCCATTCATCAGAAGTCATCATAAGCTCTTACATGTTGCTCAAGATGATGAGACATGAAAATAATCTCTACCACAATGTGGGATACCTACCTCCTCATGTGAGGACAAAATCATCCTTGTCACCTCCAATTTTGATGACAATTTGTAGTGCCAAGTCACACTAAAAGATAAAATAGGATATGCAAGAAAAATAAAGACACAGGCATAAATAAATACATTAACAAAATAAATCAACGTTAGGAAATAATAAGGTTGAAACATCTTAATTCCCAATACCCATAGCCCATTATCCCATCTATGTAGTACGGTGAGTGGGGGTAGCTACTTACTCGTCTATCATAGACTTTAGATGCTTGAAGGTTAATTAGGGATAGGTTTAAAAAATAGTTTTAGTGATTCTTCTAAGGTACTTAAAGGTATAAACAAGCTAAATGTCATGTACAAAGGCTATCTACGACCCAAGTATTGGAGTTTCATTCATCCTCATTTCAATATAGCTTTTATGGGGAAAATCTTAGTGAAAAATGAATTCTTTTGCAGTTATTTTAAAATCCAATACTACATGCTTTCGAGCCCAATAAATAAAACTACATGCAAGGAAAAACTAATTTATGTGATCTTGAGCAAGATATAAAGATGTACCAAGAAAATAAGTAGATTCAAAACATAAACCACAAAAATACCACAATGAAATAAATTACTTATAATTAATATCCTAATTCATCTACTTGATATTTGAACTTAACTTAATATATTTCAAAGTATACCTTCTTTCTATTCCAAATGTGTGTGCTACTTTTTTATTTTTCTCCATTTATTTTTATCAAGTATGAATGCATACTCTTATTTAACTGAGTTCTTTTAGTTATCATTCTCTCTTTTGCAAATATGCGTTTTTGATTATAAAGCAGCCACAACAAGGGGGCTGACCCAAGACACAGAAATAAAAGCACTACCAACACACACACAACTGCCTAACGATAGTCAGGCAATCCCTACTTTAGTCCTCAAAAAGAAAAATTACCTACTGCTAATGGATAACCCAAGATTGAGAACAATCTCGTCCAAAAAGTGGCTTAAGCAGCAGTAAACAAACATATTGTTTAAACTATAAAAACTATTAAAAGTAGAAAGATTACCATGGAACCAGACGTTCCAGCAAAAAAAACTATAACAAAAAGGAAAAGTTTCAACCATTAATCATGTTTTTTAGCACCCATGTTCTTAGAGAGCATAAGCCCGGTCCAATCTTCCACTAGGAACTGGAACAATTCCTTAGTGGTGTTGCTTTCCAGTCCGCCCTGTTCAGCCTTTTCCTGGTAGAGCAAGCACAAAGAGGTAGCTGAAGAGTGTATAACTTTGACGACGAATTTCCCTATTTTGTTGACATAGGACTCCAGATACTCCAGTTTTTTTCTTAACACCATTTAAGTCATTAGAGATAGCATTGCAAACCGTACACTCTACCACCTCTTCCTTCTCCCCACCATCTGCAGCAGTCTGCCCACCTTCGGAATTCTTTCCGTCCCCCTCAGAGGTATGTGGTGGGGAAGTGTTAGAAATAGGAGAGGTGTTCTTAATATCCTCCTTGAATGTCTCCGAGTCGGGGATGTTTGTGCCCAGTTTGTAGGAATCTGAGCCCTTCGTAGCCTCCATTTCCTCCTCCCCCTTTTCACTTTCCGCTTTCTCATAGTCATTCTCTTCCTCATTAGCATAATTCTTTCTCACGATGATTTGCTTCATCTAGGGTTTGTTAGCAAACCTGTGGGATCTTTGCGGGGTAATACCATCTTCCGCATCAGACTCAACAAGAAGGATTTTAGGTTCCTTCCCAGGTTTCTTGGTGGTGGGTTTCGCAATGGAAGGTTTCCTTTTTTTTTCTCCCCAATTTTAAGGGGGAAGGGAGGGCCTTGGTCGAGGGATTGACAAGGCGTCATCGACTTTTTCGAAATCTTTTTGAGGCCTTTTTTAGAACCAACAGGGGGACCCAGGATGGAGGGGGCAAGTTGGATCGAGATGGACTTAGGGGGATACAAGGCCCTGTGAAAATTGTATAGCCGAAAAATTAGCCCGTGGTGGAGGATGGTATAATTACCCTCTTGAATCATGCAGTGGCAGACATCTTTAATAGTAGATTCTAAGGCATGCAGGAGAAAGAACAAAAAAGAAATGGTGTCATGGTTGTGAAAGTGATTGAGCAACGGGAAACGGTAATAGTAGAAAATGCCATACCTTCCTTCGAGGGTAAAGTATTTCATAATAATATTGTACACCTATTCCCATGGGTAGGGTAAGCATTCCCTATTGAAACCCCCACGCATTTTGGCCGGTTCCTCGCCCTTTTTGAAGAAGCGGTTCATGTTGGTCTCGTCCGCAACCCTGCTTGTTTTCTTCCACTTCCTGCCCTTAGTAGATAGACCCATAGCCTGGGTGATAACTTCTTCACTAATTTGAAACGAAATGTCTCCCATGACCACTCTCCTATCATTCCAACTGTTGAGAAACTGCATGGAGAGGTTTTCGTCAAACCTCGTCATGGCTTCCATGAAAGGGATGATTCCCCCTTCCTTAGCATACATCCAGACACACGGGTCATTACAAAAACAGTCGTCAATAGTGTCTGGTTCCACCCGAACTAAATCCCCCCTATGATAGCTTCCTCCAGAGTGAAGTTGAGATGTAGCGCAGACCTGAAGAAGGATATGTAGAGGGAAAAACTAGAGCTGGAGATAAGAGAAATTGACCGAGAAATAGCCAAAGTATTGTACGAGTTGCAATAATTATTTTTAGTGGTGCTTCCCAAGGCATGCGTCCGCCATCTCCGGGAAGCATGCGAAGGGACACCTCTTAATTTCTCCGCCAACTTGCAAAGATCGTCATTATGGAGAGATATTAAGTTCCAGTTATGGTAATAAGTGGTGTCCTTGTTGTGATTAATGATTAAAAGTTGGTGCTTCAATCCTTCGGCGACGCAGAATTCGGTGTCTCGCCATGTCGACACTCGACGGAGAAGGTGGGGACCACATGAGGCCAGCTTGGCGTAGCCTGCCCAATTTGAATTTAAATTTCCCTCCAGTAGCTTAGCATAGTAGTCAGCCCAAAGTGACTCCTTATAAGAAAGTATATGGCACATCATTGATTGGTAAATGCAATTTGTTCTTTCCTAAAAAGGTCCTTCTGCTTGTCATTAAGAGAATCAAGGTGTCTCCAGCACCTCGTACCTTTTATCTCCAGACCTGTCGCAGCTAGAGAGTCCACCAATGCGTTTCCCTCTTTGTAGATGTGCTAAATTTGGAATTCCTCTAGCCAGACTATCATGGACCAGATGTCCTTGATGATGTTGTTGATCATCCAACTAACCCTTGAAACTCCTTTAGTTGCCTCAATAATCAACTTAGAGTCCCCTTCAATGATTAGTCTTTTAGCATTAATACCGAGAGCCAGGTTAAGCCCCTAGAAGAGAGCAAGGGCTTCATCCATGTTGCTCGAGACAGAGTCAAAATTTCTTGCATAGGCTAGAACCAGGTTAGCCATGCTATCCCTGATAATTCGACCTCCCGCCGCAAAGCCATTGCGAGCAACACTTTCAAAATTAAGTTTGAGCCATGAGGGGGAGGTGTTGACCATCTGGTATTAAGCCTCTCCATTTTTTTTGAATTGTCATATCAAAGGAAGTTGTCTAACAGATTCCATGTTCTAATCTAATTACGATCCAAAACCATAGGGGCAGATTGCAGATTTTTCCATTTGTAGATCAAGGCGTTCTCTCTGAGGAGCTTTTCAACTATGTCAACCATTGTGTCAACCGAACTATTGGTATCACGGAAGATCCGATTATTCCTTTCCTTCCAGATATGCCAGCAAATGTGGGGAGGTATGAGTCTCCAAAAAAGACTGATCGGTGGGTGAGCGAAGGGGCATTTCCAGTTCCTGATAAACTGTTGCAGGTCTTCTAAGAAGATCCAAGCCAAATTAAATTTTTGTAAAATTTTGTGCCAGACCAAAGAAGCGAAGGGGCAATGGATAAAGAGGTGATTTATGTGTTCCTCTACATAATTACACGACACACTTATTGGCTAGCAGAAATCCCCTCCTTTTAAGATTATCAATAGTAAGGATCTTCCCGTGAAGGGCCGTCCACCAGAAGAAGTAAACTTTAGGGATGAGCTGAGAGTTCAAAAATTCTCTCTAGTTGTAGCAATCATTTATGGGGGCAAACAAGAGATTGTAGGCTGATTTAACACTGAAATTCCCTGAGGGGTTTGCATCCCAAACAAGTTTATCAGTGTGAGTGAAACAGGGGATCCTGGTCCTCTCAAGAAGGGATTGTAACTCTCTAGCCAAATGGGCTCACTGGGGATTGTTTCCCAGACCATCAATGAGCCTTAACCAACAGCGGGAGGGAGAGATGTAGTTTATCAAAAGAGAGCCTAATGAGTCCTTGAGAGAGTGTCCTTGAGACGACTAAAATGGGAGGAGGCAAAGGGTTTGTTGCCAATCCATTTGTCCTCCCAAAATCTGATCTTCTCACCATTGCCAACTTGCCATTTTAAACCCTGTTTGAGCAGCTTCCTGTTCTTTACAATGTTGTTCCATATCTTAGACCTTGGAGGGAGCTCATTGGAAGAAAGGAGAGAGTAGAAGGGGGTATGATTGAAGTACTTGGCCCTCATAATCTTGCTCCAATCAGTTCTGTCCTTCAAAAGGTTCCATCCAATTTTAGTCAACAAGGCCTTATTTAGATCATAAATTTTATAATCCCTAGACCTCCCATGCACTTAGGTTTGCACACCATCTCCCAATTGACTAAGCTGATTCTGGCCTTTTCCTCCAACCTCGTCCACAGAAAAATTCTTTGTATTTTCTCGAGCTTCTTAGCCATAGTAGTGGAAATCTTGAAAAGAGAAAGAAAGTAGACTGGGACACCTTGAAGAGAGGCCGACAAAAGCTGGAGTTTACCCACACTACTCAGAGTTTTTCCAGTCTAGCCAACTGGTTTCTTTTGCATTCTTTCTAAGATTGATTCCCAAAATTGGGAGGTGACCTCCTTAATAATGAGGGGGAGACCCAAGTAGGGATCAGGGAGATCAACCATACAACACCCAAGGATTTGCATAAGTTTACCCTAGAGGTTTCTATCCATGTTGAAAAAGTAAATTTTGCTCTGGCAATAGTTGATAAGTTGACCAGAGGCAAGGGCGTACTCCTCTAGTAGATGTTTCCATTCTTTAGCTTCTATCACAAACGATTGGCTGAAAAGGAAGGTGTCATCAAGAAATTGTTGCAAAACCATAGGAGGAAGGGTGGAAGCAGCTTTCACCCTCGAGATTCTTCTGGTCTTGATTAAATTGGAGAAATTCCTACTCAAGACTTCTGCTACCATAATTAACAAGTAAGGTGAGAGAGGGCCCCCCTTCCTTAGCCCCTTCCTAGCCTTAAAGAAACCCCAAGGGGTGCCGTTGACAATCACCGAATAGTGAACACTTTCCACCGCCACCTTGATAATATTGATAAATCTTTCCTGGAAACCCATCTTAGAAAGGACAGCATACAATAACTTCCAATTAACTTTATCATAAGCCTTAGAGATGTCAAGTTTGAGAGCCATACCTGTGTTGCAAATTCTCTCCATGGAGTGGATGACCTCATGGGTAGTAATGACTGCATCAAGAATTTGCCTACCTGGGACAAAGCCTCTTTGAGAGGGGCTGATACACTTATTAATAAGGGGTTTAATTTTGTTGACAATAACTTTAGAGAAAATTTTATAGACCGAGTTACACAAGCTGATGGGCCGATAGTCAGTCATAAGCTTCGGGTCAGGAAATTTGGGCACCAAAATAATGAAAGAGTTATTCGATTTCTTCAGGAGGTTCCCAATGCGTATGAAGTCCCTGGTAGCTTTAGTTAGATAATACTTCATTGTTTCCTAGAAGACCTGAAAGAAAAAAGGGGGGAAGCCGTCAGGTCCAAGGGCCTTAAAAGTAGCCATAGCAAAAACCGCTTCTTTAACTTCCTCTTCAAACACTCGGCTCATCAGCAACTCATTATCGGCCTCATTTAGGACTTAAGGGATGAGATTGAGGAGCCTTTCGCTGACCTCAGTAGGTTCATAGGCCCTATCATTCGTGTAGGCATTAGCAAAGTAAAGGGAAGGCCATTGACCAATTTCATTATTCCCCACCAATTCCTCATTTCTGTTATTGAGAATGTATCGAATAGTGTTCCTCCTTTCGTGCTTTGAAGACGATCTATGAAAGAAGGAGGTGTTCCTATCCCCCTCAGTTAGCCATTGGATCCTGGATATTTGCTTCCAATAAATTTCTTCAAGGTTCATGATTTCTTTCCATTTGTGTCTCCAAACCTCCTCCTCTTTATGTATGTCCATAGAGGAGGTCCCCTCCGCGATGGTCCTCTGGAGGCGGTCCAAATTAGTTTCAGCTTCCTTCTTTCTCTTGAAGATATCCCCAAAGGAAGAAATGCTCTAGGATCTGACCTCCTTTTTGATAATTTCCAACTTTTTAGCAATTCTGAACAAAGCCGAACCTTGAACAGGGGAGTTCCACTAGTTTTGTATGCATTGTTTGAAGTCTGGGTGGGAGTGCACATGATCTCGTACCTAAAGGGTGAGGGGCTAGGGGTCTGCTTGTCAACCCAAGAGAGGAGGATCAGGG
The DNA here is from genome assembly GCF_030272615.1 of Cryptomeria japonica. Lineage (NCBI taxonomy): Eukaryota > Viridiplantae > Streptophyta > Pinopsida > Cupressales > Cupressaceae > Cryptomeria > Cryptomeria japonica. The sequence goes on from NC_081415.1 coordinate 392,698,669, forward strand.
AGTGGTCAAAGATAGTGCATGGGAGAGACAAGAGTGAGGAATTGATGCCAATGTTCCACTTAGCAGAGATCAGAAACCTATCCAGCCCGACCTGAATCAAATTGGTGCCTTTTCTATTGTTAGACCAGGTGAAAGGATTCCCTTGAAGGTCAAGATCAAGTAACTCATTGTTTCTAATGAAGTCAACAAAGTCAAGCATACTCTCATTGTAATCAGTTAGATCTCCTAACTTTTCAAAGGGAAAAAGGGGAGTGTTAAAATCCCAAGCTAACATAAACAAGTCCTCCCTATTATTAGTCAAGAAGGTAGTGATTTCCTCCTAGATCAGAGCCCAATCGTGTCTAGTATTAGGAGCATAAATGTTGAATAAGAACTAAGAGAAGTTATTCATAGTGAACTTGGTGGTAAGAAAGCTATGAGAAGAGCCAACCACGAACCCATTCAACTTGCTCTTATTCCAAAGAGTAGCAATTCCCCCTGAAGCACCTTCCGCCTCTTCATAATGAAAGGCAACACCCGGCCATAAACTGTCAACAAGCATAGCAAAATTTTGGTAAGTCATTTTCACCTCCTGGATTAGGATAATATCAACTCTATTGGTGAGTATGCTTTGCTTAAGAGCATACTTCTTTTGGGGGCTGTTTAAACCCCTTAATTTCCATGAAAGGAACTTCATTTCTTGTCCTTGTGAGTTGTCTCCAGAGTTAATTGCCTTCCACTAGGAATTTCCCTAGCAATTGCCTTAGTTCTGAGGGTCCTCTCAAAGGGTCTGCTTGGTTTGGGGTCGTTTCCCACATCTGCCTTCTTATTTCCTCTACTTTTTCTTTTTGGTTCCTGCCATTCCCCTTTCTCCTTATCCGCCAGTGATGACAGGACAAAGCGATTACCATGAGAGAGTAGTGATATCCCTAGTAGATCTGGTAGCAGACGAAGAGGAGGTCAGGTCCAGACCAATCCCTGTGGTAGGCGAGGCCCCAACACCAGTGCTCCAGATACTCCTTCCACAACTTCCCACTGAGTTGGGTATCAGTTGCATGATTACTGGCAGAGTGGATTCATTGTGCCCTTTCTTCTCATTGATACTCACTTCCGCTTTAAGACCTTCTTGTTCTATCTTCACTTGGGGGATCTCTCCTTCTTCTAGATTCGGGCCCAAGCATCTCCTTGAGGGGGGAGGAACCTTCTTGGAGTCAGGAGTAACTAACATATTAAGAATACCAACCAAGAAGGGGTAGCCCTCCTCAGTGGTATCTTGAGGACCCGCCTTTTCCATCAAGTCCTCGGTCTGACCCACAGTATTGTCGGAAGCTGGGGGGTTAGGGGGGTAACACTCTTATCTATCTCCTCGATGACAATACCCAGGGACGACAACTTCTTCTTCAGCTTTTTCTCCAGAGGTTGCAGGGCCGGACGGTCCATAATAACATGACCATATTTTCCACAACTTTGACAATACAGGGAGGCGTTCTCATAGACAATAGCTTGTGTCCATTTACCCCATTTGGATTCAAGGGCAATGAAATTAGGGAGGGGGTTGTTAATAACCACATTCACACAAAGGCGAACATAAACAATTCCGGACTTTTGCATCGTCACATTGTCAACAACAACGAACTGACCAAATGAGTTATCAATCCATCTAAAAATGGCATCGTCCCAAAATTCTAGAGGGAGGTCTGGGAGTTTGATCCAAACCGACACCAGTCTAAGGAGATCCGCACTTGGGTCAAACCCTGACTTCCACTTGGAGAGAGTAAGGCAATATTTACCATAAGACCATGAACCAAACATAATATAGATGAAGTCTTCTTCTGCAGTAAATCTAAAAAGGAAGAGTCCACCTGGCATAGCAAAGACTGAGACACTACCTTTGATTTTCCATCTGGAATTGGCCCATCTTCTATCCATGTCTATAGTGGGTTTGAAGGCTAAGAATCTTTCTACCAGGCAGAGGTGAAGGGAGGAAGCAATATTATCCATGATACTGTCTAGGAGGCAAATCTCAGAGCCCTCCTCACCAGTAGTAACTTTTGGTAGCAGCGTCAAAATCTCTGACTTGGAGTTACCAACAAGGGCACCTTTCCAAGAATGCTCTTGAGCTTCCCCAGGTAAAGGTCCCACAACCTGTCTTGGGATCCTTTTTGGGGTAATCCAAGTTGGGGGCCACCAGTGGAAGCTTTGCAAGGCAGGGGGCCTCATGCAACACGACATTGCAAGCATCAATCGAGGGAGCCCACCTAGCTCCTTGGGCATGCAATACAAGAGATGATAGGCATAACAGGAATTCAAAAAAAGTTGCAGAGCCTACAAACTGATGATACTATTGACAACTGATTTTATCTTGGCATTTTTACTAGACATTTTCCTATTCACTAGTGCAACATCTCAATTTTGGATTCTAGGAATTTTTTTGCAAATATGTGTTACAATAATATTATGCTTCGAAAAAATTGACTAAAAACACCTCGTTTAAAAAAAATTGTTGAAAAATATTTTCCTTTCAAAAAATGAAAGTATAGAAATAATATTTTTCAATTAAAAATGTGTCCAAATAAAATATATTTTAATTTATGAAAATTTAGATATATAAACAAAGGCACCTCAATATAAGGACCTTCTAACAAAGCCTAAATATATTGATGTCCTTACTTTAACAAAAATCTAATTTGGATATATAAAATAAAATTTATGTTGGATGAAATAACACTAATCTAAATTAAAATGAATATATGAAAAATAGGTATAAATAAAATATGTAACAAAATGTACAAAAATATGTAAACAATAGATATTGATGTCATTGATCTATATTTAAGAATATATGAGTTTATCTTATTTCTTATTTTTTTTATGTTGGATGATGTAATATCACTAATTAAAAATGCTATAAAGTATGAAAAATAATTTATTTTGGGTTGTTGGGAAACATGTAAGATGTTGTAAGAGAATCTATGACAATTATGACAAATATCATAAGATTCTATGATGGCATCTATGACAGAATATTGCTATCTTGGTCCCTAGGAGCCCAATTTGGTGAGATGCCTACGACAACTGTAAGAGAATCTACAAGTGGATATTTTGATACACATGCATGATTCCAAGATGGTGGGTCATATGGATTATTACCATGACATTTTGGAACCTTATTTGGCCCATAATAATGTTCTATAGTGGTATTATGGGCCTCCATAAGTCTATATATTGAGGGCTTAATATGAAGACTTTATGGGAGTTCATTTGTGTACACAGGTGCTACTAGATTGAATATTGAGGAGGAGAAGGAAGGAAGGAAGGATTGTATGTAATCTTAATTTCATGAAGATAATACAAGGATTGACCTCTCTTCTTGGTGGAGTATTTTTTCGAAAGGTTTTCTCCATGTAAATCCTGTGTTGTAAGATGTTCTTATTGTATTGCTGATTTATGCTTTCTTATCGATTCTATCTTATGGTGAAGTAATGTTCATTTTCATGATGTTTTATATTCATATAAGATAGGTTAATTAAGCATGTTAAAGTAGTGGTTTTGGCATAACAAAGAATATGAATATCTCAATGGTTTTTCGTATTAAGACACCTTAATTTCCAAATTTACATATAGTCGCATATTTTCATTGTGTATAGTCTAAGCTTTGAATCAAATTAATGGTTTTATTGAATTAGATATTTCCAACAATTTTCATTAATTTTCCAACATTTGATATTAGAGCTTCAAGGGTTTCCATGGTATGTATGTGTTTGTTTGTGAATGCATGCAAGTTGCATGTACTTGCATGTTATTTTCACGTGCTTACATGTGAAGGATTCATTGTGTTTTTGTTTTGGATATTACTCAATTTTGATTTTTTAGCCTAAAAAGCTTGTGGGAATCAATTTGAAGCAAATGTGAAGTGTTGGTGGCTTATGGTTTGCAATGGATGTTTTATGCATTAACATTATTTTATAGAAATGTGAGAATGGAAGCCATGGCACCTCAAATAAATATTGTCAATGGGATCTATGTTGGTCTCTTGAAGCTTATGAATGATCTTGTGTTTTATGGAGATAATCATGGGCTTGTTTTTTGTATAGTAGTGATCTGCAACTTCAGTTTGGCAATATATTACTTTCATATTGCATGGTGGTTATGTTCCTTCGCCATGTGGTCATGTATAGTGAAAGGGTGTGCATGTTGGTTATGTGCTTGTAGCCATATAGTCACATGTGAAAGCACCTATTGTTTGGACTACATTTTGGAGTGCTTATGTTGGGTTCATGGTTTCAACCCTTGTTTACATGAAAACACTGGATGATTAGCCACTAATTTCTTGTGAGTTGTGGAGTTGCTTATTTTATGATTTCAATGCTCTTGGACAACTTGATAAGTTTGCAATTTTTCCTATTTCTAAAAGATGTGGATTTATACATCTATCTTTATTCCATTCTTCAAATGATATATTCTATGCGAGTGTTTGGATGTTGGAGTAGATTTCAAATTTACAATAATGGTTTTATAGGTTTTACATGTTAACGAAAATCTACAGTACGTAGATCCATGATACGACTATATTCATGGTGTTCAAGATGAAGATAGTTGTGATTTTGCATGGCTACTTGGAGGCTTCTTATTGATCTATGGCTACTCCTATGAGGGTTTGTTTGGAAAATTAGATCCAACATTGATTTTGGTGTTTGAGTCTTGGAGATCCACATGTTATGCCTGATTATCTCTATTTTCATGTTAAAAATGTGGATTTTGTTTAGAAGGTCTTATTATTGGTCACCATAATTACATTGGTATGTTGGTTGTAATGAGAAAAAGGATTTTTTTGAGCACCTAATATAGCTATTCATTTGAATCCTAGTAGTAGATAATAGTGCATGAAAAACTTTGTTCACTTTTAATGGAGTTTTGGTAATGATATCGGCTATGATGCCATAAATAACTCAGTATCACTTTGTAATGCCCCGCCAGGAACCCTAAAGGATTGCAACACTTCAAGGCAACTAAAGGGAGAAATAATTTTTTTTTTAAAAGATTAAGTGAATTACACATAACTTTGCACCATAATAACATAAGCGGAAGACTATAATTGACATCCTAAAGGGTTACCAACGAAGATGACTTCTAATGAAAACTACATCACAATATTAATCCAATTATCCATCTAAAATAGGGAAAGCCAATTACGATTAGATAACTCAAATACATAAATTGATCTCCAAAAGATAGATTTAAAGAGCTACAACATATATACTTCCAATGATTCATTTATACATAAGATGAAGGATAATTGAAACAACATATATCCCATTAACTTAAATTACATTATTTCGTAAATTACATGGCTTCCATAGAACAATAAAGTACAAAGGTTACATAGATGCTGATACAATGACCACACGGGCCTCAATGGTACAATATCAAGAACATGAGTTGCTACACGAAGCAAGAACCAAGATACACTGGCGAAGCCAATCCTCACAAGAAGGTAGGAACAAGATATCCGATGGGAAGTGGCACTACCACCCGACCATGTGATCCCATAATGGAACCACCCCACCGTGCTAGGAGATAGCAGAAGACCCTCAAGCAAGCAAGATAAGTACAACAGTTCACATGACTCCGCAGTACACAAGTGACTCAACTCACAAAACACTAGCGACCCTAAAGAGAGAGTGTCATCACATGGCTTAAGATGGTTACCCTAGGTAGGTCTCCATAGGTCCCGACCCCCATCTTGGGTTATCTTGGTAACCTCTCCCGAACCCCCGGTTCCATCTAAGCATCATGCGGACCCTACCATCCTTTTGTGAGGACAAGGTGGTAGGTTTGCCATTCCAGGCCTTCCCAAACACCTTGAGCCTATACAAGCACTCAACCGTGTACGGGGTACATTATCTTAATTAAATTAATAATTACCCACCCCCTAATCAAATTATTAGGTTATCACTTAATAGCTGACTTTCGAGGGGTTATCCTGCCATCCACTTCGGGTGCGGCCCCTGCCCGAAAGCCACTCTCTCTACTAGGACACTAACTGGATAAGACTCTCTATGAGAACTCTATGGTGGGGCTGACAACCATAAATAATCCAGACATATCACAGGTGAAGGACTCACAGTCACAAACCTAGGGTTGACCATTAGGGACATAACACATGATGACTCACATCCTCAAGGTTTAAACATCGACACCTGACCAAGGGGTAACATCAACGACATAATGACAATCTCAACCATAATGCAACGACATTTAAACAACTAGACTGCAATTAATAAAACACAAGATCCTACACAAGCAATCTTTCTTTTAAGCAGTCAACAATATAAAATGCTCACAATAAGGATTTCTGGAATTAAAGAACTCGCATCTATTTAACATAAAGAAATGATGAAGTCACATGTCTAATAAGGTTGAATTGGAACCACATTTACGATTCTAAACCCCCAACCAGTTGATGATGATAAAATTACAATTTACCCAATTCGACTATAACCAAGTCAACATTAAATCAAATTAAACAGATATATATAAGCTAATATAAAGTAATTCCAATATGATACATATTCGAATTCATCGAATATAATACCATATGATTATATTACATTGCTTGGATAACGAAAATTAATATTAAATTTATCCAATTTCCCCTTTATTCCAAAAATTAATAATCACTTCCATATCATTTATATATTTTCCAAAATGCAAAGAAACTAAATCTAATCACAAAAATAGAAGAATTATTAATTAACCTTAATATCATTATAACTATCAATTAACTTTAATATTATTATTTAATATTAAATAATAACAATATTATTATTATTGTTTAAATAACAATATATTATTATTTATTATAAAAAAAAGATAACTTTATTTATTATATTTTTACAACTAACAATTATTATATTATTTTTTTTTTTAAACTTAAAAAAAAATATATAAAAAAAACCATAACATACCACGTGGGGCCCAAGGCTCCCACGGCAGCAGTGCTGCTATCCCCAAGTATGAGGAAGCAACGCTTGCTGCATCCTCAGACTTGGGGAAGCAGCGCTGCTGCTAACCCCAAGCTGGGGAAGCAGCGCCTACTGCAGGGAGAGGGGGTGCATGGGCTGGGTTGAGCCCAGCTCCCCGCCACCGCCCCCAATCCCAACTAGTAATTTTTTTTGTTTGTTTTAATAATATTAAATTCTGTTTTATATTAAAAACGTCTGAGACAAAAAAAAACAAGATATCAAACAGGATTAAGAGATGAAATCTCTGTTAAAAACAAATAACAAATAATTTCCCTAGCCAAATTCTCCCTTCCTTTTATTATTTTTTTTTAAACATTACAACCAAATAGATAAATTAGAGAAGTCACTGGTAATAAAATTTTTACCAGCAAGAAAACTTCTGAGACAAAACAGAGGCAATAAAAATTTCCCCAAATCAACCCAGTTCATTCATAAAATTAAATTGAATGGGAATAAACTTGATCTAACTTCTGAGACAAAACAGAGGCAATAAAAATTTCCCCAAATCAGCCCAGTTCATTCATAAAATTAAATTGAATGGGAATAAACTTGATCTCTAATCCCCAATTGAATCTCTTTGCTCCAAACAGGAATGGACAAGAGAAATTTAACTCATAATTATTCTTTTTAAACTGAAAATTACCAGGAAGAACTATTTTATAAATGCTTGGCAAAATTTTGCCAGCATAACACTACTAAAACCAAAACAATAATTCCAACTACAAACAGCCAAAAGCCAAGAATTTCATGCACAAGCAAAAATGAAGAACATAAATTAAATTATGAAATTACTTGGAGAGAGTTTGAGTTTGAAATTTGGTAACAAAATTGATGGAATTCTTCTTCAACAATCTCATGGCAAGCAAAGACTCAACACCCAAAACTCATAAACCAAGCTTTAAACAATAAACAGAGAATTGGAAGAAAGCATGGATTTTTAAAAATAGACAAGAAGGATTCAACCAACCTCTAGAGTTCCCAAGAAGAAGTTGTGTGCTTCAGCAGAATTCCAAGCTAATTCAAAACCCAAATCCTCCTTTCAAGAAATTTTTCCAGAATTTGTTTTTCTTCTCCAAACAAGCATATCCTCCAAAAATCTTCTCCAAGGTAAAATAGTAAAACTATGTTTTAACCTAATTTTCTAGGTTGAAATATTTTTCTATTTAAAACATTAAAATAAAACAATTGATTTTTTTTTTCTTTTTTTCTTTTTCATATTCCTCTAAAATAAATGGAAATTCCCTTTTTTTGAAAATTACTTTTCTCATATTTAGCAATTAAATCAACTTTTCAACTAAAATAGAAATCAATAAGTTAACTTTATTTGTATTTATTAAAAGCAATTAACTTTATTTATTTTACTTCTTCCATTGGATTTAGACATGATTACTTTTCCAGAATAAACAACTATAGCTTTAAATCTAATAAATTAATCAATTAAGCTTGGTTCAAGGCATAAAGGCATAATAATGAATAAATTGCTTATACCAACAAAGAATGACAACTTAAACTTAAATAAATAACCGAACCACTATGGCATGCAAATCGAGAAAAAGCAAAAAGACTCGAAATTCGAACCAAAGGGATGGACGACCGACTGACGACACTCACAATAGTAGACCGAGGGTAAGGACTAGGGTCAACAGCTATCTCCTCCACTCCCATCGGACATATAAGGCACGCTCAGACCTGTGAAGCCAGGTGGAGACGATACCCCGTACCTACTCGGTACTTGTACCTGCAACATCCTGCATCATCGAATCACACATGCATGCATATAAATATAGAATACACGGCACACACACCGATGAAGGAGAATCACGACGTTCCCTGTCTCATCGAAATGAGTGAAGGAAAATCGTCCACTTGCATCCAATACAATTGCAGACACGCAACATATATATGACACATCGCCTAGATAAAGTAAGATGTCAGTACAAAGCAATAATCCATGAAATACTAGAAATCACCAGTACTGAAATACTGAAAATAACTCATGCATCTAATATCCAGCTAAACAGGAAATAATATCAAATACGTCTGCAAAATATCGAGCAATAAGGTGTCAACTGAATAGTAAACTGCAACATAAAATCAGTCTAATAAGTCCGATCGAGAAGGGGTACTACACACTTTTAGTGTGAGCTTTATGCAATTACATTATATATTTTATCTTCTTTGTTTCAAGATTTTGGTTCTAAGTTGTTAACGTTATGGTGTGTAGTAAGCCATGGATAAGATTTGATTAGAAGATTGATGGTTTTTTGCAATGGTTGATGGAAGCTCTTGGTGTTGAGTTCTATGTGTAAATGGATGGAAAATTAGGGTTTCACAAGTTAAGATTTGTAAACTAGGAAATGACCTAAATCTCACACACATTACATTAAAAGGAGGATGAACTCTATAGATCCAACCTCAATTATATTAAGAAGAGGGTTGAATGCAAATTAGAGTCCAATTTCCCTTTTGTTTAAGTTGAAAATGCAGTTGAAATTATATAGTTACATCTAGGGCAAGTATTTGAGAAATTGAAGTAAATTGATGAAAATGAGATGCTGCAAATATCAAAGGCATAGATAAAGATCTTGAAAGTAGAAGAGGATTAGAACTTGCACTTGAAAATTCAAGCAAAAATTGTTGGGATTGGGTAGTTGGGTGCCTTGGTCCTATAATTACAAACATAGGCAAGTTAGATCTTTCTGAGAATGGAAAGACACATTGAATCTAATGGTTATAGAAAAATTCCTAGGGACCAGGTTGAAATTCGACGTAGTGCGCACCATGGTCCTGAGTGGTCTTTGGAACTTCTGCAAAAGCCAGTTTAGTTTATCTGTCTCCTCTATCCTTTTCCGCTTTAAAAAATCTTGAATCTATCACATGAACACTAAATAAGGGAAGTTATGTTGTGGATAGGGGTTTACCTTAGGTCAAACCCTAGGTTTGGAATTAATCCTAATTGAAATAGAAGTTGAACTTGAACTGAATTGGAAAGCTTGCCTTTTGAGGGAGAGGTTGAAATGATTGAATGCAAATGATTATACCTTCAATAAGTGATGGTAAATCACATAAAATCCATCACAAAATCATAATTGAATTATAATATGAAGATGCATTGATGTAGTTTGTTGCTCCTTGAATAGGATTTGCACTTGAGGAAGAAGAATTGTTGTTGAATTGATGATAATGTTAGCATATGATGTAATGTTTAACATGAATTGAGAGGGATGCCTTATATAGGGATTTTATAATTAAAATCACCACTTGGCCGAATTAGAATTGATATATTTTTGCACAGAGTGGGATTTGAATTAGAAAAGATCATCAAATCATCCTCCAGAAATTCAAGAAAAAAAGAGCAGGACTAAAACGAATCCCAACAACCTGGTCCTATCAATTTTTTCCAAATTTCTAGGGATGCATGATAATGAGAATCTAATGCCAAATCTAGCTCGGTGGCTCAAACCATAATACATAGGTATGCAGAATATGATTTGAGAGTTGAAATTAGGGTAGGATTAATGATAAATTAGGATAAAATAATAAAGTGCACACCTAGAGCTAAGGGCCCAAATGAGAGTGTGATGATGTAATAAAGAGGAATAAGACCCATAATATTGAATTAAATATTAATTAATTACAATAAAAGTTCTATAATGCATAAATGAAAGAAAAATACTAAAATAGGTGCTAGGAGAGTGTGAAATTGGACATGTTAATAAATCTGTATACTTTACTATGCTAGATTTAGCCTCCACTTTAGTGGAGTATGATCCCAAAAGCATGCTCTTGGTAAAGTAGAAATGATGAGATAGAGCATCTAAGAGAAAGACAAACTAGGGATATGATAATACTAAGGGATGATCAAGACCCCAAGCATATGAACCTATCTATCCATGCAAGTAACCTTCAAATATAAGCAAAAGAAAACAACATTAGTACTAAAACACGAAGTTCCAAGTCAACTAGTTGAGAAGACCTCAACAATCAAAATATCTCAAAAACTAATATCATTCTTGACATGTTATTAGAAGAGCATGAGTGTACTTATAGAAAGAACAAGGATGTACACCAATTGAAAGCACAGTAAACCATGGTCCAATGCTAGAAAAGTATGTTATGCTATGGGTTCATGGGAGAGAAAGAAAGAACATGAATTGCATAGGCTACCAAGTTGTGTTATGCTAGGTGATCCATGTAGGAAAAAAGAGTCAAAATTATCTAGCAATTGTGTTAGTTGTACTCATATTGAAAAGGAAGAGTTGAAAGGTCTAGAAAGCTACGTTGTGCTAGTCAACTCACCTTGCTACATATGTCACTGTCTGGTTTTAGAATTTAATCATCTCGTATAAGACTTGTAGGTCTAGTTTAAAGAATGCAACAACCTATATAAGACATGTGACAAAAACAAGTATGCCTGGTTTCGAGCATGAAATATCTCGTATAAGACTTGTAGGTTTGGTTATGAGAATGAATACCCTATAATAGACATGTAAAATGCCTAGGAGAATCCTTACAAGGAAGGTTCATTTTAGGAGAAAGATCAACATTAATCCTAGTAGGAAGACTATTAAAATAAGTGTTAATAAAATTTTCTTTCACCCAAATGTCACCATGGATAGGACCAATTTTAGGAGAGAGACAAACACTATTCATTAATGCTTCTTCCTTTCTAGTGTAATCATCCTCTAAGGTTTTCTTACGAGTAAGGAAATCTTTAGGATAATGATTAACACTATCCATCAATGCTTTATCTCTAAGATAAATATCATGTATGGAAGTTAAGGTGACAATAAGGAAGGTGTTTATGATATCATCCTCTTCCTCTAGGATATCCTTATGGGAAAGGTGCATTTTAGGAGAAAGATAAACATCATTTATAAAAAAATCATCCTTCAAATAGAGAGTTTTGAAAGAAGTGTTAATAATATCTTTTTGCACCAAAGTGTCCTCATGGGTAGGAGGATCCTTAAGAGACAATATATCTTAGCTATGAATGAAGGAATAGCTAAGTTCTCATCATATGCATAAAAGGGAACATCATGAACATCTTGAAGAAAAATTGAAAAAGAAGATAACAACTCCATATGTAATTATGATCTAATGTAACAATGCATATAAATTGAAACACACACAATGCATAAAACCAAAATGTTTTTTGATTTTCTTGTTTTAAAATGAGATGAACGTGCAAATTAGAAAATGAAACGTAAGAAGGCCAGGTTCACCAAAATAAAATATTGGTGAACTAGCTACCCAAATCAATATAACTATGAGTGCATAGGGGAAACCCACTAGCTCAAACAGTTGGCAAGATTGTGCTAAGGCTTTGGGCTTGTCCCATGTAGGTTCAAGGTTCAAATCTTGCTGGATGGATTTAACCAGCGGTTGGGTTCTTGTCTGTAGGGGACTACTCCCACCTCAACTTTCCCCACCGTGACCCCAACTTGGTACAAAATTTAAGCCCAAGGCAAGGTTTGGTGGGAATCGCTAGGTTGAGATGTGGGGATACAAAAAAAAAACTATGGATGAATTAGCTATATGTTTAAGAAATGATTGTAAATATGAATCAATTAAGTGCATATGAATCAAATCTGAAAATGAAAAATTAGAAGGAAATGCAAGCATGAGAGTCGGGTTCACTAAAATGTAATGGATGAAAAATTAGAATTTCATAAATTATGCTTTGTAAACTAGGAAATGACCTAACTCTCACATGAAAAAGGAGGATGAACACAATAGATCCAACCTCAATTCTATTCAAAAGAGGGTTGAATGCAAATTGGAGTCTAATTTCCCTTTTGTTTGAGTTGAAAATGCAATTGAAATTGTATAGTTGAATCTAGGGCAAGTATTTGAAAAATTGAAGTAAATTGATGAAAACAAGACGCTACAAATGTTAGACAGAGCCATAGATAATGATCTTGAAAGTAGAAAGGATCATAACCCACACGTAAAAATTTAGGCAAAATTGTCGAGATTGGGTAGTTGGGCGCCTTGGTCCTATAACTACAAACATAGGAAACTTGTGTCTTTTTGAGAATGGTAAGACACAATGAATCTAATGGTGGAATAAAAATTCATAGGGAATAGGGAAAAAATTTCCTTGGTCCTCTATAAACACCCTATTCCCTTTGTAGCGCCTTGGTCTTGAGGGGTCTTCAAGACTTCTACAAAAGCCAGTTTAGTTTGTCTCTGTCTAGTCTATCCTTTTCTGCTTTCACAACTCCCAAATCTATCATCTGCACACCAAAAGAAGGGGAATTGTGGATAGGAGTTTTCCTTAGGTCAAACCACATGTTTGGAATTAACTCTAATTGAAATAGAAATTGAACTGAATTGGAAAGCTTTCCTTTTGAGGAAAAGGCTGAAATGTTTGAATGCAAATGGTTATACTTCAATAGGTGACACAATGCTCTTAGGATAAGTGATCCATGTGTTTATGTAATAACATGATAAATTACATAAAATTCATCATGAAACCTTAATTGAAACATAATATGAAGATTCCCTGATGTAGGTTGTTGCTCCTTGAATCAGATTTGTACTTGAGGAAGAATAATTGCTCTTGAATTGATGATAATGTTAGCATGTGATGTAATATTTAAAGTGAATTGAGAGGGATTCCTTATATAGGGATTTCATAATTGAAATCACCATTAGGCTAACATAGAATTGATATATTCTCACAGAATGGGATTTGAATTAGAAAAGATTGCCACATTATCCTTCCAAAATTTGAGGAAAAAAGAGCAGGACTAGGGCGAATCCCAACGGCTTGGTCCCATCAACTTTTTTTCTAAATTTCTAAGGATGTGAGATAATGGGAATCTAATGTCTAATCAAGCTTGGTGGCTCAAACCATGATGCATAGGCATGTGAAATATGATTTGAGATTTGAAATTAGGGTAGGATTATTGATAAATGCGGATAAAATAATAAAGGACACAATTAGAATTACAAGCCAAAATAAGAGTGTGATGATGTAATAAAGTGGAATAAGAGCCATAATATTGAACTAAATATTAATTAATTACAATAAAGGTCCCATAATGCATAGAGGAGAGGGAAAAACTAAAATAGGTGCTAGGAGAGTGTGAAATTGGACACACTATTAAAGAAAAATAATTTACAATGGTACACTTTGATTGTGTTGGGGCCACAAAGGGTCTTCAATTAGGAGATGGTTATCACAATGCTTGGAGAGCTTGGTTATAGAGTTCAATGGGAGCTTGTAACAATGATGTGAAATCATCATAGAATGGTGGATGATCTTCTTTAGTGTTTGTTGGTGTCACAAATGGACTCTTGGATTCAATTTTATATGCAATGAGGGTTCCTTGACATCTTAGGTTTCATTGACACAAGATGAATATCTTTATATGTGTGGAGATTTTTTTTGTTTTAGAGTATGGTTTTTATTATGTCACGATATACTCTTTGTATTATGAGGAATTTTAGCATCAATTAATTGGATTTAATGGATTAACCACCGAAATCCAAATCTAATTAAGCAATTCATAAACATAATAAGAAATATGCAAAGATCAACAATTGAATAATGAAATCAATCAAATAAAACACAATCAATTGCTGTCTACACAAAAGCTCCTATTTCTCTTCTCTTCCTTGTGGAATTTTGGCTCTCAGAGTCGCACTGTTAACCTATAATATGATAGCACAATAATTCAAAGATAGTGTTTGATGAAAATGGGGGATTGATGCCAAATTTATAGAAATTGGAGAATTGAAAGGCGGAATTGAAGTGAACAAAAAAGCCGATTGATAGTTAGAGAGGTGATTGAAGACGTTAACTGAATTAATTGAATTAATTAATTAGTCAGAAAAGGTGGAACTCAAGGGTGAGCTTAGTAAGAGATTATCATGTGCAATAAGAATTTAACATAAGATTGCATTTAATTAAAATTGGGATTTAAAATTGATTTTTGAATATATCCAAAATCATGCACATGAAGCAAAATTAGAGTTTAAGAATTTAGAATTTAGAACTATGAGAAAAAAAAGAATAAATAAATTAAAAAAAAACTTATTTAATTTGGAAGACTTAGTTAGCTAATTAAATAATTAAAAAAAAATTAATTAGGGGGAAAACATAAATTGAATTTAATTAAATAAAAAAGATTATTTAACTAAAGTTGTTAATTCAAAATTAATTTAGTAATAATTTTTTAAATTAATTTTAAAAGAAGGAAGGTTGCATGATGAAATGATTGGAGGGAAGTTGAAAGAAATTGAATAACTAGTAATGATGAAATGTGATGATTAAATAAGTTTAGAAGAATAAATAATTAGATTAATTAAATAATTAAAAAATTATTTAATTAATAAAGAATAATTTTAGCATGTTAGTAATACGACATTTTTAGGTGCCTGCATTTTTAGGTGACAATGTTGGAACAACATTGTTTCAAAGAAAACGAAAAAATTTCTTGCACCAGTGTGCCTCGATGATAGTAGGGTGTATTTATGCCCCCTTGTAAAATTGGTCAAAAAATTTGGAAATTGAGACCAATTTAATGATAATGTACTCATGAGTAATAGTTTCAAATTTCGTGAATTTTCGAGCTCATTTGACTAATCTACACATGTTTCAAAGTTTACGGGGACCATTACTATTTTGGAGGGAAAAACCCTAATTTTTGGCTATAAATAGTATAGGTTCATTTGGCTCATTTTCATTCATTGAGTTTAAAACATCCAAAGCAATTTTAGAGAATTTAGTGAGAATTTTGAGTGAGATGGTAGGCATTGGATCACAACATCACCTATCAAAGCGAGTCAGATCATATTAGCGACCAGTTGGAACAAGTAGCATGGTAAGTACCTTGATTGTTTTTGTCAAATGTCACCTGATTTCAAAGTTTTTTCAATGTTTTCCAAAATTTCCAATGCTAAGCATTTCACATATGTACTTCAAAATTTTTGCATTCGATGTAAGTTTTTCACAAAAGTGTATATGATGTTGCATATGTTAAAGATGTCGCATGTTCATTATCATTTTCACATTAGACTGATCTTTTTCTCATTGCTTGAAAATATTTTGCATGAGTTATAATTAGTGGGAAAGTTCATTGATGTCACAACATGCACCATTTAAATTCTTTTTATTATCGATTCAGGGTGTGTCTAAAAGCTGTTTGTGATAAGGAGGATCTCAATTGGGGGTTTTGCACTGAAAAACAGTGACTGGGGTTGGATCATGCTTCGTCAGGAGCTGTCAGGATCTATTCGGAACTATTCCTATGACTGCGGTTTAAAACTAAAAAGAAGACACTTTTCTACTTTAAGTCACGAAAATCAACTATCCTACGAAGAATTCAAATATGATACCAAGAGTTTGAACATAACAAAGTTTAAGATATAAATCATGGAACTGACTAATAAAAAATTTAAATAACTTTTATCTTCCTATGAAATGAAATCTATCACTAAATGCTGAAAATAAACCTATTTTACGCTCGCTGAAAGTGAAACATGATTTACCTTTGTAGGAAATAAATCTAAATTATAATTGCAGAAATGGAATCTACTTAAACTAGAAAACAACTAAATTCCATGAGTTAACCCAACAATGCTTTTGTTCTTTTCTTAGTCCCAAATTCTTCATCTTACTAAAATGAGAAAGAAAATTCATTTACAGTAAAGGAACTAAATGACAATAGAAAACTAAAACTTCTTAACATGCATTCATCAAAACAATATCTAAATAGAGATTAAATGACTACAACCACCCTTCATACATTTTAATGAATCTTAGCCATCCCACTTCTTGCAATAATTTTTCTATTTTTGGGTGAAGGCTAAAATTCTCAAGTTCTGCAATTCTCTTATTTCCTATTTTCTTTAAATTCTGTACTTCTCAACTCTGTCACTGAACTTAGCTTTTCAGATTAAGAAAGGAAATGAAATAATTCCCAATCAATACCCCATTTCTCAAAAGGCTCAAGAACTATCTGAGGTTGAAGATGCATCTCCATTTTTGTTGTCAGTCTCCCCATGCGCTGGCATTCATCACAATGCTTCACCTAAAATAAACATCTTTAGTCATGAAGGCCAAAAATAACCTGCTCCCAGGATCTTACGAAATGTTCTTATTGTTGAATAATGTCCACCTTCTGGTTCATTATGACATGCATAAATAATGTCATAAACATCTATCTCCTATACACACCTGTGAAGAATATGGTCAAGACACATTTTAAATAACAATCCATCAATCCATTGGAGTCTAGAACTTTCATGAATCAATCGTTTCTTTTAATTAGAGTTGAAATGATTTGGGCACTTTCCTGTTACAAGGTAATTTGCAATTTCTGCAAACCATGGTGCTTGTACTGAGATAGAAAACAAGTGTTCATCTAAAAAGACATCATTAATTGGCTCACCATTTCCCCGCAAAACCATTCTGGAGAGAAAATCAGCTATACCATTATCTTTTCTTGGTTTATTCACAATAGTTATAATCAAATTCTTGCAAAAGAAATAACCATATGATTATGCCATCTACCACAACTTTTTTCATTAAATAATGAATGACTGCATGATTTGTGTGAATAAAAGTTTTATAACTAGTGATATAATGTCTAAATTTGTTTATAGAATACACAATAGCTAAATATTCCTTCTCAGTTGTTGTATAATTCCTCTCAACTGGATTTAAATTTTTTACTGATATTGTAAATGGCATGCACTGATCCATTTTCATCCTTCTGTCCTAAGACTACTTCAATGGAAAAATTGGATGCATCAATATGTATATGAAATGGTTCTCCCCATATAGGTCCCTTTATTATTGGAGAGATAGTCAAATCATGTTTTATAGTTTCAAATGACTTTTGACAGTCATCTGTCCATAAAAATTCTGAATCCTTCTTTAGTAAAGTGAACAATGGTTCAACAATTCTACTAAATCTTTCTATGAATCTTCTGTAATAACTTGCATGACCAAGAAAGCTTCTAACATTAGTTCGAGTTCTGAGAACTTCTATTTGTTGGATGACCTCAACTTTCTCTGGATCAACCTTAATGCCTTCCTTAGATATATGATGCGCCAAAACAATTCCTCCTGTCATCATGAATGAGCATTTCTCATGGTTGAGTGACAATCTATGATCTTTGCATCTTTGTAACACTTTGTCCAAACTTTCTAATGCTTCTTCATATGTTTTTCCATGAACCCAAAAAATCA
The DNA here is from genome assembly GCF_030272615.1 of Cryptomeria japonica. Lineage (NCBI taxonomy): Eukaryota > Viridiplantae > Streptophyta > Pinopsida > Cupressales > Cupressaceae > Cryptomeria > Cryptomeria japonica. Next base: position 392,716,879 of record NC_081415.1, read on the forward strand.
TCTATATAAACTTTTACACGTGAAGTTGTTAAATTAGCAAAAAATGGCCAGAACAACTCTTTGAAAAGTGGCAGGCACATTACAGAGTCCAAATGGTAAAAATCTATATACAAAAGTTCCCCAAGGACATGTGAATGTTTTTTTATCTTGATCTTCAGGGGCTACTTGTTTTTTATTATAACCACTAAACCCATCCAGAAAAGAGAAGTAGTTACTACTAGCTAGGTTATTGAGAACTTGATCAATCAAGGGCAATGAAAAATAATCCTTCTTAGTTGCCTTACTCAATTCACTGTAGTCAACACAAGCACACCACTTCCCATTCTTTTTAGGCACAATGACTAAAGGGGACATCCACTGACCATCAAAGATTGGGTAAATAAATCCCACTTTCAATAACTTCTCTATTTCAGTTTTAACAAAATCCCTCAAAGGTGGATTAATACGCCTCTGTCCTTGTCTCACATGTTTGACATCTTTTGTATAAATATGTTGTGTGCAAACTGAAGGATGAATTCCTCTCATGTCCTTATATTCCCAAGCAAATTCCTTTGTATACTTTTCTAGAGTAAGTTTTAACTCTTTTTCTCGTTCAATAGGCAAGGATGAATTAATGAAGAGGGGTTTATTTGCTGAGAGTATAATTTTCTTTGTATGGTTTTCCCCTTCAACTGGATCTTTATATGAGTATTTAAAGGTCAAGTATACTGATCATGATGACTTAAAATCTTTCTTTGATTCTCCTTTTCTTCATTTTTTTGTGAAGAATTTCCTTCAACCATTTTACAAAGTTTCTCAATGTTATCCAGTTTTTATCCCTTATCAACATATTCTTCATACTCTTCAATACGTTCAGTTAGTGTGACCATGGCTAATTCAAAAAATCCATCCCCTTCTGAGTCCATATCCTCATCAATTCGTTGCTGAGTATCTAAATGGATTGTTGGTTTTGCTGGAGGATAAAGTGTTAATTCTTATTGTTTATGACCATTAGAAATGGTCATACTGCCTGATCTACAATCTATGAGTGCTGCAATAGTTGTTAACTAAGGCCTCCCTAAAATTATTGGATATCCTAACACTTTTATCCTAGCCATAAGTACCAGAAAGTCCACTGGATAATCCCAAGTATCAATAGTTACTATGAAATTTTCCAAAACACCTTTAGGTTTAGGAATAGACTGATCTGCTAATTGAAGGACAGTTGTTGTTGGTTGAACTTGAGTCATTTTCAACATTTCTGCCGTATCTATAGTGACAACGTTTATGGCCACTCCTAAATCGATCAACACATTTGGTATTTCAATTCCTCCTATGCTTAAGGTAATCACTAGACTCCTAGGGTCACTATATTTTTGAGGAAGCAATCTGTTGAAATGTGGCGACTGATCAGCAAAGTACTATACACTTAGCACATATCCTCGCTGGGGTCCGGGGCCGGGCTGGGCCCCAGGCAAGGGTTCAGGGGTGGCAGCCCCTGAGAATTTTTTTTTTTTGCCGTTTTTCATTGATGAAAACTGACATTGTAATAAAACCCTAAAAACGCATGTTATAAGCAGCTGGGATGCTTAAGGCATTGTAAGGTTGATGTACTATTTTTTGCTGGATAATAAAAAAGATTGGACAACTGTGTATGGTGGACGTAACCCATTCTGGGTGAACCATGTTAAATCTCTGTGTTATCTGTGTCCTGTTTTATTTCTTTATCTTTTGTATTAAATCTGCATATAATTGTTAGTTCATATTTGCTTCGGATCTGCTTGAAACCCTAACACAATCTCCCTAACAAAACAACAGTAAGTTTTGTTCCTAATTGTATTGTGAGTGAAAATTTACATTTACTGCCAGGTGTCTTAACACAAAGTGACTGAATAAGTTGATTTATTTCTAGTATATCCTTGATAGCTTGCAACAAAGGGATTTAAATGTTAATCTTTTTCAATTCCCAGAGAAGTGGCGAATCTACCAAATTGGTATGGTCTGATCAGGAGGAATCATGAGCTTTCTGTGGTATATCCAATCATTCTAGATATGGGGCTTTATCAATTGCCTCTTTTTCTTTGTCTGAAATATGATCCTCTTCCTTCATTTCCTCAACATCTTGTTTCTCCTTGGTATTATCTTTAAAAGGAATATTACGATTCCTTAGTTGAATATCATTTACTTCAATTACATTTAAACTAGGAGGATTGATGTCAATGTTAAATGCTTGTTGAGGGCAGTTATTCTTAGGATTCAAGACTGGTTGTGCTGGAATTTGTGGTTGGTTGATCTATTCATTGGTAGCATTTGGACCAGTGATAAGAGGTGGGGGTTGTCCCCAAGGTCTCTTTTGCCATTGATTTTGCCATGGTTGAAACTGAGGTTGGTTTTGTTGCCACTGTGGATTCCACTATGGTTGATGTAAAGTTTTGATGCTAATAGAAACAAGATGAGAGGGGGGGGGTGAATCATACAAACTTAATCTTCATTATATTCAATGAATTCAACCTCGGTATCTTATACTTCAGAATATGTAACCAAAACTATAAAACATTCAAACTCATGAACAGATAACATCACAACACATTGTAAAGCGGAAAAATCGAACCCTAGGTGTTCTCCCCTCCCCAACTCCAAGGAGAGAGAAGGGAGGTCACTAGGGTTGATGGTTTTCACTTAGGAGAGACTTTACATTCAAAAGAGGGGTTGAAACCCACAAGATCCAATCCCACGCAGTGCAAGATTGGATTCTAAATGAGTTTCAAGGGTTAAGACATCAAGGATACCCTCTTTTGTAAAGAAATGTAGATAGAATGATTGAACTAGGAATGCATGTAAAGTAGGAAAGATTCGCTTATAGACAGAGATAGGGATATGGGATGAAGCTGCGGACTTGGAATTAGCAGTAAAATGTCGAGACGGTGCTGTTTTGCAAATTTGAGCGAAAGTTGACGGGACGATGGCGCCCGGCGTGCACACGGTCCTTCGAAAAATCCGCGAAACGAAGAAGGATCTGTTCGTCTCTGCACAAGGATTCCAGATCTTCGATTACAGCCGCGTACCTGCAACCTACACACAGAAAAGAGAGGATGATTGGGGGGTTAGGGATGAGGGGTTTGCCTTTAGGTCAAACCCCAGTTTTGGAATTAACCAAGAAATGAGAATGCTGTAAATGTAAATGTTTGTAATGTAAACAAGTACTGATACCTTGTTGTAAGAATGTTTGTATTCTTACATGCGAAGGTGTAATGTATGTAGTATGTTGTATGTTTTATGTGATCTCCTCTTCAATGGTTGAATCCTTGTCTTGAATGCAACACTTAGCGTTGAATGGAGACTTAGAATGCTCAATTGCTTGAAGGAATGCTTGAATGCTTGAATGTTTGAATAACGCTTTCGCCTTATTGTTCTTGCTTATTTCCTCTTTTCGACCTCCTCAAATGGGAGAGGAAATGTAGTTTATATACTTGTCAATTAGGGCTGATAGACTGATTTTCCCGACCTTAGGCCGACCAGGAAACATTATTTTCCAATTTGCAAACTTAAAGACCCGAAGCCCCAAAAGAGACCGGGCCCAAAATAGGGCCAGGGACCAGGGCGCTGGGCGCCATGGTCCTGGGGGACCAGGGCACTGGGCGCCCTAGTCCTGAAGGACCAGGGCGCTGGGTGCCATGGTCCCACCTCCCGGGACAGCAGGGTGCAAGGAGGATCAGGCCAAGGTGCTGAGAAATGCAGTTTTTGGTGTCATGAACAAGTTACGGGGTCTCCATTCAGGTTCCGTGTTGCATCGCCATCGTGAAGACCCAAATGCAGTCAAAATTGCAAGTGTCGCAATTTTAGGATGCTACATTTAGCCCCCACTTTAGCGGGAGTATAAGCGTACGCTCATACTTCCGGTAAAGTACAAGGAAACAACATTGAAAAACTTTCACCACGTCAAGGAGGCAAGATACACCAAGCCCCCAGTGGACTAAGGATCTTACGACTCCAATTGACAAAGTAAAAGGGAAGATCACGAGGGAGAACCATGACTGTCAGTAGTAAGGTTCCCTCACTATGAGTCATGCAAGAAAGATATCAAAAATTTTCAAGGCAAAGCTAAATTTGTCAAGAAATTTTCAAGTATCTTGAAAAGATATGAACGGGATGTATGCCCCCCTACGTTAAAGCGATCGCACACGCCTCACCGGGGGTGATTGCTTTAAGGTAGTGATACATATAAGAACTGAGAAAGGAAAGGAGCACGTTATCACAAGGATTTAGCCCCCAAGTGTGAGATAAGCCCAAGGATAATAGACACAAAACACAAAGCACAAGGTGACTTCGCTTTCCTCGGGGTCAGTATGCTGTATGATAATTCCTGTATATCATATGTATGTATGCATAATTGTTCTTCATTCCCCAATCAAGGAAGGTCACCTAGAAGAAGGGAACACATGTGTCTTTTGAGTCAACATGAGAGAGACCAAAAGAGATCTCAATGCTTTGCATCATCCTCAAGTAGACAACACTAAGGACAACAAATAGAAGAATGAGAATAACACATAGAAGAAGTAACAAAAGAGATCAAGAGAGGAGGAGAGAATCTGCTATGCTAATGTTACTAGTCTAGCACGTCATCTACCCCCCGATCTTGCTGATCAATATTTCGGGAAGGTAGGAAACATGCTAGAGGAGGAACATCCAACTCAGTAGATGGAGCTATCACAAGATCCAAACAAGGGCTATGTTCACGTTCCGAGCCACGTTGTTCTTATCTAGGAGCTAGGATAAGTGCTTTAGAAAATTCGTTAGATAAATGGTTATCAACATCAACATATTCATACTCACTATCAGAATGAATAGGAGTAACATTTTCATCATGAATAACATTTTCATCTATATCCTCATCAAGATTTATAAAAATAGGATCTTTAACTCGCACAGGATCAAGACCATCATGCATCTTATGTTTAGGAGATTTCAGCTCAATCGTTGGCTGAGGAGAAAATGGAATAATATTGGCTGAAGGTGTTTTTGGGGATTGCAAAGTTTGAGAAGCAGCTGCCTGAGCTCTAAGACGACGCTTTCATCGGCGTTCATGTGCAGAACAATTTCGTCTAGTCTTAGTAGGAAGATTAGGAGATTGAGGAGGAGGAATTTTCTCATCCTTATCACTTGGGTGTTTAGGTTGTGGTTTCTTAGGTTGAATAATAGGAGAAGAGGAAGGTCTCTTCTCTCCATAAGAGGAAGGAGGAGGAACTGCTCCATATAAGGGAGGAATATTTGGTTTAGGAAGGAGACCAAGCCCATCATGACGAGGGGGTATAGGTCTACTTTTGGGAAGTTTATTAGATATAGGCATAGTTACATCCATAGGGATGGGTTGGGAATCTTCTTGAGGAAAGACATTGGTTTTATCTTTCAAAGGAAGAACTTCCTTCTCAAGAATGATAGGAATGTCAAGTTTGGGTGTTCTAGGTTCACTTAGAGATAGGATCATATATTTTTTCCACTTTTGATAAGATTTGAAAAGATGATCACTTCACGGTGGAAGAGATTGGAATTGTTTAGGCCAAAAGTAATCAATAGGAACACTAGAAGTTCTTTCAGCTGGTTTAAAGAGACTATGATTGATAGTAACAATTTCACCATTATGGGGAAATTTCAAGCACTTGTGAATAGGAGAAGCAATAGCTTTCATGGAAGATAGCCAAGGATAGCCTAGCTTCACACGAAATTGTTCGGACGATGGAATAATAGCAAAGTCTACATCAAGGGATTTGTTATGGACCTCAATAGGTAATGTAATAGAACCGATTGCAGGAGAAGAAAATGCATCAAATAATTTCACAACCACATTTGTTTCGTCATAGATCACTTGATTCAATTGCAAAGTAAAAAGAAATTCTTCAGTAATGACATTAATCATACAAGAAGGATCAATAAGCACTCCACGGCAAGGTGTATTCTCGACTTTTGCAACTATATAGAAAGGACCATTAGGAGCTTTGATAGTCTCACTGGAATCAAATGTGATGGAAGGTTCTTTAGGGATTTTCTGCTACTCTACAAAGTTAATCACATTCGGAGTCATAGACACGAGATCATCAGGTGAGACAGAGGAATTAGTAGTATCAATCGCATTAGAGGTATGAGAAGGCAATGGATCAGTAAAAATCTTAAGATTTTGGTTAGGAGGAGCTACAGATGTGTTGCCTTTATCATTCACACCAGAAACAGAGATAGTATTATTATCAATCAAATCTTGAATTTTACCTTTTAAAGCAAAAAATTTTTCAGTATCATGTCCAGGATGACGATGAAATTGACAAAAAGATTTGTTATCAAAATAGGGTGAATTAATCTTTGCGGGATCTATTTGCCTTATAGGAGGGAGAGTAAGCACATTTTGTTCCAATAACTTATTCATAATACTATGCAATGATTCATTCAAAGGAGTAAACTTTCTTTCTTTCTTGAAAAACTTAGAAATAGGAAGCACACCTGATGCTGCATTCACATTGTTGTTGATGATGTTTTCATTGAATTTAACTGACTCTCTGTTCGGTTTAAACTTCCCAAATGGTTGTTGACTACTATCACCCTTATCACTCGGAGCCATAGGATTTGCTTGTTCCATTTGACTCACAATCAGTTGATAATTGTGAAGAGTTGCGCACAACTGTTGGAAAGAAGTAAACTCAGAAAACAAAAGTTTTTCTCTAATATCTTTTTGTAAATTAGAAATAAAGATTCTTTGAATATCATTGTCAGGTACTGGAAAAGAAATCTGAGCATACAAATGCTTATATCTACCAATGAAATCAGTCACTTTTTCTTTAACACCTTGTTTACAATGCATTAAATCAATCAAAGTAACTTTAGGACTTATATTGTTTTGAAATTGTTGAATAAAAGCATTGGCAAGTTGTTCGAAAGAAGTAATAGAATAGGAAGGCAACGAGCAATACCATTGTAGGGCTTTATCTCTTAATGTTCTAGTAAACAGTTTTGCAAGCAACCTTTGGTCATAAGCAAAATCGGTACATATTGTTTGAAAGGTCTTAACATGTGTTAGAGGGTCACCCTTACCATTATAAAGCTCCAAATGCGGAATTTCAACATGTTTAGGGGGAATAGTTCGAACAATGTCAAGAGAAAGTGGGCTCGCAACATCAAATGTGGGCACACTAAACTTAGATTGATTCATAGAGGCAATTTGTTGCTGTAAAGAAGAGACAGTTTGTGCAAGATTGTTAATGGTCACTTCAGTCGAAGAGTTCATATTAGACGTGTTAGATTGTGATGGAGGTATTATGTTGTTGAAAGAAGGTATTGACTGAGAGTAAGGTGGTGGGACACTATGATAGTTAGTCATAGGAGATGATTGGAAAGGAGGAACACTACAAGGAGGAATGGAATGGTTAAATGAATTGCCCCCTTGTGTCATGTTCATTTGTGGAGATGAAATAGGGACACTCATTGAAGGAATGAATGAAGAAGTCGGATTGAATGAAGGAAGAGGGTTGATTGAAGAAGAAGGATTGCCCCCATGACTAGTGATCATAGGAGGAATGTCTTGTATTGAAGTAGTCATTATGTTTGATGTAAAAGTAGGTATACTAGCAGTAGGAGTTGTCAAAGGAATAAAATGATTAACTTGAGTAGGAGGTTGTGTATAACCTAAGGTTTCGGCACAAATTTTCATAGGCATCACATTCGAATCCACAATGTGTGCAATACCACGCAAAATATCGATTCCATTCTTATCACTTTGAACCATACGTTTTAGACCCTCAATTAAGGAAAGAGCTTCACTATCAGGATATTCTTGAGACATCCATTGTCGAAAATCGTCAAATTGGTTATCCAATTTCGAAGTTGTTCTTCAGAAACCTCATGGAGAGCTTCTTCATCATTAGGAGGATTAGAGGAATTACCCATGTCCTCGTTAAAAAGGCTATTCAAATTAGGTTCCATCTCCTCAGTAGTTAAACCTCGGAAAGACTTAATTCTACGGCTTCGTCTAACGGGAATAGTGTAAGTAGGGCTTATTGTTGTAAAACTCATGCACTAAAGAGAGAGAAGATTTTGAATTTTAGAGGTAGCAAATTTCAATAAAATCAGCCAATCTCCTAGATTTAAGCTGTTAAATACAATCAGGACAATCTCCCGAAATTTTGAAAAAAATGTCCGGGACCGTGGCGAACGGAGTGCACACGGTCCTCGCAACTTTTTTCGAAATTTTCAGGGATGAAAGTTATGATGATTTTAAAGCTAATTTGAAAAAATTGAGTGATTTTACGATCTGTAGATAGGCCAAATTAAAGTTGTAATCTCAAAATTGAACCCTACCAAGATTGTTGAAAAATGTAAAATTTGAATTTTGAAAAAGAGGGGGAAACTGAAATTTTGAATTTTATGATTTTAGAGGGAATACTAAAAGCAATGCAAGTTTTGAAATTTAAAAGTTGACTCGATTTCATGCAAAATTCAATTTTGAAAGTGGAAATCAAGTTTGTTGCAATTAAACATTTAATTTCAAAAGTCACAAATTGTAAAAATTTGAATAAAACACTAAAATTTCGAATGAATACTAACACACTTTTCAGATTTAGGACAGTAAGAAACACAATTTTGATATGAATTTCAATTTCAATGATTTTTGAATGATTAGAAGCCTCAATCCAAGCAATCACTAGACCAACTTTGACTTTAATTTTGAAAGTGTTACAATTGATAAAATCAGCCAAAATTATGGATTTTAGCAGAAAAATACAGTAAGATCTAGCTCCCGAAATTTTGGAAAAAATGTCGGGGACGATGGCGCTCGGGGTGCACACGGTCCTCGCAACTTTTTTCCAAATTTTCAGGGATGAGAGATATTGTGATTTTATTGCGGAATCCAAAGTTACAGCCGATTTGGAAGTGTTTTGATTAGTGAAATTATCAGTCAAAGGTTGAATCAAGAAGGTCTTAAAAATTAGGGTTTTGACATTTAACCACTTAATTTTCAGAATTAAAGCACAAATATGAATTGACAATTTGCAATAGAAGGGTAGATCTGAAACAAGCATTAACAATTAAACATTTCACAAGCTTAATTACTAAAAAGAGAATTTTAGGGTTTTTATGCAATTAGCCTCTAAAATTTGCAAAAGATCAAACATGGAAATGTAGTTAAGGAAGCAAATTTTCAGATCTAACCATGAATAATCAGAATGAGGATGTTCACGTCGGGTTCACCAAAATGTAAAGCGGAAAAATCGAACCCTAGTTGTTCTCCCCTCCCCAACTCCAAGGAGAGAGAAGGGAGGTCACTAGGGTTGATGGTTTTCACTTAGGAGAGACTTTACATTCAAAAGAGGGGTTGAAACCCACAAGATCCAATCCCACGCAGTGCAAGATTGGATTCTAAATGAGTTTCAAGGGTTAAGACATCAAGGATACCCTCTTTTGTACAGAAATGTAGATAGAATGATTGAACTAGGAATGCATGTAAAGTAGGAAAGATTCGCTTATAGACAGAGATAGGGATATGGGATGAAGCTGTGGACTTGGAATTAGCAGTAAAATGTCGAGACGGTGCTGTTCTGCAAATTTGAGCGAAAGTTGACGGGACGATGGCGCCTGGCGTGCACACGGTCCTCCGAAAAATCCGCGAAATGAAGGTGGATCTGTTCGTCTCTGCACAAGGATCTGTTAAAGATTACAAACAGATTGCTAGATGTGACCGTTAGAGTCTTGCACTTTGTTAGAAGTGACCTTGTTAAAGGATTTCAAACACTCATTTAGAATGTTACCTTGCTAGAGGGTTTACAAATAAGACTGTTAGGTCCACTCAGTTAAGAGATTTCCTGTCACTTACAAAATAAACAACAGTAATAAAATACATCTGCAACTTCACATCTGAAATGCTAAAGCAAATTCTTATTTTCTCAAAACAATCTTGTCATAAGACTTATCTAATCCCTTGATGGGCTTGCTGGGCTTCTCAATCTGTTCTTTAATCAGATCTTCAAGATTCTGAGCTCGGTAAACATTCCTGTAGCATCACTGTGCATACATTTGCCTGCATGCATTTCTTATCAACAATTCCTTATTTATAAACAATTTCTCACCACTTAATCTCCTTGATCACATTTCCCATGATCAATCTTAGCCATCAGATCATAAAAATGGACTAGGTTCAGTGTATCCTTCAATCTGAAAATGTTTTACCTCGCCTTGGAACTTGCATTCCTTCCTAGGAACTTGTGCTAGGTTAATGCGGTTCAATCTGTGCTGTAGATCTTCCTCTTGTATTTTCCTTGCCATAGATTCTTAACAAACTTCTTGCGCGTCATACCAATCATTTATTCATTTCCAGCTTATCAGCATCCTTCATTAAATAATGCTTTTATCCATCGAATGTGATCTATTATAACTCGGTTGTTACTCAGTAAATACTAAACTTTACTCGGTAGACATTCTACCATCGTTAACCGATATTGATAACCTTAGGGTTTATCGACTAGGTTCCTTGCTCGGTGACATAGTATAGTATTAAACTTATAATCAACAACATGTGTAGGATATCAAAACAATCAAAACAACATGATCTAATCATTGTCTAACTCGGTAATGGTTTCCCATTGAATAAATTATTTCTCCCCTTTATTATCACATTCTTCCTGTGTCACTTATCGACCACTTAATACTCATCAAAACATACTTCTCAAGATATGGCAACATCATACTAAATCAAAAAATCAATTTCTTGACATCAATGACAAAATAATCTTATTAAGACAGTAATCATTCTTCTTCAGTTATATCAATAATCTCCAACAACTTTCTCAATATCCTTATTGAAATGCCAACAATCTCCTTTCTATTGTAATGCCAACAATCTCCTCCTTTGGCATTGATGACAAAACCAACAATTAAATGGTAATACCAACTTGATTTGTTCCAACTGATTCAGATTCAGATTGCTGTTTAGTCTTCTCCGGTTATCCTTGAGCTGATCGATCCTTCTCCTGAAGTCTTCTCCCCCTGTCATTAGGTTTTCTGTTATCTTCTCCATTTAGTCTAACTCCATTTAGTCTTCTCCCCCTTTTACAACAAAGCCAAAAAGAAAAAGAGCTAATTCATGGTTTCTTCCCTTGTGAAGTGATTTGCCTTGCTGTGTTACACATGTATTATCTCAGTGTTGGTCAGAGAAACTTGTCTCCAATCACTATTTCTTGCACACCTTTAGAAAACCTCCTAAAGTGCGTAAATCAACATCAATCCATAAATAATATTTGATAAAGTTATCAAATTGATGCTTTCACCGAACTCTGTCAGTGAGTAGAAGATACGGGTAGGACCCCTAACTTGCTTCTGAGATACTCAAAAGTGTCCCTTGGCAGTGGCTTTGTGAAGATGTCTACTATCTGCTCCTTTGAACTGATATATTCCAGCACAAATTTCTTCTCTTGAACTTCTTCTCTGAGATAATGATACTTTATAGAGATATGCTTTGTCTTAGAGTGCATTAATAGATTTTTTGAAATGTTAATGGCACTAGTATTATCATAGACTATAGTTTCTAGCTCGGTAAATTTCTCATTTATACCTTCCAGCAGTTGCTTGATCCATGCTATATTGGTACAATTCAATGCTGCAACGACATATTCAACTTCAGTTGTTGATTGTGAAATGCATCCTTGTTTCTTGCTAAGCTAACTTACTAGTCTATCTCCTAAGAAGAAAGCTCCACCACTTGTGCTTTTCCTGTCATCAATTTTTCCTGCCCAATCAGCATCAGTATAAAATTTTAAGTCAAAATCATTCATCTTTTCATATACTAAGCCATAGTCCTTAGTGCTTCTTAGGTATCTAAAAATTCTCTTGATTGCTGTCATATGGGTTTCTTTGGGATATACAAAAAATCTTGCAACTATTCCTACTACATGTGCTATATCTGGCCTGCTGTGAACAACATATTGCAGCTTTCCAATCATAGATTGGTAAAGTGTCTCATCAACAGATGCAGATTCATCATTCTTTGATAGTTTACAGTTAGTAGTCATAGGAGTACTTACAGGTTTAGAATCCTCGATTCCAAATTTCTTCAAGATTTCCTTTATGTACTTGGATTGAGTAATAAAAATCTCATCTTTCATTTGCAGTATTTGTAAACTATAAAATACTTTATCTCACCGATTAATGACATCTCAAATTATTTGCACATTTCATTTCCAAAGTTCTTGCATAGAGAATCATTTCCACAAAAAATAATATCATCAACAAATATGGCTGAGATTAGTATTCCATTGTCCTCATCATTCTTCATGTACATATTGCTATTTTCACTTGTCCTTATAAATCCAATCTTGATCAAGTAAGAGTGCAGTCTTTCATACCATGCTCTAGGTGCTTGTTTCAGACCATATAAAGCTTTGTTTAATTTACATACCCGATCTTTACTGTTGTCTTCAACAAATCCTTCAGGCTGTTCAATATAAACTTCTTCTTCTAGTATACCATTCAAAAATGCAGATTTAACATCCATTTGATATACCTTGAAATTTTTGAAAGCAGCATATGCCAACAATATTCTTACACCCTCAAGTCTAGCCACAGGTGCAAAATTCTCACCATAATCTATTCCTTCTTCTTGAGCATAACCTTTGTAAACTAGTCTTGCTTTGTTCTAAATGACCTCACCTTTTTCATTTAGCTTGTTTCTGAAAATCCACTTTGTACTGATTACATTTTTGTCCTTCGGTCTTGGGACCAATGTCCAAGTTTCATTCTTCTTGATTTGATCAATCTCTTCTGTCATAGTATTTACCCAATCTTTATTGTTAAATGCCTCTTTTACTATTCTCAGTTCAAATTCAGATATCAGACATGTGTTCTGTCTCAGTTTGTTCCTTATCATCATTGGATCATCCTTATCTCCTATAATCTGACTTGATGCATGATTTATTCTGACATATTTGGCTAATATAGGCTCGATAGGCTCTGCATGATCTTCTTCATCACTCGGTAACTAGATATTATCTTCATTTTCTTCAACAACTTTCTCGGTAGGACTTCTCAGTTGAACATAAACAAATTCTTCATAATTTTCTTGTTCTTTGGAATTTCCTTCATCATTTCTTTCTGCAAATTCATCAATTTTCACATTTGTACTTTCTACTATTTTGTTAGATGTTTTGATCAGACATTTAAATGCTTTACTTCTAGAAGAATAACCAAGAAATGTTCCTTCCTCGCTTTTCTGATCAAACTTTCCATTTCTTTCATCTTTGTAAACATAACATCTACTTCCAAAGATTTTTAAATAACTTACATTAGGTTTCTTGTCATACCAGATTTCATATGGTGTCTTCATAGTTCCTTTCTTCAGTTGTACTTGGTTCAGGGTGTAAACTGCAGTGCTGATTGCTTCTCTCCAAAATGTTTGAGGTACCCTTTTTTCTATCATCAGGGTTCTGTCACAATCTACAATTGATCTGTTTCTTCTCTTAGCTATCCCATTTTGTTGAGGTGTTCTCGATGCAGACACTTGCCTTTTTATACCATGATCATTGCAGAATAAGTTAAATTCATCAGAAGTGAATTCTCCTCCTCTATCAGATCTAAGACATTTCAACTGTCTTCCTGTTTCATTTTCAACTCTTGCCTTGTACCATTTAAACATTTGAAAAGCTTTTGATTTTTCTTGTAAAAACATAATTGACATCATCCTTGAGTAATCATCCATAAATAATATGAAATATTTATCACCATAATAACTTTGAACTTTCATGGGACCATAAAGATCAATGTGTACTAGATCTAAAATTCCTTTAGAAGTGTAGGACTTACTTGTAAAGCTTGATCTTGTCATTTTACCCATCTGGCATCCTTGGCACATAACATTCTCAGGTTTTTCCACGCTCGGTAGACCTCTTACTCGGTGCTTCTTACTTATTTTGATCAGATTATCAAAATTTACATGACAAAACCTTTTATGCCATAACCAGCTATCTTCTATTTTTGCATATAGACATTTGTTCCGAGTTGATCAAGATGAAATGTATTACCTTTTGTTTGTGTCCCGGTAGTAGCCAGCTTTCCATGTTTGTCATGAACTTTGACACATCCCTTCTGGAATTCTATTCGGTATCCTGTATTGTTTAGCTGTGCTACACTCAACAAATTGTATTTCAAACCTTCAACCTAGTATACATCATGACATTTAGCATTGTCAAGAAGTGTTATAGATCCTTTACCTTTCATCGGATATGGTGCATCATTACCAAATCTTACATAACCTCCATCATAGTCTTCTAATTTAACAAACTTGTGTTTATCACCTGTCATGTGATGTGAGCATCCACTGTCTATGATTCAAGAATCATTATTATTTATGTGAGATATTAGGGCTTTTTCTTCATACCTTTCTTCATCTGATCCATCTTTAATAGCCACATAAACAACTTCCTCTGTATCAATTTCATCAGATTTATCATCATTGGATTCCTCATCAGCTACTAGGCATGTCTTTCTATCTCTCCTTCTGAAGTCTTGGTGTCCTCTGTAGTGATTGTTTTTATGTCTGTCTTCTCGGTATTCTCTCTTCTCACTAGATTCTTTGTCAGGACAATTAGAAGCCATATGTCCTATTTTATCACAATTGAAACATTTCAAAGGTAGCTTCCTTTATACTTACCTTTGCCTCTCGGTAACCTTCTGGCCAATAGTGCTTCAAACTCTTCTTGCTTTCTGATCTCCTCATACAGTTTGTGTACTTCTTCCATGTTTTTACGAAATCTCTCACTTGCTCCACTGTGACTTCCTTCAGAATACTTATTCATTCTATCATTATAGTCATTAGATTCACCAATATGAAAAGAACTGAATGCAGATTCTACTTTATTTACCGAATACCCACTGTTATCAAAATTGCTTAACTCAAATGCATGTAGCTTACCGATAGTGGCATCCAAAGAGACTGACATGTTTGGTATAGACCTTAATTCATTAATTGCAGAGACTTGAATGGCATAAGTAGGTAGAAGGGTTCTTAACAACTTACTTGTTACATCCTTTTCTTCAATAGTTCCTCCTGCTCCTTTAATTTGATTGACAATTTCCTTTAACCTTGTACTGTATTGGGTTATGTTCTCACCTTCATTCATTCTCATGGATTCAAGTTGTCCTCTTAGACTATCTACTTTTTCTCTTTGGACATGTTCATCACCGCCATACACAGATATGAGCTTGGTCCACATTGCTTTTGCATCATTACAACCTTCTAGATCATTAAACTCTGAGTCGGTTAATGCTGATGTTATTTCAATCATAGCTTGAATATGTTCTTGCTTTGCCTTTATCTTTCCAAGGTCATCGGGTTGGTGCTAGGTGCTATGTAATCATTCTCCAAATAATATGTTGCATATTCTCCAATTCCTGATAAGTGCAACTTCATCCTGTTCTGCCATGTGGAGAAACTTGACTTGTTCAGCTTTGGTGCATCCCTTTTATACATCTTCGGATCTTTGCCTCAAGTACCTTTAAACTTTTCTTCTGGAGTCCATAGCTCTGATACCAATTGTAAAGTTTTGATGCTAATAGAAACAAGATGAGAGGGGGGGGGGTGAATCATACAAACTTAATCTTTAGTATATTCAACAGATTCAACCTCGGTAGCTTATACTTCAGAATATGTAACCAAAACTATAAAAAATTCAAACTCATGAACAAATAACATCACAACACATATAACACCAGATTTAATGTGGAAACCCAAATAGGGAAAAAACACTGTGGGATTTCGGACCCACTAAGAAATATACCCTTCTAGAGTATGCTTGGTTAAAAGCAAATCTTGTTAAAGCTTACAAACACATTGCTAGATGTGACCCGGTTAAGGGATTTCCCTCAGGCTTGTTAGAGTCTTGCAATTTGTTAGAAGTGACCTTGTTAAAGGATTTCAAACACTCATTTAGAATGTTACCTTGCTAGAGGGTTTACAAATAAGACTGTTAGGTCCACTTGGTTAAGAGATTTTCTATCACTTACAAAATAAACAACAGTAATAAAATACATCTGCAACTTCACATCTGAAATGCTAAAGCAGATTCTTATTTGCTCAAAACAATCTTGTCATAAGACTTATCTAATCCCTTGATGGGCTTGCTGGGCTTCTCAATCTGTTCTTCAATCAGATCTTCAAGCTTCTGAGCTCGATAAACATTCCTGTAGAATTATTGTGCATACATTTGCCCGCATGCATTGCTTATCAACAATTCCTTATTTATAAATAATTTCTGACCGCTTAATCTCCTTGATCACATTTCCCATGATCAATCTTAGCCATCAGATCATAAAAATGGACTAGGTTCAGTGTATCCTTCGATCTGAAAATGTTTTACCTCGCCTTGGAACTTGCATTCCTTCCTAGGAACTTGTGCTAGGTTATTACAGTTCAATCTGTACTGTAGATCTTCCTCCTATATTTTCATTGCCGTAGATTCTTAACAAACTTCTTGCGTGGCATACCAATCATTTATTCATTTCCAGCTCATCAACGTCCTTCATTAAATGATGCTTTTATCCATCCAATGTGATCTATTATAACTTGGTTGTTACTCGGTAAATACTGAACTTTACTCAGTAGACATTCTGCCTTCGTTAACCGATATCGATAACCTTAGGGTTTACCGACTAGGTACCTTAGGGTTTACCGACTAGGTTCCTTGCTCGACGACATAGTATAGTATTAAACTTATAATCAACAACATGTGTAGGATATCAAAACAATCCAAACAACATGATCTCATCATTGTCTAACTCGGTAATGGTTTCCCATTGAACAACTTATTTCTCCCCTTTATTATCACATTCTTCCTATGTCACTTACCGACCACTTAATACTCATCAAAACATACTTCTCAAGATATGGCAACATCATACTGAATTAGAAAATCAATTTCTTGACATCAACGACAAAATAATCTTATTAAGACAGTAATCATCCTTCTTCAGTTATATCAATAATCTCCAACAACCTTCTCAATATCCTTATTGAAATGCCAACAATCTCCTTTCTATTGTAATGCCAACAGTTGATTCCATTGATTCCATTATAGACTAACTCTTTTAGGAGGTCCCCAAGATGTAGGAGTTGGTTGGATTGGAGTGGGGGTCCATTGATTGTAGTTCCAATTATTTATAGGATCATATTTCCCTACACAGGCATTAAAACCAATATTCTGTGATCTTTGACCCACATAATTATGTTCTTCAATTATAGGTGGCTTTTTAAAATGATTCTTGATTTCCGGTAACAAATTGCAAGAACTAGTAGCATGGCTTTTGTCACAAATTTCATAGAGATCTACTTGGTTCATTGGACACTCTCTTAAGAGGTGTTTCCTCCTACACTTTGAATAATAGATGGCTAAAGGCTTAGTATTTTTATTATCGACCTAAGTATTGAGATGGAGGACTATATCAGTTTTTAAATTTTCCAACGCTTCCATAACTTGAGATACATCAGGTCCTAAAGCTTTGTTTCTCCTAGATCCCCTAGTTACAATTCTTGTCCTGGAGTAATTTCTGCAGATATCAATAATCTCCTCTAAAGGAATCATATTAATATCTCCTTTTCCCATTAAGTTCAAAGCTACTTTTGATTCATCATCAACTCCCCGTAGGAAAATTGCTTGACTACTGTCATGGTTTAGACCTTCAACACATCTTATGTACACAAACATGAATCTATCAACACAATCCTCTAAGTTCTCATCTTCCAATTGCTTCATTCGAAACAATTCCTCTTTCCTATCTCTTACTTGACAATAATCTTGGTATTTATCAAAGAAAACCATTTCCATTTTCGACCAAGTAGAGATTGAACCAAATCGTAAACCCTTAAACCATCTTAATGCCGATTCCTTTAAAGTAGAGGGAAATAAATTTAACTTTTGATTATCAGATGTAAAGTCATATGTCTGACACAAGACTTTGAATTAAAAAAGAAACCAATCGGGATCTTCAGAAGTTTTTCTTCTAAAAGTTGGTAATACTGAGGGTGAAATATTTTTCATAGGAGGTTCATTATCTCCTAGACTCACATTAATAGGATATGAGAATGTCCTATTCGGTGGAGGATCCTCAACTTGTACTCTATCGCCCATTTCTTTATCTTGTTGTTGTTCAAATTGTTCAACCTGTTCTTCTAACTCATTTTGTTGTTCTTCCAACAATTGATCAAGGTTATAATGTCTTATAAGGAATCTTCCAAATTGATCTCTAGATCTTCTCATTGGATGCTTAAATCTTCCTTATCAACACTAAGGTTCTAACTTAAATAGCCAGATCTTTTTTCAATCCCCAACAATGGTGCCAAAAATGGTGGGCAAGGTCATTGATGTCACAACTTGCACCATTATTTTTATTATCAACTCGAGGTGTGTCTGAAAGCTGTCTGTGATAAGGAGGATATCAATTGGGGGTTTTGCACTTAAAAACAATGACTGGGTGGTGCAGAGGCACCTAAGCACACAAGGATACCAGGAGGTCAAAAGTCATAATATGAGCAATTTTATTGTATTTGAGTCATTCATAATGTATTAAGGTTATTTGATTCTATTGAATCATAACATGTAAGGATAAATGATCCATTTTTTCCAAAGATATCATATTTGGTCCATATTGATGTTTTAAAAGTGTCCATGTAAGAGTTAGAGTCATTTTTTCAAAACATGCAAAAATTGTAGAAATTGCAAAGTTGCAACATTGTCAAAAAGTGCAACAAAAGTGTAAAAATGAAATCCATTGGTTATGAGGTGGTTGGAGTAGTTAGAAAGGAGTTGTAAATGGTTTATAAAACCATGTTTGGTCAAAATCAAGAGGGGAGATCAGTTTGGAGGGGATTTGACAAATATTATCCATCAAACCCTCAAACTGTCATGAGGTTTTAAGGAATCTGTGACTGCCATAGATCCATGGATGATCAAATTTGATGTAATTTTTATATGTAGATGTTATTTAATGATAGATTGATGAAATATACTTCAGATGAATCCTTTCTTGTGCATTTTTGTGGAGTATTTGGCAAAATATGTTTGTAAACCCTGTCAAGGGTTACCCGTTTTGGGGAAAATGAGTAGAACTTTTGATTTAACCGTTGGATCTGGCTAAAATTTGGAGAGAACTTGTTTAACTCATTAGTATAAATTCTGACCAAAGAGATTTTATTTATGAGAAATATATAAAATTTTATTGATGACTGTTTGTTACAGTTCATGGTGAAAGGCAGACTGGCGAAGGCAACAACAGTCCAGTTGCAACATTTTGTGTGGTCACATGAGGAATAGTAATGAAGAAAGGCTATATGTCTTGGAAATTTATTTGAATCATCTTTCCAGTGCTTTTTGTCTTACTTAATTTAGTTGAGAATTTAATATTGTGTGGTTATTTTGGTGAAAACAGTTTTTAAGGGATGAAACTCTGAACTAGGGTATTCCATGGCAATAAAGAATTTGTTCTCTCATGTTATGGTGAATGTTATGATCTGAAATATTGAATGAAGGTTTTTAGGGATGTAATATAACCTTTTAAATTGGTTTGGAGTTGAGAAGAGTGATTTATCTTTTTATATGTCTCTTGATTCAAGTTTAAAGTCTACCCTTGAATGAAGGTTTTATGGTTTGTGATAGATGCTTTGCATCAAATTGGTATTAGAGCTAGAAGATCCTGAGTGTTTGGGTAGAGCGCCGAAGGAGGAAATCCACACCAGGACCTAGCCATGATGGATTTGTTATTTGGTTTTTGCTGATGAGTTTTTGGTTGCAAGGTGCTCGTCCATCTAGCTGCAAGAAGGGAGACAAGGAAGGTCTGTCAAGGGCCAAAGGGATGGTCCATTGATTTCCAAGAGACTAGGGAGAGAGGCAAAGAGGAGAACTCCTAGGTGAGGCAAGGAGGTTGTTGGTGAGGTGATGCAGCATGAAGAGGTGGACTTATGGTTGGTAAAGGCACTTGGGTGGCAGCCACTACAAAATCCATTCGTAGGAGTCACAAAGAGATTGTTTAAGAAGGAAGCAGCAACATAAAGAGGCATAAAGAGGTAAAGCTGAAGAAAAAGGTGAAAATTTCACTCAAAATTTTTCTTGCAGGTCATTGTACCCATGTTTCCAAGGGACTTGGAAACTTTTCAAGGTTGGGAGTATGGTGCAGAGGCACCTAAGCACACAAGGATACCAGGAGATCAAAAGTCATAATATGAGCAATTTTATTGTATTTGAGTCATTCATAATGTATTAAGGTATTTGATTCTATTTAATCATAATATGTAAGGATAAATGAGCCATTTTATCCAAAGATATCATATTTGTTCCATATTGAAGTTTTTAAAGTGTCCATGTAAGAGTTAGAGTCATTTTTTTCAAAACATGCAAAAATTGTAAAAATTGCAAAGTTGCAACATTGTCAAAAAGTGCAACAAAAGTGTAAAAATGAAATCCATTGGTTATGAGGTGGTTGGAGTAGTTAGAAAGGAGTTGTAAATGGTTTATAAAACCATGTTTGGTAGAAATCAAGAGGGGAGATCAGTTTAGAGGGGATTTGACAAAGACTATCCATCAAACCCTCAAACTGTCATGAGGTTTTAAGGAATCTGTGACTGTCATAGATCCATGGAGGATCAAATTTGATGTAATTTTTATATGTAGATGTTATTTAATGATATATTTATGAATTATATTTTAGATGAATCCTTTCTTGTGCATTTTTGTGGAGTATTTGGCAAGATATGTTTGTTTTTACAATAATTGTCAAAACCCTATCAAGGGTTACTCGTTTTGGGGAAAATGATCAGAACTTTTTATTTAACCGTTGGATCTGGCTGAAATTTGGAGAGAACTTGTTTAGCTCATTAGTATAAATTATTACTAAAGCGATTTTCTTTATGAGAAATATGTAAAATTTTATTGATGACTGTTTGTTACAGTTCATGGTGAAAGGCAGACTGGTGAAGGCAACAATAGTCCGATTGCAACATTTTGTGTGGTCACATGAGGAATAGTAATGAAGAAAGGCTATATGTGTTGGAAAGTTCTCTGAATCATCTTTTCAGTGCTTTTTTTCTTACTTAATTTAGTCAAGAATTTAATATTGTGTGGTTATTTTGGTGAAAATAGTTTTTAAGGGATGAAACTCTAAACTAGGGTATTCCATGGCAATAAAGAATTTGTTCTCTCATGTTATGGTGAATGTTATGATTTGAAATATTGAATGAAGGTTTTTAGGGATGTAATATAACCTTTTAAATTGGTTTGGAGTTGAGAAGAGTGATTTATCTTTTTATATGTCTCTTGATTCAAGTTTAAAGTCTACCCTTGAATGAAGGTTTTATGGTTTGTGATAGATGCTCTGCATCACTGGGGTTGGATCATGCTCTGTCAGGAGATGTCAGGATCTAATTGGAACTATTCCTATGACTATGGTTTAAAACTAAAAAGAAGACACTTTTCTACTTTAAGTCACAAAAATCAACTATCCTACAAAGAATTCAAATCTGATACCAAGAGTCTGAACATAATAGAGTTTAAGATATAAATCATGGAATTGACTAATCACAAATTTAAATAGCTTTTATCTTCCTATGAAATGAAATCAATCACTAAATGCTGAAAATGAACCTATTTTATGCTTGCTGAAAGTGAAATTTGATTTATGTTTGCATGAAATAAATCTAAATTATAATTGCAAAAATGAAATCTACTTAAACCAGAAAATAGCTAAATTTCATGAGTTAACCCAACAATGCTTTTGTTCTTTTCTTAGTCCCAAATTCTTCATCTTACTCAAATGAGAAACAAAATTCATTTACTATAAAGGAACTAAATGACAACAAAAAACTAAAACTTCTTAACATGCATTCATGGAAACAATATCTAAACAGAGATTAAACGACTACAACTTTTAAAGTTTAACACTTAATCTAGTCAATCATGCATGAACAATGTAAGATAAATTCTAACACATAAAACTAAACATGAAAAAGAAATAACACAAGGATCACCTCCCTTCAGTTGAGTGGACCCTTCTCTTCCTTAGGTGGTATCCTAAATACAATAATTCTTAGATCAACTTCTGATTTTCAATCAAAGAAGCAAAAACAGACTTGCTGATTAAAAAATATGGAGCTCTACTGCTGTCTAACTTACTAATTTTTCCTATTACATTCTATAGATCTTAACTAGATATTTATAGATATCCGTCTTTATTTAAATTTAAATTATTACTACCCACTTAAAGGAGAGTGACAACTACAACCGAACTAGAGAAAACTTGATATAAACTTCGGAAGGAAGTTAGAGTTCCAAGACAACCGATGAAATAAACATAGAGAAGATCAAGAGGATCTTCAATCTAGAATACTTCAGGATCTGTCATCATACAGGTGGCCACTGAACTAGAGTTTTCTGCTTAAATCTACTTGTTCTCATTAAAATATATTAAAAAATACATTTACGAAGATCAAACGAAACAAATCAACATATTTCTAGTTATAATGATATTCATACTTGCAAATTAATCAAAAAAGTAAAACATTTAACCATAAGATATCATTCCTAATATTACTTCCAATAAGTAGAATATAGTAGCAAAAATGAATAAACATGCAAGTTATAAGGATGCCGCCAGACATATTGTTCACAGATAAATAGAATTTTTAAACCATAAAGTATGATTAATCAAAGATGAGCCCCTCATCAATAACAATTTGGCATAAGTTTTAAACATGTCAAAATTGTAATATGTGTTTCCCATTTGTGATAATGATGTCACATTCGTCAATTTTGAAAGAATATGCTTTGGTTTACTTAGAATTGATCATGTATTCTGATGTTGTGACTAATGCTCTGATATTTAGTTATTGCAGGAGATCTTAGACATTCTTAGTACACGATAGGATAGGCCTAGTGGTCTGACATTGTGAGATCAATTTACTATCGATGATATAGCTCTGTTTCATCAGGTTGGTCTGTATCATGTCCTATATCTCCTTGAGGTTATGACCAACAGGGGTCTGATCACTTTTCTAGTTGAGAGATGGCACTCAGAGACATGCACTTTCCATTTGTTGATGGGTGAGTCTTCAGTTACATTAGAGGATGTGCAGAGGATTTTGCACATTCCTATTCATAAAGAGAGGGTGGCCTATGATCGCAGGACATGTATAATCACTCTATGCAAGTTCTATGAGGGTGGGGAGCAAGATTTAGGCCTTGAGGGGTTATATGAGATCTAATGGGATCAGTAAGTCAAGATCATGATGATATGACAATAGTCATGTGCAGTCTCATTGTTGGGTTACTAGTTCTTGATCAGAGATGTCATGGATTTCTTGTGGGTTGGGGGAGGGTTCTTGCATGTATAATTAGGGAGAGATAAGTTTATGTTTGGGGTCGTTGTATATTGGCTATGTTGTATTATCAGATGCATACAATTGTCTACTTGGGGTATAGATCCATCAATTGTAGGATCATGCTCCTACAGGTCTGGGCTTGGGAGCATATCTCTATCTTCCAGCCAGTGGTACATGTCCAATTATAGGTAGAGGAGCCTTATGCATTCAAATATACAAGTGTGATTCGACATAGAGGGATGGGGAACACCTTATACTGGAGGCATGTGATCAATGTTCTTCAACATTTGACATGGAGGCCTTACCTAGATTGCCCTAGTTGGGTTGATGATGCACACCACCTTGCATATTATCAGCAACTAAGATACTTGATTGAAAGGACAATGCAGATTTGGAGGATTGTAGATGTACATATCCCTAGTTGAGTGTTGAGACACTTTGGAGAGATCTAGGGTATTCTTGATGTCACTACATATTTTTCTCGATTTGCACAAGGTATATCTAACTAGGGAGCTTGCATTAGTCAATGTAGATTTCATAGAATTTGACACACAATCAAGACCAGTTCAGTGGGGTTGGGGTGCAGGTGTCATTGATCCAAGCATTACTCCACAATATGATGTGTGGTGGGATAGTCGTCATCCCGTGCTGTTGACAGATCCTATAGTACCAATCATAGCACAGATGGGTCGATGGCCGAGGTGACAAGGAGGAGATGGAGGAGATGATAGGAGAGGTGAATAGAGGAGATTAGTAGCCCTAGCTACTGTGGCAGCTATAGAGAAGGAGGGAGGTGAGACATATGTTGAAATTGGTAGGGAGACAAAGTTGGCTAGTGGTGACGACGATTCTTCATCAGGATAATCTAGCTTAGAGGGCACAAAGAGGAGTAGTAGTGACAATATAGACATGCTTGAGCTAGAAGACGTGTTTGTGGGACATGATGTTATACAGATCAGAGATCCACAGGTGGTGAGGGCCCAGATTCAGAGCCTGCAGGATGCATTAGATATAGAGTAGCAAAACAAGAGGGAGGATCAAGCTCAATTTTTTCAGAAGAAGGAGGCCTAGATATAGGAGTGTGATGCATTGATAGCTGAGAGGGATCTATTTTGGATAGAGGGAGACCTCTTTCACAGTGAGAAAGATGATGCCATTTATTGAGAGCAATTAGTTCATGATGCATATGATAAACATTTTTCTCCTGGTTCTGATGTACACACATAGTCTGAAGGGAATTTCCATGTTTCACATGAGGCTATGTATTATCGTTAGCACTATGAGGCTGTTGTTCTTGAGGGACAATGAGTAGCAAGCTATCGGGCTTACAGATTTGGGAGTAGGTTTGGAAGATCTACAAGTCATGATATGAGCACTCAGGGCATCATGAAACCACCTCATCCACCACCGGGTCATCCTAGGGAAGGACCTAGTAGATAGGCTTCAAATAGGGGTAGTATCAGTTGACATTAGATATAGACACTTTTTTGAGCCTTTGAGACTTATTTATTATACTTTGAAACATTTTTGTTGGGAAAATGGTGTCTCAACCTTGCATTTACATGAGGTTACTATTTATAGTAAGTTATTGTTTGAGCATGAAATGGTGCTAAATTCTACCCAAAGCTTCTATTTGGCTAGATAAGCATGTCGGTAAATTTTCATTGCAAGATCATAGCTAGTTTTGAAGATATTGAAGATCCCATTTTTGAAGGGTGCGATGAAAGGTTTAAATTTAATTTGAGGAATTTAGACCCTCTAGAATGCCTTGAAAAGTGGGTGTAAATGGCATAGATATTTATGATGTGATAGAGAACTTTGCAAGATTTATAGCGCGTCAAACAGTTCGTCAATCGGACATACGGTTCACAAGTTATGGCCTCCTAAAGTTTGGACTCCTGAAATAGGAAATATAATATGCAGTGAAACATAAATGAGCTGTAAAAGGGAGTGACACATGTTGATGCATGTTTTGACATGTCATGGGGCATCTATATTAGAGATAAGTTTGGCTCTACTTTATTGGGTGGTTTTATCCCATGGTTTTGTAATAGTATTTGATGGTTTTTTGTATTGTATTCTTATATATGAGGTGCGTGAGATAGAGGTTGTGTGTAAGAGTCTTATGGCTATTGAGTTACCTCTAAATATTTGGTTAGTTGTACTCTTATGAAGAGATTTCTCTGTAAGTATACTGTAATTTGTAATTGATTACTGAATAATATATTGGGTAGCTTTTGGAGTGTGGGGTTTTTCTCCCGAAAGGGTTTTCCCCATGTAAATCATTTTGTTGTGGTATGAATGTTATTATGTATATTTTTGTTAAGTTTCTATAACTATTGTAACAATTTGTAAAAGTTTCTGCATTACCCTCCTCTCAAGGTTAGTGTATGAAGTTGCTCCACTACTTAACTTACAATTTTTTTGAGATATTTATGAGATGCAGTTTTGGTGATGCTCTATATGCATGTGATTTATGAGTTTATGATACATGTGATTATGATGATGATCTTACTTATGCATTTTATAGATTATCTATGTGATGTGATGTTTCTATAATGATGCTATAATGTTATGATTCTATATGCAATCTTATCCTATTTCTATATATGGAATGCAATGTAAGTATGTAATTTATGAATGTATAATGCAAAATGTTTCTAATAAACTACAATCATTATATACAAACCTAATGCAATGTTGAGATTAAAAAAATGCAAAAATTAATGAACAAAAATGATTTTGTAATGTCTCTTATCAATGAAATCTATTAATGCAACAAATGCAACTATAAAATTTTTGGTGTGTCAGAATACATCTTTATTTCTCGACTTGATACTTTTGTAGAAAAAATGTTAGCAAGTTAGTGGAGTGAAAAGAGACGATGAAAATAAAAAAGATAAAATGATGAAGGAATGTACCACAAGGAATTCTTGTTCTTCTATTTATGTGCAACATTTTCATTCTTGAACCTTATTATGTAACAATGGAGCTTTGTATACTAGGATACGAAAAAATCAAGGTGAAAATGATATCCCATTATAGAAAACAAACACATTGCACTCAAGGAGTGAACCCCTCCATTCCGGGTCTAGCACTAAGGGTTGAGGTATGTGCGATCATCATAGGCATAGCTATCCTTGACTTTCATTTTTGCATAAGATACTTGCCAAATGAACGTACCGACATAGACACCCAAAGTACCATTTCCCCATAACTTCATCGGTTCACATCACAAACAAAAAACAAATAAAAAAAGATCATGGACCATGTTGACTCTTATAGTCACTTGTGGAGATCCTCGAGTAGTATAGGAACATGACCTATCACCAATTGATAAAGATAAAGACTAACTAGAACACAATCCAACAACCATCTGATCTATGTATTCATTTTCCTTGATGTGATGGTTTGATAAGAATGTTTTGTTTTTAAGATCGAATATCCCATATAAGAATGATCTGTTTGGTTTTGAGTGTACCCTTCCCTATATAAGACAAGTTGATCATGATTGATTGATTGATAGGGATGGATGACTCGATTGATAAGACAATTGATCAGTTGATTGTTGATTCTAAGAAGATAGTTTGATCTTGTTGTATCTTTGAGTGAAGTGTTTACTAGGTATCTGCTCAAGTGTTTGATCTCTTCGAGACATTTTATTGCAAGATTTTTTTAGGACATTTTATGATTTTTTTGGACTTTTTTTAGGACAGATTTTTTTTTGGATTTTTAAATTTTTTTGTGTTTTTGACTTTTTTTTTGAATGACAATGCAACTAAAATGCAGGTATTTTTTTGGATTTTGTTAGGGGAATGCCCCCAATTTATCAATGCTCATGACACAACTAATATCTATGTAACTTAACATGAGTATTCTAACTGTGCAAATTTTTTGACCTAAAGAAGGACAATTATGTGAGTCCATCACTGTATCACACACTAATGAAATTCAACATTACAGAAAATTTCAAAGATATGATCCATTTGGTTCTCCAAATATTTTGATAACTCATCTCAACACACCAAATGGCTAAGAGGTTCATTTAGAGGAGAAAGATTTACTATCCACTCCTGAAACTTTTGTGTTCAATTACCTATGTGTGCAATTGAGTTTATTTTGACTCCAGGATCATTGTTGACCCTTGGAATCCTACATGACTAACTACATAATTTATCCTAACTCAAAAATCATCTTGGATAGAGCCTCACCACCAGTCAAATGTCCATAGCCCCAACGAGGTTATCACTGCAATTCTCATGAATATTGCTCCATTGTCAGTCAAGCATCTATAACCCCAATGAAGTTACTCGCATGTTCCCAAAGCCATGATTTTGATATTGAATATAAGCTCATTTTTTATTTTCAATATCAATATATTTTCTTTTCTTGCTCTTTCTTTTCATCTTTTGATATAGGTTTTAAGCACTTTTTCATATTTTCTTGCATTGGATTGTAAGAAATTAAGCTCACACGGGTTTGAGAATTACAATGATGCTCAAGTAGGATTTTAGATTTTTCACTATCCTTGTCATCAACTAGGTATCAACAATGATGTTGCACATATGATTATGTTAAATTTTTGAGCAACAGAGAGGGGGGGCGAATCAGTTGTCAACTTAAACTATTTCCTCAATTATTTTACATAACCAGAATAACCATCAAAATTAATTAAGGCATATAATATGAAAACACATACACACAACATATCACACAATGAACACCGAATATGACATGAAAAACCCTAGAAGGGAAAAACCATGAAGAATGTTAGTTCTCACTATATAACACTGGTTAAGGTGATTTTTAAAAAGGGTGGCTCACTGCCATAATGCTCACTATAGGAGGGCGCACTGCCCAAAAAAAGGCTCACTGCCAAAGGAAGAAGAAAGACAAAGATAATCCACCATTGTAACATAATGTACAATACTAGAATTGTTTTTGGTGCCTAAAAAAAAACACACTTCACATATCAACATCTACTTCAATTGGGTTTTTATTTTTCAGTCTCACATATCTTCCATGTCATCATACATTCAAATCATCCACATATTTATACTATCTCTGGGAAACATAATCTTCTAAGTCATCCAAGATAGAGACTTGAAATAGGTCAACACTAAACATTTTGATGGTGGAAAGAAGTGAGAAGTAGACCATACCACAACACACAACATCAGTTAGATCAAGACCTTACATCCATCACAAATGCAGTCCCAAATCATGACTCACATGCTACACAAATGTCATTACTCATCCTCAAATTTTGAACTTAATCCAACCCCCAAAAGAACTACCCAATACAAAAAAATAAGAATGGAACCAAGATACTCATGAGTATAATCGATCACTACCATATCCGGTAAATGAATAAATCAGGATCACCATCAACTCAATCAATCCGCACTGAACTGAAACACATCTTTCAAGAACACATTCTTGGAGCACCAAATATTTTGGGAACATGTCTTTTAGATCACCAACACCAAGAACATATGTTGACATCAATGACAACTATCAACATCACATTTATAATAGATTAATGCGTGAAAGATATAGCAACTGAAAGATTTTGGTAACAAGAGACAACAATGAATCCTCTACTCAACTGAAGACAAACCCTAACCACAAGGTGACGCCAAAGATAAGGAACCTCGGATTTTAGGAACTTCATGAATGAATATCAAGGAAATGAGGTGAACACATAATCTCATGAATGCAGATACATAACAAACCTACACAAGCACCCTTCTTTTTCAAGAGAAAAATACCTAGGAAACTATATGCAATTGCAATGCAAGTGACACAATATTAAATGCAACTATATGTAAGATATAATGCAAGCAAAACAAGATGAAATGTGATCAAAACAAAGTAAAATTAAATCAAAACATGGTGAAATACAGAAAAGGCAAAATGGAATGCAATAAAAGTTGAATAAAATGTAGAAAAAGCAAATTAAAATGTAGGAAAAACAAAGTGAAATGCATGAAAAAGAAATTGAAATGCAAAGAAAAAGGAAAACCTAGAAAACTATCAACAATAATATTTCTTTAGATGTATTATGTTGATAGATTTAGAGAGTGGATCACCCTCCATTGTTGTTAGATTGTATGCACCATGACCAAGGACTATTGTGATTACATAAGGACACAACCAATTAGGTTCAAATTTTCTAGGTCGTTCTCGATACGCTAGATTTTTTTTGATTCTCTTTTAAGACTAGATTTTCCACTTGAAAGAAATTATTTCTTACTCGTTTGTTGTAACCGAGTCTTAATCTGTTCTGATTTCCTTGCAGATGATTTAGTGCATTTTGTCTCCTTTCATCAAGTGTTCCTAATTCCTGTAACCTGGCCACTCTATAGTCTTCATCAGAAATAATGTTCATTGAGGATACTCATAGTGTTGGCAACTCTACTTCAATAGAAAAAAATGCTTCTAAGCCAAAGACTAAAGAGTATGGGGTAGCACTTATAGCTATTCAGGCACCTGTAGTTATTTGGACACCTATTCAGTAAGCCCAAAGAGAAGGATTCAACTATAAATGCCTATCATGTCCACTTTCATTAAAAAATTTCTTAAGTATTTTCAGGATTATTTTGTTTGTTGCTTTAAATTGACCATTGCTTTGTGGATAACAGGGTGTAGCAAAACAATGTTGAATGTGGAATTGATGACAAAGTTCACATACTTCTTGATTTTTGAAAGGGCATCCATTATCTGTTACTATGTACATTGAAATTCTATACAAGAAAATGAAGTAATTAAGAAGAATTTTGATATTTTCTTGCCAATTATATATGTGAGTGGAAATGCTTCTACCCGTTTAGTGAAATATTCAATGGCTGTGAGGATGAATTTGTGCCCATTGGATGAAGTAGGATTAATCTTTCCAACAAAGCCTAGACCCCATTTTGAAAAGGGCCACAGTGATGTGATGGGTTGGAGATCTTGAGCAGGTGCATGAATTATATCACTGAGTATCTGACATTGCTTGCACTTTTGTACATACTTATATGCATCTTTTTCCATAGTTGGCCAATAATATACCATGTGCAATTAATTCTTTGCTAGAGTAGATCTACTAGAATGAGCACCACAGATTTCATCGTGTAATTCTTTAAGGTCCAATTGGGCATCTTCTGTGTCAAGCATCAGAGGAGTGTTCCATCTAAGCCTTTTTAGTACAAGGTGTCTGCAATAATGGAATATCTAGAGGCTTGACGTATTAATGTTTTGCGCTGATTTCTAGAAAGGTCAGGAGGAATGCATTGATGATGAAGATAGTTGTATACATCTTTATACCATGGTGAATCATGACCAATTATCATGCACACACATTCTAGCTATGGGGTTTCATATGCTGGTACCATTAATTTCTCCATTAAATTTCAAATTGCATCACATTAATTGGCATGTCAAGGATGGAGCCTACTGTTTCCATGGCATCTACTTCTTTGTTATGGATTCATGGGATTTGTGGAAAAACAATGTTATTGAAATATTTCTTGAATTCATCGACCATCCTATTGTAAGGCATCAACTTATCATCCTTAGTGATATAATAATCATTAACTTGGTTGATTATAAGATGTGAATCACCACTCTCTAATAATATAGACACAACATCGACACCTAAACTACATGAATGTATCACATATATATACAATTCATCAACCTTGAGAACAAGGTTGGCTAAACCCTCAATCCTCAATTACAAAATAACATCACATGATAAAAATATCAATGACCAGACCAATACAATGACTTACATTATATAACCTAGACCTAAATCAAATTCCCAAACACAAATCCATCGAAAATCATGCCAAGATCAACTGCAATACACTACACCACTAGGAAAACCACATAACACAAAAATCATCACCGGTTGATAGAAACCACCAAAAACTTGCACAACGATCAATGCAGATCGGGAAAGAAAATAGGACATGACTAGGAAACACATCAAGAATGTTAGAATAATTAGAAACAGTTGCACCAACAACACTTATCAAATCTTCATCGATCAACATCTAAAAGCTCAAGAACACAACCAATTAGCAATTGTCACAAAGAAAGATAACTTGTGAAGCACCAAATCATGATCCATATGAAATAAAGATACATGAGACCATCCCAAACAATATCCCAAAATCTTAGCATAAGATCCGATCACACTAGAATATACCACAGGAAATACCGAACTCTGCAAAACAGTGATCAACAAAATAACATTGCAAATCAGATCATAAGATCTTCCCAATCTCCCCAAACTAGAGAAATACACAACAATATGTTGACATCAATGACAACATCTCCTAATAGCAACAATGACCAACAATATCCAACAATCTCCCCCTTTGGCATTGATGGCAACATATGAATGTGAAAAATAATTAATGCAAAGCAAAAAGATATCTCCAGCAAACTCCCCCTAAGATCAGGACATGTAAAGTAGTTTTTCACATGATCTCTCCCCCCCTTTGACAACAATGTCAAAGATCTCAAAAAATTAGACTAAACTTTCTCTTTCCCAAAATAGAAACATGAATCATAGGAATCTCTCCCCAAAACACAGACTACTCCACTAAAGGAGCAACACCAACTCACCAATCCGGATAAAAGGATAAGACTGTGAAGTCCACTAGATTGACGCAACTCAATGCATCTAGCTGACACCAGGAGGGGTAGATACCCCTAACTTGTGTCTTGAATAGAAAAATGTGTTAGTATTAACTAGTATCTGAGAGGGGGGTGAATCAGTCAAAATAGTTTATACACAATTTAAACATTCAAACTGACCGGTCTGCAACTATCCTTCCAAATTAACTCAAACATTGCATAAATCATGAAAGAGAAGAACACCAAATAAAAGATATTTACATGCAAAAATAATCATCACATAACACTAGCAATTATACTTGGAAACCCTCGGTTAGAGGGAGAAAACCACAGTGAGGATAACCCACAATCTCTTTTATTGTAGTGAAAAAGAGTTCCCTGTTAAGAGCTTACAACCAGTTCTTTCTAAGAACATCACCCTGTTAGAAGTGATTGGTATCCGGTTAAGAATACCTTAGAACTTGTTAAACTTCACCTTGCTAGAGGATTTTACATAAAGAACCAGTTAAGGTTCACCTTGTTAAGGGATTTAAAATGCTGTAATTGTTAGAAGGCAACAAAGATGATTGATTTGTCTAATGACATTACCTCTGTCTCATAGATCCACTTTGCATGCTCTGTTCTTCTAATCGGTGTCGGCTTCACTGATTCATACCTCTATCTGCTGCACTCTATTCTTCTTCCACTATTTACATTCACACAAATATTTTTCACATTGACAACAACACGATCAAAATGAGTGATGTGTATATATTAACCTTTAATTCTAGTGCCAACTTTCCCTGCAAAAATAAGATTAAAAAATCTATTATCGCACCTCAAATTGCTCTCCAAAAATCATTCCAGGAATATCGGTCAAGACAGCCGTTCATGCCAGTAAGCTCGCCGGTTGAAAAGGGAAGATTGCTGGTTCAATTGGATATTATCTGGATGTTTCTAAGTCTGTCAGTTGAGACTCTTGTATTGCTGGTTTTCACCTATTTGCCGGTCCAATTCTACCTAACCAGTTACCTCCTGTATTTTGGTCTACTCATTGCTTAGTCGATTAACCCCTATATACCGGTCTACTCACTACTGATAGGAATAAGGACTCTTGTTCTTCACCAGTGACCCTTTACTCCTTTACTGATGGATTGTGGAGACTTAGAAGATTATGTTTCCAACAATGATGACCATTTTACCAGTCATACAAAATGCATCATAATTCCAACAAACTCCCCCTTTGGCATTGGTGGCAAACACTGCAAAATAGTCATGTATGTGCCGGTTCTGACCCCTATTTCATCTACCTCATATATATATACAAAATCCTCCTTTTGACATCCATGGCAAAGAATATACAAAAGGATTCATGAAAGTAAAGCAAAAATGTCTTTGAAATTTTCTTTAGCAGCTTGCAAAGAGGATTTCCATGAAGGCTTCACCTATTTCATGGTGTTGAAGTGTCAATGCAAAATTGTAACAAAATCCTCCATTTCATCTACTGACTTACAGTCAGGGGCACATATGAGGCTTTCTTCTTCTTTGACATTCCTTTGCATGAAATCAATGATCGGTGCAAGGTAGCACTGTAGCTCTAGCAGATGGAGAGCTCATTTATCCTCTTCCTCTTTTAACTTTTTGATTTCATGAGTTAACTGTTTGACCTTTCCACTAAAATTCATTGTAGAGCTTGTTAGAGGATCAAAAGAACCTATCAGATCTTAGATTTCCCTTTGAGTCTGAGCTCTTTTATCTTTAAGATCTTTGATTAAATTGGTGAAGCTTGATGACATGACCAATAATTGGCCAACTTCCTGTAGTATAGATTTGACCTCTTTAGTGCTGGTGGAGAGAGCAAATTTGCCAATTGATGTGTTCCATTAATTTTTCACCTCTCTTTGTTTCATACTATCTAACTGCAACCTTCTCTAGATCAGTTGCCTTTGAACTGATTTCTTTGACAAGAGTTCCCAACTGATCAATGATGGGTGAATTTTCATCAACAACAATGTCAGGAATGAGATCAGACATAATGGTTTTTGCAGTCTTAAGAATTTTGGTCTTCGTTTTCTTTGCTCTTAATTTTGTCTTTTTAGCTTGAAGTTTCAATTTTTTAGAAACTTACATTAATTTTTTTGGGGTCATCTTCTTTATGTCGATTATAGAGTCTTCCTCTTCTTCCTCCTCTATTTCTTCTTCCTTTTCTTCAGCCTTAACCTCAAAGCTAGATGTGGTGGTGAATTTAGATTTCTTCTTTTCACTCTCCTTTTCTAAATCTAACTTCCTCTTTACTAGAGGAGTGTCCACCACTATTTTATTGGTCTCCCATGTTTCCTTCATCTCTTCTTTCTTCTTTTCTACTTCCTTCTATTTTTCTTCCTTCTGCTCGGTTTCCTTCTTCTCTGATTCTTCAACAAGTGGTATTGATGTATTTATCACCTTTGGATTTCCTTCCTCTGCACCTTTTTTTGACAAAAGGGGTTCATTGTCAGTAGGATTTATTATTACCGAAGATCTGTGAGGTGTATCTTCATAAGGTATATCTTTAACTATAACTTCATCTTCACCGAGATGCTTAGTTTGAGTGGTTCCATTTACCGGTGAAACATCAATATGAATAGTTTCAACGGTTGATTTGTGTTCAACCGATTGCTCTACATCCTTTGTCAGATTAGGAATATCTGACACAAAATTAGCGATGCTATTATCAACTGAGAAAACATCAAAACCCTCAGTAGAGTCTTTGTCTTTACCTTTCCCTTTGTCAAGGGTAGCTGCACCTTGGTCCTGTTTTGTTCCCTTTGCTATTTCTTCATCAGCTTCCTTTTGCTGGCTCAAGATTGTTTTCCATAAGGAAACACCCTCATCATGCACACCTTGGACATATCTTATAGCCACTATCCTTGTCCCGTTCCTCATTTTAAAGTGTTGAATACATGCTTCTGCTAGTATAGATGCTTGATTATAATCAAGCTCATGTTGCACTTCCATGAGTGCTTTTATCCTATTCTCTTTCTCAATAGCTAAAGCTATTTTCCATCTCTCTTAAATTTGATTTTCCAAGTATGATGGAACTATTCCATATAGTTCATTGGGAGTTCTGCAAAACTTATGAATGTTCCACATAAGTGCATCTTCAATTTTTCTTTTGTCCTCCTCATTGCAGAGGGGATATTTTCTCCCAACACCAGATAGATCTCCAAACTCTTGGATCCCATGGACCAATTGATCAACAATTGGAAGTACATTTCTACCACTTCTTCTGACTTCTTTTATTTCCACATCAGATTGGGTGTTAGTGTTATCACCCTCCTTTCATCCTTCTTGGGCTTCTTATTAGCCTTTGTGTCAACTGCCCCTTTACGCTTTTTCTTTCTTGCATATGTTACTCTTACCGGTCTATCTTTACTTGGGGAAGATGCAAGAATATCTGAGTCCTTTTCTTTTGTGTATGCTGTCGGCTTGCTGGATGCAGTACCCTTGGGTTTTGCCTTTGACATTTTCTTCTTTTCTCCTTTTTGTTCTTTAACTTTGTTTGATTTGGCCATTGTTTGTTCACTAGTATTGGTGGAAGCAGTGGCACCAGATGCTTCACCTCCATTCTTTTTGTCTAGGGTATCAATCATTTTCCTTACTCTTCTTTGTATGATTGGCTCCTTAAATTCTTGTTTTATTTTGGAGCTTGGCTCCTCATAAGTTCCAAATTTCTTTTCTTTTTTGTCTACTAGTTTAGACAGTAACATATTTGCATACACTTTAGTAATGTCTACCCTAGACTCATAATGCATAGAAGACACCCAAAAAGTTCTAGGTTGAACTACTTGAATGATGCAACAATCAGTGTTAGTAAAAAAACAAATGTTGTCCTTGTACTTCTGAACTATAACGATTGGGATTCTCTCTCTTTTGTGCATTCTAATTTGGAATTCTTTAAAATATCCCCACATTGTTTCCCCAAACTTATCACCTAAATCCCTAATCATTTCACATATTTGTACCATGATAGGTTTATCCTCAAACCACACAACATTGCCCTTACCAGGAAATAAATTTTGTACATAGAAGAATATACATACTAGTAATGAGCCATTCTTGAATGACTATTTATTGTGCTTAATTCTCTCCATGTTCACCAGAAATTGACTTTTGATCATCTCACAAATACGATATGTTGCATCCTCCTTGATGATTCAATAGGCTGCATGTATAGCACCGTTTGACACACTGTACATGTGGCTTGATTGATAGACCCTATTACCTAGCACTGTAGAAGAAAACCTCACTTCTACATCTTCAATATGAGCGATTGCCATTGCTCTCTTGTCACATCAGGATTGAGTCAACTGAGTGACTTCAGTAGATGATATTGTTCTTAGGGTTAGTGCTTCACTGGTTGCACTAAACCCTGTTACTCTTTATGATCTTGATCGGTGCTTCAACTTCTAGGCATAGAAATTGATCTTGCACTCTGCTTAATACATACCTAACCCAATTGACATGAAATTGATCGGGAAAATCAACAACATTTGACAAACCCTTGGTCTTTAGATGCAAATATTTTTCTTTCAATAGATCATGATTATAGAACCCTTTGAATTCATTTCGAATAAATTTGTCTCCAAGTTCTTCAAGCTTGCAATGGATGAAGGAGTGAATATCTTCAACCAGTAACACACCAGAGGGCATA
This sequence comes from Cryptomeria japonica, assembly GCF_030272615.1. Classification (NCBI taxonomy): domain Eukaryota; kingdom Viridiplantae; phylum Streptophyta; class Pinopsida; order Cupressales; family Cupressaceae; genus Cryptomeria; species Cryptomeria japonica. The sequence continues at coordinate 392,753,541 of NC_081415.1, forward strand.
GATGATAGGGCACTGGTCATGTCAATCTCTCCAACCTTCATGGGATGTAGTTTAAACTCAGGTTGTGGTTCCTTAATTGCTTCAACCAACACAAGAGTCGATACAAAAGCTCCCATGATGAACTTCAAACAAATTATTCAAAATAGGGTTTGAATACCTAGAATACCTTCTCCTCTAGGGTTTCCAATCACCACAATCACGTTGCTTGATCACTTCGCACAAATAGCACTAGGAAGATTTTGATCGCATTAGTTCATACAAGAGCTCAAAAATGTTCACAAGAAAGCAAGGTAAAAGAAATTTATTGACATTTCTTTATTTATCCAGTAAGGTTTATCGATGCTTCAATACAATGGCTAGTTTGCATAATTTTAACCATTTACAACTTAAGGTACACTGATTTACTTTTACTAGTGGCTTGCTACTGATACCCGTACAAAAACAACATTTACACTAACCCTCAAAACATTTACCAAAAAAAAACTTTAAACAAACTTTTATGCATCTAAACTATGCAGATAGACATAACCTCATATTAGTCGAGGGGATTCAATAATGATCTTACCATATGTGCTCCCCCTGAGCATCGATATGCCTAGTTTGAAGAGGAATTGTCATCATCGGTGGATGATGACTTGGTTTTAGAATTATTCTCTCCTTTTTTGCTTTCTTCCTTCTTAATCCATGTCTTTTTCATTTCATTCCTCACCTCTTCAACTGTCTTCTTTCCTTTCAAGTCATTTTGCCCTTTCTTTTTGCCAAACTGGTTCCTGTCTTCAGATTGGTTATAAGATCAGTTCCTACATTCTCTGGTTAAGTGAACAATCTTATGGCAATTGAAACATGCCATATCAGTTTTCCTCCATGGTCTTGCATTATTTCTTTGACACATTCTCATTTTGCAATTTGCTGCACCATGACCAAAATTACCACAAGTGGAACACATGGCATTGAACTGATTACTCCTTTTATTAGGGCTAACCTGTTTGAATGGTGATCTTGATACATTTGACTTGAGCATGCATTCTTTACCTTTGTGTTCAATTTTATTGCATGTAAAACAATATCCATTAAAGATTCTTCTATTAGACGTGTTACTAGATCAAGATCTACACTCATAAGCAATGACCATACTTGTGACAATTATAGCAATAACTATCAAAGGTGAAAGACTTCTTTTGACTAACCGATTGATTTCTATAGACATCAGACTTATGATCCGGTTTACCACAATGATTGCTAGAAGATTTAGAAAACTTCATACCTTTCATTCTTGAATTGTTCCTTTTATCATCCTTCATCCTCTTGGATTTAGATGATTCTCCATTTTCCATAGGACCTGTACCAGAGTAACCAAGACCGATTGTCTCCTTTGTTCTCCTTTGAGCTTTTAATTGTTCATTTATCTTCTCAGAGCTTTCATTAAATTTCCTTAGCTTTTCATTTCTCTTATTTGCATCTTTCAACTCATTTTTGAGTTGTTCAATCTCTTTTATCATCTTCTCCTTTTCTCTGTGTTGTCATGTAGATGCTCATGTATGTATTCATTCTCCTGAGTGAGAATTCAGATTTCTTCATCTTTTTCAATGATGATTGCATCATTTTCTCTTAGGGCTTCTTCAGCAAGCCTTTTGGCTTTTTCAGCTTTTGACAAAACTTCTTCTGCATCTCTTTTTCTTTCATATGCTATTCTATTGGATTCTAGTATTTTAGTCATTCTCAGGGCCTGACTTTCATGCTCTCATTTTAGATATGTGATTTCTTCAGTCAGATTCTTGTTCTTTTCCATGAGTGCAGAGACTACTTCTTCTACTTCTTCAAATCCACTCTGTTCAGAGAGTTGATCTATGATATCATGACTCTCATTTAGTTGTAGAGCTAGTTCCTTTCTTTTAGAAAGTGATTTTTTCAGTCTCTCTTTCAGCTGAGCAATAATTTCATTAGCTTCATCAATCTGCTTCTGATACCAGTATTCCTCCATGATATTTTTCCTCAAGCTGTCAAGCTTTTCTTCAGAGGACCTAGGCTCTGACACCAATTTTTAGTAGTAACCAGTGACCAAGAGGGGGGTGAATTAGTCAAAACAATTTATACACAATTCAAACATTCAAACTGACCGGTCTGCAACTATCCTTCCAAATTAACTTAAACATTGCATAAATCATGAAAGAAGAGAACATCAAAGAAAAGAGATTTGCATGCACAAATAAGTATCACATAACACTAGCAATTATATGTGGAAACCCTCAGTTAGAGGGAGAAAACCACAGTGGGGATAACCCACAATCTCTTTTACTACAGTGAAAAATAGTTCCCTGTTAAGAGCTTGCAACCAATTCTTTCTGAGAACATCACCCAGTTAGAAGTGACTGGTATCCAATTAAGAATACCTTAGAACCTGTTAAAGTTCACCTTGCTAGAGGATTTACAACTTCATATCTGAAGTGACTCAATTAAGGGATTTTACATAAAAAACCGGTTAAGGTTCACCCTGTTAAGGGATTTACAATGCTAAAATTGTTAGAAGGAAAAAAAGATGATTGATCTATCTGATGACTCTACCTTTGTCTCATAGATCCACTTTGCATGCTTTGTTCTTCTGATTGGTGTCAGCTTCATCGATTCATACCTCTATCTGCTACACTCTATTATGCTCCCACTATTTAAATTCACACAGATGTTTGTCACATTGACAACAACACAATCAAAATGAATGATATGTATATATTAACCTTTAATTCTAGAGCCAACTTTCCCTCCAAAAATAAGATTCAAAAATCTGTTATCGCCCCTCAAATTGCTCTCCAAAAATCATTCCAGGAATATCAGTCAAGACAGTCGTTCATGATCACCACCAAAGATAATATCATCAACAAAGACATCAACTCAAAATGTTATCATTTTCAATCTTAAAGTACAGATTATTATTAGCAACACCTTTGATAAATCCCAATTTTAGCAAGTATTTGTCTAATCTATCATACCACGCTCTAGGAGCTTGTTTCAATCCATACAGTGGTTTCTTCAATTTACATACCATGTCTCCATCATCTAATAGTGAAAATTCATCAAGCTGTTTAATGTAAACTTCTTCTTCTAGATCACCATTCAAAAATGCAGATTTGACATCCATTTGATAGACCTTGAAATATTTATAAGTAGCATAAGCAAGCAACAATATAAAAACTTCAATTCTGGCAACCTGAGCAAAATTTTATTCATAATCAATCCCTTCTTTATGTGAATATCCTTTACAGACCAATTTGGCTTTATTTCTGACTACTTAACTAGCTTCATTCAATTTGTTCCTAAAAATCCATTTAGTACCAATAACATTTTTATCTTTAGGTCTAGGCACAAGTTCCCAAGTGTTGTTCTTTTCAATCTAATCTAACTCTTCTTCCATGGATCTAATCCACTTATCATCTTTATAGGCTTCAACAACATCTTTAGGTTCAACTTTAGAAATCAAAGATATTTATTCTGAAGCTAACCTTCTTCTAGTCATCACACCTTTATTCCTATAACCAATAATCTGATTCTTAGAATGATTCAATCTTACATACCTCAAAGTCTTTTGATTGTTCCAATCTTTAGGTTCCTACACATCATCACCAACAACAACAACATCCAAATTCATAGTCTCTACTAGATCATTCTGCTTAGGCTCTTTAGGTTGAATAAGAGCTAAAACAACATGTTGACCTTCATCATAAACTTTGATCTCCTTCCCAAGGTTTTCATCCACCTTCACACTTGCACTCTCAATTATCTTTCTCAGTCTCTTATTATAGCACCAGTAGGCTTTTCTATTTGTAGAATATCCTAGAAAGATACCTTCATCACTTCTAGCGTCAAACTTTCCTATATCTTCATCTCTTTTGATATAAAGTTTGCTACCAAATTTTTTGAAACATTTCACAGTAGGAACATGACCAAATCAAAGCTCATAAGGGGTCTTACCGGTATCACCTTTGATATGAACTCTATTAAATGTATAGACTATAGTGCTAATAGATTCTCTCTAGTAGAGCTTCAAAACATTTCCTTTAATCAACATAGTTCTTGCAACATCTAAAATAGTACGGTTCCTCCTTTAAACAATCCTATTCCGCTATGGGGTCCTAGGAGCAGATAACTGTCTTCTAATTCCATGCATCTCATAGAAAGAATTGAAATCACCAGAACATAATTATTCACCTCTATTTGATCTCAGACACTTTAGCTTCAATCTGGACTCATTTTTAACTTTAGCTTTGAACATCTTGAATTTCTCAAATGCTTCTGATTTTTCCTTAAAAAAGACAACCCACATCATTTTGGAATAATCATCAATTGGCATCATAAAGTATCTATCACCCTACACACTTCTAGCATTTGTAGGTCCACACAGATCAATATACACAAGGTCTAATAATCCATATGATGTATACCATTTACTCTTGAAAGAAATTCTTGTTTGCTTACCCAACTGACATTCCTTACATATTGGATTAACAGGTTTAACAATCTTAGGAAGATCTCTAACAACTTGTGAAGAACTGATCTTGATCAATGAATCAAAATTTACATGACACATCCTTCTATGCCACAACCAACTCTCATCTATCTTAGCAATCAAACAACTTTTCTCACTAGCATTCAAATGAAAAATGTTACCTTCAGTCTTAGTCCTAGATGCAAACTCTATACTAGAGGGATTCAAGATCTTGCATTAACCATCCTTTAATTGTAGATCATAACCCTTTTCAACCATCTATTCAACACTCAAAATATTATGCTTCAATCCTTCAACATACAAAACATCATCAATATTATGCTTACCATCAAAAGAAATAAAACCTCTCCCATAGATTATATAGGCTTTGTCATCTCCAAATATAACTATTCCACCATCATACCTTTCCATGCTCACAAATTTCTTTTATCACCGGTCATATGATGTGAACAACCGCTATCAATCACCCATTCACCCTTTTTTTCTACCTTTGCATCCAAAGTTTTCTCCTCAACAAAATAACTAGTGGAATCAATAGGCACGGGTCTATCTTCTTTAATGGAAATAAACACAACTTCATCTCCTTCTGATTCTTCATCTGTAACACCCTCATCTGCAACATAATAATAGTTCTTTTGGTTCTTAAACTTTTGGTTAGACTTATAAGGCTTATCATACTTTTCATGCTTCTCATATCTATCATTCCTATCAAACTTATCAAACTTATCATGTCTATCATACTTAGCCATTCTCTCCAGACATCTAGAAGAAAAATGTCCTATCTTGTTACAAAAAAAACATTTCAAGGACAACTTTCCATCATACTTACCGACACCTTTAGACAATCTCTGAGCAATCAATGCTTCAAGCTCATCAAACTCTCTTTCTTACTTTGCTATCTCTCTCCCTTCTCTTTTATATATGGATATCCTGCACTCATCAGGATCATATTTCTTCTTCTTGGACATAGATGCCGATGCCTTGAATACTATCTCTAACTTTCCATGTGATTCTCCAAATTCTCTCAACTCAAATGCATCAAGTTTTCTAGCCAACACATCTCTTATCACTATAGTTACACTTCAGATCTCAACAATAATGACAACCTTATGTTTATAAGCAGGAGAAAAAGATCTCAGAACCTTAGAAACAATCTCATCTTCTTCAATCTTTCCACTGACAAATATGATACTAAGGACAAGCCCATTAACCTTAGCCATGTATGAATGTATTTTCTCATCATCTCCCATCTTTAACGTCTCATACTTTCCTTTTAAACTCTGCAACTTAGAAACTTTCACTTGACTATCACCTTTATATAGGATCTCAATCTTCACCCAGATCTCATGTGTGGTCTAAAATTCCATAACATTTGTCATTTCTGAATCAGTCAGGGCACTGATTAATGCTTCCTTCTCTCTGATGTTATATTCAGCTTCCTTAACCTCATCAAGAGTGGATGGTCCATTCTAAGGAACGACATAGGCATTCTTAGTAATCTTCCAATAATATTCTCCAAGACATTTCAAATGCACCTCCATTCATCTCTTCCATATAGTATAGTTGCTTCCATCAAACCTTAGACTGCCCTTCTTAAAAAGAATAGCTTGAGCTTCCATCCTAGATCTCCTCAAGCCATTAGGATTCTACCAGAGGATCTAGCTCTAATACCAATTGTTAGCAACAATCAAGAAGGAAGATTGAGAGGAGCGAGGTGGGGGGGGGGGTGAATCAGTCTTTACTAGATCACAACAAATTAAACTCCAAAATCTAAACTGATTAACTACAACAATAACAGATAAGAAAACTAACAACACAACACAAAACACCAAGATTTTGACAGGGGAAACTTGGTTAAGGAAAAAACCACGGTGGGAACCTACCCACAGTAAGATGATACTCTGTAGTAATATGTGAAAATATTACAATGGGGAATGCACATGCATTCAAGCACACTGCCTAAAGATTACCAAACAAAATATATATTCTCGGAAGGAAACAACCCTCAAGGAAGTCTCACTGACTTACAATATGGTTCAGACTACAATCCGAAAGGAATGAACTGCAATGATAGAATTTACATATGTCTAATGTCAATTCTGGTTAAGCACAGTTGTCTTCCCTGCAACACCAATATCACCTCTACACTTCGCTGAATGATATATCCTTGTTTGCACAATTACCTCTCTTTGATAATGCACATACAATACCGACACCTAAATTACATAAGTATATCACCTATATATACAAATCATCAACCTTGATAACAAGGTCGGCTAAACCCTCAACCCTCAACTTATAATTACAAAAAATACATTATACGATACAAAGATTGACTAACGAACCAATATTATGATTTACATTACATATCATAGACCTAATTTAAATTACCAAATGATTAAATCCACCAAAAATCCAGCCAAGATCAACTGCAACACGCTACACCACTAGAAATACTGCATAACATCCAAATCATCACCAGTTCATAAAAATTGCCAAAAAATTGCACAATGATCATGATAGATCATCGAAACAAATAGGAAATGACTAGGAAATATTAGAAATCACATTAGAATCATTTAGAATAGTTACACCAACACCTCTTTTCAAATCTTCATTGGTCAATGTCTGAAAGCTCAAGAACACAACCAATCAACAACTATCATGAGGAAAGATAACTTGTAGAGAAACAAATCACAAACCATTTGAAATAAAGATACACAAGTTCATCCCAAACAATAATCCAAAGTCTCAGCACAGGATCTGATCACACCAGAATATACTGAAGGAAATACCAGATTCTACAAAATAGTGATCAACACAACCAAACTACAAAATCGGATTAAAAAATCTTCCCAAACTCACCAGAATAACTCACAGGAATATTTTGAAATTAATGACAACAACATATCCTAGCATCAGGAATGATCAACCAAATCCAACAATCTCCCCAATAATCCAACAAGGATGCCATTGCAAGTTTTTCTTTTGTATGCATTGCTTCTTTTTTCTTTGGGATCCACATTGTTTTGGCTTTTGCTTTAGTGGGCCTTTGTGGCCTGTGGGATTCATTGCATTTTTGTATCATCTTTTGCACTGTTGGAACGTGTCTTTTTCAGTGGACATGATCATCTTTATATTTATGTGGATGTTTAGCTTTATGCATTTTTGATTTGGCATCCAAATTTATGCTAGTAGCCTTGGAAGGAGTGTGCAGAGGTGTAGTAGATGGATAAATTATGGATGAAGTAATGGAGGTAGGATGTTGGATGGAATGTGAGGACATGTGCCTTTGTTGATCTTGACTAGGAATGAATGGAATAGGATGTTTATGATGGGTGATGGAGATAGTGGATTTGTGTATGGAGGGACGAGTAGGAAAAGATGGAGGATGAGATTTTGGGATATAAGGGCCCAAAATGGATTTTTCATATGGGAATGTATGAAGGTTGATTTTGGGATATAGGGACCCAAAATGGATTTAGAGGATGAAGGAGGAAGATGGATGGTTGTTTTATCTTTATATGATGGATTTTGGATTAGTTGTACCAACATTTTTGGATGAAGTGTCTTGGGATATGTAACCAAGACCATGAAATCCTGGATGTGCTTTAACATGGATGGGCTCCAAATTACCTTGCTCATGTAGGCCTAAGCCTTTACCTTGATAATTTATTTTTTTGAGCATTTTATCTAGAGTAGGATACTTGTTCTCTAGGTAATAGGGTGCAAGTCCTTTATCAAATGGAGGAGAATGGTTGGTGTATATGAGATGTTCTTCTACTACGAGGGAACTTCCATGGATCAATGTAAGTGAACCAAGGGGATAGAGTGATGGTGGTGGGATAGTTTGGATAGGAGGAGATCGAGGATCAAGAGGTGGAGCATATGTCATCGATGGGAGGGTCTTGACTTGGAAGGGGAAATGGCAGGGGATCTTAAGATGAAGGGGAGGGAATGGTAGGATCTTGACTTGGAAGAGGGGATGATAAGGGATCTTGAAATGACATAGATGGAATGGTAGGATCTTTATTTGGATCAATAATTTTTTCAACATGATTTGGAAAGAGATATTGGACTGATGGGATAGGTGTGGATGGTGTGACAAGGAGTGAGTGAGTAGACTTTTCAAAGGGAATGGATGGAATGATGGAAGAGTCAATGACTTGGGTGGATGGATTGTTTGGAAGGATGAGAGATTCTTCAACTGGGATAGATGGAGTAGATGGAAGGATGAAAGGTTCATCAACATGGGTGGATGAGGTGGATAGAAAGATGGGGAATTCTTCAAATAGGGTAGATGGGATGGATGGAAGGATAAGAGGTTCATCAATTAAGTTAGATGAAGTGGATAAAAGGATGGGGGTTTCACCAACTAGGGTAGATGAAGTTGATGAAAGGATGAGGGATTCACCAACTAGGGTAGACGAAGTGGATGAAAGGATGAGGGATTCATTGGATTGAGTTTGAATGATGGTAGGAGTAGGTGATGGGGATTGCAATTGAATGGTATCAATGGATGGGAGGCTTTCGATGGTGTTAGGAGGTGGGAGAGGAATGATAAGTGTGGGAGTTAAAAGTGAATTTGGTGAATTGGAGGAGGGAATAGATGGTGGAGGATTGTGGTAGGAGGAATTGGATGGTGGTGGATTGAGGTAGGATGGGGTGGATGAAGGTGGAATTAGGTAGGATGGGGGATTGTGACTAGTGCCGCTTGCCAATTCATGAATGTTCATCATAATAATGGATGAAGGAGGTGCTTGTAGATAACTAAATCGTGGATGTGAAACAACAGGTTGTGATGCTAGTTGAGGTTGATGTTGTGGAGCACTAACAAATTGTTGCACTGATTGGATGGGTGGTGACATAGATGATAATAGAATTATGTAATTCATGCCCCTAGTCATAGCTTGTGTGACAAATGATGAAAGATTAGGATTAGATGGAGGATTTAGGTTGTTGGCATTGTATTGTCATTGATGGCAATTGGTAAACATGTCAATCGATATGCAAGATATTGCTACCGACATTGGATATTGTTGGCACATTGATGCCAACCGATATGGGATGTCAATAGGTAAGTCTATCAGCTAGTAAGAAAGAAAACCTAGCAAGTGCAGTCCGATATAACATGACCTAACCGATAGAATAGTGAAGTGCATGATATGAAGGTTAATCGGTTAGTGTATATCGGTAGCATGTTTAGTCGGTGACCAAAGTTTAACCGACACAATCAAGTGAGTTGGATGCTCATAGAGATGTCACGTGGACTCTAGGTGGTGAACATGCAGTGGTAGGTAAATGGTGCATCGGTGAGGTAGTTGCCAACTAAGTCCGTATTAAATGTCGACTGCAAAAATCATAGATTAGTTGCAGGGGATTGCGACTCAAAGCAGATCAAAGGGCAAAGATTTTATTCTTTGGCATCATGATCGAAGCAGGATATTTGATCATCTAGGTGATTTGGAGAAAGAAACTTCTAGATCATTGATTATGATCAATAAAATCAAGACTGCTAAATAGAGTCTAGTTTGCTAAATATAATAAATGTTCATAGGAAGAATAAAATAAGACAGAGTTTTTGCTGTACTATTGCAAGTTGTTAATTCAAGAAAGATTCGATTTGATTCGATATGGATAGAGGTCATTGAAGAAAACCATAAGGACGTGAAGTTTAAGTTTTTGTTTTGGTGGGAAAGCATATATATAAATATGCAAATACAAAAAAATTAATGTTGTTGATAGGATGCTTGATGAGAGATTTATGATATAGTGAATCTTTGCAAGGCAAGAGTTGATCAGTCTGAGTGTGATAGAAAATATTGAAGCGACTGAGTGTTGGAGAAGAACCGGTAAGGAAGGTTTAATCGACAAGGGTTAAGGTAACCAATAAATAGTTATAGAGTATAATAGTATGTTAAACTGACAGTGTCTAAACCTGTAAGATAGCAGCAGAGAGAGTTTCAAAGAAGATCTGACAAGGCTGAAATTGAGTTGTAGAGGGTTCAGAAAGTAAGAACAGAAGACTGGTAGAAAAGAAGAATTAGTGTGACAGATAAGAGTTTAACTGATAGAGTGAATAGTTTCCATGTGTTACAAAACTCATTTATAACCAAGTGTTTATCATTGTATTGATTTGATATCTCATTATATTTCACTGAGTGGGTGCTTGGTGTAGGGGTTGGTGCTCCTTGAGTTGGTGTTCATAATAAAATAAGGGTTAGTACTCCTTTGGGTAGGTGCCCATAAATCTCTAGGGGTTGGTTCTCCTTGGGTTGTTGCCCTAAACATTGTAAAACTATTATTTCACTGTGAGGCTGGATTGGAGCAGTATATCTCTAGCAACATTTCTCAACAAGGTTTTTCCCACTTTGGGTTTTCCTCGTATATCTGGTGTGTTGTTGAACAGATTTGTCTCCTTCTTGAAATTTTAACTATTATCTTCTCAAGCAAAATATGACTCCGTTTCACCCTTTAGAATACCAATAATTGGAAGAAGTAATGAAAATTCAAACTCTTCATTAGAGGGCAGCTCCTCGTATGATTTACAATGAATTAATTGTACAATTGATATAGTATCACTTTTAACTAGAAAGTATTGAAAACGCTTCAACATTTATCCATCAACACAAATAAACGCCTAAATTTTCTTGAAAGAATGTTCAAAGGGGAGTTCACAGACTCTAATTTATAACATATTTTCTACATACATTCAAAATGAAATGGAGACTTAGCAAGAGAAACTAATAGCTCAATCGAGACTCTCTCATGCCTCACAGGGCAAGGGGGATCAAGCAGATCAAAATCATGTGAGTCGTCCAACAACTTATAATAAATATGAACTGAGGAGAAATGCAAAGATGACTGATTAACAGATTATATCATGCCCACATAACAACCTAAGAAAGATTATGAATCCCAGAATGCACAGATTCAAAGATGACACAACATTCCATTAATAATCAGCCATTGTATCATTCCCACAATTCGTATAAAAAACTCTTCTATTGTTTCCAAAATCACAGTTTTAGAACCTATTCAAAGGCAAGCTTTTCAGCTTAAATAGCCACCAGGCCCTAGTTTTTCCATGATTAACAAATAATATTTACTTTCACTTTCGTGAAAGAAACTGTTCAAATAACATGAAAGAGAACTAAACTAATAGTCATTGAAAGGCTGACATTTCATTGTAGAACAACTAAGCATCCACCGCAACTGAGGAAGTTACGGGCTTGTCCTTCTTTGTCATGGATCCACACCATTCTAGGTGTGTTGCCAAAAAGTTCAGTATAACTTGGAAATAGGGCAGGCCAATGTGTATGATCCTCTGCTTCCACACTTCTTTGTCCATATTCACCTCCGTGACCTTCTCTTTATGAACCTCTAAGTGATTTGAGTAGACAATGAGCATTGATTCAATCCTTGCTACCTTTGAAAAGTCATCGGTAGTTAAAGATTTTGTGGTCTGAATGGAATGGACTCTGTCTTGAAAGAATTTAATCATGTCTACAACTTCCGTAATCACTTTGGCTTCCTCCTTCATGAGTTAGATATCAATACATTTAAGGTCCTTCTGTATAGTGTCAATCAAGTCAGTCAGTCCTCTGAGTAGCTTGGTGGACTCTTCATGGCCCTACCTGATGATTGAATTGCGCCATTCCACGTTCTTCTTTGACACGTATAGCACATTATCATCTAGGATCTCCACTAGTTTTTTAGCTAGGAACTTCATCACTCCATACTTTTGGACATTATTCATTTGTGTGAGAATTGCTACCCACTTAATCCTTTCCTTTTCCTAGGCGACCATCTCCAGCTTGAGCTCTTTACTCATAGTTTATACATCCTTATAAACCTTAACTAGATTAATAATATATTCTGATCCTTGTTGAATTATTAGGTCTAGCCATTTGTTAAACATCCCCATCACTACCTTGTTCCTTTGAACTTGATCAAGTGTCTTCTAGTTTGCTGGAGACTTAGGGTCAAATGACACTAGTATCTGTGACAATGGTTGAGGATCTAAATTGTGAATAGTGTTGATGTATTTTTCCATCTGTGCGACCATTTGCTTCATTTCTCTCTTGTCTTTTTCATCCTTCCAAGTCCTTGAGATTATCCTCTTTGTAGAGGATTCTAGATGTTTTACATCCATGACCCTTGATGTGACCCCCAAATATATTGTCTTCATAGTAAAATATTCCTCTCTGGCCTTATCTGCTTCTCTCCCAGGAATGGGTTTGGCCACTTCAGTTGTGTTGTGTCATCCACATCAAGCATTGCTTGTGTTTTGAGATTTTTGGGCTTTAATGCTTTTCTCAAGCATTTACTAACCATTTCCTTCAGTGGAATGGTTACCGGCACCACGCTCCTCTTCTTTCCAATGGTGGCTTCCAACCATCTTGGTGCATTGGTAGGTCCTTTAGGTGGCGGGGTGATATGTGCATTTGGGGCAGTAACGATTACCAGTGTATTCATGGGATCCTATTGAGTTTCCACTTCTTTATTTGTATCCATTTCTTGCATCCTGAGCTCACTTTGATCCTGTGAGTTCATTGTTTGTTAAGGCCCTTTTCTGGGGTCTAAGTCCACCATGACCTATTGCAGAACAGGCTCACTACCCTTCTTTTTACTTCTTGAACGAGTTACTTGGGTAGCTGTAAGACCGGATGGTGATCTTCCTGACCTTCTTGGCGGTATTTTCTCTATAGTGGGCTTTGAGACACCTACAACATCAACAATTTCATTAGTGGCAAAAATATGGGATTGAACCACAATGTGTGAATTACTTCTTGATTCATGTGAGGACATGTGAGGATCCTCCTTGAATTTTAGTTTCCTCAACCATCTCTCTATTTTCCTAACAACATTGAAGGTCTTTGTTTGGATGCTATCATCTTCTTTTTTGTTCCAGTCAATTTCTGGAATTGGTTTCCCTTCAATCTCAGTACCAAACTCAGGATCCAAGATGTCTTCCTCTGTGTCTTTCAATACACCTGATGTATTAATTGGGAGCCTCAAGATAGCTATCTGCCGTAAAGTGAATGTTGACCACAACCTCTTTCTTACTTCGTGCACATCCTTGTAGTTTTCCCAATAATCCTCTATCTGAGGTTCATGGCAGAAATGACTGTCTATATTAAGGTTCTCTCTTGCATAACCTTTGCTATCAAATCTTTGCCTAGCCACATATGGCTGCAGGTTCATCCTTTTGAACTCCAGCTCCAGATTCAAGGCATCTGATACTGATTTGCAACTGTAATACCCAAGTTCAATGGGAAATACCACCTCAGATTCACCCGTTGCCCCTAATCTTTTATCTATATAAGCCAATTGCCTACTCACTTCTATAAGCACATAGCTATCAAAGGCGTACCTAGGTAAGTTGAATGGTTGGCCTTCAAAACCACCTACCCATATGTAAGTAAACCATGAAAATTGGATAAAGAAATTCCCATATATACTCAAGAATTCCATAGCCTCAAAGAAAAATTCTCTTGTTTACATCACCTTGAAGTTCAAAGGCCAGTCTTCCCACAAAGACTCCATTCCATCTGTCAATTTGTTCAATATATCTCTATTGTTGCAACAAAGGGTAATAATTGTAAACCCTCATTCCATCAATCTAGGGTTCATTGGGTAACCCATGCCAATCTCTTGTGCAAGTTAAAATATAAAACAGGTAAGAAGACATGTAAACCCCAGTCATCCCCACAAATTTGCTTAGTCCTTCATGATGCCTCTCCACAATTACTTGAGACCAATCCAGAAATCTGTCACCAGATAGAACCACCTTGATGAAGAAGTACATCCATTCTTCTCAGTAGAAGGAATGTGAATTTCCCTTTACTCTATTCAAAATCACAATGATGTCTCGCATCTCAGTGATGAGGTGTTCTCTGGTTAGGGGTTTGGGTAGTCGTGATCCTCCTTTCTGAACCCTCAAGAGCAAATTTCTTGCAATTACACTTCTGTATTTTCTCTTCTTCTCAGAGAAATAGGCGTATGAATTTCCAATGGTCCAATCCTCATACTCCTCCTTATGTGCAATACTCATTGTCGCCATCACCATTTCCCTATTAATACTGACTAACACCTCACGATCACTATTTTTGATACACCTGTTCTTAGAGTCATATCTGTTCATGCAAGGCAACACTAAATCTAGACATGGCGTGATGCGCGGGAATGCAACAGCTTCCACAAGACCACTCTTAACTATCTTCTCCATTAATAAACCAGCATGAGGGTTCTTCGATCTTTTAAGGAAATCCCCCAAATCTACACGAACTAAGGAGGTGTCTTCCATTTCCGGCAAGATACTCACTAAACATGAGGTTCGGTCAAGCTTTGGCAGCACTGGCCTCATTTTAACTATCTATTCCCTTAACCAAGAAATTCTAACAGCAATATAGTATGCTACCCCAACAATTTTCAGATTTCCCCCTTTTCTACATTGATAAAACTTTAGTACACAAAGAAACACAACATCGGAGAAAACAACTGAACTTACCTGATAACACCATGAAAACTGGAAATTCTTCTGGAGAACAGAGTTGTTTTTACTTTCGACACCTCCAATTTATTGAAGTATGGCAACTACGACCTTTCTAAATATGGAAATAAACTCATACATTTTTCCTTTGATTAGACGGTTAAATATCTATAGGACCACACACATTTCATCATGATTTACCCAAGAATGTGAAGTAATGGTGAAATGAAAAACCTGACACCTTCTTAATTATCCATCACTTCCACACAAGCAATTTCATGTTTGCATGATTACTTTCCATATTTAGAATTTCAAAAAGCCGAATAAGGGAATATTCCTTCTTGTTGCGCCGCATTTATTTCCACCAAAAAGCTTTCGGGTTAGTTTGAAATGAACTTATGAACCTTGAACCACTTTGAACAAAAGGTTCAACGGTTCAAGTTCACTTAAGAGATATAACAGTGACGGGTTGTACATAAACAACATCGAGAACGAGCGGCAAAAGTAAAGGACTATTTAAAGTGAACATTGAACCAAAACCAAAACAACTTTCTTTTAAATCATGCTTTGAACCTTGAACCAAATGAACCTTTGACAAAAGAGTTCAACGGTTCAAGTACGAGGAGAAAAAATGATGAATACTAAGAGGGGGGGGAATTAGTATGCCAAAAATCTCTGCACTTAAACACTTTGCAAGGCTAACAGTAAACTGGTAAAACAGTTTAGCAGACAAACCGATTAGCACACATGCAAACCAAATAGCAAATAATGCATTCACCCACAAAAGCACAAGCACCATAACATAAGGGATTTTGACATGGAAATCCAAATGGGAAAAACCATGCTGAGATGGAATTCATAAGTAACTATCTGCAGAATAGGAACCAGACCGGTTAAGGTCAAACCAGTTAAGGTCTTACAATTTTCTTTACCAGAACAGATCCTGTTAGGAATCTCAATCTCTGTTAGGAGATAAGTTCGATTAAAGACTACCTTGCTAGAGGATTTTAGATCCATAGATGTGAACCACCTTGTTAGAGGATTTACAAAGGCTTTCGGGCCTACCCAGTTAAGGGCTACAGATTTGTCGATGATGTGAGTAATCAACAAGTGAATGATCTAGCAAATAACACAGATTGCTTGATTATATCCTTGATAGCTCGCTCCTAATGCATTCTAGCATTACTTCAGTCTTCTACATATTCATACTCTCTTTGAATCCTCAACCACCTTAAACCCTAGCAACAATATCAACTTCACCAACAACAACAAAAACATCAACAACCTAAAACCCCAGACATGATGTCCTTATAAAGGAATCTGATTTCATGTCGGTCCAATAGGATTACATTACAATTTCCTAGGTTCAATGCATCTAGACATATTTGGTAACACAACACAAAAAGCACCATTGAAGTGTTGGCATTGTCAAACAATCGGTGGATGGTAACTCATCACAAAATGCCAGTTGGTAACTCATCAGAGAGTATTACCGGTTTATACAAAATACCTGTTCAAGCAAAATGCCGGTTGCCGGTTTGACAAAATGAAGACTGGTAAATAAGTGTTCTACCGCTTTGATCCTTCGTACCACTTGAGATCTTCGAACCGCTTGGGGTCTACATACCACTTCAGATCGGTAAACACTTTCTGCAAAACACCAATAGTCTAAGGCCTATAATGCTTCATACCGGTTGGAACATGTACCGGTTGAGGTTTAACAAATACATACAAAAGTGATCTCAATGCAAGTGTGTGTCCATCAATGACAATCACATCATAAACATCAAAAATACCAACAATTTCCCCCTTTGGCATTGATGGAAACACTTAGGAAAATAAAATTTTGACATCTAAGTGTTTTACAACAAAATCATGCCATTAGCAAAATTGCTCCCCCTAAGCATATACACTATCCCTTTAACAATACAATGTATAGCTAATTTTCACATAGAGATATCAGAGCATACATCAAAATTTTAAATACCAGATACTTCTCCTCCTTAGAATACTTCTCCCCCTTTGCCAACAATGACAAAGTACAGCTAAACAACCCCTGTTTTCATTTGGTATTAAAATAATAAAAGGTTATGACAATAAGGAATAAAACTTGTCAAAAATAGATTTAAAGTCCTGCAAGAATTGTTTCATAGATAAATACCAGGACTCAAGTAGCGAGGTGGCTACTTCTTTCTCTGTCTGCATCTGGGAGACCTGTTCTTCTATGGCATCAAGTGTGCTCATCTCTTGTGTCACTATTAAGGCATCCGGATTTAGATAGCACTTCTAAAGAATTTGCAGACGTGGGAGTAGAACCAGTTGTAGCTCCTACAAATCTTGAGACTGAGTGCTGATCTCATGCTCCATTTTTACTGTCTGGATGTGAAACCAGTGAATGGTTTGCCCATAGGTTGTAAAGGAGTCATATGACAGATTGAATGTGCTCATGTAGGACTGCAAGTTAGATTGAAGATTTTGCTTCTATGAAAGCACATCATCATAGAATAGATGGGGTTGGAAAATCTTGCTAAGTAGAAGATTCCCCTCATCCAGAGCATCCCTTATATTCTTTTGTGCTTTTTGGAGTTCAGTCCGAAGCTCATTTAACTTCTTCACTAGAGAAATATTTAGAACCTTTTGATGCTCTTTCTTAGCATTTGCCTCTGCTACCTCTTCTAAGCTCTGCACTTGATCATCTACTACTGTGCATAGGAGCTTTAGTTGTGCCAATGATAAATCAGTACTAGGGAGGTTTGTACCGAGTAATAAACCGGTAAGAGTGTCCACTGCAGCTTGGATCACATCTTCCTCCTTCCTCCTTAACACCTCAAGGTGTTCTTGAGCAACCTTGATGCTCTGCACTAGCTCCATTTCACTTGCAGACTGGAGGTCAATGGGAATGGTGAGGTTAGCCGGTTTGGCTTGACTACCAGTTGCCTTAGGTGTCTCCATCTGCATGCTCTTTGCCACTTCTCCTGCCTTGTCCTCCTCTATTTTCTTCCTTGCCATTTCTCTTCTCTTTTCCTCTTCCTTCTCTTCCTCTTCCTTCTTCCTTTTCTCTATTTCCTTCCGCTTCTCCTCTTCCTCATCTTCCTCTTCCTTCTTCTTTTCTTCTTCCTTTCCCTTCTCCTCTTCCTTTCTCTTTTTCTCATCCTCTTCCTCTTTCTTCTTCCTTGCATCTTCTTATTTCTTTTTCTCTTCTTCCTTTTCTTTTCTTTTCTTTTCTTCTTCTTTTCTCTTTTCTTCCTCTTTTTGTTTCTTCTCATCTTCTTCCTTTTTCTTTTTCTCCACTTCATCCTTCTTCTTCTTCTCCTCTCCATCTTTCTTCTTCTTCTCCTCTTCATCTTTCTTCTCCTCCACTTGCTTCTTTGCTTCCTCATTTTTGTCCTTTATTTCCTTTAGCTTTAATACCTTTTCTTCCTGCTTCTCCTATCCTATAACTTTTGATGGTGTACCCTAAGAAACATCTTCTCCATCTAGAGCATCGACATCAATAGTGTCAATAGGTTCAATGACCAGGTTTCCTTCATCATCAAACACTTCATCCGGTTTTGTTATTGTCGGTTCTTGTTCAGCCTTCCTCTTGGCTTCAACCACTCTATGCATCTTTAGAGCTTCTAGAGCAAGGGTGTGTGTATTCTTGAGCACTTATTTTCCCTTCCCTTCAAGTAACAAGAGTCTTCTTCTTCTCATGAAGAAGAGGCCTTTTTATTTGTTCATTACTTTGAATAGTTCCATATTTGATACATCAGGACAATGTTCAACAAAAACTTTTTCTCTCATTTCCTATTCCTTCTCTATGGCAATGCGCCATTTATTGTCTAAGGACTTATACAAAGAATCCGGTGTCTCAGATCTAATTTCTAAAGGTGACCAGTCATTAACACATAAATACTGAATTATTTCTTTTTCAACCACTTCCTTTTCATCTTCATTAAATTCATCAAAACAATCAATCAAATCATTCAACACTTTTCTCCTAATGTTTTTGATAGTTCTTTGACAATGTGTCGAAGGTTTGTAGGAGGAGATGTCAATATTTACCGGTACCAATGATGCCGGTTCATTATTTGTCTTTTTCTTTGCTTGACGTATCTTCTTTGGTTTTTCCTCAGACACAGTTTCTTCTGAGTTTGGAGAGGTATTCCCTGTCTTCCTCTTTGTCTCAGACACTTTAGCAGGTGCCGCTTCAGGTTTCTTTTTAGTTGGTGACCGCTTGGTCACTGTAGGACTCACTATAGTAGCCGGTGCTGATGCTGAAGGCACTGCTTTTGCCTTCTTCACTGAAGGTTCTTTTCCTTTCTTTGCTGAGGGTTCCTCAACCAGTGTTATCCTTTCTAGGTAGGTGTCGGTTCTTTTTTCCTTTGGATCGAGCGGTGAGGCAATAAGGGTAGAGGCATATCCTTCTAGCATATCATTCATTACCTCATATCCTATAGGCTCCACTTCCTCTTGTTTGGGCTCAACAGCCTCCATTATGCATTGATCCACTTTAATGGTGAAACAGATATCATCTTCATATTTCTTGACAATATCACCTGATATTCTCACCCTCTGACTCATTTTGTGTCTAAACTCATCAAATTACTCATTCAAAACATTAGGGTAACCGGTTGCAACTACTTGAATGCTTTCCTTGATTTGCTTGGTTACCCGTTGGTCAGCAGACCACTGGACATCACCTACTCCTGGAAAGTAGCCTTGGAAGTAAAAGAATAACCCAACTAGTAGTTGTCCAAACTTGAACCTCAATGCATTATCTTGTTTGACTGATTTCAGATTCAATAGGAGTTGCCTTTGCATACCGGAGCATAGGGCAAATGATGCATCCTCCTTGATCATCCGGTAAGCAACATTTACCATTGTAGCAGATATAGAGTTAATTCTTCTGGCTGAGAACGTCTGGTATCCAATCACCATACATGCATATTTCATCAGATCGTCCTTGATAGAATTGATGGGCATACCTCGTGAGTTGCTCACTAAATCGATGAGCTTGGAAATTTCAGTTTTACTTACCATGCTTAGGGCTGGCACTTCCCCTGTATTGCAGAAATTGGAGATGACATGAATTGCTTGTGGTGTTATATCATGCGTTCTTTCTAGGTACATCTTGTCTCCATGAACTCTGCTCAAAATGATCCTAATGTGATCATCTCTAAAATCCTCTAGGAAATAAACAACATTGTGGAGCTTCTTCTTCTCTAAGATACCATAGTTCGGTTTGATCTTTTTATCTTGTCCACAAAATAAACCTAGCTGCGAGTGAATTGCTAGAGACCCTAGGTCTTTGATTTTACAATCTATGTAATCTAAGATTCCCTCTTCTACTATCACACCAGCTAGAACTTGTGATAGGGCATTATATCTAGACTTGTGTTGAATAAAGCTTGTTGAATCTACAGATGTACTAGAGCTATTATGGGATGAAGAAGCCATGATAGAAACTGAAAAGTAAAATAAATACCTTTCGAAAATCATGAATTTAGGGCTTTCAAATTCTTCTCCACCTCACACTCCGTCGGTTGCAAAATCACTGCTTTGCATTCTTCACTTGACTGTTTGTAATTTGAATTTGAATCTCCTTCAAGGTTCCTAAATTCTCAGAATTGTAGCACAAATCACTTTGTCATCGCTCTGCACTTGAAAACCTCCTTGGCTTCAAAAACTGATAGTGAGAAATGATTTGAAAAATCCTGTTAAACATATTCCTCACCTACCGCAATTAATGCTGCACCCTTAGGGCATAAACCCTAATTTACCTTTTACCATTTTTGGTCTTTCGCCTATTGGCAGGAATCACATACTTGTTAAGGTCTTTTACCGATGTAAACTAGGGGTTCAAAATATTTCGCCGTTTTCTCCCCCTAAGCTTTTCTGAAGCTTAGTTTGTCGGTTCCATGATTTCCACAGTAGGTGCAAAAACCGGTTCCTGTTGCAACACCCTTGGTTTCTTCTTCTAGGCTTTGTTCATATCCACTTGAACAGTGTCAACATCAATTTTTCCTTTCGGAGTGACTGGTATATCATCTGATATACTCTTTCTACTTCTGCAGAATCTGGCAAGGTGTCCCGGTTTGTTGCAATGATAGTAGACCAATCCAGGTGCTCTCTAGGGTCCATTGTTCGTGTTTCCATTCTTCTTTCTGCATGTTCCAATAGTGTGACCATGGCCATGACAAATCCAACAATTTTCTCTCTATCTAGTTGCCAGTTGATAGCCACATCTTCTTGGCTGATGATTGAAGGCATTAAACCGGTTGTGATTCCCGTTCACAAAAGGTTCAGGACCAACTCCTTGGGTCCTCTGTGGATATCTTCCAGTGTTATTCATAGTAGATCTGCATTCAAATTCTCTATGCCCAAACTTGTTGCATGCATAACAGTTACCATTGAATCTATAGGATCTAGGCTTATCATTTAGGAAATAAGGAAAATTGTTGTAAGCCTTACTCCTACACACATTTGCAGTATGTCCTTCTTTAAGACAGTTAGAGCAAATATGTTTAAACTTTTTCATACCTTTATCCTTTGATGTTGGTTCTTTCTTTGTTGTTCCAGCATTTGTACCAGAAGTCTCACCTTCCTCATGACCGGAATAACCAAGTCCTTCGGTATTCTTAACTAGTTTGGCAGATTCAAGCTTTTTCTTTAGCTTGATAGTACTCTTGTTGAACTTAGCAAGTATTTCCTTTGACTCAGAGAGTTCTTTGGAAATAGCAGCATTTGTTTCCATCAGGTTTTCATTCTCAGAGATGGCAATGTTTAGTTCTCCTTAAATGTCTTCCTTTTCCATTTTGCTCGCATGGAGTTGAGCAGTTACGACACTGATCTCTTGCTTTAGCTTGGAGATTTCATGATCCTTGTCTTTGACTAGATCTTTAGCTTTCCTCCAGTTCTCAAGCTCTTGGCACATTCGAATAGTCAGTCCTTCCAATTATTTTCTCAGGTTGGAATTGGATTCATTCAACTTTTCTACTTCTTGAATCAGGCCTTCCATGTTCGCTTCATCAGAGGAACTATTTTCAGATAGCTCCATTAGCTTTTCTGCATGTTCTCTCCTTTTTGCTTGAGATGCCTTGTATTTGACCATATGATCATCATAAGCTTGCTTAGACTGAGTGAGCTGATGAGTAAGTTCCCTTAATGTGTATTACCCCATATCTCTTTCCAAGTGGTTAAACTTATAGAAAGGTAGGCTTTGATACCAATTGATGAATACTAAGAGGGGGGGGGGTGAATTAGTATGCCAAAAATCTCTGCACTTAAACACTTTGCAAGGCTAAAAGTAAACCGATAAAGTAGTTTAGCAGACAAATCAGTTAGCACACATGCAAACTACATAGCAACTAATGCATTCACCCACAAAAGAACAAGCACCATAACACAAGGGATTTTGACGTGGAAACCCAAATGGGAAAAACCATGATGAGATGGAACTCACAAGTAACTATCTACAGAATAGGAACTAGACCAGTTAAGGTCAGATTGGTTAAGGTCAGATCGGTTAAGGTCAGACCGGTTAAGGTCAGACTAGTTAAGGTCTTACAATGTTCTTTACCATAACAGATCCTATTAGGAATCTCAATCTCTTTTAGGAGATAAGTCCAATTAAAGACTACCTTGCTAGAGGATTTTAGATCCACAGAAGTGAACCACCTTGTTAGAGGATTTACAAAAGGCTTTAGGGCCTACCCAGTTAAGGGCTACATACTTGTTGATGATGTGAGTAATCAACAAGGGAATGATCTAGCAAATAGCACATATTGCTTGATTAGATGCTTGATAACTCATTCCTAATGCATTCCAGCATTACTTTAGTCTTCTACACATTCATACTCTCTGTAACTCCTTAACCACCTTAAACCCTAGCAACAATATCAACTTCACCACCAACAACAACAATATCAACAACCTAAAACCCCAAACATGATGTCCTTATAAAGGAATCTAATTTCATGTCGGTCCAATAGGATTACATTACAATTTCCTAGGTTCAATGCATCTAGACATATTTGGTAACACGACACAAAAAGCACCGTTGAAGTGTCGGCATTGTTAAACAATCGGTGGATGGTAACTCATCACAAAATGTCAGTTGGTAACTCATCACAGAGTATTACTAGTTTATACAAAATACCAGTTCAAGCAAAATGCCAGTTGCCGGTTTGACAAAATGAAGACTGGCAAATAAGTGTTCTGCTGCTTTGATCCTTCATACTGCTTGAGATCTTCAAACTGCTTGGGGTCTACATACCGCTTCAGATCGGTAAACACTTTCTGCAAATCACCAATAGTTTAAGGACTATAATGCTTCATACTGGTTGGAACATGTACCGTTTGAGGTTTAACAAATACATACAAAAGTGATCTCAATGCAAGTGTGTGTCCATCAATGACAATCACATCATAAATAGTAAAAATACCAACAATCTCCCCCTTTGGCATTGATGGTAACACTTAGAAAAATAAAATTTTGACATCTAAGTGTTTTACAACAAAATCGTGCCATTAGCAAAATTGCTCCCCCTAAGCATATACACTATCCCTTTAACAATACAATGTATAACTATTTTGCACATAGAGATATCAGAGCATACATCAAAATTTTAAATACCAGATACTTCTCCTCCTTAGAATACTTCTCTCCCTTTGCCAACAATGACAAAGTACAACTGAACAACCCTTGTTTTCATGTGGTATTTGTTAGGTCCCAGAGCCAACTGAGAGGGGTGGGGGTGAATAAGTTGTCTAATAAATTCATAGCAAAAAGCATTTAACCAACTTAACGCTTAATACCAATAAACCAGTTAAGTATGCCGGTAGTTAGTGTTAACAATAAATTGTTATACCGGTAAAGATTAATGCATGAAATGCGAACATAAATTCATCCAGAACACATAACACCAATATTTGTACGTGGAAACCCTGTAAGGGGAAAAACCATGGTGGGAAACCTTACCCACAATCAGATGATACTACTGTAGATAGTAAGTGTACATAAATGGGGTCTGCACATGCAGAAAGGCCAACAACCTAGAGCTCACTGCTCAATCACAAAATGGGAGTCACACTAACTACAGTTGGATGGTTAAATCCAATAAGAATGTACTATACAAAATAGCATCTTCATATGCTGGATTCAGTACCGGTGTAATGCTGATATGCTTCTACAAAAACCTAGCTTCACCTTCAAATGATATCTTTGTGTATAGCTCTGCTTAATCTTGCATATACCTTCTCACAATTCTTCTTGGCCTTCCACATTCGATCTTACAAATAAGATCTTACATTTATACCATAACCTAAGACCAATTTTAGTAGGTCATCTCTACAAGATATTACAATAAAAATATTTTACAAACAATATAATATCCAATGCAATAATCGATTGAACATGTTGGCTTAATGCATTTACAACAATAATAAATCATCTCCATAGCATGCCATGCTGATCTGGAAAAGATAAACCTGCCGGTGTAACCTTAGATAACCCTGGACCTATTTGCCGATAAAAGAAAATATGTAAACATGAATATACCAATGATTAATTCTTCAAAAAAAAGTGTCCACATGATGTCTTCGACATTACCAAGTGTCTTCCATATCATTCCTAGTGCCGGTGAACATTATATCCTGCTGGTGAACCATATACTAGTAACTGTGCAATAGTTACTTGCATGCCGGTGAATGTTGCTGGATCTCCAAAGTGCTAGTGTTCCAGTAGGTGTTGACATCAATGACAAAACCATACCAAAATACCAACAATCTCCCCCTTTGGAATTGATGGCAACACAAGATGGAAAAACCATCAAAGTGCCAAAATAGAAATGCCAAATGCCAAAAACAAACAATCTCTCTAAACAACAATTTCTCCCCCTGGGAGCAACATGTGTTTATCCAAAGATTTATTTTCAATACCAATCTCTCCTCAAAATATAATGTCTTTTTCCATAGATATCTCTCCCCGTTTGACATCAAATGCCAAAGTTATAATAAAACCAAGTTCATATAAAAAATACCAATCAATTCAATATACCAACTACTCCCCTTGAGAAGTAGCTTCCTCATCAAAGACCGGAGTAAAAGATTTGTCTTTCGATTCTGCTGGTTGATGACAATCATCAACTATCTAAGTCTCCACTGGTGGTGGTATGACTCCAAGTTGATCTCTAAGATATTCAAAAGTTTCCTTAGGCAGAGGTTTTGTGAAAATATCTGCAAGCTGTTCTTTAGTATTCACATAAACCAGTTTTATCTCCTTTTCTTCAACTTTTTCCCTTAGAAAATTTAGTTTGATAGAAACATGTTTTGTTTTAGAATGTAATACTGGATTCTTAGATATATCAATTGATGTAGTGTTGTCACAATATATAGTAATAGGTTCTTTGCATTTTACCTTTATGTCTTTCAACATTTGCTTAAGCCATAGTACCTGTGTATAGTTAGTTGCTGCTGCAACATATTCTGATTTTGTTGTTGATAAAGATGTACAACTTTGTTTCTTACTCAACTAAGAAACTAATCTCTTTCCAAGAAAGAATGCTCCTCCAGTGGTCCTTTTTCTATCATCCACATCTCCTGCCCAATTTGCATCTGTGTATGCACATAGATCAAAATTTTCATCTCTAGGATACCATAGTCCAAGATTTGTAGTGCCTTGTAAGTACTAGAAAATCCTTTTTACTGCTGATTCATGATTTTCCCTAGGATTACTTTGAAATCTTGAAACAATACATACCGCATTCATAATATCAAGCCTGTTTTGTGTCAAATATAGTAAACCTCCTATCATAGATTTGTATCTAGTTGGATTAATAGGTGTAGATTCATCCCTTTGAGATAATTTGTCATTTGTAGTCATAGGTGTGCTTACCAGTTTAGAGTTCTGCATTCCAAATTTCTTTAGTAATTCTTTCAAGTACTTGGATTGACTAAAAAATATACCTTTATCAGTCTGTGAAATCTGCAATCCTAAAAAGAATTTTATTTCTCCAATCATAGACATTTCAAATTCTTGGTGCATTTTGATAGAAAATTCCTTACATAATCCATCTTCTCCTCCAAAGATTATATCATCAACAAATACTTCTATAATCAAGATGTCATCATTAGTTATTTTGTAATATAAATTGTTGTCTGCATTTCCTTTAGTAAAACCAATCTTTAAAATATACTTATCCAACCTTGCATACCAAACTCTTGGGGCTTGTTTCAATCCATACAGAGCTTTTCTTAACCTGCAAACCATATCATTGTCATCTGTCAAAGAGAATCCATCAGGTTGTTCAATATATACTTCTTCTTCAAGATCTACATTCAAAAATGCACATTTAAAATCCATTTGATAAACTTTGTAGTCCTTGTGAGTTGCAAAAGCCAAAAATAATCTGACTGCCTCAATTTTAGCTACCGGTGCAAAGGTTTCATCGTAATCAACTCCTTCTTTCTGAGAATATCCCTTACACACTAGTCTTTCTTTATTTCTGACAACCTTACCATCTTCATTAAGTTGGTTTCTAAATACCCATTTGGTTCCAATTACATTTTTATCTTTAGACCGGGGATTTAATGTCCAAGTATTATTTTTCTCAATATGTCCTAATTCTTCTTCCATAGCTTTAATCCAAAATTTATCTTCACATGCCTCATTGATAGATGATGGTTCAATTTGAGAAATAAGACATACCTATTCATTTTCCAATCTTCCTCTTGTCATAACCCCTTTAAATTTGTTTCCAATTATCTGATCTTCAGAATGATTCAATCTTACATACTGGGGTGTCTTAGTTTGTTGTTGTTCTTCAATTACTATGGAATCCTCTGATGGTACCGGGGTAATTGGATCTTCATTTTGTACCGGTGGATTTAGTGTAGGTTCATTTGTCACAATTTATATTGCCGGTTCAGAGTCTATATACCTTGAAGTTCCTTTGAATTGTTCATCAATCTTTACATTTGTACTCTCAACAATTTTCTGCAATCTCTTATTAAAACATCTATATGCCTTGCTCTTAGATGAATAACCAAGAAATATTCCTTCATCACTTCTAGGATCAAATTTGCCAATATACTCATCTCTTCTAATATAACATTTACTTCCAAAAATTTTGAAATACTTAAGAGTAGGAGTATTGCCAAACCATAGTTTCATGAGGGGTCTTACCGGTTTCACCTTTGATGTGAACTTTGTTGAATGTATAGACATCAGTGCTAACTGCTTCTCTCCAATATACATGTGGTAGATTTGCTTCAGATAACATACTTCTTGCTGCATCCAAGACAGTTCTATTTTTTCTTTCAACAACTCCATTCTGCTGTGGTGTTCGAGGTGCTAATAACTGTCTTTTGATTCCATTCACTTCACAGAATGTATTAAAGTCCTTAGATGTGAATTCTCCTCCTTGATTTGATCTTAAACATTTGATTTTCTTACCGATTTCATTCCCAAGCATTTCTTTGAACAGTTTGAACTTTCCAAGTGCTTATGATTTTTCTTTGAAAAAAGTAACCCAACACATTCTAGAATAATTATCAATAATTAGCATGAAATATCTATCACCTTGTAAGCTTTTAGTTCTAGTTGGACCACATAAATCAGTGTGAATCAAATCAAGAGCATTATTGGATTTTTCTGGAATACTTTTGAAACTAGCTCTAACTTGTTTTCCAAATTGACATTCCTTACAAATTATATTCTGAGGTTTCACAATTTTAGGTAGATCTCTAACTGCCTTAGAAGTACTGATTTTTACCATGCAATCAAAGTTTACATGACATAGTCTCTTATGCCATAACCAACTTTCATCTATATGTGCAATCAAGCATGCCTTTTCACTATTATTCAAATGAAAGATATTACCTCTAGTCTGATTACCGGTTGCAATTTCCAAACTAGTTCTATTCATGATTTTGCATTTTCCATTTTTAAATTGTAACTGAAATCCCTTCTCAACTAATTGACCAACACTTAAAAGATTATGCTTTAATCCTTCAACATAGTAGACATTGTCAGTGTTATGCTTACCATCAAGAGATATTGAACGCTTACCTTTGATTGAATAGGCTTTGTCATCTCCAAATCTTACTAAACCTCCATTGTATTCTTGAAGGTTCAAGAATTTACCTTTGTCTCCTGTCATATGATGTGAGCATCCTGAGTCAATGATCCATTCATCCTTTACTTCAACGTTAGCTACTAGGGCTTGTTCTACCGGTTGAGCAGTAGGTGCCGGTTGATCTTCTGTTATAGCAACAAAAACCCATCCATTGTCTGCTGGATCCTCATCAGAATCATCAGTCACACCTTCATCAGCAATGCAACAAGATTTGTCTTTGTTCTTCTTAAATCTGCATCTCTGATATTCAAGATTAGGTTTGTATGTTCTTTTAGCTTCTTCTCTTAGTCTAGCATGTCTATTAGGGCATCTCAAAGCCATATGACCAATCTTATTGCAGTTGAAACATTTAAAGAGTGCTTTACCTTCATACTTACTTCCAACTGGACCTTTTGGCATTTTCCTTGCAAATAGTGCTTCAATTTCTTCAAGCTCTTCATTCTCCTTCCTAGTTTCTTCAAGTTCTCTTGCATAAAAGGCTTTACATTTTGATTTGTCAAATGATGGAGTAGATGATGTTGATGCTTTAAAGGCCAAATCTATCTTTATAGTAGCAACAGGACCAAATTCCTCAATTTCAAAGGCTGAAAGTTTTCCAATCAATGTATCCTTAGTTACTGATATATTAGGCATTGTTCTCAACTCATTTATAGCAGTAACCTTCATTTTATATGCTGGTGGCAATCCTCTTAAGATTTTTGAAACAATTTCATCCTCACTCAGGGTTCCTCCACAACATTTAATACCCAAAACAATTTCATTTACTCTTTCCATAAAAGCATAAATTCTTTCATCTTCTTCCATTTTCAGATGTTCATACCTGACTCGAAAGCTTTCAAGTTTTGCAATCTTGACTATGGAATCTCCTTCATTTAGTGTTTCCAAATGATCCCAAATAGCTTTAGCAGTAGACCTATTTCATAATCCCATGATTTGTT
The DNA here is from genome assembly GCF_030272615.1 of Cryptomeria japonica. Lineage (NCBI taxonomy): Eukaryota > Viridiplantae > Streptophyta > Pinopsida > Cupressales > Cupressaceae > Cryptomeria > Cryptomeria japonica. The sequence continues at coordinate 392,782,590 of NC_081415.1, forward strand.
GATCTGATAATGTGCTCAAAAGTGCTTCTCTTGGTTTGCAATCATTCTCCTCATCTTTAGCTAAGGTGGTTGGAGCCATCTGACTAGCTACACCAGTAGTATAACCATTCTTTGTAACTTCCCAGATGTCTTTACCAATGCAATTCAGATGTGTCTCCATCCTGATCTTCCATATCCCATAGTTGGTTCCATCAAGTTTAGGACTGTCCTTCCTGAAATAATTAGTAGACATTGGATCTCCTCAAGTTGTTAAACTTCTGCAAAAGAGGACTAGGCTCTGATACCAATTTTTAGGTCCCGAAGACAACTTAGAGTGGGGGGGAGCGTGAATCAATTGTCTAATAAATTTAAACCAAAAACCATTTAACCAACTTAATGCTTAATACCAGTAAACTAGTTAAGTATGTCGGTAGACAATGTTAATAGTAAATTGCTATACGGGTAAAGATTAATGCATGAAACATAAACATAAAGTCATCCACAACACATAACACCAATATTTGTATGTGGAAACCCTATAAGGGGAAAAACCAAGGTGGAAAACCTTACCCACAATCAGATGATACTACTGCAGATAGTAAGTGTACATAAATGGGGTCTGCACATGCAGAAAGGCCAACAACCTAGAGCTCACTGCTCAATCAAAAAATGGGAGTCACATTGACTACAGTTGGATGGTTAAATCCAATAAGAATATAATGTATAAAATAGCATCTTCATATGTTGGATTCAGTACCGGTGTAATGCTGATATGCTTCTACAAAAACCTGGCTTCACCTTCAAATGACGTCTTCATGTATACCTCTGCTTAATCTTGCATATACCTTCTCACAATTCTTCTTCACCTTCCACATTCAATCTTACAAATAAGATCTTACATTTATACCATAACCTAAGACCAATTTTAGTAGGTCGGCTCTACAAGATATTACAATAAAAATATTTTACAAACAATATAATATCCGATGCAATAACCGATTGAACATGTCGGCTTAATGCATTTACAACAATAATAAATCATCTCCATAGTGTGCCATGCTGATCTGAAAAAGATAAACCTGCCGGTGTAACCCTAGATAACCCTGGACCTATTTGCCGGTAAAAGCAAATATGCAAACATGAATATACCAATGATTAATTCTTCAAAACAAAGTTTCCACACGATGTCTTCAACATTACCAAGTGTCTTCCATATCATTCCAAGTGCCAATGAACATTATATCCTACCGATGATCCATATGCCAGTAACTATGCAATAGTTACTTGCATGCCAGTGAATGTTGCTGGATCTCTAAAGTGCTAGTGTTCTAGTAGGTGTTGACATCAATGACAAAACCATACCAAAATACCAACAGTATTAAAATAATAAAAGGTTATGACAATAAGGAATAAAACTTGTCAAAAATAGATTTAAAGTCTTGCAAGAATTGTTTCATAGATAAAGACCAGGACTCAAGTAGGGAGGTGGCTACTTCTTTCTCTATCTGCATTTGGGAGACCTATTCTTCCATGGCGTCAAGTGTGCTCATCTCTCGTGTCACTATTAAGGCATCTAGATTTAGATAGCAGTTCTGAAGAATTTGCAGATGTGGGAGTAGAACCAGTTGTAGCTCCTACAAATCTCGAGACCGAGTGCTAATCTCATGCTCCATTTTTGCTATCTGGATGTGAAACCGGTGAATAGTTTGCCCATAGGCTATAAAGGAGTCATAAGGTGACTTGAATGTGCTCATGTAGGACTGCAAGTCAGATTAAATCTTTTGCTTCTGTGCAAGCACATCATCACAGAACAGATTGGGGTTGGCAAATCTTGCTAAGTAGAAGATTCCCCTAATCTATAGCGTCCCTTATATTCTTTTGTGCTTTTTTGAGTTCAGTCCGGAGCTCATTTAACTTCTTCACTAGAGCAATATTTAGAGCCTTTTGATGCTCTTTCTTAGCATTTTCCTCTGCTACCTCTTCTAAGCTCTGCACTTGATCATCTACTACTATGCATAGGAGCTTTAGTTGTGCCAATGATGAGTCGGTACTGGGGAGGTTTGTACCAGGTAATAAAATGGTAAGAGTGTCCACCGCGGCTTGGATCATATCTTCCTCCTTCTTCCTCCTTAACACCTCAAGGCATTCTTGAGCAACCTTGATGCTCTGCAATAGCTCCATTTCACTTGCAGACTGGAGGTCAATGGGACTGGTGAGGTTAGCTGGTTTGGCTTGGCTACCAGTTGCCTTAGGTGTCTCCATCTGCATGCTCTTTGCCGCTTATCCTACCTTATCCTCTTCTTTTTTCTTCCTTTCCATTTCTCTTCTCTTTTCCTCTTCCTTCTCTTCCTCTTCCTTCTTCCTTTTCTCTGTTTCCTTCCTCTTCCTTCTTGTTTTCTGCTTCCTTTCGCTTCTCCTCTTCCTTTCTCTTTTTCTCATCCTCTTCCTCTTTCTTCTTCCTTGCATCTTCTTGTTTCTTTTTCTCTTCTTCCTTTTCTTTTCTTTTCTTTTCTTTTCTTCTTCTTTTCTCTTTTCTTCCTATTTTTGTTTCTTCTCATCTTCTTCCTTTTTCATTTTCTCTGCTTCATCCTTCTTCTTCTTCTCCTCTTCATCTTTCTTCTCCTCTGCTTGCTTCTTTGCTTCCTCATTTTTGTCCTTTGTTTCCTTTAGATTTACTACCTTTTCTGCCTGCTTCTCCTGTCTTGTAACTTTCGATGGTGTACCCTGAGCAACATCTTCTCCATCCAGAGCATCGACATCAATAGTGTCAATAGGTTCAATGACCGGGTTTCCTTCATCATCAAACACTTCATCCGGTTTTGTTATTGTCAGTTCTTGTTCAGCCTTCATGTTGGCTTTAGCCACTCTATGCATCTTTAGAGCTTCTAGAGCAAGGGTGTGTGTATTCTTGAGCACTTCTTTTCCCTTCCCTTCAAGTAACAAGAGTCTTCTTCTTCTCATGAAGAAGAGGCCTTTGTATTTGTTCATTACTTTGAATAGTTCTGAATTTGATACATCAGGAAAATGTTCAGCAAAAACTTTTTGTCTCATTTCCTATTCCTTCTCTATGGCAATGCGCCATTTATTGTCTAAGGACTTATACAAAGAATCCGATGTCTCATATCTAATTTCTAAAGGTGAGTGGTCATTAACACAAATACTGAATTATTTCTTTTTCAACCACTTCCTTTTCATCATCATTAAAGTCATCAAAAAAATCAATCAAATCATTCAACACTTTTCTCCTAATGTTTTTGATAGTTCTTTGACAATGTGTCGAAGGTTTGTAGGAGGAGATGTCAATTCATTCTTTGTCTTTTTTTTTGTTTGATGTATCTTCTTTGGTTTTTCCTCAGACATAGTTTCTTCTGAGTCTGGAGAGGTATTCCTTGTCTTCCTCTTTGTCTCAGACACTTTAGCAGGTGCCACTTCAGGTTTCTTTTTAGCCGGCGACTGCTTGGTCGCTATAGGACTCACTGTAGTAGCCGGTGTCAATGCTGAAGGCACTACTTTTGCCTTCTTCACTGAAGGTTCTTTTCCTTTCTTTGCTGAGGGTTCCTCAATCGGTGTTATCCTTTCTAGGTAGGTGTCGGTTCTTTTTGGCTTTGGATCAAGCAGTGAGGCAATAAGGGTAGAGGCATATCCTTCCAGCATGTCATTCATTACCTCATAGCCCATAGGCTCCACTTCCTCCTATCGGGGCTCAATAGCCTCCATTATACATTGATCCACTTTAATGGTGAAACATATATCATCTTTATATTTCTTGACAATATCACCTGATATTCTCACCCTCTGACTCATTTTGCATCTGAACTCATCAAAGTACTTGTTCAGAACTTTAGGGTAACTAGTTCCAACTACTTGAATGCTTTCCTTGATTTGCTTGGTTACCAGTTGTTCAGCAGACCACTGGACATCACCTACTCCTAGAAAGTAGCCTTGGAGGTAAAAGAATAACCCAACCAGTAGTTGTCCAAACTTGAACCTGAATGCATTATCCTGTTTGATTGATTTCAGATTTAATAGGAGTTGCCTTTGCATACCGGTGCATAGGTCAAATGATGCATCCTCCTCAATCATCCGGTAAGTGGCATTTACCACTGCAATAGATACAGAGTTAAATCTATTGGCTGAGAACGTCCGGTATCGAATCACGATACATGCATATTTCACCAGATCGTCCTTGATAGAATTGACGGTCATACCTCGTGAGTCGCTCACTGAATCGGTGAGCTTGGAAATTTCAGTTTTACTTACCGTCCTTAGGGCTGGCACTTCCCCTGTATTGCAGAAACCTGTGATGGCATGAATTGCTTGTGGTGTTATATCATGCGTTCTTTCTAGGTACATCTTGTCACCATGAACTTTGCTCAGAATGATCCTAATGTGATCATCTGTGAAATCCTCCAAGAAATAAACAACATTGTGGAGCTTCTTCTTCTCTAAGATACTATACTCCAGTTTGATCTTTTTATCTTGTCCACAAAATAAACCTAGCTGTGAGTGAATTGCTAGAGACCCTAGGTCTTTGATTTTACAATCTATGTAATCTAAGATTCCCTCTTCTACTATCACACCAGCTGGAACTTGTGATAGGGCATTATATCTAGACTTGCGTTGAATAAAGCTTGCTGAATCTACAGATGTACTAGAGCTAGTATGGGATGCAGAAGCCATGATAGAAACTAAAAACATGAAAAATACCTTTCAAAAATCATGAATTTAGGGCTTTCAGATTCTTCTCCACCTCACACTCCGTCAATTGCAGAATCACCGCTTTGCGTTCTTCACTTGACCGTTTGCAATTTGAATTTGAATCTCCTTCAAGGTTCCTTAAATTCTCAGAATCGCAGCACAAATCACTTTGTCATCGCTCTGTACTTGAAAACCTCCTTCGCTTCAAAAACTAATATTGAGAAATGATTTGAAAAATCCTTTTAAACATATTCCTCACCTACCACAATTAATTCTCCACCATTAGGTCTTAAACCCTAATTTTCCTTTTACTGTTTCTGGTCTTTTGCCTATTGATAGGTATCACATACCGGTTAAGGTCTTTTACCGGTGTAAACTAGGGGTTCAAAATATTTCACCGTTTTCTCCCCCTAAGCTTCTCTGAAGCTTAGTTTGTCGGTTCCATGATTTCCACACTAGGTGCAGAAACTAGTTCCTCTTGCAACACCACTGGTTTCTTCTTCTAGGATTTGTTCATATCTGCTTGAGTAGTGTCAACATCAATGTTTCCTTCCGGAGTGATTGGTATATCATCTGATATAATCTTTCTACTTCTGCAGAATCTGACAATGTGTCCCGGTTTGTTGCAGTGATAGCAGACCAATCTAGGTGCTCTCCAGGGTCCATTGTTCGTGTTTCCATTCTTCCTTCTGCATGTTCTAGTAGTGTGACCATAGCTATGAAAAATCCAATAGTTTTCTCTCCATCCAGTTGCTGCTTGATAGCCACAGCTTCTTGGCTGATGATTGAAGATATTAAACTGGTTGTGATTCCGGTTCACAAAAGGTTCAGGACCAACTCCTTGGGTCCTCTGTGGATATCTTCCAGTGTTATTCATAGTAGATCTGCTTTCAGATGCTCTATGCCCAAACTTGTTGCATGCATAATAGTTACCATTGAATCTATAGGATCTAGGCTTATCATTTAGGAAATAAGGAAAATTGTTGTAAGCCTTACTCCTACACACATTTGCAGTATGTCCTTCTTTAAGACAGTTAAAGCAAATAGGTTTAAACTTTTCCTTATCTTTATCCTTTGATGTCGGTTCTTTCTTTGATGTTCCAACATTTGTACCAGAAGTCTCACCTTCCTCATGACCAGAATAACCAAGTCCATTGGTATTCTTAAGCAGTTTGGTAGATTCAAGCTTTTGCTCTAGCTTGATAGTACTCTTGTTGAACTTAGCAAGTATTTCCTTTGACTCAGAGAGTTCTTTGGAAATAGCAGCATTTGTTTCCATCAGGTTTTCATTCTCAGAGATGGCAATGTTTAGTTCTCCTTGCATGTCTTCCTTTTTCACTTTGATCGCATGGAGTTGAGTAGTTAGGGCACTGATCTCTTGCTTTAGCTTGAAGATTTCATGATCCTTGTCTTTGACTAGATCTTTAGCTTTCCTCCAATTCTGAAGCTCTTGGCACATTCGAATAGTCATTCCTTCCAATTCTTTTCTCTGGTTGGAATTGGATTCATTCAACTTTTCTACTTCTTGAATCAGGGCTTCCATGTTCGCTTCATCAGAGGAACTATTTTCAGATAGATCCATTAGCTTTTCTGCATGTTCTCTCCTTTTTGCTTGAGATGCCTTGTATTTGACCATAAGATCATCATAGGCTTGCTTAGAGTGAGTGAGCCGATGAGTAAGTTCCCTCAATGTGTATTCCCCCATATCTCTTTCCAAGTGGTTAAACTTATAGAAAGGTAGGCTCTGATACCAATTGTTGAATACTAAGAGGGGGGGTGAATTAGTATGCCAAAAATCTCTACACTTAAACACTTTGCAAGGCTAACAATAAACTGGTAAAACAGTTTAGCAAATAAACCGATTAGCACACATGCAAACCAAATAGCAAATAATGCATTCACCCACAAAAGCACAAGCACCATAACACAAGGGATTTTGATGTGGAAACCCAAATGAGAAAAACCACGGTGAGATGGAACTCACAAGTAACTATCTGTAGAATAGGAACCAAACTGGTTAAGGTCTTACAATGTTCTTTACCAGAACAGATCCTGTTAGGAATCTCAATCTTTGTTAGGAGATAAGTCTGATTAAAGACTACCTTGCTAGAGGATTTTAGATCCACAGATGTGAACCACCTTGTTAGAGGATTTACAAAAGGCTTTAGGGCCTACCCGGTTAAGGGTTACAGACTTGTCAATGATGTGAGTAGTCAACAAGTGAGTGATCTAGCAAATAGCATAGATTGCTTGATTAGATCCTTGATAGCTCGTTCCTGATGCAGTCCAACATTACTTCAGTCTTCTACACATTCATACTCTCTCTGACTCCTCAACCACCTTAAACCTTAGCAATAATATCAACTTCACCAACAACAACAACAACATCAACAACCTAAAACCCCAGACATGATGTCCTTATAAAGGAATCCAATTTCATGTCGGTCCAATAGGATTACATTACAATTTCCTAGGTTCAATGCATCTAGACATATTTGGTAACACGACACAAAAAGCACTGTTGAAGTGTCGGCCCCGTCAAACAATCGGTGGATGGTAACTCATCACAGAGTATTACCGATTTATACAAAATATCAGTTCAAGCAAAATTCCAGTTGTCAGTTTGACAAAATGAAAACTGGCAAATAAGTGTTCTGTCGCTTTGATCCTTCGTACCGCTTGAGATCTTCAAACTACTTGGGGTCTACATACTGCTTCAGATTGGTAAACACTTTCTACAAAAAACCAATAGTCTAAGGACTATAATGCTTCATACCGGTTGGAATATGTACCTGTTGAGCTTTAACAAATACATACAAAAGTGATCTCAATGCAAGTGTGTGTCCATCAATGACAATCACATCATAAACATAAAAAATGCCAACAACAAATGACTCGATGGAACAAAGTTACAAATGGCAACCCGCGAATTGGGATATTTAAAAGGGAAAAATTATGGGTTGACTAACTTCAGCTCTGGCTAGGGACTATAACTATGAAGGAAATAGAAATGAACTCCAGAATCTCTGGTTTCACATGCCAAACTTTATTCAAAGACACAAACGGACTTAACCGAAAAGACACACAAAAATAAAATAACTAGACACTATGTACAAAAACTATGAGGGACTCTCCTTTATAGTTGATATAATTTCAAATCTTGACCATTGTATGTCAAAGGAATAACATTACCATCTAGATATGCAAGTTTAAAAGGATTCAGTCTGTTTACCTCATGAATCAGGAATGGTCCCTTCCATAGCGACTCAAACTTAGCATGTTCTCCCTTAGGTTCTCTTCTTCTATCCCAGAGCAGTACCTGATCACCTAGCATGAACTTTTGAGGCCTTGCTCACTTGTCTAATATTCTTTTTACCCTCATTTGATGTTCTATTATCCGATCCACCAGTTTATCCCTCTCTTCATGAATCCTTGTCAGGTGCATGATTCACTTTTCTAAAGAACTCTGGAAGTAAGCATCCTAAATAACTATTTGTAGTTTGGTGGCTGTCAGCTCTAAAGGAAGTGCTACCTGAGCACCAACACCATAGATCATTTTAGATGGAGGCATCCTAATTTCCCTCTTTGGCGATGTACAGTCGACCCAAGGAGTTTCATACAGTTTCTTATTCCAATCCTTAAAATTCTCACTCACTAATTTTTTCATGATATTAATGAGGTTTTTATTACTGGATTCAACCGGACCATTTCCCTAAGGATAATAATTAGATGAGTGGGCAAGAGAGATTCCATGATCAAAGCAAAACAAAGAAATTTCAGTGGAGGAGAAATTGGTAGCGTTGTTTTCTACAATTTTTAATGGGACTCCAAATCTAACTAAGATGTTCTCCTGCAGAAAATTACAAACAATCTCTGAGGTTGTCTTTCGTAATAAAATGACCTCAACCCATTTAGTAAAATAGTTTGTGGCTGTTAAAATATGAGTGTGACCGACACTAGAGGTTGGTGTCAAGGGACTAATAAAATCCAGATCCTACTGCTTGAAAAGATCATCCACAACCATGGGTTGAAGTGGTAATGCTGAGGTTTACCAGTGAACAAATTAAATTTTTCACACCTGGCCATCCATGTATATGCATCCCTGAACATTCCTGGCCAATAATAGCAGTTCTTCAAGATCTTGTAAGCAGTTACTGTCGAAGAGAAATGCCCCCCACAGGCTTCATCATGAAATGTGTTCAAAAGAGACTCTTGGAGTGATTTATCGACACATCTTAAGAAGGTTCCATCTAATCCCCTTTTATATAGTACATCATTAAACATGGCATACTTCACAGCTTTCAGTCTCAAGTTCCTCTTCTCCTTCGCAGAAAGGTGTTCTGGGCAATCTCCATATGTCAAGTAATAAGCTACATCTGCAAACCAGGAATCTCATAGAGAAACAAATAGAACTAAGGGCAATTCCTCTGTCACTTCTTCCTTACTTTCAACAATCAGCTTGCACAAACCTTCCCCCCTTACCAATTTTGTGGGTCTAATGTCTAAATCAAACTCTTGAATTTTTGATACCCAAGAAGCTCTTTCATTCATCCCTATGTCTTGTTGCATTAGAATGCTCTTGATTGCCAAATGAGGCACATAAACCACAACGTGAGAATGGAGAATGTAATACCTAAACTATTTCATTGCCTTCACAACCACATATGCTTGCTTTTCCATTATTGAATATTTAGGTTCATACTTTCTCAGGGGTACGCTCATGAATGATATAGGGACCTCATCATTATCATCATTTTTCTGTAACAAAATCCCTGACATAGTGTGCTCTGAGGTATAGCAGTAGATGACAAAATATTTACCAAAATCAGGATTAACCAACATAGGTGCCTAACCAATAGAGTCTTTTATTGAGGCAAACACTTTCTTCCATTCCTCGCTCCATTTGAAATATTGTTTCTCACTCATAAAATTCACAATATATCTGGTAGTCTTAACAAAGTTAGGGATGAACCTCCGAAGAAAATTCACTTGCTCGAAGAAGGATCTAATGACATTCCTACTTGATGGTAGAGTTAGTTGTTGAATTTCTCTTACCCTTTCAAAATCTATTTTCACCCCTTCTTTAGAAACAATATGACCAAGCAACTTACCCTTGGTGACTCCAAACATTGATTTCTTAGGGTTCAAGGATACCCCATGCTCGTGACACCTCTGCAACACTTGCCTCATTTCCAGAATGTGATGTTTTCTTTTTTTTGAGAACACTATCAAATCATCCAAATAACAACAATGATCTTATCTTTTAAGTGGCCAAAAGACAAATCCATAACCCACTGAAATGTTGCTCCCACATTAATCAAACCGTAGGGCATCCGGTTATATGCAAATGTACCCCAGGGAGTAATAAAGGCATTTTTGTGTTGATCAAATTCTTGAACACTGATCTGATTATATCCCAAAAATCCATCAACCATGGACATCATCTCCGACCATAAAATAGTTTTCAGAATGTGATCCATGGCTGACAAGGGATAATTATCTTTTAAGCTAGCTTGATTAAGATTTCTGAAGTCTACGCAAATCCTTATTTCCCTATTTTTCTTTTTGACAGGTACTATATTTTCTATCCATGTAGAATGATGGATAGGATATATAATCTTGGCTTTTAACATCTTATCCACTTCCTAGAATATAGCCTGTGCCACTTTTGGTTTGAAGTTTTTAAGCTTTTGCTAGAAAGGGCTTGCTCCGAGCTTCAAAGGAATCTGGTGCTGGAATTTTCCTTCTCTGAAATTCTTAAGATCATCATAACACCAAGCAAACACATTCTTGAACTCCACTACGAGGCGAATGAACGTCTCCTTTTTTGCTGATGTACAACACTTTCCTAGATTGATATATTTAGGTTCATTCTCGGTACCAATGTTAACCTTTTCATAGCCTCCACTATCTTAGGCCTCTCGAGACTTGTCATCCTTGTTATTTTTTTTGGCATCATTATTGTCAAACAAATGTTCCAAAGAAATCAGTCCTTTAGGAATCTTGTTTCCTTTCAATTGCATGATTCCATCAGGAAACTCCTTGGCTCATTCTGGCAAAAATTCTTTGCACTCTGCATCAAAACCTTCAAAATACATGGCTGGAAAAAATATCCAAACTTTTCATAAAATTAGTTATTTGCTTATCATTCTCAAATACCTGCCACGAGTCAGAGTTGTCTGGGACACTGGGCTGATACACTAACTCTACCCTATAAATTTCTTCAACAAATTCAGGATGCGGGACAAGCAATGAAGTTGAGACTGCTAATGAAATTGCTTTTGAGTTCAATTCCCTGGGTATTGCTTCAATGGAGAATGCATCGAAACCTTCAATTTCGTCCCAGACTCTATTTTGATAGTGCTTCAATCTTTCATTTTTAACACTAAACAACCCCCTGACCTACTTTACAATAAGTTCAACATCTCCTTTAACCCACAAGAGCTTCACTCCCAATCTCTTAGCTTTAGCTAAGGCTAACAACAAAGCCTCATACTCAGTCATATTGTTGGTATTTTTGAACTCTAGCTTGAAGGAAAAAGGAATAGGGTTGCCGGAAGGTGGTATTAACACTACCCCTGCACCAGAACCTGACGCTGCACAACTGCCATCAAACTCCATTAGCCACATGCTTTCTTTTCCCTCATTTTGAGATGAATCCCCCTCCACCTCACTATCAGACAAAATCATGTAGTTCCCAAATTGACAATCATGATACAAAATCTAAGCCCTAGGGTCATCAGATGGGAAAACAGTGAATTTGGACTTTGGCTCAGGCTGCAGGATGACTTGCTGTTTCCTAATTGGAATTGTGGCTTGGGACCAATCCATTTTGATTTCACCACCTAAGTCCCTATAGAAAGTACGATTTAACAACATGCCATAACTAGCTGGGATATCAGCTATCAGAATCATCAACTTGATCCTTTTATCCGGGTGGGAGGCAAGAACTACTTGAGCATCCTTAATTTGGCCTAGCAGAGGAATTTGTTTTGAATCCATGGAATAGCATCTACCAAAGGTTTTGGTCAAGGATAAACCTAATGCTTTGGCTACAGCAAAGGGCATTATATTATCAGATGCACCTGAATCTATAATGCAATTATTCAACCTATGACCATTTATGAATAATGATATATAAAAGGGTTCTGGTTTCAGCTCAAGAAGGGGTACAAAATCATCTATTTGAAGAGCAGTTATTTCAAGTATCTTTTCACAAATCGAGGGATGAACCAACTCATTGTTATGTGAGGGCAATATGACATTTATTGACCGCTGCATTACATTAGTCTGGTGTGCATTATTTCCTTTCACAAATTATACAAGTTTGTCTAGTTCTTTAGGATTTAGCTTTAGGTACTCAGTAGGTGTGATTTGAATTTGAGAAGATTTGCAGAATTCTATTATATCAAAAGAACTTTCTTTTTCAACGGGCTTTAAAAATAAGGGTTCCTGCAATTTTTTATCATTATTATGCAACTTTGAATCAATCCCTTTACCTTTGAAGGCCATTTCAGATGATGAAGAAGACATCTAGGGTTTCACATTTTGTTGATTTGTGGTGAGCACAACACATGAAGGATCCTCTAAAGTAACTAAAATATCACCGCCTCTTTTCAAATCTAACTCATACTCAAGAAAATGGATTTCAGAGTCCCCAGGTAGCTTTGAAGATTCCTCTTCACCCCACTCATTTGAGGTATCTTTGAAATTCATCAATTGTGCATACCGTACCATCTCAGGATACAAACTACCACCATGTTCATCAGTAAGGTGAAATACACATATATTCCCTTTAGCAGGAGGTGCTTCAATTGCCAGTCTTTGCTGATTAGGGGGTAATTGCATGGTCTTATTCCCATAGCCCAAAGACTGGTTCACATTCCTTATAGATATATCTTGGTAAGGAGGTGGGTATGAGGTATTGGCTTTGGGAAACTATCTTTTAAGGGTAATCACATCATTCATTAACCGCTGGATGATAGGGTCAGAAGAAGAGGTTGAAGGCTGAGCATTAGGTGTCTGTACTTCCCTTTTCCATTTACCTGTTGTGATTAAATCATCTTCTAATTCAACTACAAGGGTTTTAGCAGCATTTAAATCTGCAACTCTCTACCTGCGGATCAAGAAACATATTTCAAAAGGCATAGAATTAATAAAGAAATATTTAAGATTTTCATCTGAGGGCTTTTGATTAGCTAGAATCTTGTGCAAGATATTGTCAAACTTCTCTACAAAGTCCCTCATAGATTTAAGAATTTCCTTCTTTAACTAGGCTAATTGAGCTAAGAGGGAATGTTCATCCTCTGCTACTTTAAATCTTGTTTGTAGATCTTGCTAAGTGATAACACCAATCGGCTGCTACCCCGGTTAATGTCTAGACAAACAAACTCACAACAACATCCTCATGTTGAACCACTATTATCCCACAGGCTACATTAAAGGCATTCAGGTGTTCATCAATGGTGATTTTTCCATCGCCACTAAATTTTGGCAAATGATCCCTAACACCTTTTGGTAAGGGGTTAAGATTCAAACCTAAGTTCAACGGGCCTATAGCTGCCCCCCAAGAATTATTTGCTGCCATTGGAAGTATGGTATTGAGGGGAGTCGGGTTGATTATATTAGGTAGAGCAACACCGTGCAAGGTCAAAGCTTGACAAACTGAGTACACAGGTGGTGATGGCGAAGGGCAAGGAGGCCTAATTTTTGCCTTTCTTTAAGGTGAGAAAGTGGGTTGAAAATTTAGGTTCTGTAACTCCTGAAAGACAGAATCAAAAACCCCTTCCCTTCTTTGGGACCTAGTATATCGCCTTGACTCCAGTCTTGCAACTAGGCAACAAGTCTTATAATTTGACTCCCCAGCAAAGTCGCCAAAAATATGTTGGTGAACATATTTGTTTCCTTCTTGAAATTTTAACTATTATCTTCTCAAGCAAAATATGACTCTGTTTCACCCTTTAGAAAGAAACAAATATACCAACAGTTGGAAGAATTAATGAAAATTCAACCTCTGCATTAGAGGGCAGCTCCTCGTATGATTTACAATGAATTAATTGTACAATTGATATAGTAACACTTTTAACCAGAAAGTATTGAAAAGGCTTCAACATTTATCCATTACCACAAATAAATGCCTAAATTTTCTTGAAAGAATATTTAAAGGGGAGTTCACAGACTCTGATTTATAACATATTTGCTGCATACATTCAAAACAAAATGGAGAATCAGCAAGAGAAACTAATAGCTAAATAGAGACTCTCTCATGCCTCACAAGGCAAGGGGGATCAAGCATATGAACATCGTGTGAGCCATCCAACAACTTATAATAAATATGAATTGAGGAGAAATGCAAAGATGACTGATTAACAAATTATATCATGCCCACATAACAACCTAAGAAAGATTATGAATCCCAGAATGCACAGATTCAAAGACACAACATTCCATTAATAATCAGCCATTGTATCATTCCCACAATTCGTATCAAAAACTCTTCTATTGTTTCCAAAATCATAGTTTTAGAACCTATTCAAAGGCAAGCTTTTCAGCTTAAATAGCCACCAGGCCATAGTTTTTACATGATTAACAAATAATATTTACTTGCACTTCGGTGAAATAAACTATTCAAATAACATGAAAGAGAACTAAACTAATAGCCACTGAAAGGCCAACATTTCATTTTAGAACAACTAAGCATCCACCGCAACTGAGGAAGTTACGGGCTTGTCCTACTTTGTCGTGGATCCACGCCATTCTAGGCGTGTTGCTGAAAAGTTCAGGATAACTTGGAAATAGGGTAGGCCAATGTGTATGATCCTCTTCTTCCACACTTCTTTGTCCATATTCACTTCCATGACCTTCGCTTTATGAACCTCTAAGTGATCCGAATAGACAATGAGCATTGATTCAATCCTTGCTACCTTTGAAAAGTCATCGCTAGTCAAAGATTTTGTGGTCTAAATGGAATGGACTCTGTCTTGAAAGACTTTAATCATGTCTGCAACTTCCTCAATCACTTTGGCTCCCTCCTTCATGAGTTGGATATCAATAGATTTATGGTCCTTCTGTATAGTGTCAATCAAGTCAGTCAGTCCCCTGAGTAGCTTGGTGGACTCTTCATTGCCCTGCTTGATGATTGAATTGCGTCATTCCATGTTCTTCTTTGACACGTATAACACATTATCATCTAGGTTCAACACCGGTTTCTCAGCTAGGAACTTCATCACTCCATACTTTTGGACATCATTCATTTGTGCGATAATTGCTACCCACTTAATCGTTTCCTTTTCCCAGGCGACCGTCTCTAGCTTGAGCTCTTTACTTATAGTTTCAGCATCCTTATAAACTTTAACCAGATTAATAATATATTTTGATCCTTGTTGAATTATCAGGTCCAGACATTTGTTAAACATCTCTGGCACTACCCTGTTCATTTGAACTTGATCAAGCATCTTTTGGTTTGCTGGAGACTTAGGGTCAAATGACATTGGTATCTGTGATAATGGTTGAGGATCTGGATTGTGAATAGCATTGATGTATTCTTCCATCTGTGCGACCATTTGCTTCATTTCTCTCTTGTCTTTTTCATCCTTCCAAGTTCTTGAGATTATCCTCTTTGTATAGGATTCCAGATATTTTACATCCACGACCCTTGATGCGACCCCCAAATCTATTTTCTCCATAGTAAAATCTTCCTCGGTGGCCTTATTTGCTTCTCTCCTAGGAATGGGTTTGGCCACTTCAGCGGTCCAATGTCCTGTTGTGTCATCCACATCAAGCATTGCTTGTGTTTTGAGATTTTTGGGATTAAATGCTTTTCCCAAGCATTTACTAACCATTTCCTCCAGTGGAATGGTGACCAGCACCATGCTCCTCTTCTTTCCAATGGCAGCTTCTAGCCATCTTGCTGTATTGGTAGGTCCTTTAGGTGGTGGGGTGATCTATGCATCTGGGGAGGTAACGATTACCAGGGTATTCATGGGATCCTGTTGAGTTTCCACTTCTTTATTTGTATACATTTCTTGCATCCCGAGCTCGATTTGATCTTGTGAGTTCATTGTTTGTTCAGGCTCTTCACTGGGTTCTAAGTCCACCACGACCTATTGCAGAATAGGCTCCCTACCCTTCTTTTTACTTCTTGACTGAGTTACTCAGGTAGCTATAAGACCGGATGGCGACTTTCTTGACCTACTTGGCGGTATTTTCTCTACAGCGGGGTTTGAGACACCTGCAACATTAGCAATTTCATTAGTGGTAGAAACAGGGGATTGAACCACAATGTGTGAATCACTTCTTGATTCATGTGAGGACATGTGAGGACCCTCCTTGAATTTCAGTTTCCTCAACCATCTCTCTATTCTCCTAACAACATTGAAGGTCCTTGTTTGGATGCTATCATCTTCTTTTTTGTTCTAGTCAATTTCTGGAATTGGTTTCCCTTCAATCTCAGTACCAAACTCAAGATCCAAGATGTCTTCCTTTGTGTCTTCCAATACACTTGATGTATTAGCTGGGAGCCTCAAGATAGCTATCTGCTGTAAAGTGAATCTTGACCATAGCCTCTTTCTTACTTGGTGCTCATCCTTGCAGTTTTCCCAATAATCATCTATCTGAGGTTCATGGAAGAAATGATTGTCTATATTAAGGTTCTCTCTTGCATAACCTTTGCTATCAAATCTTCACCTAGCCACATATGGCTGCAGGTTTATGCTTTTGAACTCCAGCTCCAGATTCAAGGCATCTGATACTGATTTGCAACTGCAATACCCAAGTTCAATGAGAAATACCACCCCGGATTCACCCTTTGGCCCTAATCTTTTATCTATATAATCCAATTGCTTGCTCACTTCTATAAGCACATAGCTATCAAAGGCATACCTAGGTAAGTTGCATGGTTGGCCTTCAAAACCACCTACCCGTATGTAAGTAAACCATGGAAAGTGGATAAAGAAACTCCCATATATACTCACAAATTCCATAGCCTCAACAGACATTCTCTTGTTTGCATCACCCTGAAGTTGAAAGGCCAATCTTCCAACAAAGACTCCATTCCATCTATCAATTTGTTCAATATATCTATGTTGTTCAAACAAAGGGTAATAATTGTAAACCCTCATTCCATCAATCCAGGGTTCATTGGGTAACCCAGGCCAATCTCTTATGCAAGCTAAAATATAAAACAGGTAAGAAGACATGTAAAACCCAACCATCCCCACAAAATTGCTCAGTCCTTCGTGAAGCCTCTCCGCAATTACTTGAGACCAATCCAGAAATCTGTCACCAGATAGAACCACTTGCACGAAGAATTACATCTAGTCTTCCTAGTAGAAGGAATGTGAATTTCCCTTTACTCTATTTAAAATCAAAATGATGTCTCACACCTCTATGATGAGGTGTTCTCTTGTTAGGGGTTTGGGTAGTCATGATCCTTCTTTCTGAACCCTCAAGAGCCAATTTCTTGCAATTACAATTTTGTATTTTCTCTTCTTCTTAGAGAAATAGGTGTATGAATTTCTAATGGTCCAATCCTCATACTCCTCTTTATGTGGAATACCCATTGTCAGCATCACCATTTTCCTATTAATATTGACTAACACCTCACTATCACTGTTTCTGATACACCTGTTCTCAAACTCATATATGTTCATGCAAACCAACACTAAATCTGGATACAACACGACAAGCAGGAATGCAATAGCTTCCACAAGACCACACTTAACTATCTTCTCCATTAATGAACCAACATGAGGGTTCTTAGTCCTTTCAAGGAAATCCCCCAAATCTACATGAATTAAGGAGGTGTCTTCCATTTCCGGCAAGATACTCACTAAACATGAGGTTCGGTCAAGCTTTGGCAGCACTGGCCTCATTTTAACTATCTATTCCCTTAACCAAGAAATTCTAACAGCAATACAGTATGCTACCCCAACAATTTTCAGATTTCCCCCTTTTCTACACTGCAAAACTTCAGTACACAAAGAAACACAACATAGGAGAAAACAACTGAACTTACCTGATAAAACCATGAAAACTAGAAATTCTTCTGAAGAACAGATTTGGATTTACCTTCGGCGCCTCCAATTTATTGAAGTATGGCAACTATGACCTTTCTAAATATGGAAATAAACTCATACATTTTTCCTTTGATCAAATGGGTAAATATCTATAAGACCACATATGTTTCATCATGATTTACCCAAGCGTGCGAAATAATGGTGAAATGATAAACCTGACACCTTCTTAATTATCCATCACTTACACACAGGCAATTTGATGTTTGCATGATTACTTTCCACATTTAGAATTTCAAAAAGCCGAATAAGGGAGTATTCCTTCTTGTCGCACTGCTTTTATTTCCACCAAAAAACTTTCGGGTTAGTTTGAAATGAACTTATGAACCTTGAACTACTTTGAACAAAAGGTTCAATGGTTCAAGTTTACTTAAGAGATATAACAGTAATGAGCGACACATAAACAAGATTGGGAACAAGTGGCAAAAGAAAATGACTATTTAAAGTGAACCTTGAACCATTTGAACCACTTGAAATTTGGTTCAAGGTTCAAGATTGCAAATCAACTTAACATAAAAAGATTCATGCTAGTCATATAACAATACATTGTCATGACTCACTAAAAGGCATTTTGAACCTTGAACCTTGAACCTTTTGAAATTTGGTTGAACGGGTTCAAAACTTCAATGACCAAAAACAAAACAAAGAACGCACTTGTTCACACGATGACAAAGACCAAAACAACTTTCTTTTAAATCATGCTTTTAACCTTGAACCAAATGAACCTTTGACAAAAGAGTTCAACGGTTCAAGTATGAGGAGAACAAATGACCCGACGGAACAAAGGCACAATAGGCTATTAGAGGACTTGGAGAGGATATAGCTGATGAAGTGTTTGTCAAAAAGGTACTTAGATCACTCACATCTAAGTATGGCACAAAGGACTCTACAGTAGAAGAATCCAAGGATATGAAAACCTTTTCAATGGATGAGCTATTTGGATCCCTAACCGCTTATGAGATGAGAACAACTGGTGAAGGAACTTCAAAGAAAGAGGTCACTTTCAACTCCATCAAAAAGGGTAAGGAATAAATTACTCATGGAGAATCTAGTGAAGACTCAGACACAGTGGTAGTAAACTTTGTAAGGAAGCTTAAAAGAGGATCTGGTAAGTACAAAGGAAAATTACCTCTCAAATGTTTTAACTATGGTAAAATAGGACACATTGCTTCAAAATGTCCCTATAGTGAGAATGCTAGAGAGGAGAAACAAAGCACCAATAGACCTTTGAGTAAGGATAAAAAGAAGAATGCTTATCGACAAGATAAAAGAAGCTACTAGAAGCAGAGCAACCTGTATACTTTTGAAGATTATGCCATAGATGAAGAAAGTGCCTTAGAAAATGACTACTGTGAGGATGAAAGAAAAACCAATCTCTTTGTGGCACTAGATGAACTGGTTGATGAAGATAATAAAAATGAAGACATTGAAGCTGAAGTGGACCTGGAAGGTGAGCTCATAAGTGCTCTTGAGGAGTTGAGTAAAACAAGAAGATATCTCAAGAATTTTAAGGGTGTTGTTGCTGAAGAACAAGACCATTTGAGGTAATCCCTGGATGAGTCCAAGAAAACAATTTCTAATTTGAAACTCCAAATGGAAGAGGCCAAGAGGATATGTGAAGTTTCATCCTTCAATTTGATAAAGAAAGAGAGGGAGTATCAAAATTTTGAAGAAGAAATTGTAAGGCTCAGAAAGGAGCTTGAAAAGATCAAGGATCAATTGAAAATAAGGAGCAAGTATGAGGGCAACACTAAAGCCTTGGACAAAATGTTGAACAATTAGAAGCACTCAAAAGATACCAAAGGTTTAGGTTTTGAAGAAGGATAGAGCTCAAACAACAAAGACACATCGAAGAAGGAGATAGAGTTCACTTCTTCAAGTGAGAGTAAAGAAAAACAAACCTTTACTATAAACAAAGCTACCAAGAAGAAGACCTATGCTGAAGCTACAAGAAATCTACCTATGAACTGGAATACTCAGAACCAGAAGGCTTACTCTTTGTACCGGAATGCAAACAATAAAGGAAAGTTCAAGATTGATGAAGAGGAATTCACTAAAGTCAATAGCATGAGAGGAAAAAATCAGATGAGACAAAGGTTTGCCGATCAAATGCAACAAGATTGGTATGTACCCAAATTCCATGGTTACTGTTACTAGTGTAATAAGCTTGGTTATAGAATTGCTCATTGTAGTTTGTTTCATAAGCCCCCTACTAGCTTTGAAATTAGAAATTTGTTTTCTGCACTCCGGGAGATGAATGCGACTTGTTATCAATGTAGTGGTTTTGGTCATATGAGTTATGAATATAGGAGAAGTCAGCTGGTATCCTACACTAGTTTTTCACATTTATCATTCAATGTCAATGTGAGATGCTATCATTGTCAAAATGTTGGCCACATTGCAAAGCATTGCAAAATCAAGACTTCTATGCAAAAAAAGATAGTACCGGATCAGAAACTAGAAGAAAAACCGAAGCAAAAAATTGCAACTGACAAGAAGAAGGAAGCCAACCCGAATTGGGTTGAGAAGGATAAGAATAAAGAAGAATCAATTCTGATTGTGTAAACTACCCTACGTGTAGAAATAAGAAATTTATGGGTTGTAGACATTGGATGTTCCAATCACATAACTAGAGACAAAAAGAAGGTCATCAAGTTTGATGATTGGAATGGAGGTTTGGTGAGGTTCAGAGACAACTCTTCCATCAAGATAAAAGGCAAAGGTACTCTAAACATAGATGACAAATTAAAAGCAGATGATGTATACTATGTGGAAATACTAAAGCATAATTTGGTAAGTGAGTCAAATGTGTGATAAAGGATACAAATTCAAATTTAACTCTACCGGCTATCAGATAAGGAAGGATAGTATCAGATAGATTGTTTCAAAAGGTAAAAGGACAAATGGAAATGTGTACAATATGAAGGAACACTTTGAGACCCAATGCATGATGGGATAAGTAGATGAGAGCTAGTTGTGGCACAAAATATTAGGCCATATAAACTTTGATAGTTTGGTTAAGGTGAGCAAGAAATGTTATGTGAGACATATACCACCAATTATCAAACCGATAAGTACTTTTTGTGATGAATGTCTAAGAGGCAAGGAGACTAAGGTAACCTTCAAGATCAAAGAACATAATACCTCAAGGCCCTTAGAACTTGTGCATATAGATCTATGTGGTCCAACCAGAACACGAGCTTTAGCCGATGAGAGATACTTCATGCTTTTCATTGATGATTTCTCAAGAATGACATGGGTCACTTTCCTACATGACAAATCACAAGCATATGAGAGGTTCAAAATATTTTAGAAGATGGTTGAGAAGGAAAGTGGATGCCAGTTGAAGTGTCTATGATCAGACCGGGGTGGCGAGTTCACATCAAATGAGTTTGTAGACACTATGAAAGGCATGGAATCAGAAGACATTATTCAGCCCCAAGAGCACCACACCCAAATGGTGTTGTAGAAAGGAAAAACTAGACTATCAAGGAGATGGAAAGAACTATGTTGAATGAGGCAAACATACTGGATATGTACTAGAAGGAAGCAATACATACTACTGTATATTTATTGAACCGGGTTTATTTGAGAACAAATAGCAGAATGACACCTTATGAACTGTGGTATGACCAGAAGCCATCAGTTAAATATTTCAAAGTGTTTGGAAGTAAATTCTCCATCAAGAGAGATGAAGAGAGTTCAAGTGGTTTCGATTATAGGAGTGATGAAGGCATTTTCTTGGGTTACTCTACACAAAAGAGCCTACAAATGTTACAATAAAAGGTTGAGAGTCGTTGTAATAGTTGATGAAGATTTGCATAAAGGAAAATGTGCACATGTAAACCGGTATGATGATTCATATGATGAAGATGAAGTTCAGTCAAAAAATGAACTAGGAGAAGCACCTATCAAGACCCCTAATAGACATGTGCAGAAAAATCACCCGAAAGAGAATATTATTGGAAATAAAAGTGATGGTGTACAAACAAGAAGAAGACTTACCCGAAACAATGAACAAGTGAATTTATGCCTCATGACTGAAATGGAACCCAAAACATTCAATGAGGCCAGGAAAAGTGAGAAATGGATGGATGAAATGGAAGAAGAACTGCAACAGATTGAAAAGAACAAGACTTGAGAATTAGTTCCTAGACCAACAAATAAGAATGTCATAGGTACTAAATGGGTCTACCGGAACAAGATGAATGAAGAAGGTAAGATTGTCAGGCATAAAGCAAGGTTAGTATGCAAAGGGTTTTCTCAAGTAGAAGGAATTAATTTTGAAGAAACATCTGCACTGGTTGCAAGACTTGAGGCTATTAGAATGTTCTTATCATTCTCTTCCTTCAAAGGATACAAGGTATATCAAATGGACGTCAAGTCTTCCTTCTTGAATGGTAATTTGGAAGAAGAAGTCTACATAGAACAATCGAAAGGTTTTTCATTGCATGATGATGAAACTTTTGTATGTTGATTGAAGAAAGCATTGTATGTTTTAAAGAAGGATCCAAGAGAATGGTATTCAAGGTTGGATTAGTATCTTAAGGAGAAAGGTTTCAGAAAGAGAAGTGCAGATAGTAATCTGTGTTGGTATTTTGGATATGTTGATATGGTTTTGTCATTGATGTCAACACTTGTCAACACTTATCAGCACTTGGAGGTCTTTGATTTTGTTCACCGACAAATTAGTGACTTATGCACAACCACTAGTATTTGGTTTACCGACATTAAGCATTAAGTTTTAGTTAAGTTAATTTTGGTTTGAATTTATTAGACAACTAATTCACACCCCCCCCCCCCCCCCCCCCCATCACTCTTAGTTGTCTTCAGGACCTAACAATATGTATATAAAAACATATGGAAATCACTTGGTAATTGTTTTTGTATATGGGGATGATATAATTTTTGGAGGCAACAAGGATATCTTGTGTAAAGAGTTTGCTGATCAGATGCAATCAAAGTTTGAGTTTCCAATGCTTGGAAAGCTATCATATTTTCTTGGTTTACAAATTTCATAGCAAGACAAAGGAATATTTATCTCTCAAACCAAGTATGTAAGAGATATGTTGAAGAAATTTTAGATGGAAGACAACAAACCGATAAGTACCTCCATGGTGACCAAATCCAAGTTGAGCAAGGTTGATGAGTCACTAGAGTGGATCAAACCCTGTATAGATCCATGATTTGTAGTCTGTTATACCTTACTACCTCAAGACCAGATATAGTACAGACAGTATGTATTGTGGCAAAATTTCAAGCTACACCTAAGCAACCACATGAGAATGCAGTTAGAAGAATCTCCAGGTACCTACAAGGACCACTTAAGTATGTCTTATGGTATCCAAAGGAAGGAGATTTGACTTTACATGCCTACACTAATGCTGATTGGGTAGGTTGTATTCATGAACAAAAAAGCACAAGCAATGGTGCATTCTTTTTAGGTGACCGGTTAGTTTCATGACACATCAAGAAATAAGATGCAGTCTCCTTATCTACTATTAAGGTATAACATATTGTTGTTGCTACATGTTGTTCTCAGGTGTTATGGATGAGGTAGAATCTCAAGGATATTTAGATAGAAATATCTAACCCTATTTCAATTTGGTGTGATAACTCAAGTGAAATCATCATTTCAAATAATCCAGTTATGGACTCAAGGACAAAGCACATTTCTGTCAAACACCACTTTCTAAGAGAGAAGGTTGCAGAGAAAGAAGTGAAGGTAGAATATGTTCCTACAAGTGATAAAATTGCTGATATCTTCACAAAACCTCTACCCATAAACACATTTGAATATCTAAGACACAAGTTAGGAGTTTTCTCACTAGCTTTATACACTTAAATGTGTATGGAGATCTGTGGTTTAGGGGGAGCTCATAGCCATACATTTTTTACTCTTGGACCATATGCTATACTCAAGGGGAGAGTACACATCCCCAGATTGTTTGTGATTTTAATAGTTGTGTCAGTTGTCTCTTCAATTCACAGGACTAGCAGAATTTTTAGTATAAAAAAGGAAATAAGATTTTTTATGCTGCAATACCAACAGGTTTGGGACTTTGGAAAGTTTTTTATTTAATTTGTCTATCTACCAAAGTCACAATCATCTTGACCAGGAGAGTAACTTCATCAAGGGAGAATGTGCTCACCAGTCCATGTTTGTGGTTGTTTTCAGTGTCTATTCAATTTTTACTTAATAAAAATCACAAATTCGACTGCAGGGTGAAAGGGAAAAGTAGTCTAGCCTACCGGGAGATAAAGTATAGTAGTTCATGAATTACTTGCAAAGAGGGAGACCTCATAAAATTATCCTGGCCCTTTGTCATTGTTTTCAAAGGGATAGAAAAGTTTGCAATTGGAGAAAGAACTACAGTTGGAGATAGCGCATATTGTGAGCCCGGGTTGTGGAGGTTAACGCGATAATATGGGTGTTGACATCAATGCCAAAGGGGGAGATTATTGGCATTGTATTGTCATTGATGTCAACCAGTATGAAAGATATTGTTACCGACATTGGATATTCTTGGCATGTTGATGTCAACTGGTATAAGATATCAACCAATAAGTTTGTCAAGTGGTAAGAAAGCAAACCTAGTAAGTGCAGTTTGATATAATATGACCTGACCAACAAAATAGCGAAGTGCACAATATGAAGGTTAACCAGTTAGTGTATACCTATAGCATGTTTGGTCAGTGACCAAATTTGAACCAACACAATCAAGTGAGTTGGATACTAACATAGATGTCATGTGGACTCCAGGTGGCGAACATGCAATGGTAGATAAATGGTGCATCAGTGAGGTAGTTGCTGACTAATTCCATATTAAATATCGATTGCAAAAATCATGGATCAGTTGTAGAGGATTGCAGCTCAAAGCAGATCAAAGTATAGAGATTTTATTCTTTGATGTCATGATCAAAGCAAGATATTTGATTGTCTAGTTGATTTGGAGAAAGAAACTACTAGATCATTGATTGTGATTGACAAAATCAAGGCTGATGAATAGAGTCCAGTTTGCTAAATATAGTAAACGTTCACAGGAAGAATAAAATAGGACAAAGATTTTTTATGTACTATTGTAGGTTGTCAATTCAAGAAAGATGAGATTTGATTCGATATGGATCGAGGTCAGTGAAGAAAACCCTAAGCATGTGAAGTTTGAGTTTTTGTTTTGGTGGGAAAGCATATATATATATAGATAAAAAAAACTTAATATTTTTAATAGAGGATTCTTGATGAGAGATTTATGATACAGTGAATCTATGCAAGGCAAGAGTTGACCAGTCTGAGTGTGATAGAAAATATTGAAGCAATTGAGTGTTGGAGAAGAACCGGTAAGGAGGGTTTAATCGGCAAGGGTTAAGGTAACCGGTAAACAGTTACAAAGTATAATAGTCTATTAAACTAGAAGTGTCTGAACTGGTAAGATAGCAACAGAGAGTGAAGAGAGTAGAGTGAGTTTCAGAGAAGATCTGGCAAGGCTGAAACTGAGTTGTAGAGGGTTCAAAAAGTAAGAACAGCAAACCAGTAGAAAAGAAGAATCAATGTGACAAATAAGAGTTTAATCGACATAGTGAATAGTTTCCAGGTGTTACAAAACTCATTTGTAACCAAGTGTTTATCATTGTATTGATTTGATATCTTATTATATCTCACTAAGTGGGTGCTTGGTGCAGGGGTTGGTTCTCCTTGAGTTGGTGCTCAGAATAGAATAGGGTTTGTCCTCCTTTGGGTAGGTGCCCATAAATTTCTAAGGGTTGGTGCTCCTTGGGCTGGTGCCCTAAACATTGTAAAACTGTTATTTCACTGTGAGGCTGGATTGGAGTAGTAGATCTCCAACAACATTTCTGACCGAGGTTTTTCCCACTTTGGGTTTTCCTCATATATCCGGTGTTATGTGATGTGTTCTTGTGTGTGATTGTTTGTTAGTGCTTTCATTATCCTATCGGTTGCACACATTATTTGAAATTGTTTATAATCACTGATTCACCCCCCTCTCAGTGATATATTATGTTCTACATAGGTAGGACAACAGAGTAGGATTGGATGGAAGATTAGGATTAGATGGAGGATTTAGATAAGATGGAGGATTAGAACTAGATGAAGAATTTAGATAAGATGGAGGATTAGAACTGGGTGGAGAATTTAGATAAGGTTGAGGATTAGAATTGGATGGAGGATTGAGGTAGGATGGAGGAGTGAAATAGGATAGAATATTAGGCTTAGTTATTGTGTAATGGATTTGGAGATAATGAGATGGTGGATTTAGATAAGGGATGTAAGTGGTAGTGTTGTGAGGAAAAGATGGAGGTTGGGATAGGACCATGGAAGAAGATGGAGGTATGGATGTTGCATATGAGGGATACATGGGAGTGAGATATGAGGGAGTTGTGTGTGGAAGACATGATGGATTTCCCTTGTCAAAGGTTTGATGAGGATTATGAGTGGATGCATATGGAAGAATGGTAGAGTAGCTAGGATGAAGAATTGGATTTTTGTATTTAACACTTGGTGCAGGCTTTCTAAGGATGAGGGCATCAAGATTTTCAATTTTATATTCATCTTGATCTACCATACTCTCATCATCATCATCATAATGGAATGCAATGGAAGAAAATGAAGGACAATCAAACTCGTCATAATTAAATTGTGACATGATGATTAGCTGATGAGTTGGAGAGATGAAAGATGAGAATGAGGGGTAGAATAAAGCTCAAAATGAGATGAGGCCTAAATTTGAGGAAGTTGGAAAGAAGATGAACTTTGATGTTTGATTTTGGATGTTTGATGTTTGATGTTTGATGTTTGATTTAGGAAGAAGAAAATGATGATGCAAATTAGGATATGAGATATGATGATGGATGATAATGACAATGCAAGAATTGAGAGGATGACCAAGATCTAATTAGTGACTAGGAGGATCGAGTGCTATGAGATAAACCACACACTGGATAGATGATGATAACGATGTCAGATTTGGAATGATTACAACCAAGGTTATCACTAGCAACTGAGATGATAAAAGTGACCATGTAATTCAAGACCCTACTAGATGATAATGATGACATTAGATTTGAGATGATGACAACCAAGGTAACAACTCAAAAGTTGGAAGATAAAAAGTGGCAATACAAATCGAGACCTTGGGAATAAGGCAAGCTCGCTAGATTATGAAGCAAACTCACTAGACAAATTTTTGACAACATAACCAGGCAATAAGGATCAAACCCGCTAAAGGAAGAGGCAAACCTACCAGATCTAGGTGCAAACCCACCAAAATACCAATGACAGATGACATGTAAGACAAACAACAAACCCATTGGATGTTACAAGTGTGGTTGTCATTGCACCAAAAGATCGACCTGTTAATGCTTGATACAACCACTAGACTTATAGAATCAATAGGAGGCAAGTAAGCCATGTTACAAACCCAAGCCATATGTTGCACAACACAAGGAGACCAAGGGAACACACATTGCAACAATCACCCCAATGCAAGTGAGGGGTTTGAACCTATGACCAAGCTCTGATACCACTTGTTACAAGTGTGGTTGTCATTGCACCAAAATATCGACCTGTTAATGCCTGATACAACCACTAGACTTATAGAAAATATAGGAGGCAGTTAAGCCATGTCACAAACTTGAGTGCTACGTTGCACAACATAAGGAGACCAATGGCACACACCTTGCAATACTGGACCAGGGTGCAAACCTGCTAGAGGATTAATAGCTAAAATGGTAGTCAAGACTGACAGTGAACCCACTGGACCATGGTGCAAACCTGCTAAAGGATCAATGATTGAGATTACATGCAAAAGTGACAACGAACCTACTAGAGTAAAGAGAAAACCTGCTAGTTTTTAAAGTAAACCCGTGAGAGTTCAAATGATAGTGACTATGCTAATTATGTCAATCTATCTCAAGATAGAGGCATTCCTACCATACAAGGAAGCAACCCCGCTTCAGCACAATAGTAACTAGGATTGAGTGAAATGTGATGTGTTTGACAACTTAGAATTATTTTGGAAACAAATTATTGTGACATAAACACAACAAGCATGTGAATATAATAAAAACATGAACAATCATGTACTTCCTAGGATAGTCAAATGAAAATACTTGTTGAATCCCCTAGTCCAAAATACCACATCCAATCAGATAGATAAAATTTTGGCAGCATTGGCTCCACTCCATGACACACACTTCTTGGGCATTCCAAGCTTCGAATTTCTAAAGATCCTAAGATCTCAAGAAATTTTCTATCTCAAATTGGGGGGTACATGACGGGTGTCTTCAACATGCGCGTATCACAACGCCTCAGCCAACAAGTAGAATGATTGGGGCCACTATAACATTGGTTCATAGTAATTTTTCGATAGGTCCAGTCCAACAATGATTTCATGTAGCAAGCCACTTAATTCTCTAATTGGGCTTATTGGTGTAGAGAAGGCCTCCACATACGATGAATTCACTCAACACTTTGGCTGTTTGACCAGGTATTTGTATAGTGGCTCAAAAAATATCGCTTGAAGTCACACTGGGAGAATCGATATCCCCAATGTGCCCTTATTTTGAAACACTCCCTTGAGGAGATGAGGCCCCTAAGAGGTGATTCTCTACTCAAGATAAAAATGGGCATCATTAACCACCTTTCTCATCACCCAAGGTCCATGAAGGCGAGGGGAGAGGATAATAGGTGTAACTGTTGATCCACCCTACATGTGCACAAGTATGCCAAACACATAAAACATGGTGTTCATTTTGTCTAAGAAATTGAAGTGTGACTAGATTAAGTAGAAGACACAAATGCAAAAATGAAAAGCAATAAAGGAAATATGTTTTCGCGAAACCCCTCTTTAGCGGTCCTGTAACCAATTGTTAATGTTTTAAAAGCATGAGGTCTTCAATTACATGATTAGCTGCACAAATGTTAGCAAAAATATCATCCAAAAACACACAAGTTAGCAGATTAGTCCGAAAAATAGCATTCTAGAAAACTGACATAAATGATAATTGCGTGAACCCGCTATTTCATAGTACAAATCCGTTATTTTAATGATGGAAAAATGCAAACCCACTACTTCCTATAGAAAACTCACTATTTTAAAACACGAACCCACCATTTTGATGGTGGAAAAATGCAAACCCTCTACTTCCTATAGAAAACCCACTATTTAATAGTACAAACCCGCTATTTTAATGATAGAAAAATGCAAACCCACTACTTTCGATAGCAAACCCACAATTTTAAAATATGAACCCACTATTTCATAGTGCAGATATAAACTGGAAAAGATAAAACATGAACCCGCTAGCTAACAGTTCAAACCCACTACCGTGTAAAAATGCAAAAAGCATTTATAGATTCCTGAGAGAAAAATTGATGAGAATTTATACCTTCTATACGAATGCGATAGTGCCATTTTTTGAAGAGAACCCAATATTTCATAAAACTTTGAGATCGACAAAATAGACTTTCGCTGAGGCGGAAATCCACTTGTAGATTCATGTTTTTGCTTGCAAGTACTCAATATCTGTCAAAAAACACACTTAAATAACAAAAAATGTTAGAATGATCCGTGAAGTCGGTCCCACTAGGCGTGCTAGAAAATGTGCTATTAAAAATGTGTGTGCGAATAATAAGGACTAAAAAGAAAAGATAATTAATCAAGAAAACACCATACATCACACACCTGAAGATTAGAATGATAAAATCAAAACAAGCATAAAAATGATAACATAAAATGCAAACCAAATGCTCGCTTTGATTTGATTATTTCACAATTTGATGTGTGCTCATGATGTAGCTTCAAACGCTCGATTATACTCCATGATGTTGATGCAATGATAAATGGATTGATGGCTGAAAAATGATGAAGGATGGGTTGAGTAGCAATTTCTGTAGAGTAATGGTATGATTGAATGAAAAGTGGATCATTTTGGCATTATGATGATATGATGTATGAAAGTGGATTTATTTGGTCTAAAATGAGGGGGTTTAAATAGGATTTGATGAGGAGATGAAGGGCTTTGGAAATGAGGCATTTCTCTCCAAAGAGGACAAGTGTCAAGCCATGTGGAATAAGATTCCACACTTGTCCTCAAAAATGACAAGTGTCCCCAAGGGGGACACATGTCTTGGGGAGGGATGACATGTGTCCATGTTTCCTAAAGGACACATGTCTATTTGGGGAGTAACCACCCAAATTAGATATTTTTAATATTTGGAAAACAAAAAGGAATGTGCACACATGTGGGAGAGAAGGTTATGATTGTGTCGACTTGAATTTCATCATCAAAATACTACTTGCAACATGTTAGTTTCACAAAATACAAAGGAAATTCTACAGGAAATCCAAACTCAACCAATGAAACTACATGAAATTGATATTAAAATAAAAATACTATTTTTACCATCATGATTTATGTCTCATTGTGTCCTAACTCCACTGTTCTTGGTTGCAGATGGTGTGCTCTCAGACAAGCAGTGATAGCTTCCAAGATGGCATATGAAGAATGGACTGATAACTGATAGTTAACTGATACTATAATATGCAATGCTAAATGACTATGCTAAATGATTATGCTATTTAATTCAAGATTAAAAACTCACAGATGCATAAGTTTTCACAAATGATTATCTTGAAAACTCACTTGAAGACTAACTCTTTCTCAACTCAAACTCCTGATTTTATAGACTTTGAGAGGATAAGATGATGTGGCCTAGATCAATGATCATGATCAGATCTACATATTTGGATGGTTGTGAGAAAATGTGAAGGTTGAGAGAAAGGAGGAAGGAGAAGACAAGTGTCACTCATCTCACCTTGATTGGGTTGCTAACTAAAGGAATCTAGGGATGGTTGGAGAAGATTTAGGCATGAGAGGACAAGTGGACTCAAGTCCTTCCTAAGATGTAGGGATGTTGGAGGGAATATAGAAGAAGGTTAATAAATATGTGTACATACACAATATTTCATTAAATTTGGAGGTTGGAGATAAATGATGAATTAATATTTAAGAGATTAATATCTTTAGCCACATGTTTGATGAGTTGGCAAAGGAAAGATGAAGTGGAGATGGAGGGTGAGTTGGAAAAGAGATTAAATAATTAAGAATTATTTAATATTTGAGACTATAGGATAGAATAATAATTATTAAATATTATATATTCGAATGATTGGAGGAAATAATTGAATATTTAGATATTCAATTAATTTGATTAGAAGAATAATTAAATATTAGATATTTAATTAATAAAAGGAATAGGATAGATGAATTAATTAATAAAATATTTCAATTAAATTAATTAATAGAAAGACATGTAATGAATTAAATAAATTAATCTTTTCAAATTAACTATTTAATAGAAGAATAAACATTTAAATAAATATTAAATATTTATTTAATCGCTCTAGCCATTTTTATGTGTATACAATGATAAGGGTGGTTTGGGAGGATAGGGTTGGTTAGAACCCAAGGGTAAGGATAGGGGATAGGTTAGTTGGTTAGAATGTAGGAGACTTGTGATTAATTTAAATAATTAATTAATTATTAAAATGGGGAGAGGGTAATTAATTAATTTAGGATAATTAATTAAAGGGGATTGGAAATATATTATTAATTAATTATAAATTAATTAATTCAAAGGGATTAGAAGGGGAAAATTAATTAATTAGATTAATTAATTCAAGAGATTGGAAGAGGAGAATTAATTAATTAGATTAATTAATTCAAGGAAATGGACTAATTAATTAAGATATTTAATTAATTAAATGGGCAAGGGAAATAAATTTGATTAAATTGATTAACCAAATTTAAGTGTCTACAGTAGGGTAGCATTTGAAGTTTGTATGGAATGATTGGTGGATGCTCATGCAAACTAAAGAGACTTGGGTGAGGCTACGAGATCTCATATTTTTTGGGATATGTATTGAGATGGTTACTCTTTGATGAGGATTTTAGTAGAAATATCAAAGAGTCTACACTTGGTTATGGATGCGAATCCATTATGGACCTAAAGAGAAGATTTCTCTTTATTATAAGATTTTAATGCTTGGTGTTGTGTACAAAGAACAATCTTAAGTCCCACTTTTGGTCTACTCGACAAGTGATTGATTTGAGAATTATTGCTCACTTGAATATCAAATACACTCTTAATTTGTACATTGTCTTCTTATATGAATTAAGTTTTGGATATGGACATGCTGAAGAATTGTTAAGACTAAGATGCATAATTTTATGGACTTTTGTTGTTCTCCTTGTTGTTGGATTGACCTATGGATCTAGTTTTGAGTACTTATTTGGAGAGGTACGTAAAATGGTTTGTGGCTTTGGGAATATTCCCTGTGTTGTGGGAATGAATGGTTTGTTTGATCTACCTTTATAATGAGAGATTTTCAACCATTTCTACCATGTTTAATATGATTTGAATATTATATGTTGATATCCTTTCAGTTTGGGATTAGTGAAGGAGATCTTATTTTACCTAGCTTGGTAAAAGCTATTGTGGAACGGGACTATGGTTTTATTTGTAGATTCTCTCTTTGGTCTTATTATTCTTCCTAGATGTTTGTATTCACATGAAATTATTGTTTAAGTGTGAAGAACTTGGGAGAGCTATGAGACTATGGTGAGAGAGTGTGATGACTCAAATAAGGACTACCTATATCCACATGATTGTTTTAGTGTTATTGCAGACTTTGTTAATTAGCATTGTCTTTGGTCATTTGTGCATTGGTATGCTGCATTGAGATAGTAGGATGGATATATAGAGACTTGATTGTAGTTTTGAGTTAATATATTGATGGCATGGAGTTTTATCTATGTTTGTATACCTTGGTTTGAGGTATGGTTAGTTTGGATGAATTACAATTTGTTATGGTTGCTATTTCAGGTAGTATGCATAAGATAGTTACTCTGAGCCATTGTTAGAACTTCTAAATTTGATGCTTGTGTTTATGTATAAATTGGTCCAGGACTTAGTGATAGTTGGTATGCTTCACCTTGGCATATTTATTTTCTTTCATATGTGGCATGTTGGAGGATGTGAGGATTATTTTTTGCTTGAAGGTGGTTACCTTTGTTCCTATTACAAATATCTTATTTGAGCACAAAAAGAAAGTTGAAGAAGCAAGTGGTACATGTGTGGCTAAGGGATGTCTTCCCCTTATTGGTGTAGGAAGGCCTTGAGCCTTGATTATTGTTCTTGTTTATTTGTATTTCTATAGGTGTAATTTTACAATGTATGATGTCAAGTGAGAGAATGTTAGAATTTATGTGACATCAACCTTTTGAATCTTTTGTATTAATTATTTCCCTAATGTTATTTAAAAATTAACCATAAGAGATGAAACTGTTTCACCAACAACCATAAAAGAGCTCATGTAAAAACAAAGTTATAGTTACTATTTGAGCTTTGCGTAGGGGCAAAATAACTAGGCATCCTATTTGTCATCTTCCATTTTGGGTTGTTGGGACATATGTAAGATGTTGTTAGAGAATCTATGTCAATTATGACAAGATTATATGATGGCATGTATGACAAAATATTGTTGTCTTGGTCCTTGGGTGCCAAATTTGGTGAGATTCCTTATGACAACTGTATGGGCATCTATAAGTGGCTAGTTTGAGCTACATGTATGATTCCAAGATGGTGGGTCATATGGATTTTTACCATGATATATTGGAATCTTTTTTTGGCCTATGGTAATGTTCTATGGTGGTATTTTGGACCTCTATAAGCCTATTTATTGAGGGATTGAGAGGGAGACATTATGAGAGTTCATTTGTGTATAAAAGTGCTTCTAGATTGAAGGTTGAAGAGGAGAAGGAAGGATTGTATATAATCTCTATTTCATGAAGATAATACAAGAATTCATCTCTCTTCTTGGTGGAGTTTTTTCTTGAAAAGGTTTCTCCATGTAAATTATGTGTTGTGAGATGTTCTTCTTGTGTTGCTAGTTTATGCTTTTTTAATGGTGGTATATATGGTGAAGTAATGTTCATTTCCATGATGTTTTATGTTTATCTAAGATAGATTTATTCATCATATTAAAGTAGTGGTTTTGGCATAACAAAGAAGATGAATATCTCAATGATTTTCCATTTTAAGACACCTTAATTTATAGATTTACATAGTCACAAATTTTCATTGGGTATAGTCTAAGCTTTGAATCTAATCAATGGTTTTATTGGATTATAAATTTCCAACAATTTCCCAACAATTTAATCATCCACTCTAGCACTCTACCCCAATCAACAGGGAATCCATGACAACACCTGTCTAATAGAAAATATCCATAGATGAGAGCTACTATCACCATAAATAGTTTCTGAAATTTGTCCCCCATGGTGTTAAGTTAGCTATCAAAATCCTTAATGCATAAGTCCTCTGTTAGTAAAAATTATCTTAGGGCACTCTCACTAATGTCAGGGTTGTATATCACTCGCTTACCATGAATTGGGATCCTCCAGACATCCTCTAAAGTGATAGTTGCCTCCCTAGTTGATAAATGGAAGGAGTTGGTCTCTATGCCAACACTATGCTAATGCAGTCACCATCCCCCTATTTTCCCAAATATCAAGCATATAGGTGATGTGCCACAATCCCATAACTATAAAAATTGGTCACTCATCATCATCTAATTTCCATCTTAGCATAAGTTCATTGGGGTGGGTTTCTCATGAATATAATGGAGTCAAAACCTCCTCATCTAATCACACACATAATTTCAACTAGCACGCTAGATCATTACAACATTTATCATATATGATATTTTGACTTTATCAATCAATTGCATTATTTCACTCAATCAAATTCAAATTAAAAATTCATATTCATTTCTTTTTATTATTGCAACATACAAAATTGTTTTCTTTTCTTGGACCAGCATTGGTATCATGTGATATCAAATGTGAAATTCTAACCTACATTTGTGGCAAACAACTAGAGTGCTACCTAAAGCCAATTGTGGACCATCTATACAAATGCATCAAAACATGACATTTTATGGTGATTCATGCTTCATAAATGTCAAATTGCATTATTTACAATGAAACAACTGCAAGACACAAATAATAGCTTACTTTAAGGGCTTAATAAATGCATAAAAATGAAAAGTATCACAATAGGCACTCTAGAATCTTGACCATACATCTAGGTCCTCTTTACATGATGATCTACTACCAGAATCCCTACCATCATCTCAACTACTCTGTGTGCCTGCTAAAATTTCTAAATAAGGAGAGTGCAAATGAGGAGAATAGACCCCTACCCACCTATTTATAGGCCTTTGTTGCCCTAGCCCTTCCATCCCATTCCTCTTATGCCCATTAGACCTATTCATAACCTACTGTTTCACCTTTCTTAGCCCATTTCACCTCATTTTTTTTCCATATTATCCATTCTACCTAACCTTATCATCCTATGATGAAATAGACCTCAATTTTTATTTTTTGATTAATTTATTAAGGGGGCATCCTACCTCCATTTCTTGGTCCACTAGGGCATGACCATCATTGCAATTTTTAGTTTTTCTTTTAAACATTAACACAAACACATTATTTTATGGAGGATCAAATTCTAGATACTAAAAATTGATTTACACATTTCCCATCATTTCACATTAGTTATTCTTCTTAAATTAATTAGATGATTTTATTATATAATTAAGTTTAACATTATTTCTTCATTCACAATTCAAATTCAAATTTTCCCTCCATCACCACTCTAATTAAATAATTTCTAATTATTTTATTATTACATTAATTAAATAATTATTATTTTCCTCTAATATTAATTTAATTATTCTAATTATTTAATTAATTCATTTTCTTTTATTCTTCTAATTCATTATTATTAAATAATTATTTTTTAATTATTCAATTACGTAACTCTTCTTCTATAATTAAGTTAATTGTTTTAATATATTTAATTATTCAATTTCTAAATGTAGTTCTTCTAAAATAAATCAATTCATTATTTTATTTATTTTTCCATTATGCACATGGAGCTAAATAGTTTAATTATTTAATTCTATTTCTATTCCTCATGCACCTTCATTTCTTCAGCTCATCTAACAATTTCACTCACTTCTCTCATCCATTATTCTCTCATGTAATCAGTTCACTAAAGAAAGCAATCAATTAACTCTTCTTTTAAGCCTTTAATTCCTCTCATCAATTATCATCCTTGGATCTTTATATCTATGTAATGCCCACCAAAATACCCTAGAGAGACTAACCATCCAATATGCAATAGAGATTTTTTTTTTGAAAGAACGTCTTCTAATACAACATATATAGCTAACTACTCATATGCATTAAAAATCCATTTACAAGATAAACATTTATCCATAAACATAATCATAAAAGCAATATACACTAGCAGAAATAAACATAACTCTACAATTATTCTTCCCTAGGGTATCTCAATGTCTTTACTTACAACATCATCAAGAAAATATCATCATAAGCATAACATCATAATTCTTACCATAATCTAATGCATTCTGACTCAACTAACATTTACTTTTTCAATGCATATATAAGATCCTTTGCTAATCCAACTACCATGATCACATCCATTAGTCATGCAAATATCATTAACCCCCTTTAAGTTTATTTTAAGAGAACCAATCCATATGTTCCTAATCCCAATTTCTCAATATTATCATGGCATCACTATTCCATTCCAACATTAGCTACTACATTTCTAATCCATTTCTTTAACATGATAGACATTCGCATCACACCAAATGCACATTAATAGTTTAATTACATTATTTCCTTCAATGAATCATTATCCAAGATACAATATGATACATCAATATGTTCTCTTACAAGAGTCATAACCATGTCCTAATACATGAACTATCATTGCATATACACTAACCATTTACATCAAGGAGCATATCTCTCAACCACAAATACAATTATCTCATGAATTCTACAAATATCAGTGCCATATGAGTCATATACATCAATCTGCTACAAGTATCCATCCATAAGCCAAAGCGATAAGAATCCACATCCACATAATGAACATCCAACCAAGAGAAGGACATCCCAATGGAATAAGGCATCAAACCACCCAACCATGTGGAACCATAAGGAATCACCCCCCATGCTAGGAGATGACACAAGATCCTACACACACTCTAGATCTAGGCTGACACCTAACAACCAAAGGATACAACCAAAACCACATAACAATACTACAATCATAACACAAGGCTAGATCAAGGCACAAAACACCAACATAAGATCTCCAGAGGCTACTCAACAAATCAAGACTCAAGGTGCTAGGACCTACATATAGGGAAAATAGTGACATCGCATGCAACCATAATGGGAACCCATCTCGACATTCATAATGTCCATGCACAGCCATCTCAACCTTGAAGGATTAAGAGAGATAAGCTTACTTGGATCACCAAGGCCTTCCCAATCCTATCCCGAATACCACCCTTGGACAAGGCATTGGGGCCACCATCAC